>NC_090939.1:937134634-938403484 GCF_040938575.1 Ambystoma mexicanum
TGCCCCTGCACTGCTGGGGGGGTGGGGGGTGGGAGACATGGGTGGGGGCCTGATTGAGGGTGCCCCTGCACTGCTGGGGGATGGGGGGGTGGGAGACATGGGTGGGGGCCTGCTGGAGGGTGCCCCTGTACTGCTGGGGGGTGGGGGGTGGGAGACATGGGTGGGGGCCTGGTGGAGGGTGCCCCTGCACTGCTGGGGGGTGGGGGGGGAACATGAGTTGGACATCGGTGGGGGCCTGCTGGCAGGTGCCCCACAGTGCTGGGGGGTGGGGGTGGTGGGGAACATGAGTTGGACATGGGTGGGGGCCTGCTGGCAGGTGCCCCACAGTGCTGGGGGGTGGGGGTGGTGGGGAACATGAGTTGGACATGGGTGGGGGCCTGCTGGCAGGTGCCCCACAGTGCTGGGGGGTGGGGGTGGTGGGGAACATGAGTTGGACATGGGTGGGGGCCTGGTGGTGGGTGCCCCTGCGCTGCTGGGGGGTGGGGGGGGGTGGGAGACATGGGTGGGGGCCTGGTGGAGGGTGCCCCTGCACTGCTGGGGGGTGGGGGGGTGGTCGACATGGGTGTGGGCCTGGTGGAGGGTGCCCCTGCACTGCTGTGGGGTGGGGGGGTGGGAGACATGGGTGGGGGCCTGCTGGAGGGTGCCCCTGCACTGCTGTGGGGTGGGGGGGTGGGAGACATGGGTGGGGGCCTGCTGGCAGGTGCCCCACAGTGCTGGGGGTTGGGGGGTGGGGAACATGAGTTGGACATGGGTGGGGGCCTGGTGGTGGGTGCCCCTGCACTGCTGGGGGGGGGGGGGTGGGAGACATGGGTGGGCGCCTGGTGGAGGGTGCCCCTGCACTGCTGGGGGGTGGGGGGGTGGGAGACATGGGTGGGGGCTTGGTGGAGGGTGCCCCTGCACTGCTGGGGGGTGGGGGGGGTGGGAGACATGGGTGGGGGCCTGCTGGCAGGTGCCCCACAGTGCTGGGGGGTGGAGGGGGTGGGGAACATGAGTTGGACATGGGTGGGGGCCTAGTGGTGGGTGCCCCTGCACTGCTGGGGGGTGGGGGTGGGAGACATGGGTGGGGGCCTGGTGGAGTGTGCCCCTGCACTGCTGGGGGGAGGGAGGGGGGTGGGAGACATGGGTGGGGGCCTGCTGGCAGGTGCCCCACAGTGCTGGGGGATGGGGGGGTGGGGAACATGAGTTGGACATGGGTGGGGGCCTGGTGGTGGGTGCCCCTGCACTGCTGGGGGGTGGGGGGCTGGGAGACATGGGTGGGGGCCTGGTGGAGGGTGCCCCTGCACTGCTGGGGGGTGGGGGGGTGGGAGACATGGGTGGGGGCCTGGTGGAGGGTGCCCCTGCACTGCTGGGGGTGGGGGGGTGGGAGACATGGGTGGGGCCTGGTGGAGGGTGCCCCTGCACTGCTGGGGGGTGGGGGGGTGGGAGACATGGGTGGGGGCCTGGTGGAGGGTGCCCCTACACTACTGGGGGGTGGGGGGGTGGGAGACATGGGTGGGGGCCTGCTGGAGGGTGCCCCTGCACTACTGGGGGGTGGGGGGTGGGAGACATGGGTGGGTGCCTGGTGGAGGGTGCCCCTGCACTGCTGGGGGGTGGGGGGGTGGGAGACATGGGTGGGGGCCTGGTGGAGGGTGCCCCTGCACTGCTGGGGGGTGGGGGGGTGGGAAACATGGGTGGGGACCTGGTGGAGGGTGCACCTGCACTGCTGGGGGGTGGGGGGTTGGAGACATGGGTGGGGGCCTGCTGGAGGGTGCCCCTGCACTGCTGGGGGGTGGGGGGGTGGGAGACATGGGTGGGGGCCTGCTGGAGGGGTGCCCCTGCACTGCTGGGGGGTGGGGGGGTGGGAGGCATGGGTGGGGGCCTGCTGGCAGGTGCCCCACAGTGCTGGGGGGTGGGGGGGGTGGGGAACATGAGTTGGACATGGGTGGGGGCCCTGGTGGTGGGTGCCCCTGCACTGCTGGGGGGTGGTGGGTGGGAGACATGGGTGGGGGCCTGGTGGAGGGTGCCCCTGCACTGCTGGGGGGTGGGGGGGTGGGAGACATGGGTGGGGGGCCTGCTGGAAGATGCCCCTGCACTGCTGGGGGGTGGGGGGGAGGGAGACAGACATGGGTGGGGGCCTGCTGGAGGGTGCCTCTGCACTACTGGGGGGAACATGAGTTGGACATGGGTGGGGGCCTGCTGGCAGGTGCCCCACAGTGCTGGGAGGTGGGGGTGGTGGAGAACATGAGTTGGACATCGGTGGGGGCCTGCTGGGCAGGTGCCCCACAGTGCTGGGGGGGAGGGGATGGTGGGGAACATGAGTTGTGCTGGCAGGTGCCCCACAGTGCTGGGGGGTTGGGGTGGTGGGGAACATGAGTTGGACATGGGTGGGGGCCTGCTGGCAGGTGCCCCACAGTGCTGGGGGGTGGGGGTGGTGGGGAACATGAGTTGGACATGGGTGGGGTCCTGGTGGTGGGTGCCCCTGCACTGCTGGGGGGTGGGGGGGTGTGAGACATGGGTGGGGGCCTGGTGGAGGGTGCCCCTGCACTGCTGGGGGGTGGGGGGGTGGGAGACATGGGTGGGGGCCTGGTGGAGGGTGCCCCTGCACTGCTGGGGGGTGGGGGGTGGGAGACATGGGTGGGGGCCTGGTGGAGGGTGCCCCTGCACTGCTGGGGGGTGGGGGGTGGGAGACATGGGTGGGGGCCTGGTGGAGGGTGCCCCTGCACTGCTGGGGGGGTGGGGGGTGGGAGACATGGGTGGGGGCCTGGTGGAGGGTGCCCCTGCACTGCTGGGGGGTGGGGAGGGGTGGGAGACATGGGTGGGGGCCTGCTGGAGGGTGCCCCTGCACTGCTGGGGGGTGGGGGGGTGGGAGACATGGGTGGGGGGCCTGGTGGAGGGTGCCCCTGCACTACTGGGGGGTGGGGGGGTGGGAGACATGGGTGGGTGCCTGGTGGAGGGTGCCCCTGCACTGCTGGGGGGTGGGGGGGTGGGAGACATGGGTGGGGGCCTGGTGGAGGGTGCCCCTGCACTGCTGGGGGGTGGGGGGGTGGGAGACATGGGTGGGGACCTGGTGGAGGGTGCACCTGCACTGCTGGGGGTGGGGGGGGTGGGAGACATGGGTGGGGGCCTGCTGGAGGGTGCCCCTGCACTGCTGCGGGGTGGGGGGGTGGGAGGCATGGGTGGGGGCCTGCTGGCAGGTGCCCCACAGTGCTGGGGGGTGGGGGGGTGGGGAACATGAGTTGGACATGGGTGGGGGCCTGGTGGTGGGTGCCCCTGCACTGCTGGGGGGTGGGGGGGTGGGAGACATGGGTGGGGGCCTGGTGGAGGGTGCCCCTACACTACTGGGGGGTGGGGGGTGGGAGACATGGGTGGGGGCCTGGTGGAGGGTGCCCCTGCACTGCTGGGGGGTGGGGGGTGGGAGACATGGGTGGGGGCCTGGTGGAGGGTGCCCCTGCACTGCTGGGGGGTGGGGGTGGGAGACATGGGTGGGGGCCTGGTGGAGGGTGCCCCTGCACTGCTGGGGGGTGGGGGGGTGGGAGACATGGGTGGGGGCCTGGTGGAGGGTGCCCCTGCACTGCTAGGGGGTGGGGAGGGGTGGGAGACATGGGTGGGGGCCTGCTGGAGGGTGCCCCTGCACTGCTGGGGGGTGGGGGGGTGGGAGACATGGGTGGGGGCCTGCTGGAGGGTGCCCCTGCACTACTGGGGGGTGGGGGGTGGGAGACATGGGTGGGTGCCTGGTGGAGGGTGCCCCTGCACTGCTGGGGGGTGGGGGGGTGGGAGACATGGGTGGGGGCCTGGTGGAGGGTGCCCCTGCACTGCTGGGGGGTGGGGGGGTGGGAGACATGGGTGGGGACCTGGTGGAGGGTGCACCTGCACTGCTGGGGGGTGGGGGGGGTGGGAGACATGGGTGGGGGCCTGCTGGAGGGTGCCCCTGCACTGCTGGGGGGTGGGGGGGTGGGAGACATGGGTGGGGGCCTGCTGGAGGGTGCCCCTGCACTGCTGGGGGTTGGGGGGGTGGGAGGCATGGGTGGGGGGGTGGGAAGCATGGGTGGGGCCTGCTGGCAGGTGCCCCACAGTGCTGGGGGGTGGGGGGGTGGGGAACATGAGTTGGACATGGGTGGGGGCCTGGTGGTGGGTGCCCCTGCACTGCTGGGGGGTGGGGGGTGGGAGACATGGGTGGGGGCCTGGTGGAGGGTGCCCCTGCACTGCTGGGGGGTGGGGGGGTGGGGAGACATGGGTGGGGGGCCTGCTGGAAGATGCCCCTGCACTGCTGGGGGGTGGGGGGGAGGGAGACAGACATGGGTGGGGGCCTGCTGGAGGGTGCCTCTGCACTACTGGGGGGAACATGAGTTGGACATGGGTGGGGGCCTGCTGGCAGGTGCCCCACAGTGCTGGGAGGTGGGGGTGGTGGAGAACATGAGTTGGACATCGGTGGGGGCCTGCTGGCAGGTGCCCCACAGTGCTGGGGGGGAGGGATGGTGGGGAACATGAGTTGTGCTGGCAGGTGCCCCACAGTTCTGGGGGGTTGGGGGTGGTGGGGAACATGAGTTGGACATGGGTGGGGGCCTGCTGGCAGGTGCCCCACAGTGCTGGGGGGGTGGGGGTGGTGGGGAACATGAGTTGGGGAACATGAGTTGGACATGGGTGGGGTCCTGGTGGTGGGTGCCCCTGCACTGCTGGGGGGTGGGGGGGGTGTGAGACATGGGTGGGGGCCTGGGTGGAGGGTGCCCCTGCACTGCTGGGGGGTGGGGGGGTGGGAGACATGGGTGGGGGCCTGGTGGAGGCTGCCCCTGCACTGCTGGGGGTGGGGGGGGGTGGAGACATGGGTGGGGGCTGGTGGAGGGTGCCCTGCACTGCTGGGGGGTGGGGGGTGGGAGACATGGGTGGGGGCCTGGTGGAGGGTGCCCCTGCACTGCTGGGGGGTGGCGGGGGGGAGACATGGTTGGGGGCCTGGTGGAGGGTGCCCCTGCACTGCTGGGGGGTGGGGGGGTGGGAGACATGGGTGGGGGCATGCTGGCAGGTGCCCCACAGTGCTGGGGGGTGGGGGGGTGGTCGACATGGGTGGGGCCTGGTGGAGGGTGCCCCTGCACTGCTGGGGGGTGGGGGGTGGGGAACATGAGTTGGACATGGGTGGGGGCCTGCTGGCAGGAGACCCACAGTGCTGGGGGTGGGGGTGGTGGGGAACATGAGTTGGACATGGGTGGGGCCTGCTGGCAGGTGCCCCACAGTGCTGGGGGGTGGGGGTGGTGGGGAACATGAGTTGGACATGGGTGGAGGCCTGGTTTTGGGTGCCCCTGCACTGCTGGGGGGTGGGGGGGGTTGGGAGACATGGGTGGGGTCTGGTGGAGGGTGCCCCTGCACTGCTGGGGGGGTGGGGGTGGGAGACATGGGTGGGGGCCTGGTGGAGGGTGCCCCTGCACTGCTGGGGGTGGGGGGGTGGGAGACATGGGTGGGGGCCTGGTGGAGGGTGCCCCTGCACTGCTGGGGGGTGGGGGGGTGGGAGACATGGGTGGGGGCCTGGTGTAGGGTGCCCCTGCACTGCTGGGGGTGGGGGGGGTGGGAGACATGGGTGGGGGCCTGGTGGAGGGTGCCCCTGCACTGCTGGGGTGTGGGGGGGTGGGAGACATGGGTGGGGGCCTGCTGGAGGGTGCCCCTGCACTGCTGGGGGGTGGGGGGTGGGAGACATGGGTGGGGGCCTGCTGGAGGGTGCCCCTGCACTGCTGGGGGTGGGGGGGTGGGAGACATGTGTGGGGGCCTGGTGGAGGGTGCCCCTGCACTGCTGGGGGGTGGGATGGGGACATGAGTTGGACATGGGTGGGGCCTGCTGGCAGGTGCCCCACAGTGCTGGGGGTGGGGGTGGTGGGGAACATGAGTTGGACATGGCTGGGGGCCTGCTGGCAGGTGCCCCACAGTGCTGGGGGGTGGGGGTGGTGGGGAACATGAGTTGGACATGGGTGGGGGGCTGGTGGTGGGTGCCCCTGCACTGCTGGGGGGGGGGGTGGGAGACATGGGTGGGGGCCTGGTGGAGGGTGCCCCTGCACTGCTGGGGGGTGGGGAGGGTGGGAGACATGGGTGGGGTCCTGGTGGAGGGTGCCCCTGCACTGCTGGGGGGGGGGGGTGAGACATGGGTGGGTGCCTGCTGGCAGGTGCCCCACAGTGCTGGGGGGTGGGGGTGGTGGGGAACATGAGTTGGACATGGGTAGGGGCCTGCTGGCAAGTGCCCCACAGTGCTGGGGGGTGGGGTGGTGGGGAACATGAGTTGGACATGGGTGGGGGACTGCTGGCAGGTGCCCCACAGTGCTGGGGGGTGGGGGTGGTGGGGAACATGAGTTGGACATGGGTGGGGGCCTCGTGGTGGGTGCCCCTGCACTGCTAGCGGGTGGGGGGGGTGGGAGACAGGGTGGGGGCCTGGTGCAGGGTGCCCCTGCACTGCTGGGGGGGTGGGAGACATGGGTGGGGGCCTGGTGGAGGGGGCCCCTGCACTGCTGGGGGGTGGGGGGTGCGAGACATGGGTGGGGGCCTGGTGGAGGGTGCCCATGCACTGCTGGGGGGTGGGGGGTGGGAGACATGGGTGGGGGCCTGGTGGAGGGTGCCCCTGCACTGCTGGGGGGTGGGGGTGGGAGACATGGGTGGGGGCCTGCTGGAGGGTGCCCCTGCACTGCTGGGGGATGGGGGGGTGGGAGACATGGGTGGGGGCCTGCTGGAGGGTGCCCCTGTACTGCTGGGGGGTGGGGGGTGGGAGACATGGGTGGGGGCCTGGTGGAGGGTGCCCCTGCACTGCTGGGGGGTGGGGGGGAACATGAGTTGGACATCGGTGGGGGCCTGCTGGCAGGTGCCCCCACAGTGCTGGGGGGTGGGGGTGGTGGGGAACATGAGTTGGACATGGGTGGGGGCCTGCTGGCAGGTGCCCCACAGTGCTGGGGGGTGGGGGTGGTGGGGAACATGAGTTGGACATGGGTGGGGGCCTGCTGGCAGGTGCCCCACAGTGCTGGGGGGTGGGGGTGGTGGGGAACATGAGTTGGACATGGGTGCGGGCCTGCTGGCAGGTGCCCCACAGTGCTGGGGGGTGGGGGTGGTGGGGAACATGAGTTGGACATGGGTGGGGGCCTGGTGGTGGGTGCCCCTGCACTGCTGGGGGGTGGGGGGGGTGGGAGACATGGGTGGGGGCCTGGTGGAGGGTGCCCCTGCACTGCTGGGGGTGGGGGGGTGGGAGACATGGGTGTGGGCCTGGTGGAGGGTGCCCCTGCACTGCTGAGGGGTGGGGGGGTGGGAGACATGGGTGGGGGCCTGCTGGAGGGTGCCCCTGCACTGCTGGGGGGTGGGGGGTGGGGAACATGAGTTGGACATGGGTGGGGTCCTGGTGGTGGGTGCCCCTGCACTGCTGGGGGGTGGGGGGTGGGAGACATGGGTGGGGGCCTGTTGCAGGGTGCCCCTGCACTGCTGGGGGGTGGGAGGGGGTGGGAGACATGGGTGGGGGCCTGCTGGCAGGTGCCCCACAGTGCTGGGGGGTGGGGGGGTGGGGGAACATGAGTTGGACATGGGTGGGGCCCTGGTGGTGGGTGCCCCTGCACTGCTGGGGGGTGGGGGGGGGTGGGAGACATGGGTGGGGGCCTGGTGGAGGGTGCCCCTGCACTGCTGGGGGGTGGGGGGGGTGGGAGACATGTGTGGGGGCCTGCTGGCAGGTGTCCCACAGTGCTGGGGGGTGGGGGGGTGGGGAACATGAGTTGGACATGGGTGGGGTCCTGGTGGTGGGTGCCCCTGCACTGCTGGGGGGTGGGGGGTGGGAGACATGGGTGGGGGGCCTGTGCAGGGTGCCCCTGCACTGCTGGGGGGTGGGAGGGGGGTGGGAGACATGGGTGGGGGCCTGCTGGCAGGTGCCCCACAGTGCTGGGGGGTGGGGGGTGGGGAACATGAGTTGGACATGGGTGGGGGCCTGGTGGTGGGTGCCCCTGCACTGCTGGGGGGTGGGGGGGTGGGAGACATGGGTGGGGGCCTGGTGGAGGGTGCCCCTGCACTGCTGGGGGGTGGGGGGTGGGAGACATGTGTGGGGGCCTGCTGGAGGGTGCCCCTGCACTGCTGGGGGGTGGGTGGGGAGACCATGGGTGGGGGCCTGGTGGAGGGTGCCCCTTCACTGCTGGGGTGTGGGGGGGTGGGAGCCATGGGGGGGGCCTGGTGGAGGGTGCCCCTGCACTGCTGGGGGGTGGGGGGTGGGAGACATGGGTGGGGGCCTGGTGGAGGGTGCCCCTGCACTGCTGGAGGGTGGGGAGGGGTGGGAGACATGGGTGGGGGCCTGCTGGAGGGTGCCCCTGCACTGCTGGGGGTTGGGGGGGTGGGAGACATGTGTAGGGGCCTGGTGGAGGGTGCCCCTGCACTGCTGGGGGGTGGGGGGGTGGGAGACATGGGTGGGGGCCTGGTGGAGGGTGCCCCTGCACTGCTGGGGGGTGGGGGGTGGGAGACATGTGTGGGGGCCTGGTGGAGGGTGCCCCTGCACTGCTGGGGGGTGGGGGGTGTGAGACATGGGTGGGGGCCTGGTGGAGGGTGCCCCTGCACTGCTGGGGTGTGGGGGGATGGGAGCCATGGGTGGGGGCCTGGTGGAGGGTGCCCCTGCACTGCTGGGGGGTGGGGGGGTGGGAGACATGAGTGGGGGCCTGGTAGAGGGTGCCCCTGCACTGCTGGAGGGTGGGGAGGGGTGGGAGACATGGGTGGGGGCCTGCTGGAGGGTGCCCCTGCACTGCTGGGGGGTGGGGGGGGTGGGAGACATGGGTGGGGGCCTGCTGGAGGGTGCCCCTGCACTGCTGGGGGGTGGGGGGGGGTGGGAGACATGGGTGGGTGCCTGGTGGAGGGTGCCCCTGCACTGCTGGGGGGTGGGGGGGTGGGAGGCATGGGTGGGGGCCTGGTGGAGGGTGCCCCTGCACTGCTGGGGGGTGGGGGGGTGGGAGACATGGGTGGGGGCCTGGTGGAGGTGCCCCTGCACTGCTGGAGGGTGGGGGTGGGAGACATGGGTGGGGGCCTGCTGGAGGGTGCCCCTGCACTGCTGGGGGGTGGGGGGTGGGAGACATGGGTGGGGGGCCTGCTGGAGGGTGCCCCTGCACTGCTGGGGGGTGGGGGGGTGGGAGGCATGGGTGGGGGCCTGCTGGCAGGTGCCCCACAGTGCTGGGGGTGGGGGAACATGAGTTGGACATGGGTGGGGCCTGGTGGTGGGTGCCCCTGCACTGCTGGGGGGTGGGGTGGGAGACATGGGTGGGGCCTGGTGGAGGGTGCCCCTGCACTGCTGGGGGGTGGGGGGGTGGGAGACATGGGTGGGGGGCCTGCTGGAAGATGCCCCTGCACTGCTGGGGGGTGGGGGGGGAGACAGACATGGGTGGGGGCCTGCTGGAGGGTGCCTCTGCACTGCTGGGGGGTGGGGGGGTGGGAGACATGGGTGGGGGCCTGGTGGAGGGTGCCCCTGCACTGCCGGGGGGTGGGGGGTGGGAGACATGGGTGGGGGCCTGGTGGAGGGTGCCCCTGCACTGCTTGGGTGTGGGGGGGTGGGAGACATGGGTGGGGGCTTGGTGGAGGGTGCCCCTGCACTGCTGGGGGGTGGGAGGGGGTGGGAGACATGGGTGGGGCCTGCTGGCAGGTGCCCCACAGTGCTGGGGGGTGGGGGGGTGAACATGAGTTGGACATGGGTGGGGGCCTGGTGGTGGGTGCCCCTGCACTGCTGGGGGGTGGGAGGGGGTGGGAGACATGGGTGGGGCCTGCTGGAAGATGCCCCTGCACTGCTGGGGGTGGGGGAGGGAGACAGACATGGGTGGGGGCCTGCTGGAGGGTGCCTCTGCACTGGCTGGGGGGTGGGGGGGGTGGGAGATATGGGTGGGGCCTGGTGGAGGGTGCCCCTGCACTGCTGGGGGGTGGGGGGGTGGGGGGGAGACATGGGTGGGGGCCTGGTGGAGGGTGCCCCTGCACTGCTGGGGGGTGGGGGGGTGGGGAACATGAGTTGGACATGGGTGGGGACCTGCTGGCAGGTGCCCACAGTGCTGGGGGGTGGGGTGGTGGGGAACATGAGTTGGACATGGGTAGGGGCCTGGTGGTGGTTGCCCCTGCACTGCTGGGGGGTGGTTAGACCATGGGTGGGGCCTGGTCGAGGGTGCCCCTGCACTGCTGGGGGGTGGGAGGGTGGGAGATATGGGTGGGGGCCTGGTGGAGGGTGCCCCTGCCACTGCTGGGGGGTTGGGGGGTGGGAGACATGGGTGGGGCCCTGGTGGAGGGTGCCCCAGCACTGCTGGGGGGTGTGGGGGGGTGGGACACATGGGTGGGGGCCAGGGTGGAGGGTGCCCCTGCACTGCTGGGGGGTGTGCGGGGGAGACATGGGTGGGGGCCTGGTGGAGGGTGCCCCTGCACTGCTGGGGGGGTGGGGGGGTGGGAGACATGGGTGGGGGCCTGGTGGAGGGTGCCCCTGCACTTCTGGGGGGTGGGGGGGGGGAGACATGGGTGGGGGCCTGGTGGAGGGTGCCCCCTGCACTGCTGGGGTGGGGGGGTTGGAGACATGGGTGGGGGCCTGGTGGAGGGTGCCCCTGCACTGCTGGGGGGTGGGGGGGAACATGAGTTGGACATGGGTGGGGGCCTGCTGGCAAGTGCCCCACAGTGCTGGGGGGTGGGGGTGGTGGGGAACATGAGTTTGGACATGGGTGCGGGCCTGCTGGCAGGTGCCCCACAGTGCTGGGAGGTGGGGGTGGTGGGGAACATGAGTTGGACATGGGTGGGGCCTGCTGGTAGGTGCCCCACAGTGCTGGGGGGTGGGGGTGGTGGGGAACATGAGTTGGACATGGGTGGGGGCCTGGTTGTGGGTGCCCCTGCACTGCTGGGGGGTGGGGGGTGGGAGACATGGCTGGGGGCCTGGTGGAGGGTGCCCCTGCACTGCTGGCGGGTGTGGGGGGGTGGGACACATGGGTGGGGCCTGGTGGAGGGTGCCCCTGCACTGCTGGGGGGTTTGGGGGGAGACATGGGTGGGGGCCTGGTGGAGGGTGCCCCTGCACTGCTGGGGGGTGGGGGGGGTTGGAGACATGGGTGGGGGCCTGGTGGAGGGTGCCCCTGCACTTCTGGGGGTGGGGGGGGTGGGAGACATGGGTGGGGGCCTGGTGGAGGGTGCCCCTGCACTGCTGGGGGGTGGGGGGGGGGGGGTGGGAGACATGGGTGGGGGCCTGGTGGAGGGTGCCCCTGCACTGCTGGGGGGTGGGGGGGGAACATGAGTTGGACATGGGTGGGGGCCTGCTGGCAAGTGCCCCACAGTGCTGGGGGGTGGGGGTGGTGGGGAACATGAGTTGGACATGGGTGCGGGCCTGCTGGCAGGTGCCCCACAGTGCTGGGGGGTGGGGGTGGTGGGGAACATGAGTTGGACATGGGTGGGGGCCTGCTGGTAGGTGCCCCACAGTGCTGGGGGGTGGGGGTGGTGGGGAACATGAGTTGGACATGGGTGGGGGCCTGGTGGTGGGTGCCCCTGCACTGCTGGGGGGGTGGGGGGAGTGGGAGACATGGGTGGGGGCCTGGTGGAGGGTGCCCCTGCACTGCTGGGGGGGGGTAGGAGACATGGGTGGGGGCCTGCTAGCAGGTGCCCCACAGTGCTGGGGGGTGGGGGTGGTGGGGAACATGAGTTGGACATGGGTGGGTGCCTGCTGGCAGGTGCCCCACAGTGCTGGGGGGTGGGGGTGGTGGGGAACATGAGTTGGGCATGGGTGGGGGTCTGTTGGCAGGTGCCCCACAGTGCTGGGGGGTGGGTGGGTGGGAGACATGGGTGGGGGCCTGGTGGTGGGTGCCCCTGCACTGCTGGGGGGTGGGAGGTGGGAGACATGGGTGGGGGCCTGGTGGAGGGTGCCCCTGCACTGCTGGGGGGTGGGGGGGTGGGAGACATGGGTGGGGGGCCTGCTGGAAGATGCCCCTGCACTGCTGGGGGGTGGGGGGGAGGGACACAGACATGGGTGGGGGCCTGCTGGAGGGTGCCTCTGCACTACTGGGGGGAACATGAGTTGGACATGGGTGGGGGCCTGCTGGCAGGTGCCCCACAGTGCTGGGAGGTGGGGGTGGTGGAGAACATGAGTTGGACATCGGTGGGGGCCTGCTGGCAGGTGCCCCACAGTGCTGGGGGGAGGGGATGGTAGGGAACATGAGTTGTGCTGGCAGGTGCCCCACAGTGCTGGGGGGTTGGGGTGGTGGGGAACATGAGTTGGACATGGGTGGGGGCCTGCTGGCAGGTGCCCCACAGTGCTGGGGGGTGGGGGTGGTGGGGGAACATGAGTTGGACATGGGTGGGGTCCTGGTGGTGGGTGCCCCTGCACTGCTGGGGGGTGGGGGGGTGTGAGACATGGGTGGGGGCCTGGTGGAGGGTGCCCCTGCACTGCTGGGGGGTGGGGGGGGGGAGACATGGGTGGGGGCCTGGTGGAGGCTGCCCCTGCACTGCTGGGGGTGGGGGGGGTGGGAGACATGGGTGGGGGCCTGCTGGAGGGTGCCCCTGCACTGCTGGGGGGTGGGGGTGGGAGACATGGGTGGGGGCCTGGTGGAGGGTGCCCCTGCACTGCTGGGGGGTGGCGGGGGGGGAGACATGGTTGGGGGCCTGGTGGAGGGTGCCCCTGCACTGCTGGGGGGTGGGGGGGTGGGAGACATGGGTGGGGGCATGCTGGCAGGTGCCCCACAGTGCTGGGGGGTGGGGGGGTGGTCGACATGGGTGGGGGCCTGGTGGAGGGTGCCCCTGCACTGCTGGGGGGTGGGGGGTGGGGAATATGAGTTGGACATGGGTGGGGGCCTGCTGGCAGGAGACCCACAGTGCTGGGGGGTGGGGGGGTGGGGAACATGAGTTGGACATGGGTGGGGGCCTGCTGGCAGGTGCCCCACAGTGCTGGGGGGTGGGGGTGGTGGGGAACATGAGTTGGACATGGGTGGAGGCCTGGTGGAGGGTGCCCCTGCACTGCTGGGGGGTGGGGGGGTCGGAGACATGGGTGGGGGCCTGGTGGAGGGTGCCCCTGCACTGCTGGGGGGTGGGGGGTGGGACACATGGGTGGGGGCCTGGTGGAGGGTGCCCCTGCACTGCTGGGGGGTGGGGGGGTGGGAGACATGGGTGGGGGCCTGGTGTAGGGTGCCCCTGCACTGCTGGGGGGTGGGGGGGTGGGAGACATGGGTGGGGGCCTGGTGGAGGGTGCCCCTGCACTGCTGGGGTGTGGGGGGGTGGGAGACATGGGTGGGGGCCTGCTGGAGGGTGCCCCTGCACTGCTGGGGGGTGGGGGGTGGGAGACATGGGTGGGGGCCTGCTGGAGGGTGCCCCTGCACTGCTGGGGGGTGGGGGGGTGGGAGACATGGGTGGGGGCCTGGTGGAGGGTGCCCCTGCACTGCTGGGGGGTGGGATGGGGACATGAGTTGGACATGGGTGGGGGCCTGCTGGCAGGTGCCCCACAGTGCTGGGGGGTGGGGGTGGTGGGGAACATGAGTTGGACATGGCTGGGGGCCTGCTGGCAGGTGCCCCACAGTGCTGGGGGGTGGGAGTGGTGGGGAACATGAGTTGGACATGGGTGGGGGGCTGGTGGTGGGTGCCCCTGCACTGCTGGGGGGGTGGGAGACATGGGTGGGGGCCTGGTGGAGGGTGCCCCTGCACTGCTGGGGGGTGGGGAGGGTGGGAGACATGGGTGGGGTCCTGGTGGAGGGTGCCCCTGCACTGCTGGGGGGGGGGGGTGAGACATGGGTGGGTGCCTGCTGGCAGGTGCCCCACAGTGCTGGGGGGTGGGGGTGGTGGGGAACATGAGTTGGACATGGGTGGGGGCCTGCTGGCAAGTGCCCCACAGTGCTGGGGGGTGGGGTGGTGGGGAACATGAGTTGGACATGGGTGGGGGACTGCTGGCAGGTGCCCCACAGTGCTGGGGGTGGGGGTGGTGGGGAACATGAGTTGGACATGGGTGGGGGCCTGGTTGTGGGTGCCCCTGCACTGCTGGGGGGGGTGGGAGACATGGGTGGGGGCCTGGTGGAGGGGGCCCCTGCACTGCTAGGGGGTGGGGGGGTGCGAGACATGGGTGGGGGCCTGGTGGAGGATGCCCATGCACTGCTGGGGGGTGGGGGGTGGGAGACATGGGTGGGGGCCTGGTGGAGGGTGCCCCTGCACTGCTGGGGGGTGGGGGGGGAACATGAGTTGGACATCGGTGGGGGCCTGCTGGCAGGTGCCCCACAGTGCTGGGGGGTGGGGGTAGTGGGGAACATGAGTTGGACATGGGTGGGGGCCTGCTGGCAGGTGCCCCACAGTGCTGGGGGGTGGGGGTGGTGGGGAACATGAGTTGGACATGGGTGGGGGCCTGCTGGCAGGTGCCCCACAGTGCTGGGGGGTGGGGGTGGTGGGGAACATGAGTTGGACATGGGTGCGGGCCTGCTGGCAGGTGCCCCACAGTGCTGGGGGGTGGGGGTGGTGGGGAACATGAGTTGGACATGGGTGGGGGCCTGGTGGTGGGTGCCCCTGCACTGCTGGGGGGTGGGGGGGTGGGAGACATGGGTGGGGGCCTGGTGGAGGGTGCCCCTGCACTGCTGGGGGGTGGGGGGGTGGGAGACATGGGTGTGGGCCTGGTGGAGGGTGCCCCTGCACTGCTGGGGGGTGGGGGGGTGGGAGACATGGGTGGGGGCCTGCTGGAGGGTGCCCCTGCACTGCTGGGGGGTGGGGGGGGGGGGTGGGAGACATGGGTGGGGGCCTGCTGGCAGGTGCCCCACAGTGCTGGGGGGTGGGGTGGTGGGGAACATGAGTTGGACATGGGTGGGGTCCTGGTGGTGGGTGCCCCTGCACTGCTGGGGGGTGGGGGGTGGGAGACATGGGTGGGGGCCTGGTGGAGGGTGCCCCTGCACTGCTGGGGGGTGGGAGGGGGGTGGGAGACATGGGTGGGGGCCTGCTGGCAGGTGCCCCACAGTGCTGGGGGGTGGGGGGGGTGGGGAACATGAGTTGGACATGGGTGGGGGCCTGGTGGTGGGTGCCCCTGCACTGCTGGGGGGTGGGGGGGTGGAAGACATGGGTGGGGGCCTGGTGGAGGGTGCCCCTGCACTCTGGGGGGTGGGGGGGTGGGAGACATGTGTGGGGGCCTGCTGGAGGGTGCCCCTGCACTGCTGGGGGGTGGGGGGGAGACATGGGTGGGGGCCTGGTGGAGGGTGCCCCTGCACTGCTGGGGGGTGGGGGGTGGGAGACATGGGTGGGGGCCTGGTGGAGGGTGCCCCTGCACTGCTGGGGTGTGGGGGGGTGGGAGCCATGGGTGGGGGCCTGGTGGAGGGTGCCCCTGCACTGCTGAGGGGTGGGGGGGTGGGAGACATGGGTGGGGGCCTGGTGGAGGGTGCCCCTGCACTGCTGGAGGGTGGGGAGGGGTGGGAGACATGGGTGGGGGCCTGCTGGAGGGTGCCCCTGCACTGCTGGGGGGTGGGGGGGTGGGAGACATGGGTGGGGGCCTGCTGGAGGGTGCCCCTGCACTGCTGGGGGGTGGGGGGTGGGAGACATGGGTGGGTGCCTGGTGGAGGGTGCCCCTGCACTGCTGGGGGGTGGGGGGGGTGGGAGGCATGGGTGGGGGCCTGGTGGAGGGTGCCCCTGCACTGCTGGGGGGTGGGGGGGTGGGAGACATGGGTGGGGGCCTGGTGGAGGGTGCCCCTGCACTGCTGGAGGGTGGGGGGTGGGGGTGGGAGACATGGGTGGGGGCCTGCTGGAGGGTGCCCCTGCACTGCTGGGGGGTGGGGGGGGTGGGAGACATGGGTGGGGGCCTGCTGGAGGGTGCCCCTGCACTGCTGGGGGGTGGGGGGGGGGGAGGCATGGGTGGGGGCCTGCTGGCAGGTGCCCCACAGTGCTGGGGGGTGGGGAACATGAGTTGGACATGGGTGGGGCCTGGTGGTGGGTGCCCCTGCACTGCTGGGGGGTGGGGGGTGGGAGACATGGGTGGGGGCCTGGTGGAGGGTGCCCCTGCACTGCTGGGGGGTGGGGGGGTGGGAGACATGGGTGGGGGGCCTGCTGGAAGATGCCCCTGCACTGCTGGGGGGTGGGGGGGAGACAGACATGGGTGGGGGCCTGCTGGAGGGTGCCTCTGCACTGCTGGGGGGTGGGGGGAGTGGGAGACATGGGTGGGGGCCTGGTGGAGGGTGCCCCTGCACTGCTGGGGGGTGGGGGGTGGGAGACATGGGTGGGGGCCTGGTGGAGGGTGCCCCTGCACTGCTTGGGTGTGGGGGGGGTGGGAGACATGGGTGGGGGCTTGGTGGAGGGTGCCCCTGCACTGCTGGGGGGTGGGAGGGGGGTGGGAGACATGGGTGGGGGCCTGCTGGCAGGTGCCCCACAGTGCTGGGGGGTGGGGGGGGTGAACATGAGTTGGACATGGGTGGGGGCCTGGTGGTGGGTGCCCCTGCACTGCTGGGGGGTGGGAGGGGGTGGGAGACATGGGTGGGGGGCCTGCTGGAAGATGCCCCTGCACTGCTGGGGGGTGGGGGGAGGGAGACAGACATGGGTGGGGGCCTGCTGGAGGGTGCCTCTGCACTGCTGGGGGGTGGGGGGGTGGGAGACATGGGTGGGGGCCTGGTGGAGGGTGCCCCTGCACTGCTGGGGGGTGGGGGGGTGGGAGACATTGGTGGGGGCCTGGTGGAGGGTGCCCCTGCACTGCTGGGTGGTGGGGGGGTGGGAGACATGGGTGGGGGCCTGGTGGAGGGTGCCCCTGCACTGCTGGGGGGTGGGAGGGGGGTGGGAGACATGGGTGGGGGCCTGCTGGCAGGTGCCCCACAGTGCTGGGGGGTGGGGGGGTGGGAGACATGGGTGGGGGCCTGGTGGAGGGTGCCCCTGCACTGCTGGGGGGTGGGGGGGTGGGGAACATGAGTTGGACATGGGTGGGGACCTGCTGGCAGGTGCCCCATAGTGCTGGGGGGTGGGGGTGTTGGGGAACATGAGTTGGACATGGGTAGGGGCCTGGTGGTGGTTGCCCCTGCACTGCTGGGGGGTGGTTAGACATGGGTGGGGGCCTGGTCGAGAGTGCCCCTGCACTGCTGGGGGGTGGGAGGGTGGGAGATATGGGTGGGGGCCTGGTGGAGGGTGCCCCTGCACTGCTGGGGGGTTGGGGGGTGGGAGACATGGGTGGGGGCCTGGTGGAGGGTACCCCTGCACTGCTGGGGGGTGTGGGGGGGTGGGACACATGGGTGGGGGCCTGGTGGAGGGTGCCCCTGCACTGCTGGGGGGTGTGCGGGGAGACATGGGTGGGGGCCTGGTGGAGGGTGCCCCTGCACTGCTGGGGGGTGGGGGGTGGGAGACATGGGTGGGGGCCTGGTGGAGGGTGCCCCTGCACTTCTGGGGGGTGGGGGGGTGGGAGACATGGGTGGGGGCCAGGTGGAGGGTGCCCCTGCACTGCTGGGGGGTGGGGGGGTTGGAGACATGGGTGGGGGCCTGGTGGAGGGTGCCCCTGCACTGCTGGGGGGTGGGGGGGAACATGAGTTGGACATGGGTGGGGGCCTGCTGGCAAGTGCCCCACAGTGCTGGGGGGTGGGGGTGGTGGGGAACATGAGTTGGACATGGGTGCGGGCCTGCTGGCAGGTGCCCCACAGTGCTGGGAGGTGGGGGTGGTGGGGAACATGAGTTGGACATGGGTGGGGGCCTGCTGGTAGGTGCCCCACAGTGCTGGGGGGTGGGGGTGGTGGGGAACATGAGTTGGACATGGGTGGGGGCCTGGTTGTGGGTGCCCCTGCACTGCTGGGGGGTGGGGGGGTGGGAGACATGGCTGGGGGCCTGGTGGAGGGTGCCCCTGCACTGCTGGCGGGTGTGGGGGGGGGTGGGACACATGGGTGGGGGCCTGGTGGAGGGTGCCCCTGCACTGCTGGGGGGTTTGGGGGGGAGACATGGGTGGGGGCCTGGTGGAGGGTGCCCTTGCACTGCTGGGGGGTGGGGGGGTTGGAGACATGGGGGGGGGCCTGGTGGAGGGTGCCCCTGCACTTCTGGGGGTGGGGGGTGGGAGACATGGGTGGGGGCCTGGTGGAGGGTGCCCCTGCACTGCTGGGGGGTGGGGGGGGTGGGAGACATGGGTGGGGGCCTGGTGGAGGGTGCCCCTGCACTGCTGGGGGGTGGGGGGGGGACATGAGTTGGACATGGGTGGGGGCCTGCTGGCAAGTGCCCCACAGTGCTGGGGGGTGGGGGTGGTGGGGAACATGAGTTGGACATGGGTGCGGGCCTGCTGGCAGGTGCCCCACAGTGCTGGGGGGTGGGGGTGGTGGGGAACATGAGTTGGACATGGGTGGGGGCCTGCTGGTAGGTGCCCCACAGTGCTGGGGGGTGGGGGTGGTGGGGAACATGAGTTGGACATGGGTGGGGGCCTGGTGGTGGGTGCCCCTGCACTGCTGGGGGGGTGGGGGGAGTGGGAGACATGGGTGGGGGCCTGGTGGAGGGTGCCCCTGCACTGCTGGGGGGGGTAGGAGACATGGGTGGGGGCCTGCTGGCAGGTGCCCCACAGTGCTGGGGGGTGGGGGTGGTGGGGAACATGAGTTGGACATGGGTGGGTGCCTGCTGGCAGGTGCCCCACAGTGCTGGGGGGTGGGGGTGGGGGGGAACATGAGTTGGGCATGGGTGGGGGTCTGTTGGCAGGTGCCCCACAGTGCTGGGGGGTGGGTGGGTGGGAGACATGGGTGGGGGCCTGGTGGAGGGTGCCCCTGCACTGCTGTGGGGTGGTTGGGGGGTGGGGAACATGAGTTGGACATGGGTGGGGACCTGTTGGCAGGTGCCCCACAGTGCTGGGGGGTGGGGGTGGTGGGGAACATGAGTTGGACATGGGTAGGGGCCTGGTGGTGGGTGCCCCTGCACTGCTGGGGGGTGGTTAGACATGGGTGGGGGCCTGGTGGAGGGTGCCCCTGCACTGCTGGGGGGTGGGAGGGTGGGAGATATGGGTGGGGGCCTGGTGGAGGATACCCCTGCACTGCTGGGGGGTTGGGGGGTGGGAGACATGGGTGGGGGCCTGGTGGAGGGTGCCCCTGCACTGCTGGGGGGTGTGGGGGTGGGACACATGGATGGGGGCCTGGTGGAGGGTGCCCCTGCACTGCTGGGGGTGTGGGGGGGAGACATGGGTGGGGGCCTGGTGGAGGGTGCCCCTGCACTGCTGGGGGGTGGGGGGGGAGACATGGGTGGGGGCCTGGTGGAGGGTGCCCTGCACTTCTGGGGGGTGGGGGGGTGGGAGACATGGGTGGGGGCCTGGTGGAGGGTGCCCCTGCACTGCTGGGGGGTGGGGGGGTGGGAGACATGGGTGGGGGCCTGGTGGAGGGTGCCCCTGCACTGCTGGGGGGTGGGGGGGAACATGAGTTGGACATGGGTGGGGGCCTGCTGGCAAGTGCCCCACAGTGCTGGGGGGTGGGGGTGGTGGGGAACATGAGTTGGACATGGGTGCGGGCCTGCTGGCAGGTGCCCCACAGTGCTGGGGGGTGGGGGTGGTGGGGAACATGAGTTGGACATGGGTGGGGGCCTGCTGGCAGGTGCCCCACAGTGCTGGGAGGTGGGGGTGGTGGGGAACATGAGTTGGACATGGGTGGGGGCCTGCTGGTAGGTGCCCCACAGTGCTGGGGGGTGGGGGTGGTGGGGAACATGAGTTGGACATGGGTGGGGGCCTGGTGGTGGGTGCCCCTGCACTGCTGGCGGGTGTGGGGGGGGGGCACATGGGTGGGGGCCTGGTGGAGGGTGCCCCTGCACTGCTGGGGGGTGTGGGGGGAGACATGGGTGGGGTCCTGGTGGAGGGTGCCCCTGCACTGCTGGGGGGTGGGGGGGGGTGGGAGACATGGGTGGGGGCCTGGTGGAGGGTGCCCCTGCACTTCTGGGGGTGGGGGGGTGGGAGACATGGGTGGGGGCCTGGTGGAGGGTGCCCCTGCACTGCTGGGGGGTGGGGGGGTGGGAGACATGGGTGGGGGCCTGGTGGAGGGTGCCCCTGCACTGCTGGGGGGTGGGGGAACATGAGTTGGACATGGGTGGGGGCCTGCTGGCAAGTGCCCCACAGTGCTGGGGGGTGGGGGTGGTGGGGAACATGAGTTGGACATGGGTGCGGGCCTGCTGGCAGGTGCCCCACAGTGCTGGGGGGTGGGGGTGGTGGGGAACATGAGTTGGACATGGGTGGGGGCCTGCTAGCAGGTGCCCCATAGTGCTGGGGGGTGGGGGTGGTGTGGAACATGAGTTGGACATGGGTGGGGGCCTGCTGGTAGGTGCCCCACAGTGCTGGGGGTGGTGGGGAACATGAGTTGGACATGGGTGGGGGCCTGGTGGTGGGTGCCCCTGCACTGCTGGGGATTGGGGGGAGTGGGAGACATGGGTGGGGGCCTGGTGGAGGGTGCCCCTGCACTGCTGGGGGGGGGTGGGAGACATGGGTGGGGGCCTGCTGGCAGGTGCCCCACAGTGCTGGGGGGTGGGGGTGGTGGGGAACATGAGTTGGACATGGGTGGGGGCCTGCTGGCAGGTGCCCCACAGTGCTGGGGGGTGGGGGTGGTGGGGAACATGAGTTGGGCATGGGTGGGGGTCTGTTGGCAGGTGCCCCACAGAGCTGGGGGGTGGGGGTGGTGGGGAACATGAGTTGGACATGGGTGGGGGCCTGCTGGCAGGTGCCCCACAGTGCTGGGGGTGGGGGTGGTGGGGAACATGAGTTGGACATGGGTGGGGGCCTGGTGGTGGGTGCCCCTGCACTGCTGGGGGGTGGGGAGGGTGGGAGACATGGGTGGGGCCCTGGTGGAGGGTGCCCCTGCACTGCGGGGGGGGCGTGGGAGACATGGGTGGGGGCCTGCTGGCAGGTGCCCCACAGTGCTGGGGGGTGGTGGTGGTGGGGAACATGAGTTGGACATGGGTGGGGGCCTGCTGGCAGTTGCCCCACAGTGCTGGGGGTTGGGGGTGGTGGGGAACATGAGTTGGACATGGGTGGGGGCCTGCTGGCAGGTGCCCCACAGCGCTGGGGGGTGTGGGTGGTGGGGAACATGATTTGGACATGGGTGGGGGCCTGCTGGCTGGTGCCCCACAGTGCTGGGGGGTGGGGGTGGTGGGGAATATGAGTTGGACATGGGTGGGGGCCTGGTGGTGGGTGCCCCTGCACTGCTGGGGGGTGGGGGGGTGGGAGACATGGGTGGGGGCCTGGTGGAGGATGCCCCTGCATTGCTGGGGGGTGGGGGGGTGGGAGACATGGGTGCGGCCTGGTGGAGCGTGCCCCTGCACTGCTGGGGGGTGGGGGGGTGGGGAACATGAGTTGGAAATCGGTGGGGGCCTGCTGGCAGGTGCCCCACAGTGCTGGGGGGTGGGGGTGGCGGTGAACATGAGTTGGACATGGGTGGGGGTCTGCTGGCAGGTGCCCCACAGTGCTGGGGGGTGGGGGTGGTGGGGAACATGAGTTGGACATGGGTGGGGGCCTGGTGGTGGGTGCCCCTGCACTGCTGGGGGGTGGGGGGTGGGAGACATGGGTGGGGGCCTGGTGGAGGGTGCCCCTGCACTGCTGGGGGTGGGGGGGGGTGGGAGACGTGGGTGGGGGCCTGGTGGAGGGTGCCCCTGCACTGCTGGGGGGTGGGGGGTGCGAGACATGGGTGGGGGCCTGGTGGAGGGTGCTCCTGCACTGCTGGGGGGTGGGGGCCCGGTGGAGGGTGCCCCTGCACTGCTGGGGGGTGGGGGGGTGGGAAATATGGGTGGGGGCCTGGTGGAGGGTGCCCCTGCACTGCTGGGGGGTGGGGGGTGTGGGAGACGTGGGTGGGGGCCTGGTGGAGGGTGCCCCTGCACTGCTGGGGGGTGGGGGGTGGGAGACATGGGTGGGGGCCTGGTGGAGGGTGCCCCTGCACTGCTGGGGGGTTGGAGGGTGGGAGACATGGGTGGGGGCCTGGTGGAGGGTGCCCCTGCACTGCTGGGGGGTGGCGGGGTGGGAGACATGGGTGGGGGCGTGCTGGCAGGTGCCCCACAGTGCTGGGGGGTGGGGGGGTGGGGAACATGAGTTGGACATGGGTGGGGGCCTGGTGGTGGGTGCCCCTGCACTGCTGGGGGGTGGGGGGGACATGAGTTGGACATGGGTGGGGGCCTGCTGGCAGGTGCCCCACAGTGCTGGGGGGTGGGGGTGGTGGGGAACATGAATTGGACATGGGTGGGGGCCTGCTGGCAGGTGCCCCACAGTGCTGGGGGGTGGTGGTGGTGGGGAACATGAGTTGGACATGGGTGGGGGCCTGCTGGCAGGTGCCCCACAGTGCTGGGGGGTGGGGGTGGTGGGGAACATGAGTTGGACATGGGTGGGGGCCTGCTGGCACGTGCCCCACAGTGCTGGGGGGTGTGGGTGGTGGGGAACATGATTTGGACATGGGTGGGGGCCTGCTGGCAGGTGCCCCACAGTGCTGGGGGGTGGGGTGGTGGGGAACATGAGTTGGACATGGGTGGGGGCCTGGTGGTGGGTGCCCCTGCACTGCTGGCGGGTGGGGGGTGTGGGAGACATGGGTGGGGGCCTGGTGGAGGGTGCCCCTGCACTGCTGGGGGGTGGGGGGGTGGGAGACATGGGTGGGGGCCTGGTGGAGGGTGCCCCTGCACTGCTGGGGGGTGGGGGGGTGGGAGACATGGGTGGGGGCCTGAAGGTGGGTGCCCCTGCACTGCTGGGGGGTAGGGGGGTGGGAGACATGGGTGGGGGCCTGGTGGAGGGTGCCCCTGCACTGCTGGGGGGTGGGAGACATGGGTGGGGGCCTGGTGGAGGGTGCCCCTGCACTGCTGGGGGGTGGGGGGGTGGGAGACATGGGTGGGGGCCTGGTGGAGGGTGCCCCTGCACTGCTGGGGGTGGGGGGTGGGAGACATGGGTGGGGGGCCTGCTGGCAGGTGCCCCACAGTGCTGGGGGTGGGGGGGGGGTGGGGAACATGAGTTGGACATGGGTGTGGGCCTGGTGGTGGGTTCCCCTGCACTTCTGGGGGGTGGGGGGGGTGGGAGACATGGGTGGGGGCCTGGTGGAGGGTGCCCCTGCACTGCTGGGGGGTGGGGGGGGGTGGGAGACATGGGTGGGGGCCTGCTGGAGGGTGCCCCTGCACTGCTGGGGGGTGGGGGGGTGAAGACATGGGTGGGGGCCTGGTGGAGGGTGCCCCTGCACTGCTGGGGGGTGGGGGGGGAACATGAGTTGGACATGGGTGGGGGCCTGCTGGCAGGTGCCCCACAGTGCTGGGGGGTGGGGGTGGTGGGGAACATGAGTTGGACATGGGTGGGGGCCTGCTGGCAGGTGCCCCACAGTGCTGGGGGTGGGGGTGGCGGGGAACATGAGTTGGACATGGGTGGGGGCCTGGTGGTGGGTGCCCCTGCACTGCTGGGGTTGGGGGGGGGGGGTGGGAGACATGGGTGGGGGTCTGGTGGAGGGTGCCCCTGCACTGCTGGGGGGTGGGGGGTGGGAGACATGGGTGGGGGCCTGGTGGAGGGTGCCCCTGCACTGCTGGGGGGTGGGGGGGTGGGAGACATGGGTGGGGGCCTGGTGGAGGGTGCCCCTGCACTGCTGGGGGGTGGGGGGTGGGAGACATGGGTGGGGGCCTGGTGGAGGGTGCCCCTGCACTGCTGGGGGGGTGGGAGACATGGGTGGGGGCCTGCTGGCAGGTGCCCCACAGTGCTGGCGGGTGGGGGGGTGTTTGACATGGGTGGGGGCCTGGTGGAGGGTGCCCCTGCACTGCTGGGGGGTGGGGGGGGAACATGAGTTGGACATGGGTGGGGGCCTGCTGGCAGGTGCCCCACAGTGCTGGGGGGTGGGGGTGGTGGGGAACATGAGTTGGACATGGGTGGGGGCCTGGTGGTGGGTGCCCCTGCACTGCTGGGGGGTGGGGGGGTGGGAGACATGGGTGGGGGCCTGGTGGAGGGTGGCCCTGCACTGCTGGGGGGTGGGGGTGGTGGGGAACATGAGTTGGACATGGGTGGGGGCCTGCTGGCAGGTGCCCCACAGTGCTGGGGGGTGGGGGTGGTGGGGAACATGAGTTGGACATGGGTGGGGGCCTGGTGGTGGGTACCCCTGCACTGCTGGGGGGTGGGGGGTGCGAGACATGGGTGGGGGCCTGGTGGAGGGTGACCCTGCACTGCTGGGGATGGGGGTGGTGGGAGACATGGGTGGGGGCCTGGTGGAGGGTGCCCCTGGTGGCTGGGGGTGCAGGGGGACATGCGTTGGTGGGCAGTAGTGCAAGTTGACATGTGGGTTGGCTGGGGGGCATGGCCATGGTGGATGGGGTGCCTGCAGGACATGTGCAGGGTAGGCCCCTGTGGTGTGAGCCACCTGCAGGGGCCGTGGAGGGTGTAGATGGAACACCTGGGAAGACCCACACGTGCAATTCACGTGTGGTGCTCCCTGTGCACCCCTCTAATACACGTACCCTGATGGAATCGCGTGTGGAACTTCCCGCGCACCCCTGGAATACATGTACCCTGATGATGTTGCATGTGATACTTCCCCCGCACCCCGAAGTACACGTACCCTGATGAGATCGCGTGTGGAACTTCCCGCGCACCCCTGATATACACGTACCCTGCTGATGTCGCGTGTGAAACTTCCCCCGCACCCCGAAATACACGTACCCTGCTGAAATCGCGTGTGGAACTTCCCGCGCACCCCTGAAATACACGTACCCTGCTGGAATCGCGTGTGGAACTTCCCGCACACCCCTGAAATACGCGTACCCTGCTCGCACGGGGCCAATCGCGTGTGGAACTTCCCGCTCACCCCTGATATACACGTACCCTGCTGATGTCGCGTGTGAAACTTCCCCCGCACCCCGAAGTACACGCACCCTGCTGAAATCGCGTGTGGAACTTCCCGCGCACCCCTGAAATACGGGTACCCTGCTGAAATCGCGTGTGGAACTTCCCGCGCACCCCTGAAATACACGTACCCTGCTGGAATCGCGTGTGGAACTTCCCGCGCACCCCTGAAATATGCGTACCCTGCTCGCACGGGGCCAATCGCGTGTGGAACTTCCCGCGTACCCCTGAAATACACGTACCCTGCTGAAATTGCGTGTGATACTACCCCCGCACCCCGAAATACACGTACCCTGCTGAAATCGCATGTGGAACTTCCCGCGCACCCCTGAAATACACGTACCCTGCTGGAATCGCATGTGGAACTTCCCGTGCACCCCTGAAATACACGTACCCTGCTGAAATCGCGTGAGGTACTTCCCGCGCACCCCAGTGATACACGTAGCCCGCTTGCCGTGCTGGTACAGGGTTAGCGCAGCCCTTTGCGCTGGATTGGGGATTTTGATGGCTTTTCCCTGCGCAAGAGGCGTTCTTGGGGGCGTAACTGGCGCTGCTGCAGGGTCACTGCGCCACTGTGCGCCACGGCTGGTTTTGGTGGCTGGAATTCATGAATACGCTGTGCGCGGAAATGGATTTTACCGCACGCGGCTGGCGCAGGGATTCGCACGCGCACACTGTGCGCCAGCCGCGTGCGCCACTTGTGCGCTGCATTCTATGATTTACCCCCCAGGACTGTTTCTCTCGTTGTGCCGAGGTTAGAGCCAGTCCAATTTATTTATGGGTGTTGACTTGTGACATGAAATATGGTACACACACTTAACAATGCATAACTTAAAAAAGGCCAATAGGATATAGACGTGTATATAAAATGCAAAGCTGAAAACTATAGTAATAAAAAAATGACAAACCCAGTTAGCTTGCATTGAAACTGAAAACAAAATGTTTTAACTTGTGTAACGGTTCAAAAATAACTGAAACATTCTTGTAGACATTATGAGGCCCGTATTCGAAAGTGGGGTAACGTAAATGAAAGGCGTAAAAACCTGCCTTTCATTCACACCACGCCACATTTTCAATCATTTGAATATCGGAGAGGAGAGGCGGAACTCACCTTCATTTCTCTCTGCCATACAAATGCTCCAGCATTTGCGCCTGCATGGACTTGCATGCCTGCGCAAATGCTGTCCCTATGGGTTCCACCGGCTTTATGCACAAGCATAATCAGGCGGTCCACATAGAGATCCATTATACATGCTGCCAGACTACTTGTAACTGTGAACGCTGATTATCATGCTCGAATGGCAAGCATTGTTCACAAGTAAAATTAAACACTGCCCGGCATGGGAGCATGTCACGCAGCGTTTAATTCTAATTGTACCTGCTGCCTGCCATGCGTACTTTGGCCTGCATATTTGCACACTCTCGTGCAAATGACAACATTTGGTGGCGGGGACCTGGCTACGCCTGAGTGCAAATGTACCAGGTCCTCGCTTTCAAATTTTGATTAGGAACAATATGGGCACTCTTGTGTAACATCACTTCTAATTTTCAAGATATTTGTTAAAACAAGGAATGGCTATAGTAATTTTTTCTTGATAACATTGCAATGCATATGGGTGTAAAATGTGCAATTCGAAAAGATATTTCAAAGGTTAAAGTTTGACCAAATAAATTTGACAACACCAATGTTTGGGAACCAAAAGTGAGAGAAAGGACAGAAAAGCTTAATAAAATAAGGAACTAGTAAACAATAATCAGTAGGTAGATGTCACGGGGTTTCAGTTTAGTGGGAGGCAATGCAGTGGCATAATCTTGTTTTAATATTAAAATGAATCCCTTCAAAATAGGGGAGAACTTCACCTGGTTTCGGGAGAAGGGAGGAGGCACTGTATGGTCAGAAAGGTAAAACCCACTACTCCCCCCATTATAACCTTAGTCAGAAAATGTTTGACTACAAACTATCGGATGGGAGATAAGATGGGACCTGGGGCCTCATTTCGAGTACTACCGGCTGGTTGCCACCGGGCCTGTAAATATTTACTGGTGCCTGACTTCCCAGTAACACGGGGGGATTACAACCCCAGCAGTCCGGAAAATCAGGTACCGGTATATTGTAATTCCCATACTCTATGGGAATGGGGAGCACGGAAGCACCGGCACCGTTTTTAACAGTGCTGGTGCTTCCGTGACAGTCTGCACACTGTGGCCGCTGTGCCCGGCAGGATCCGACCAGTCGGGCACAGCGTTTCTGGCATGCAGACCTGTAATTTGCGAGTCCGGAAACAAAGGTGCCGGTAAGCTTACCAGCACTGTTGTTTCCGGACCGGCAGGGTCAGAATGAGCCCCACGGACAGTTACAAAAATATTGAAAACATTGCAATAACACATAAAGTTCCAGAGACAAGGCAAATGCTCAACTTATACTTTCAGACTTACAACATTTTCGATTTTCAAACTAAAAACATAATTCGTTCTGTAACCCCAAGTCTCAGAAAAGTGCTTTAATTAAAAGAAAAACACTTAGAGAATTAATTTGAAAAAAAATGCTCTATTTATTTATTTAATGTGTCTTAGTTCATAAAACTTTTTACATAATCTCACAAAATATCCATCTATAAAATCCCTACACATTAAGTTCATAAAATCTTTTCACATAATCTCACATAATATCCATCTATAAAATCCATACACTTTAAGTACATATTAAAAAATCACATACTAATCATACATATATTCATCAGTCCTAAAATGTAACTTAAAGTCCATCGTATGCAACACAGATCGCACTACGCACACATATTTCAATAATATTTTAGCAGCTCTCCAGTGCAATATTTATAACGGGGGCACTGTATATAGCGTTATGCTGGCCACTATTAGGCCTTCTCCAATTGTATCTCTACTGTCTGCCACATTTTCAACAGTGCAATATTCTAGTGGGTATTGCTAGCCATAAAACATCTCCTCCAAAACGGTTTTGTTTTGATGGGATCTAAGTCATGCACAAAGTCCCCCAAGTAACCCATATATACAGAAACTAGAGTGTCATACCCTGTCATGGCATGTCTATCCGTTTCCGTGATGTTTTTACCTCCGTCTACACCATCTATCTTCCATAGGAAGTCACATCCTGGGGCCCAAAGAACTTGCTGTAGGTAATTGATTAAACCGCATTAGCATCACAAATCGATGAAGTGCAGGCGAAGGGGAGAGGCCTTTATATTTTTGAGTAAGCAGGTAAGTCGTTTGATTTCCATACATTCTTTATAGCTTTTAAGCTTTGCCAGATGTTCACGGTTCCCCAAACAATCCCACAACTTAAGTTTAATAGTGAACTCTTTTAGTAAGTGTGGGAGATCTTCATTTCAATTTCCATGAACCCAATAAAAGAGGTAATCCCTAATTCCTAACAAATGGACTCTATGGAAATACATTGGGGTAATCCCAATATACGTCTCCAGATTTGACCTTCTACTACTTTTAGCCATTAGCTATTAATAATTCTCCAAGTACATACCTTCAAGACCATAACATAATTCTGGTATAATGCTCTGTGTGTATATGAGGCTTGTGTTAATGCCATAAAAAACTGGATAATTGAAACCAAGTTTCAGATAAATCCCAACAAAACAGAGGTGATAGTGTTTGGTCCAAATAATCTTCGTAAGGATTACCATGCCACCTATCCCTGTCCTGCTATCTTTAATGCAAAAACTTCCTTTTCCAGTAAAGTAAAAAATCTCGGTTCCTTTGGCAAGCATCGTTGGATTATAATGCACAGTTCTCAGAGATAGTGAACGCCTTTGTTTTAATCAAATAAGGCTTTTAAATCCTATTCTACCGTTCATCCCAGAAATTAATTGTGGACCATGATTAACTC
Source organism: Ambystoma mexicanum (assembly GCF_040938575.1). NCBI lineage: Eukaryota > Metazoa > Chordata > Amphibia > Caudata > Ambystomatidae > Ambystoma > Ambystoma mexicanum. Next base: position 937,163,183 of record NC_090939.1, read on the forward strand.
CAGGCTCAACTACTGCAGCACCCTTCTTTTTGGTACCCCAGAAAGTCAATGACATTGTGTGCAGGTAGCCCAGGACGTTGCCATCAGACTGATTTATAACCTTCCAAAACATGCTCCCATCTACACATAATGGAGGCAATTGCATTGGCTGCCTGTCAGAAAAAGGATTTAGCTTAGAACACTTGGTTTGATTTACAAATGTATTCAATGAACGGCACCCAGATATTTGATATCTAAAATTCAGCTTTATCAGCCCTCCCGAGCATTGCGTTCAGTCGGCCAAAATTGGTTGGTCGTTCCCCTTTCTTATCACGCTACGCAGTGGGATCCTTGTTTCTCCCTTGAAGGTCTTCACCTCTGGAACTCACTCCAAGCTGAGTTGCGGAATGCCCCTTTTATTGCTGCTTTCCGCTCAAACTGAAAACATTCTTGTTCGTTTGATTTAGGAATTCAGTGATTATACTCAAACTGAGCAAGCATTATAACATCTGCGACTAGATGCAGGATTCCTGTTTGGTTCCGGAAGGATTTGCATGTGACAAATGTTTATAAAATAAAAATGACAGAAAATATGAGGATTATACCTCGCAAACTAAACCCAGCATTTTTTGCTGCACATTTGGTTAAATAGCTACATGGGCTGTCGTATTATTCTTTTTGAATGCTACCATGTCGGTTGCACTTACACCACGATTAATTTGAAGGCTCCAATATTTATACTCGTCCACTTCTTCAATGTCGTCTTCCTCAATGATAATACAGGGACCAGTCATTTGTCATTTACCCACTCTCAAATACATTGTTTTTTTATAGTTGAAACTCACCTGCTTCGAGTATCTTTCCCGTTCATTTGCTAATCTTTTAAGGCCAACCAAGGTGTGGTCCAAAAGGACCACATCATCAGCATAAAATAGCCAATTTACTGGCACTGCTCCCACCTGCGGGGCAGAGCACCTAACACTGGACAACTGCTTGGGGAGTTCAGCAATGTAAAGATTAAACAGCAGGGGAGCGAGCACACAACCCTGCATTCAACCCTTTGTGGTGTAGATCTCCCTAGTGCACACGCCCCTGCTGTCCAATCTAACATGCACACGAGTATTCTCATGAAATTGCTGTGCAATCATTAATAGCTTCAGGGGAATCCCTCTCCGTTTCAATTTTTGCCATAACCTCTATCTATCTACGGTGTCAACAGCGGCTTTGTAATCAATGTACAACAAATGCAAGGAAGGTGCATCTTTCTTCAGGCCCTATATTAATCAGAAGAATGTTATGTAAGGTCGCTGAGCAAGCCCTACAGCCTGTTTGTAAGGGGCCAAGAATGTTGCAATCAGTGAACCATTTATCTAACGCTCTGCCCAGTTGGCAGTGATAGATCTGACAGTGCGAACAGTGAAATTAAACGGGTAAAAAAAGAGTATCAATTCTGGGTGAAAAATCATAAAGACCTTATGGGAAAATAACGATGGTTGAAGCTTGCTGCATTAGCCAAATCTAATGATAATATTAGTATATGGAAAGTGCTGAGAGAGCGTTCCAAACGTGCTTTACCCGTAAATGGTGTCTCTGAATCTGGATGGGCGGAACATATTGAACATACTTTAGGATCTGCTCCTCCAGAGGACGCTTAGGTAGCTATCCCTCTGGCTGAATGGGTCTGCAAAGCCTCAATACTCAACATTACTATACTGATTGCACACTTGAACCCGTCACATGCTGCCGGCCGTGATGGCCTATGTAACAGCCTATTGAAACGGCCACCAGAATTGTGGGCTAATGCTTTACGTCTTTTATTTATTGACATTGGACAAAGCCGTGTTCTACCTATCACCTGGTGTGAAAGCCACATTTTGGCAATCCACAAAAAAGGTCCCGGGAATTGCCTATCCAACTACTGCATGCTTGCAATGCTCAACATTCTCGCCAAGATATTCGCCAGAGTACTCTTGGCGGAGTTGTCGGAGTGGATAGATGCCAAACTGGTTTTCACACAAAATCTTCCACTACCCATAATATATTAACCTTGGCGACAGCAGTGGAATATTTGAAAAATGAGAAGAGAGACAGTGTTCTATTGTGCTTTTATCGCCTTTAGTGCCGCATTTGACACAGTTCTGAGAAACAGATTGTGGGCAAAATTGGTGGTGTGCGATATCCCTGCCGGCCTTCTAAATATGATTATGTTACTCCACAATGACACTACGGTTAGGTTACGTTTAGATGGAAGAGGCAAACTCTCCAGTGCTATGCGATCTAACAGAGGTCTTAAACAGGGATGTATACTTGCTGCAACACTTTTCAACCTTTATCTAGCTGATTTGAACCAGGCATTTGTAGACACTAATCACTGTTCAGTCAAGATTGGTACTGAGTTCATCAACTGGTTAGCTTATGCTGATGACCTGATACTAATGGACCATACCCTAAGGGCCTTCAAGTGATGATCACTGCTCTGAGAGTTAAGAATGGTCTAACTGTGAACATTTCTAAAAGTAAAGTGATGATCTTTCCATCAAAAAAAGGTTGTAAACGGGTACGCTTTGGTCATCGGAAGGTAATCCCCTTGAGATTGTTACTAGCTATAAATATGTAGGCATCTAGATCGACTGCTCCCTTATTCGGAATATTCTCTGGCAAGAGTTGAATGCAAAATGTATGGTCATGGCAAATATTATAAGTAATTATATAGGTAGGAATTGTGGTATCTCTGTCCAGACTGTACTTCTGCTATATACTGCCAACATTGTACCAGTTGTATCTCACAGAATTGAAATATGGGGCCATGCATATGGACACAAGTTGATTTGCTTTGAAGCCAAACGTATACGAATATTATTCTGTATGCCATTATCTTTGTCTATTGACTTTTTATATTTAGAATTGGATTTAGCTGGAGTTGAATCAATACTTATCCAAAGATCATTATGTGCTGGATACATTTGACAAGTGTGAATAATGGCATGAAGATGGTTACCTACATCAGGTGGTTTCTTAGATTAGAGAATTTTAAGAAGCTGGGAATTATTGGCAGCATAATAATGGTATATGACAGATGGCAGACTGATGGGGACTTTTATCCTAGTACCTCTTCTGTGAATGCTATAAAATATAAATTGAAGCGAAAATTGAGTCGTTTTATTCATGAAACTTGACTTGTGCAACTTGCATCTGACTCCAGTAGTGGACCATTAATTGGTTACTTAATGGATTGTACCAACAAACCATTGTATATTGCAGCATTTCCCAGCAGTGGTGTGCTACGTCAATAGCTTCTACTGAAATTCAATATGAGTGAAGTCCTGGTGGTCAACGGTAGCCAATTTGGAATTCCACGAGCCAATCGTAAATGCAGATTATGTGGCGAGGATGTTATTGAAAGTCTGAAACACGTTCTGTTGCTGTGCAAAGGTCTAAAGTTCTCTGAGGGCTAAGCATATGAAGATGTATAATAATCAACTCAATTTCACTGACTTATCTTCTTTGTGGCCTATTTTTATGGAGGGTAATGATCTTAATCACATTTTCTTTTCAGTATAATTTTATTGGAAATACCCAGACATTTTATGAATTTAAAGAATTTTAATGCGCATACCTATTTTAGTTGATTTTAATGTAACATTTTCACACTGCTTGGTGGTTTGATGTTTTGAAGCTAATTGAGGCTACTAAAGATCAATGGAACATTGTTTGTGTTTTATGTATGTATATAATTGTTATGTGATCATTTGTATTAATTCTTTATACCTGTGTATTTTACCATGTTGTATGTTGTATATACAAAGCTTGATTGCTAGATGTATATTACCCAAATAAATAAATAAAGATACTGATATCTGCCCTTCCCTACATACTTTCTTTTAATTATATCAATATCCCTGATACACTCTCTGGTACATATGTCCTACATCTCTTGCCCTACTACCAAATAGTTCATGGCTCTGATGTTTTTATTGATCCAAAATACTTAATTCTTTCCAGCACTGATCTCAATATCTCCTACCTTCCTACTGATATGACTTCCGCGACTATACTTAAGAGTCAATTCCATTGTGGCATGATCACTGTATTTGTTCAGGTTTAATTTTAGCTCTTCCACTAGGTTTTTCCTGGTTCCATTAATAAAGAAATAGTCAACTGTGGTCTGCTTGTTACAATATTTCCATGTAATGTTATGTTATGTTATGTTGATTTATACCTCGTACCTCTACCACCCAAGGGAAGTCTCCAGGCACTCACGTGGCTCTGCATGAGAAGAGGGCAGGTGTGTTAGTGGGGATAGGATTATAGCATAGGTTCCGAACCAGGAGGTCTTGCATGCGGTAGTTGATTCGAGAGGCCCTGTGTGATGTAACCGTATGGGTAGGACTCACTGCCTCTGGTGTGTACTAGTGTGTGTGTTGGGTGTGTGTGCCGTGTGATGTTACGGTGTGGTTTGTGGTTGTGCGCAAGGGTTGGTTCTATATATGGTGTCCAGAGTTGCGGATGACTGTTAGGTGTTCAATATATGACCCCCCCAACTCTCTCTGGACCCACCCTACCCTACCCCTACTCTCTTACTAAAAGTGGTAATTCCTTCCACGAACGGAACATTTAATAGTCACTTTCACAGTGCTTAAAAGCAAGAAAACCCCAGTATGAAACCCCACACGAAATGGTTGTATTGCATTGTTTAGCATATATCATACTGTATGCACCTATGGCTAATGCCAGTTATCCGGCATTTGAACGTCATATAGGTCTGGTCATATTAAAACATGGCCTGACAAACAGAAATGCATTGAATGTATCTTTGTCATGTCTGGCAAATGTGCACATAATGTGCATGTTAGTCATTCTGCATGTGATCTACATTTAAAGTCTAGCATAGCCCTCAACTGTAAACAGTTGCCCTTTGGGTTGTTAGGGTGATTTATACTGGGCCCCCTTCGACCTTTAGTGCTGCGTCCCTTAGAATACGATTGAGTCCCATGTTAAAATGTTGCACAGCTGTCAAATAGTCACTGGCATAGGCTGCTGCATCTATACAGTCTTCATACTAAAGCTATTATAATGTCATTAAACTGGTCATCTCTGCTTATAATTGCTTATAATAGAACAGTTGATTGAACTTATAAAAACTGCATGCAATATAATGCTCCTTTTATTTCATGTCTGTTCAGATTACGGTCTCAATAAGGGCCGTTCAGCCCACAGTTCTTTGAAGCCATAACAGTAGCAGTAAGGCACTATACAAATATCAAGTAACATAACATAACATCGTGGCCAACTGAAACAAAAATACACAATTTTATGCAGCACAAAAGTGAAACAACAAAGCAGCAGAGAAACAAAACAAGCCCTTTAAAGCAGCATTCAACAAATGTATTCAATGAACGGCACCCAGATATTTGATATCTAAAATTCAGCTTTATCAGCCCTCCCGAGCATTGCGTTCAGTCGGCCAAAATTGTTTGGTCGTTCCCCTTTCTTATCACGCTACGCAGGGGGATCCTTGTTTCTCCCTTGAAGGTCTTCACCTCTGGAACTCACTCCAAGCTGAGTTGCGGAATGCCCCTTTTATTGCTGCTTTCCGCTCAAACTGAAAACATTCTTGTTCGTTTGATTTAGGAATTCAGTGATTATACTCAAACTGAGCAAGCATTATAACATCTGCGACTAGATGCAGGATTCCTGTTTGGTTCCGGAAGGATTTGCATGTGACAAACGTTTATAAAATAAAAATGACAGAAAATATGAGGATTATACCTCGCAAACTAAACCCAGCATTTTTTGCTGCACATTTGGTTAAATAGCTACATGGGCTGTCGTATTATTCTTTTTGAATGCTACCATGTCGGTTGCACTTACACCACGATTAATTTGAAGGCTCCAATATTTATACTCGGCCACTTCTTCAATGTGGTCTTCGTCAATGATAATACAGCGACCAGTCATTTGTCATTTACCCACTCTCAAATACATTGTTTTTTTATAGTTTAAACTCACCTGCTTCGAGTATCTTTCCCGTTCATTTGCTAATCTTTTAAGGCCAACCAAGGTGTGGTCCAAAAGGACCACATCATCAGCATAAAATAGCCAATTTACTGGCACTGCTCCCACCTGCGGGGCAGAGCACCTAACACTGGACAACTGCTTGGGGAGTTCAGCAATGTGAAGATTAAACAGCAGGGGAGCGAGCACACAACCCTGCATTCAACCCTTTGTGGTGTAGATCTCCCTAGTGCACACGCCCCTGCTGTCCAATCTAACATGCACACGAGTATTCTCATGAAATTGCTGTGCAATCATTAATAGCTTCAGGGGACTCCCTCTCCGTTTCAATTTTTGCCATAACCTCTATCTATCTACGGTGTCAACAGCGGCTTTGTAATCAATGTACAACAAATGCAAGGAAGGTGCATCTTTCTTCAGGCCCTATATTAATCAGAAGAATGTTATGTAAGGTCGCTGAGCAAGCCCTACAGCCTGTTTGTAAGGGGCCAAGAATGTTGCAATCAGTGAACCATTTATCAAACGCTCTGCCCAGTTGGCAGTGATAGATCTGACAGTGCGAACAGTGAAATTAAACGGGTAAAAAAAGAGTATCAATTCTGGGTGAAAAATCATAAAGACCTTATGGGAAAATAACGATGGTTGAAGCTTGCTGCATTAGCCAAATCTAATGATAATATTAGTATATGGAAAGTGCTGAGAGAGCGTTCCAAACGTGCTTTACCCGTAAATGGTGTCTCTGAATCTGGATGGGCGGAACATATTGAACATACTTTAGGATCTGCTCCTCCAGAGGACGCTTAGGTAGCTATCCCTCTGGCTGAATGGGTCTGCAAAGCCTCAATACTCAACATTACTATACTGATTGCACACTTGAACCCGTCACATGCTGCCGGCCGTGATGGCCTATGTAACAGCCTATTGAAACGGCCACCAGAATTGTGGGCTAATGCTTTACGTCTTTTATTTATTGACATTGGACAAAGCCGTGTTCTACCTATCACCTGGTGTGAAAGCCACATTTTGGCAATCCACAAAAAAGGTCCCGGGAATTGCCCATCCAACTACTGCATGCTTGCAATGCTCGACATTCTCGCCAAGATATTCGCCAGAGTACTCTTGGCGGAGTTGTCGGAGTGGATAGATGCCAAACTGGTTTTCACACAAAATCTTCCACTACCCATAATATATTAACCTTGGCGACAGCAGTGGAATATTTGAAAAATGAGAAGAGAGACAGTGTTCTATTGTGCTTTTATCGCCTTTAGTGCCGCATTTGACACAGTTCTGAGAAACAGATTGTGGGCAAAATTGGTGGTGTGCGATATCCCTGCCGGCCTTCTAAATATGATTATGTTACTCCACAATGACACTACGGTTAGGTTACGTTTAGATGGAAGAGGCAAACTCTCCAGTGCTATGCGATCGAACAGAGGTCTTAAACAGGGATGTATACTTGCTGCAACACTTTTCAACCTTTATCTAGCTGATTTGAACCAGGCATTTGTAGACACTAATCACTGTTCAGTCAAGATTGGTACTGAGTTCATCAACTGGTTAGCTTATGCTGATGACCTGATACTAATGGACCATACCCTAAGGGCCTTCAAGTGATGATCACTGCTCTGAGAGTTAAGAATGGTCTAACTGTGAACATTTCTAAAAGTAAAGTGATGATCTTTCCATCAAAAAAAGGTTGAAAACGGGTACGCTTTGGTCATCGGAAGGTAATCCCCTTGAGATTGTTACTAGCTATAAATATGTAGGCATCTAGATCGACTGCTCCCTTATTCGGAATATTCTCTGGCAGGAGTTGAAAGCAAAATGTATGGTCATGGCAAATATTATAAGTAATTATATAGGTAGGAATTGTGGTATCTCTGTCCAGACTGTACTTCTGTTATATACTGCCAACATTGTACCAGTTGTATCTCACAGAATTGAAATATGGGGCCATGCATATGGACACAAGTTGATTTGCTTTGAAGCCAAACGTATACGAATATTATTCTGTATGCCATTATCTTTGTCTATTGACTTTTTATATTTAGAATTGGATTTAGCTGGAGTTGAATCAATACTTATCCAAAGATCATTATGTGCTGGATACATTTGACAAGTGTGAATAATGGCATGAAGATGGTTACCTACATCAGGTGGTTTCTTAGATTAGAGAATTTTAAGAAGCTGGGAATTATTGGCAGCATAATAATGGTATATGACAGATGGCAGACTGATGGGGACTTTTATCCTAGTACCTCTTCTGTGAATGCTAAAAAATATCAATTGAAGCGAAAATTGAGTCGTTTTATTCATGAAACTTGACTTGTGCAACTTGCATCTGACTCCAGTAGTGGACCATTAATTGGTTACTTAATGGATTGTACCAACAAACCATTGTATATTGCAGCATTTCCCAGCAGTGGTGTGCTACGTCAATAGCTTCTACTGAAATTCAATATGAGTGAAGTCCTGGTGGTCAACGGTAGCCAATTTGGAATTCCACGAGCCAATCGTAAATGCAGATTATGTGGCAAGGATGTTATTGAAAGTCTGAAACACGTTCTGTTGCTGTGCAAAGGTCTAAAGTTCTCTGAGGGCTAAGCATATGAAGATGTATAATAATCAACTCAATTTCACTGACTTATCTTCTTTGTGGCCTATTTTTATGGAGGGTAATGATCTTAATCACATTTTCTTTTCAGTATAATTTTATTGGAAATACACAGACATTTTATGAATTTAAAGAATTTTAATGCGCATACCTATTTTAGTTGATTTTAATGTAACATTTTCACACTGCTTGATGGTTTGATGTTTTGAAGCTAATTGAGGCTACTAAAGATCAATGGAACATTGTTTGTGTTTTATGTATGTATATAATTGTTATGCGATCATTTGTATTAATTCTTTATACCTGTGTATTTTACCATGTTGTATGTTGTATATACAAAGCTTAATTGCTAGATGTATATTACCCAAATAAATAAATAAAGATACTGATATCTGCCCTTCCCTACATACTTTCTTTTAATTATATCAATATCCCTGATACACTCTCTGGTACATATGTCCTACATCTCTTGCCCTACTACCAAATAGTTCTTGGCTCTGATGTTTTTATTGATCCAAAATACTTAATTCTTTCCAGCACTGATCTCAATATCTCCTACCTTCCTACTGATATGACTTCCGCGACTATACTTAAGAGTCAATTCCATTGTGGCATGATCACTGTATTTGTTCAGGTTTAATTTTAGCTCTTCCACTAGGTTTTTCCTGGTTCCATTAATAAAGAAATAGTCAACTGTGGTCTGCTTGTTACAATATTTCCATGTAATGTTATGTTATGTTATGTTGATTTATACCTCGTACCTCTACCACCCAAGGGAAGTCTCCAGGCACTCACGTGGCTCTGCATGAGAAGAGGGCAGGTGTGTTAGTGGGGATAGGATTATAGCATAGGTTCCGAACCAGGAGGTCTTGCATGCGGTAGTTGATTCGAGAGGCCCTGTGTGATGTAACCGTATGGGTAGGACTCACTGCCTCTGGTGTGTACTAGTGTGTGTGTTGGGTGTGTGTGCCGTGTGATGTTACGGTGTGGTTTGTGGTTGTGCGCAAGGGTTGGTTCTATATATGGTGTCCAGAGTTGCGGATGACTGTTAGGTGTTCAATATATGACCCCCCCAACTCTCTCTGGACCCACCCTACCCTACCCCTACTCTCTTACTAAAAGTGGTAATTCCTTCCACGAATGGAACATTTAATAGTCACTTTCACAGTGCTTAAAAGCAAGAAAACCCCAGTATGAAACCCCACACGAAATGGTTGTATTGCATTGTTTAGCATATATCATACTGTATGCACCTATGGCTAATGCCAGTTATCCGGCATTTGAACGTCATATAGGTCTGGTCATATTAAAACATGGCCTGACAAACAGAAATGCATTGAATGTATCTTTGTCATGTCTGGCAAATGTGCACATAATGTGCATGTTAGTCATTCTGCATGTGATCTACATTTAAAGTCTAGCATAGCCCTCAACTGTAAACAGTTGCCCTTTGGGTTGTTAGGGTGATTTATACTGGGCCCCCTTCGACCTTTAGTGCTGCGTCCCTTAGAATACGATTGAGTCCCATGTTAAAATGTTGCACAGCTGTCAAATAGTCACTGGCATAGGCTGCTGCATCTATACAGTCTTCATACTAAAGCTATTATAATGTCATTAAACTGGTCATCTCTGCTTATAATTGCTTATAATAGAACAGTTGATTGAACTTATAAAAACTGCATGCAATATAATGCTCCTTTTATTTCATGTCTGTTCAGATTACGGTCTCAATAAGGGCCGTTCAGCCCACAGTTCTTTGAAGCCATAACAGTAGCAGTAAGGCACTATACAAATATCAAGTAACATAACATAACATCGTGGCCAACTGAAACAAAAATACACAATTTTATGCAGCACAAAAGTGAAACAACAAAGCAGCAGAGAAACAAAACAAAACAAGCCCTTTAAAGCAGCATTCAACAAATTTCCCACCAATTTAAACAGCTCCGCTGGCCCTTGATAAATGTCTTGTATTGTAACAGGACATTCAGAAGGGTGTGCAGCTTTGTCCAGCCAGAACTAAAAACGTTACTGTAGTAAGTCAAAATGACCAACACATTTTGACACATTTTAAACAAAAACCAGTGAAGCATACTGACATACATTTGTCCATATTAAATATTACATTACATTTCCATATTTAATTTCCCTTACATATTTCACACTTCACATATACACCCTTTAATAAAGCACGGTGCATTGTGGAAGTGCAGAGAAGGGTCTCAGCAGTGCAGTTTGGCAGAGACTCAGTGTTGCTGGTGCTGATGCGAGAAAGGGCGACCCTTGGCTCTGAAAAGAGGCACATTTTGTCTGTTGGGTCGGGGCTCGGCTAATCCACCTTCCTGTAGGGATACAAATACAGAGACGCAGCAAAGTGTCTCAGCAGTACAGTTTGGCAGAGAGTCAGTGCTGCTGGTGCCGGTGTGAGAAAGGCTATCCTTTGGCTCTGAAAGTGGCTGACTCTGTCTGTTGGGTCGGCGCTCGTCTATTCCATCTGTCTGAAGGGATACAGTTACAGAGACACAGTGCATAGCACTCTCATTGTGGAAGTGCCGTAAAGTGTCTGAGCAGTGAAGTCACTCAGTGTTGCTGGTGCCGGTGTGAGAAAGGGTAACCCTTGGTTCTGAAACTGGCCGATATTGTCTGTTGGGTCGGCGCTTGGCTAATCCACCTAGCTGAAGGGATACAACTGCATGTAGCGTGCGTGTCGTGAAAGTGCTGTGAAGTGTCTCAGCAGTGCAGTTCGGCTGAGCAGGTGAGTGCTGTGAGCTGTGCTTTAGAGTTACTACCGTAGAACTCAAGTAAGGGCACCATTGTTTAATTGGCAGTTACACGGTCTAACTCGATTGTGGAGAGTGGTGGCTACTTACCGTTGTAAACATGCTTAAAACAAATCATAATAAAAGGAAGAAATACAATTTATGATCCAGCAGCGAGGATAAAGATAAGGGTGCTGAATCAAGCAGTATAATGGAGGGTGAAACTGATAATGACACAACCAGGCATATAATAGTCCCCATAGGTGGAAATATAAAAAAACTTTTGTTAACCTAGTCGGCATGCTGAGGGGGGTGATGTTGATGAAGACATCAAGGACGAGACTTTAATTCATTCAGTGGTTGACAATAATTTTCTCCCTGAGCTGTGTTATTTGCTACAAAAGGAAATCAACACCCTTCCACCTCAACAGCCCATATCAGTGTGTGAACTGACAGCAGGTGAAGAATGTACAAATTCCTGTTGGTGGTACCGTTAAGCAACAGACTTTTTGGTACAATTTGTGAATAGATCCAGTGTGGTCACAGAGATTGCCAGTGATGGGAACACCCCCATTAACAGCGCTGCTCTTAGTACACTACAATTTGCAGATAAAATATTACTTAAATTGTGTAACATAATTCTCTCGAAATATCATGCGCACATGGCGCTTCATTAGACAGAATTGAGGAGTTGCAGAAACAACACATTAAAGAAAGAAGACGGTTAACTAGAACATTGCATGTGAAAGAGGGAGGCCTGGTGGCTGCCCCAGATGTAAACATGCCGGAGAAGTCAATTCAACAAATGTAGAAAACAGTGACAAAGGTCTTTCTCAGGGGGCTGTCCATGCTGATGGTAGTGTGTACCTGGCGAGAAAAGAGAGACGAGAAAAAAAAGAGCAGCTGCAATGAAATTTAGAAACGATAATGAAGATTACCCCTGCTAACTGCGCAGGGAGTATTCATTCTATTAAAGACTAAGAGGCAAGCTTTATGCTTCAACTTCTTTATTTTACTACTCCTTAGCAGTTTCAACAAACTAACAAAAATCAACAACAACACTGAAAATGTGTCCCAACAGACTTTTCTTTGATTGAAACTACAATCCCCATAGTCTCTGTAGCCCATCTCACTCCCAGCTAAGCTATGACCACATCCTGTCCCTGAGCTCCTCCTCTCTTTTACTCGCTCTGAAAAGACACTCTTTAACTCCACACAAAGTCCTGCAACTGGCAAAGACTTGAACTCTTTCCAACCGAATGTCGAACTTCCTCGACTCCAGGCGATTACGCTTGCCAGTTTCCTCCTTCAATTGTTCTTCTGCTCCTCCCCCAGGGATAACAGAAAGCAGAGGAATCAGGGTGGTGTCCATGTATTGCTGATATCATAACATTCTTATCACAAGCAATAATCAAATATCCTTTGCAATACATAACTTGAGTGGGAATTTAATGCTCGCCTCCTAGTCTTTAATAGAATCAATACTCCCTGCGCAGTTAGCAGGGGTAATCTTCATTCTATGACAAGACTGGAGGCGAGCATTATGCTTGTTCAAAGCTTGTGGGATGTTTTCACCCACGCATCCAAGCCCTACAACATCGCTGGCAGCAGAAACATTAGAGTGGCCACCGGAAAGCATGCTGCTCGCCAGAAATCATCCAAAAATGCACAGTGAAAATCTGAAAAATAGGCTGCCACCCACTTTTGCCTATATTAGTGAGCACAGGAGGTCACTGCCTAAAACCACCATTGGGCTACACACACAGTAGCCTGAAACCATTTGGCAATAGCAATACTGATTGCCAAAAGCAACCCAGAGCTGTCAGGAATTCATTTTCTTGATCGTCAAAATTGCTAAAATCATGGCTCACAAAACCACCAAAAGGATACAACTTCTTGTTGGGTGTTCTACATTACTCTACTCCAAGAATCCACATCAGTACAATATCAGCGAGAATCCTATGCTACCAAGCTAAATCCCAGTTTTAAGGAAATTTAATTTAAGACAGCTGTCAAAAATGGGTGCAATACAGGTGCTCGCCACTGACCGGCGCTGGTGATCTAAATTCTAACAGGAGACCGGTATTTCAGAAGCTAAACAGTAACCTGAGTTAGCTAAGACTTCAAAAGGCTTGCTCTCCCCGGGAATCCTTCACACCTGGTGACTCCACACCAGAAGGCAGGATATCACATGGTCCTGTTGATTAAGAGGGAGGAGCTTTTCCCTGCAGCCTGGAGGAAGGAACAATGGGGGCTTTGGGATGAATAGAATATGCTGATTTGAGGTGTAAATGTCAACACTGCTCTGGGAGAAGCAAGACATGCGCCCATCTGACTCACCAAGCTTCTAGGGCCGGGCCAGACTGGGTTGTGGATTTCATATTGTACCAAATATATGTTTAAGGAAAATGCTTCTAAAATATTGTATCAAGCTGACAGAAATGTACAATTTTGAGATTCTTAAAATTACACCTTCACTCACGGTTTAAGACTAAGCTGGACACTGTGTGAGGTTAAGAGGCCAAACCTCGGGATTTATTAATATTGTAGACACTGTGTTTATACTAGAAAAATGAAAACTTACTGTAATATGCCCAGAGAGGGTGTGTACATCTGTGTAAGATTCGGTGCAAAACCAATATTGCGAAACCCACTAAAATCGCGGATAAATTGTCATTTCTGAACCCAAGCTCTTAGAAAGATCAGAGTTAAACAGAGACCTACTTTAATTAATTTGTGATGTACACATGTATTCTCAACAACTTGTGCATCTGGGAAGCATGTTTGATTATGAAAAATTGATTTTCTTGAGAAACCAAAGGGGAGTGTTCTTTCCTTCAGCCATAAAGATGATACCTGATGACTCATTCTGACTCACTACTCCCTTCTCCAGTCAGAGGACAGTAAATCCTTTAACCTATCAGGATCCTCAGAGGGTTGGGCATAGAAAGTCAGCCTCCACACCCCCTTTGAGAACACATAAAAAGAACCACTGAGACCCATATAGGGACACTCATTTTTCCACTACTCATCAATTCCTGCGCAGCACGCTGCCCGACCACATCCAGACAAAAACTCCAGACTTCTGAGGCTCCAGATTCCAGACAGACTCCAGAACCAAAAATCTAGAACCCAAACTCTAGAACCTAAAATCTAGAACCTTGGAAAAGCAGAGGCCTAATCCACAAGCTGAACTCTTCTCAGCAGGCCTCAGAATGCAGCAACCTAACTAAACTATTCAACAGCCAGGTGAGCTGTTTTGCTTCTGGCTTGAACCCTGTGCCAGAACCAGACCCAGAAAGCAGAGCTGTATCCAGAACCAGTCAGACCCAGACCAGACCACTGTGCAGTGCCGATAGCATACCGGAGGCCATGCTGTGAGCAGAACTAGTGCCTGACCGTCCGGTGGCGAGAGTGCAGTCCAAATCTGACCAGATCTGTGATGAGGTCCATTCTGTTCCAAAACTAGGAGTGAGTATCCACTCTAAGAACCGTACAGAACCAATCTCTTAGTCTAAAATAATCTTATTTAAACCATTTCAACCTGTGCAGAACTGCATTCAGAATTTTGTGTCCATCCTGTGATTTCAAATCTGTCAAATCGTCATCTGTCATTCTGAAATCTTGGCTTTATTTTTGAAAATCTACCTCCACAAAAACGTCTGTATCTTTTGAACTGCATGTCCTAGAAGCAAAATGTAACTGTCATTTTAAAGCTAAGATCCTAATCTCACTGTGGAACGGCAATCGCACCGGAGCTCCACTGTATTTTCGCACGGACCGCCCTTCGAAAATCTAAGGACACGATCAACAACATTTTGAAGCCATACCAATATTAACGAACCTTGAATCTTAACATATACCATCCCGATCAGACTAAAAATGTAACAATGTATATGTGTCAACTGTACAAAATATGATTAAGTTCATTTTTATCTCAAAAAATCTTTTTTCAAACTTATGTGGCATCAAAACCCCTGAAGAACTGCCAAACATCAGGCGCGGAAAAACGTGTCGGGACTAAAACAGATACAAACAATTACCAATTACTTTTTTGTGGCTGGCAACAAAGCCCACGATTGAATGATTATAAAATTCAATGCAACTTATGATTTAATTTGTGAACTAAAAGGGACTAGATTGGATACCTGGAACTATCAATTACTTTCGTTTGGCTGACAAGAAAGCCGAGGATTGAATGAATACCAAATCCAATGAAACATATTTTTCAATTTGGAAATTAAAATTAACAAAGGCTAAGAAAAATTGTTGTTATGTTCTTTTTCAAGATTATACTGGGTATCAACCTTTTTCCAAATATTTTTTGACTTATTGCACTAATTGTAACTTTTTTCTGTTGAGCGCGGACCACTCAGAGGTCTAAAATATTCACTTTTTTCAAGTTTTCTTCCCTCTACATTCTGAGGGTAATTAGACCATTGTCCTGCTGCTTGCACACACAGAACCTATAGTCAATAAGCAGCGCTGCAATCAGCTTTAGACTGTACAATTTTTTGGACAAGATCCTAAGCTGTCCAACAAACCCAAAACGACATTCCAACTCCTTATAGTTTTTCCGTAATCGCGATATACGCACGCAGAAAAAGTGCAGCAAATTGAAAATTAGTTTTATTTCACCACTTGTAAAAATAGCTTTCCACTGCTGAAATTCGTTTTCAACCTGATAATCACTCATGAGTCATTGCTAGTGTTGACCTGTACCAATCTAAAGTAACTATCACCTACACTGAATCTCCTTTAGCGAATTAAAATCATCATTTAGCATATTTTCTCATTCATTGCCATCACATTTAAAAGTATTTTGCCTGTTTAAAATCATACCGGTTTTCTCTAAGCTTGCTGGGGGGAACTAGAACTGAACTGCATTTGATTGTATTCTTGAAACCTGTGTGCTCTCAATTCCATCTCTTCATATTGCATAGGGGGGGAGTGAGTAGTCACAGGGGAAAAAGTGATTATATTATCTTCTGATTGAATTCATATCAAGTTTATTTCTGTGTTGCATTCTTTCCCATCTTGCATTTCCTTGAAACCATACAAAGCATTCTCTGCTACCTTATTCTTTCTATACCAACTCCTAAGTGATTAAAGAATTGTGGTATTGTAATATTATCCATTGTTGATCACTATTATATTCATAAGTGTGCTATCAAATATTAATTTATTCATAAAAGTGTGATATATATTTTGTTTTATTCCTCAAATAAATATTTTAATTTGCAAAACAAACTTACTTCTTGGCACAGTGAGGTCAGGGGGATTCAAAGAGAGGGGTGTCCAGTCATATTTTCGAATACAATATTTTCGAAAGTCAAAATGTCGAAAATATTTATTCGAAAATAAAAATGTCGAAAAACAACAAAGTCGAATTTTTTTCGATTTGTTTCGATTTTATGTGTTAATAATAAATATTTTATTAAACTTTTTTTTTAAATAATTAAAGGTATATCCATGGGGGGTGGGGGTGATGGGGAGGAGGGGGGGGTTGGGGGTAGGGGTTTGGGATGTTTTTTTTTAATAATTAATTAATTATTTAATATTATATTAAAGATTTTTTTAAAAATAATTAAAGGTATATCTATGGGGGGTGGGGGGGATGGGGAGATGGGGGGGGGGGGGTTGGGGTAGGGGTTTGGGATGGGGGGGTTGGGGGGACCCCCCCATAAAAAATGTTAGTATTTGTGTAAAAAAAAAAAAAAGTGTTTTGGGGTTTCGATTTTTTTTTTGACATTTTTTTTTCGAAATTATGACTTTTCCTATTATATGTATGTGTTTTTGACTTTTTTACATTCGACATTTTTTTTTCGACATTTTTGCTATTCGAAATTAAGTTTTCGACTTTTTGACTATAAACCAAAGAGAGGGGCGTTATACAAGGGTTTATCATCCAGATTCAAAGAATTTGACATAAAAATATATTAATAAGGGCTTCCATTGGGCATCCCAGACTAGGCATTGACTTAGTTGGATTGCTGGATTGAAGTCACTTACAAGCTTCCCAACACAGTGACCGCTAAACTCTCGGTCGGCTTGAAATAAAACTCTTTGAAAGTACGATCATTCAACCAGTCTGCCGTTAGCATAATATCTCTAAGGGATACCCCTGTCTTAAATGCTTTGGATGCCATGGCTCCACGTACAGAATGAGCTCCTTACTTCCCCACATCTATCCCAGCTGCCTGCATAATCTCTTTCACCCATCTGGCAATAGTGGCTGTGGATACGCCCTGAAAAGGCTTTCTGTGCGCTATAAGCAATTGCGTGGTATTCGCGGCTCTGTGCTCCGCTGAAATATGGGTAGTGTACTGGAGGAGTACCTGTCTTAGTTCTCTTAACTATTGTAAACATCACACCTTCTGGTTCGAAAGACCTTCTATTTATTTCTAGTGCTCTCACGTCTGACACTCGTTTACAAGACACTAGGCACAAAAGCATTGCCAATTTCCCCGACAACTGTTTGAGGGACAAATATCTGTTCCTGTGCCAGCTCTGCAATATCTTAGGGACGACCAGAACATCCCAAACTGTCGTATATCGAGGCTCTGGAGGTACATTAAATCTAGCTCCTCGAATGAGTCTAACTACTGCTGGGTGCTCACCAGCTGGTACTCCCTCAATAGGCAGGTGACCCGCGGAAATCGCGGACCTGTACACTCCTATAGTGGGGAATGCTCTTCCGCCTTATATAACTGTTTCAAAAAGTTTAGGATCATCACTACAGGTCCAGAAATGGGATGAACACCTCTCCCCTTGCACCAGCTAGTCCATTTGGCCCAAGCCACATCGTAGCTCCTTCTCATGGACGGAGCCCAGGAGTTTGCGATAAACTGGGCAGCCTGTGTCGAAATGCTTGGCAGCGCTCAGCGTCTCCTGATATCCTGCATGTGATGAGCGGGAGTGTCCCTCTCACTCTCAGAGGATGAAATGACCCAACTGGGTCTGTGAGCAGGTGCTCTCCTTCTGGGAGCATCCTCGGATGATCCACTGTCCACTCCATCAGGGTTGTAAACCACACCACACCACACCTGAGACTTCCAGAGCGGCGCTACTAACAGCAGACCACCGTTCCATTCTTGTAGGAACGCATCTGTCCCTCGAGCACCCGGGTCCAGCCTCCAGCTGAAGTACACTGCTGTTTGGGCGTTTAACCGGGATGCGAAGAGATCTATGTGTAGTGGGCCCCATCTCTCGTTCATCCTCTTGAACACTGCTGGTTCCAGTCTCCAATCACTGGAGTCCGTGAGAATAGCACGAGTTCCAGTCTGCTATCACATTCAGCGTCCCGGGAAGGTACTCCGCTGTGACTGATGTCTCTGATTGCAGGCAGCAATGCTAAAAATCTTTCACTAGCTCGGCTAGCATCCTGGATTTGGTGCCACCTAGATGGTTTATATATTGCACTGCTGATATGTTGTCCATATTCAGTAGGACGCACAATCTCATCCTCCTCTTCATGAAGGTTCTGATCGCAAAAGATCCTGCTAGAAGCTCTAGGCAATTTATGTGGAGGCGGAGTTCCTCTTCGCTCCATTTCCCTCCTGTCTGCAGGTCTCCGCACCTTGCTTCCCAGCCTAGCCGGCTGGTGTCAGATTCTATGATCAAATCCAGCCTAACTCCGAAAATGGCACGCCCATTCCAGGCATCCATATTCTTCAACCACCATTCCAGTTCCGTCCTGGATTCTTGATCCAACAGTACTCACTGATGATACCTCAAGCCCTGCTGCAGGTGCCTGATCTTTAGTCTCTGCAGCGCTTGATAATGTAAGGGACCGGGAAATATGGCTTTAATGGAAGCTGCTAGAAGCCCTACTATTCTCGCTAGTACTTCCCTCTGTAAACACCCTCTCAGTTCACTCTTGATGTTGTGCATCTTTCATGCTGGCAAGTCAAGGGTCGCTTTCCTGGTATCTAGAACGAAGCCCAGAAAGTCCAGCCTTTGTGCTGGTTCGGTGTCTGACTTCTCTACATTCACTAGGAAACCTAGCGATGTTAGCCGGTCTTGTACCCATCTTGTCTGGTATATAAGTGCCTTTCGGTCCTCGGCCAATAGAAGGAGATCGTCTAGGTAGATGATCAATCTTATTCCTTTCTCCCTTATAGCTGCTGCTATGGGCTTCATCTATTTGATAAAGGCCCAGGGAGCTGAAACAAGCCCGAAGGGCATGGTCTTGAATTTCCATAGCAGTCCTTTTCAGCGAAAAGCTAGGAAGGTCCTGAATTCTTCTGGTATTCGGATCGTTAGGTAGGCTTCCTTCAAGTCTAACCTCGTCAGCCAATCTCCTTCTCTGAGGGAGCCTCGCAGCAGGTGGATGCTCTCCATCTTGAAGTGATGGTAGACTACCCAACCGTTTCAGTGCTTTAAGTGGGGTAAGAAATTGAGGGGGGGGGGCCCTCGTTTGGGGGCGTGGCATCCGCTGTGGGCGTGGCCTAAAAGTGCACAAATCATAGTAGGGTGCGCAAACAAATATATAAATTTAGTAGAGCATTTATATATTTGTATGCATACTAGTATGGTTTGTGTATTTTTCAAGCCTTCTTTTATAAACATAGCAATGTTACATATTTCTATGTTTATAAAAGGTGGCTTGAAAGTGTGCAAACCATAGTAAGTTACGCACACTTGTGTGCTTACCTTACTATGGTTTGTGTACTTTTCAAGCCACCTTTTATAAACATAGACATTTGTAACATATTTCTATGTTCATAAAAGATGGCTTGAAACGTACAAGCCATCTTTTATAAAGCGTTGAGGACGGACAAAACCCAAGGTGGTTTTGTCCGTCGACAAAGCTTTATAAAAGATGCCTTGAACTGTGTACGTTTCAAGCCGTCTGTTATAAACGTAGAAATATTTCTACGTTTATAAAAGATGGCTTGAAACGTACACATTTCAAGGCATCTTTTATAAAGATTTGCCAAAGGAGACAGGCACCTCGGGCTCAGTGATCGCTGCTCTGAGCAGAGATCACAGAGCCCAAGGCGTCTTTCACCCTCTGGGAACCCGCGGGCTCCGTGATATAATCTACATATTAGATCATGGAGCCTGCAGGTTCACAGAGGGTCAGTGACCTGGCGAGGGCAAACAAAGGAACTGTAACTTCCCTGATGACCCCTCAGATGGGGGGTCATCAGGTAAGTTACAGTGACTGACAGAAGTGCCAGCCAGCCTCAGCGACGCTGTGGCTGGCTGGCACTTCTGTCCACTTGCCTAACGTTACACTGGCGGGTGCATCTCCCGTCGCGGCTGTGGCGGGATAATGAGTCCTGCCATGGCGTGGTGGGACGGGGGGCCCCGGCAGGGCCCCGGCTCAGCCCCACTTTTTGGAGACTGGCGGGGCCGGGCCCGGCAGGCCCCGGCCCACTTAAAGCAGTGCGTTTAGTTCCTTTAAGTTTATAACTGGCCGCACCTTCTCCTTCCGGTGCACCAGAAACATATTGCTTATGAGGTCGGGGTCCCTCAGGCACCTCTCTATGGCATTCTTCTTTGCTAGAAGGGATAGTTCCTGATCTAGGAGTCTCTGCTCTGCGCACGCTAAACACTGTAGGTGAGGTCTGCGCTCTTGTGTGGGAGGTCCCACGACCTCTAGATGCATACCCCGAACTGTTTGCAGTACCCAGGCATCGCTGGAAAGCTCGCGCCAGTTTTTCGAAAACATACAGGTTCTCCCCCCTAATGGTGGGTAATGTACAACTCTCACCTTGGGTGAGCCCTTGTCCACCGCCGGAACCTCTTCCTCTGCGCCCTCTGTGGAAGCGCCTGGAGTCCTGCTGTCTGTTCTCCAAGTATTGAGCTCTGGGATTCGGTGGTCTTCTTCATCCTTGGTTACGACCAGTCGAGCGACCCCTGTGACGACTGGTCCCGCCAAAAACTCGGTTGGGGAAGATCTTGCGGATTGAGGCCTGCGCCTTTTCCAGTGACCTATAGGTGCCGACGAAGCGGCCCATTTCTTTGCCGAAGGTCTCTCCGAATAAGAGCCCTTGTGCTGCTTCTCCGGCCTCGTAGGAGGCGAGTTCACTGAGCTTTGCGTCGATCTTCAATAGCAATCCTCTCCGGCGTTCTGAGGCAATGGCGCAGTTAGCATTCCCTAGGAGACACACTGCTCTCTGCGCCCAGCCTGCTAGGGCGTCGGGGTCTACTTCCTCCCCCGTATCCCTGGCCCTTTCAGCCAGGTCCATGATTTTAGCTAGTGGACCGGCTAGGTCAAGCACTTTCTCTGGACACCTTCTCCAGTATCTATCGATACCTTTACGGGAATCCTTGGCAGTTTTCGACACGAATGTCAGCATCTTGGGCTCTAGCTCTGGCGTTTCGGCCACCTTGCCTGGCAGAGACGGTCTGGGGCACTCCGCCCGAAGTCGTTGCCGGACTTCTTTGTCCAATTCTTTTCTCAACCTTTTGGTCATATACTGCGCCACTCTAGGCGAAGGCTGCCAATCGGTCGATCCCCGGATTCCGGGTGCTGTCCGGATCAAACATATCTTCCTCACCCTCTTCGAGGTGTTTCTCCTTGCGGATTCTTTTCCCACCGCTGGGTTTGCTTTATTCCTCATCCTCATCTTCAGAGGGAGGTTCTCCA
The DNA here is from genome assembly GCF_040938575.1 of Ambystoma mexicanum. NCBI lineage: Eukaryota > Metazoa > Chordata > Amphibia > Caudata > Ambystomatidae > Ambystoma > Ambystoma mexicanum. The sequence goes on from NC_090939.1 coordinate 937,185,150, forward strand.
TCCTCCGGCTCCTCTTCCGAGCCCGGGTTCTCTTCTCCATCATAATCTTCCCCTGGAGTGGGGGTCGTGAGGTCTGGCACTGTCTGATGCCGCAAATATGTTTCGCGGAGCTTTGCGAAGGCGTCGACGACCTCCGGGGGCCTTCTCTTTTGCCCCTTCCAAAGGGACCTGGGGGTTGAGAGGGGCTTTCCTCTTTCGGGCCTTGGTACTCCCCATTGACCCTGCTTCCGAGGGTTCTGCGGGCGTGCGATCAGTCCATTTGGTGCTGTCTATTGGCTGATGTAATATCGCCTCCAAGGACTCCAACCTATCTTGCAGGGGTTTAACCCCTTGAGCCACTGCATCTATCAGTGAGTTACCCAGCACCTCTTTGAAGCTGGCAGCTAGGTCCGAAGACTGCTCCTCTTCACTCCAATCAACCTCCAACATCTTGAGAGGATGCTGTGTGCCTTGTATACCTGCAAAGGTGTTGCAGCATGCCCCTTTCACTATAGATGCTACTGCTGCTCCTCTTCTTTGGGGTGTTTCCTGGAGAGCACCAGAATGCGTTGTCGGGATAGAGATAGTATTATCCCCTTTCTGTCTTCTTTTATTTATTTATTTATTTATTTATTTATGGCTGCACCGGACTACTTCACTTCTTATGGGTGCCTGCGATGGGCGTTTTTCACTTGGTGGGCCCCTCTGTGATGGGCACCGTGTACTGCACAGGCTGTATGCCTGCTCTTGCTTATTGCTGCTTTCAGCAGCTCGCGTGCTGCTGACTGCTTCCTCGAGGCGGGCTCGTGGATTAGAGCGCTCTGCTTCGTTAATCCGAGCAGATTTACTTTTAATTTGCTACAAACGTAGCTCTCGTAGATCACTGCCGGACCCGGCTTTCACTGTATGCTGCGCTCCACGTCGCTGGGAAAAACATGCGACGCGGAAGCGAGCGGCGGTGAGGTCCCTCCTTTGCAAAGGAGGGGGCCGGGGATCTTCGCCGTCCCCGTGTGCGGCTGGCTCCGCCTCCACAAAGGAGGGGGCTGCAACGCCGGCCGCACTGCTATGCTCGAGCCTCCGCCTCTCCGAAGGAGGGGGCGGGAGGCTCCTTGGGTGCGCGACTCCTCGGGTCGCTGTAGGCCCTCACGGCGCCGGCCCGCCACCCCTGGTGAACAAAATTCTAAATCACAAGTAAGCCAGCAGGCGGTTCCCGAACACCGCTCTGCAACTGTATATATCGCGGTCTGAGATAACGATCTGACCTTAAAAATTAAAGCTTAAAGATTCTCGCTTCTGCAGTACTCTTCCTGCACTGCGCACTCTGTCACATATCTAAGTATTCAATCTATCCCTACACAATGCTCTGCTAAAGACCTCATTACATAGGGAGATGAGCAAAATAGTACTTATCTGCTTGTAGAACAGTAAAAGAAGAGGAGGAGCTCAGGGACAGGATGTGGTCATAGCTGAGCTGGGAGTGAGATAGACTACAGAGACTGTGGGGATTGTAGTTTCAATCAAAGAAAAGTCTTTTGGGGCACATTTTCAGTGTTGTTGTTGATTTTTGTTAGTTTGTTGAAACTGCTGAGGAGTAGTAAAATAAAGAAGTTGAAGCATAATGCTCGCCTCCAGTCTTGTCATAGAATAACCAAACCGAAATCGATTGGAAAAACAGCTCGGAGACGGGTGATGGGTGTCCATCAGTCGGGAATACAAAATAGCACAGAAAGAAAGCAAAGCAAAAGATGGGAAGGGCCTGCAAAAAGATGGCATATTAACAAGCAGGCTATTAAAAACGGGATTCAACATTGAGGCAAAAAAGTAACAGTGGATAATGAAGGCTAGGGTGTTGGCAGGAAATAATTCAGATTTTGAAAGATGCTCAATGCCGGAAAGATGTTCACAGAACAATGAACAAGACACACTGAACATTAGTACCCGGCACGCTCTGTCCACGGGAAATACTACACGTGGATTGGCTCTTTTCCGAGCCATAACACACGGTATTCCTGTGGACGTGCGAGCGTGCTGGCGTTTGTTCCCGGCGGGGGGCATTGGCAGCCCCTTAGCCAATGAGTAGGCTCGAAAGGGGGCAATCCCTGCTCCGAGCCTCCCCAAGCCTGGAGGCTGCCTTCGTCCAGGTATGTTTTTTTTTCCTCTCCACCTCCCTCCCCTGCAATCTGTCCCCTCCCTGCCCTCCCAACTCCACTTACCTTCTTTTTTCTTTTTCTCGGGAGCGAAGCACGTCCGCTCCCGATGGCCGCCATGGAAAGGGAAAACGGACTACGTTTTCCCTTTCCCGGCAGCCATTTTATTTGACATTTCTTTTTTTTCTGTTTCAAAACTCAGCAGCGTTTCGGAACAGAAAAAAATTGCATTAGTACACCGGTCTAACGGCCCAGGGTGCTAATGGCTATAAGACCCTCAGCGGCGGGCCAATACCGCCCACGTTAATTACGGCCCCTGGGGCGGTATTGGCCGGCCGCCTCGGGTGTTTTTGCCACAGTGCATTTGTTTCTATTGATGAAGCCCCAATTATGAGACTGGCAATAACTAACAATACCACGTTTATTGTAAGAAATATTTTCGCTCATATGGTGTTGAATAGACACATCTTGCAGCTACTGTACTCGTTTCCCCAACTGTGCGTGTTACAATCTGGTGACTTAAATGTGTGAAACCTATTGAAACTGCTGAAATTACAACCTCAAAGATACACTGTTACTCTAGTGCTTCTGTTGACTTGGTGCGATCATATTTTCCATGTATTTTGAAATTGAGATATGATAATGAAGTCATAAATACAGGCGCCATGGAAAGGCTGGAGGGCGGGAAGAGTGCAAAACGAGGGAACCAGTTAATACATACGATATGGCCCGGAAATTGCATGCTGAAGTGGTTGGGGACCATCCCCCAAAAGGTGGAAAGAATTCAGGGGCCAACTTTAAGGGAAGTGACTTAAAAATCCCTGAAAGGGGACCGATAGAATGCTAGCGTGCATAGATGCAGATGTGAACAAGGCAAAGGTGGACTATGAGTGGAATTGGCTCTCTAGTTTCCTACCAGTCATTCCGTGCAAAAGACCATGAAGTATAACTATTACATCTTGGAATACTTGAGGCCAATATCACCTAATTAATATTGCTGCCAGTGGAGACATGTTAAGTGTTAGCAATATTTTTCTAATACAGGAAATTTGGATGACGGTCCGCTTGTATCGTGATGGCTATCCGATCTTTCAGGTAATGGCGACTGGTGGTACTATGGGTAGACCTTTGGAGGGGGAGGGGTGTCGATTGGTGTACACTCTGTGTTGAGAGCTAATCGGGTGGTGGTACCAGACCATCAGTTGATTATTATGGTGGTTGAAATTGAGGATCAAGTTAAGGAGGGAGAGGGTAAGATACTAATTATGAATGTGTATGATCCTCCACAGGGGATATTGACTGAGAGGTTACGGGGTACTGTGTCTGAAATACCTGCTGAATGGAATATGCTACATGGAGAGATGCCAGTGATAATAGGAGGAGATCTGAATGCACATTGCGTGGACAGTACACAGTCAAATGAAACGGCTAATGTAATGGCGGTCAGTAGAATGAAACTTGGTAAAAGTAATACACAGGGAACACGTTCGAGTAGCTATATGGACCAATGGGGATTTGTGTTGCTAAATAGGAGAACTAAGGGAGATATACCCAGGAATTGGCCACCCGCACAACTAGGGGCACCCGGTCGAGCACAACTTCCTATATTTAACACCAATCGCGCACCCACTCAGCAGCGGACCACACAACATGCCCATACCTGAACCACCGACATTGAACCGAACGAGTAACCCAAAACACACTAGGTACAACCGACCCTATGCCACCGAACCCACAGTGAAGTCAACCCCAAAACATGCAGGGAGGTCATCCTCCAGACCCAGAGAGTAGGCAATACTGGCCAACAAAGCACAAACAAGATCATTGGTAGATTGGGAAGTTGGGTGGGGTAGAGAGTGTGGGGGTTAGGTGGGGGTAGAGTGATTTGGGGTATAGAGAGTGGGGGTAGGGTTGGTGGGGTGAGAGAATGGTGGTAGGGTGGGTGGATGGGGGTAGAGTGAGTGGAGATATGGTGGGTGATTAGGGTTAGAGAGAGCAGAGGTAGGGTGGGTCGGGATAGTGGGAATAGGGGTAGTGTGGGTGGGGTAGAAAGAGTGGGGTAGGGTGCATGGGTGGGGTAGGGTGAGTGGTTGGGGAAAGAGAAGAAAGAATGGGTGCAGGGTGGGTGGGTGTAGAGAGTGTGGGTAGGGTGGTGCAGTGGGGATAAGGTTGGTGGGGGTAGAGAGTGGCGGGTACAATGGGTGGGGATAGAGAGTGGAGGTAGGGTTGATGGGTGAGTGGAGGTGGGGTGGGTGGCTAGGGGTAGAGAGAGTGGTGATGGCGGTTGTTGAAGGTAGAGGGAGTGAAGGTAGGGTGGGTGGGTGGGATAGAGGCAGTGCAGTAGGGTGGGTTGGTTAGAGATAGTGGGGTACAGTGGGTGTGTTAAGGAGAGTGGGGGTAGGGTGGATGGGGTGGAAACGATGGGGGTGGCTGGGTGAGGGATGGAAAGAGTGGGTTAGTGTAGGTAGGTGGGGTTAGAGAGAGTGGGGTAGGGTGGGTGGGGTTAGAGAAAGTGGTGATAGGTTGGGTGTGGTAAGGAGAGTGGGGGTAGGGTCGGTGGGGGTAGGGAGAGAGGAGGTAGGGTGGGTGGGTTGAGATAGAGAGAGAATGGGGGTTGGGTAGCGGGTAGGGGTAGAGAAAGTGAGGATAGTGTAGGTGGGCAGTGGTAGTCCAGGTGGGGGTAGAGTGGGTGGGTGTAGAGAGAGTAAGGATTGGGCGGGTGAGGGTAGACAGTATGGGGATTGGTGGGTAGAGGTAGAGAGAGTGGGGTAGGGTGGGTGTTTGGGGGTGACAGAGAGAGTGGGGACTGGGTGGGTGAGGTTAGAGTGGATGTGGATTGGGTGGATGGGGGTACAGTGGGAGGGGATAGGGTGCGAGGGTGGGTAAGAGTGGGTGAGTGTGTGGGGTTATAGAGAGCGGGGCTCGGTGCGTGATGGTAGTTGGAGGCAAAAAACATGAAGAACAAAACAGCCTCGATGACTTGTCAAAAGTAGCCCAAACAACCCCCAACCAGCACACATAATGGGTTTGGGGTGAGTTGCTGGGGGTAGAGGGTTGGAGTGGGGTTGCTGGCGGTAGAGGGAGTGGGGTGAGGGGTAGAGCGAGTGGGAGTGTTTATCAAAAGGCAGCCTCAGGAGGACAAATGAAAACCTATCATCAAAAGTAGCCCAAAACAGCACAACTGTCCATGGAAAAAATTGCCCCATATAGCCCATTATACGGCTGGAGAATGGAAAGGCCAGCACCCAACTTGCTTCTTACAAAACTGCTGATTGAAGCAAATATTGTTAGGGAAGTACAGTGGAGGAGTTTGGAACAAGAGATTTGAGTGATTAGACGGTTTCATGCCACGGCATTGCCTTTTGATATACCAACCAGGTATTCTCTGTTCAGAACCCCCATTCCCTCTCTCTCGCTTCTGTAACAGTGGTTTCGGCAATTTTTTGGTGCAAGCGCCACAAACATTCACCAAAACCAAAAACTGAACTACAAGTACCACAATGCAAAGTGTTGCTATCTGATATCCAGATCCGATTAAACGAGGCATGCGTGGTGTAGGGTTCATAAACAAAGTGTCTACTACTAGGTGAGCACCACAACCACTCAGTAGAATCTGACAATAATATTGCGAGAGCATGTCTTCTAAATTGCTTCTTTTCACCTTTGACCCCCTTTCTCCAGTCCTTGTTTTAAACTAGCACCATTATGCATTTTCTTTTAACTTTTCACCGAATCACAGAACATAAAACTCCCATTATTCAGTGTCCTCGCTGACCTGGGGAGCCGCAGAGTCTTAGTAATTGAAGTGCAAGAGTTCAGGAGGCACCACTTGATCAATTAACAGCTGTTAACCTTTTGCTGTGGGCGGTTTAAAAGGAGTCTTTGGAGCGCTGCTTGGTAGAGCGTATTTTTTTTTTGTTTTTTGTTGGAGAGAAGAGCGGTTGTTGCTGTGGAAACCTAGTAGGTAAGTGATTGCTTTTCTACTTCTTGTTAGTTGATATTTCCCTTCGATTTCCGAAACCTTTTTAACTAAAAGGTCTTTGTAGACTTATGTGTGCATTTTTTTAGTTTGTAATCGGTGTATAGCTCTTGGGGAAACTCGCCCTTCTTGGTAAACCTGCATTGTTTTGCCACATGTGCATTTTGGCATCTGGATGTAGTATGTTGCAGACGAAATGGGGGTGAGTTTACTGTTCTGGGCCGCTGCTTCTGTGAATCTCTTTTCGCCTCGGTAAGTTGTCCTTGTTGACTGTCGTGCGTGACGCATTAAGCTAGTCCTGGCGTTTCAGTTGGCTTCGTGTGCAGGATGTGTTTTTGCTCCAACCTATACGTTAGAGAGGGTGTGGAGGCGGGTGGACCAGCCCCAGGATGGTGCGAATGGTACACATAATATTGGGCCCCAGGTGAAACCGTAGCACGCTCCCCTCACGTTGTTTGCCTCCTCGGCACTGCCCTCCAAAATCTATACCGTTCAACCGGCTTTGGCTTCACAATATGTTAACGGGCATTACATTTCCACCATGTTTTTGTTCTTTACCTGAAGGAAGGACCTGCTTATAGATAATGCTAAGTGTAGCAAGAGACAGTAGCTCTGTAATAAAGTGACAGTTGGGGGAGGGGTCAGTTCCCAGGCATATTAAATTGGGTTATAAAGAATTCCTAGCACCTACTTCAAGTGTGATAGTGGAATACCAGTGAAGTATCAAGGCTGACTTAAGCAGTCTCGTTGCCATATGATTGGTGTGCATAGACCAAATCATGCTTGCTGTGTACATGGACACCATGTAACAATGCTTGCCATATTTCGAGTGCTTGTGAGTACTTGGGCATGTGATGGCACCAGCTACCTCATGGGGTGAGTTATTAGGCATATAATAATTTGGCGAATAGTTGCATGCTGGATGGGTACTTCATGTGCAACTTTCTTTTTGGGAGTGGTACAATGCCATGTGACCAGATTGAAACCCTTAGCCACTGACTAGGCCCTTCATTCGGAGGGCAGTTAATGGAGTACTAGAGGATATAGGGTTTAGAAAGCTCTATACAAAAAAACTTCCAGTTTGGGTTAATGCCTGGCAATGATGTGCGTTCCTTACTCCTGAGACAATAGCAGTAATATGGTTTTATGACCATGTCCTGGCAACCTATGGAATGAAGGTAGCTTGACATGCAATTGTAATGCTAGGCAAATTGTTAATGTATCTGAACACGTGATATCAATACATAGTAGCAAGAAAGCAAAGCTTTACGCTAAATGCAAAGTCAAAACTATTGGTTTTGTCATTAATTGTTTTCTACATGTGCACAGTAACACTCCCCCCAATCAAAGTAATTGTTTTATTTATACAGTGCTGTACACAGGTAGTGCTTCAAGGCGCGAAGGGAGCAAAGGAATACCGTAAAAATTCTTGGGCCTTGAATTTTCTGAATGTTCAATTCTAAGTGCATGAAGTTGGTCACGATCAAGCTAGGGGGGGGGGGCAAAGAAAGGGTAGGCGGGGGACAAGACAAACTACTTAGTCATAGTACATTTAGGTCATACATGCGTACATACTGAGGTGCGAGGAAGGGGGGGGGAACAAGCACATCCAGTCCAGCAGGGTTCTGGGAGTGCAGAGAGATTATTACGCTCATGGAGCATAAGCTCAAAGTGCAGTAATGATGAACATAGTGCAGAGGCAAGTGCAAAAGACTGGCGTGGGAGCCTGGGACTTGTAAGGCTCTGGAGGTGAACCAGTCAGCAAAAACTGAAGTTTGGGAGGAGAAGGAACGAGGGAGAAGAGAAAAAGAACAGAGGTTGGCAGGGGAGAGGGTGAGATCTTGAGGAGTTTCCAGAACTTAAGGTGCTCCGGCTCAAGACAGGGGCAGGAAGGCCCAGCGGGAGGCACCAGCAGAGGATAAAGAGCTACCCCCAAATCTGTTTAGAAAAAGGCTCACCCACAGAGTTGGAGGACTCTAGAGCGGAAAATATTTGGAAGAGCGTTGTAGATGGTGAATGCCCATCCCCAGAAAGCCTTGTGTATTATGCAGAGGGTGTTAAACTTGATCCTTGCAGCCATGGGGAGCTAGAGGGGGGACTTCACCGCTGGAGCGATGCGGGCCTGAGGCCAAGTAGAAGGTCTTGCGGTTCTGTTCTGGATGAGGAGTAGGAAGATTGAGGCAGTTTGAGTCTAGCCTAGAGAACCAGGGCTCTTGAGATGGTGGTCCTCTGGGGCAACATGAGAAAAGGTAGAATACCTCTGAGGAGGTGCAGTTGGTAGTGGAACTTTTTAGAGATGTGAGAGTGACCTAAAGTCGAATGACCCCTCGCTTTTTTGCCTCAATGGTAGGTCAGGGTGCAGGGCCAAGGGAGGACGGAAAGTGGGAGCAGAGGACTGTTAGGCTCACCTGGTATCCACGAGGATGCCACGCAGCTGTGGGGACTCTGGTATCCTTCTCAGCGGCTCCCAGGTATGATCAGCGGAGAAGTTCTGCCTTGTTATGGGTTTTGGCGTGCTTTCCGTCCTGCCTTGTTGGCAGGGGCGCGTTGTCCTTTGTGGACAAGTGCGATCTAGTTACTTCACTGATGCTGGCCCTTTTGAGTCTTTCAGGTAGGTCTTATTACTGTTATGCTTGTATGCCTTTCTTTGGTTTAAATAATGTATTTTCTCTTTCCTTAGGTGCGCGGAAGTTTACTTTGGAACGTTGGCTGAGTTGGGACTCGCCAGTAAATGATGGTGCATCGAGAGTGCCTTGATGCAGTAAGTAGGCACTATGTGCAGCGCTATGCTGCCTTGCCTTTGCTAACCTGTTGTCTTTTTGTTCCCGTAGATGCGGTGCTCACCCGGAGCAAGAAGTCCCAAGGTGATGCTGGTCGATGGACGACTCTCGTGAGGTAAGTTTCCGGCACGATTGTAAAATGTCTAATGTCCTTTTTCTCCCTTTTTCGCAGATCCGTCGGTCCGGGAGGCTCGCTGATCCTTGGATGTTTGCAGGAGCTGAGGGCAGCTAGCGATGGAATTACAGGCAAGCTGCTGCTATTAACGATGTCCTTTTGTTTTTCAGATGCTGTTCTTCCTAGGTTCGCAGGTACAGCTAACGCGATGAGCGTCAGATTGCAAAGTAACGCGAAGCGTGTCATTCAAGTCGGGTGTGGTTTAAATAGCTTAAGAAAAGTAGTCCAGGTAAAGTAGTTCCTAGGCTACCACACCCAAAACACTATACCGCAGCATGCTATGTGGGTGACTCCATGTTGGCTGGCACTGGAAACAAAGTAGTCCCAAAACCCAAGTCCTCACGAAGTATGAGTCTGGCGCCAGGACTGGCACCAAGAGGGCTTCAGCAAAGGATGCCTGAGTTTGTTTGAGACCCGATCCAAGTCCCCTCCTGGCCCATGGGCTGGCCAGGGTTTTTTTTTGTTTTTTTTTTGATACGGGTCGTGACAGCTCTCCTCTCCCCCGCTCCCACCCCAATGCCCCTCTCAAGGTTGTGAGCCTTAGATGGGAAGTTTCGATGGTATTTTTTGATTAGACGTGGTGCATGAATGTTCCCACAAGGTTCCCAGGACCTATCTTGGGGTCTAAATCCTTTCCAATCAACTAGATAGTAAATCTTGCCCCTTGAGTACGTGGAATCCAAGATGCTTCTGACTTCGAATTCTGGTTCCCCGTCAATAAGTATGGGTTTTGGTGGTGTCCCAATCCGTGTACCAGGCTGCATCGGTTTTAGAAGGGACAAGTGGAATACCGGATGGATTTGTAGGTTAGCTGGTTAATCCAGTTTGACGGCTGCCGGATTAATAATTGCTTTGATGGTGTAAGGCCCTAAGTACCTGGGTTGAAAGGTCCGGGTTCCTTTAATGGGTTAAAATTTGGCGGCCAGCTAGACCTTGTCTCCTACTTGATAGTCAGGGGCCTTTTTCCGGTGTTGGTCGGCAAATTGCTTTTGTTTTTCTTTGGCGTGAGTAAGATGTTCCTTGGCCCTTTTGAAAGCTTGAGTGATGTTGGTGTGAAGAGTTTTTACTGCTGGCATTTCCAAACTGGTTGGGAGATCCAGTTCTGAGGTACGTGGATGTCTAACATAAAGGGCATAAAAGGGTGTTTGTCCAGTACTTGAATGCAAGGAATTATTACATGCGTACTCGGCTATCCAAAGTAAATCTTTCCAGTCTCTTAGTTCCTGGTGCAACATGCACCGTAGGTATCGTTCGAGGGTCTGGTTGGTCCTCTCGGTTTGACTGTCCGTTTGAGGGTGATGGTTAGTTGATAGCCGGATGTCAATTTGCGCCATTGCGCAACACTTTCTCCAGAAGTTGGAGACGAACTAGCTACCTCAGTCGGAGATCAGGACTCATGGAAAGCCATGTAGTTTGACAATACCATCCAGGAACACTTTGGCTAGCGTAGACGCGTCAGGGAGGCCCTTGAGTGGATTAAAATGTGCCATTTTTGAGAATATGTCCACGACTACGAGGATGGTGTTAAACCCTTGGCTGGGAGGTAGGTCAGTGATGAGGTCGAGGGAAAGAGTGGCATGGAGTGGGAGGAATGTCCAAAGGTTGCAGAAGACTGTATGGTTTTTGTTTTTGACTTATTTTGTGCACAGACTCCGCAGAACTGAATATATTGGATGACATCCTTACGTCAGGCAGGCCACCAGAAGTTCTGTTTTACCTTGGCTAGAGTCTTGGTGATTCCAGGGTGCCTTTTGATCAGGGAATCGTGATGACCTGAAACGATTTGTTGTTGTTAAGTCCTTGGTGGGTACATACAAATGATCCTTAAAGGGTAAGTGATCTTTAATGGAATATTGTTCTCCTTGTGCTTGCCATGCGAGGAAAGCATCTGGGTTCATGGTTCGCTGAATCTTATCTCTCAGTTCTACTTGGGTTAAGGCCCAAGAGTTTGTCTTCTGGTATGATGGGGACTGGGTATGGGGTCGCATATACCAAGTCATCAGTGCCTGTACGAGAGAGTGCGTCAGCTTTTCCGTTCTTGACCCCTGGTCGAAAAGTGATGACATAGTCTTATTCGGCGAAGAAAAGGGCCCACCGCAATTGGCGTGAAGACGGGGCTTTAGCTGTTTTAAGGTATTGCAGGTTTCGGTGGTCCGTGATAACTGTAATGGTGTGTCTGGCCCCCAGAAGGTAGTGCCGCCAGGCCTTAAAGGTGGATTTGATCGCCAAGAGTTCTTTGTCCGTGATGGTATAATTCATCTCCGGAGGAGAGAATTTTTTTCGACCAAAAGGCCACTGGATGTAGCTGGCCTGTTTCTGGATCTCTTTGTGAGAGGACAGCTCCCATTGCTATACTGGAAGCGTCTGTTTCCACGATATAAGGAAGATCTGGGCAAGGATGTCGCAGGATTGGCGCGGAGGTGAACCTTTTCTTGAGTTCCTGAAAAGCTTTTTCTGCTTCTTCGGTACAGGCACATTTTTTGTTATTTTTTCGTAGCAATACGTTGATCGGGTGTATGACCTGTGAGAAGTCTAGTAAGAACCGGCGATAGAAGTTCGCAAAGCCCAACATGCTCTGTACCCCTTTAATGTCGTTGGTGATGGCCATGTCAAAACGGCGTCTATGCAGGTCCATTCTGATGGCTCCTGGAGTAAGAATAAAACCCAGAAACTCCACTTCGGTGACGTGAAAGAAACACTCTCCAGCTTTACATATAAACGATGTTCCCGGAGCTTGGAGAGGACTGAACGGACGTGCTTGATATGATCCTGTTTTGAAGTTGAGTACACTAAGATATAATCTATGTACACTAAGACGTCATTAATGAATACTGAAATGCTGCAGGAGCAATGCATAACCCAAAGGGCGTGACTTGATATTCGTACGCACCATATTTGGTGCGGAACGCAGTTTCCATTCGTCGCTGCTTCTGACCTGCACCAGGTGGTATGCTCCTCGAAGGTCCAGTTTGGTGTAAATTTGGGCATCTTTGACCTGGTCCAGCATTTCAGGAATGAGCGGCAAGGGGTAACGTTTCTTCAGTGATCTGGTTTAATGCGCGGTAGTCCATACAGGTTCTTAAGTCCCCTTTTTTTCGGTACGAAGAACAAGGACTAGCTGCAGGGGACTTAGATGGACGGATGAATCCATTTGCGAGGTACTGGTCTAAGTAAGACTTCAGATGAAGGTTCTCGGGTTCTGTGAGAGCATAGATTCTGCCGCAAGGAACTTGAGCACCGGGAACAAGGTCGATCTGGCAGTCATAGGGCCTGAGGGGCCGCAGCGTGTTTGCTTGGTCCTACTGGAATACATCCTGGAAATCGTGGTATTCCTCAGGCAAGGTATTAGTCACTCCCAGGGTTGCTACTTGAGTCGTAGAGATACTGAAAGCAGGTTTCTGTTCTTGGTAGTAACAGGCTGGGGAGCAGTCGCTGGGGAAGGTTAATTTTCTTGCCTGCCAGTCAAAGGGTTGTGAGCGACTAACCATGGCATCCCTAGTATGAGCCCGAATTGAGGTGCCTTGATGAGATCAAACAAAATAAGTTCCCGATGTCCGTCCTGGCACAGCAAGGCTCGGCTGTGCTCTGGGTTACGGGTCCAGAAGCGATTTCTGTCCCATCCACCGTGGTTACCTTGTCTGTAGTCAGCTTGGAACAAAGGGGAAGCCCCATCTCTGCAGCCAGGTCCTGATCTATATAATTCCCAACTGCTCCACTGTCGATGTATGCTTCAATGGCATACATTCTTGACGATTGTTGGTTATTAATTAAGATCACCGGTATTGCAAAGTGTGAGGTTGGTGGCTCTTTTCTCTCACTCGACACTGACCTCTACGTTTGTTGAGCTGGGTAGTTTCCCGACTGACACTCCTTCTCTTCATCTTTTTCCGTGGCCCTGACGATCTTCCTCTGAGGTTTCACTGGGCAGTCCTTCAGGAAATGCCCTGACTTTCCGCAATACAGGCATAGCTGTTGTTTTCTCCTTTATCTTGCTCTTGTTTTGTTAGTGGGGGTCGTACCCCTCCGATTTGCATGGGCTCCACAGTATTGTCTTGCACTACTGTCTCTAGGTCGAACGTACACTGGCCGAGGGTCCATTTTAGAATGGTCTGCTTTTCGGTCTTGCAACCGGTGGTCCAGTTGCACAACCAAGTCTATGAATTCAGAACAATCTCTAGGAGGATTAACCACTTGAGCTAGATGTCTTTTAATTCGCGTCGTAAGCCCCGATGAAACAACGTGGTTCTTTTGTTTTCAGGCCACCTATCTTCAGCAACCAATCTGTTGAAAGTAGCGATGTACGTTAACGTATCCTGATTCCCCTGTCGGAGGGAAAGGAGTTCATTGTCCACCGCTTGTTCACGGGTATGACGAGCAAAAAGTTTTTCCATTTCTCTCTGAAATCCCCCACCGACCAATCTGCGGCGCTGCCACTTAGGTATGATAAAACAAAGGCTACCCGGGCTTGGTCGTTTTGGAATGCTCCCGGCCTGCAAAGAAAATGACGGCGACACTGATTCATGAAAGCTGCATATTTTCGTGGATCATCAGTAAACCTCTCCGGTGGTGCCAAAGGAACAGGGTAGGATTTTGCATCGGTGGGTTGTTCCCAGGTAGAGGTGTCTGACCCGCTTGTGATTGCAAGACTTGCCTGCTGATATCTTCGGTACGCTCTTTAGTCACCAACAAGTCTCTCCGGAGAGCGTTAGTCTCCTGTTGGGCAGAATGAACCTCGGCACGAAGTTCTCCTAGCAATTGGACCAATTGGTCTAATTCTGATGTTTCCATTGCGCCCAGGTGGATTGGTTTGGCAGGCTTCGCATTCTGTTACGCTCACCTGGTATCCACGGAGACGCCACCCAGCTGTGGGGACTCTGGTATCCTTCTCAGCGGCTCCCAGGTATGATCAGCGGAGAAGTTCTGCCTTGTTATGGGTTTTGGCATGCTCTCCGTCCTGCCTTCTTGGCAGGGGCGCGTTGTCCTTTGTGGGCGAGTGCGATCTAGTTACTTCACTGATGCCGGCCCTTTTGAGTCTTTCAGGTAGGTCTTATTGTTATGCTTGTATGCCTTTCTTTGGTTTAAATAATGTATTTTCTCTTTCCTTAGGTGCGCGGAAGTTTACTTTGGAACGTTGGCTGAGTTGGGACTCGCCGGTAAATGATGGTGCATCGAGAGCGCCTTGATGCGTTAAGTAGGCGCTATGCGCAGCGCTAAGGTGCCTTGCCTTTGCTAACCTGTTGTCTTTTCGTTCCCGTAGACCGCAGAGCAAGAAGTCCCAAGGCGATGCTGGTCGATGGACGACTGGTGAGGTAAGTTTCCGGCACGATTGTAATGTCCTGTTTCTCCCTTTTTCGCAGATCCGTCGGTTCGGGAGGCTCGCTGGTCCTTGGATGCAGTTTGCAGGAGCTGAGGGCAGCTAGCGATGGAATTACAGGCAAGCTGCTGCTATTAACGATGTCCTTTTTGTTTTTCAGATGCTGTTCTTCCAAGGTTCGCAGGTACAGCTAACGCGATGAGTTTCACGTTGCAGGATTGCAAAGTGTGAAGCATGTCATTCAAGTCGGGTGTGGTTTAAATGGCTTCAGAAAAGTAGTCCAGGTAAAGCCTACCACACCATACTGCATAGCTTGGTTCCAAGGGAACAAAGCTATGTGGGTGCCTCCATGTTGGCTTGCACTGGAAACAAAGTAGTCCCAAAACACAAGTCCTCACGAAGTATGAGCCTGGCGCCAATGTTACCGGGACTGGCCCCAAGAGGGCTTCAGCAAAGGATGCCTGAGTTTGTTTGAGACCCGATCCAAGGCCCCTCCTGGCCCATGGGCTGGTCAGGTTTTTTTTATTGGTTACGGGTCGTGACAGCACACAATGATCTGCTTTGCAGGCATAATTTGTTAGCAGCACACCACGACTGAATTGAGGAATGTTAGGGATGAACGAGGGTAGCTGAGCTGCGTGTCATCTGCATAACACTGAAAGTTAGAAGTAAAGGTAGAGATCCTGTGGGCCATGTAGATTTAAAAACCAGGGGGCGAGGTTCAGGGACAACACAAGTAGAGGAGGGATAGAGGAGAGAAAGGACCTAAGTTCCACCTAGGGAAAGCCGATCAGAGAGAAAGGAGGCAAGCCATGCCAGGGCCTGATCTGTGATGCCGAGGTTATCACAGACTGGAGATCAGGATTTGTGGTTTACTGTATCGAAAGCAGAAGAGAGGAATGAGGACAGAAGAATAGTCAGGATTTGAGAGCAGGTGTTCAGAAGAGCGATTTCTGTGCCTCTGGATGCTCTAAAACTATATTGATGGTCATGGAGACAACCAACAGATTCAGTATGGAGGGTGAGTGATGGCCATCTTCTCCAGGAGGTTTCCCAGGAAAGGGGTGATGGAGATCGGGCAATAATTCGCAGGAATAGGTGGTTCGGTGGAGGTTTTTTTGAGCAGAGGTTGCTCAAGAGGGGAAACTCCAGTGGCGAAAGAGGTAGCGGAGGTCGGCCAAGACTGGAGCGAGTGTCCATATTGTCCTTGATGGCTTTGGAGGGGATGTTTGGAGTTGTCTAGAGACCTCATCAGGTGTGACAGGGAATGGGGGGGGGGGCGCAGGAGCTGTTGGTGCAGAAGAGGACAGGAAGTCCTGTGTTTTGGTGAAGTGTGCAGAAAGGGCCTGGGTGCAGCTGCAGTAGGGTTGGCCAGTTCCTTGCAGATTTTTGTAAAGTTTGGCAGTGTTGGATGCTGCAGAGATGTAGTGCAGACTCTTCTTGGAGCGGATGCAGAGTCTATATTGCCTTTGAAGAAAGCAGCAGACCAGTTTGTGTACACCGATCCCCATTTCTGTTCCACTGCACTTGCGTTCAAGGGCAGCCAGATCAGTCGTACCAAGAGTTGCACATTTTGGCAGACTTCAGACGGACACTGAGTGGTGCAAGAGTGTTGATGGAACGTTAACGGTTAGAGGGCTGTATCAGGGTGGCAGTCAGCCACAGGAGTAGGTGGAGGCAAAGGCAGCCACTGATGATGGGTCGGATGACCTTGAAGGCAGGAGGTGGTGCAGGGTGTGTCAGTGCCGAAGGAGAACAGGGCTTCATGAGTGGTATTGAGAGGAATAGAGTGGGATGTCTGTGGGGATGAGAGCATCAGGATGGAAAGGGAGTTACACAAGTTGTGGAAAAGTCCTTGAGAGTCCAGATGGATGTTAAGACCCCCCAGCAGGAGGAGTTGGGGAAGAGAGAAAGGTCCGGCAGTTGATAGAAGGTGGCCAGAGTAAGAGGCAGCGGGTGAATACCTGCAGACCAATTCAAAGGAAGAGTGGGAATGATGGAAACAGGTTTCCACTCAGAAAAGATCGGAGCTACTCCACCTCCTGGACTGTTGGCCTTGGGCACAGAGGATCTTGTAGACTTCAGGGAGAAGTGTCTTAACTTGTGACAGAGCTGTCCTTAAACCATGTTTCAGTAAGAGCAAGAACATCAAGGTCCAGCAGTTCACGAGGTCAGATGTCAGAGGAATGCTTGACAGCGGTGCAAGAGTTTAGTGTAGCAACATGGAGCAGTTGGCCACTTTTAAAGGTCTTATGAGGGGCGGGTACAGGGGACAGGCCCCTGTAAGCGGCATGAATGCCTGAGATGGAGGTAGGAATCCAGGTTATCAGTGAGGAGGGTGCAGGCAAGGGAGCCAGGATGGTGGTAGATGGCAAGGGAGCTAGTGTGGGAGGGGCTGCATGAGGCAAAGGAGCCCCAGATTGGATGGCCAGGGCAGCAGGGTGGACGAGGCTGACAAGGTTTGTCAGTGTAGTTCAAGTAGGCAAGGGAGCCTGTACAGTTGAAGGCAACAAGGGGGAAGATGCGAGGTTGTTAATAGCAAGGTAGTAAGGGTGGGCATAGTTGGCAAGAGCCTGGGCAGCTGTAGAAGCAGGTGGCAAGAGAGCCTGTGAGGAGGAAAGTTGATAAGGCGAAGAAGAAGCCTTGAGGCCCTTGTACCAAGATAGTACCATTTCAATAACATTTATGACCTTGGAGGTGGAAAAGGAGGCAATAAGGACCTCCCGGAAGAGTAGGGAGAGCTGAGCGGCCACATGGGGAGAGTCCATGCATTGGAAGAAGGAACGACTGAGCATGTTGGTCAGTCTCTCTGGCAGATGCACTGATGTATCAGCGATGGGGAAGGCCTGGGTTGCATGCCAGTGTGAGTTTCGTCCTGCCAGACTTGGTGAGATGTGAAGGATAGGAGATGGAGAAGCAGTTGGGGAAGAAGGAAAGCGCTGTGGTTGGGGGCACAGAGTGTGGTAAACTTAACCAGGCATAGCAGTTGAGGTACGTGGGAGAAAGTGGGCAAGGAGGGAGCAGGTGCACAGGGAGCCACAAACTGGAGAGTGAAGAAACAATGGGAACTGAAGAGGGTGAGGGTAACGGACCAGAGCAGAGGAGGTAGCCAGTCATTACATTCCCATGAAAATTAGGATGTGCACCCACCTAAACAATTTTGAACCGGCATCCAAAACTTGTGGGCAACAGGTGTATCAGTACAGGAGTGTTATAGGCAGTGGTAAGCACAGGAGAAATGGGTTATGGCCTTGTGCTTGGGGAAAGAGGTGCCTTCTGAGATTAGAGGGCTTGTCGGGGTGGGGGGTCCCATAGTCCAAGGGCACCTGGATGAGGTACCCAGTCTCCAGATGCATATTGATGGAGAAAAGAAGGGGCCCACAATGCCTGCTGGGCCTCAGGAAACTGGGCCTTTGGATGCAGCGGCCGGCTATTGCCTAACGGTGAAATCAATTGGTTCTTGAGGCAGGGAGCCAGCCATTATTCGTGGCAGCCCAGATGGTGTTGCTTGCTTCCTACAGCTAAGTGAGGTCTGCCGTTTTTGGAGGGTTGTTTCCACAAAGGAAACCGATGTGTGCCCATGCTTTCTTATTCTTTGTAGCAGGAAGTTAGGCATTGCAGAGTCCTAGTTTCGCATATGCAAGGTGTTAGACCACCTCACTGTGGCAAGCACTTGCTCTGCTCCAAGAAATCAAATGAATTCAAATTGTAATTTGCACAAGATAAAGCCCATAAGGCTTACCTTCAATATGGTAGATGAGACGCACTGCTGCGGTTGGGGGGCGGGGGGAAGGGGTCTTTGTCCACAGTGATGCATCAGGGTGGAGGTGAGCCAAAGAAGTAATTCCTTAAGTGTAGTCCTCTCGGCTTTCAACTGTTCCAATTTTCCAATTCCTGGTCCCTTTGCTGAAACTGAGTACAAATATTGCTTTGTTCCATACTGCCTCCCAGGAAAGGGCGTAGTTTGGTAATGTGACTGTTACTGGGCACGTTTTTCAGTCCTGGACTTCTGTTTAACAGATCCATGCATTATGGGAGTTGTAGTCTTGTTTCAACTGGGTTAACCCTGGTCTGTCACTTAGTTTTACAGCCCCTACATTTGTCCCAAATATGAAATTGTGGTGACAAAAGCAATTCTAAAAATGAATATCTTGGGTCATTGGTCCATATTCAATTTAAAATGGGGTCCAGTAATTTGCTCCATTCAAATGGGGTCCAGTGAGCGGTGCAGTCCTTACCATGTAGATGAAAGTGTAGACAAGAATATCTGCCCTTAAAAGAGCAAATGGTATATACGTCTCAATTGCAAAGGCTGTAAAGAGTCTGACAAGCCGAAGTGCATTAGAAGGCCCTGCTGGGATAGCGGCCTGCTCTTCTTTGCATATAGTGTCTTATTTTTTTATTTTGGGAATGTTTTCAAGACCAAAAACTCGAGGTGGTTGGCGTCCCCCTTACCCCCCAAGCTCCAATACAGAGGGTACCTCTTGGGTGATATCGCTAACTGGCATCAAGGATTCTCAGAGTTTAAGCGAGACATATCGAGCGTTATTCTGCAGAGCTATATTGCTATATCATATTTCTGACCAGAAACCAATTGCTCAGCATTCTGGCCTGCAAGGTAATGACTGTTTTCCCAGTAGTACATACTTTTAACACTGCTTAGGTTGTCAATTTATTTTAATGTTCAGCCGCCATGGATGTTGGGCTAATCGGGCCCTTATCTACGTGGTTGTTTTGGTGGGGATTGTGTTCTGGCCTTCTAGCAATATGCTATGCTTTGTTTTAGGGGTTGCCCATGTGGGGGTGAGTATCTGCCATGTTCTCCCTTGGCACTACGTCAATCGGTTCAAGGTTGGTATATGCAGTTTAATATCTAGTATCAGTGATGCCAGGCAAATATCTTCATGCTATAAAGGATCTAACAACCTTGGCTCGGTGGTCCATGCTGTGAGGAATTGCCATCTAGCAAGGGTGCAAAGCTCTGGCTTTTTTAGTGGTTAATAAAATGATGTGGGTGACAATCTATCTGCTAAACAGATCCCTTGTTCACTTGTGCCTTCTGAATCGGTTGCCTGTCACAGTAACCTCTCTGCTTGTGGCACAGAGCAGCTTCAAAGGTCACACGATGCCCACTCAACTGCCACAGTGACCGCAAAGTCACTGCAGCACAAGGATGAAAGTTATGATATGCCCCCTGTACCCAAACTATTTGCACGAGTACCCCATACTGGTGTCCTGCTATGCTTGAGTTTAGGCAGAGTGCATGGCGATGTATAATCATAGCCACCACATCCCAATTGATATTGCACATGTCTGCTCCAGTGAGTCGACTCTGCTGTGGAAGGGAATGTGTATTCGCCAATATTGCCACATGGCGGGATAAACACAGAAGACCCAGCCACTTTGCTTTTCTTTGGGAGGGCCGGTAAACCCACCAACCCATCCCGACAGCCGCAGGCAGCTGCCTGGGCCCCAGGTTGCGCACCCATTTAGGAAGAGTAGCCTCACACCAAGGTGCTGCACATCTATGATATGATAGGTTATTTATATGATATGCTAGGTTATTTATAACACGGTTATTTATAACTCGCTTAATCTTAATACCCAAAGGTTTCTAAGCACAGACCCGAGGATCGAACCAGTGTTGCTCAGTGTCATCCTGCTGCTGAGCTATCCTCCCAAGGTCTTTGTTGGTTGGAAGGTGGCAGGAGTAGGATAGGCAGGAGTGCTCTGGACACTGAAAGCCTTCCACAATCCTTAACTCACTGTCCCTTTCCAGTCTCCTCCACTTCCCCTCGAGCAAAGCCCTTTGGGTGCAAGAACAGGGCAAAATCCACTCCAGATAAGAATTGGTCCCCTAAATAAAAGCAGGTTAACTTTAGACCACTCGCTGGAGAACTTGCCCTTTAAAGGCATTGCACCACTTCAGGAGATTCCACAAGGAACCAAGGCTGAAGACGTTCTGAACACCCTCTACCAAAGGTGACAGAGCTGTCAAGACTGAAGGAAGATCTGTCCACTAACCAACATCAGGAGTGACCAGGCCCTAACCTTCTGTTAAGGAAGAGCAGACTCTGACCTGGAGTAGCCTGTCCTCAAGCCCTTGCGAAGGGCCTCACTGTAACTGCAGGGCAAGACCAGCCAAACCTCTGTTCTCACATTTGTGTTCCTGCATCCGGAGCAATCGGGAAAGCACTGGTGCTGGTGTCTGCATTCAGCCAGCCAAACGATGCATCTTGTCCTAGTGAAGCACATCTCCTGCTAGGCCTGAAGCCACTGCTCAATGAACTGAATCTCCAGAGGGTTACTTGCTGACTCAACAGGGATTACTACCACAGCTCCGTCCACCTTGCCCGAGATCTGCTGCCTCATTGACTACATGTCTATGCATCTATGCACGCACCCCCTATCACCACTTGCTCCCCTGCTGAACTACTCATTGACCTATTCTTGAGACTGCCTCAACCTGCATCGACTGCACAGAGCACCTGCATTTGACCCTTTGACACCCGTTTACTGCCAGGGCTTCCACAATCCTATGTGCTCGACTTGGCCTGATCAGTTTGAACCTGGGTGTGATGCGTCGGCCCATCAAGAAGACAGTGAACTGCCCCCAGTTACTGGGCCCTAGAGACTGGTAGGGTCATTTCAACCCAATATCCTATGGTTGTATCTTACCTACCACCCCTGGAACCAAAGATGAATGTACTCTTAGCTGTCTCAAGTACATATTTCTGTGTTCTTTTAGGGGCATAGCAATTGGTTCTGGAATTGTACGGTCCAACGCTCCGCATAACCGTCAATTTGTAAACTGAAATCTACCATTAATGGGATATGGACCTTCTACTTGTGCTTTTAATCCACTTCGCCCTTCTTCGGAGGTCAGAATAAGAGATAAATGAGTGAGGACTCTTCCTCAGTGTAATTCCACATCTTTGATTGTACCACTTAATGGTGATCCATAAGCTGTCTACTTCTGCTTACTTTTTAGCCCAAGTCTGTTTGTAGCAAAATCCTGGAAATGGAATAGTGTAATGGAGTCCTGCAAACCAGTGTGGTTTGACCTCATATTCACTCAATCCAAACCTACTCCAACAATGTTTCTTGATCATACACTCAACCTTGTTGGTATGCTTGTGGTATCTTTGTTCTTTTCATTTGCCTGTGCTGTAGGGGTCTTGTTTGCTGCACTAGTCCCATCTATGTAACCAGAGGGCACAATGATCATTGGTGTCCCTTTGGACTCAACAAACCGCGTGCAATATATGGGGGGGGGGGGGGGTTGGTTTGTAGTTCAATAACTGACCCCAATGGTAGCATATAACAAGCCTTCCTTCAACAAGGTTGTCATCTCCAAGCTCCATGCAAATATAATCTTTGCGTATTAGTGGGAGGATACTCGAGCATTTGAATTACCAAAAGCCATTTCCTTATGCCTCTGTGTTAATTAATTTATTGTTGGGTGAGGTTTTACTCTCCCAAGTTCTATTGTGCATAACGATGTCTCCAAGTATCTCTAGCTTACCGTGGGGAGAAAAAGCACTTCACTTGGTCACTCCATCCTATATAGCATAATGTTGCCTGAACATATTGGGGTTCAGCAATGAAGCACCCCCCAATATGGTGTGTAATGCGCTGTCCTACTTCCATTTCTCCCCTCCCCCCCCCCAATGTCTTGTTTGGTGTGCAATTTCTAGCAACTAAGTCACTGCGTGTAGTTTTCGTATTGCTTTAACCGTTAGTATATATATTGGGACTTTATGGTCCCAATATATATACTATATGGACTTTATGGTAGCTCTTTTCACGGCTTTACCAAATCTTGGCTCAATTTCTGAACCATGTATTTTAATACTCACTTGGGACAATACTTAGTTGGGACTGTGACTATCCCCCAGGTTATGCCCTTCATATACCTTACAGTAGCTCCAGGTGAAACCAAATTACTGCGAGCTGCCTTGTCTTATTGGTGGTGTGCGAGCTACCTTGTCTTATTGGTGGTGTGCGGGCTACCTTGTCTTATTGGTGGTGTGCGGGCTACCTTGTCTTATTGGTGTTGTGCGAGCTACCTTGTCTTATTGGTGGTGTGCGAGCTACCTTGTCTTATTGGTGGTGTGCGAGCTACCTTGTCTTATTGGTGGTGTGCGGGCTACCTTGTCTTATTGGTGGTGTGCGGGCTACCTTGTCTTATTGGTGGTGTGCGAGCTACCTTGTCTTATTGGTGGTGTGCGGGCTACCTTGTCTTATTGGTGGTGTGCGAGCTACCTTGTCTTATTGGTGGTGGGCGAGCTACCTTGTCTTATTGGTGGTGTGCGAGCTACCTTGTCTTATTGGTGGTGTGCGAGCTACCTTGTCTTATTGGTGGTGTGCGGGCTACCTTGTCTTATTGGTGGTGTGCGGGCTACCTTGTCTTATTGGTGGTGTGCGGGCTACCTTGTCTTATTGGTGGTGTGCGGGCTACCTTGTCTTATTGGTGGTGTGCGAGCTACCTTGTCTTATTGGTGGTGTGCGGGCTACCTTGTCTTATTGGTGGTGTGCGGGCTACCTTGTCTTATTGGTGGTGTGCGGGCTACCTTGTCTTATTGGTGGTGTGCGAGCTACCTTGTCTTATTGGTGGTGTGCGGGCTACCTTGTCTTATTGGTGGTGTGCGGGCTACCTTGTCTTATTGGTGGTGTGCGAGCTACCTTGTCTTATTGGTGGTGTGCGGGCTACCTTGTCTTATTGGTGGTGTGCGAGCTACCTTGTCTTATTGGTGGTGGGCGAGCTACCTTGTCTTATTGGTGGTGGGCGAGCTACCTTGTCTTATTGGTGGTGTGCGAGCTACCTTGTCTTATTGGTGGTGTGCGGGCTACCTTGTCTTATTGGTGGTGTGCGGGCTACCTTGTCTTATTGGTGGTGTGCGGGCTACCTTGTCTTATTGGTGGTGTGCGAGCTACCTTGTCTTATTGGTGGTGTGCGGGCTACCTTGTCTTATTGGTGGTGTGCGAGCTACCTTGTCTTATTGGTGGTGTGCGAGCTACCTTGTCTTATTGGTGGTGTGCGAGCTACCTTGTCTTATTGGTGGTGTGCGAGCTACCTTGTCTTATTGGTGGTGTGCGGGCTACCTTGTCTTATTGGTGGTGTGCGGGCTACCTTGTCTTATTGGTGGTGTGCGGGCTACCTTGTCTTATTGGTGGTGTGCGGGCTACCTTGTCTTATTGGTGGTGTGCGAGCTACCTTGTCTTATTGGTGGTGTGCGGGCTACCTTGTCTTATTGGTGGTGTGCGGGCTACCTTGTCTTATTGGTGGTGTGCGGGCTACCTTGTCTTATTGGTGGTGTGCGAGCTACCTTGTCTTATTGGTGGTGTATCACAGCTTGGATTATGCATTGCATTAGTTTGCAGTCTTTGTAGAGGCTACGGAGTCAACCAGTGGTGCAACTTTTAGTAGAATCGACAGAGCATTTCCTCCTTATTCCCCCCCCCCCTTAAATCCTCCCCTCTTAGCTATGACCCCACAATCTAGCTGGGTTGAGGCCTGATGGTTACCATTGGGATTGCTTCCCCACCCCCCTCAACGCTCGCCCTCCTTCAGGTTGTCGAGCGTCGTGTATATTTTTTTTACCATTTTCTTCTCTGCTGCTGTTGTGGCAATTATTCCCCAGGGCAATCTACGGCTGGATTGGAGGTTATAACGGCTTCTGTTAATACCAAATTGTCAGTAAACACCCAGTGCGTGATGTGAGCTCTTTCCTGGGACTAGTGCTCGTGCACGCCAGTCCCTCCTACATTTTGGCCCTTTGAGGGATTCTCAATTCAACTATTTTCTTGCTTCACTCGTTTTTTTTGCTTTGTTAGCAGAGCTGCAATGCAAAAAAGAATTCGTCCCCTCACAAAATGTCTACTTCATCCCTATCTCTTGTTCAGTTGTACAAAACTGTACAACAGTATGAACATACTCGGGCAAATCATTGCGCATATAAACATCAATTAATCGAATATTCATAGAATAAAACCAAGCACTTAATATCCATTCACAATTGCATGGTCCATAATATTACAACATGATATTCTATTAAAACTCTGTAAAAGGTTTCTCCAACACTGGATTAAATACCCATACATATTTGCCAGTTTCTGTGCCGTCCGTAGATGGATATCGTTGCCAAGGCATCTGCTTATGGAGCATTTGGTTTCCATGTAGCCTTTCTTTGCTGGCACTTCTGTATTTTTTTTCTTTGGGCCAATCCTATAATTTCACTTTTGCTTCACCATATTTGTTATGGGTTGGATGTTCATAATTCAAGCCGATCTCCAACACTACTGCACTTAAACTTTTTGTAATTCTGGCAGTGTCCTCTGAATGTCCTTTAAATCAACAGAACAATCAAATCAAAAGATTTAATCCATAATTCGCTTCAAATGTAGTCAATTGGTACACAATTTGGGAGGTGTAATGTTCAAAGTACCCACCATGCAGTGAGTTGTGCAGACACATAGGATCTCCAGTCCATACAATAACAAAGGGTAACTTTCCTGAGGCCGCAGTGAGAAAGCACATCATTTTACATTTACTGCAGCTGGGCTGACAAATTAATAGTCTTGGTGTGCAGCCTTGCCAGAATTTTGACTTAATTGAATAAATAATCTGATATGCTCATGTGTATTGCGCTCAAATACCACCTAGGCGTATGTACATTCCTGCTGATCATTACGCATTATTTATTAATCTGTTGCTCCGGCCAATATGGCACAAGGCTGTAATGGAACAGGTTAGCCCAACACGTGTCGGGTCAAAAACCATGCTGTCCTTTGCAAAAGCAAGGGCTCCATCTCCAATTTTAGGCACAAAGTACATGCTGGCCAAATCTAGAATAAAGAGCCGTGGCATGAGCACACCACCCTGTCTCAATCCAAGGTATTTCAGACTCTTCCTGGTAGCATTGCCTGGCATGTTGATCCTTATTTGTGCAGTTGTTACTATGAAGAGCTATTTGGATACTATCGAGACAAGATTTGAAACCACTTTGGTATAAATTCATTACTTGAGGTCCTGCAAAATGAATGTTGCTTCTGTACCACAGTAGTACATGCTGGCTATTGCTTAAATTATTAAATAATGTTTAGAAAGGTATATTCTTGCTGGGGAGGATGGAAGCATATTTGTCAGTCCGTCAAGAGGGTACCTTATCTAGTCATAGGGTGGCTGGTCTTAGTTAAACTGGTTTGAGCAGTCTGGCATTACCTTTGCGACATGCTGGGTTTTGTTGAATGATGGTGTAGTGCTGGAGTCCCACTTGTTTCTCATCCAAGATTGAGGGTCTTTATCTACTTCCAAAAAAAGCAGCTTTGTAGGGGTAATGACCCAAATGATAAAGACCCCGTCCCATAGAACAGAATTACACTAGCTTGCCCCACCCAAAGGAGTAGGATATTTTATAGTGAAAATCCCAAATTTACAGAACTAAGCAGAATTACAACATGATACCCGCACTCAACACTTCCCCCATTTGGCTTACGCCCATACACAAATCTAATTCTACCCTCTAGTCATTACCCTATTGGTCACAAATGATCTAAAACGGACCTGCTACATCTGAACTATGAAAGATTGACTACCAGGTACATTGTTGCCATATATTTTATTGCTTAATAATACAAGCGGCCTCCTCCTTATACCAGACCCTGTGGCTTGCACAGACTGCTCCCTGACCTGTTAAATCAACTTATTGGCATCACCTTTGTTCCTCATGTCCCATCACAGTACGACTCTAACATGTCTCCTCCCTTATCTCTTGGGGGGGGAACCCAGGTGCCCATGGATGACATCTGGTGGTGAGGGGGCGGGCACCACTCAAGTTTGAATTTCTTTTTTTTTTATTGATCCCTACAGTGCAGCTCCTGCAATCCAATTAGGATAACCACTTTGGGTGAGGGCCATGGTTCTATAGATCTCATCAGGCCTCTTGGCATCACAAAACCCAGCCCTGTTCACATGACTAACCTTCAAAGACAGCCCAACCCTTCCTCCCCTCAACCCAACATTCCCTTCCCAGTGCTGCTGATCTCTGCAGCTGGACCAATAACCGTTGCCACAGTTCTGCTGCCTGTGACCTTGCCTCTGGTGATGGAAGGAGTACTCTTCTCCTATCAACTAAACAGAGCAGCAGCTCCAGGTTGAGGCCTGGTTCATCCTTTTGCAAACACACTTTGTAGAATGACCTAGAATCCAACATGGCGGAACTCCTGCTACCTTAGCGCCTGGACCTCGTCTGCTGCAACACTTACCTGACTCAATTTCACACTGCTCTATTGACTACCTACAAGCACATCCCTGAGAACACTACTCTGTATACTATGCCCCTCTTGGCCCTCTTCCTGCTCCCACTTGTGAGGCTAAAAACCTCCATCTTCAAATCCATACTCTTTCCTTCTCTCCTCATATGACGTCTTGAAGTCACACTACCAGCGCACCTCCTCAGAGGTATTCTTCCTTTTCTCTCCTCCCTCCCCCCCCCCCCCAGAAGCACACTGTCTCCAGAGTTCTGGTTCTCTGCAGGCTTGACTACTGCAACAGCCTCTTTCTAAATCTGCCTGCTTCTACTCTCCGCCCTCTGCAACTCATCCAAAACAGTACTGCAAGACTTGTCCTTGGCCCCAAGCCCAGGGATCGTGTCTCTCCAGGACTGAAACCTCAAAACCCTCTGTATTGTCCACAAGGCCTTCTGGGGCCTGGGACCTAATGCCATCTTCCTTCTTGAGCTCATCCGCCTCCAACTCCCTCAGGGTTAGTCGCTTCTCAGAGCAGCGAGTTGGTGGTAGATCTTCAGCTGGGGCCTCGCACTGGAATAGCCTCTCTCAAACTTGTGGAGAACCATCTCTGGGTCTGGAAGCACCTCAAGACCTTCCTCTTTGCTTCTGCTTTCTCTCTCTCCTGCTGATCTCGTGGCTGAATCTGCAGTGGCTACCCTCTGATCTTGGGCCCAGGTCTTCCGCCCTGCCTGCCAGTAACAACCTGCACTTCCCTCCCTGGCAACCCTTGCACACGGGGACGGTTTCTGTATCCCTACAGCCCCTACTAGCACTTGACACCTGTCTGCACTTTTTTATCTTATGTACTGCACTGCCCCCCCCCGCCTCCCCTACACTTGCATATGTCACTGGCGTAGTAGGATCGCTGTCTTCCCTCTGTTTCCCCCCCCACCTCATCGTACCTTGTTAGGTGCATTCATTCTACTGCTAAATACAATAAACTACTGCTATCACACTATCTTTAGCCTCTGCAACCTCAATACATTGTTGCTGTTTCTGTAAAGCTACATGGTGGGTCAAAGCTAACCCAATACCTGTGTGTTCCGCCGCACCAATGAAACAGTGCAATCTAAACCTCTCAGCCTTCCTGGGGTTTTGACCTCGCATCCCTATCCAACAGTGGATCCCTTAAATCGGGCTATTTAGTCCACAGACCTACATTATATTAGGACTAAGGAGAATCAGAAATTTGGGGGCAAGGGGGAGGAAGAACGATTGCCTCATTGCTCATCTATACATACTTAAAGGTACTGCACACAGCTGTAAGGGCCACTATGCATACACATTGACATTTTAAAACGTTTGTGTTGACTCCCACCTTACTGGAAGATGTAAGCACAGCAAGGGTGTCTATTCCTGTTAGGATTGTCCCAGATTGAAAAAGAAGCTTTTTATTGTTGGAGCACAATTTACAGCCCCCATGTTTGAAAATTGCCTTGAGTTCTCATTGTCGAGCAGCATAATTGATTGATGGATATGTTGAGACTGGGAATAGGATATAGGGGTGCACAGATCAGCTTAATGACTTGTATCGAGCTTTTTGAAAATTCTCTAAAAGAATTGGAGTTTAGAATGATTGTTTCAGGTGCAGGCGGGCTTGCGTCACAAAGCCACTTGGGACAAGAAAATCATATGAAACCAAAACATGTATTGCTACACAGTGAGCCCAAATGCACTCCTAAGGGAATCAGTATCCCACTTACAGTATGTTATTTAATGTGTACACCTTTGCCAACATGGCGGTTAAGTGAATTTAGTATAAGTTTGGTCTGTATACTGATTAATAATTCAATCATTGTTTCAGCATGAAACATGTGCATAGGATAGTGTAAATCCAACACAATTACTAATGTAATTCATATCAACAGTGGTATATTTTTTTTATCCATATTGTACAGGTGCAAACCATCCCAACTCTACTTGGTTGGGTATAAACATAGCAAAATGCCCAAATATCAGAATGTGTCAACAGACTTGAATGTTCACAAGATTTCACATAATCCGTCTATTGAGGTAATTTATAAATCCAAAAAAGCCCCTTATGGGTGTAAAGTGACCAACGCGTTTCGGATCAATGATCCATCTTCAGGGTTAGAGATTCAATGTTCTTATCAGAATTGCTTGTGTAGACCCTATAGGGTAATGAGAATGAACATCTGTTTAGAGATTTAAATTGGAATATGTTTACAATAATTGGAAAGTAGTCAAGGAACTAAACTCTCCAGTATTTTAGTTGGGGCCACATGGCATCACTGATAGTTATACAAGGAGATAAGTATCCAAGTATGAATATATATATATATATATATATATATATATATATATATATATATATATATCCTGTCTTCCGGCAAAAGGGTACAGAAGATGGTTCCCATGTATAACCCACTAAGTCAAGCCCTCTCATATTCCCAATAGCGTACTCCGCCAGTCAAACTTTCCTCTGAAGTTCAGAACAACTTCCAGTGAAATATGAATAGATGTAATCACAAATGGGTCTCCTCTGTAAGTGTACATAACTTTACTATATTGCGGATCGTATGTACCGTTCGCCACAGTCAGAGAAATCTCCTAAATGTAGTGTACGTGACGGTGTCACTAATGACCAGGCTAACAGCCAGTGTTACTGGGAATCAACCGAGAGTGCTACACAGAGCACGAGAGATCCGGCCATGACAAGACGCGCTGACCGACTGAGCTGAGAATTATGCATAGCCCTGGCAACCCCGCGCATGCGTGCCGGGAGCCAGGACAGTGGCCATCTTGGTGGGGAATGACGCTAACGTTGTTCCCAAGACAACAAACTAATTCTGAGCAAATAGTTAATGCCCTCTGGAACGGACTGGATCTCACATCAAGTACATGCTGGTGTCTGTGTAGACAGATCCAGTCGGTCTGCCTCAGTGAATCAGCTGCATAATTAGTTTGCTACATAACATAATCTGATCATATAAGGAGGCTATGATTGTATATATGGAAATGTGAAGGACTTGGCCTGTCAGCCTAGGCACACTCGCCACAAACAGTTGCTAAAGGTATTCCATAAGGGTGTGTTGACATTAAACGTAACGGCTGATGTTCAGCAGAGGGTGTGCTTGGGGGCACTACCATGGTTCAGATGAATCTGTGGTGTGCCCCCATTACGCGTCGCATTCTGTAGTCAGTAATCACAAGAAGGTGAGTGGGATCAACATGTTCGTTCTCCATAACCCTATTTCTGTATTGGTTATCATGATTTAAAGACTGAATATTCAAGAGCACGTTACAAATCCTACAGGACTTCAATGAGAGCTAAGTAGCTGGAGACAATTATACCTCTGCAGTTTGCTCCAGAGTTAACTTACACAACCGACAAGTGAGTGTATTCATTCCTCGCAGAGGGCGCACATGGGGGCACTACCACGGCTCAAACGAATCTGTGGTGTGCCCCCATTGCGCGTCTCCCTCTTGGATGTAGTCGATGGTCACTGGAGCTAAGTGGGATCAACGTCTTCATTCTCAATTACCTTATTGTGTGTAAAGGCTTAATGTACAAGTGCATGCTCCAATCACACAGCACTTCCTTGATCAAACCCAATAAGAGTTAAGTATTTAGGGATAACTATATCTAACCAAAAAGGTAGTGTGTTCATTCATCATTGCCCAGCAGGGCATCAGTCATTAATACATTAATTTCACAAAAGCAAAACATTTTCGGCACCATTTCATCATATAACATAGATCATAATCCTAAAACAGTGCCAGGAACCATCCCTCCACATTGTGTCCCTTAATTCGGGCTATTTATTACACTAACCTACATTACATTAGGACAAAGGGGAATCGGAAATTGGGGGGGGGGGGGGGACTGGATTGCCTCATTGCTCATCTATTCATACAGCTGGCTGTGTGCAGTACCTTTAGTATGTAAGGGCCACTATGTATACAAATGGACATTTAAAACGTTTGTATTGACTCCCACCTTGAAGATGTAAGCACAGCAAGGGTGTCATTCCTGTTAGGATTGTCCCAGATTGAAAAAGTAGCTTTTTATTGTTGGAGCACAATTTACAGCCCCCCTTGTTTGAAAATTTCCTTGAGTTCTCATTATGCTGCTTGTCAATCGATTGATGGATATGTTGAGACTGGGCCAGTGAGATAATTACTTGTATCTGACAAAATACTAAAGTTGTTTATGGCACTCAAAACACATCTTCAACAAGGACCACTAATCCTCATCCAGGCAAGCTGAGTGGCCTTGGTTTTAAGTGGCCTGAGAATTGGGTTTGTCTTCGCCTTCCTTAAAGCTACTGAACTAATCTTCTGCTTAGATGCTCGCGCAGCTATGTGCACTAGTATTTCTAGCTTTTAGAATTCAGTGCAGAGTATTGGAAGGAAAAGGCAGAGAAGACTGTGAAACAATGTGTGGTGAAGTAGAAGCGGAAGCAGGAGGGGGAGGGCAGGCAAAACAGAAATGGCAAGCATAAAGGGGCGGCGGGGGCAAGCAAAGTTTGCTTAACAGCCACATTTGAACTAAGCTAAATGCATGAAAACACAGCCACATTTGGCAACCAGACTCTAAGGCTAGCAGTGGGTGCAACCATGGGGGTACAAGCGGAGAAGGAAAGGGTCAAAAGAGGGTCCAGGAAATGGGATTAACCCATAGTTGTGTTATAACTAAGTGAAGTAAGGTAGCAACATCGTAGCAGTTCCAGTGCCTGGGTGACAAATACCCCGGGATGGTGTTCTGGTAGCGGAAATACCCCGCGATGGTGTTCTGGTAGCGGACAAGGAGCAGACAGGGGCCACTGTTGTGGGCCTTGGGTGGGGCCGGCTAGAGCCGGCTGGTTCCCCCCCCCATAGGCCAGATGACAGTGACACAACGTGCAGGCAAGGGTAGAGGAGGACTCTAGGATGACTCCATCCACGGAAAAAAGTGTGGCCATCTTTGCAAATCTGCAACGATCATCAGGTGGATTGGGCACAAGTATGCAGCTTAACAAATTGCATAGGTGCAGGCTGCCCCAGGTGTGTGAATGGCAACAATGAGTCATTCAAAACGTGCATTCTGACAAGTGCGGAAGGAAAATATATTCTTTTTTCCAAACATGCTGATTTCTGTATAATTCACTGCTTAACTTGGTAATTGTGAGGGAAGCATCTGGGTTGGGCTGGAGCACACCATGTGCAAGGACCAGGAAGGGGAGAAGGGAGACGCAACCTTGTCACTTCCATGAAGGAAGTGAAAGGAGGAGAGCTGGAACACATCAGAAAGGCTAAACACAGCAGACTGGCTAAACTGTGTCCTGGCCTGCTTGGTACCAGTGTTCTGCCATCCAGGACTATCTAATTGCTTTTGACTACAGCGCTTGTGCACAGGTTGAGTGCTTCTAGCACTTCAAGATGAAGGGAATACAGTAAACATTGTTGGGCCTTAAGTTTCCGTATGATCTAAAAAAAGATCCTGTAAGGCTCTGGCGGTGAACCAGGCCACCAAATACACAGTTGGGAAGGAGGGTGGAGAGAACGGCGGTTAGCAAGAGGGAAGGTGGAAGAGAAGAGTAAGTCTTGAGTTTCTGAAACTTAAGGTGCTCCGATGGTCGGGGAGGCTGTTCCAGAGGGAGGCACCTGCAGAGGATAAAGATCTACCCCCCCCCCATATGTTTGTGAAAGCAGCTCACCCACAGAGTGGGTGGCTCGAGAGGGAGTTTTAGGAAGAGCATTGTAGATGGTGCGGGCCCCAGAAAGCCTTCCCGATTATGCAGTGGGTCTTTGATACTAGCAGCCACAGGGAACAAGTGGAAGGATTTCAGCGCCGATGCAGTCCCTGAGCTTGAGGCCAAGAATAAGGCTTGCGGTTCTGGTCTGGATGAGTTGTAGCAGACCTTTACCCTTAAAGGTAATGGCACGTGCTGCCTAAAGGATGCCTTTAAAGCTTCTGGGTAATGGTTTTCTACATCTGGTGACAAGGCTATTTCAGGACAACATGGTCAGTCGAAGCACTAAAATATGGGATTAGTTTAAGAGCTAAATTGAAGTAATGTTGGGGAAGGGGCTATTGTAACCATGCGTGAGGTGCTGAACAGAATGATGCACCAGACCACTGCATGTTTAGGCTATCCACTGTCCTATAGGCAGCCCTCCTATAAAACTCTTTGGTGCTTTCAGTGCCTGGCACAGCCCCGAGCACCACAGGTGTAAGCCTCTGCAAGGACGCCAACTGCAGGATGGGACTGCTCCACAATGAATATGCATTGACGGTAACACCATCCCTATCGCCAAGAGTGTAAAAACCCTTGGTTTCTACCTCGACACGAATACCAATCTAGCCAAACAAATTAATATGACTGCCTCAGCCACGGCCTACACGGGCAAACTAATTAGGGCCTGTAGACCGCTGATCTCCCCTAACAACTGCCTCACCTTAGCCAGAGCACTTATACAATCTAAACTAGATTACTGCAATAGTCTCTATGTAGGTGCCAACAAAACGGTAATTAATAAACTGCAAGTTCTACAAAATAATGCACTCTGTGCCGCCCTGAATATTCCCAGAAGAGAACATATTTCGGCTGCCAAAATTGCATGCAAATGGCTCTCCATCCAACAAAAAATAGATCTAAAAACCATCTGCCTCACCTATAAAGCACTCAACTGCCTTGCCCCGCCCTATCTCACCAACAAATTTACATTAAGACAGAATACTAGAACCACTAGATCCTCTAATACACTACAATTGACTGTGCCCAAATACTCCCTCAAAAGAGCTGGTGGTTCCAGCTTCCCAGTTCTGGCTTCACAACTCTGGAATACCATTCCACTGGATATCAAATCCACACTTACCTTCCAGCCTTTCAGAACTAAGGTCATCACCTGGTTACTCAACAATTAACCTACCATGTTTGAATGCATACCTACTGCAAGAATGTATTTTGCAATGTCAGCATATTATTGTCTATGCACTAATTGCTATCTTGTCAAGTATACCTTTGCTTCATCACTGTACAATTGTGACCTACTTTGCCTGTAACTCGAAGCTTAAGCGCCCATATACCCTTGGGTCAGGTGCGCTATACAAATTAATAAACAAACAAACAAACAAAGCATGTAGATTTGAAGTGGGGAGCATGGTAAATATATCCTGGATGATGAATTTGTTGGGCAAAGGGTCTACTTAGTATGAGATCTGATTTGGCACACCAGAGAACTTGGGTTTATTTTGGATGATGTGTTTTCTTTCTTCCTTAGAATGTCTGCACGTGGCGAGAAGGGCATGCCTAAGGGTACAAAACCAGTAAGTCGGTCCACCAGAGCTGGCCTACAATTCCCTGTTGGTCGTATCCACCGGTACCTGAAAAAGGGGAACTATTCAGCGAAGGTTGGCTCTGGGGCACCAGTCTACTTGGCCGCAGTCCTGGAATATCTGGCTGCAGAGGTGCTGGAGCTGGCAGGGAATGCTGCCCGGGACAACAAACGAACGAGAATTGTGCCAAGGCACATCCAGCTAGCAGTCAGGAATGACGAAGAGCTGAACAAACTGTTTGCTGGAGTGACCATTGCTGAAGGCGGTGTCCTCCCAAACATCCAGGCCCAGCTGCTCCCCAAGAAGACTTCAAAGGGCTCTTCAGAAGAGATTAAAGATATTCAGTCTCAAGAATTCTGAAACCGCTTCCTGAAAATGTTTATAAATGTACAGCTTTCTATACATTTACAGCTTTATTGCTTTTTAGCACTTGTGAATAAAAATATATTTTTAATCTTTCTGCTTCTACGAAATGAACTTGATCACAATGTTATTCCTGCCACCACACTTAACTTGGCAGTAGACCCTTCATGGGGCAATCTTCCATGGTTTGGTTCCCTGACCATAATTAGGCATGGTTTCACTACATTCTGGCATCTTCCACACCGTTCTGCCAGAGTTGGACTGGGGCATACAAATGTCTTGGCCACCAATGGTGGCCCATAATGGCAATTCGTGCCTCTTGTGGTACCCAAGGTGGGATTTTTTTTTTTTTTAAATTAGCACTAGCCGCTGATCAAACTGGCCCACTGAGACCACATGTTTTCATTGGTTTGGGCATTGCCCTATAGGCCAGTCCAAGCCTGCTTTCTGCCAGGTCTGGTTTTCCAACAAGGCCCTCTCTGCCTGTTCCCTCAAGTCTTTCCTGCTCTTTCTTCCCTTTTGTCCTAGTCTCTCTTCTAAACTTTCTCTGCATTTCACTACCTTTGGACTGTGCTGAACGGTCTCCTCATATTCTCTTCCAACCTCCCCTATATTCTTTGCTTTCTTCTTCTCCAACCTCTGCACTTTCCGCCTCCTGCTCCCTTGGATATACACCCCTCCAACCTTCCTGCTGCTCTGCACGTCCGCCTCCGTGCTTTGTCACTGTTATTCCAAATCTGGGCCTAGCAAGTGGGTGTTTTTTTTTTTGTCATCACTTTCAGCTGGTTTGGTAAACTTAGGCTGAGACCATCTGCAGGTATTCTTCAGTGCTAAATGCCTTCAATTAGGTGGATAACTGCTTAGCCCTGGATTGTGATTGATTAGGGAGGAACTTGTTAGCTCGCCCAGATAACTGTCCATGGAGCAATGACGTTTACTCTCTCCCCCACACCCCCAGGGGAAATCAAAGGTTTTGTCCTCCTCTTCCCCCCCCCCCTTCCATTCCAAAAATATGCTTGTGTATACGCTGCACTGTATCTGCTGTCACTGTTATTCAGTGCCTCCTGACTGTCTGATGGGGAGGAAATGGTGTGAAGGCTCTGGATTATGGACCTGTGCCCATGGGCACCATAGCAATATGGCAAAGGAATAGTGTTCGACATGTTCAGCTTTTGCAGGCCTTGCCTACCAGTGCTTACACAACACAGGACCTGAACAGGTTACCTAATGATACCAAACCACACTTTGCACCTAGTACGCAGAGCTGTGACAGTTATAGACTAAAACAGTCACCGACAAGCCCTTCAGTTATTATTCAGAATCAGACGTGGGAGTGTATGACATGGAAGTGGGGAAGGAAGGTGTAGGGAAGCGAAAAGGTGAATAACTTTTGAAAATGGAAGTGAGGGAGTAGGAGGGGAGAAAGTTGGCAGGTGAAGGGCTCCACTAAAGAGCAGAAACATTGGAGGTGCAGGAGAGGCAGGGATAAAGCAATAACTAGAGGGAAGTGGAGGAGGGTCAACCTAGATGGAGCATGCCAGAATTTTGGGGGAGGCTGCATAAAGGGAGTAGGGGGACGTGACAAAATCCTCCACTACGTTTCACCTCACTGAAGCAGTTTATCAGGTGGTATTATCACGGCTCCCTAAAACGTGGACTGGTTACCCCTTTTTGGAAGAAATGTCTTTCTCCTGCCATGTTGAAGTGGATCAAATTGGGCCAAGTTGGATCCAAGTGGTGGGGAAGGAAGGCTGACTGATAAGGACTAGACTGGTAAGGGTAAGTTCAGAGTGTCAACTGCCATCAGGGCATATAGTTCTCGGCGATGGCCTAGTGGCTCATATCGTTCCCATCCACTGCCACGCTACCTTGAGCACTCTCCTTGCTGGTTTAAGACCTCTTAGAGGAACGGAATACGTGATTTACATTCTGGATGACATGGCCATGCTCCAACCCTGTGGGGAGGTCAGGGTTGTTATTTGCTTGGCCTCTCTGCAGCCTTTGATATGATTGACCACTATATCCTCCTCAATTTGGTTTTAAAGCATTTGACCTGGTTGGTGCCCCCTCTCCTGGTTATCTTTTCTAACAGAAAGCATCTGAGATTATTGGTGCCACATCTCAATGGTTTCAAACAGTCTCTTTCCAAGTAAGAGCTTGGGCTTTTACCTGTCCCCTCATGTCTCTTGCGATAGATGGGGATGCAGAATATACTCCACATCAATAATCTTACTGACTCAAAAGGCAAAGTACGTCCGGTCATCTAAAACAGGAAGTTACAAACAAGATCAACAATCTCGCTCTTCTCACTCACGCATTTCATGAAAAAATGTAGCTTGTATACTAAACTTGATGTCAACCTGCGTGACAAACTAGAAACCCCTACTGGGGGCGGGGGGAGTGATATGTTCAGGTGGGGCAACTAAGCCCTCGGGTCCTACGAATGTCATCAAATACACTATGTCCCATTGGTTATACAAACTATAGGGCTCTTCTATTATGTGGCCCTCATTGGTTGGCACCCTTGTACCCCTCTGTAATACACACAAGCAGCATGCAGGCTGGCATCCAGGTTCTGGTGGGCTTGTAATGACCATAGCTTCCCACCAATTATCCTGCCATCTATCATCACGCTTGCCTTCTGCCAGTCAATTAAGGCTTTGAACTTGGCCTTGGAAATGTTCTCCGTGCTTGCGCATGAGAGGGTGTATGTCTCTTGGTTTCGATACTGCTCGGCCCATTTTCATCCAACCATGTGACTGCAGACCATGTTTTAGAGTATTTCTGCATTTTAAAATACTATTTGAACCTCTGTCTTCAATGTTCTCGCTCCTGTTTTGTAACTACTGCACGAACATTCGGGCTCACGGTGGCCTTGACTTCTGGTGCTGGACCAGCCAAGCCTTTCTTCGATCCACCTTTTGGAATTCAATTGCTTTCCAACTGCAACGCACTAAAAAGCCTTTCTGCTCATGGGATCAGCATAAAGATTATCATGAATATCTAAGTCTGGCTAAACACATATGGTATGAAAAGCTTCTATTGAGTTGGCTGAGAAAGGTCTCTCCATTCGAATCAGCTCAGCAGATCTTTTTCCTCAGGTGAGCATCTGCTTTTGCAATGTCACTGATGTTCAGGTCACTTTTAGGAATCACCAACACTGGAACATGGATGTTCACTATAGAACATAGTCCTTCCCAATCTCTGGGCAGCTTCAAATTCACTCTGGATGCACAAGCCCAGTAGTGATTGTAACTGCTGCCCTGTGCTTCGTTCCTGGAATGTCAAAAATTCAACCACAGTCTGATTCTATACAACCTTTCTTGTGCCACACACCCACATCAGTAGTTTGGCAAATCTTGGCCATAATGGTTTGCATCCATTTTCCACAATGTCAATGGTTGGTTTGTAGCATCCAATTATACTATGCTCTGTAGATAACTACTCCATCTTTATTTCTTCTGCAGATTTTCCTGGATTCTCCAGCCTTCTGTTCACTTCCCATCCAATTCCAGCCCCTATCACTCTGGGCTGTTTGTATCTTATCACATGATTTCTGGTGTGGGATCTTGTCTGTTTCTTGAACATAATCATCTTCATCTGGCTCTGTCCATCTTCTGTTGCCCACTAAAGAGGCTGTTTGGCCCATGAACTGACCTCTTGCTCGGCAGAGTGCAATGTGAGACAGTGTGCTGTCCGAACATCTATTGCAATGGCCATGAATACTCTTTTCCCCCACCATACTATAATCAGGAGTGCACATACATAGCATTCCTCCTGAGGCTCTCCTTCCTGCCTCTTTCATATGCTCCTTCCTGCCTCTTTCATATGCTGATACCACATGTTACCCAAGTGTGCTGTACTATCTAGGTAGTGATTTGAATCCTAATAATCCTCTCTTGCTTGCATCTTTGGTCTCTTGCTTGCCTCATGAGCTTTTATGATCCTCTCATGAAGTATATCGGCATCATGCCTTCTCACTGGGGGAATCATAGGGATACTTGTCAGTGATAATTGGTATCTTTACATGTGCTACTGGTGTAGGAACAAGCACATAGAGCTGCCTTATAATTGCCATATCTGTACCTTCCTGCTTCATGGGAAGATGCATGAACTACTGCCCTCTTTGGATCAAAATAGTGTGTATTGTGAGGAAGAAGAATGACCATGAACATGATGCTTGTATATATTATATCAATATGTCCATGTTATATAGTAATAGCTTCTTGCATGTTGTGGTGCTCTTGTTTGCTACATTATTATCAATGTTGCCAATATTGCCTGTGATTACTTTTAAGGAAGGAGAAAACAGGCATCTCATGAAAAATTCTTGCAACTGTTGGATCTGCTCCACAAGCACCTGGCTGATTGCAGGACGATTGATCATATTCCATATGAATACAAACGTAGTTTTTGTCACCAAGGAGGATGAGCTTCCACCAAATATTAAAAGACCAAGGCCAATAAATTGTGAATGTCATCACTCGATAAACCGATCCATGCATTCAAAGATGTGTCGGGCAGTAATCCAATCTGCTTGCAAATTTCATGTATCGGCCAATTTATTGCAGGTTGATTTCTGGGATCTCTCTGAAATAAGAGTATTGGCTTATCCAAGATAAGGATGGTCTTCAAGAAATTGACAATTCCAAGCAGTTTGGGAGCATCCTCGTCAGACAGGACTATCTGTACTTTCCGTAATATACTCTGGTAACTGGAGGATTTGCTCAATTATGGCTGCGAGCAGTCTCCTCATGAGTGGACCATTTTTAGGATCTTGCAGAAACGCGTGTCACTAATTCTCCCAACCAGTGCAGGATATGCACGAAGAATGAAGAGGAAAATGGCAAAACTTATCAGATGACTGTTGCCATTATACACCACCATGGGTTTCTCCAGAGAAACTCTAAAGGAATCTGGGAACCGCTCCCTCTTCCTGTTGTCAAATTCAATGGTTGACATTTTTCTTCTGGATCTCAATGCCTCACAGTCCACATTCAACTCATGTGGCTCACGAACAATAGATTTTTCGCTCCTTGCTTAGCAGCTACAAAACAGTGTCTTGGAAGAACCTATTGGACAGTCTCTGCATCCTTTTTCCTCATCATTGGTCTGCACACGCTGAACTTATTCTCTGTGGCCTGTTTCCAAATGGGGTGGGGGTGCAGTGGTCTCTCAGCGTAGAGTTTCATGTCTCCCAGGTGCAACAAAGTGCCTCTCCTTAGGACATTCACTGCCGATGGAGTTGCGTCCTCTACTATGAAAGGACTGTTAAATCTGGACTGGTGCCATTTGCAGGCAAAGTTCCTGATCAAAACTTGATCTCTGGGAAATCGTTTTAGCAATAATAGTTCCTTTGGTCCGGTTGCTGTATGGTCTTAATCTGTGTTCTGAGACCGGCACCCCATCCACATGACTTGGTCTGAAATTACAGATACTTTTAGTCATACATGTTAAGTAGGCATGTAACTAATCTCCTAACAATTCTTCTGTCGTCTGGGCATCACTTCTAATCCTTGATTGAGGACATTCTCATTTGCTTCCACGTAACTAGTTCATGGGGCGTGAGGTAATGGTCGGTCAGAGCCTGGTTGATTTGTCAGTGCATATAATGCAAGAGGCACACCATGCAGCCATCCTTTTTTCGTCCCAATGTTGGCTTTAGCTTGGCTATCTTTTCCCTGAGCAGACTGTCCCTCACATATCCTGTTTGTTTGCGGGTGATAATCCGAGGAAAACTTATGATTTATACTAATTAATACGATATTTGCTCATTTACAAAATGTGGGCCATTATCTGATTGCAACACCTCACGTATTCCCCATCTAGGAAATACTTCTCAAACTAAAAGCTTTGCAGTGCAAGTGGTGTCTGGGTGTGTGCATGGACCAGCCTTCATTCACCTAGAAAGGGGCACACCACCATCACATCTATAACCATTACAAACTTGCAGCATCTCAACATAGTCTATTTGTAAATGCTGAAAAGGACTGGTCGAGGTATAACTCCTTTGACTGTTCGCAGCGTGTGCCCAGCAGTAAACCTTCGGCATATGATGCAATTTACTACATAAAGCAATGTGCTCCTACAAATTAGGTACAAACCAGTCGGCTGCAATAGTTGCTGCAAGGCTTGCCCTAGTGACGTGTGCAGGGTAGTGTAGCTGTTCCAATGCCACCCTTAAGGCTACAGGCATCACCGGTTTATTCTGTCACCACAATGCCTCAGAGGGGGATAAAGAACACCCCCTCAGTGTCCACAGATCTCTCTCATCCTGTGGGGCTCCACCTTGAACTTCCATCAATTGTCTTCGATAATTATGAAAGCTTCATTTATAATCACCACCATTCTTTCTTTCACATTGGGCGGATCAAATTATGCCTATTGAATATGCAACTCTTTTTGATGCTGCAGCTTGGTCTCTGTGTGAAATAAGTCTGCTCTCTTAGTGTGTGCCGCACACTCAACTATTGTGATGGCTGGGGGCGTGGCTACATGGCCACAGATTAGGACGTGCTTTCCGTGTACTCCTGTGCTCCGGAGATGATCTGTCGACAATACGTTCTCTAATGCCAATTGAGAAACATGTATTTGAAGCTACGGCACCATGAAGTTGGCGGGCAGGATATGGTGCGAGGTCCGACATGTAACAAGCAAGAGGAACAGAAAGCGGCGGCAGTGAAGTTGGAGCGCACCCTGGGACTGAAGCAACAAAATGGCGTCCACCAGAGAACAAAGGGAAGGGCTGAAGGGTGCAGTGCCGGCGATATAACGGGAGAATTTGCCTGCACGTACAGCAATTCCCGATTGTACGAGAGAAGAGTGTGGCACCCGCGGGACTGCAAGCGCTGCTGACTGGCGAGGCGCAGATGGAAGCTAAGCAGACCCGGCGCAAAGAAAAAGGTTAGCAACATTGTAACAATAGGACACTGCAGCACACGGAAGAAACGGAGAACGCTGGGGCTCAGCTGCTGCATTGTGACACGCAACATACGCGCACACTGCATGAACCTGATCCTGACTCCATCTGGTGTTTGTGTACCAGTGCGCGCTCCTGACTTGGATCTAGCAGGTGATTACCGCTGCCACGGTGATACAAACTGGAGCCGTGTTGTGCATTTCGTCCACTAGATAAGCACTGTCCGCCTGTCCCTGCCTCAGCCGAGATTAAGCAGCACTTTGGATAAATGTAACGAAAGCACCCCACAAAGGCTGCGAGGGAGCAACTTAATGTAATCCTGACACTGGCTACAAGCGTTGGCTGGAGTGCACCGCATTTCAGCACCAGACAACGGAATCACATTGAGGATAAGACAGAGGGTGTTTATGTCATAAGCGATAGCAGCTTGTGGGCCAGGCACGTTGTGGGCAGGGATTGCGGCACGCCCTGGACACGTTGGATGCTACCTGCAAGGACTCGCCGGTGAAGTGGAGGCACGTGGTTGCGGGTGAGCGAGCACTATCGTTGCATAGTGTTGTGTGTGCCGTGGTGCTGGGCGTGACACTGCGCAATTCAGACCCAGATAAGCAGGGTCTGGTGATGGAACGTGGGAACACTATACGAATGCCACAGCAAAACACTCTATTGGGACACCGACTACAGTAGTCCAAGGAGAGACGTGGGAGGACACAGCCCACTCGAAGAGCAACTTTGCGTGCCACCACATAACGCAGCCCATAGTGGAAGGCACTCCAGCACCCGACAGAACTGGTGAAGACACAACACTGAAGGGTCGGAACCAGACCAGTGGGAAGGATTGCATGATGTCAGTGAAAGGGGCGAGGGCCAAGAGCAAACAACCTACAATGGAGACCTTCGCAAAGGAACAACAGACCCCCTAGATTCCGGCACAAAGTGCTGTGGCGGCTTCCGGGGATGGTACCCCAGAAGGTCCTAGCAGCCATAACAGCACTGAGCGCTAAGTGGGGTACAGCAATGGCGGATCTACGGACGACTCTGGAGAACAAAATAGATGCCGTAGGAATCGAAGTCACCCTGCTGCGGCAAGACGTCAGGGCGCTGGCAGAAAGGACAAGTGGCCTGGAGACCGCGGTGAAGACTAACACAGATGTAAGCACAAGTAATGCGAAAGAGGTCCATGTACTAAAACAGGTTGCTAACCTTGAAAATCGAGTGGAAGAAGTGGAAGGAAGAGCGAGACGGAACAACATCCGGGTGGTCGGCCTGCCGGAGTGAGAAGAGGGCCAAGACCCCACGTGGAGAACATGATCCTGCAAGAGATGGGAGCAGACAAGCTCTCACAAGGGCTCACGGTTGAACGTGCACATCGGGCCCTGATGAGGAAACCACAGCCTGGGGCCCTGCCACGGCTGATGAGTGCAAAAATCCTGAACTATAAAGACAGAGAGAATATCCTGGAGTATTTT
The DNA here is from genome assembly GCF_040938575.1 of Ambystoma mexicanum. Taxonomy (NCBI): domain Eukaryota; kingdom Metazoa; phylum Chordata; class Amphibia; order Caudata; family Ambystomatidae; genus Ambystoma; species Ambystoma mexicanum. The sequence goes on from NC_090939.1 coordinate 937,227,848, forward strand.
CGTAAGGGTGGTACGATAGAAAGAGCGTCCACCAACATCTCGGCATACGCTGACTATACTATGCTGGTGCAAAGACAGCGGTATAGCTATGTGGCGGTCAAGAGAAGACTGCGTACAGCTGGTATCAAGTACATGCTCTTGTACCCTGCAAAGCTGAAAGTTTTACACAAAAGCAGAGCGCTCTTTTTTGATACCCCAGAGGAAGTGGCGTCATGGTTGGATTTGCAGGGCTATCCGGAGCGAGGTGAGGAGCAGGATTGCCAGGAACATAAGTGAGGAGACTGTATCATGAACACTGAGGGGATAAGCGGGGGGGGGGGGAGTCCTATGTCACTCTGGGACATTTGATTGGAATTATGTAGCTTTTGCACTCTAAGACCCTGTTGGACTGGAATATTGTGAATTCAATGCATTAGTGTGCTGGGTAGCACTAAGCGTAGCAAATTGTGAACAATCAGGAGTAACAGGAGGGAAGCAACCTACCCCCGAGAATTAGTAGTAAGGCGGCCATTAGGGCGACTTTACCCTGCTGAGTCGCAAGTACAGGCTTTTGCCAGAAAGGGCTAGATGCGGGGGTGCCTGAGATCCAGGGATGGAGCTGGGCAACAGTTTGGGAGGGTGTTGTTGGGGAAGAGCGGGGAGGTGGGAGGGAGGGAGGTGGCCGGGGTTGTTGTGTTTATAGTTAGGGGGAGTTTAAGGTGGGGTATGAGCCTACATAGAAGAGTTAAGCAACTGGGGTTGGACTGCATAGGTGGGGGGGGAAGAAGGTCTCTGACATGCCATGGGGGATATTAGAATAGTTACTTGGAACGTCAAGGGGCTCAATAGTTACCTGAAAAGAAATAAGGTTATGCTATATTTACGGAGACAGAGGATAGAAATTGCCTTGTTGCAAAAAATGCACCTGACGCGAGACAAGATGGAGATGATCAGGAGGAAATGGAAGGGAACGGTGGTGGGTTCGCCATATTCAGCCTATGCCAGGGGAGTTATCATCTTGGTGCCGCCGCACATCCCGTTTCAGCTGTTACAGACACTGGTGGAGACGGACGGGAGGATGGTCGTGGTGAGGGGATTGGTGGAAAATCGGGAACTAAGTATTGTAAACACGTATGCCCCGAACCAAAACACTGGCATATTTTAAAGCATTGTGTAACAATCTCAGCATTTGTGTGGGGAGCGCAGTGATTTGTGGGGGGACTTTAACTGCATATTGAACCCTAGGGTGGACAGGTCAGATGGGGAAACTGGATAAGCCTGCCCCATCGGCTAAGGTGTTACAGACGCTGCTGAATGATTTTGGGTTAGAGGATGTATGGAGGGCGCGCCATCCTCGGGAGAGGCAATACTTGCATTATTCTGCCCCGCAGCAGCTACACACAAGGCTGGACTATGTCTTTGCCACTCCAGAGATATTGACAGAGCTTACGGAAATTGAATATAAAGCGAGGGTCCTCTCGGACCACTCGCCTCTGATCCTTAGATGGCAATGTTGTCCCCCCGAGAGCAAGAATTCCGACGTGGCGCCTCAGGTGCTCAGAGACCCCCCCATTTCAGGGAGGATATGAGGGAAGAGATAGTTAAATACTTTGAGACGAACACGGGCAGTGTTGATTCAGCGGACACATTGTGGGAGGTCTTTAAAGTTGTGATGAGAGGAGTGGCCATAGCAAAATCCAAAGGATTGCAGGCAGGGAGACTGGCGGACCTACAGGAAGCCGAGGGTGAGCTGGAAAGGGCACTAAAGGAGAAAACAGCGCTGCCCAAGACATTGATCTGGTACTAAGATTACAGCAGAAGTGCGCAGGGCACTGGGCAAAGATTGTGTAACCTTAACTATAAAAAGTATATAGAGAGGCAGCATGCGAGAGGAGATAAACCAGGAAGGATTTTGGCATGGCTATATAAGAATGAAACCCCTAGACCCCCGATTAGATCGATAATGAGGGAGGACGGAAGGGTGGTAGATACCCAGGAGGGAGTTAATCAGGAGTTTGCAAACTACTATGGGCTGCTATATGGGGACGAAGGGGAGGATGATCACGCGATGATAGTGGAAACACTGGAGGACATAGGATTGCCGCAGGTCAGCGCTGAGGAAAGAGAGGAGATGGACGCACCAATTACTTTAGAGGAGCTAGGAGAGGTGGTGAGACAGCTGCCTTCTAGTAAGACCCTGGGGGCTGACGGACTTCCGAGTGAGTTTTATAAAATATTTAAAGATGAGGTGCACCCCCTGTTGCTAGACATGTTGAATGAGGCGTGTGAGTTAGGTAGACTGCCAGAGTCACTCAGAGAAGCGATTATAATACCACTTCCCAAACCTAATAAGCCAGGGCATAGCTGTAGTTCCTATAGACCCCTGTCGATGTTGAATCGAGACAGTAAAATTTTCACTGCCGTTCTGGCAAACAGATTAAGGAGAGTAATCGGCAAATTGATACACTCGGACCAGACGGGCTATGTCCCTAATAGGAACATATCCAACAATCTTAGAAGGCTCCACAGTCATTAAATACGGAAATGGAAGCGAGGACGAATTGGCAATTGTGTCGTTGGTCGCAATAAAGGCCTTCGACTCGGTCAAATGGCCATGGCTGTTGGCGTCCCTGGCTGGCTATGGGATGGGTCCAGGATATCTACAGTGGGCTAAAATGTTATATAGTGAACCGCTGGACAGGGTTAAAACGGGGTCAGTGATATCGGAAAGGTGGAAACTTCGTAGGGGAACCAGGCAGGGCTGTCCATGGTCCCCCATGCTCTACATATTGGCTCTGGAACCCCAAGCGATCTACTTAAGGCAACAATATGACATGATAATGCATCCCTGTGGGTGGTGAATGACACCTGATATCATTATATGCAGATGACATACTACTGTACTTGCGATACCCGGAGGAAAACTTCCAATATGTTTTGGAGGTGATGGGGAGATATGCGGGAATGTCTGGTATAGCGGTGAACCCTCAGAAGTCTAGCATGTTCCCCCTGGGTGGAAACAAAGGGACCCCCCCATGAAACAATTACCGGTGTTACAAGTACCATGGGCAGCTAGCACATGTCGCTATCTAGGAATAGATATATACCACGCAGTGGAGGAAGAGCATAAGCGCAATACAGAGGTAGCCATTACTAAAATTGAGAATTGCATGTGGTTCTGGGTAAAACTGCCCTTAGCAATGATGGGATGTAGTGCAATGTTAAAGATGGTGGTCCTGCCTGGGCTCATGCACTACTTCAGGAATATCCCGTATTTGATACCAAAGAAGTTCTTTAGTAGACTGGCCAGCATGTGTAGGGACTTACTGTGGCAGGGTACACGAAACAGAGTTGCCCTCTGGAAACTACAGAACACTTACACTTACGATAATTGCCTAATTATGAAGTTTACTACGTTGCCAGTCAGCTACAGTATGTGGCCAAATGGCTCTCAGAGGATGCAACCCCTGAAACTAGACTGTTTAGATGGGATTTTGTCCCATTTTACCTGAAGGAGATGTTGTGGTTGCCCCAGGCTGTGATGGATGGGCGCCCCAAGATGTTGGTACTAGGATGGAAGATGTGGCAAAGGGCATGTCAACTGATGGGGAACCCATACCCGTGCTCCCCTCAGGTACCGCCGGTTGCACTGGCGGGTGGAGAAGAGCAGCTAAGGATGGTAATCAGAAATCACTGGGAGCCGGCTGGTATAGCAACAATGGGGGACATCTGGCAGGAGGGGACCATAACAGACTTCGGGGAGTTGGAGGCGGAAACTGGGCTACACACTGGCCAGTATATCACGTACCATAGACTGGTGCAAAGGATCAAAGGAACGTGGTCCGAATTGGTGCTTGGGGAAGAACCAGATGCCACTATAGACATAATATATGACATAGCAGAGGGGGGACATGAGATATCCAGAATATACGAGATGTCTAAAGTAGGAAAGGTGGTGGTGCAATTGAGAGTAGAATGGGAGGAGGAAGTGGGTATCCTGATGGAGGATGTGATGTGGGAACGAGTCCAAGGGTATCACAAGAAGGTGTCAAGAAATGCAAGCCAAACAGATGCAATTGTATATTACGCATAGGGTGTATCTGACACCCCAAAGGATAGCCAAGTTCAAAAATGCAGGGCTGCAGGCATGCCCTAAGTGTGATGAGGAGACACTGGCATGGTGCATATGTTTTGGGCATGCCCGGTTTTTGAGTGCTTCTGGGGTGAGGTTGCACATAAATTAGCAGAGAAGGGTATTAAGATTGTGGTGGATACTGTGTGGGCCTGCCTGTTAGGGGGGTTCCCCAGGCCACGGAAACTTAGGCATGTAAGCAAACTGAAGGACCTGGCATATGCGCTTGCAAAGAGAAGAATTGCTATGGGGTGGAAGACATGCCACAAGCCGCGATTTGGAGGTATGGTGGAAGGATTTGCAGAAATGGGTGGAGGCGGAAACCATGGTATGGCAAGAAGCTAGCAATGTTGGGGAGGAGGAAACTGAGACCCTGTTGGCCTGGAAACTGCTGATGGCAGAGCTATTTGGGTCAGTGCCTGACACGTCGGATCCTACAGAAAGGAATACCCCATCACAAGAGGCAGGAATGGAACAATAATGGAAGTAGGCTTGTAACGGGGGGGTGGGACAAAGGGAGCAGTAAACGCAATTGACTGATGTATAATTGAAATGCTAATGTATATACTGCAAGTTTGGTTTGGATTGTTTGTTTAAAATATTCAATAAAGTTTTTTTTTTTTAACAATCTTGATGGCTACTGTGAGTTGTAGTGCTTTGATAAGTCCGTCCAATAAAGCAGTGTGTGGCACTGAGTGCTGTCCGCTTGTAGGTAGCCCTTCCTTTTCCAACATGCTAGCCCTGCATGTACTGTTGACATCCTAAGCGGAGTCGCTGTACATGATTCCTTCCTGGTCTGCGTTTTCTTGAGTGTGACAATCTGTGCCACTAATACCGCAGCTTGTACTGAAAAGTGAGACCGTAGTCTTGCACTTATTTTTTCAAATTCCTCATCTGCTCTGTGCCCTACTACAGCGGCACCTGAATGCCTTTGCCCATCATTTTGATGGGTCTTTGAACAAGAATCTCCCCAAATGCCAAAGCATTTTTTTTTCAGCCTCAGGATCTCATAGAATTCCTCAGTTTGAGCAATCATGTGCATGCTCGTCTTCTGCCAGTGGTTCAGATACAAACATTGCAGCTATTTTACATCTGACTATGTTAATCGCTGGATTCGATATAACCACCTTATAAACAGAAGCTCTTTGAGATGTTCTACCTTTTCCAAAACAGCAAATAATGCAGGCTCAAACATCATGGAACACACCATTACTATGCTGGCAGACTTCTCAATAGCAAATGCGGTGGCTGCTGAAGATTGTTCGCAAGGGAAGTGACTCCTCATTACTGAGTCCAAAATGCCACTATAATATGCTAGAGTTGTATACCCCAACATAGTTCTCTGCATGATGCCGTCATAACTGTTTCATTTGTGTGCGAGGATCAAAATAATACCTCAGAATAGTTGAGAACCCCTAAAACTGGAGCTGTACAAACTGCCTTTTTTAACTCCTCAAACCCTTCCTCCATTTTCTCAATCCATACAATCTTTTCCTGATTTGCTTGAGTCTTTTTCAGGGACTGCAACAATGGCCTTGTGTATGAACTATAATCAGACACCCAATGCTCTTACATAATTGCATAGTCCTTAAAACTGCATGTGCTTTATCGTATGCAGTTTTGCCATTTTCAAAATTGCCTCGGCCCTTTCAGGTGTAACTTTTTCATGCAAAATTAACTGGCCTATGTATAACACTTGTTGGCAATACTGCAATTTTTCTTTGTCTACTTTGTATCCTTTCTTGGCTAAAAATGATTAGCTGAAGTGAATCTCACCTGCGCTCTATCTCTGACATGCTGCAGACCAAAATATCATCTACGTATTGCAGCATGACACTTGGCGGACCAAAGGGCTGAGGACTTTACTGTTTGGCTGTGGCGAGTGTCTCTATCAGGAAGAGAGGAGAAGTAGAGACAGAGGTGCGTGTGCCTGTACCCTTAACAACTGACCACCTGACCAAGTCACCTGACCCAGGTCACCTGGTACAAAAGGCCGCCTCTGCCGCCCTTGCGGTGCTAAACCCTGAGGACCAAAGGGCTGAGGACTTCACTGTTTGGCTGTTTGGCGAGTGGCGTAAGGCGTTGGCCCTGCTGCGCTCTGCAAATGATGGACCCATCAAATCTCATTTCAAGGACCAGAGCCCAAGTAAAACGCATGGCCAATTTAGAGGTGCTCCCTGCAAAACGAGCGCGACAACAGGTGAGCCAATATTTATGCGGTTCAGTGTCTGAAAACACAGGAATATCCGAAGATCCAATAGTGGTGACGGTAGAAGATGTTTTTGAACCTTCGAGATCAGAGGAGTGCTCCTATCCTACTTGTGACACAGTAGTGCACCCTGTTCATCCAGACTCACCCTCTTCCCCTGCCTCGTTGCCCCCCCTTTCTCCCAATATTATCAGCCAGCTGAGGGTATGACTCAGTCTCAGACGATATGCACAACAAGTACGATAAGTTTAATTGACAAGGCTGCCAACGATACTGATCACGACGTACCGGCATGTGGGGATGGGTGGGGCTGTGTTGGTGGCCACGGTGCCGGGCTGCATGCAGGCTGCTGTTGAGAGGGCACGGGAAACCGTGATGTTGTCCGCGGCCGCTACTGATGACACTGGTGGGCGGGGCCAGGATGGAAGTGCGGCATCCGTGAGCGAGCACAGCGTCTCCTCCGAAGCCTCAGAAGCCGTGCAGCGCCAGTTGGACTTGGCTGAGGGCACGTTTAATCAGCTGATCGCTTGCCCATGCTGAGTTGGCGTGGCGGACGAAAGCTGTGTCTAGTGGAAGATGCCTTGTGGGTTCCGAAAACGACTCAAAGTGCAATTCCTAATTCTCCCAGGGTCGGAATTTCACACTCTAACTGAATGCTAAGTGCTGATCATCGCAAGGCTTCTGCCTCCACTCAGAAAACCCCTACCCTTACCCCTGATGCAAACTTAATGGATCCTCACCTCAAAGCATCCACTTCTAACACAGTATTACAAAGTGAAAGCGAGCAGAGGGTTGTAGGGGATGATCCATCCCATATTGATAAAAGAAATTCTTTGGAGGTAGTGTCGTCTGTATTACAAAATCTGATCAACTTAAACAAATCCCGCTCATGTAAACGGACTGACGTATCTACCCCAGTTCAGGAATTGATACATAAAGCCCCCCAGAAAAGGCACTGCATTAATGTTACTGATGTAAATCGAGATATATGGGGATCCGGCAATTACAAAAGACTCAAGTCACGAGAGATTTCGTCTTCTGACGGATCAGTACAGTCACAAGAGGGAAAGGTGGCCGACTCTCAGAAAAGATTGCCCGCCCATGATAATGTAGGGAGTGAGTTTAGGATGAGAAACCAAAGCCTATTAAGTCAATCTTCTAATTGTGAGGACTCGTCAGATGACCCGACTACTAGGGACTCGTCACTTGTCAGCGTCCATTTCCAAAAACTAGGAGAGAACGGGCACGGTTTGCACGAGCCACACGAGAGCCACAGGGGAAAGCTGGAGGTGGGTGCCCAGCCCCTTGCGTACACGTGCCTTCAAATGACCTCCTAATAGCCCTAACGTCTGCAATGGGAATCTTGCTTACACCTTTCACCAAGTTGTATGAAACACTAAATGAAAACGTGAAGGATGTCACGACTTTATTGGCTATGATGAACTCAAAATTGATGCACCTAGAAGTAATGCATGGTGCACAAAGGACCAAACAAGAAGAGGAGAATCAAAAAATATTGGCGGGCATAGAATCAGCTAACGATGCTAAATGGAATGACATGATTGATAAAAAATTGTTCGCAGAGGTCGCGAAGGAAGCACTGTCTCTCTTTTGCAAATCACACTTCGATCAAAGATTTGGGCAATGGTGGCAACATGAAAGACATGGTAAGGAAAAATCAGACTTCTCTCTTACAAGTTCTATCCAACACTGCTATCTCCGCCATGATTGCCAAACGCAGCCACCTCAACTTGTGAAGCAGACTTCCCAGCCCATCATGCTATCCGAAAGTCTTGTAACGGAAGTGACTGATTCACCCAATGGAGGGCTTAAGGTTGCCTCTCCTCTGGTGGTATTCGAGGGGGAAAATCCGAAGAACCTCAGCGAGACACAGAGTAAAAGTGATGGGCAGTCCAATTTAATCGAAATGCCGTTTAATACAGCATTTCTGCAAGCTAAAAATGCATCAAATCCAGCCTTATTGGACTCTCAAAAGGCTTCGGGTTCATCTCCTCCTTTGATAGGAGTGGGTCAGGCTTCTGGTCTGAAAGAGGTGCCTATTGTCATTACTAAATCTGCAGCAGTATTCCCCATTTTTGGAAGTCTAGAAGCTGAAGCTCAAACTAAATCAAATGTGGATGCCAAAAAAAATCCCCCCCAAACGAAAAAACAAAAGAACATGCCAGCCCGTAAAAAATCTCAACAAAAAGGAGCCCGAAAATTCCTTTGCAACATCAATATGTTTCAACTTGTCGATAAAGCTATCACTACCAGTTTGAAATTAGCTGACACAATCAAGGAGAACAAAATGGCCCACCTAGACCCAGGGGGAAATAATATGAAAGTTGCGGAAACTCCACTAAACGAAGAGGAACTGGCAATTCATGAGGAATTATGGACCTATCAACCTATGTAGACCCTGTGGAGGTGGCAGTTGAACTTGTTAAAGCCCCTCTCGAAGTACCTTGTACCCAAAAAGTCGCCCTGTTGCCAACAAACTCAAAATTGATCAGTGAGCCTAAGAACTCGGTAACTGATGCACTAAACTCCAAACTGGGTATGCCGCAAATGATTCAAGGATTACCAACTAACATATCACGAGAGATCAGAGATAGGTTATGTGAGTTAGTTTCTCCTGTGGCAGAGACAAGGGATGGGGGCCCAGAACCCAAGAGCCCGGAGTTCATCACGTTACAAGCAAAATGGGAAAGACAGAGGACAAGTGTGCAGATGAGACACCAGGAGGTTGGTAGTCCATGCCAGCGGCTTTTGAATGGGGTGAACTTTGCAAGTGGAAAGATAGAGCACGCGGCGGCCGTTGAGGCTGCAAAGCATCTATGCCCCTGAAAATTGACCACCATCAGTCAGAAACGTTGATGCAACATCAGAAGACTAGGAACCGTCAGGTTACAGCCCGTCCTGTGGAACCGACTCCTTTGATCAAACTAATGCTGGAGAGGCTGGAAGGCAGTGACAAACTAATCTTGAAAAGAACAAACCTGTTAAGACTGCTCCATCACATACCTCGGCTGCGATCCCTTGGTTCGAAAGATTTGAAAATTGTCGAATTCCCGGACAATCTGTGTACCGATAAGGTGATTCTGCACGTAAACTCTAATATAATTGCAAATGTAATTTTGGATGCAGACGAAGAGTTGTTGTCGCTGGGTTTCGATACTTATAAAGTAATGGAACCAGAAGGGCATAAACGAGTGGAGATGAAAGATGGACCAAGCGAAGCATGGCTTGTTCAAAAGGGTAATTTAAGGCCATTGGAGATCTCGCAAAAAACTACAGTATTTGAACAAAATCAGCAGGAACAGTCTGGTCAGAACGGACCAGTACTCAAAGTTCGACAACCCGTTTTCACCCCTCAAAGTGTAGTTGCGGCTGAGCAAGATGTGATAACCAGAACTAGTCCAATGGCGAAAATTAAAATTACCATAAATAATGGTGGCCCTGCCGACAAGTCCTCTTCCACGAAAACAAGCAGCTTTATGGAACAAGATTCTATGCAAGAATGGAATTGGATGGCCTCGGCTTTAAACGCTAATACTCACAGCTAACGCTCGAAGACGAGCGCGGTTCAGGAATGTTCTTTTGCTTCATGGAACAAGAGCGGCTTCATACATCTCCTAAAAAACGACTGGCTACACGACTTGCAATTGATTTGTCTTCAAGAAACTTGGATGTGCGACTTGCCAGTGATCTCAGGATTTGAATGTGCTCTGAACCCAGCCATCAAAGCAAAGAAGGGGTACCCGTTAGCAGGACTCTTAATGATGATCAAACGATCTTCAGGCTACCGGTTGCTGAATTAAAAAAACGATACGCCCTACATTCAAGTTTGCGAGATACGAAAATCCATGGATACACCTAAAGCGCTTGATGTGATCCACATAATCAATTTATATTGGAACCATCGATGGACCGGGACATATCCTTTCATCGATCAGGTCACCTCAATAATTGATAACCTGCTAGAGTCAAGCAGTGGAAGTGGCTTGATAGTTTGTGGTGATCTAAATATGACTTTTTCAAACCACAGAGTTCTTTCAAAGGTCAATTAGCTAAAACCTGGTCAGAAGAACTGAACGCACAAGGTCTCTCAATGCTAAATGGCTGTACCCATGCGGACATTCCGGCGAAGTCCACGTGGCAGCGTAATGGCCAAAGCTCTATCATCGATTACATCTTTGCCTCTGATACGATGCATGAAAGGATAAAAACCATGGAAATCCTTACAATGGTCAATAGTGACCATGAAATGATGGAATTAAAATTTCAAGATCTAAGAGGTGTGCAAAGCCAAAAATGGGGCACAAAAGTTCTGGTGGAGTCAAATCGTCTACGTGTGAGGCTGGAGGAACATGAGGTGGCCAATATATGCTCCCAATTCAAGTTTACGCCGGAGGAGATTGAATATGTGCCTATATTGTCGCAATTTAAAGCCAAAAATATTCGGCTGAAAAATTGGTCATTTCGGAACAAACACTGTTTTGACCTAACGGTGATGCAGCGCAAAAGAATAATGAGAGCTGAAATCCGGAAAAACAATCAAGGCCCAAAGGAGGAAATAACGGCAAGAAACAAAGTAGCCAAACAGTCCTATAAAAATTGGATTAAAAGCCATCGATCTGTAATATACCAGAATGTTGCTGAGGCTATGTTGAGGACTCTAACTAATGAGAACAGTGGCGAGTTCTGGCGAACCATTCATTGCATGGAAACACCGCAAGAGGCATTGTAAGTATGCCTGGTTCCAGAAATTGAGTGGGTGCATCATTTTACTGCTTTATACCACAAAAATCTTACTCCTAACTTGGAAACATCTAACCTAGCATCATGGAATCTACACTTTACAAGGGAAGATATCCGTGAGGTAATTATGAGAGCGAAAAACTCTAGGGCGCCTGGCCCTGATGGCTTGTCAAATTTGATGATCAAACAGTTTCCTGATCTTTGTTCTGACCTGTGTTTCGATCTATTTGCTAGAATCAACTCACAAAAACAAGTGCCAACTTCATGGAAGACCGGGATAATAGTGCCGATCTTCAAGAAAGGAAATAGATCATCACCGAAAAACTATCGTCCGGTGGCCCTGCTTGATGTACTGGGTAAGATTTAAGCGTCTTTGCTGCAAACAAAATTGATCACCTGGGCCAAAACAGCTAAAAGAGTGGACGAAAGGCCAGCGGGCTTCGTGAAATTTGTTGGGTGTTCTCTGAACCTGCTTGTCCTAAATCTACTGAAAATGGAAGCCCTGCGAGCTAACACGAAAGTGTATCTTGCCTTTGTTGACTTTTCTATGGCATTTGATATGATTGATCGTGAAGCTTTGTAGCAAAAAATGGAAGTGTGGGGTTGCTCGGCAGGTTTGCTTGCGGCAATTTAAGAACTCCACACAGACACTTCAGTTGCTATTCGACTAGATCAATCAGGGTCCCTGTCGGCTCAAATCAAGACGCACAAAGGGGTTAAACGGGAATGCCCGTTGGCAGCTGCAATTTTTAGCCTTTTCATTTCCGACATCGGTGAGGCGATACAATCTGTGAGAGCCTTTCCACCTAAACTCAACACATCGAAGATAAGCTGGCTGTTGTACGCCGACGATTTGGTACTCTTAGATTTAACCCCGATTGGCCTTCAACGTAAACTTGAGGCAGTGCAAAAATACGTGAGCATGAACAACCTGAAGATAAACACAGCAAAGACCGAAATACTAGTGTTTGAGAACTTTAAAAACAAGCCAAAAGTCAAGGGTCTAAAAATGTGTGGTCATTAGATCAAGACCATCTATGTATCTCAAAAAGTTTAAAGTACCTGGGCATGATTCTGAACTCCAGCATCTGTGATGAGCCTTGGGTAGCTGAATCCAAGAGGAAATGCGGTCAGCTGGCATGTCAGGGTGTTGTCATACACAGAAAATGTGGGCGCTTTTCAATGCAACCGCTGCAAAACTTTTATGAACAGAAAGTTGTCCCGATCCTGATTTATGGTGCGGAAAATGCCTTTGGATGCCCGTCAAATCACTGGGCTTCACTGGAACATATGTTCTGGACCAAGGCATTAAGCCTTCCAATCGGAATTTCAACAGCCTGCATAATGTATGAACTCGCCCTGATTTCGCTGCATGCCCGGATCTGCTGGAACCTTCTGGCTTTGTTTCGAAAATCCAGAGCAGAGGAAGGAATTTTCCAATTTAAAATCTTTCACAATGCGTCAGCTAGAGGCCCTGATATTCTATCTCAATGGATGAAACGATGCAAAGACCTCTTACTAACTAATAACATCAGCTTGGAAACTCTCCACTCAAATCCTACGGCAGCTAAAGTGATGATTTGGAGATTGGATCGCTACATGTAGTGAGCGCCATTCTGCCAGCGCTTTGAAAGACTCTCCTGCCGAAGCAAGAGGCTACAATGTGCTTCAAAAATACCTGATTCGCTTCCCAAATTCGAAAGTCAGAAGACTATTCATGTTATTCCGGCTAAATGCGATTAAAACCATGGAGCGGACTAGCCATTGGGCTTGTAACATTGGATCAAATTTCACTTGTCGTTTTGCAATAAAGAGCTGGAATCCCTCAAGCATCTAGTACTTTTCTGTCCAGAACTAAAGGATGTAAGATCAATTCATCTGGGCCAGTGGTACGATGCCCACCAGACTGTGTGCGCAGATGAATGGTGGCAGAGAATGTGGAATGGATTGGACATGAAATTAATTATGCCCCTGACTTCCTTCTTGGCCGTAATATAAGAGAGACTAAAAAATGTAATTGAACGGCCTCCAGCATAAGATGTCAAGTAAACTTATGGACGAGCAGTAACGTTAAAGATTCGGTCATGTGAAACCTTTTGTAATACCATGACATGGGATGTGAGAAGGGAGGAGGATAGTTGGGGACAAATAGTAATTGTGTTAATTGTTGTTTTGTCTTGTTTGTGTAATATTATATATAAGGTTTGAATTTAAACCAATAAAATTAAAAAATAATAATAATCCTTAAATCCATCTGCAAGACTCATTGAAAATTGATGGAGATTCACAATATCCTTGAGGCAGCCTTGTGCTTTTTAACTTAGTCTGATGAAATGTAAATTATGTCAGATCTTGGGAATCTTGATGCAACAGGATTGAGAAAAACACATTTTTCAAATCCATCACAGTGAAATATCGCACCTCAACAGGGATACTAAATAATATTGTCGCCGGATTAGGAACTAGAGGAATCTCTGCCTCTACAATCTGGTTAATTGGGCACATGTCTGGCACTAAACGCCCCCCCCCTTCGATTCCTTGACCGGATTCACTGCGGTATTGCATGGTGACTCTTGATGTCACTAAAATTCCCTCGTCTGCCTCTCGAGACATGGGGATATTGTCATGCTCTAGGTAAATTAATCCTAACTTCTCCAACTCCCCTTTAACAGACCTATGTCATAAGGGCCGGTAATCTATAATGAAACAGGCACTTTCGCCATGTCTTCATCAAAAAAATGTGCACTATCATTCTCTGTGGAACCTTGCGTCTTTCTGCCCTAACACAATATGTAATGCTCATTTCGACCACTACTTCATCAGATGGGGTCATATTTAATATGCCCTCATCAGTTCATCTGTAAGCCTCTCAAATAGCAATTACTTGCTCCATGAACATCAAATCCTATGATCCTGGCCAAGACCCCTTGCACTACAGGTACTTGTAACTCTAAAATCTGTCCCTTCTCTTCGTCCATGGGAATCTCGGGCCTAAAGAGAAATTCTTCAGATATTCTCATGGTCTTACCTTCTAAACCAGGCAGCCATGTGCACACCCCATAATAAAATACTACTCCCCTGGCGTTGAACACACTATGGGCCTCATCATTACGACCCAGGCGGTAAGGGGTTTACGGCAGCGTAAACAGCGCCGACCCTTACCGCCTGATTCCGAGGTCCCTTAGCGCCATGGAGGATTTAACACCTGCTTTTAGCAGGTGTTAAAATCCATGGCGCTAAGGGACCTTGTTGTTAATTACGCCACCGTAATTTACGGTGGCGTAATTAACGCCTTCCCCACACCCATTATGCCCTATTGGGCAAAAATGGGAATGGGGAAGGGTAAATGGGGATTGGGGACTTACCGCCCCGCCAACCTCGGAATGGGGCGGTAAGTCCGCCAACCACCATGGCGTAAATGTAGTTTACGCCATGGTGGTAAAGGTACGACCCAGGCGGTAACTTACCGCCTGGGTCGTAATGAGGCCCTATGCCTTCATCAGTAAAAGAAATTGCCATTTTCAGTTTCATCATTAGATCTCGACCCAGTATATTAACTGGTGTCTGTTTTGAATACAACAATGGGACAGATAAATCACATGCGCCTATTGACTGGCAATTTTTCTGTAAAAGGAACTCTACTTGTAGCTCTTGTGAAACCTTCAGCATTCATGGCATTACCTGATCATAATAAAGTTTCCCTCCCGTATACATGAGAGTTGCTCCCGTGTCTACCAAAAAAAATGTGCCTCCTATTGTGACGTCAACGCTTGGTTCCTCTTGAGGATCTGATAGTACTGAACACATCGAGTCACCCAGTGAGCTGTCCTATTGTGGGTACATGCTTATTCCTGTGCCCGTAAAAGAATTTCTACCCTCTATAGTGAGACCTCCACCCCCCCCCACATCCTAGGAGTCAATAACTGTCCTGTGTTTGCGCTCTGCTGTATCTGCATGGGTGTGTGCTGTGACTGTCCTTGTGGCAGATTCAATGGTGTTTGCTGTGGTTGCAAAGCCTGTCGCATTCTCAGCGCTTGTGCTTGATACACTGTTTAATCTTGGTAAAACCTATACCTATTTTGTGAGCTATATGCAGGCAGAGAAGCGGCCCCCTTTCTTGAACTGGCCATTCTGCACCTACCCTTGGCCACCACATGTTTGTGCTATGTGCCCTGTCATTCCACATGTCTAACCTACAGGTGGGCGTATTCTAATGTGCCCTCCCTGCATGCCTTGATTATCATTATGCATAGGGTGAAACCCACCTTGGATATTCTGAAAGCCTCCTCTTCCACGGAAGGTTCCCCCTACCTCGTGGTATAAATCCATTCTCTCCTTGATCGAACTGCCTTTGGTTATTCACCTGCGGAATACCTGCTGCTTGTTGTGATCATGGCCCTTCTCCACTAGTTAACATTGCCACTTCTATAGCATACTTCGATAACTCTTTCTGTACTAACTTAGCCTCCTCAAGCTTCCTACCATCTTCTTTCTTTTGATTTTTCACCTGCAACAATCGGCAATGATGCGCTATGGTCTGCTGTATTTCTGGCCATGGTTTTGCCCCCATACCCACCAGCTTTTTGAGCTGTGCACCTTGTCTGTTAGCCCATTACATAATATATGATAGAATATAGGTATAGATTTTCCCCACGGCTCGCATGTTTCCAAGCTTCATTGCTCTTGGCTATTCTGAATGTAAATAAGCAGATCCTCCCCTTCCCGCATCTTGCTTGCCATTCTAGCGCCCATATCCGACGTATCAGGGTATTGTACTTGAAGGGCTTTTCAGAATGCCACTCTACAATTATTAAATGCACTCCATCATGAGCTGTGTTCTGGGCCGTGACACCTGCATATACTGCTCTCGACCAAATGTCATCAGCTCTTTCCCCAAGTATATCTGCTAGAAGACCCTTAATGTCCCCTATAGCTGGCGTATTTAGTCAATTTCTATAAATATATCAATTTTCTGGAACCCGACATCAGACTCTGGAGTTTACACCTTAAATTATCCTTATCCATTTGGGAACATGGCATATACTGTGTCTGACTCCTCCTTTTTCCAACAACGGGAACTGTGAGATCTCAGAATCGCACTATCCCATCGTCTGCCTGTCCATAGCAGGAACCATGGTTCCACACGTCTTCTTCCCGGTAATGACCTTAGCCTGCTCATATAAGGTGGCGAGTTCCCCGCCCCCCCTCCTTCAACACTATGGGATAGCCCTTTAGGGGCTCTGGCATCCTCTATTTAAATAGGTCCAGATCTGACCATCTCACTTCCCTGTACGTCGGAGAACACACCTCTGTACCACATGCACTAGCTCCCTCCTCCCCACGGAAGGTTACTCTGTCTTCTTCTGACATATCACCAACTAGTGTGGCTTCCCTCTTTCTCATCTTGAGTCCATTTGTCCAAAGATTAGGCACTCTGCTCGGCTAAACAAATCCCCCTCTTTGCCTTGTGACTGTGCACCTTCAAATCAATTGTTTTTCCCCCCCTTATTTTTTGATTCAATGTTTGTGGTCATTTCATGATACATTTTATCGCTTTTTCTCTCCAATGCTTGCATCAAAAATTATCCTCTAGATCTGCTCTAGACGGTCCTGGCATTGGTTCATGTGTTGGGAAGAATTCTTCTATGTCCTCCCATGCTACTACTGGATTAGGTGCCATTAATTCTTTATATGTGATCAATGACGCATGCCCTTTGTCTTCTCTTGAGTTCCATTTCCTTGTCAAACTCGCTTTGTTTATTTGCTTCCTCCCTAACCTTTCCTCTTCCTGTCTTTTCTCCTCTTCTCTCGCTTGCCCTATTCACTTCATCTATGCATCATTGCATTCTTTTATTAATTTCTGTTCTTCCTCTTCTCTTCATTTCTACCCTCTTCATTTCTAACCTCTTCATTTCTAGCCTATCTTGTTCTTCAATTGCTGTCTATCATACTTTCTTTGCTCCTCTGCTTTGTCCTGCGTCATCAACTGTTCATCTTGATACAGCTGCTCCTGCCTTTGTCTACTCTTTCTTTTGGCCTCGTCTTTCAATTGTTTGTCTTTATCTTTTTTTATTCTGTTCATCCTGATCTACTTTTTGTCTTCCTCCATCCTCAAGTTTGAGCAATATCTGAATACCCATCCATTTGTTCTGTATGATCGCTACCTTGTTAGCTTTATCTTTCTCTACTTTCCATCATCTCTATATCTAGAGACATACCTGTTTGATCACTTCTCTCCTTGTCTCGTGGGACTTTAGGTAGGGATCACATCTCTTTTCTGGAGTCTTTTCGGGACACTCGTCAGTGCTACATGCAGGAGACTTATATGTTGGATTGCTATACCGTGTCGCTGCCTTAAGCTCTCCTAAAGGATATCCTTCATCTTTTGTACTATCGCCATTTATTTCAGGCACGATGAGGGGGAGCAGAAGGCTCTTCACCCCCCCGCCCACCCCTTTACACTGGTTAAGCATCCAGTCTTCAGGAGGCGGGTCTTCACTTTCCTCCTGGTACATCTTCGAAAGCTCTAAGCTAGATAACCTCTTTTCTAGCTTTTTTCCCCCCTGCATATGCTGTGTGCAGATATGTTGTAAAACTGCTTTGGGCAGTTATTTGTGCCCCCCCGATGTGACCATGGCATGAACATTATATCTGCCGTGCCCTTAACCCATTCTGCATTCTACTGCTTGAGCTTGGGTGCATGTTTTGCCAGCTGTTTGCACAAGTGTATAAGCTGAGTAATATACTCCATTATGATTTAGTCACAATCAACTGTCGCAACTTACCTTTATTTTACACAGATAAAGGCCCCCCAATAAAATGAATGCAATATGAGCGTGCGCCAATCGTTGCAGCTCCAAGCCTTTGTTACATTTTACTTGAATCTCAATCTACCTATTCAATAAACACCAGTCACTAATAAATAATTACATTTCAAATCTCAATGTTTCCACCACAATATTTCTTTCTTGTTTTGCAATATTTAATTTCTTTACCACATACACCACTGACCGACTGGCCGGCCCACATATACTTCCATCAACGCTCCTTGTGACCATTCCTGCCCCTAATAATGACTCCAATTAGAGTTTGAATTGTCCTCTTAACGATTCTTGTTTTTTTTTCATAGCCTAGATATGTCCACTTGGACTTTAGGACAAATTCCTTCTAAACGTCCTTGAGGTAGGATTCAGTGTTAGATCGGTCCTCGTCTACCTACACTATGACTCTGTCTTTTAACCATGACGCTCTTCATCTTAAACCAGAAATAAAATAATCTTCCCCGTTATCACTCTTCCCCACTCAGTGCTCATTCAGTTTGCCACCTCACTCTACTTACCATTTGCGTTTTTGACTTCTGACCCTTGGATCGCCTCCTCCACCAGCCGCTTCAGCCTTCGGTCCGCTCAGCTTCCTGTAGAAGTCAGGAGGGGATTCCGCTTGAAAATGAGGGATCTGTCCCAGCTGTACTTGCAAGTACTTAACTAGCGGCAGCTATCTACAGGAAGCTTCACGTTCCTCCAGCTAAATGGTGGCGGACATCCGAGATTTCCAGGACCCCCAAAGCTTACTAGGTCTCCCTCTCCCTCTCCCTCTGCTACCACGTGAACATGTGTGTCCCAACACAAGCCCCTTAAGATGAGGAACAATACTTTGAGATGGATGGGGATGCAGAATATACTCAAACATTGTAATCAAACTGACTCGGGAAGTTGTGAAAGTACATCTGTTTTAATATCAATAATCTAAAACGGGGAGTTACAATCATCAAGCTCAATCTTCTCACTCCACACATTTCATAAAAAATGTAGCTTGTACTAAAAACCTGTCGTCATTGATGTCAACATATGTGGAAAACTACAAAAACCTACTTTGGGAAAGTGATAGGTTTACAGGGAACATATAGGTATACGTTACATACTTGTCAGGGAAGGTGATTGGGTCTCTAACATCAGGTGGGGCAACTAAGCCCTCCTCTAGTGCAGGTTCCTATGATCGTCATCCAATACACTGTCCCATTGGTTAAACAAACCCTTGTACCTCTCTAATATTCCATACATGGAAACAGCAAGCAGGCTGGCATCCAGGTGCTGGTGGGCTGGTCATGACCATAGCTTCCCACCAATTAGCCTGCCAGGTTCCCACCAATTAGCCTGCATCTATCATCACTCTTGCCTTCTGCCAGTCAATTAAGGCTTTGAACTTGGCCTTGGAAATGTTCTCTGTGCTTGGGAATAAGAGGGAGTATAGGTATACTCTGTCTCTTGGTTTTGATACAGCTCATCCCAGTGTCTATTTCCATCAGACCACGTGACTGCAGACCATGTTAGAGTCTTTTTGTATTTAAAATGGTATTAGAACCTCTGACGTATTCAATGGTCTTGCTTCGCACCTAAAACAGGAGTTCTTTTCACATGTTCTGTAACCACTGCACGAACATTCAGGCTCACGGTAGCCTTGACTTCCTGGTGCTGGGCCAGACAAGCCTTTCTTTGATCCACCTTTTGTAATTCAATTGCTTTCCAACTGTGACACACTAAAGCCTTTGTGCTCACGGGAACCAGCTCTGATAAAATGCTTTGTGGAATCATCCATAGTCTAAACATTCCCCGCCTCTCACCTGACTCCCCTAAAAACCACTCCTCCATCCGTACTCTGTCTTCTCAGTCCTCGTGACTCTATCTCTGCCTCTCTCTCTCAACTCGGCTGGCTTCCCCTCCTCTCTCAACTGAAATTTCAATTCCTCTGTCTTGTCTACAAATCTCTCCATGACCTCGCCCCCCCCCCTATCTCTCTTCCCTCCTCTCTTTTTACCATCCCTCCTGTTCTCTCCGGTCCGCTGATCTCTACCTTCTCACAGTACCCCCTGCCCCTTGCGCCGCCTCGCGCTTCCGCTCCTTCCAACTCCTGGCCCCCCTCCACTGGAATTCTCTACCTCTCTCCATCTGCTCCTCCTCCACCTACTCATCCTTCCGCTCCTCCCTGAAATCCCTTCTTCTCCACTCCCCTCCCTGACCCTCTCCTTACCCCCCTCTCCCCTCACCAAACCCCTACTCCCCCTCCACTCACCTCCCCCTCCTCCCACTGACCTCACTGGACACTGCCACCTAGAGGGCAAGAGGCCACCTGGGACTCTTCCCCCCCCCTGCTCCCCTCTGTCTCCCACCCTGCTAGCATCGACCCTGATTCTCATACCCTCTACCTTCCCCCTCCCCCCTCTCCCTCCTCCTCCCCTTCCCTTGAGTAAATTGTTCCATATACTGTACTTCTGGTTTGTTTCACGTTTGTAATTAAGCTTCTCAAAATGTTGTATCTTGTTGTTAATCTGTAAAGCGCTTTGGTGTAAAGCGCTATATAAATTCAATAAACATAATCATAAACATTCCTATGCATATACGTTGGCGCATCACCGCAATCTATTCACTACATAGCCAGCCTTTAAGAATACTTTGTCTATTTGTGTTACTGCATTTGTACAATTTTAAATTGACATACTCTTCATTATTTCTGTAGCATGAGTATCTTCATCTCGCTTATCTTTGACTCCTCTTTAGAGCCTATAGAATGTCTATCATCTTCAGCATCTTGTCTCTTTTCTAGATGCGTCGGCTCTGCTTTTCACGATGTCACCTATCTTCTCTTTTGCTCAGTTTTCATACTTCCTCCGGGATTTCATTCAAATGGCCATCATATTGACGTGAATGCATGTATGGCTTCCTTAATGGGAACCTTACTTCCAAGATTCTTTTCACTGATAGTGCACGTGTCTCACACTCTGTCTCCCAACATAGGCGGGGAGGACCTTTGAGTGGGGGTACTTGGCTCCACCTAATACACAAGGCATTTTTCTGATGCTTGGGATTTTTAGCAGCCATGCTCTCTAGATGCCTTTAAGCTGTGGTTCAACACTTTAAATCAGCATGAAATCTATGTTTTGTGCTGCCCAAGAAGTCTTGAGGCGCTCTTAAAATGGAGGGCCCTGACTGACCTTAACCACTGGCGATCCTGGGAACCGCAGTTTTACAATTTGATGCCTGACCCACATTTAGATGACAGGAACATGAGTGGTACTGTTTATATTACTGGTGCAGAGTTGTTAGCAACTCGCATTACCAATTTAAGACTTGCCATAACCTTCAAAACGTAAAGTACTTGTCTGAGCCTTCATCATGCCCTGGCTGAACTATTGTAACGAGCTTCTTCAAGGTGCAAATAAAACTAAGCTACAGATGAAAATGAAGCTGTGTGGATCATTTTTTATGATTGCCACTCTTAACTCTAGCTCAGCTGAACACTCCTGACATCTGCTGCCTCCTGGAGGGACCTGACCTCGATGTCCTCTGTCTCACTGAGACAAGGGTCACGGCCAGCTCTGTCACAAACTTTGACACACTCTCCCTGATGGCTACAAGATCCTCTCTGCGCCCAGGTCCAACTGCTCCGGTGGGGGTGTAGCCCTGATCTTTCCTGAGTGGTTCCTGCCTCTGTCATTCCTGCGCAGGACTACTCTTTCGAATGCCTCGTCTGCAGGCTCTCTCTCTCCTAGCCATTCCCTTACTGTGGTTACTATCTATCGGCCACCTGGTCAGATCTATGCCTTCCTCACTGAATGGACGGACCTTTCCTCTTCCCTTCTCTCTGAATGGGCGGACCTTTCCTCTTCCCTCCTGGTCTCGACCACTCAACTCCTTCTTGGAGACTTCATCCACCTGGATGCTTCCTGTCCTTCCTCTGGACTCTTTCATGACCTCTGCAACCGACTCTCTATTCTCCCCTCTGGCCTGACTCAATCTGCAGGGCACACTCTGGATGTTCTGATCTCCACAGACCTTCCCCTTTCTATCCTTCTCACCACTCCTCTCTCCTGGAGTGATTACTTTCTCCTTTCCACCCAGCTCACCCTCTCTTCCCCCAGGCTAAGCCAATTCCAGCACTGCCACCCACTTTCTCAGTTATCCGACCCATGAAGCGTGTGTTAGTTGAGGCTTTTGTTGCGACTTTCTTGCCCACCCCCCACCCCCACAATTTGGCTGACTCACACCCTGACGCAGCCCTTTCCATGCTCCACTCTGCTATATCTAATACTCTTGATGTTCTTGCCCCTGTCATGAGGATCTGCTTGAAGCCCAAAGCCAAGTGCAATTCTTGGTACGACTCAGACCTTGTCACCCTCAAATGCAAGTGCAGGGTGGCTGAGCAGAAAAGGCATGCTTCTGGTACATCCTCTGACAAACTGGCCTGCCGCCTGCTCCAAAGGAAATACTGTCTCTCCCTCTGCACCAAGAAGAGAGCTCACATCCAAGTCTGCAGCATCTAACAACTCGGCTGAACTCTTTAAAATCTGCAAAGAACTGGCCAATCCTGCTGCAGTTACTACCTCTCCTGTCCCTTCCCAATTCCATCAAGGACCACATTGACACCCTGGCTCCTGCTCTAGCTGACTTCTGCAGCCACTCCTCCACCACTGGAGTCTTCCCATTCCCCCCCTCAAGTACTCCCTTGGGCACCCTCTTCTTAAGAGACCCTCTGCCAACCCGTCCTGCCCAGCTAAGTATTGCCCAATCGCCATCGCTCCCTTCCTGGGAAAACTCCTGGAAAAGCTGGCCATCTCTCAGCTTAATCTTCACTCTTCACCATCAGTCTTGATTCAGAGCTGCTGAGGCACGAAACTCCTCTCCTGAACATCCGTGAAGACCTGCTATCCAACCTTGATTCAAACACCACCTGTGTCCGCAGCTTACTTGCGCTCTCTTTTGCTTTTGACACGGTCAACCATGCCATCCTGCTCAACCATCTCTGTGATAACCTGGGTATCACCGGTCAGGCCCTGGCGTGGCTGACTTCTTTCTTCTCTGACCCTCCCAGGTACAACCTGGGTCCTTCCTCTCCTCTATTTCTACCTGTGGTGTCCCCCAGGGGTCTAACACCTCTCCTTGGCTGTTCAACCAATACCTGGCACTTCTTGCCTACTGCATTGCAGGTCTCTGCCCCAACTTTCAGTGCTATGCGTATTACACTCAGCTCATTTTCAGGCTACCTTCGGGCCACCACTTCTCAGTCTCTCATCTCTGACTATCTGTCTGCTATCCAGGAGTGGTGTGCCGCCCATGATCTCAGCCTTAATGCCAGTAAGACTGAGATTCTCCTCATCGGCACACCCACTCCCTCCTATCATGTCACTCTCTGGCTGACCTCTCTTGGCCCTCTTCCCGCTCCCACCGGCGAGTCTAAAAACCTCAGTCATCTTCTACTCCACACGCCCCTTCTTTCCTCACACCTGACGTCTCTAGTCACACTACCAGCTGCACCTCCTCAAAGGTATTCTTCCTTTCCTCTCCTTCCTCCAGAAGCTCACTGTCTCCAGAGCTCTGGTTCTCTCTAGGCTAGACCATTGCAACAGCCTCTTTCTAAATCTGCCTGCTCCTACTCTCTGCAACTCATCCAGAGTTCATATCTCTCAAGGACTGAAATCTCTGGCTCCCAGTGGCTGCGTGTCATGGCCACTAGACAAGGGGCCAGTCCTTCCTCATCCCCAGGGTCCAATTGGACCCAGTGCTGGTGCCAGGCTCATGTAAAAGTGTGCCTTGCACACTCTGCGCCAAGGGGGTGTGCAGCTGGGCTGGGCCGGGCGTGCCCATAGAACAGAACTGGAAGGCACGTGCCAAAAGTCCCAGGGAAGGGCAAGGTGGAGTCAGTAGGCAGGGCTAAGGGGGGGAGGAGCCGGCATATATAAGGCCAGCCCAACCACGTGCCTTCGCTTCGTGTTATTCTGCTTTCAGCAGTGTAACGCTCTCTGCTGTGCTTACCTGTGCATCACTGGATTCCTGCAGCTCCATCCTGAAGACCTCCCTGAGAGCGCTCCTTACCTGCTGCCAGCCGCTACACCGCTGTGCGTGCATCTTACCTGCATTCCATCACGGCCGGAGTCGGAGTCTTCATCTTACCTGCATTTCAAAACACAGCCGGAGTCGGAGTCTTCATTTTACCTAATTCGGGCGCCAGTTACCCAGAACTCCTTCACTCCATTACCTCCACCGTAACTTCATCCTGCAACCGCGAATCTTCATCGAGCATCCGGACGCCATTCTTCATCGTCGGCCTGCACCTACGAGGAAATCAAGAACACAACAGGTTAGAACTCATGTGCATACCGAACGCTTGGCCACACCATACAAGAGACTAGAGTTTCCTTATAAAGACCAATTTACCTGTCACTGTTGAAACTCTGTCAGCCTCTAGAGACTTCCGGACTCTCCTCGGTCCCGATTTACTTTTCCGTATCTATGGGGATGGAATGAGACATTGCAAGAATTATTAGACGAAATACAGACAGTCTAATCGAACAATAGTCATACCAAAAGACTTACCTTCTAAGTGGATTGGTCGCAGCTGGTCTGGATCAGAACTCCGATGGACCAGTGAAGCAACTCGGTCCGTTCTACGCGCCCCTGCTCGGATAATCAGGACGGATAGCTCAACATTATAAAACTACAGGTGAGCTTGTATGGAAAGCACTTGCACACTGTATTTTGGCATGAAAGGGTTGGGGGAAGCCACAATACCCTCACTCCATTTTCATTGCCTCTCATCTTCACTCAGGGGCAACACCCGTCTTTCGAGCAGCAGATCCAGCAACCATCTGGAGGGGAAGGCAATTCCGAGGAGTCGAATCAAGGGAGGGCTCCAACCGTGCCCCAATGCCCCCACGGAGACCAGGTGAGCATAACGCTGCGAGGATTAAGTTCAAAACCCTCTGCATTGTGCACAAGTCCTTCTGGGGCATGCGGCCTCAATACCTTCAACTCTCTCTTCCTCCTCGAGTTCTTCACTCATCCGCCTCCAACTCCCTCGGAGTCAGTCGCTTCTCCAAGCAACAAGTTGGTGGTAGATCTTTCTTTCAGATGTGGCCTCTCTCTGGAACATCCTCCCTGAAACTTGAGGAGGACCATCTCCGGTTCTGGAAGCACCTCAAAACCTTCCTTTCTGCTTTCTCACCTCCTCTCCACTGCTGAATTCCTGGCTGAAACTGTACTGGCTACCTGACCACCCTCTGACCTCGGGCCCAGGTCCCCTCCCCGTTACACACCTGCACTGCCTCCCTGGCAACACCCGCACTTGGGGACTGTTTTCTGTATTCCTACAGTCCCCCACCAGCACTTGACACCCAATGTCTGCACTTACTCTTGCCACCAGCTGGCCCTTCTCTTATTTTTATGTATTCTATTACCCCATGTACTGCACTGTCCCCACCCCCTCCCACTCCGCACTTTTCCTCTTCCCCCTTCTCTTACACTTGTGCAATCTGAATGACACTTGGCCTAGTAGGATCGCTGTCTCTGTCTTCCCTCTGTTCCCCCTCACTTGCTGTGTCGCGCCTTGAACCACTTGTATATAGGCACATTATAAATGCCATATGTCATATTCCTTAGAGGGAGCACATCTCTGGAGCAAGAAGGAGACTGCACTGGCTTCCAGTGTCAGCCAGAGCAAGTTTCAGGGCTCCCTCCATGGCACACCAATGCATTTATGTAAAAGCTCTGTTCTCTTATGTACTGACTTAGAGCTCCCCCACACCCCACTCCACAGGGCCTTCTGTACCATGAATGTTCTCCCTGGTTTCACTTAGTCTTCAATACTTGTGGTTCAGTCACCTTGCAAATATAGTTATCTTGTATCCTTGCCTATCCCAAATGGGAGATTTGGGTGAGAAGGGGAAATGTAGGGCTAAGATTACTAGAGTGCCCTCTGGGTAGGTGTGAGGTTACTGCTGATTGCTATAGCCTGCCGTAAAGAAGTGTCCTTGTGGTGTTTCAACTATATTTCCCAGTGTGTTCTCAACCCTAATATCAGTTTCTGCATGTGCAGCAATTGTGCAAGAAAGGGTACTGTACAATGTGTACCCTCCTGCTAGTTGTAATCTTTGTATTCGGATGTGATGTTACTGTGGAAAATAACATGCCTGACATCTTGGACTTTTCTCCTCCTCCTCCTTACTGCTATTTAGGCCACTAGAATCCACTATCAATCTACTTGTTCTCTCTCTCAGGACCTAGGGGGTGGTCAGGTGAGGTATTTTTTTTTGGAAGCAATGCAAGGTCTCACTGGTTCAACATCCCTCACCTGGACATCTGTCACAGTTAAAGGTCTTGGTAGGTAGACTCATACCTTGGTTTTAAGATGGCGTGACAGCTTTTTAGGGTTGCATGAAGCAGTCTTTAGGGGAAAAACACATCTGGTTTTGCATACAACACCCTTACAAAGGGGGAGGAACAGATGGAAAGTGCTCGTGAGTTTATTCACACACCTGAAGGTTGCACTCTCAGTAATGGAGACAAAACCTTGGGGACAATGGGGAAGGTAATTATAGAACCAGCCTCACCCCATTCTTTCTACTCTAGTTGCATCTGGGGGCCCAGTCATGCAGACAGCAAGGATCACAAGGACTGTTTTTTGGAGTCTCTGAAGGGACCTGGGGTTTTATAGAACTGACAGAGCCCTGCTCTAAAACAGTATCACAATGGATCAAGGAAAGGTCTAGCCACTGTACCAGTCCTATGGCAAAGGTCCATGTCCAAGTACGGTTTTAAGTTCCAGTGGTTACTATGTCCTCAGACCTTGTAGGATCCTGAATAACTTTCCTGTTGTTGTGCTATCCTCTGACACTGGGTTTAGTCAAATCTGTTTAGGCCGAGTCATTTGCAGGGTGAGTAGATTGCCTTTTACTTGGTCTGGACTGCTTGTGTCCTTGGGAGGAGACTGTCTCAAAGGGAGGGGTGAGAGAGGGTCAGGGTTTCATCTTCTGTCAATGGGGGTCCTCATGGGCTTGGGTGTCTCAAAAACTCCATTCGGTATTCCTCTCCCTTGTATGAGTAGCAGTCATACCTAGGTTGAGTTGGTAAGCATTCAGGACTTTTCTTGTTTGATCACTAACCTATTTTGGGTGGCTAGAGGGTCTCCTTCTGTAGTATCCTTGCAACTATTTTGTTTATGCTTTTAATATTCTATGGTGGACTATATGTGCCATATGGTGATTATATCACACATAGCTTGGGGGATGGACTACAGACCGCTTTTAATTGGTATTCGTTTCATCAGGTCTGCAAGCCAGTTTACTGTGCTTGTAGCCAAATGTAACTTTTTTGGTAGCCAGTGTGTTTAAGCACTACTGTCGGCTGTTTTCTATTGGTGCTTCCTTTATTCAGTTAAACCATGATGCAGGCCTAAAATGGCTGTTGTGCCCACTTGAGTCTGATGAGACATCCTCCATATTGGGCTTTAGTGTAGACTAATCTTTGGGTACTCGTTATCGGTATCCCTACAAAATATCCCCACCAAAAATATTGCTGTACATATGGCCGATTGTGTCACCATAGGTGATGTTTTTGGAGGAGATCATTTGTGGGAGTGGGGGTTGTGGACGTGTCCCCCGCACTTTTTAAATTAAAGCGGGGTGTCCCCCCCGCAGGGTCCATGGGTCAATATTGCAGCAAAAATATGGTGATATTTTTGTATTGTGATATTTATGCGGGGATATTAACACATGGAATCCTCGTTATCATACCCTGTGTGGCATATTTAGGGGCCAACAAGATGGGCTAAACGTTTCCCTTAATGGCTTGGGCCATCCCCCACAGGATGAGCTTATGTTCTGTTTCCCCATATATGCCATCACTTGACTACCTCTTGCTTCAGGTTTTACTCCACCTAATCATTTTACCTGATCCCTTCGCCTCCCTCTGATTCTCATTTTCTTGCTCTCCATGCTCTTCCACCATCCCTTTTTCTATCCTTATTGTTCTCTCCAGCTCTTCCCTCAATCACAGTAACACCAGCTCTCGGGAATGTCATACCCCCCGCACCCAAAACTAGAGGAAAGTGGTTCCTTCTTACAAACTGGGTGGTAGTAAGGTTATTGAGGCAATAAGGACTACTTCCTTATTTTCCTATTGCTCTGACCTAATGTTCCATGTGTCTTCCTCTCGTGGTTAATTTTTGATGATGTTATTTTTCTACTGGTTTGGGTCGTGTATCTGCTATGAGTTACTTATCTGCCTTGAAAGTTTATTGGGAATGGTTCTATTGTTTTGCTGTTTTCAATTGACTACTGCAGCCAGTGCAAAAGTCTGCCCCTTGTCTCTGCTGTGAGGTTTGCATTAGATTCCAGTGCATGCTGGTCTTGGGTCCCCTGATTTTCCCCTGTCCCCCCATGTTGGGACACGTGCTTAACCCCTGGGCTCAGACCTGAAGCTCCAGTCAAAGCTACAGCTACATTTATCTGCCTGCTTTATAATATGGATGTTTCCTGACAGGTTATTCAAGGCAGGCTCCAGCATTTGGAGTACTAGGTAGCTTTCATCGATTATTTTTGAATTATTAACTACATCAGTTGAGTCATGATATTGTTGGGAGGGTGGTGCTCACCCTGGCCCACGGCACACCCCTGTCTTCCTTGGATGGTCTGTGGCTGTAAAGCTTGGAGGGTGGTTATCTGTACTCCTGCCTCTATATGGCAGAGGAGAAGCACAGAGCACCCCAGCCTAGATTCTCTAAGCAGTACTAATGGATGAGCAATCAAGGCTTAATCTCTCAGGAGGTGATGCTGGCTGGATCTTAAGTACAGTGTAGTCCCCAATCCCCCACAAAGGAATGGCCAGACACTGTTGGTATATAAATAAGGTTCAGAATATATACACACAATAACAGTTTGTGCTCAAGCAATTCTAATACGGTAAATATGTGCTATGTCTATGTGGTACCACAGTTAACTCTCGACTCATTTAACATGCACCAACTGCTGACAGTCTCGATGGCATACAAATAAAATAGTAAAGTGAGTCAACAATAGACATAGGAAGGAAGATGTTGGGTTAAACAAATGGCAGAATACTTTGTCCCTATCCAAGACACAGTTCGGTGTGTGGAACCCCCCCCCCCCCTTGGGGCAACCTGTAAATATATTATATTGACAAGCCGAGTCCATATATTGTTTATTTCCTTCTGAAAAGGTTCTACTACCTCCAATGTACCTGGTTTAGAGAGTTCTTTGATGGGTTGTTGACGGATCCTTCTTGAGTGAACTCCCTTTGAGGCAGGAGCCATGGAATCATCGAGATTCCTCGAGGAAAAGGTGGATCCATCTTGAGTGAACTCCCTTTAAGGCAGGAGCCATGGATCATCAAGATTCCTCGAGGAAAGGGTGGATCCTTCTTGAGTGAACTCCCTTTAAGGCAGGAACCATGGATCATCAAGATTCCTCGATGAAAAGGTGGATCCATCTTGAGTAAACTCCCTTTAATGCAGGAGCCATGGATCATCAAGATTCCTAGAGGAAAAGGTGAACAATGTTATTGAGGCAGCAGCTTCGGCCTTGTGGTGCTTGTCAACTGTCTATCGTGGACGTCCTGCGAAGATGCAGTGTGCGGTACGCCTCAATGATGAGTTTGTTTCCGCAAAGCAGATCAATGAACGTAGGCACAGCAAGGATGTTGAGTTGTTAGTGATTGGCGTCTGTGATCTGGACTTGACCACAGCTGGCTTTTGGATCGTTTTGTTTTTGTGGACTTCGGGTGGTGGGAAACCCACCAGTGGATTCTCCTCGGTTCGTCGGATACATTGACTTTCTCTGGCGGGACAAAGCGGTCGACAGTGATGAGTAAGGGAGTCCTTGATTTTAAAGTGTTTTAGGCAATGAAGCGTTGCGGCTCTGGTTGATGAGGTTACATCGGTCCTCTGAACCTTGGGCTACGGTGATGGTCGTAGACTACCTCTATGTCCTGGTGCTTCACTTCAGATTCTGCAGTGGTCCCTGTCTCCGGTAGACAGCCTTTTGAGGACTGTCTTCCAGGGAGCCTTGGAGAAGGTTAGCAGGTGCACGATGGTCCCTTGTAGCTCGGGAAGAGGTCTCCTGGCCAGATCTGCTCTTGGAGATATGGCAGCTTTCAGATTGCATTGAAGGAAAGCAGCAGCAAAGCTGCCTTCTTCCAGCTGTGCTTCAAGGTTAAGCATCACGTTTCAACTTAAGCTTTTGAACAATTCCAGTAAGTGAGAGGTGCCCAGATATACTGTTCTGGCTCTCATTCACACTGTTGAGCCAGGCTCGGGCAGGCAGGCAGCCAATCAGGCTCACAGTGCATTCAGGCCATTCTTCTCCACCCAGACACTTGCAACAAGGAATGTGGATTGGGACAAGTACCCAGCCATTCAGCACTCCACACTGCATTCATACCAGTTTCGGACAGGGCAGTCTCATTCATTGTGTCTCGCACCAGAAACCAGACACCCATAACATGAAATGTATATTGGTCACACACTCCATTCACTGAGGTACCACCCCAAGGGTGTACCCACAGCATAGTTATTGGGAAGGCTCCAGCCAGTCTGGCCTGGACTTCACAACAATACCATATATGGAACCGCCACCCAACAGCCAGTCAGGGAAAGGGACAGAGTCAGGGCTTCGGGAAAACAAGGTAACAGGCAAAAGGAACCAAGAGGCCCCAGAGTCCATCTTGTCTCCTAGCAGGAATCAACTGATTCCAATGGTAGGGCCTGGGTATCCCAAAATGGAGGATACTCGGAGCACCTGTCAAATTCAGCATGGAGCTGCCACCAGCCCATACCCTGCTCTGTGGGCCACACACAGGTGCCCAAAAACATGCACTAAGGGTACAGGTTTGTACCCCCCCACCCCCCCCAACGGGTGCCACCATAACCAAAAAAGAGCAAGAGCTGCACTGCCAGGAGTCTCACATGGACTCATGTGCAGAAAATAACACAGACCACACATGATAATAGGAGTACAGAACAAGGACATGGAGGCCATGTCCCTCAAATGCATTTCCAGCATCACCGTGGCTCCACAGATTTTGTCACCAGGCTCATTGCATTAATAACTTTATTTCACCATAATCAAGCTGTTAGTCTTGTAAGATTATCCATAGGCTGACGCAAAAAGAACAATATGGATGTTTCTGTGCTGTGGAGAAACTAACACTGAAAATGGTAGCCATGGACACTGCCGCTCAATAAAACCTAAAGCTGACCTGTGAGATTCTTCAGCGAAATGCAGCATGCTCAGCTGTGAGGTTTACTGGCTTTTACAAGCGCTTCCATCTCCAACCATGCATGTTACAGGCCAGGGAAGTTCGGAAGCATTTAAAGTAGTAAATGCACCAGGCTGGTGCGCCTACTACCCCACCACCTATGTGCTGTATATAAAGAGTACCTCAACAAACCTAGTCATATACAACCGTGACTGACATTCCAATTAAGATGGTTTCTTAGGACAATGATATTCTTGTAATTATTTCCTATCCAGGGAGAGGAATGGATGGGAGAAGGCGAGATAGGGCACAGCTTTTATTTCACGAAAACTATAAATTGACATAATACATTGTATTCATATTGGCAGTTTTAACATACATTCTCCATATTGGAAGACACAGATCTTCTCAGATGCAGTTTCAAAACCATGGGAACCGCTCATTTTAGATATATATATATATATATATATGTATATTTCTTTTTTGCCCAAATCCAGCAAAAAGTATTTCATCCAACAGCTACTTTGAAATACGTTTTTACCTTTTTCTTCAAGTATTTCAGGAATCCAAATCTAGGATTATTTTGATAAACAAATTAGTTTATTGAGCAAGCTGATAATTGTGTAGACCTCTTAAATACCTTACCCCACTGACCACTCTTTCTGGTTATGTATAATATGTTTTCACTATTTTATTTTGGAGAATTTTGACACTGAAACTGAACCCTGCCTTTGTATATTTTCTATTATGTTGTGTGACATATATAATTGACAAACCAAATACAGTAGTGGAGACCAAGTGGTGGGAAATTGACAATTTACGTAATAATCTATAAAGTTATGTAAAAATACAATGGTTGCAAACAATAAAATAACTTTCTTGGATAACCTGTCTAAAGTTATATCTTAGCCATTTTATAACATGCATTTATATTCTCCAAAGGTGTGTGGTTATTGTTGCTTTGTAGAGGTGCCCTTCTCTGGATTTGTTATTATATAATTTGTCTTTTTGCTAATAAACTTAACTGAAGAACTCTTTGCTAGAAACAAGAATTACCTTTATGACTAACTACATAAAACCATTCATCAACATTACCAGTGAAGATACTGATAACCCCTGTAACTGAGCTCAAATTTGCCATACCCATTTTAACTCCTAGGAAGCTAGAAGGCCAAATCATGGAACATCTGGACACCAACAGAAGCCTAGACCATGAACAAGTAGAATTCAAATGAGTGAGGGGAATCGAGTTGGCACAAGTATCCATTTTGGATGACCGAAAAAATATCATTGCAAACACTAACAATACCTCATTCTTGGATTATTGCCATGGTTTCACGACTGGTAACTTGGTCTCCTTAATTAGGAGACTGGGGAAAAAGGTCTCTGTGCAAATAATGCTACAGTGGAGGAGGGTCTTCAGATGGAATAGAAATCCCCTGGTTGTTATCTGTCAAATTCCAACTTGCTCTATAACTTGTAGAGCCCCATAAGAATCAAGCCGGTCCTATTGCTTGCTACATCTACAGTTGGAGACATGTTTTAAAGCAATAATGAGACACATGCTGCGTCACACAAGTAAACACATGGACGATAACTTAATTGCAAACCAAAAAAAAGTCTGATCGTTTCACCCCAATGCCTAACCAAATGTACCAAGACTATGGAAAGGCCTCATGAAATAACTATGAAGTACGAAATGCAGTGGCATGACTGCTCCTCGGTAAGGCAAAGGTTCAAACACCTCACCCTGCATGCTTTATTGGTTACCCATTCAAAGAATACACTTGAAAATCCACTGTGCTTAACTTGGAAAGGGACCAGCCTGTTTTATAATAGCCTTCTGGCACTATACATATATCCAAATCACTTGGGTCAAGCAGTGCCAGTCTAGTAATTGTCCCTGATTTTATTAGAAAGAGACTGGGCAGAACGTCTAAAAACTTTGTAGTCACTAACTACATGTCTTTGAAGTCAACCTTACATTTGGAAAACCACACAAAAATGGGTTCTTCAACTAAGCAAAGGGATATACAACAAATATAGAGAAACCCAAGATAAAAATACATGCTCTTTACTTGTCAGAGCACAGGACTACTAGAGTGACAGCAGCACTGATTCTTCTGGCATGAAGGAGACTGGCTTGGCTCAAAGCTTGCCTAATATAGACAACCACAATCTGGGATTAGAGGGCTTGCTCTCAACAACATTCAACTAGATGGCAATCTATGACAAAAGCAAAGTTGACACACCTGCACAAGGAGTTTCATAGTGCTAACCTACTCCCTTTTGCCCATTCTTGCTGCTCCTTTACCAATTACTCACTGCTACAATCTTGCACCACATCACTTCTCATCCTATGACCCTCAAGCTCTAGCAAGCTGCACTTGACCCTATTATTTTACTAATCAGCATATTTCCACCCCAATGCATGTACTACTCCTCTGCCAACTGTTGGGTGCTGCCTACATATAACAAAGTATATTGAAGCCCTTCCTAAACACAGTAGAACCCGCTTTGCAGGCATGTAATTGGGACCCTAACCTGCACACAACCAACACCGTAGTGTTTCTATCGGATTAACCTGTCCCCAACCAGCTTTTTTCTTCCAGAACCACGTGCAGTGAG
Source organism: Ambystoma mexicanum (assembly GCF_040938575.1). Taxonomy (NCBI): domain Eukaryota; kingdom Metazoa; phylum Chordata; class Amphibia; order Caudata; family Ambystomatidae; genus Ambystoma; species Ambystoma mexicanum. The sequence continues at coordinate 937,261,599 of NC_090939.1, forward strand.
GCCAACATTATTAGCAGAAGTGTTTGTTTGTTTGTGCATTTATATAGCGCTACGAACCCTCAGGTATCTGAGCGCTGCTTATTTCCCACGGTGTGTGGTGCTCATTTATCGACCTCGGAAGGATAAAAGGCAGAGTTTGGCCCTGCCGGGATTCAAACCTGCGTCAGCAGGCTATGCACGGATGTCAAAGCGAGCGCTCTACTCGCTGTGCTATCGGTGTGCTATACAAGACCTCTGACCATGCAAATGGTAGAGGGTACCTGCACAAAAAAACCTTGAAGGTGATCTCAAATCTCAGGATTGTGTTGGACAGTGCACATAGCACATTGGATCCACAAATCAATGTGCTAGTAAACAAATGCTTCTAGCATTTATTTTGCTCAATCTGACATTATGTTGTTGTTTACTTTCCCACCCAGGAGCCTGGCCATCTTCACTGTTTTTATGATGAATTGACTAGACAAGTAATGTATGCCTCAGTATGCTAGATTATCTCAGGAAGAAACTGTTCAATGTCTTCTGAGCACTGCAAAAGGGCTATTATTTGGAAGTGACGGGAGGCAGCCCACTTCCTTCTGGCTACTGGTCAAGAAAACTTTGAAGCCTTCTTCACCAGCAGAGTCCCCCATGCTGTTCAGCAAATTCATCAAAGAAAAGATCATCCAATCCAAACCAACACTAAGATCCAGTTGTGATGTACTACTGGAGACCTTGCGCTACACCAGAGCTAGACCTGGAACATCAGCTTTCTTCAAACAAAATCCATGCAATCCAGTATTACTTCATATTTAGATATACTCTAAAAACCTGGATTTTCAGTGCCTAATCAACCGGCAGCCCATCAGCATTTGACTGTAACATCAATCCTGACCTGCACGTATGTCATCTAACCACTATCTGAGCTTTGACTTAACTTAAAGGGAAAGCCATGACCACTCCCATCAAAACTCAAGCACACTGTATCTGCCCATCCTCTGAGCCTCAACCAAACTTCAACAGAATGCCATACTACCCCCCTCCTTTACAATGCAATTCAGAAAAAATACTGTATACTACTGTGGGACTACCATGAAACAATGAATCTGGACATCTTATCCACACAACATTTTCTTTAAAACACCCTGCCTGTGGTGCAGACAGAGGATGGGCAGCAGAGCTCCTGTGTCTGCTACAGACACTGGAGCTCTGCTGCTTTTAAGAAAGTGGCACTGCAGTGTGAATATATGGTTGAAAGTACAGCAAGGCATTCCTGGCCCGCAGAAGAATATGGGACATTAAATGTCAATAGAGGAGAGCAAGCCATGTGGCTTATCAATGAAAGAGGAATTCTTCTGAAATCAAAGTTCTTTTTAATTGGATTTGTTCCAGAAGTGGAGCTAGTAAAAGGTTCTTCGGACTTTGTTGAAGTGTAAGAGTCCTTGGCCCTCATTACGACCCCGGCGGTAAGTTATGGACATTACCGGCATGGCGCAACTAACATGTCCGTGCTGGTCTGGAACCGTTAAAAGCGGTAAATTACGACCTCTCGGGCACGAGCATTGCGCCATGCCGGTCATGTAATCTGCGCCATGCCGGTAACGTCCCAAAAACGTCAGCTACCGGCATCGTATGCCGTGCAAGCTGTACCACCGCCAGCCTATCCACCGATATTAGCGAGCACCGCAAATAGCAGTGATCGCTATTAGCGGTGATCGCTATTAGCGGTGACCGTAAAAAAGCGGATCCGGAACTTACACTATCGCACCGGAACGGGAAAGAGCACGGCGGCCATCTTTAAAAACACAATCCATTGCAATCCTCCACAACCAGTGCACATCTGACCCCGAGACCTGGCACAAAACTTCACCCACATCCACGCATCCCCACAACGCCGAAAGTTGTAAAAAAATTGTGCGATCGGCAGCGGCAGGAGCGCTTCAGTCGGGAAGAGCTTACAATGTTGGTGGAAACGCTCCAGGAAAAGGCGGACATCGTATTCTCCACTGAAATGACCAGACCGGCAATAGGACAAAAAAAGGCCATATGGGAACTAGTTGCACAACGGGTCAGTGCAGTAGGAACAACACCCCGCACCACCAAACAGTGCCGGAAAAGGTGGGACGACCTCCGGCTCCGTGTAAGGAGCATACTGTCGGCCAACCGAAACATGGGCATGGCAACTGGCGGAGGAGCAGACTCACCTATTAAAATGGAGCCGTGGGAGGGGATATGTGCCACAACGATTGGCATCGAGGGGGTCGGTGGAATGGAGAGAGGAGCCCCGACATCAGGTGACACAGGTAGGTGCCTCAAATTAAGCCATGCTAAACTCCCTGAAGTCCACTTACATGGGAACACAATGTAGCCCAATAGGGTTAACGCAACACATCAGCAGAAGACTGCCAACAGGCATCATTGACCTACACCCTGTACACATGCGGTATGCACACTCCACTGTAGGCACCCACATTCCTGCATGCTTAACCCACCCAAAAGGGAGACAACCTGTATGTCACTGCCTCCAAAGTGCACCATCTATGCATCAAATTCATGGCAGTCATAACAATGCCTGCTCAATGTCCGCAGACCCATCAATAACACTTTCCCTCCTTTGCTCCACTACAGGCTCCCATTCGGACCCCGGCGAGGACGAGACTGGCACCACACCTGCCAAGAAGGCCAGGCCAGAGGCATCAACACACCAACCCTCCACCTCTGCTGGACCCAAAAAAACACCACAGCAGCCAAAATTGACTGCCACAACACAGCCCAGGGCAGCGATGATCCCCAAGGCAAGCAGCATGGTACCACCAGCGACAGACATGCAACAACTGGTGGCCACTGAAGGGGATGTGTCTGCAGGAAGCAGTACGATTGGGGAGACTGCTGCCATTGCAGCTGGCTCTGACAGTGATGTGGGGAATGATGAGGATGACATAGAATGTCCCCCCACTGGCCACCCTCATTCCCCCCACCTGTCCCCATGTAGCCTGCACGCTGATAACACACAGGGGCTATCCCCTGATAACTCCTGGCCAGCCACTCCATGCCCAGTGGGAGGTGTGGAGGAGGGGAGTAGCCCAATGACCCCGCCAATTGCATCATTCAATGCCCCACAATGCCAACAGTCGCTGGACCAAATATTGACAAGGCAACACCAACTGTCCTCACTCCTCAAGCAGCATGTGGCCGATTGTGGAGGTGCCAGTGCTGAAATGCAAAGATGTGCCGAGACTGTGAAGGCAGCCATCCAATCCTCCAGCAAGGACATCTGTGCTGAACTTTCCGCGGTGCGGCACGTGCTCTCTGAGCTAGTACAGACAGTGAGGGACATGCGTCCCAGCGAGCAGCCGAGTACCTCCTCCGCTGCCAGTTCTGCCCCAAGCAGCCCCGTCCGCAGGCCAGCCAGGAACCTGCGGAGTACAGGCAGGGGTGCCCCGGGGGCCGGCTGAGGGGGCTGCCAGTAGAGGCCACCCAGTGGATCAATTCCATATTAGGCACTGCGACACAGGGATCCATGCACTTTTGTGGGGAGTTGAGGGGGGAGGGGGGAGTTGGTGTGTTGGGGAGTGGAGGGGGGAGGGGGGAGTGGAGGGGGGAGGGGGGAGTGGGTGTGTTGGGGAGTTATTGGGGGAGGGGGAGGGGGTGTGTTGGGGAGTGGAGGGGGAAGGGGGGAGTGGGTGTGTTAATTGAATTCACATTTACAATATATTTTTTCTTGATCACAAATCACATGTGTGGACATTGCTCATTGCGTATGTGTGATTTATTGGTGAACAGTCCACAGTGTCCATATCCCAGACACACACAGGGCCCCAATTGCCATCTCCATGTGACACCCCCCATCCGTGTGTGCTAGAAACATTGGTTGATCAGAGTCCGACGCATTTCACGCCCCTCCTGTGCATCGCTGCCTCACTGAGGTGCTGCCCTATCCTCATCCTCATCGTCAGGTGGATGCAGTTCTGCGTCAGGGGCACATTTCGTCTGATGCACATATTGTGTAGCATGACACATGCCATGACGATCTTTGCCACCTTCTCATGGCGGTACAGGAGTGCCCCACCAGACCTGCTGAGGCAGCGAAACCATGCCTTCAGTAGGCCGAATGCCTGCTCAATCACCACACGGGTATGTGTATGTGCACGGTTGAAGTCCTCCTCGTGCCTGTTCTGTGGGTTCCGGACTGGTGTAAGGAGCCACCTCTTCAGGGGATAGCCTGCATCACCTGTATGTGGGCAACAATGTATGTGTCAGTCATGACATCAAATCTCAAATCATGACGTGCCACCATGGCATGCATTTAACTCTTACTTTGTACCACTTTTACATGCACAAATGGATTTTGTGACCGGTATATGTGTATTCTTCTCATGGACTGTTTTGCATGCCATCCACAAATGTATGCAGGGGGGTCAAGTGCCTTGTGAGTGCCCATCCACTGTGTTCGTTCATGGCGTTTGTTTTGCTGAGCTGGCAGGTGTCCTGTGATATCAACGCTCTCGTCATGGCAACATTGCTGTCAGCCTCATGATGACCCCACTGAGCACTACTAATGTTGATAGAGAATTTTTTGGGGCCTCAGTGTCTGTGTAGTGGTGTATTGATGTTTTTGTCCGTCATGTGCCTCCTTTGTGCGCAGTTATGGGGGACTGTTAAGAGATTACGAAATATGGAGCAAAAAGGATTTACAGTTGTGTATGGCAATGGATCATAATGTGCTATGAAAGAGCACATATGTTTACAATGTGTATATGGCCCATTGTGTCTTTGTTTAACTGGGAGTGAGGATTCAGACTCTCATACTAACCCCCACACATTAGATTGTGATATTTGTACACATTTTTTTATTCTTTGTGGTGTTCAAACAAAGGAAATTGAATCCTGGAGACCAGCGTTTGTATTGTTTTTATTATGTTTGGTTCTTATTAAATGCTTTCTTTTTTCTGAAGAGCGAGTCTGAGTGTTAGCTGTGGTGCAAACAGGCAGGGTGTTATAAAGAAATTGTTGTGTAGATAGGAGTGTCCAGGTTCATTGTCTCACGGATCTCCCACAGTAGTACGTAGTATATTTTCTGATAGATTACCCAGTCGTGGTGGTAGTTTATCACTGGGTTCCCACTGATATTGTGACGAGGCAATTCAGGGCACAATTGTATTTATTCCTGACTGTTCACACAGAATAGTATACTTCAGTGGTGTCTTAATAGTTTACAACCTATCTCTGCCCTAGTTTGAATATTGGCCACACCCAAAAGCAACACCATATGCCACACAAGGTTGTTTCTGGTGCCCTGGGACCTATACAATACAAATAATCTATGTCCCTTTTATCTGCTCGCTAAAGTCTCATGTCAGCCTTTGGTAGCCCTGCCCACTAACTACAAATTCAATGCTCACTCTACACTCCGTTTGGCCAAGCCACTCACACATGGCTTGTTAATATCTCTCCCCCCAGATGGCAAACATCAGAACTATACACCTAGCTTGCATATGATATTTTATTTTATTTGTATCGCGCTCATACACAAGTGTTTCATAGCACAATCTCTGGCCAACTTCTCTCGCCACCTTGTCACTTGCACGTTTAGGCGCAGAGGTTGATAACCAAAGTTATGCTGTATTTATGTAAACTTGTGCAGAATATTGACTGTCAGGACACTTCTCAAATAGAATACTAAGTGTCATGATTATGGCCATACTAAATACTAAGAGTGTCAGTATGAAAAAGGTGACAAAGGTAAAGGGATGAATAATGCTTTGAGTCCCTCCCAAAAGTGAAGGTTCGGGCCACATGATTACCCAACCAAAATATGCAAAGAACAGCCTTTCCTTCTTTTACGTCCAAGGGGTTCCGTCATCCCAACAATGTCTAGTGTTCTAAAAGTCCAACAAATATCCAAACCATGGTAACCGAAATCCTCAAAGTTCAACAAAATCTTATCCAGTGTCTAAAGGAGGACCTCTCCTCTTCATTAAGGAGGGTGGCTTTCTCTTCCTGTTCTCCTGATCCTAGACATGGTCTGCTGCTTCTTTTCCATGGCTCTTGGACACAGATGTTTTTGGGAGGCCTGCCAGACCTTTGCCTTCTACGTCTATTTCTCAGCTTCGTTCAGGATCTCGCTCACTGCCATGATGAGCTTTGATTAACAAATGGGACCCTGCTCCTTCGTCCCATGCCATTTTCAGGGATGCCTTCCTTCCCATTCCCAGTCTCTCCTTCCTGACCCCTGGCATAGTTTTACTGTCTTGATCTTCCTCCAATAGTGATTTATTCCCTGGACCAACCTGTTACCCCAGAACAACACCATGCTGATCTCTGTCTGCTATCACCCTGTGAAGGTGTTGTATTGTACTTCCTTCGCGCTACCCCCAACAACTGTCCGCCTTTCCTGGTCACGTGGACTCTTTTATTCAGGCGATCTCTGTTGTTCTACTCCTACCAACCAACCCCTCCCCCCTCATTAGTCTTTCTATTTTTTTTTTTAAATATTGTGATTTAGTTTACAGAAAACCTTACACCACATTCAAGATAAAAGAAAAATCACTCATCAAAAATGATTTCATTTTGAAATTCGTACATCTCGTATAGCAATTTCCTACAATTCAAGTACAATTCATCAAATTTAAAAAAACAAACGAGTACAAGGACAAGAGGCACGTTCCCCCCACATATGTCTTGACCACAAGATCTCCTTTGAATTGCATGAGCAATAAACTCTCCCCTTCTTTGGCAAATGAAGTCAATCTAATTACAGTTAACGAATGGCCGTCCATGATCCAATGTTTTAACGTTTTCATAGTATTGTCAGAATTACAAAAGCGACAGGCCAAGGAAAGATCATCTACAGGAGAAGAACTTTCCCATTGTTTGATACATTCTTTAGACATCATTTGGTTTAACCTGAAGTGCAAATATGTCATACAAGCCCTCTGACATGTAAAACATTTAAGATATGCAAAAAGATGAACAATCCTTTGAGGGAACATTGCATACGCACAATATGACTAATACGAACCCAACGTTTCCAAGGTCTGTCTCCAGTCCAGTAGAGCGAGACTCCAAGGACCCCCCCCTTGTTTGTGCATATTAAGTAGTTTGGGGTTTTTGCCCAAAGTTACTAGGGTAATCCAGACGTGGAATCCTTGCTCACTGTTCTTAGAGACGCACAGCTTCACCTCACCGACAAGGCCCAACCAGGCAGAAACACGTATCTGGGGTTGCTGTTCATACTCTTGTTCGGAACAGAATTGCCTGGCATTTCGGTGCTGGACTGCCCTTGGGCAGGACAAAGACTGATATGTAGTGGATGTTTCTATTCTGTGAAAGAATGGTGAACTAAAGACTCTGGTTGAGACTCTAACCCGGGATACATGCCAGTAGAGGGACACTCCCAGGACCCCCCTTGTTTGTGCAGTCTCCAATCCTTCCTGAACAATTTTGATTTTACTGCTTCAGGATCAACAATTCCAACTCTGATGACCCAATTCTATCAAGCAGATTACTCATCGAACCCCTGAATGAAGTAAGAGATTTAACAGAACGTTTTTACCAGGATTCGATGGAAATCCGCACATAATTGTGTGGAGGAGACCAGAATGTATGGAAGATTGACAGCTTTTTCCACTGAAATATGACATTAAGTGAGATTAAGTTCAATTTGTGGCGAATAATTGCATTGGGGAAAGAACTTGAAAGCCCCAACACATTTTTCCAATGCATGCCCTGCATGGGCCGCGACTCACAGATACAATATATAGACCATATATTATCACTGGCTTGATCTTTCCCAGATAATATGTTATTGCCGGGAGACAGGAAGAAATGAATAATTTAATAAAGATACTCTGCATGTGGGACTGTAAGAGCTGTATGTGGGACTGTAAGGGCACCATTTTGTTTCTCAGCATGGTACTCCACTCAATGGATGAAGAATTTGCTAAATTATAGCCTTAATAACTGTGGGAAGCCACCTGCTGAACCCTTTCTGTCACCAAAGTCTGCCACACAGTTTTAGGCTTCCTGTTGGATGAGAAAACCCCCACCTTAGATTTTGATCCATTTGTCATGGGATAATTTTTTAGGGTCTACTGGTAAAAGCTATTCAGTTTCAATTGAAGCCCCCGTAGAGTTTTATCAAAAATATGTCATCCGCAAAGACCAACCAGTGAAGTTTCGAATGGCCCAATTTTACCGGTATCGTCTCATAATTCGCCCATAAATCCACAATATCCCTTAGATAGAGATTGAAAAGTGTTGGTGGAGAGTACATCCTTGTCTAAGCCCCAAGTTGATAGAAATGAGCCTAGACACAGCACCTTCCTTATTAAGGTGAATCATCAGCATGGAATTGTTAACAATAAAATGATCAGCTGCACCAATTTTCTGGGGACCTTTTTAGTTCCAAAATTTATCCCATAACCGCTGTCAGTTTACACAATTGAAAGCAGAAGACAAATCCAGGGAGGCCATATCAAGGGCAGTGGCATTAAGGGATGTGCCCATCTATCTATGAAATCCCACCTGAAAAGACAGAATATAATTTTTACTCAAGAAGGTGTTGAGGTCTCTTAATAACAAGATTGAAAATACCTTACTGTACGAGTCGATCAGGGCAACGGGTCTATAATTCCCCAGAACACTAGGATCACCCTTTTTAAGAATCTGGATAATAATAGACTTGGCCCAAGAAGCAGGAAATATATGAAATATGTAAACTGCATCAAAATGGGGTTTGAAAAAAATGAGCCCAAGCAGTAGGATCCTTTTTAATAAGAGAGGTGGAATCCAATCGGGTCCCAAGATCCCAGATGGTCTAGGTTTATCGATGGCCATAATGATATTCTCCACTTCCCATGGACACAAATCATCTCTGGCTGAATTATCTAGCCAGTTCATAGTGTGGTAAGAATCTGCCGAGATGTTGAACTTCATAGAAAAGGACACCCAAGTATCTTCTGGGATAACATTCCCCATATTACAAACCCCTGAGACTTATCATTAATAAGAGACAGAACGTTTCAGGAATTAGTGTTTAAGAGAGTCCTCTGCATACCTTGGTTGTCTCTGAACACCGGATTTTACCTTAGAGATTTAACCAAGTTTTTATGTCGCGGACATTCCTGCTTCTTGGGGTTTAAGAAACTCGTCGATGTTTAGTTCCCTTTTTTTCAGCAAACTAATTGCACAATGTTTGAGGGTCTTGGAGTTTTTTATTTTAAAATGATTAAAATAGTGAGGATATGTTTTTTTGGTATAGATTCAGAATCAAAAGAGAACCTTTGGATAGACTCAATGAAACGTGTGTCCAAAGGTGTATCAACTAGTCGGGAGGTACTCTTACCCAACAATGAATCTTCCACCTTAGGAAACCAATCTTCCTGGAATAAATACCTTGTAAGTTTGACATACAACTTAGTTTCCCAACATAAAGTTAGACCATGCCTATCTGATTTTTACCAGAACCAGCATGGGACAGACATGTGTTTGGACAAATAAATTCAACTTAAAATTAATTATGAAATGATCACTGGCACCGGAATCATGGAAACCCAACTCAGTACAATGGGGTTTAATAGAAGTGGAGACAAAAAGTAATCTATCCATGCCAAGTGCAAATTGACCGTCTGTTGGCTTAAACTCCACCTGGTGCAGGTCCCAATTGGCCATGAAAGTGTCCCAGACCATCTCCCTCATCAGATTTGTAGAAGAAGAAAGGGGAGAGCAAGAGAGTAAGTTATAAGCATGCCCATCAGCACAATTGGCATTCAAATCTCCCCCGATGATCATAGCATGCTGATGACCCTCTATCAGCCAAGAATCAAACGGATCAGACAAATGTGAATGAAACCACTCAATTGAAGACTTTGAAGGGTTCCAATACACATTTACCAAGTGGACCTCAGTATCTGCATCAGGGAGTATCACCTGCACTGCCAAAATATACTCCCCAGCATACCACAGCTTAGATGTAATATTTAACCTGTTTTCTATCACTATGGCCATGCCTCCACTAGGTCTGCCCTTTACCCCCAATGTAGTAGGAACAAAAAACGTACAGGTCCCTTTCACGGTTTAATTTCCCACCAACATAGTTTCCTGATTAAAGCACACATTGTAATAGCGCAAATCCAACACATCATGCCATAAATGTGAAGAATTTCTCCAGCCACACACATTCCAAGATGCCAACCTAATTACGGAGGCGGTGGGGTTGATTAAGGCCCAACAAGGGGGATGCAAAAGTATTGATGACAGACTCCACCCAAGAACAATTGTGGCCTTCCCTTATTTTAGACATGATGGGTAGTTCAGACTGTATAGGAGCCAAAACCTGAGTAGTAACCCCATCCACATTCACTGGTAGTATGGGTGCAATAGTGCGTCACCAGACTTGAGGTGAAACAAACATATCCAAGATCTTGGAGTATATCTCTCTCTCTCTCTCTCTGTCCCCAGACCAACTTGGCTTCAATGTCCGAGTAGAAGTACGACACCATACGTTGTCCTGCAACAAAAAATGAATTAATTCATTGTCCACCGAATGTAGAGATCTCAGAATGGGGATTAAAGAAAATAACTCTTATCTTCGACATATTCAGGCTTATAAGACTGTGCTTTAATGTATTCACCTCCCAGCACAACATTTATGTATAGGAGATAGCAATAGAGTTAGGTGCCGTACTCCGTCCTGCTTTGTGTGTAAGATACCAATGGACTGGCTTGTGGCAAATCATTAGTGGAGGGTGGATTGCCCAAAGAAGATTCAGAAGTCTTAGCCACCGGCATCCTGCCTGGTGGAATCATCGATCTCCATTAGCAAAGTTAATGGGCTGCCCCACCACAGCGGGGTGCCCCAAGGACTGTACACTCGAAGTGGCAACAATAGGTTTATCCTTAGTTGACAAAGGTACCCAGTATGAGGTACGTTTAGATTGTTGACCTCTCATCAAGATCTCAATTTGCTTCTGAAGGAGAGGAGAAGATAGATCATTCAGCGAAATTGCATTGGTCTGAGGCAAAGAATTCCCCTCTTCAGAATCAACAATGATTGGATCAGTACCCACCTCTCTGCACTTAATCACTGGGTTACAAACTTAATCCCCCAGTTTGGGAAGTAAATCTTCCTGCCCTTGCTTCTACTTCTTTTTTGCTTCGATGACGCACCTGTTTGCACATTTAAATCAATAACAGTGTCAATTGTTGACAGTTGGTTAACATGTTTTTTTAGAAATATTCGTCGACCTCTGCCTAGGGGCTGGCTGATTATTTCTTTGTCTTCTTTCCCTTGGTTGCCTTCCTTTTCTTTTCCCTGTCATCTGTTGTGCTAGTGAAGAGGAATATTCCTCCACACCAACATGAGATAATATTTCAACATTCATTGGCCATACCTATGCTATCTAAGGGATCAACTCTAATCCCTTTTGAGCTTTAAGTATGGTTTGTGGACCCAGGATAGGAATAGTTTGCAGCATTAGCTTCAACACTTCCCTCCACCAGGATACCATCCTCAGCCATTGCCACATCCTCCGAGGTGAAATCTCTTTTGGCCAAAAACATAGATGAAGTTACAATGCAATCCACCAAAGGTGATGGTGTGTCTGGGGCCTCAGAAATATCTATAACAGGGGAATCAATAGCCCCTATAGAAGCCCCAGGGACCATTGAGGGAGCCGACTGCCTTTCCGAGACACCACCCACCCTGTGGTTTGGGGCATTGAAAACTTACTCCAAGTTTGTTGACTCTCTAGACGAGAAACCCCTCAAGAATACCTCCACACGGGACTATTTCTCATTTAACACATTCAGTATAGCAGTATTTATCCTTACAGAGCTAGAAACCAATTCTTGCTGCTCATACAAAGCTGTTCTTTGTTTACGTTTGAAGAGAATTGACGCCAATGGTTCCCTTGACTTTGGCCTTGGCTCACAGCTGGCAGTGATTTATTCCAAAAAATCCCCTGTAGGAGATTATGAAATAGGAGATTGTACACACTCGGCTTGTTGGCTTGGTAGAGGCTAGGCCAATGGCTGTGAGGCAATGTTTTTGTTCTTAATTGAAGTTTCATTAATTAAACATTGAATGAAAATTTCTGCCTCAACAACAAATAGTCTGTTGCTGCTGGGGCTTAGGGGAGAGCCCCAGGACAAGGACTTGTACTGGCCCTCCTTAGGTATGTCCAGGGTGTCCCCCCCACACCCCCTAAAGATCCCTCCTGTGGCACTATCAGGGCCTGATGTTCAATAGTCAGTTTGGCAATTGGCTTGCCAAACATGTTCATCTTGGGTTGTCCGGACCCACGACTCCTTTATCTGAGCTGTCGAGCTCAAGACCGGCGACTTGGCCAACTCGCATCCATAAAGGAGTTCCAGATCAGTAATCTCCTTCACAATACCCCTATTATCTGTAGGCCTGTTCAATAACAAATCAGCCTGTGGATTATATGGCAGGACAGCACCCGTATCATCCTCCCATAGCTCATAGCCCACGTTGTGAGCCCTGTCAATGAGACCAACGTCTTTCCCCAATTCTCCTTTGAACAAAAAAGTGTGCCCACGACGTGTTCCAAAGGTGAAGGAATCAGCAGACAGTTTCTGTCGATGCAGACCAGGGGGTGCGGAATGAGGACATATCAATGTTATGTCCTGTGCTTTGGGGGAGGCAGCTGGGCGAGCTGCATGAAAAGGAACCTGCTTCCCAACAGGAGCAGTGTTTTGTAACACCAAAATAGAGCGCAAAGTTTCAGGTAGGATGTGTCTTGTAGACGGTTGATCCAATGTATTGAGTTAACAGGAGTCAAACTAGCCACTTACCCACCATGCCCTGCAGTGGTATAAGGGGGATTGGACTGAATTGAACAAAGACCCTCGTTCAACATTGAGACCTGTATTAGAGAAGTTGTTGCTGCCCTTGTATCCATATTGAGGTCCAGTTGCGAGGTGCTCTGTCCCTCGTCCCCCTCAAGAACCAAGTTCTGGGGATTTTCACCCAAAGTAGTTACTTCTGGGACTTGTATTTCCAAATCCATTGAAGGATTATTGGTAGGAGAGGGTGCCCCCGCCCTCTCCAAATGAGGCACTGCTCCCAACCTCAAAATACATTTTGACATGAGGTAGATGGAGATAATACACCAATATTGCTCCTTTCCTTGAAATAGGAAAAGTAAAAATCGAAATCCAAACAGTTAAATATGAGCACAGGAGCGCTGACTCAAAGAACCCAGGACCTGAAGTCATCAGATTGAATTCCATCCACCGGTATGGACTCTCAAAGATGCAATTCATCCGAGAGCTGACTCAAAGGCTCAAGGCCCACAGTCATCAGGTTTCTAGGCATGAAACATGGAGCGACACATAAAGCAGTCAATGAAGTCCCACAGCTTACTGTGAAAGAAGTGATTTCTTGAGATCTCTGCATAGATTGATAAGAAGTCCAGTCAACGCAATTCACATAGTGCACGGACTGCACAGACTGCCACTCGCACGCCACTCCACTCGGCGGACGGTAGGCATTTTTAGGGACTTTCTCATTGTTGGGCAAACACTGTAGACTGACTTTTCCAACATGTTGTGGCCAGACCGCCACTTGCACGCCACTCAGCCCGGTCTCTTTCTATAGGACTCTTCTGTAAACTCCTTTCTCTTTACTGCCACATTTACCTTTCAAGCCTCTGTGGTTGTCCCTCACTTTCTCTGGTGTAATGGTACTCCTGTCCCTATTTTCTAATCCTGCTTTCCAGCTCGTACCCATCGATTCCTTCTCCAATGTGGTGCCCTTCCTTCAATCATCAAAAGATGTTTTTTTCCTTCTCTCACCCCAATAGTCTTTTGTTATTTCTGTAAACCTCTAACTTCCTTTCTGTTCTCCTCATCTTTCTAATTCTCAGATGGTACTCCTTGTTTCTGTTGTGAAGGTCCAGGTTCAACGCTGCCAAGGGGTGGGCACGTACCAATTGTACAAGTAATGTGGGGATTTCAGGAGTGACGCAGTAGGTGACATCGGGGGTGGGCACGTCATTGAACTGCATTAGGGGACACAGAAGCAGGTGCTGTGTGAGAAGTCCCATGGGGGAACGCAATGAAAGATCGGTGTTTTGGGTAGTAAGGGGTAGTTGTACAGAGCGACACTGGGTGGGGGTGCCAGGGGCCTTGGAGGGTAATGTGGTAGGGGGGCTTTTCAGCTATATTTGAACAGTAGAGAAGCCAATTTCTTCTAGACCCTTGTTAGGAAAGCATTGCTCTCATACAGCTTATAATAAAAGATCTGCAAGTCTTTGTTTGACAAGCAGCATGTTTTTCTTGAACATTCAGCAAAAGTTGTGTGCAGAAATGTTGCACTGCTGAAGTTTCCCAAGCAGCCCAAGCAAAGCCTCTCCAAGAGATACTTTTGAGGCCAATGAGCTAGGCACCTGGGTGCACAAGGAGAATTAGAAGAAAAATAGAAATTAAATACAGTTAATTAAACTCCAGCCTCAGTGTGGTATAGTTGTACAGACTACACTTGGCAGCAAGGTGTGAGAAGGGAGCTGGGAGGCCAGAGTACTGAGGTAGGGGTTGCGGGGCACGTGAAAGGGATCCAATCAGCAGAGAGATGGTTCGGTGTCCCTAGGGTGCAAAAATGTACAGTGTCCTCGCTGATATCTGGGGGCACATCATTGGTCAGACTCAGTGTGAATGTCTCACCCCTTGCCATCTCAAGCTATTTGATATATTGGACATTGCCAACCAATGGCAAACAATTGTTTTTGACTGATCAACACAATTACGTAATTGAGGGGTGGGTGGGAAAGTTTGTTAGGTCACGATGGGTGTTGTTAATGTGATTTCTTTGCCAGAGAAATGCTCTACCCAATACGGGTCACCTCATATACCAGCATATAGGGGATTGATATACTTCCACCAATCAGCCTCTGTAACTTGCCCTACAAAATGTAACTAAAAGGTTGTATGATAATTTTTTTATTTGGATATAAAATATTTAGCCTCTGTGGGAGTTGTTGACAGCTCATTTGTTTCAGTTCAGTTCCACGGGGCTGTTTGAACTGTGCTACCCAGATGTTTGGGTCCAATACATTTGCGTTACTTCTTGCTTGGTGGACACTCCTTTTTTTAAAAATAGTTTTTTGTTCCTGTGACTACTTTTACCAGGGGTTCGCTTGCACATTGTGGAGGCACCAGCAAGATCCTCCATTCCCTCAGGGAGCTGAGGGTAATCTTGCCTCACCCCTGGGAGCATGGAGCACAAAGGCTGATAGCAGTGCAAAGGACACTAACGAGGAGTCCCAGCAGACACTGAGTTCGCAAAGGTCTGCCTGGTCCTGAGCGCTGCTTGCGCTTAAAGGGAGGAGCAAGCCTTGGGGGACGACTCAGCGGTAGGAGGACTCTAGGATCTTTAGTGTATGTGAGTGTACCCTTGCATGAACGTGCAGCACTGTGTATGTGCGCATGCGGCAGGGTTTTTCTTTATGGTGTATCCGACAGAACGAAGGACGATCAGCAGTAGTAGTACTAGATATTAGTTTCACCCCCCCGAGAGGGTGTGTGGCGGGCACATCTGTAGTAGAACAGAGGTGTGTGTAGACAAGGCAGACTTTCCTTGGATGAGAGTGGTGCGTAGTGCAGGTGATTGTATATCTGCGTAATTCTTTTATGGGTATTGAGAGAAGAGAGCATTAAGGTAAGTGCTAATTTAGTGTTTAGGAGCATGCGCACTAGATTAGAAATATTGTGGTATATATTGTGTTGGCCGAGGTGGAAGGGCTGGTGCAAGAAGGTTGCTGTAAATGATGGTGCTTAGTGGTCGTTGAAGTAGCTTAGTGGCCTGAGGAGGAGGGAGAGACCAGGTAGCTGTATTTTAGAAATAAATTAGCTGGTAGTTAGAATTGGGTGGTCCTGTGGAGAGGGCCATTAAGTTTGATAATAATAATTGAACGGGCCTGTGGAGAAGGCCATTGAGTGTTGTTATGGTGTGATTGATGTGGATGAAAAGTGTGAATGTGTGGAGGGGAGTGTTGAGTCAGGGCATATGGGGATGTGCTTGGGTATGTTTTGTTACATTTATGGGACTTATATAAGTGAACAAATTGTGGTTGGCTTTTAATATATATTTAAATTGTGAGGGAAGCTAAATTGCTGGAGGGTAAGGAGGGGGACTCTTGACTGTGGCGAGTTGGAGTGAACTTAAGATTGTGCAAGGGTGTTTAGCGGGATTATGGGCACACCCCTGGACCACTTATGTAATAAATTGCCCCAGTATCAAGATAACATTTTAAAATACCACTTCCAGTGGGTTCAGGACACTGCTAGGCAGTGTTTTCCAAAATAGCCAGGAAACAGAACGTCAACCGTGACACAATAGAGAACATGTATTCATATTTGTTGACGACATATAAAGGCACGAAATAGAAGAGTAGGCAACATAGTGTAGGCCTATAGAAGCTCTATGAAGAGAAAAAAGAGGAACCTGGCAAAGAGGTTGGGAAAGGTAGTGATACGGTGGTACCGCACATCACACCCCCCAAGCCCCATCCCTATGGGCTGCAACCTACATGGAAGCCTGCAGCGGGGTACACAAACCCAGGATGGATGTCCCCAAGTAGGGATAAGGCAGAAATTGGGAAGCGAAAGCTACAGGATCGGATATATACGACAGAGAGAGCAGCCTCCAGTAACAAGAAGTACTATGCAGACATTAAAAAAGTGTGCAGCGGCAGTTAGAAGCTGTGTTCAAAGATGCTAAAAAATGTGATAGAAAAGGCGGTCTGGAAAAGGGGCGGCGGGAACACCAGGTGGCTGTACGTCTGGGAAAATGACGTTTAAGTTGGATACAGAGATTCCAGAAGAGGAGGAGGAGAGCTCTGTGGCGTCCGAAGAGGACAGCAAGGACACCGACTAGAAAGGAGGAATAGTGCCTGACAGAGGGTAGATGTGGGATAAAGGGGAATGGGACGAAGACAGAGAGAAGGAAAGTGAAGAGAGAAGACAGAAGAGAGAAAGATGGAGGAAGAAAGAAAGGGAGATAGGTTGGGGGGAGCAGTAGCCAGTTTGGGGAACATCAAAATTGTGAAGACCAGTTGTGTCTTTGTTTAACTCGGAGTGAGGAATGAGAGACGCATACTAACCCACACATATTGGAATGTGATATTTGTATGTAAAATGGTGCACCACAGAAAAATGGTGTTTCAAGGTGCATCAAGACAAGGCAGGGAAGGGTGCTGTGAGAAAGAACAAAAACAATAACGTTCCTACTATATCTTGAGACATTCCGATCGTGCAAGTGCAGTAACAGAAAAGTGGGGTTGAGGGGAAGTGTAGATTGGGGATGAAAAGGGAAGAAGACAACAATAACATTCCTACTAGGCTGACATGAACAGCTTATTCGCAGCCAAATTGGACGAACGAGGGGACAGAATATGGGAGCAGGCAGGATATGATGGAGCAAAATTGAATATTAACATACACAACAGTGCGCCCTTTAACAACTGCTGCACACACGTGTGAAAAGTATTAAGGACTATGTACCCCCGACACATCAGACATGGGGGCAATTCTGGCATGCAAAATGAAACCAGACGAGAACCCAGCCGAATACATACAACATATACAAGGGATGTGGACATAGAGTTGCAATAATAATGGGATGCGAACATACCAATATTTTACCACATACTAGTCTGAGGTACCCCTTCAGATCTGCAGACTTTTCTAGAGAAGGTGGTTGTGATTGAGGCTAAGAAATGGCCAGAAATACAGACCACCATAGCACACTTTGAAAGATGAAACAGGAAAGAGAGAAGGACACGGAAGACACTGCAATTAAGTTAGTTAAAATTGGTGCAAATAAAATTAGCAAAACTATCCATGGAAGGGGCTGTACTTACCAACATTGTCCCAGGACAGCTTGAAGTTGCCCCCGCCCAACAAGGGGACTTTCCCCGCAGGGGGCGTGCCACAGGGAGGAGTGTTTCCACAGCAAGGGGGGGTTCCAGCAGCAGGAATGATAGCCCCAACAGGGAGTGTATCAGCAACAGGATATTACTCGCCAGTGGGGTATTATACAGAAATGGGATATTACCAACAGGGCAGAGGATACTCACAGAGAGGGAAGGAGTTTGAATATCGAGGAGCGTGACCCAGATTTGGAGGACCATATTTAGGCAGAGGGGACACTTTGCACGGATGTACCCACACAGGCAACAGCAGTATTATGGCCGGGGGTGGGGCGGCAGGTATATGTTCAACCCATGCAACCACAAATGCAACCAATGAAGCCACGGATGCAATCACTTCATGCAAAAATGCCACCACAGCAGGTGCCCTTCACACTGACAATACAACCTGTAGGGCCCGCAGTTTCCCAGACACCACGGCTAAATGCACAGCAGCAGACGCCATTACCACAGAATGCCTTACAGGCTCCAGCACAGCTCGATACACAGGGAGACAGCACATTGCTAGCTTAGACCATGGTACCGCACTACACAGGAGTGACTTTCTTGGCGGTAACCCATTCCCATTTTCAGGACAAGCCTACAGAAGACACATGTGTGCCCAATCCTCTCAGTAACTGAAGACCTTGACGAGGAACCTGTCGACAGAGGGGCCACCAAATTCTGCATTAAGGAGGGTGTCTTTCCCCAGAATTTGTGTTTAGACCAGTAGTACTCAAAGCTATAGTACCAGGAACGAAAATCGCAATACATTTAGAAGCAGCACTCACAAGGAAAGATATGGTCATTTTATAGGGAAGGGTGAAGAGAGTATAGAGTGGCCTCTGCATTAACCCGACATTAAGACTAACAGACTTGATTGACGAACAGCTGTTCTCGGAAGACAAAGCGAGGGAGAGATGGTATTTCAGATATGCATCCCATGTCAGGTAAACATGGAGGAGAGATGGGTCCCCCAGAGGAAGAGGATAGTGAGCACGACATCAACTCACTTGTGCGAATATTTGAAAAAGGTACCAGAAATACTATTGTGATGAATCCTGTGGAGTCATGACTGATCCGTGGACAGGGGACAGCAGCACTAGCTGATCCTGCCCCTAGGGGCAGTATCATGAGGGAGGATCACGTGAGAGGAGATGGCTGTTGGGGAAGGTGGTGACCCCATCAGGAGAGACGTGTTATTCTTCCCTTCTTAGAGAATACCTCATAATTCCTAAATTCTTGATGGCTTGTCGCCATACAAATCCCTCCCCTTGTAAAATACAGAACCCCCCTTCCTGCACATCACTCGAGACAAAATTCCATTCATACCTCACACACGCGTCATTTCAGAAATCGAAGAACCTCTATGGACTTCATCTCCCATAAAGCCCCAAGTACTGAGACAAGGAAGATGAAGAAGGGGTGGA
Source organism: Ambystoma mexicanum (assembly GCF_040938575.1). Lineage (NCBI taxonomy): Eukaryota > Metazoa > Chordata > Amphibia > Caudata > Ambystomatidae > Ambystoma > Ambystoma mexicanum. The sequence goes on from NC_090939.1 coordinate 937,280,935, forward strand.
TGCAGATCGAAACAACATCAAGTTGAATGCGCAGACAAGTTGTTTTTATAGATCTCGAGTGCGCAGGACATTTTAAAGAGGGTATCTGCACTCAAGAGCAGGAAAGGAAAGCAGAGTCGGAGAGGAAGGCAGAGGCAGCAGTACTCAGTGCTCAGAGAGACAAAGCATCACCTCACTGATGAGGCCCAACAAGGCTGAAACACGTGTATGGGGTTGCTTTTGGTACTCTTGTTCAGAGAGGAATTGCCATAGCATTTCAGTGCTGGACTGCCCATGTGGGCGGGACAAAGACTGATATGCAAATGGGTATTTCCCATCTGTGTAAGCTACAGTGAGCAAAAAGCGTGTGCTGCAACCTCTCACCTCAGAACAGGTTATCATGCCATGTTCTTTCTGGAGAGGAGCGCCTGCTACCTTCTTTGAGAGGCAGCAGTAGGGATAAGGACCGTGCTAGCGGAGGTGAAGAACACCAGTGTTAACAGGCAGCAGCTCGCCCCTGAGAAGGCAGCTTACCAGTGTGGCGCAAGGCCAGGAGAAATGCTGCGGGCACCCTGGAAAGACTGTCAGAGCTCCAGGAGCAGCAGCAGAACCATCAGAGATATGGTTTTGTGCTGAGAAGCAGCAGCTTTTGATCCTGGTCGCAGAGAGAAGCTGGCGAGGAAGCGCGCAGCTTCTGGGAATTCGGAAAGAAGGTCTGCAGTGCAAGGCAGGCCATCCCAGAGAGGAAGCTTCACCGCCACAATGTGCGATGGGCCAGGAACACTGCAAGATACCTGTGAGTCTGCCCAGAGGCATTTGGGACCCCCGGGCGTACCAACAGGCATGTAAGCAGATAAATGCAACAAGAATATTTGAATAACGACCAAAAAAAGTGCAAAGGCAAATCTTCAACAAGTCCCCATTTATGAGATCACAATGTGGGGAACATTGCAACAAGTACTACCCTAAGTAAATTAACACTTCAGAAATAAGAACAATGGCAAGTCCTGCATGCTTCCTGGGCACACTCCTGGAGAAGCTGATCATTTACCAATTGATCCAACACATAGAATGTCTCCACGACCACCAGTCTGGCTTCAGAGCAGCCAGAGGCACAGAAACTGCTCCACTGAACACCCGTAAAGACTTGTTCTCGAGTCTCAATTCCAACTCTCCATCCGTTCTTATCCTGCTGCATCTCTCCTCTGCCTTTGATGTGGTCAATCATGACACCCTGACAAATTGTCTTTGTGACAACCGTGGCATAACGGGCCTGGCACTGGACTGGTTGACCTCATTCTTCTCCTACCGACCTTCCCAGTTTCAACTGGGCCATTTTCTCTCCCTGTCGCACTCTCAACATGCAGCGTACCTTAAGGCTCTATCTTCTCACAGTGGCTCTTCAACATCTACCTTGCAACTCTGGCCCACCTGATCTCCTCCTTCCCGCCTCACTTCCAGTGTAATGCAGATGACAAGCAGCTCTCCTTCAAGCTTCCCTCCTCACTTATCCCTAAACGTCTGACTGCTATTCAGGCATGGAGTGCCGCCAATGATCTCTGCCTTAATGCCAGTAAGACTGAGATCCTTCTCATTGGGACCCCAGCTCCCTCCTACCGTCTGGCCCCCCTCTATGGGTCCCCTCCCCTCACCCTATTGTGAGGCTAAAAACCTTTGTGTCAACTTTCACTTCTCTCTCTCCTTCTCTCCCCACATTGCAGACCTTGCCAAGAAGGCCCACTGTCAGCTGCACCTCCTCAGAGGCATTCTCCCTTTCCTCACCTTCTCCCAGAAACGCAATGTTTCCAGAGCTCTGGTCCTCTCTAGGCTGGACTCTTGCAACAGCCTCTCCCTCAATCTTCCTTTATCCTCTCTGCCTTCTGCAACGAATCCTGAATAGGACTGCAAGACGTATCCTCGGCCTCAAGCCCGGGGACCACATCTCTCCAGACCTAAAATCACTCCACTGGCTCCCAGTTGCTGCTAGGATCAGGTTCAAGACCCTCTGCATCATCCACAAGGTTTTCTGGGGCCTGGGACTTCGCTATATCCAACTCTCTCTCCGTAAATACCTCCCTGCTAGTTGCTTCTCTAAGCAAAGGGTGGGGGTAAATCTCTTCCCTCCGCAGGAGCCTCCCTCTGGAATGGTCTCCCTGTCTGGCTTGAGCCGCATCTCCTTAAGTTCCAGAAGCTCCTCAAGATCCTCCTTTCCTCTTCTTCCTTCCCGCTCCTTCTCCTCTGCTAACACCCCCATCTGCTGCAGTGACTGGCTGCCTGGTTCCCTCTGAGTTCTACAGGGCACCAGCCCCCCGACCAGTCCACCTCCCCCTCCTTGCACTTAGCATGTGAACCCCCCAGCCCGTGTACCGCATGCAATCCCTGGAACTTGCCTTCCGTCCACACCACTCCTTTTCAATTGCACTCTCTCCTCTTTATCACACGCTTCCCTTCCCCCATAGTACTTCACGTTTCATTCAGACCGGCAAACCCTGCTTCCCTTGCACTTCTTGTTACTGCACTTGCACAATCTGGATGTCACAAGGCCTAGTAGGACCGTTATTGTTATCTTTCTCCCTTGTCCCCCCCTGTGCCCCTTTTTTGTCTTGAAATACCATTTTTTGGATAGGCGGCTTACAAATATCAAATAAATAAATGAGATGTCATGGTGTGGAAAGTTGGAACAAGTAATACCTCAAGCAAATAAAGTAAAAGCATGGAGACGTAATGCAACTGTGCTATACTAGAGGACACTGAAACAGAAAAGAAGTCCTGGTGAAAGTAACACATCGGGCAGAGAAAACATAAGGGGGAATTACAAGACCCCAAGGGGGAATGTCTGGCAAGGGAGTTTGCCAGGCCCTCTACCTAAATAAGGAAATGTGGGAAAGATACCTGGCAAGCGAGCATACCAGGGTTTTGAGGAGCCCATAAGAAGTCCTTGTGAAAGGAGAACATCGGGCAGAAAACACTTCAAGGGGATTTCTGGCAGGGGAGTATGCCAGGTCCTCTAACCAAAATATTCTGGAAAAGACTGGACAATGTGGGAAAGATACCTGGCAGGAGAGTACACAGGGATCTGAAGAGTGCATAAGGGGATTCCTGGCAGAAGAGTACACCAGGAAGTCCATGAAAGGTGTTTTTCATTTTATTTTTTTTATTTTTTTATTTTTTTATTTATAGTGTCGTTTTTTTAGTTTCATTTAAAACTTTTAACACACTTTCCAATTCAATTCAGTCCGACTCCTTTCCTTTCTTTTCCTCACTTAATGCAACCGGATGAATTGCGGATTCCCTCTGCTAGGTCATTATTTTTATCGTTGAGGATTTTATCCAGAAAGTTTATACCCGCACATGAGAAACGTGGATTGTGTCCTTGGATAAAATAATCCCATCGTTCCTCATCGTTGCAATGGGTTGTTGTTGACATATATTTGGATAACAAACGCTTTCTGTCTTTTGAAACGGCGGTGCAGTTCATCAAGAGATGTACCGGAGTCTCTAGTTGCGAATCTACTTGGCAGAACCTGCAGCGACCCTCGTTAACGCCTCTTCCTCCAGTTCTGTGTTTATATTCATTTGTTGGATAGACTCCTAATCGAATTTTTAGTAGTGTTGCTCTATGTGTATATGATGGAAATTTTACTAGGTACTCCGGAAGCATATTTCTTTTTCTATGTTCGACTGCCAAGGAGTTTATATTCGATAGCTTCATTTTGGCTTCTCTTGTAGCAATCCAGTCCTGTCTCATGAGCTTTTCTTTTACTTTGCTGGGATTGGTAATCAGTTCTTCTTTCGAGGAGTCCATTTTTGTTAGTACCTGGGACCATTCTCTTTTCCAATGATTAAGGTAGATTGAGCTTTTATCTACTCCTTTAGTTGCCAGTAGTTTGTAGCTTTCAGCCGGACTGGTTTCACATATTTTCCTCAATAAGCATAATGATTTCCATTTCATTGTAGCTTCGAGTGACTCGAGGCCCAGTTCTGCTCTAATCGCCACTATCGGAGTACACCTTGGAAGCTTCAATACTGTTTTCCAAAACCCACTTTCCAGTTTCGACCATAGTTTGTGTGTTAGATTCAGACCAGCTTCACTTCCATATGCTAAGGAGGGCATGACTTTTTGAACATAGAACAATCTAACTGGTACCAGTGAAAATTTTCCGTATTTGCCGTCCAGAACCCTTCCTTGTGCACTTAGATTTCTGATTTTTACTAGCAGCGTTTCTATCCAACTCTTTTCCACTGTCGAGGAATTGAGTCCGATTCCTAAATATTTTATCATCTGTATTCGTTCGAGAGGTTCACCTTCTATATGCCATTTAAATTTTTTTCTTATGGCGTTGTTCTTGCCGTTTATAGTCAGGATCTTTGATTTTCCCACATTGATCGTCAAATCATTTTTTTGCATGTAGGTTTGTAGGTTGTTTATAAGTCGTTGCAGCCCTATTCTTGTTTCATCTAGTAATACTATGTCGTCAGCATAGCATATTATCGCAACTTCTTGATTATTAATTTTTGGACTGAAGTGTCTTGTACATGAAGTGATTTCTGAAATATCGGCTATGAACAATTTGAACAGTGTTGCTGCAAGCGGACAGCCTTGCTTCACTCCCTTGTTAATACTGATGTTGGCCGTCAAATCTCCTCGATCGTTTACTCTGATTTGGGTAGTCGTGTTTTGATGTAACGCCCTTATCGGGTTCAATAGGTCCGCAGGACAAGACCAGGATTTTAGTTTTTCCCATAACTTTCTTCTGTTGACAGAGTCAAATGCTTGACTTAGATCGATAAAAGCCAAGTGTAGTTCTTTTTTAAATTCTATTGCGTTGGTTTTTAACATGGATATTATAAATAGGTTTAAATCCGTTCCTGTCCGCTTTGTGAACCCTGTTTGGCGCGGGTCGATGATGTTGTTCGTCTCTGCCCATTTTGTCAGATTTTTCTGTAAGTCTGCTGCAAACAGTTTTCCTGTTGTTGCTAGTAGCGAGATAGGTCGGTAGTTTGAAGGCAAATCACGTTGACCCTTTTTATAAATAGGCACTGTTATACTTTTTGTCCATGTTTCTGGAATCTTTCTTTTTAGTACAATGCTAGTGAATAAGATGTTTATTATCACTGCCCATGATTTTGGATCTTTCTTCAAATGGATATTCGTCAGTCCGTCTGGACCTGCCGCGGAGGAATCTTTTAATTTCCGAATTGCAGTTTCAATTTCTCCTTCATCCATCATGTTCCTCCAAGGAAGTGTTGAGATCTCGTCTGGTAAATCTACATCGTCAGATCTAGCAGAGAAGACATCAGTATAATGATTAATCCAATCGTTCTCGGAGACCCCACATATAAGTCTACTTCGATGGTTCAGGGTGCAGTTATTTACTAAGTCCCATGTTTCTCTGGTGTTGGACTTTTGTAGGGAGTTCACCATTAATTCCCCTTGTTCTTGAAGTCGTCTTGTTTTAAAGTCAGTGAGCCAGTTTTTATATTGATTTCGGTGTACTTTGATATTCCTTTGCTTGTCTATGTTTGAATTTTTTTTGCTTTTTTTGCTAGCTCTTATTTCCTTTCTTAGTAGTTTCCTCCTTTCCACTAGTTCACTACTGTACTTATGCTTATGTATTAAAGCATCAGATTTAAGTCCTGATCTTGCTGTTTTATAGGCTTCTAATAGTGTTTCGTAGTTAAGATGGCCCGTCACATTATTATCAGCTTCTACGAAGATCTCTTTCAGCTTTAGGATATTTTTCGTTGTTAGCTTTATTCGATTTGCTGATGGATTTAAGTCCAGAGTTGAGCTGTTTCCCTGAGATTTTGTAGGTTTCTCTCTCCTCCATGATGTTTTAAGGATGTTATGGTCACTGACATTTTGTTGTTGGATTTCAAAATGTTCTATTTCCAACATCAGGGGCAGCGAGACCCAAATGTAGTCAATTGTTGTAGCTGCTTGTCCATTCGACCACGTGTGTTTACCTGGAATATCGCCGCGCGTTTGACCATTTAACATATGCAGGTTGAGGCCTTTTGCCGTCTGTGCCCATCTGGCTACATTGGAATTTCCCGTCTGCAGTTCATCTATCCGCGGGAGTCCGTTGTTTGTCAGACATTTTATGTTTAGATCACCACATAAGATTATTTGGCAAGTGGAATTCTGTTCCCTTCTTTTGATTATTATGTCTGTGATTGCTTGAAGGAACTGGGAGGTTGATATTCCTATTGGATTCCAATAGACATTTATCATTAATAAGGAGGCCGTTTCCACGTCCTTGGAGTCGTTGACGGTTTCTATCAGAGTCCATTGTATTAGGTGAGTTACATTACCTTTTTCCTTAATCCGCCAGCCACTTCCTTTTCTTATTAGTGTGATTAGGCCGGCATAGGGTCTCCCGTTTCTTTCTTTTTTTGCGGGGTTCATGGCGATCTCAAAGTTTCTGCATGCTGGCAATTCGCGTAACCAGGTCTCCTGTAAACATATAAATGTGGCATTATTCAGATGTGGATTCTCCTTCGTCATCAGGTGCTTGAAACCCCTCGTATTCCAAGATAACAGTGATTCCTCGATTTTTGCTTCCAGCTGTCTTGGCTATCGTTCGTTTCCCTCTGAGGATAGGGAGCCTGCTAACCACGTCCAGTCTTCTTGTAGCTCTACATTCCTTTTCAAACTATCTTTTCTGTCTTTATTTGTTTTTCCTCTTATTCTGACGTCGTTTTTCGCCAGTTCTTCGAGTTCTCTCTTCCTGTTTGTCACTGTTATTTTGAAATTTTCTTTTGACATCCTGCTTGTTCCCTTTTGTGGTACTGGAGTTTTTGAGGCTCTTTTCTGATCACGATATATTTGCTCTTTTGCGATGTTGTCAACTTGTTTTAGGTTATTTAAGACTTCTCGAATCTCGTAACCTCGTTTCAACAACTCTTTACCATCTTTTAGGATTGATTCTTTGAGAGTTCTTGATTTCAGGTGTAAAGCAACTTTATCCACACGATCTTCGTCAATGTATTCGACCACCGCTATATCTTCGTTTCTTACCTTTCTCAATTTGTCTACACAATGAAGCAGGGCAATCACGTTTTTTCGATTTAGATTTTTTCCTTCGTTTTCCTCAAGCAAATTTTCCACCAGCACCTTTATTGGAGACTGGACTCTTTCGTTTTGCTGATTTTTTGTATGCTTGCAATCCTGATCACTTGACTGTTTGTGTCTCGGGTGCTTAGGGTTCCATGAGTTATGCGATTCTCCCGTGAGATCGCTCTTGGTCCTTGCTTTTTCAATCAAGATATTTTCCCTATTCATTCTGTTTCTTTTTTCATCGAGAGTTAGAAATCCTGGGCTGTCGTGGTGATCATCATCGTCCGAGTCCCAGTTTGCACTTTCATCGCTCTTTTTTTTATTTTTATCTCCCCCGCGTTGTGGACTTACTTCGTTTAACACTTGACATGGAGACTCACCCACTTCCGATATGTTTTGCCTGTTTTTTGCCTCCACCTCTTCAATATAGAAGGAGACATCCTCGATCAGATCTCTTGAATTGTCTTCCGACTCTAGGCTGCTTTCTTCATCCTCGCTGATCAACACTACATGCCTTCCCCTTTGTTTGGGAGACGGTCGAGAAGTAGGTTCTGGTTCGCTGCTTAAGGTCACTTTTTCGTTTTCACTTGTTTGATTGATGTTCCTAAATATTGGCCGAGTGCCTTTTATAGATCCCTCTCCTTTTTTTGAGCTTTTCCGGGTTCTCTTGTCTTTAGCCTCTACAGTTTTGGTTATTCCAAGTATGTTTTTTGATGTATTTGTAGCTTCGACCGCGATTTTGTGTTGGTTCACCTGCCTTTGTTTTGGCCCAAACACGGGGAAGTGTACAAGTTTGTTAAATTTGTTTTTCTTACAAGGATCGATGTCTCTTGTTTCAGCTAATAGCTCAACGTCTCGTTTAGACATGTTGTCGTTTCTCGAATCTTCAACGGGATCGTCAGCTATTGTTTCCATTCGCTTCGTGATTTCACTGGTGCTGCTTGGTCGAATTCTTGCCTCGTCTAGTTCAAGCTCACTTGTTTTTGATGACGTAACTTTATTCAGTTTTACACTGTGAGTTGGAGCTGGGCGGTCTTCTTGATTTTCTTTGTCAATACTCTCGGTATTTCTTATGTTGGGTCTATTTTCTGCCGTGGTTGTTTGTTTAGAAGTATCTACCAGGCTCAGTAGATTTTTGTTCCTCTCTGCCGACTCAGTGGATTTCCGCATCCATTTTAATGAGTCTAATAAGGCATTAGTCAAGATGTCTTTTTCGTGCCTGTCTCCACTTGCCAGATCGAACAGTCTCCTTTGCCATGCTGCTGAGGTTTCTGCTTCTTGATTTAACCTCGCTTCCAGTTTCAACGCTGTTATTTCCTGGGCAGTTAGCTTGGTGAGCATTAATGCTACAAGAGCGTTGTTGTCCTTTACGTTTTCGCTGATGGACTCGTACAGTTTCATGTATGGGGCTAGAGAGATTGTTAAAGCGGCCATTATATTATTCTGCAATTGTGTTCCTGTAAGTGGGAATGAGGTTTGACCTACAACCACTTCCTCATTAGTGTTTGTGCTCTCTTTAGTATTTCCTGTTTTTTTTTCATTACTCTGCGCATTAATGGTAACTTGAGTCATTCTTTGTGGTGAACGTTCGTCTGTTTGTGTTGCGCTACATCTCATTGTGGGATTTTCGCCCATCATGTCCCCTTGTTGCATTTGGGCGTCAATGAAACGGCGCCTTTTTTCGAATGTTGAATGCAATGATCTTTTGTCGGCTGGTGAATAAGTCGATAGGTCAGCGTCATCAAAATTAAGAAAGTACTGAGTTCTTAAAGCCCTGCACGGGGTCTTCTCAGTTCTCAGTCCATGGGCGCCGGTCGTTTTTTTGGATCTTGATCCTAGGTCTTTCATTTCGCATCTCCCAGGAGAGGGACTGCTTTCCTGGCAATGTTTTAATCTAGCACCTGATGTTGTTCTCCTCGGTGTGTTTCCTTCCATTGTTTTAATAAAATGTTCTCTCCATTCGTGTTCTCCGATCTCTTCAGCAATTGAGTTTTCCTGACCACCATTTTTAACAGACGGTCTTTTCCCAATTAAGGGTGAATGTAGTTTTTTTTTTGCTGATTGAAGAAACTGATTTGTCAGTCTGTGTGCGTCAAACCCTTCTTTCTGACTAGGTCCACTATTCAGTAGGCTTTGCTTGATTAATGATTCCAGTTTTTTGTAATCATTCTCGTTTGGTCCGGCTTCCGTTTGAGTCTTTGTGTTGTTTGATTGTTCCTCAGCAACACTCAAGACATCGTGTGAGATTATGCTGTTGTCGTTCTTCTGGTTCTCTCCTTTTTCACTTGTTGATAGTATTTCGGACGCGTCTGAATACACTGATTCGTCCAGGTCTTTATTCTGTGATTGTGTGACTAATTCATTGTTGTTTACACTGATACAATCTATTTCTCTGATAATCAGTTGTTTGTTATTTTTTGGATATTGCTCTAACAGAGTTTCTGCAGGCTGTACTCCCTCATGTTCGCTGATTGTTGATGTTTGACTGCCCTCATTCCTTTCTTCCACGGGCAGGTTTGCTCTTATTTCATCATCTTCCTTTCTTAATTCTATTTCGTTTTGCTGAGCTTCCAGCAGTAAACCTAGATCTGTTAGTTCGGCGTCTGTAACGTTTAGAAGTTCTACTGTCATTGGTGTTGTTGGATCAGGGTCTTCGCAGTGTGAGTCCTTTACAATTATACACTGTAGTGCAGCTGCGTTTTTGCCTATGGATAAAAGTTGTGTTTTATCTACATGCTCTGAAGTTGCCCTTTCTTTATCTAAATTCACACAAACGGCCTTTCCTTCGTCCTGATTTTGAGTGAATGTGTTTATGAGTGCGGATGAAGATGTCGGTTTGAGTGGGAAGATTTTCAAGTCTCGTTTAGTTGCGAGCCTCCTCTGTTCACTCCCTCCCATCTCTGTGGTTTCTAGATTTCTCGGCAATTTAATGTTTGCGAGTATAGGAAAGGCACCAATCTTACCTCCTTCTTCGTGAGTTTCTTGACCGTGTCGCAGCTTATCTCTTTGTTGTTGTGGAAGTCTTGAGTTAGCTCTTGTTAGTGGGCGGGCTGTTGCACCTCCGATTGAGGTATTACTGTTGTCAGCCGATAATAAATTTATCGAGGCCATTTTTCTCCGCCTCACTTTGTAGTTGCCTAATTGAAGTCGAACCGTAAGGTGTCTCTTGTGTCTGTTGTTGTAATTTCGTTACTTTTACTGTTGGAGTGTTTATCTGGAATAGCACTGCTAAACGTTCAAGCGGGGATCAAAGAGATGAAATCTCCGCAGTCTCCCCTGTTTGGATGGTGCACCCCAGCACCCAACAGCCGCACAACAGCCGGCGCCCTTTACCCCGTCGGGCTTAACGCCGCAAGGGTGGATTGAGCAGTGCTTTATGCCGAGGTGAATTCACGTGATGCGTCACGTGATCGCAGCTCCGCCTCCTCCTGGAAGCGAGCGTTGTTCGGCGGAGTTCTTAGTGACTCCAAGCGCTGGTTTGCATGCAGCAGCAGCAGGCTGGAAGACACTCCTTCCACAAGAAATGTTCCTTTCTCAGAGCGATTTTTGCTGGGAATAAAGGCACACGCCTCTCGGCTGGGTTGAGCAGTGCTTTATGCCGAGGTGAATTCACGTGATGCGTCACGTGATCGCAGCTCCGCCTCCTCCTGGAAGCGAGCGTTGTTCGGCGGAGTTCTTAGTGACTCCAAGCGCTGGTTTGCATGCAGCAGCAGCAGGCTGGAAGACACTCCTTCCACAAGAAATGTTCCTTTCTCAGAGCGATTTTTGCTGGGAATAAAGGCACACATTTGAACACAATCTTTTCTGTTTGTGAACGCAATCCAAAGCTGTAACATATTGTTTGCCTAAGAACATTTCCGAACTGAGTATAGAAATCCTCAAGGAACTGTTGATTGAAAGAGACACTTTACCATTCTTAAGAAACTGTTGTGTAATCTCATTTGCCATCCTTGGGGAATTGTTGTTAAAAGGAACCTTTTTTTACCATCCAAATTGTACTGTTGCTTGGAAAAGACACTTTGTTTCACCTAAATGTCCAGGGGAAGGGATCCATTGATTTCATTGCATTAGTTTTGAACACTTTTTGCCAAACATAACCTAGAGACACTTCCTTCCACCCTTAGTTGTTTGTTTCTAGTGCAAGGGTCAGATTAGTATGTGTTGGACACAAGGACAGTTTATAAGTTTGACGATGTGACACAGACTGATCTTTAGTTTTAGTGTCTTAGGTAGGGAAAACTCTCTTCATCATAGGGACAGAGAGGCCTTCATCAACCCTTTTGTTTTAATAAAGATGTCTGATAAGTAAAATAGTACAGCTTTGTGTCTGCCTCTCCTTTCTGACCCCTCACGCTATGGACCAATGGCCCTCATGATGTACGGCTGTTGAAGGGAGCTGGGGCTGTCCGCATAAAAGTGAAGGAAGGGTCACTGCTGCCCGGGGTGAAACAATACCCACTATCACGTGAAGCAGAGAAGGGTATATATGACACACTCCTCGCACTATGGTGACAGGGCATAAAAAAGACATCAGAATCCCCATGTAACACAGCCATTTACCCTGTGAAGAAGTTGAAAGGGGCGCGGAGATTCAATCAAGATCTCTGCTGCTTGAACAACATGGTGGAGGCAGAGTTTCCACTCTTACCAAACCCAGCCACAATATTATGTAACATATATACAGGAGCAACCTGCTTCAGAGTCATTGATTTGAAGAATGCTTTCTTTTCCATCCCATTGCACCCAGATTCACAGAATCTCACCGTATTTACTTATCGTGGTATGAGGTTCCAACATACTTGTTTACCCAAGGGTATTGTGAGTCACCTTATGTTTTCAATAGGGTGGTTCAGATGGACTTAAGCAACTTGCAAACACACAGCACAGTCATCCAGTACATGGATGACCTCCTGGTGTGCAGCGCAACGGAGGACCAGTGCAGGAAAGATTCTGTTCCACTTCTGACATTGCTAGCAGAAAAGGGATAAAAGGTAGCCAAAGGGGTACAAGGTATACTAGGAGAAATTGCAGTACTACCAAAAAGTATTTTACCTAGAACAGATACTATCAATAGACTGCAGGAGAACTACTCCAGAGAGTAGAAGTGATACAGAGCACACCACAGTCATGCACGGTCAAGCAGGTGCAGCAGTTCTTAGGCCTGTGCAATTATCGCACGGCCTGGGTTTACACAATTACGAAGCCCCTTCTTCAGTGACTAAAAGAAGCACAGAAGGTAAAAGCCCCCATTAAATGGACATTTGAAATGAATGATTTGCCGAACTGAAGGAAGCATTCGCACACACCAGTTTTAGCAACTCCAAACTATAAAGAAAAATGAGTTCAGTTTTCACATTCTGATGGCACAGTGATGCCGGCCATCCTAGCTCAAAAGATGCCACAGGACACAAGCCCCTGCCCTACTACAGTGGTCTTCTAGACCCTGTAATGCAAGGCCACTTCCTTTGCGAACAGGCACTCTCTGCAGAAGCATTTGCCATAGAGAAATCAGCAACAATAATGATGCACTGTACAGTCATGCTCTATGTTGGGCATTCGCTTTTTTGCGATACTAGAAAAATCAAAGTCCACATTAACAACTTGGATCTGGGTACGAGATAACTTTGCCATATCCAGCAATTTAGGTATTGGGTTGTCAATCCAGCGACGTTCATAGCACAGCCGGCAGAGGTAGGCGAGTATGTGCATGACTCTGCCTGATATATGGACAGGATGGGGGATGACTCTGAAGTACGTGAAAGGGCCCATTGAAGGAGGAGAAATGCCCCTCATTGATGGGTCATCACCTGCAATACCCAGCACAACGGTCAAAAGAGCATTTAGCTGCAGAGATTAAAACCAAACCTTTGTGCTTAGTTGCAAGAATTGGTAACTGAGTTTGTAAATAACTGTTTAACATGCCAGAAATGTACAGCAGGGTGCACACTTAAAAGTGTTAAGGCAACATTACCACACCCCAATGGGCCCTTCTAGCATTTGCATATTGACTGTTATATGTAGGATTGATGTAGCTTTATAGGTACTTGATCGTCATGGCATGTCCTTTCTCACATGTGCTCATAATGATGCAAAATCTGCAGCCACATTTTTGGTCCATGAAGTATTCCCCAGGTGGAGGTATGTGATGTTTTGAGGTCTGACAACACTTTGCCAGCGATCTTTTTAAGGAAGTAACATTCTTAATTGGCATTAAGGACAAACTGTGTTCTGCGTACCATCCCAACCCAACGGACTTGTCGAGCATCTCAATGGCCTACTTAAGAGGGCCTTGCCAAGCTGTCAGTGACACTTTGTGTTGCTGTGATAGCCTTTCAACTGATTCAAGTGAAGTGTACTCCCAACAAAAGCGTGGTTTTAATTTTCAAGTTAGTTATCTTTTTTTCTAGCTTCTCGACTTTTGAGCAAAGAGACTTTATGGATCTTTTTAAGGACCTAATCTGAAGTGCCATTAAATAGAATTAAGGTGTTGGTCAGTTTAACATCCAAGCACAAAATAATAAAGCATGTCTGATCAGCAATCTTTAAGTTGACAAAGTGACTGCATGTAATCGATTTTGCCACTGTGGCATTGTTTGTGTTTTGCACATCGTCTATGCTTACCATTTATTATTCATGTCTCTCCCCTCCCTTCTGTTTGTCTTCCTTCCTCTCATTGTGATCACTAGGTATAGAATGTGTGTGCAGTAACTCTATAGTACTTATTGGTCCTTAAATGACATGCCTAGTTTTCAAAAGATGTCATACTGCCGCATGATTTTGATATGATGTGGCATTTATAACGCGCCTGTACACAAGTGTTTCTAGGCAAGATGTTCATTTGACACATCTTTTTAAATATTGTTTTGTTTTTACTTTAGACTAAGTACACAGATGTTGTTAAGGCAGATTGATGGTTCTCATGCCATCAGTCAATAACAAGGCCCTATTTTTTTCACTTCACAGTTGGGGATGTTCTCTCTCCTCTGGCTAACTGCAAACCTAACTATCTACTGGATTCCAAAGTAGATCTCTCAAAAAACCCACTTCCCTTTGCCTACCCTTTCTCAAACAGCATCAACTCAAATAGGCTCTCCCGATGGTTCTAGTTAGTTTAAAACTAGGAATGGGGAGTAGACTTTTAATCCTGGACCAAAATATCCTGGTGGCTTGTGCAGTTGCATCTTATTCTGTAAATGTAATGCTAAGCACCATGTAGAACCTTGAGCCAGGGTCAGAGACCTAACCTAATTTGAGCCTTTACCAGTGTCAAATCTACTCTTTCCAGGCAGGATAGTGGAGATAACAAGCAGCTACATTTTGCAAAACCTGGAGCTGCAAATTCACAAACTAGGGAGCACTGAGGAGGAGTACATTCCAGTAGCCAGTGATTGCCCCAATAGTTGGCCTTAACAATGGTCCTCTGTTTTATAAACCGTCATTGTTAGAAACAACAGAAGATAACAATTGGAGGAGAAAATCATGGTGTTATCATCAACATTCTATGAGAGCATGGAGAAAATAATCTTGCAGGCTCTTCTAGGAGCCTGCCAGAAATCCGAATCTATTTTAAAGCAGTGAGACTTGGAGGCTAATGATAAAATACTGTTTTAGATTGATTGAGGCTCAGCCAAAAATCCATTCACTTCATAATGAGGCTAAACTGCTTTTGAAGGTATGCTAAATTGCCTGCCATTGAGTTAAGTAACCACTTGAGCATTTTCAGCATATGCGCGAAGGACGACGCACGATCTACAGAAATTACACAGGAGAAGAAACAGTCGGGAACGAGGTGGCACTGATGCAAGCAACCATTGTCATAGTGGATTCAAAGTCATCCAGATTGACTATTGATTAGTCAGAAAGGAAGTGAGAAGTTTATTTTTCACTTTTAACTCTCCACCACACGCTACAAGTGAGATAAGAGAGGGGGTAATAGAGGGTACGAAAGGCAGAAAAACAACAGAGGATCAATCGCATGCCTGGGTGTCCCCTTATCATCTAGCAGGGGAGTGTTTGTATCCTTGAAGAGCCTTAATCCTGACTGCCAATCTCCTTAAAGAACATGCCCCCCCCCCCACAAGTGCCTGCTACTGTAAAATGTCTGCCGTAGCCACAATATTAAGCAGAACTAGTGCACTGTGAATAGGCCTGTAGCAGGAGAACGGTGCAGAGTTTAGGCATGGCATTTTAAAAATGCATGTTCCCAAAGTGTTGGGGGAAGAGTATCAATAGCACGGTAGGACCATGGGCATTGAAATGGTTTGCTTCGCTTCCCACCTCTTAGGGTGGATTGCTTCATACCTCTTATTGTGGAGCCTTATGGGTAGACCACTTTCTTTAAGTACCTGCATGTTAATTTATGCAGTACCGAAAGTATCAACTGTGACACAATGCCTTTCTATGACATCACAGAGGTAGTTAAGCCTGACTGATTACATGTTTTCTGTTGAGACCTACATTTATCTTATGGTCCCCACATGCTCATGGTTGTAAGTGCCCCATTGAATATATGCACCATATTGATAGCCCTATGGAGTACAACCGGCTTCAGCTCAGCGTGAATATGACCAGAGTAATTCTGTTTGGTGAAAAAGGCTAGAGTTAGTGGGCGGATGTATGCTCAGTCTTGAAGCTTTTTCTGCAAATCTCTGAAACACTGTGGTCATTTTTGTTAAGGGTGATGTCTATGAAGTGTTTGTGTTAAGAACCATTCAAGTGTGTGTTTTTTAAAATCTGTAAAATTCACATTGTGCAAAAATACTGTAATGGATGGTTTGCTAATCTTGCAGAAGTTGCAATTAAAAAGTTTCAGGTGACCCTGAAAACAAGGGGGCAACCTGGCTTGTGGTATAAAATGTCAGGACGACATCACAACTGACTGATGGGACATTGATTTCCTCTCAGTGGATGACCCTGTAGAAAAAGGTGTGCTTGGACTTTAAAATACTTCATGGACAAGGGCTTCCATTCAGACAATACCCAGTGAACATCCCTCTCTGAGCCCCCTGATCTTCCAATGAAAATCTTCCAGTTCTTTCAGGCATCCATCTAGTCACAAAGTAAAAATATCGGCTTGCATTTGAAAGTGCATGAGTCTGGAACCCTCTTCACTGGTCCAGAACGAGGCTAATGCAGCTCAGTTTTTGAAGGGTAGACGAGGATTGTATAGAACAGGTCAAAGAAGATCCTATCCTCAGTCCAGGAGTAATCTGGCCTTCCCACACCACTGTAACCGTACCCTTAAAGCTTCTTAAATTCACCAAGAACGTCCATGCAGCCCAGTCCAGGTTTTTGCTTCCAGAGAAGCCATGTTTGAAAAACTCACTCTCATTTCAGAGTCCTGCTTTCCTCTCTATGAATCTGTCAGTTTGTGGCCTAGGGAGTAGGTAGTTGGTGGGTGTTGGTTACCCTATCCCCTTGTGTATCTTCTAAATCATCCAGGCTAACAAGGTCAGCCAGGCATTGCAGAAGGCCTTAAAGCCTCTGAGCCAGAGACATGCCCACATCAATAGAAAAAAATCACACAAAGCGTGACCGTTTGTCATGGCACACAGAAGTACAGACATTTTCCCGTTTTTTCTGTTCCCGTTTGCCCTTCACAAAGTCAATTCTTGACTTTATCCTGCTATCTACCAGGGTTGTTTTTATTGAGTCCCCATCCGGATGGTGTTGCACAATCCAGGAGCCTCTTCTACGTATAAGACCTCTTATGTAATCGGAGAGGCGGGCTAGCTATTTCTATAGCCACTGCTTTGGGTTGGGAAATCAAACAATCGCATGTTTTGGTTTCTAATATTCAATTTTTAACAACTAATATTATAGGAGCAAAACCACTTGGCTTTTTAAACCTATACTACAAAAATGGAAATGGGTCACTTACTTTACTGGAAACCTTACAGAGAATTATACAAAATAATTGTATTTTAGATGACTCTGACCTGACAATGATTATTGGGGGGTGAGGGGGTTTCAACCTCAGACTTGGTACGGGTAAGGATCTTCTCTATGAAAAAGAGGGACTGATCTTCTCTGTTCTGCGTCCCTGTCTGATTGATTCGGCCAAATCCAATTGAGCCCAGATATAATCTGGCTACAGAGCCATAAATGGTAGTTACCAGTCATAATCTGCTGGGAACTTTAATAATGGTCGTTTCCATAGCAAAATTAACTACACACTGGCTCCTATGAAATGCTGGGTCTGTATACATGGTTTTGAAATTCTTGACGTTTGCGATAGTGACCTCTATACACTTTCATTGGTTTGGAGCTTGGGTGGGAGAATGGCCACCCATACTGGTTTTCATGCCTTCTCACTTGGTAGAGGAACAAACAGGAGTGTCCTGCGATGGAAGGGCGACAAGGAAAATGATTTCTTAAGCAAAGTTCAAATGCAACTCTGCTAAGGATGATTAGCGCTTTTGATACTTTTATTACAAATTGCAGAGACATTTTAGTATCAAGATGTGTCATATGCCAACCAAGAATAAAAAAACTAAATCCTGGCTATCGACTAGCTGCAAGGAAAAAAGAAAGTTCTGCTCGCTGCTCTTAAAGTTACTTCTCACGATAGTGTTATTATTGGTCAGAGAGGTAGTGAGTATAAAATGGAATTGTCAAAAAGAAGGCCTGAGATTGCCAGTGGTCACTGGAATGCGCTGTGTGAGGCTGCATCCTCTCTTGACAGCAAACACGTCTGGAAGAGTATTGCAAAGAACTAACATGGTTTAGTTGTGGGCTGTTCTGATGCCCCTGAAGTCTACGTGCATGAGCAAGACCAGGTTGAACATATTTTTACACTCTACAGTGCAGCTCTGGTGTCTACTCCCCCACAGAGAACCCTAGAAATAGAACATCTATTTACTCCCGCAGCAGGAACCTTGAATCTTTCACAGGGAAATTGAATTTGTCATTGGACGGCAAAGGCCATTCTAGGTGCCAGGTCTGATGGGGTGCCAAATTATTTATTCCGTTCTGGCATTGATTGATGAACCCCTTTTAATAAGTGGGTGTTAAATGTGCTCTTGGTCACAAAATACATACCGTAGAGTAAACTAGCACTTACGTTCCTATTTATAAAAACAGGTAATCAATCATTTCACTCTTATTGCCCTATTACTCCACTGAATGGAACATCCAAGCTATTCTCAGTCATTCTTATGAAAAGAACGGAGGAGTGGGGAATGGAGCATAATGCTCGCTCTGACACACTGCTGGCTATTAGGCCTGGGATGGGCACCATAAATTAATGTGGCATCTTCTATCTGCTTCTCTAAGTATGTTTTTCTTCTGCAGACGCTTGTCTATGTGGACTTGAGTTCAGACTTTGACCATATGGACACACACCTCCTTTGAAATGTTTCAGATAAAAATGGGTGTTCAGAGACCAATGTTACGAGTGTTGGAGTCTCTCCACTCTTACTCGAAGGTCTGTGTTCAATTTGGAAATTAGGGTGAGATATTAGTAATAGTAAGGTAATAGTAAGGTGAAGAAAGGAGTTTGGCAGGGATGTGTGCTTGAACCTTTCCTTTTTAACCTTTATGTTCACACTCTCCCATCTGTTCGAGGGATTCTGGGTGCAGACCTTCCAAAGTGTGTAGGGCAGAAGGTTGCATGTTAAGATGGATTTCCAAAATCAGTCCTCGTGGTTGGATTTTGGGAGACCATCCTATTATGGTGAACCCGGAACACACGGAGTGGTTATACAAACCCAATCAATTTCAGGCAGCAGAGCGGCAAGGATCAGTCTCAGGAAGGAGAGTTGTCTAGGGCTACAATGAGCCCACACAGAGCAACACCAGTAATTCCAGTTAGACAGGTAAGTATATGAAAATGCAATAATTTATTAGGCCTTCAGTTTTCACACTGAAAAGATGCAAATACTGGCACTGGAAATCTCTCCATAAACCTACCTGAAGATTTGTATGCTTTGGAACTGGTGGCATTTGGGCACAATGCCCCACACCATCTTAGGTATGATGTGATATGGCATTTATAACGTGCTTATACACAAGTGTTTCAAGGCGCGACGAGGCAAGGGAGGGGGAACAGAGGGAAGACCGAGACAACAATCTTACTAGGCCAGGTGACATTGAGATCGCGCGTGCAGGGGAAGGGGGAAGGGGAAAGTGCAAGGGAAAAGGGGAGGGGCAGTGTAGTACATGGGATTGACAGTAAGAAATAAATAGAATAATAAGAGCAATAAATAAAAAGTGCAGCCAGCTGGTGGCAAGTGCAAGGGTAAGTGCAGACATCAGGTATCCGGTGCTGGTAGGGGACTGCGGGATACAGAAAACAGTCCCCAAGTGCGGGGGTTGCCAGGGAGGCAGTGCAGGTGTTCAACTGGCAGGATGGTAGACCTGGGCCTGAGATCGGAGGGTCGCCAGGTGACCAGTGCAGTTTCAGTTTCAGCAAGGAGTTCAACGGGGGAGAGGAGATGAGAAAGCAGAAGCAAAGAATAAGATCTTTAGGTGCTTCCGGAACTGGAGATGGTTCACCTCAAGTTTCAAGGAGGCAGGGAGGCTGTTCCAGAGGGAGGCCCCAGCCGAAGAAAGAGATCTACCATCAACTCATTGCATGGAGAAGCGACTGACCCTGAGGGAGTTGGAGGCTGATGAGCGAAGAGCTTGGGAAAGAAGATATTTAGGAAGAGCGAGTTGAGGGTATTGAGGCCAGAAGAGGGCCAACAGAGGCCGGCCAAAGAGTGACAGGAAAGGGGGGAGCAGGAGTGCCGATGAGGAGAATCTCAGTCTTACTAGCATTAAGGCAGGGATTATTGGCGGCACACCACTCCAGGATAGCAGACAGCCAGAGATGAGAGAAGGAGAAGAAGTGGCGGAAGTGAGTCTGAAAATGAGTTGAGTGTCATCCGCATAGCACTGAAAATTGGGGAAGAGAGCAGCTGATCGGTGATACTCAGATTATCACAGAGACGGTTGAGCAGGATGGCATGGTTGATTGTGTCAAAGGCAGAAAAGAGATCAAGTAGGATGAGGACGATTCTAAGATGGCCACCGTTAGGGAGTAGACGTGCCGGCTGAGCTCCCGTGTCTTCCCAGAAACCTACGTAGACTCCACCACCCTGCAGCGGTTTAATTGCATCCAAATATCAGGGAGGACAGCGGTGACACAGTCAGGGAGCAGGAATATCCCGGAGAATGAGAGCGGACCCTCCCCTGGAGTCACCTTCATGGGAGAAGTGGAACCCGGTGGGCAAGACTGATATGCGGCACCAAGGGGGAACATCCACACCCATTGAAGGAACTTGGTGTCGGGACCGCGGGAGGCGGTCAGGAGAGGAAGAACAGGCGTGGAGACAGGTGAAGGTAGAGGCCAGCGGGGAACATGGCAGGCAAAGGAGTGAAGCACCGGCTGCCAGCAGACGTGTCGGCAGAGCGGAACGTTGCAATGCCGGCAAACCCCATTGTGGATCGCAGTGGCGGCGGGGCTCCAGGAGGTGGAGAGCAGCTTGACAGCCGAGCGCCAGCTGAAAGCATATTGAAGACCGGAGCGGAGCACTCGAGGAGGGATTGCACGGATGGAGGATCCAATCCCAGGTGAGAGGTGCCGCAGCCCGGCGGACCTTCCCAGGAGAAAGCATCAGTGGGCGGTAAGAGAAGGAGCCAAGCTTGCGGACAAGTGGGCCACCCGAGCCGCGAGCGGGTGGTGCTTCCAGGAGAGAAGTCATCGCAAGGATTTGGGAGGTGAGGCCCCTGTGGGATGAGAAGAGAGTGAGAACCGCCAGGGGGGAGCCCAGACCGAGGACGCGGTGGACCCAAGATCAACAAGAGAATACGCCGGGAGGGGGACAGACCGTTAAGGAACAGGAGAGAGGCCATAGAGGGTTGGAAACGCCCAGCTAACGGAGCCTCTATAGTGGAACAAGGGCAGAGAGGCCCAGACCAGTTACGAGTACCCAGGAGGTTGGGCACAACATGGCGCACCACAGGAGAACAGGAGCACAGGCTGGTGCAGCATTGCAGCATTGCCAGGGGGAGACCCATGTCCCCGGGCAGTAACACCTGACACAGCAGTGGCACCAGGCCCATAGGGCCCCCGAACATTGGTAATTGGGGAGGGGAGCCACCACCAGAACCGGATCAACCCTGAGTGGGGTCCAACAGTAGAACACTCCGCAATAAGGAGGAGACTGATCACAGCAGAGGTGAAAGGAAAACTGGAAAGAAGCAGGGTAACACGCCACTCCAGGGAACTAGGGGGGACGACACCCAGAGCGGCAAGGAAGGTCTGGGCCAGTAAGGCGGCCAGAAAGGTGAAGCCGTGGGCCCCAACAACTGGGACTGTGGAGGAGAGCGGGCGGCATCCCACCATGTCCAGCAAAACTAAAGGCAAAGCAAACAAAGGGACACACCCACAGGGAGATACCCCCGGAACGCTACCGACATTGTGGGCATGCAGGTAACCCAGTGAGATGATTAGGGGCACCCAGGAGGAGGGTGCGACAGGCCGGGCCACACCAGAAGAGACCCAACAGTGCCAATATCGCGCCAGGACTTCCACGGTGAAATGCTATCCCTAAAGTCTAATCTGGTTAAGACTTTCCAGGACCAATTTCAGCTACTACGGTCGGACCTCAGAGCGGCCCTGGGGGATGTCAAGCAGGAATTGAATCAATTGGGAGAGAGAACAGACATTGTGGAGAGGGATTTACAGGAAGTGGCCGACGACATGAAGGCGAACAGCGAGGCAATCGAGAAACTGGATGTGGCAACACAGAACATGGAACTTCAAATGGATGATATGGAGAACAGGTCCCGGAGAGTCAATATAAGATTGAAACTGCTTCCGGAAACAGTGCAAGATAAGGACCTGAAGGGGGTCACCCAAAGCATCTTCGCAGAACTCATAGGGGAGGGGACCCGAGCACAGTGGAATTATACAGGGTCCACAGAGTGGGTCACCTAAACAGAGAAATGAAAGCCAGACCAAGAGATTTGCTTGCAGCTTTTACGAGATACAGCCAAAAAGAAACGGTGCTGAGAGAAGCAAGACAACAGGAACCGATCAAATTACAGGACCAATGGATTGAGCTTTATCAGGATCTAGCAATCAGTACATTGATGATTAAACGCCGTCAGATGGGCCCGGTCTTGGCGCTACTCGAAGAAAAGGGGATCAGATACAAATGGACATTTCCCTTTGGACTCCTCTTGAGTGGGCAAGGGGACAAAGACGTATTACCACCCACCAAGAAGGAATAGATATGCTGCATCTCGATCTGGACCCAGACCGAAGAGAGGATAGGCCCAAAAGGGCGCCAGGTACGTCGAACGGACCGGAAATGAAACCGTGGGAATGGTCTACAGTTGGAGACAAAAGAAGGAGACGGGCAACACTACGCGGCCCACCATACAGGGAGAGAGGTGAAAAGTTGAAGAGGGAGGGGAAGCACCCAGTGGGGGAGAGCCTTGAAGAGGCAGTATAAGAAAGGGTGGTGGATGACAAAAGGAGAACAAGGGCAGGGGAGTGGGGTGAATTCATCTGAGGATCAGCAAGGCCGATGAGACCCGAAGAGGGGGGGAGGGAGCGGGCGGAAGGGGTCGAGGACCCAGTTGGGTGGGGACAGGGGGGGGGGAGAGGGAGGCGGCTCGGGCAGAGGGACGGGCAGAGGGACCGACAAGGACAACTAGGAGGATGGGAGAGGCGAAAGAACGGAGCAAAGTGGATGGGAGAGATTGACAGAGAAAAGGCGGGGGGCATCGGCAAGCAAGGGAAGTAAGCAAATTAACAACCATTCAAGTGGGTAACCCATAATGTCAGGGGGCTTAACACCCCCCTCAAGAGGAAATAGCTAGAACAATTCACAAGAAAAGAAGAGCCGGATATTTTGGTCTGTAAGAAACTCATCTCATGCACAAAGACCAGGGCGACTAAAGCTGCGGGGGTTCGCCCGGATCCTGCATGCATCTGGAAAGAGCAAAGCGGGGGGAGTGGCCCTTGCCATCAAAGACACAGTGGTCTTTAGGGTCCTCGAAGTTGTACGGGATAAGGAGGGGAGATACATAATGGCCAGGGGGACGTATCAGGATCTCCCCTACACTATGGCAGTAGCACACGCGCCAAATACAGGCCAGGAGCAGTTCTTGAGACGCCTTTTGGCAGTATTGGAGGAGAATACACAGGGCCAAATTATCCTGATGGGAGACCTTGACATAGCCTGGGATAGGGGGCGTGATAGGTCGGGCGCACCCACGAGGGGAGGAGGAGCGGTGATGTCAGCAGAACTAAGGGAGAGGATCGTGAGGGCGGGGCTACGGGATGTGTGGCGGGAGCTGAAGGGGAATGAGGAGGGCTACACTTTCCTATCGGGTGTTCATGGGTCACAGTCCAGAACTGACTACGTCTGGGTCTCAACGGGCTTAGTGGGACGGATCCGGGATGTGAAAACGGGCCCCATTGGAATAGCAGAACATAAGATAATGTCCATTCAAATGGACCTAGGGCATAAGGAAAGAGGGGTATGGCGGATGGAAATACCCAAAGCACCTACTTAGGGACCCAGTAATTAGAGAAGAAATGGAGGGGAAAATCAAAGCCTTCTTTGAGTCCAACAAGAGGGGGGACAAAAGGGAAGAAACAAGGTGGGACATGTTCAAAGCTGTGCTTGGTGGAGAACTGATGGCAGCAATGGCTCAGAGGGAAAGGTAGCTGAGCGCACTGGAGCTACAGCTTGAAATGGAGGCGGAGGCAGCAAGGCAAAGAGCAGGAACTCCCTCCATGAGGGACTACAGGAGGGCGGTAGGGCAACTAGAGATGCTTCGCACCAAGAAGGCAGAGGGGGCACTGCTCATTGTCCGCCAAAAATACTATGCCTAAGCAAATAAAGCAGATGCACTCCTAGCGCGCCTACTACGGGGGCGAAGTCTAAAAATGCGATCACTGTCCTGAAAACGGAAACTGGGGAGAGGGTTACACGATCGGAGATCATTCTAGAAACATTTTACGTATCCCTATACACATTTCAAGGCCCCCAGGCCCACGCACAAGAGGACTTCCTGCAAAGTGTAACAATGCACAGAATAGGGAGGGAGGCACAGGAAGCCCTTAGTCGGGAGATAACAGAGGACGAAGTAAGGAGGGTGATAAGGAGCCTGCCATCAAACAAAGCTCCAGGCTCAGACGGCTACACAGCGGCCTTTTACAAAACGTTTGTGACTGAATTAACCCCGCACCTGACATATCTCTTTAACACATTCAAGAATACGGGTAGAATAACCCCATCTATGAAGGAAGCTAGATTAACCCTCATCCTCAAACCTAATAAAGACCCAGAGGAGAGAACGTCATACAGGCCCCTATCGCTAATTAACGTAGATGCCAAGATCTACACGAAGATCCTGGCAAACAGGCTGGAGGACCACTTCCCAGACCTGATCCACCAGGATCAGGCAGGATTCATAAGGGGCAGGCAAACAGCAGACATCATCAGGAGGGTGGCCCACCTGCTGGAAAAGTTACACAAAACAGACACTCTCGCGGTCCTCTTAGCATTGGATGCGGTAAAGGCGTTCGACCGCGTGGAGTATTCCTTTCTGTTATGAGTTATGTAGGAAATGGGCATTGGTGGGGAATTCCTGAAGATGTTTCAAACTAACTATCAGGCACCATCGATGAGAGTCGCGGTGAACAGGGTGATGTCCAGACCTTTTAGATTGAGCAGATGCACGAAACAAGGCTCCCCACTGTCCCCGATGCTCTATGCAATTCATTTGGAACCCCTCCTACAGGCAATAAGAGAGACAGAAGGGATCCGCGGCATTCCATTTCCAGGGGGGGGACAACAAAAGGTGGCAGCGTTCGCAACGATATGCTGCTCACTCTAACAAAGCCAATGGAGTCCATCAACGCGAGTAGGGCTCTGCTGGAGGAATTTGGGGAGGTCTCGGGCCTGAAGGTCAATCTCGGCAAATCCGAACTACTGAATCTAACCCTGAGGGCAGGGGATCGTGATACACTGAAGGCAGCCACCCCATTTGTGTGGAGTCCGGGGGGAATTAGGTACTTGGGGGTAAGAATCACAGCGACCCTGGCGGGATGGTACGCAGCTAATTATCCCCCACTACTGAAGGGACTTAAGCGGGACTTCAATAAGTGGAGGAATCTTCGGGTATCCTGGATGGGACGGCAGGCCGCAATTACAATGGTTACGCTCACGCGCCTAATGTATTTATTCCAGGCGATCCCTCAAGTGTTACTGGAAAGCTTCTTCAGGGAGATTAAGGCCTCGACCAATGAGTTCCTTTGGGAAAGGGGAAGGGTTAGTAGGAAGCTACTGATGGCACCCAGACGGGAGGGAGGGCTAGCGCTGCCGAACTTCCAGCAGTATTACGAGGCCACGCAACTACGAGTAATCAGAGAATCGCTCCAAGAGGGGGAGAGCTTGCAAAATAAACAATGGGTGAAAATGGACAGGGCAGTAGCGCACCACAAATAAGCAGAGGTGCTGTGGCTACCGAAACAGCACAGGCCAAAGCATCTATATGAGAGCTCTATAACCAAACTGATGGCGGACAACTGGGACAAACTGGTGGGATCCAGGGGGATCACAACCTTCCCCTCCACTTTCACGCCTATCTTTAACAATGGCGATTTCACACTCAGGCTAGAGAAGGGGGCATTCACACATTGGCAGGAAGGAGGGTGAAGGAAGCTGCGAGATATGTTCCGGGGGAAGGGAATACTCTTGAGGAATGCAAAAGGGAATTTGCAGTGACGGAAGGGGAGAGGCTCAGGTACGCACAATACGGCACTGGGTTTTGCACCCTGGCTTAGGGAAACAAGGCAACTTGAAAAGTTCCTCTTATCTAATGACGGGTCAAAAGGGTTGATATCCAATTTGTATAAGATATTAGACAATGCAAAGCCTAGGCAACAGTGGCCGTACATGCGTAGATGGGAACAGGTACTGGGGAGGGACATTGAGGGGGAGGAATGGGAAGGACTATGGAGGAAGATCCCGAAACTGGTACGGGCAGCCCAGCTGCAAGAAGCATGGTACAAGATTTTGCTCGGCTGGCATTACACGCCGGC
Source organism: Ambystoma mexicanum (assembly GCF_040938575.1). Taxonomy (NCBI): domain Eukaryota; kingdom Metazoa; phylum Chordata; class Amphibia; order Caudata; family Ambystomatidae; genus Ambystoma; species Ambystoma mexicanum. The sequence goes on from NC_090939.1 coordinate 937,307,022, forward strand.
CCGCCTCCATAAGTTCTACCCGGAGTCACCAGGGGAATGTTGGAAAGGGTGCAGGCTGGAGGGCACAGCGGAGCACATTTGGTGGAGATGTCCAAAGATAGAGCCATTCTGGAGGGAGGTACAGAGGGCACAGGATCAGGCCTACGGGCCAGGAGATTGCAGACCACCGGAACAGATCTTACTAGGAATTAGAGGGGGCGCTATATGGAGAGAACCTAGGTCCCGGGAAAAGGCGAGAGTGGTCCTAACATTGGCAGCTATGATATTAATTGCACGCAGATGGAAAAGCACAGAGGTACCCAACTCAGAGGACTGGCTGCAGAGCGTATGGGAAATTATGGCTTTAGAATGGCCAGCATACGCCATGGACAATAAAGTACACAACTTCGCAAATGAGTGGGAAGAAACCATATCCTTCCTCAAAGATGTCTTTCAAGTGGTATGGTGCCCTCAGCGCCTAAAATTATTGGACTTGCAGTGAACAGGACAGACCACGGAAAGCCCAGAAGCCGCCATGCGGGGGTGGGGGAGGGTTTGAGGAGGGGCACAGTTGGGGTTTTGTTTCATAAGTTGTAAAATCAATAAAAAAGAGTTTTTTAAAAAAAAGTCGGATAAGGTCACAGGGGGTGTTGGGATCGAGGTTGGAGAGCAGGTCTTCACAGATGTTCAGGAGAGCAGTTTTTGTGCTTCTGGCAGCTCTGAAGCCAGACTGATGGTCATGGAGACAACCAACAGATTCAGTGTGAAGCTTAAGCTAGGAGATGGCCAGCTTTTCCAGGAGTTTGCCCAGGAAAGGAGTGATGGAGCTTAGGGGATGGTTAGCCGGGCAGGACGGGTGGGCAGAGGGTTTCATAAGAAGAGGGTGCACAAGGGGGTACTTTCCAGTGGCAAAGGAGTGGTTTCAGAAGTCCGCCAGAGCAGGGGCCAACGTGTCAAAGTGGTCGTTGATGATTTTGGAGGAACAGGGGTGAACCTGTTTTGACAAGACTTTCATAGATCAGACTTTTCTAGAAACCTCGTCTGGGGATAACAGGGGAAAGGCAGAGAAGGAGGAAGGAGAGATGGCTGAAGAAGGGCAGACGAAGAGCAGAGAGTAGAGGGAGGAAGGGGAGTGGAAGAGAGAGAGGACAGGATGTCCTGAGTTTTAGAGATGAAATGAGAAGCCAGGGCCGTGCAGAGGGCCTGGGAAGGGACAGGAGAGGTAGAGACTGTAGCAGGATTGGCCAGCTCCTTTCAGATTTTAAAGATTTTCTTCTCTGCAGACGAAGAGCAGAGAGTAGAGGGAGGAGGGGGAGAGGAAGAGAGAGAGGACAGGATGTCCTGAGTTTTAGAGATGAAATGAGAAGCCAGGGCCGTGCAGAGGGCCTGGGAGGGGACAGGAGAGGTAGAGACTGCAGCAGGATTGGCCAGCTCCTTTCAGATTTTAAAGAGTTAGGCCGAGTTAATAGATGCCGCAGAGACGTGGACTTGGATGGGGCTCTCTTCTTGGTGCAGACAGAGAGACAGTATTGCCTTTGGAGCAGGCGGCAGGCCATTTGTCAGAGGATGTACCAGAAGCACGCCATTTCCTCCCAGCCACCCTGCACTTGCGTATAAGGATGGCGAGGTCTGAGTCATACCAGGAGTTGCACTTGGCTTTGGGCTTCAAGCGTATCGTCATCACAGGGGCAAGAACATCAAGAGTATAAGAGATAGCAGACTGGAGCATGGAGAGGGCCATGTCAGGGTGTGAGTCAGCCAAAAGGGGATGAGGGGGGAGGAAGTGGCAGCGAAAGCCTCAACTGACACGTGCTTTATGAGTCAGACAACCGAGAAGGTAGGTTGTAGTTCTGGAGTTGGCTTGGCCTGAGGGGTGGAGAGAGTGAGCTGGGAGGAAAGGAGAAAGTGATCACTTTAGGAGAGAGGAGTGGTGAGGGCGATAGAGAGGGGAAGGCCTGTAGGGATCTGAACCTCCAGAGTGTGCCCTGCAGAGTGAGTTGGGCCAGAGGGGAGGATAGAGAGTAAGAGAGTCGCAGAGAACACAAAAGAGTCCAGCGGAGGGACAGGAAGCATCCAGGTGGATGTTGAAGTCTCCAAGAAGGAGGAGATGAGTGGTTGAGACCAGGAGGGAAGAGGAGAGGTCCGCCCACTCAGATAGGAAGGAGGAGATCTGACCCGGTGGCCGATAGATGGTAGCCACAGTAAGGGAATGGCTAGTTGAGAGAGAGAGAGAGAGTCTGAAGATGAGGCATTCAAAATAGGAGTAGGCCTGCATAGGAATGCCAGAGGCAGGAATTCACTCAGGGAAGATCAGGGCTACACCACCACTGGAACGGTTGGATGTTGGCGTGGAGAGGATCTTGTAGCCATCCGGGATGAGAGTGTCAAAGCTCATGACAGAGCTGGCCGTGAACCATGTCTTGGTGAGACCGAGGACATCGAGGTCAAGTTCTCAAGGAGGCGGCAGATGTCAGAGGAGTGTTTGACAGCTGAGCCAGAGTTTAGAGTGGCAATATGGAGAAGGTTGCTGTCCTTAAAAGAGGGGTACACATCATAGGTGCACCCTGCAGAGGTGTAGAAGAAGCCTGATGGGGGGGCAGAAGAGGAAGGAGTAAAGGGCAAGGTAGCCAAGGAAGAGACAGCAAGGGGAGGCAAGGAAGCCGTGGAGAGAAGAGAAGGGACAGCAGGAGAAGTAAGGAAATTGATGAGGCGCGGTAAGCCTCTATCAAAGAGGAGAAGATTGGCCTGAGGGCCTTTGACCAAGATGAGTCAAAGGAGGCCAGGAGGGCCTCCCACCGGGTGCCACCATTAATGGGAGAAGAAGAGAAAGAAGAAAGCACAGAGACCATATGAAGAGTCTATAAGTCTGGCAAGGGAACGACAAAGAGGATGTCAGTGATGGTTTGCCTAGAGGAAGCACTGGTATAGGTGTCAGCAATAGGGAGGCCTGGATTGGAGACTAGGATGTCCTTTTTAAACTTCTTCCTACCAGATTTAGTGAGGAGAGCAGGATAGTCGATAAAGAAGCAATTAGAAAAGATAGGAGAGAAAGAGAGCACCATACAGTAGGTACGTAGGGAGAGGATAGAAGAGGAAGGGTGGGGGCGGCAGGGGTCGTAGGGGCGGGGAGAACACTAGGGCAGGATGCAGGGTGGGGTGCAAGCAGACAAGGCAAGGAGAGACGAGACAATAGTAGATAATTAAACATAACAACAAGGGCTCAGACAGTAGAAGAACAGTTTGCTAGGTGAACGCTTTGCTAAGAAGGCAAAACAAAAGACAGCACTACTTTCAAAAAGTAGTTTAACATCAGAGACAGCGCACCTAGGTCTAAGAGTCCTGTGTAGTGGGAGAAAGACCTAAGTTTCATAATGCAATAATACCACAGACGGCACAATTATTCTAGAGTAGGTAGGGTTTCAGGGTAGAGAGATGGCTCTGTTCCTCAACCGGGCCCCTCCTACATTATTAGTCGCTGATGGCTGATGGTTGACGGATAGCCACTGGCTTCCCCTGCTGACACCTGCAGACACTAGTTGGAACCGCCTCTGTAGGAGCCACCCTTTGCCTAGGGGCCCTTAGCCGCAGGGGCTGCCGGGCAGAGGGCTGCCCTGAGAAGGTCAGAGATGAACAGCAAGCCACCAATTGGGGCAGGAGGGTGGCTGGGAGGTGGGAAGGATCAGGCAGCAAGGAAATGGATGCAGGGGAGGGTGGGAACAGGGAGAACAACACCAGACCATTAATTTAGGCAACTAATCTTTTTCCAAAAATGACACAAAGAGGCCCAGGAGGGACTCTGTCCATGCAACACTCACATGCTCAACGCCAGAAAAAGGAACTATATAAGAATTTATATAAACTGTTTTGTGTTGATTCTAAGAGTTCTTTTTATCTTGATGAATCTGAGCAACTTACCCGGGTTGCACTGGTTATTGTATCAATGACTAATCTCCCTTTCCTAAGGGTGAATGTGTATATGTATATATATATAAAATTCACACAAATAAAACTTTGTTAAAGGGACGTTATGGTTCCAAGTAAAACCGAACACCCCCTGAAATTCGCCAGTTATGGTAAGCTAAGCAACCATGACTCCCGCCACCACTGTGCACTGCTAAGACTAACACCCAGGACATCAAAGAAGACATCACAAATGCATTGATGACATCACTGATTAGATCACATGTAACATTTTAGAATTTGTAAAGTACTTTTATTTCACAATAAACTGTCCGAGACCATCGGACTATTCCCTTTTTCAATCAAATAGTAACTTTGTTTCTTCGGTCATCATTGAAAATGTTAATCGTGAGGCACACGTTGTTCTTTTCCCATACACAAAGTATTTGTTTTCGATAAAGCAACCGCTTCGGTCGCACAGTGATTTCCAAGACGTCGGCATGAACTTCGGCTTACACCACCATAAAGATGTTAAGTTACTCCTAATGGCCACTGCAGCGTACGGACAAATGGGTCCTGGGCGATCGTCCCACAAAACTGTGACGGTTAGGTAGGCGGTCACGAGTACGTGCATCTGGCGTGGAAAAAATCCATCACTTGGCATCTGGAAACCATGGCAAGTAAGGCAGGATGTAGCTGTTCGGAAAACATAACAGAAAATACCTATCAATATCCAACCTTTAGCAAACAATTTCAAAAACGACAAAAAGAACGATGAAAGTGATAAACAAATCGATGTGGCCATACATGACATTTTAAAGTAATGTTAGCGTTCAACATGGGTGAATCTCGTGATAGCCTAAAAATGCAGAGAAGCTACACTCTCCATAAGTAAAGAAAATGACAACTACACAGTAAGATAGTACTTCAGGTACTTCAGTTAAATTGCCTAAATTAATGGTCTGGTAATAAAAAATGACATCTCGTTCCGGTGTAGAGTCGTCAAAAGTAAACTTACACGATATTCACCATGTCCATTGTCCTCGTAAAACTCAGACAGCAATGTACTTGCACCAAAGAATCTTCTTCAACTGATATTACATGTGCCTTACAAATGGTTTGAATACATAACCTTATCAAACAGTATTTTTTGCAAACTATCACTCCCTGCATTCTTACTGACCCTTATGGGTTCAGTCGGATGCGTGGGCCTACTGAGCTCGCAACCAAAAAAGCAAATCAAGTGACCTTCGCTCAGAATGCAAATACATTCTGACTTTGCAACAACATGTCTCAATGCACTCATGAGAACTGGTACTCCCATACGCTTGCAGACCCACTCTTTCCATCAAACAGTGCAGATGGCTGCCTCAGATTTCAAACTCTAGGAGGCCAGTCTGACTGCAATATTATTTTAAATACATTGTAACACAGACACAGTAAATCTTCGACTCTACTTAACGGACACTATATTGAGCAGCAACTTTCAATTTACCGTATGACTTTGGTGACAAGAAAACACCACTTTTTGACTTCCTGCTGCCACATCCCATCCCAGCCTCATTATGCCTCACCTTCCGAGACAGTATTTCATAAGTTTAACAAGTGCAATGTTGTGTTATTTTATATGTGTTAGCGGCGATGTCCGCGTACACCAAAATACGAATGAAAGATTGCGGGCGCAGTGAAACAATCTGACGTACTTCACGTTGTCAGCATCCAATCAGTGAATGCGTCACATGTCCGCGGACAGGACGCTATGGATTAGCCAATAATTATCTTGTCCGCGGAGCGAACAGGGAAGTTTGAACGCGACAAATTTACAAAAGCACGCTTTCCGGACCAAGCTCCAGCTCCTGCCGCAATTTGGTGAAAATCCGTCCAGCAGTTTCGGCTGTAGGCGTGCGCAAAGTTTTTTCCCCCATTCAGTCTATGGCAACAAAAGACGTTTTGGGACCCCCCCTATAACTTTTCCCCCCCTGGACCAAACATCACCAAACTTTGCAAACAAATTCAGAGTGGGCCATATACTTTATTTGCAAAGTGAGGATTCGTCCAGGGGGAGCGGAGTTATAAGCTGCCCAAAAAGTGTTCTTCCTATGGAAACAGCAACTTAACCATAACTACATAATATATATATATATATATATATATATATATATATATATATATATATATATATATATATATATATATATATATATATATATATATATGTTTTTATAAGGGTTTTGTGAGACAATATTTGTCTAGTATTTTTATCTGCTTAGTGTGTAAAGGCCTATGAAATAATTCTATTTTCATTTACTTACCTGTCTAATTGAAATTACTGTTGCTGCTCTGTATGGACGCATTGTTGCCCTAGACCAATCTCACACCCTTCCTGAGATTAATCTTTGCCGCTCTGCAACCCCACTTTAATTGGGTTTGTCTAATCTGTTGAACCTCGTTCATACGTTCGTTCTCGGGCCTACAAATGACACGGAGCCGAATTCACTAACAACCAACTTTATTCACCTCTCAACTCTAACTAACTTTTCCTCTCTCTCGCCCCTCCCTTTCCGTCTCCCCTCCCGCTCTTTCTCCTTGGCTGCCCTTAAAGGGGCAGTGTCCTTTTTCCATGTATAACACCTCCCCCGTGCTTATCATAGCAGTCCGGCTACATCTGTTCGATGAGCCGCATTGGTTTCTTTATCGTCCTTGGGGGTCTCCCTGGTGATTCTCTGCTCTCGCCGCTTGACTCTATTGGGGGTTCCGTTTCCTCTTCCTCATTGAGGCTCTCGTCGGATATCTCTGGTGGTTCAGGTTCTTCCAGATACAGCTTCTTGAAGAATGAGGAGTTACGGGTAATGTCCCCTAGTTCTCCGGTTGCCGTGACCATGGGCCCTTTGATAGCTGTGATGATTCTTGGCTCTGGATGGTATCGAGTGTCCGTTTTCTTGCGCTGTGTTTGTCGGACCAGTACTGTTTGTCCAACTTCCAGCTGTTGTTCCTTTGCTCTCCTTCTTGTGTCAGCCCAGTGCTTGGCTTTCCTTCGTTTCTCAGCGTCACGTTCCCTGATGGCTAGGTCTTCTTCCGGTGTATAGTCCTCCCATCGTGGGATACGTGTCCTGGGTTGGTATCTCACCATGAGTTCAGCGGGTGGCTTTGCAGTTGCGTCATGTTGAGTGTTCCGATAGCTTCGGAGCATGCTACAGATGGCTTTCGGATGGGGTGTCTGTTCCGCTACTGCCTTTTGTCGGGTCAATTTGATCGTGGCCATAAACCGTTCAACCATCCCATTGGCTTGGGGCCAGAGTGGTGTGATCTTTTGATGGGAGAAGCCTAGGTGTTTTGCGAAGTTTGCGAATTCCCGTCCCTGGAAAGGGGACCCGTTGTCGGTCTTCACGATGTTGGGGATGCCCCATTCGCTGAAGAGTTCGTCCACTATGGGCGCATTGTCAGCGAAGGATGTCGAGGGTGTTTGTTTCACAAATGGGAATCTCGAGTACTCGTCTATTATTACTAATAGGTACCCTCCCTCTTCTACGGGTCCATAAAAGTCCATTGCGACCTTTTGCCAGGGTCTCGTTGGCAGCGTGGTGAGTTGGAGGGGGTTTGGGTTTTGTCCTTGGGCTGCCAGTTGGCAGGGTCTGCAGTGTCTGAGCATGTCCTCCACTATCATGTCCATGTATGGGAACCAGACATAGTTCCTGAGGAACCTTTTGGTGTTGTCCATTCCCCTGTGCCCTTCGTGCGCCAGCATTGCTAGTGTCTTCCTTAGGTCTCTTGGTGCTACTAGCCTCTTTCCTCGTAGTAGTAGCCCTTGGTCTGTTGCTATAAGTTCATCTTTTACTTTGGCTAGCCGGTCTAATTCTTTCTGGTCCACGTCTCCTTCTTCAGTTCTATTTGAGTGGCGTTCCCTCCATTTGTTGGAGCGGGTGAGGGTGATAGCGGCCCTGATCGTTGGGTCGGCTTTGCTCCTTTCTTCGAACGTCGTGGTCGAGATGGTGGGCGGCATGGCATTTGACGATAGGTACAAGACATATTCAGTGGCTTCATGTGCCAAAGTGTCATCTTTGTCGGGCAGAGGATGTCTGGACAAGTAGTCCGCTGGGTTTGCGTCTCCTCCTGGTTTATGGATGATGGTGTAATCGTATTCCTGTAGTCTTATCCCCCATCGCTCTATGCGGGGTGGCATCTTCGTCCTGGGGTTCCCAAAGATGGATAGGAGGGCTTGGTGGTCTGTCACTAGGGTAAATTTCCGGCCAATGATGAAGTGGTGGTATTTTTCGCACGCCCATACCGCGGCCAGGCTTTCTCTCTCTGCTTGAGAGTAGGCCTTTTCCGTGTGTGACAGGGCTCGGCTGGCGTAGGCGACTATTGCGTGGTGGCTGTTGTCTGCGGAGTCAGTTTGTGCTAGGATGGCTCCCAGCCCCACCGGGCTCGCATCAACTGTGATGATTGTGTGCCAGTTGGGATCGAAATATGCCAGTTGTTTGTTGTTGGTGAGTCCCTCTTTTATCGCTGTGAATGCCTCCTGGCAGGGTGCGTCCCATGTGAATGGTTGGTTCTTCTTCAGGAGGTTGCGGAGCGGGTCAGTCGTTGTGGCGTAGTTTGGAAGGTATCGCGCACAATATCCCGCCATTCCCAATAGCGAGCGTAACTCTGCTGTGTTCGTCGGTGCTCGAAGATCAGTGATGGCCTTTATTTTGTCTGGGTCTGCCGATATGCCGTTGTTGGAGAATGTGTGTCCGAAGAACTTGAGACTTGTTCTGTTAATGACGCACTTGCACTCATTTAGTGTTAGCCCTGCATCTTGTAGAATGGAGCAGATGTTCCTGAGAGCCTTATCATGCTGGTCTTGATCTTTCCCAAATATGAGGATGTCATCACTGTAATTTAATGCATTTGTCTCTGATGCTATGAGACGCCTAATGGTCTCTTGGAATATTTCTGCGGCGGATGAGATGCCGAAGTTTAACCTTTTGTATCGGAACAGGCCGTCATGCGTTGCAAATGTGGTTATGGGCCGTGATTCTGGATCCAGGACGAGTTGATGGTAGCCCTGGTTGAGGTCAAGTTTTGAGAAAAACCTCGCCTGGTTTAACCTGATTAGCATGTCCTCCAATCCTGGTCCTGGGTGCCTTTCTCTCTGGATGGCAGTATTCGGGATGCGCATGTCTACGCATATGCGAAGGCGACCATTGTCCTTGGGGACAATTACTATCGGCGACACCCAGGGTGTTGGCCCTTCCGCTTTCTCTATGATGTCGTTCTGGAGGAGAAGTTGTATTTCCTTCGACACTTGTTCCTGGAGGTGGAAACCTACTTTCCGTGGGTGTTGTGGAACTGGCCTGACGTTTTTGTCTATGTGTAGTTTGATGCATGGCCCTTTTAGCATCCCTACCCCTTCGAATAGTTTGGGGAAGTTGTTCTTGAGTTCTCTTTTTGCCAATGGTCTGTCTATGATTGCCCTGACGGATTCACATGGTAGTGGTAGTCCTTCAATGACCTCTGACTGGTCATAGTGTAGGTCAATCAGGGCAAGTGCGTTAGCTGTCCTGTAACTGAGAAGGCAGCGGCCAATAGCTGGGCTTCTTATCACATGTATCGTGGCGGTTACTGTGATGCCTCTGTGTCGTAGGTCGCATTGAAATTTCCCTTTTGATGTCATGGGTTGGGTCGCTCCCCATTGGAAGATGTGTGTCCTAGACTCCTGGATGGGGTATGTTGAGGCTATTTCACGATAGATGTCTTCATTCATGACGTTGACCGTCGCTCCTGTATCAACAATAAATCTGTTTTGGGTTCTTCCCATCTGAATTGTTACTCTGGGAGCCGCGGTGTCCTCCTCCTCCACGCTGAGAAGGCATACATACTCTCGGTCGTAGCCGTCCTGCAGGTATTGAGGCTGTTCGTTTCCACTTGGTGGATGGTGTGGTGGGGGGTAAGGGTATGGCTCCCTGTCACGTTCCCGGTTGTCTGGTGCTTCCGCTCTGCGGGTGTCTTCGCGTTCCAGTTCCCGCATGAAGTCATCCTGATAGGCATCGTATAATTCGTGGTCTTTCCTGTCTGGTTCAATCTGAAGTCCTTCCAAGGCTCTCACTGTGTTTGGGCGTTGATATGATGGCGCGAGAGGTGCGTTCCTGTCCACATGGTGATGCTGTTCTTTATGTGCGTCCATCGTGCGAGGGGTAGATCGTGGGCGTGCTGATCCTCCTTCCGGTAGTAGTTCTTTGCACATCACTTGGAAGTGGTTCTCCATTCCGCACCTCATGCATCGTTGCCCAATGGCGGGGCACGGTCCTCTGTGTGGATATTCGAATCCGCAGCGATAGCATTGGCGGTCACCCTGTGCTCGTTGTGTCGGGTACCTCTGGTTGGTCCTTGGTTGGGTGTTTGGCTGGCGGGCGTAGGGATGAATTGCGGCTATGGTTTCTCCCTTTTTGGGGTTCTCAATGGCTGCTGCTTGAATGTCCACTCTTTCGTATACCCTGGCTAGGTCTAGTACCTCTTTTAGGGATAGGGGTTTCTTGAGGAGGTGCTTCCGGAACATCGAGGATACACACCCTTCTATGATGCGTAATCTAATGGCTTCTTCGTCATTAAAGTTAGCAAAGTCACATTTTGATATTTTCCTCTGAAGACGTATTACGAACTCCCCTATCGATTCGTGAGGTAGCTGGCCGCATTGGTTGAAAGTGTACCTTTCATAGTCCCGGTTCGGTGAGATGACTAGTTTTTCGTTAATGGCTTGCAGGAGTCTTGCATATGTGGTGCGGTCTTGTGGAGGGATCGTGCGTATAATATTTTTGATTTCTCTCCCTGCGACATTTGCAAATATGCTCAGTATGTTGGGAGGTTCTTGTGTGCCAATGGCACCCACGAAGTCGTCAAATTCCTCCATCCATTCTTCCCATCTCTGTCCCTGGTCATGGTGTGGGTTTAGCGTGAACGGGGCAGGTCTCCTCATTAGGCTTGCATGAGAGGAGGGGGCTCCCGGTGGTGGTGGTGGTGCATTAGGGTCTGCCGCGTCTGCAGATGACATGGCGGTATCTTGGTGTGTAGCGTGGGGTGCTGCGTCGCGGATGCTCTGGGTGCTCTGATCGGCTTTTGCACCGTGGTTCTCTTGAACTGCTGCTGTGTATATTCGCTCACTGGGGCACGTTGTTCACCCTCTGCTGTTTGTGTGCAGAGTGGCGTCCTGGCAATGTCACCTTCGGGTTCTTGCAGAATTTTTGGTGATTTTACCAATGTCACATAGGTGGGAGACTCGGGGTTCCCCTTTGCAAATGTTACCTTTGCAGAATTTTTGGTGTTTTTACCAATGTCACATAGGTGGGAGACACGGGGTTTCCCCTTTCAGGTGTCACCTTCGGGTGTCTCTACAGATGTGTCACGTGGGTGGGAGACTCGGGGTTCCCTTTCCGCTACCCTTTTCCGACTCCTTACTTGAGGGTGGATGCCGCGAGCCTGCGGGTCTCCTCTTCCGTGACGTGTGGGCCTCTTCTGGTCCGCGGGCTCCGCTCGTTGTTGGCGTTCGCGGTCCTCTTCTTGTCGAGGTGCGCGGGACGTCTTCTGCTGGGCTCTGCGGTCCTGGTCGGCTAGCCGCTGTCGGCGGGCTTCCGCTGCTGGGCTCTTCGCTGCTGGGCTCTGCAGTTGGGGCGCACGGGCCTCTCGATCTTCCAGTCGGCTGGGCACTTCAGTCTCGGGCGCACGGGCCCCTCGATCACCTGGTCGGCTGGGCCAGCTGCCGGTGGGCCTCCGCTGCTGGGCTCTTCGCTGCTGGGCTCTCTGGTCCTGATGCTGCAGGGCACACGGGCCCACCTGGTCTGCTGGGCTCACGAGCCCTCCTTAACTGCTGGGCACACGGGCCCTCCCTGAACGCTGCTGGGCTCACAGGCCCTCCTCGCACTGCTGGGCTCACAGGCCCTCCAAACTGCTGCCGGCACGCGACGGGTCGTATCGGCTTCGTCGCCAGTGTTGAACCTCGTTCATACGTTCGTTCTCGGGCCTACAAATGACACGGAGCCGAATTCACTAACAACCAACTTTATTCACCTCTCAACTCTAACTAACTTTTCCTCTCTCTCGCCCCTCCCTTTCCGTCTCCCCTCCCGCTCTTTCTCCTTGGCTGCCCTTAAAGGGGCAGTGTCCTTTTTCCATGTATAACATAATCTCTCACTGTTACCATAATAGGATGGACTGCTAAAATCATCCCACCAGGGCTGATTTTGGAAATTCATCTTAACACCAGTGTTATGCTGTGCATATAATGCTGCACTCATAGCCGGTACTCCAAAGTCCCTCCAATTTTTTGTTTGAGTACTGTGCCAATTTTTTGTCTCAACGGGGCATTAAGGTAACCATTGGAAAATGCTATGTCTTGTCTTTTATGACTAAACCTCAGTGCCACCCAAAGTTTTTTTTAGTTGGTGTGACAAATCCCTTGATGTCGTCACTTCTCCCCGGAAGGGGACCCTTTCCATGGGGCCAGGGAGGTGAGGAGGCTACCCGATAGTCCTCCTGGGGTAGTATTCAGGGGGAGGATCCCATGGAACTGGGCCCCCTCTGTGGAAGAAGGATGACCATCAGGGGAGAATGTGGTAGGCAAACCACCATTCTGCCCTACATCATTCACCACACAACACAGATGGGGCCCAAACACCCCCATTCTCGGTGTCCCCTCTTTCCTCTGTTCATTGTTTTATGCAAGGTAGTCCTGCCTATAGATTAGACAACACTGTAATGAGGAAGAGTGAGAAGTGGATGGCTCCACAAGTACTGACACGAAGAAGAGCAGGACAATGAAGAGCCCAATGCGCAACCAAGATAAACATACTAGCTGCCTGAAAGTTACAAGCTGACTGATCATAAAAACTGACGAAGGACTTTCCTCAGTGTCAGTCCTGTCCCAGAGGAGCATTGAGCCGGGAAGCGAGACCACACAGAGAGGATGCACTGCAGACCCGGATGACGGGAGAAGGAAGCCGGTTTTGGTGAATGCGGGAGAAAGCTTGAACTCACATGAAGGCGGGCCAACCGAGTGTTCGAGGCAGCACCCAATGCGTGGGGAGAGACCAGCTAGGTGGAGCCGTCGAAAGCCGAAAGAGAACCCGCAAGAGCTGAGTGGAAGACAGAGAGGCTTACAGGATTTGCTGAGGGCCGGAACCCTCGCAGACCAGGTTGGGAGGTAAACAGCGGGGGACCGTGATGGTGCTTGGAAGGCTGTGGTTGGGAGGAAGAGTGGAGCCATCTTCCTCATCCCAGTGGGACCAAGATGAGAGACAAAATAGAGACATACTGGGGGAGAAAGCACCCCAACGAGAGCCAAAGGGAGAGAAGTGTCTACGACCCACATGTTGAGAATACTAATGAATTGTAATGCCTGGCAGGTTAGCGAACCAGGCCCCAACTAAGAGACACTATAAACTTGAGAAGAGGGTTGGGGACCCTATGAGAAGAGAACACTAGGGGAGAACAGAGATATCATTTAGCAAAAGCCAAGAGAAGACCAGATGATGAGAGATATATCTTTTGGCAAAAGTCAAGAGAAGACCAGTGGAAGAGAGAAATATCCCTTGGCAAAAGACAAGAGAAGGCCAGTAGGGGGAGATATCTCCTCTGGTAAAAACCAAGATATCATTGAAACTATTTACAGAGAACCTAAAATGGCCTGGGGAAGGGAGACATTCCCCCAACCTTCTTGTACTGTCAAGACTGGCCTAGAGAAGTCCTGGGGAAGGGGGACATTCCCTCAACATTTTGTACTGCACGAAACGACCTAGAGAAGGCCCCGGGAAGGGAGTCATTCCCCCAACTTTCTTGTATTGTGGAAATAAGCCTAGAGAAGGTCAAATGAAGGAAGAAATACCCCCATCATTGATGAACTCCCTAAATACTATCTAGAAGGACAGAGCCATACTTCTGGAACCAGTGCATCACTTAGTTTATTGTTTTTTTTTGGAGTGTTAGGGACGGAAATAGGTTTGGGGCACAGGACAGTGGACTATTTGATTTTGACAAACATTCTGACATTATCCTTAGTTTCATTTCAGGCAGGGAAACCTCCCTTTTAGTCAGAGGGACAGATAGGGTTCTTCTTTATTTTCCTATTAAATAAAACATTAGGCCAACAAGTATGCCACCTTTGTGTCCCGTGTCTACTTCTGCACCCTTTCAAGGGCCAAAGACTGACTAATTTTCAAAGCTTTCAGTTTTTAGTGCTAACTTTCAACAGATCGCCTTCTTGGAATGACAACATAATAAAAGGAGATTAAAAGTTAAACCACTCATCGGTGGCCTTTTTAGATCTGCTAAGACCTTGCGACAATGTTTGGTTAACTATATGCTAACAGCCTATGGAGGCTGTGGGCACCCTATGGTAGTAAACTAGGGTTTGTGGGCAAGTTAGATGGGCTCCAATTTGCCTGCTTTGTACAAACTGCTTGGAAAAGGAGATAATCATTTTTTTGCTTGATTATATTGTGATCCGAATAGTGATGTGTTGTATGATTTATACTATTTTACAATGTATAGATATTGCATTTCATCTTTTTGATATAAATGCCCCAGGATTTGTATGATGGTGTTTGTATGATGCTTATATGATGTTGTTTTATGGAGTCTCTCTGTTAACCTGTGATAAACTGTTTTGACTGACTGACCTAACAATTCCATTTCATTGTCATTGTGCCAATTTGTCAATTTTCAATATATTAAATCAAGATGGTGCTAATCCCTCCCCACCGTTTGTTATCAAATCAACATTCTCCCTTTTACACAGTCTATTCTTGACTACGGCCACCCTCCTCCCTCAGGCTTTGCACTCCCAAAATGAATATTCTGGACATCCCCCTGTAGTCAAATTGAAATGTGTGCATGGGTGAAAAAGCTGAAAAACATCTATAGTTTGAAAGAAGAACATCTTGAATTCTGCATCTATCCAAACTTTATATCATGTGCTAATTTCCTATCATCCAAATCTGCCTTGAAACACAGGCCAATTTATCCCAAATGCTTTAAAACATATTATTTGTCCTGCATTATAAACATATGATCAACCTAACAGGACTAACCTGCACCCCTGTGCTATCACAAAGCATTCTTCACCACACTGTATCTCTCCCAAGCATTTTGTCTGTGACACCTACTCCATCTTATAATTCCCCTGCTCTGTTTCTTCTGCAGACTAAGCTTTGGATACCGTTGGCGGGGCACAATATTCCACTTTACAGAAAAGCTTAGACACTCTTGGACCACTAATGTGGTGACTTGGCACAGTATACAAACCTCATAACATTTGAATATGTTTACGCTTACGTTTGGGCTTGAACCAGAATGCTTCAAGCATTGTTTTGGTAATTATTACCAATAGGTTTTACATTAAATAAAGATACCTTACTTGCATAATGTATTGTGTTCAAGAACTTGTCCAAAGGTCTGGAATGGCATTGGATGAAATGGAAAGAGGCAAAAATAAAACTACAAATCTAATCTTGGTCAAGCAGGTGCGCCTCTAAGAAGCAGCAGACATTGAGTAGGTGGGCCAACATGAGATGGATGATGGGCTGGAGTAGGAGACTTGAACCTCACCAGAATGGATGCATAGACCTCCTATTGCAGGGGTCCACCACTTGCAGCTCTAAAGTTTGATTCCTATGATCCCTCATCATTGACTTGGCTGACTAGAGCTGATCTTAGTTTTAATCCTAAACATCTCGAGAGCCAACGTTTGCAGACCTCTGCCCTAGTGGCATGCCCTTGAGAACGAAGCCAGAGTCCTTAGGAGGTGTGCGCGTCTGCTCAGAAGGTACAACATAGCCAGATATGAAAACTACAGTGGACTGAGCTGGTGGCTGGCTTTTCATATGATTGTATGGGTTTTAAATGTCACGGGTTGGGCTGCCACCGTCAACCAGTTAAGCTTTTTAAACCATGATCAAGTTTCTTGACAGTAAACCTCAGCCTCGCTACCCTAATTTATACTAAATGTACTGTGTGCAATTGATGTTTTGAAACGCCCACATACTCAAAGGGGAGACGAGAGAGCAGGAGCATAGCCTGTGAACAGAAACCAATGGATGACAGATCTTAGCAAAGGGTTTGTTAGAATGCATGCTGATATTTCACCAGACAAAGTCAAACCTTATAAAGAAAATGGTGTTTTAATGAAAAAAATAAAGCACCTGGTCATCTATATATCACTCCAGTAATGCGGTCATCTCTTGGAAAAAAGGTAATTAAACCAAAAAGAACACAGATAGTTTCATAATCATGAATGTGCAATGCATGTGTCCCTCTTTCCTTTCCCCGTTAATTACCCCTCTGCCGCGGTGACCGGTGGCCTGATCCTCATGAATCGCGCAGGATTTCAGGCCCTTCCTACCAGCCCACACCAGCACCCCCCCCCCCACTGCACTGCCCTTGCGGGCCCCTGCTTTGCGGGTCTGCGTCCCACCTTTGGGAGTCACCTGCACTAGCACTTGCCTGAGGTTCTCCTCCTTGGCTCCCCTTAGCACTTCCCTCCAGGGCCATCCACCAACACTTGTCCACTCCTCTGTTCCCTCTCCCCCCATCTCCTGCACTTC
The DNA here is from genome assembly GCF_040938575.1 of Ambystoma mexicanum. Taxonomy (NCBI): domain Eukaryota; kingdom Metazoa; phylum Chordata; class Amphibia; order Caudata; family Ambystomatidae; genus Ambystoma; species Ambystoma mexicanum. The sequence continues at coordinate 937,323,473 of NC_090939.1, forward strand.
TCCTCACTGCACTTGGACGTCCTAATACCACAAGGCCTAGTAGGACCATGACTGTATTTTACTGTTTCTGCCATTGTTATCATTTCCCCTGTTCCCCTACCATTTAGCGTTGTGGCGCTTCGAAACACAATTCTGTTGAATAAGCCGCCTAACAAACGCTCAATAAAATAATTAAAAAAGCAAAAATAAATATTCTTGTTTGATGCAATTTTTAAACGTGTTTGCCACTGCATCTGCCCTGAAATACGCTCATTCTTATTGTCAGAAAAACACTATTGGGCATATTTTACATATACTCTAGCAGTATTATAATTCCAAAATGTTTAAATATGTGAAACAGACCTGGCTGGGTAGATACGTTCCTTCTGTAGTGTATTTTGATCTTTAGGTTTTGGCTCATAATTGTGGCTTTAGCGATATCTGGTGGAACAAAACCTATTCTTATATTTCTGGCAATATGAGTTTCTCAAAGGTGAACATTCTGCATCTGCCTCCATTGCAATGTGTTGCCTGTGTTATGGCAAGAGTCCCAGATGTCCAGATGTGACCGAACAGTGAAACAGTGTGTGCTTCTATTTTGTTAAGTACTTTAATGACGGTCCTCACTTGTTATGGTGTGAACTTTACTGCTCACCTTTATTCATGGCATTACGTTTATGGGGGCATTTGAGGCTATGTCTATAATTTCTGCCATACAGTGAAACAGTGTGTGCTTCTATTTTGTTAAGTACTTTAATGACGGTCCTCACTTGTTATGGTGTGAACTTTACTGCTCACCTTTATTCATGGCATTACGTTTATGGGGGCATTTGAGGCTATGTCTATAATTTCTGCCATGGAAAAAAATATGATGGATGTATACAAAAAAAACATTTTTCAAACAAGTTTTACTACTACTTCAGTCTTAAATCTGATGTCATATCTTTTCAACATTTCTTGATCAATTTCCTTCCAGACAATAACTTAAACGCATTGCGTGATTCTGGTAGAGAATTTATCTTTGAAGTCGTTTGCATTCATCGACTTTTCCAAACTCTGTTCCCATGAGACGTCTTAGCAGGTGTCCTGGATCATTTCGATCTCGATACAACATCCCAGTTGGCTGGACGCTTCTGCAACTCTTTCTCCGAATGAGGTTCAAGTCTGCCATGCAAAACAGCCCACATCTGTGTATGGAAGAAACTTAGAATTTCTAAAATATCATTTCAATGTCATATTTCATTTATCAACCATACAAATAATATAAAAGTATAATTCTTTTCAAAGCGGTGCTTATGCAACTGTAAGGAAGATAGGCAAGCCACTGTAAATAGCCTCCGACACTGGATACTTTATGCAGTGAAGCGCTTGACAAGTTATTCTACGTTTAATAGCACAAACCTTAGTTAATTCAACACAGTGTTTTGAGGCAATCTCCAAATACTGGAGCGTGCCAACAATTTTAAAAAGTCAATTTCTGTTCTTGGGATAGTTACGTGGGCAGTGAAACAGTCCTCACATACTGTAAGTACAATGTAAATTTGGATAATGTTGTAGTGTGGGTTATTTTGGTAAGCAGGTGATGGCATTGTATGCTGAATGTGTCAACAGTTTTACCCTAAAAAGTTAGTGCTCCAACATGGTGTGATGAATTCCCCTGCTTATGCCATAGCGTTGTGAAGGAGGTGGTCACAAAGGTGCAGTGGTGCCATGCTTTCCATGATGTTGAGCACCGAGGCACTATGTGGTAGATCGCCTGGTCCACACCATCTCTCCCCAGGGCTATTGGAGAGGGCTGTCTCCTGGGATATGCCCAAGTGATTTCTTTCCCACTTTAAGTGGTACTCATGGCCATGTCGATAATCTAATCACTGTTTTAGATTGAGTTATCCACTTCCAAAAAAGGCCACCCAAGTTGGGAAATAAGAAGGAATCTCTTATTGTGCTTCTGAGAGGGAACCAAGTGAAATTGGCAGTGTTCTGCATAGGGTTCCTGGCAGGAACTCCATAGTAGTGCATTGCACGTTGGAGCATCAAAGGCAGGATGACGAAACCTGATATGGTGGAAAAGCACAATGAAGGTTCAGTCTGTGATGACACAGAGTCTATCGATCGCCCACAGGTGAAGCAGGTGTTCAATTCCTCCTACACCAATCCACACACTACACCCATGTCTGACACAGATGCAAACACGCACACGTGGAAAGGTATTGTGGGAGGGGCTAGCGTGTAATAGAAGCTGCAGGAATTCTGGAGGTTTAGTGAGTGGGACTGTGGGACGGGGTGGTGGCTGAGAAGCACAGGTTGGTAGCAGCTGAAAGAGACAGAGAGGTGAGTTAAATGAAGATGAGGGGAAGAAGAAGGAAGAGGCCTAAGGGAGACGTAAGAGGACAGGTGCAAAGCTTAGGAACCTAGAGATTGAAGGAGAAAGTGGAGAGAGAAAGGAGGTAGGGGGCGTAAACTAGGGGCGCTTTGGATGTCGTCTTAAGGAGACAGAAGGTTGAAGGTGAGAGAAAGAGGCTAATTTGGAAACATCAGAGAATATTAGAGGAGGTACTAAAGGGACAGAGGAGGTTTGTAAGCTGCACTGGAGGGAAGTCTGGTCTTCAGGAGAGAGGTGAGAGAAATATCAAGAGGAGACTGGAGGCGGGTGATTGGCACTAGTCTATAGAATGAGGTTGGAGAAAATATGGCCACAGTTAAGGAGGTTGCTAAGAAACAAATTGTGCTGTGGTTCCAGGAAAGGGTTCAATGAAGCCTTAGAGGAGATTTGCGGAAAGACCAGTGGAAGCCCCACTCAATCCATGATGAGATCAAACCTACGGAGGGTGGGGTTATAAGCATATGGCGGAGTGTTGAGGAGGTGTATGAGGAAAGTCAAGTAGGAGAGGAGAGAAGAACTCTGAGAGAGTTCCACTTACGCACATGAATGTTGACACCTGTGAAGTAGGAAATTGGAGACTGCGTGGGGGAAGTGCCAGGACCATGGGATAGGGAGGTGGGAATGGGTTGTTTGGATGTTCAGGAGGTTAAGTCTGGCAGTGAAGGTGAAGTTGTTGTGGATTATATGTGATTTTACCGACCACAATTAGAGTGGTACATTTCATCGTGTGCAAAACACAGAAAAACTCTTCCCTTTATATATTTATTTACTCTTTTCGGTGTTATTGTCCGCTTTGTTAAGTACCACTCTGTAACGTTTGCAATAAAATGACTGCATACTGTTGCTGTGATGGTGCTGGAAGGGGTGGGTGTGGTGAGAGCGTTAAATGCAAGGTTTGAGTGTATGAAAGGTTCTAAGGTTGTCAGCTGAAGAAGGGTGAAGGAAGTGAAGCAGAGGGAGCACCGCCATTTCATTTACTATCTAAATTGTAGCGTAAATAAAGCATTACCTGTTAATCGGAAACATGTACCTTCATCTTTACATCATTGGCGATGACTGGAAGCCGGGGGTCCAGTACGCTACCTGCGTGAAAGAAAGCTGGGTGTCCGAAACTGCGGGGAAGTGGACGGCGAGTCAGAGTGCATCATTGAAATTGAGGATTTGACAAGGTGACACCTCAATCATCTTAGTTGGTAAGTGGGCAGGGAGGGGGGTACCACCCTTGTACAAGGCCGGAGGACTGACGCATGCACAGCAATGCAAGGTTGTGGAAAGGCGCGTGGAATTACTGTGCTCTCTGCTTGAAGAGGACTTGAGGAAGGCACCTCATCATGAGCGTGCATGTACTTCCATACACACACAACCATGCGCGAAGAAGACTTGAGGAAGGGACCTCATCTTGAGCTGGTGCGTTCCCCTCTACGCATTTTCCTCAACCTTGCCCCAAACATTGGAGCACTGAATCCTCTTTCTGTGTTTGCTCAAGAGGTGTGCTCGTGTGCGATTATCCATGCCAAAAAGAGGGCTGTGCTATGGTGACCCATGGAGGGGCATGCGTTGCTGAGTGTGCAAGCCTAATATTAGTAGGTGAAAAGCATTAAAAACAAAGAAGAACAAGTAAGTGGTGAGGTTGTGGAAAGGCGCGTGGAATTACTGTGCTCTCTGCTTGAAGAGGACTTGAGGAAGGCACCTCATCATGAGCGTGCATGTACTTCCATACACACACAACCATGCGCGAAGAAGACTTGAGGAAGGGACCTCATCTTGAGCTGGTGCGTTCCCCTCTACGCATTTTCCTCAACCTTGCCCCAAACATTGGAGCACTGAATCCTCTTTCTGTGTATGCTCAAGAGGTGTGCTCGTGTGTGATTATCCATGCCAAAAAGAGGGCTGTGCTATGGTGACCCATGGAGGGGCATGCGTTGCTGAGTGTGCAAGCCTAATATTAGTAGGTGAAAAGCATTAAAAACAAAGAAGAACAAGTAAGTGGTGACTTTGCCCTGTCAATACCTTCAAGTGTAACAAGCATGGCTGTGCAGAATGTGCCCAGTCCTATGATGTTTTGTTCGCATCAACAGGTCGCGTAAAGATAAAATGGGCATAGTGGATAAAGGGGTTCTTACATTATCTGATGGCTACATTTGGAACTGGGGTGGCTGTGGATAGAAAAGTGCTGTTGCTAAGGCACTGCCTAGGATACGAGAGGGGCAGCACATGTATGAAATGTTACCAGATCTGAGCGAAGGGGACCCTGCTGGGGATGGGCTGAATGAACTGAACGTGGCTCATAAAAAGTTAGATCTCCACTTCAACCTTAAAATACGTTCTTGAGAGGTATAATTCTGCTACAAGAAAATGGGCAAAAACACAGGGCACACCTATAATTTAACAAAAGAGTATCAGGGTATTTTGGAATAACCTTTATAGAATTAGAGATAGCTTGAGGTGCTGGGGGAAAAAAGACTCAACCTTGGCAACTAGGTTGGAAAAATGGAGGACAAAAAGTGGTTGTTCCTAAATGATTTAGGAACTCCCGTCCCCTGCACACTGTCTGATATCTGCAAAGCAGATCAATAATTTTCGTGTTTTTTTGTTTTACTGAATTTCATAACACACAGTTCAGTAGACAATTAAATAGGTGGAGCAGTCACAATGAATGACAAGCTCACAAAATTTATATAGACAACAAGCATAATATTTATTGTACAATATCTTTGGGCTTGACGCGTTTCGAGTATAGACTCTTCTTCAGGGGCAAAAACATATTTCACAATTCATAATTCAATTTCTAGAAAAAAGTAGAGAAGGGTACAACTTAGTACCACGCTAGTACATAGATCTGTATATAAGTAATAGAAAGAAAAAGAAAAAGAATAGTAGGAGATAAATAATAGTAAATAAGCTCCAGGTCTCAAGAGTGTCAATGGACCCATAGGTCACTTACTAGATACAATGTGAATCCTTCAGCGAGCGAATCGTGGCGAACATCATCCCGAACAAGGAGGATGTTGTTCGTTCATGATTCTGCTCATTATGTACTGAGGGTACTGCTGACGTATGAGTGAGCATGCGTGGTAGCAATAATTGTAGATAATAATATATTTTTTATATATTTATATATTTTTTTAATCTTTAAAATTGTTTTGTTTGTTTTTTGAAAATAGATTAGTTTTTCAGTTGCCCACTAATCATTTAACCTTCTCGTGTTGGTTAGAGATACTACTTGTATGACTGGACTAAACTGAGTTATTAGGTACTATCCAAGAGATCTCTTGACAATGCTTCAAATCCTATCTATGATTTAATGTTTTGAAAGTTTGTATGAATTATATGCAAAATACTAAGTTGTACCCTTCTCTACCTTTTTCTAGAAATTGAATTATGAATTGTGAAATATGTTTTTGCCCCTGAAGAAGAGTCTATGCTCGAAACGCATCGGGCCCAAAGATATTGTACAATAAATATTATGTTTGTTGTCTATATACATTTTGTGAGCTTGTTATTCATTGTGACTGCTCCACCTATTTAATTGTCTACTGAACTGTGTGTTATGAAATTCAGTAAAACAAAAAAACACAAATTATTGATCTGCTTTGCAGATATCAGACAGTGTGCAGGGGATGGGAGTTCCTAAATCGTTTAGGAACAACCACTTTTTGTCCTCCATTTTTCCAACCTAGTTGCCAAGGTGGAGTCTTTTTTCCCCCGCACCTCAAGCTATCTCTAATTCTATAAAGGTTATTCCAAAATACCCTGATACTCTTTTGTTAAATTATAGGTGTGCCCTGTGTTTTTGCCCATTTTCATATAGTTTGTTTCTCCTCCCAGTTAGGGAGGGGTTGGCAACTTCCTTTAACACTGGCACCCTGCTACACTAAATAATATGTCATTCTCTAAAATAAACACCCTTACGGACAAATCAGCTACTACTTTGGCTTTTTCTGATGAAGAGGCTGTGAGAATACTCGGGCTGATTAAAGATACCAGTAAGGAACCACTGAGCATAGATAATCCACAAAATTTAATTCAAAAACTGGAAAAATTGATCAGAAGGGAAATTGCACAAAAACTTCATGCCACTACCCTGGCACAATACTTTAAATCCAAAAGAATACCAAGAGGACTTCGGGTATACCTTCGACCAACGCTCTGTAAAGATAACCTTAAATTTGTGAAACACTGGGAGCAAATATTAAACAAATGCTCGCTTTACCTCATTCTGCTTACAATTGAGGAATTATCAAAGTCTCTATCTCAAATCAATCAAGAAATCGAAGAGGTATCTTCTCAATTATCAAAACTCAAAACAGCAACAGAACTACAAACTATACTAGAGGATACTAACAACAAATTGGACAACTATAAGAAAGAAATCGAACAGCGTAAAATAAGAAAATTTAGACGGGACACGCTTGATTACGCCCGTGATATCGTTTACTCCTGGCAAGAATTTTATAATAATAAACAAGCAAATTTCACTCCAAGACAACCAAAACCACGACCGACTAACAACAATACTGATAGTAGCGATGTGAACAGTGGAGATTTAGAGGAAATTCCATCAACGAGTGGCACCAGAGTGCCAAAACCTACCGAGGGTCAAAGTACTGCTCCACCATCTATAACAACACCAATACCAGCACCTGAAAGTTTTTTAGGAAGAGGAGAAAAGCCAGAAGAGGGAAAAAGAAAACCTTGCCAGAAGAACAAACATTGAGGGATCCCATAATAGTGAACATCTCTTCTAAACTACTCTCACAATCGCAATTGAATACCCTCAATTTGGGTATATCATTTATACCAACGAACAATACGAGTTTATTTGAAGAAGAAGTTAATCTTTTCAAATTAGTTCACAAAATGGAGTTGAAAATCTTTTTTGACAATCTAACAACTAACCCAAGTGAGAAAGATAGATGTCCATACCTTGAAATGAAAGACAAAAGCCGCTTTCATCCCCAAATCAACCATCCTCTGGTAAATCTGTTTAAAACCAAAACCACTAGAGCACTCAAATGCCTTAAATACAGTAAATCCAACAAACACAATATCAAGAAACATCAGTTTAAAATCATTAATGATCTAGCAGAGGATAACAGTATTACTATTAAAAAAGCTGATAAAGGGGGTGCCTTGGTCATCATGGACACCGTGCTGTATAAAGGCTGTTTGAAATTACTACCTGATCAAGATACTTACCTCAAATTAAACCAGGACCCGATCACTAATATCAAGGCTGTCATTGAGAAAACCATCTCCAGAGCAGAAGAGTCAGATTGGATTTCTGACAACACAAGAAATTTTCTGACCAACAATAACCCGGTGATGCCAGTCTTCTATGGCCTTCCTAAAATTCATAAAAATAAAATGGATCCGCCCTTAAGACCAATTGTTGCTGGTACAGAGAGTGTTTTCCACCCTTAGGCAGTATATCTGGACACCGCATTGCAACCCCTGATACAGAAAACTGAAACTTACTTAAAGGACACCACCCATTTTTTTACAAAACATCAAGAACTTTGAATTGGATGAATCAAATTTGTTACTGTTCACAATGGATGTTACCAGTCTATACACCTCAATTCCCCACAACCAAGGCATTGAAGGACTGGAATGGTTCCTACTAAAACATGAAGAAATCAACATTCATAAAATATTAGCAATTGAACTCATCAACATCATCCTTTTTAATAACTATTTCAGATTTGATGGTCAATTCTTCCTACAAACTTCAGGTACCTCTATGGGATCACCAGTCGCACCTTCCTATGCAAATGTTTTCCTGTATTATTTTGAGCATACCAATGTTCTAAATGAAACCGAGTGGAAAGATAAGATCAAAAGTTGGTATAAATATATGGACGATATCTTTGGAATCTGGAGAGGTACCGAGGATGAACTCAACACCTTTTGGGAATACCTTAACAAATGCAATGAGAGAATCCAGTTCACAATGGACATTGGTAAACCCAATGTACATTTCTTGCATGTCACTATTGAAATAACTAACACAGGACTCAGAACACAGTTATACAGGAAACCCACTGATGTGAACAGTACATTACACTTTCAAAGCTTTCATCCTAAACCCCTGAAAGAAAATTTACCATTCAGCCAACTCCTCAGGATCAAGCGAATAACTTCAGAGGTTGACAGACTACAGGATGAATATTCCACTATGAAAGCAAGGTTCAAAGACAGAACATTTCCAGAAAATTTGATCAACAAAGCAATTCTCAGAACAGAAGCACAAAGTCGTGAAGACCTACTGGATCCTAAGACCAAAAATAAAAACAGGAATCTTATTCATTCATTAAAATACTCTAGCCAAAGTTTTCAGGTCAAACGGATAATCCACAAGAATTGGGATATAATCAAAACAGACCCACAACTGAACCGACTTTTTCCAGAACCCCCGATGCTTGCGTACAAGAGGGGCAAAAACTTTCGTGACAGTCTGATCAGAGCAGAAAAACGAAAAACAGACAACCAAACCTTTTTGTCCAAACCTAAAAAAGGAACTTACCCGTGCCTAAATTGCCAACACTGTTCAAATGTGATTAAAGGAGACCACATTCGACATGGAAACACAGGGAAGAAAATTCCACTAAAACAATTTGCTACTTGTGATTCTAAAAACGTGATTTATGCTCTGCGTTGTCCCTGTGGAAAATACTATGTAGGGAAATCTATCGGGAAAGCCAAGGAACGTTGGACTGAACATAAGTCAAATATCTGCACCAAAAATATCAAATCCCCAGTGTATAGACATGTCAGAGATCATCAACACACAGTGGCACAAATGAAAATGGTAATACTCGAAGTAATGCATCCACTTTCCAGAGGTGGGGACTTACAAAAACTATTATCCCAGAGAGAACTCTATTGGATACACTGGGCCTCATTACACGGTAGGCGGTAAGGGAATAACGGTACCGGTAAGCGATTACCGGTACCGCTAAATTCCCTATCTAATTACGACCCGGACTTGCCACTATTAGCGCAACCGGTAAGTACGGTGCCACTAATAGCGGCAAGTCCGTGGGCGCGCGACCCCCAGGTCAGAAATAGCGGCATGGCACTAATAGCATGCCATCACAAGCTAGGCGGACATGGCAATAGCGGCATGGGAAAGACCCAAAAACCCCTTACCGGCATGGCGCAAATACCGGCATCGCGAACCACCCGTTAAGAGACCTGAGCAGTGTTTCCACCTGCCACAGGTGGACACATCCAGCACAGGTGGAGGCGATGGAGACTGTGGCAGCACAAAAGAGCACACCACACCCCTTCTCACACAAAAATGCTTCCAATACTGCCAGCATTACATGGGCTGGAGGGCATGATTGCAGTGCGGCAGCACCAACAACAGGCAGCACAGAGGAGACGCAGGAGGAGGAGGAGGAAGAGGAGGAGGAGGAGGAATAGGGAAAAGACAGGCGCAGCAAGCACCACCAGGGCACCCAGAAATACCACAGAGCCAGCCACCGATCTCCAGGATCCAAGCCAGTCCATTGAACCAGACACCTGAGCACATACAAACGCTGTAATGTCTGCACTGGGATACCATCACCATCATCGTGGATAAGATACATGACGACAGTGTGAGACTCATAGACATCAGATCTGCAATCCCCCCTCTAGTGCAGGTGTTGACTGCGCTCCACTCCCTGGCCACAGGCTCGCAGCAGCATAATGTGTGGCAGATGCATGGCATCTCACAACCAGTATTCCCGTGCACGCCGAACCAGGTACACAATGCCCTCCTGAAGCTTGGACATGAACACATATTCCTGCCACGGACTGCCCAGGAGATTGCAAACACCAAATTATGCATCTATTCACTTGCAACCATCCCAAGTAGCATCGGGGCCAGCAACTATACCCATGTGGAATTGGTGGTCCCACATCACAATGAAGTAGTCCACAGAAACAGAAAATAATTTCACCCAATCATTTTCCAAATGGCATGTGATGCAAACAAGTAAATCACACATTGTTGCGCCAGACATCCCGGATCAACGCATGATTCAATGGTCCTGCAGAACTCAACCATACCAAGCAACATGAAGTGACAAGCTGGCCAACGATCGTGGCAACTTGGTGAGTAGCAGGCCATGCACAGGGCGGTGTGATTGGGGGGGAGAGAACGATACACCAACTGTGAATTGTCTGGCGTGCGTGGGACAAATGGTCATACAGATGTACTTCAATGTCCGTTGGGGGACTTCCCAATGTACTTGATAAGACCCCACATGAAATGCAAAGCTGCAAAACATTGCATACATTCCAACATTTCAAAGATGACACATCCATCCACACCCTCATTTCACATCATGCCACAACACATAATACACAAATCATCATCTTGGCCTCAGGACAGTCATACAGAATTTGGGCAGCACAACATTAATACCGCAATGTGCCCTAGAATGCATGCAAAGGAATCACCCCTAGCCATGGCACCTGACCACAAACCCATAGCACCACTGAAGTGATGCCCCGCAGCACAGCAACATGGATGTAGGAATGGCAGCACACTGGCATAGCGGTACAAAATTTGCCTGGGCCCAAGGACACCTAAGGCCTGGCCTCAGCCAGGACATTTCCTTTACTTGCTGAGGCATGTTTCGGGCATGTCAACTTGCATGGTTGAGCCCAGCTTTGTACATTGCAGTCACGCAGATTGTCTGCATGCATGCTGTCAGTTGTGACTTCCAATCACAATGCAAAGAAGACATGTGTGACATGTACAGTCCACAGCAGGGTGGCCGGTAACAGGTACCCATTCTTCACCCCATACAGGCAAAGCCGGCTATCCCCCGAAGAGGTAGCACCTAACTCCTGTATGGAACCCACAGAACCAGCAGGAAGAGGACAACAATATTGCACATACCCGTACCTGCGTCGTGATGGAGCGGGCATTCGGCCTCTCCAACACACAGCTCTGGTGCCTAAGCGTGCCGGGTGAGGCTCTCCTGTACGGCCATGACAAAGTGCTGAAGATAACCATGGCATGTGTGATGCCGGACTAAATTTTCATCAGACGGAATGTGCCTATGTCACCTGATATGCAAGCGCCAGATGAGGATGACGTGGATGGTGATGAGGATGGGTCAAAAGGCCCGCAAAAGGGCCGCAAGGACATGCAAGTGGCAATGTCCAGGAGGGACACGATGTGCGTCAGCATCTGATGTATCAGATTCCATGAAATCCAAGGTATAACTATTATGGATGTAGATGGGTATTACTGCCCTGATGCATGTGGTCAGTCCCACAAAGAATCATCTCCCCAATACAGTACACATACACAATGATGAATACCAAGCCTCTGTTTCAACTTTTCAACAGTGTATTGTGAACAAAAGACAAAAATTAAGTGCATGGCCCCAACTGTGCAAACGACCTTACCCCCCCTCCCCCCACAACACTCCCAAGAACACCCTTACCCCCCTCCCCCCACAACACTCCCAAGAACACCCTTACCCCCTCCCCCACAACACTCCCAAGAACACCCTTACCCCCCTCCCCCCACAACACTCCCAAGAACACCCTTACCCCCCTCCCCCACAACACTCCCAAGAACACCCTTACCCCTCTCCCCCCACAACACCCCCATGTGAGCCTCATGGTGTGTACGTGTCCTTCTCCACATGTGCCACCTAGTCCTTGCTGGCCCTAATTGTCAGTGCCTCCTCCGCCATTTGGTGGTTGGGATGTGATGCGCCTCAGGTTGCGCAGAGAGTGGCGCAGGGGGCTAGTTTGCCGGGAACTCCCAGAGGAGGCGGTGCCCGGTTCATCCTGTGTTGTGAGTGGGCATCGGCACTCAATCGCGTCCGCTATACGGATCATGGCCTGCCTGAGTTGGGCCATTTCATTGCAGATCCTGTTTGTGCATGCCTCCATGCCCTCCCTTGTCTGCCGTGCATACATACTGAGGTCCTCCCTCAGACGGCCTGCCTCAGCCACATGCTGCCCTACCACCCCAGTGATCTCTGCCTGCATCTGGATGATGGATGAGAGGTCATGTTGCATGCTAGGTGCTGGTGGGATGACTGCTGCGCCTTGGCACTGGCATCAGGTGAGGACACCTATGGGCTCCATGCCCCTTCCAGGGTGGGGGTGGCTGATCCTCCATGGCTACCCGGACCTGATGACAACCTTGGGCTAGCCAGAATGGAGCGTGTTGGGCTGGGGGTCTGGCTTTGATCCACAATGCCATGTGCTTCCTCCTCGTCCGAAAGTGGGGCAGTGGCTGCTGCCTCACCAGTTGAACTGCGTGCCCTCCATGCTGGTTTCACTTGCAGGGAGACACACTGCCGTGGGTGCTATGATGGCAGCAGGCATGGCCTCAGGCTGCGTGGAACTGGTGCTCCTGCTGCCACTGTCACTCTGGTGATGGTCATTCCTCCCGCTTCGCCTTGAAGCGGTGTCCCCTGTGCCATCTCTCCTGGTTTTTTTTGTGGATGGGGGAGCAGGTGTCGCAGTGCGTGGCTCCTCAGTTTCTGTGTGTGATCCTGTAGGGGTGAGAAATGGGGATATTCATCATTTATGGTTCGACCTGCCTTATGCTGAATGCTTACGTCATGCCGCTCTATTCATTTGGCCCTCTTTATTGTGGATTCAGGTAATGGGGATGTTGGGTGGGTCATGCATGAATGGGTCTGTGTTGCACGTGTATGTGGTGATGCATGCATGTATGTTTGTGGCTGGATCCACGGCATTAATACGGACACATATTTGGGGGGCCCCTCACACTTCACTGTGCATTTTTTGATGTATACACTCACCTCCATCGGACAAAGTGGCCACGCCATGCTCCATTTCTCCAACCCCCTCTATGGATTCCACTCCAATTGTGGATGCACAGGTCTCCTCCCACTCACAGAGTTTAATAGGCGATTCGCTGCCTCCTCCTGTGCCCATAGCCAGGTTGCAGTTCGCTGTCAGTATGTTCCTGACACGGAGCCGGAGGTCGTCCCACCTCTTTCACAGTCTTTGACTGTGCGGGTGGTGGTGCCCACCGCGCTGACCTTGTTGGCAACCTCTGCCCAGATGGCCTTCTTCTTGAGGATGGTCTCCCGCCGCATGTCATTGCTGAAGACCACATTTGCATTTGCCGCTAGTGTCACAGTCAGCATTATGAGCTCCTCATTGCAGAATTTTTCCTTACGTTGCCGCTCAGTAGATTTTTTTACGGCCTTGGGCATCTTTAGGCTGTCCTGGAAGGATTTTTGTCCGAGTTTCCTGGAAAGGTGTCCTGGATGCGGAGGATGGCAATGGATTGTGTTTTTAAAGATGGCCACCGTGCTCTTTCCCTGTGCGATGACGTTATTTCCGCTTCCGCGTTTTAACGGTGCCGCTATTAGCGGTGACCGCTATTTGCATGCAGTAAGAAGGCAGAGGTGCTATTAGCACTTTGGTCGAATCTGTTAATGGACTTTTTGGGGGCTTTTACGGCATGGCGGTAGGAGGATTACCGGCATGGCGCTATGCTCGTGTCCGCGTACTCGTAAATAGTCCGCAATTAGTGGGCTCTTGCGAGGGCGGAGACGTAAATAACGCCATGCCGGTAAATGCCTTGATTTACCGCACAACGTGTAATGAGGGCCACTGTCTTTATTCACTTGACCCTCTTGGCATGTACGAAGACTACTACCTCCGCCCCTATTTATGACGACCACATTGAACATTTCTTGGTTATGAACCACATTTTCACTCTGTGACCTATGAATTTTCCATCAAGGTGGTTTCATTGTGTTTACATGTGCACATATGGTTGAAATGTAATTTGTCAAAAGAAATATATATGCTATTAAGGATTGGTTTGACACCACAACATCCTCTGTTTTTTAAGTGTTTTGGGGGTACTCAAATGATTGTAAAGTCACCTTTTGAAAAACTATGCCATATTATTACCCAGTGTATGCCATCATTCTGATGGTAAATTCTGCAAAATATGGAGCTAAATGTACCTTATATCAATGCCTATAATATAATTTGTGTTGAATTATATCAATGTACTGAATGAGAGACTGACTAGCAGAGGATGGTCTGACTTAACCATCTTTGTCTGGTCCGCATTCTTCCTTTCTAAATTTTCATTACTTTTCATGGATCATGGCCACTTACTTGCCTACTACAAAATAGACAGTAACTCTCAGTCGGTTTTTGCCACACATTAGTCACACGCATGCATGCTTTTCTATGTTTTCAAGTTGTTCTGACGCCGGGTCTCCGTGTCGTCAGACACATGACGCGCACCAATTACCTGCAACTTCTTGCTAACGCATGCGTAGCGATCGCTCTGCTACCACGCATGCTCACTCATACGTCAGCAGTACCCTCAGTACATAATGAGCAGAATCATGAACGAACAACATCCTCCTTGTTCGGGATGATGTTCGCCACGATTCGCTCGCTGAAGGATTCACATTGTATCTAGTAAGTGACCTATGGGTCCATTGACACTCTTGAGACCTGGAGCTTATTTACTATTATTTATCTCCTACTATTCTTTTCCTTTTTCTTTCTCTCACTTATATACAGATCTATGTACTAGCGCGAACTGCTTACCCCTTTCTGACTCTCTACTGCTAGCCGGAATCCTTGTGGGAAACTTATTGTGGATACACAAACTACCTCCCTAAAGCACCTGCCATCCATGGACACCGTAGATGTTTTTGCAACTATGCCTACTCCATAGTTGGTAAGCGGCACACTACCGATATGCATTGATTATGCCATAATTGTAGATAATAATATATTTTTTATATTTTTTTTTAATCTTTAAAATTGTTTTGTTTGTTTTTTGAAAATAGATTACTTTTTCAGTTGCCCACTAATCATTTAACCTTCTCGTGTTGGTTAGAGATACTACTTATCTGACTGGACTAAACTGAGTTATTAGGTACTATCCCAGAGATCTCTTGACAATGTTTCAAATCCTATCTATGATTTAATGTTTTGAAAGTTATATGAATTATATGCAAAATACTAAGTTGTACCCTTCTCTACTTTTATCTAGAAATTGAATTATGAATTGTGAGTCTATACTCGAAACGTGTCGGGCCCAAAGATATTGTACAATAAATATTATGTTTGTTGTCTATGTACATTTTGTGAGCTTGTTATTCATTGTGACTGCTCCACCTATTTAATTGTCTACTGAACTGTGTGTTATGAAATTCAGTAAAACAAAAAAACACGAAAATTATTGATCTGCTTTGCAGATATCATACAGTGTGCAGGGGACGGGAGTTCCTAATCGTTTAGGAACAACCACCTTTTGTCCAGGTATAATTCTGCTACCAGGCCTCACTCAGGAAGAGTGAGTATCAGTGTATGATTATATGACTGCACTCTGGCATCTGAAGTGAAATTTTGGATCCTCCTTAGTTGAGCATACAAGGGACAATGTATTAGTACATTGCTACAATGACAAGATCAGAAAGGAATTATGACTGAAGGCTGACCCTACCTCAGACGAAGTAACTGACATAGCCAAGCGGGTGGTGCATTCCATGGCATGTGTGGCCAACCTCAACAGGAGCTCTAAAGAGGCGTACAAGGCGTCTACCACCAATGAAGTCTTGGAAATTTCTACAGGTGGAGTCTAGGAAGCCTAGGGGATTAAGAAACCAAGGAGGACAAGGGGGAAGTGCTTCATTAGACAACAAAATGAATGTGGGAGAGGAGGAAGGTCTGACAGGGCCCAGGGCCTGTTACAGGTGTGCTGGGAAGGATCACTTTGCAGGATCAAATGTGTGTCCTGGTAGAAAAGTAATGTGCAGTAATTGTAATCCCCCATCAAATCACTGTCATCATTTTTGCGGGGGACTAAGGAAGGCAGTAAGGATAGTGGGGACAGATGCATTGGGGGAGTCATCTGAGGATGATGACGTGGAAACTGTAAATATGATCGAGGTACAATCAATATAGCACGTAGGGAGTGTGGAAGACGAGGATGAATATGAGAGTCCCAAGGGCGACTGTGCACCGGAGTACGGCAGGAGAGGAGTAGACGGTCTCCGCCTGAAGGAAGAAGAAGGAGCAGAAAGTCATAGAGGAAGTGGAGACAGCTGATAATGATTAGAACAACTAGTCTGCACCTTTTGGTTTAAGGTTGTTCTTGTTCCACATTGACTCTTCTCTCCTCTTCCTCGTCCCGGTACTATGTGTATTATGGGAATTTAAGCCCATCATATTTTCACACTTTTCAATCTGTTTATTGGATTTTAGTTTGTCAAAAACAGTGGATGTTATGTGGCTTTTGGAGTTACACTACTGAGCTCCACTTTACAATATGCCGTCAGTGTTTCAGGGAGATTGGAAGGATCATGTGTTAATGGAGTTACCACTTTCCCCGATATGTCTCCTCCCACATGATCCTCCTTGCCTTTCCCTGGACACAAGAGGGGAGGCCAATAGATTTAACAGGATTCATCAAAGAGTACCGCCATTTACTATCCAACTTGTATCATAACATGTCAATAAAGTATTACTTGTTCATCGAAAACCTGTACCTATCATCTTTAAATCAGAAGTGTTGAAGTTGCAGATCGCTTTCATAGAGAACCTCTGGATCGCAAGTCCTAGGGATGGCGTGGGCCAGCCAGAGATAAAGCATATAGGAGTTGGGAGAAATTGTATGGCTTTGGAGGGCAGGAGAAAGATTGCATCTATTTTAGAAGTTTAGCATCGGAAAATGAAGGGCATTCAGTAACAATTGACATATGGCAGTTAGTCTTATGATAGCACATACGACTAACTGGTAAGTGCTAAAGAGAGAAAGGAGGAGATTTAATTATCATCTGCAAATATATGACATGAGAAGCCATAAGAGTAGATATGGTTTCTGAAGGAGTAGGTCTAACTGGTAAAGGGAGATGAGACAAAGGCAGACCCTTTTGTGATACTGATCTGAATGGGGGAGGCAGAGGAAGTCCCAGTTTTTCATGAAATGTCAAGAAATGAACGATGATCAGACACGACAGCTTCTGCACATAAAACATATTGAACTGTGTTGGAATGCTTTAAGGTACATACTGCAAAACATCAATTGCCCATGTCCAGAATTGGGTGAAACATTTGCTGATTTTAGATTGGCCACCACACACACCATTACTGAATGCAAAATGAACTCTTGTACAAATAAACTAGAAATAGCAGTTCAATCCCTATAGCTGAACCACCCACAATGAACAAAATAGTATAGCACCTGAAACGTGATGGTAATCTCAGTCTGCACCCTTACAAATAACAATAGGAGAACAGTTACAGAGGAGAAAGAGAATAAAAAGCAGAGTGAACTGTGAATAACAAAACGGAATCTGAGTGCCGCGGAGGCATAGTGTGCTGCGATACCACCGACCGGCATTGTGATATTCCACATACCAAAATGTCCACATGGAAACGGACACCATCAGTGCCAAGGAAGCACATTGAACTGATCAGCTACAATTCCATTTCCCTTCTACTTAAGTTACTAATGGTCCTGAATATTTGCACAACCATATCGTTTAGAAAACAGTAGCATTGGCAAATGAGTAACCACAACACTAGTTCTCTAAAATTCACTCAGGCCACATGAGCATTATTAAGCCATGTGGATGTCCACACCTGTGAATTTAGTGTTCAATTGGCTGCTGTAAGGAAGGCATGGTATCAACAGTAAAACAGACACAAGCGACCACAGTTCAAGGGTGTTTATTGATCTTCAACAAGTGTGTGATAAACGCCTATCTAATCCTAAATCTACAGATGGGAGCAAGCTACGACCATCAAATAATAATAATGCAGTCCTAGTGGAGCCTCAACAAAATAAAAGGCCCTATACTAAAAAACATGATTGCCAATCCTTACCTCTAAATAGAAATAGTGCAGGGTAGTGTTTATGAAAAAGAAAGAAGTGTTCACAAAAATTATTATATGTCAGGATGTTCAGGCTGTTGGCCTCCTTTGCCCACATTTTCAGCACGGGACAAGGCCGTTAACTCGAGCATATAACACGCTCAGGCTTCTTCGGCATGCGGACACAGTTCCATTACCAGCATCAGGGCCTTCTGTGCCCAAGTCTCTTTACTTATCAAAGTCTCTTGATTCAGAGGGCCTGATGTACCAAAACAAAGTTCCTTTCCTTTTACAAGTACTCAAGTCAGGTGATTCACTCTCCATCCTGAATCCCCTCAGCTGGGCTCAGATCCCTTTTTATACCATGATCATTACTCTTTATCCCCCTCTTCCGGGCTCAAATCTCCTTTTCTAATGTTCAGAGAACATTCTTTGTCGGGTGACTCACGGTTCACCTCATATCCGCTCAGCTGGGCTCAGATCCTTCCTCTTACACAATTAGTCTCCCTCAGTCGGGCTCGGACCAATTTCAGTTCAAATGTGCACAGGGTTTAGCTTGACCCGTTGCAGGACCACTTCGATACAACAATTCCTTTTTACATTTGCCACCTCTCAGTTGGATACCTAACAGAGACCTTTCAATGAGCACCCACGTATATGGTATCTATCTATCTTGGCTTCAAAAGTTCAGTCACTCCTTTGATGTAAAATTATATTTGCGTCGCTCGTCATACGCTTCACACACTGTTCTCTTCAGATTTCTCCATACAATGTTGCTGCTTGCAACCTGGGTTCTAAAACAGACCCGTCTGCTATCAGTCTCCCCTACTTACCGGCTGTGCTGACTTTACTGGCACTGCTTTGTTGTAGGAGCCAAGGACAGTACCACAGCGGCAAATGCTTCTCCCTGCCTCTCTGTTGGTGATGGTGCACGGTACAAATATTTTTAACATTTGGCTATCGACATGGGAAAGCCCTGGGTACCTCCGAAACACAATGCAGGTTTCTTCAGCTTTAATTCCAGCTCTTATGTTTCTTCTTTCAAAGGCTGGTGAAAGTAAAAATTCTCTGAAAAGGTCAAGGGAACTTCTATCCATGCAACCCTCTCTGGTCTTGCTCTCTTTCTCCTAGTATAAAACGTCCAGCTTGGAACTGCTGCTTGCTAGTGCGTTGCCTTGCTCAGAGTGTGCTTTCGTGCTCTGCCTTTTATCCTTATGGGGAAGGGAAATGGAGGTCAGGTGTGTGTTGTGAAGGTGTGGTGCCTGACTCTGCCCGATCTCATTAGCAGGACAGACTTGCAGGAAAAGGCCAGAGGTATTTCTTTTAGCTTTGTCTCAGGGTTTTGTATCCGAGTCGTGGAATGAATAGGGGGGATTATGGGAACTGTATGTTTTATAAAAGCAGACTGGGAGTTTGAAAAATAATAGTCAGAGGGACGGGGAGAACAATGACTGGGATGGTGGGTGTTATAGTATTTCTGAGTAGGCAGAAAAGTAGTTGCACAGACAGACAAGGGAAGGTATATAGCGAAATAGAGGGGTTTTGTTTTTTTCTCCCTTCCTTCCAGAAGATGGTAATTTCAACACGGGTAGATTATTGTCAAGAGGTCTGGTAGGGATGGTTCAACATTTCAGAGAAGAACATGGTTGGGATGAGGTTGAGGTAGAACGACAGCATCCTTCAAAAGCTGGGGGGATATTGGGCAAGGGCATTAGAATAGAGGAGGGCGAACGCCCTGTCTCGCCTAATGGTGTCCTCCTCTTTTGTCATTCTTCCCTGAGCTTTCCACTCAGCTTAGTAGAAAGGGGGAAAAGACCGTTGGGTTTCTCACACTGCATTCCTATCAAAGATACACTTCAAGATATTGCAGGATACTGCGACAATGACACATGTCACCCTAAAAGAGGGTTAGCTTACGTTGAAAGCAGTAGCAGTTTTGTCGTTGGTGTCCCATTTCCATATACCCTAGTTTGTGGAAGCTGCCGGAGGGTGTCCTTAGAGAGCTAACCTCCGGGGCTGTGGAGTCGGGGCTTTCATTACAATGGTTTAGGCCTTTAGGCTGCCAAGCAGGAATCAAAGTGCCAGGTTAGAGGGTACTGGGCAGAAGCAAGCCATAGGAAGTCAGATGGCATCCTTAGCAAAGCTGGCTGATTTGGAAATGCCTGACCTGGAATTTCCAATATATCCCATTGAAACCGCTTTAGACTTGACCTTGCAACCTATCTTGCAAGACAGGTGTGCGATTTAAACCTAGAGTGGGAGGAGAACTTTGACATGGGCAAGGCGGGGGAGGAGAGACTGCCATAAACCAAAAAAACGATGGGCAGAAATACACAGAGAGAAGGTGAAGTACTGAGGGAGATTGCAGTGGGCCACACAGGTGCAACGAGTAAGAGCTGGAGGGAGTGGGTGTACACCAACAAGGGTGCAAGTAAGCTTGAAAAACGGACAACTTTGAAAGTAGAAACAGAGAGAAGAACCAGCCATGTGGTTAATTGCTGTAGAGAAGGAGAACTTTGATCTGACATGTAGAGGTGGAAAGGGGACAAGGGAGGTGTGAAGGGGAAGTCAGGGATTTTCAAAGGCAAGCAAATGCAGCTCAATTTAGGTCAATGTCTCATCAGTATATTACTTGCTTAACTTCCGCTCCACATCTCAGCAGTCAGAATACAAAATCTGTGGTATTTTAAGATCCCACTGGTCTATGTTTTCTTGCCTTTTTAGATGCTCCTCTCTATTCTGATTAGGAAGCTCGGTTGCTAGGTGATCCCATACATCTTGTGGGCTACATGGGCCTTTGGACAATATACAGACCTGCTTTTCCAGGGATTGCTGATTCTGAAGAGCTTTGGGCTAGAACTCCAGGAAGCTGGCCTCCTTCACTGACACAGCACTTGCTAACACTGTCTGGTCTGGATTCCTCTCCCCAAGACCCATCACCCTTAGCCCCAACTCCTTTTCTCATTTACTCTGTTTTATTATCTGTTTTTCAATTCATAGCTCACTACATAAAGATCAATAAACCAATATAATGGAGACAGAGCTAAGTCACAATAAACAGGTTCAGAGAAGCATACATGTCCAGCCTCTGGTGACAATTTCCAAGCCATGGGTGCTCTGCAGCTAGATGAGTATGTCAGGGAACACTTGGAGCACATGAGGTGACATTTATCTCATCAGCAGTCTTGTCGCTCTGGGCACCCACTAAAACAGTTTTGTGTAACATCCTGAAGTCAGAGCATATACCTGTCAGTCGTGAGCCTGGAGGCAATTGGTTCCAGTAGTTTATCTCCATATCTGTGGTCCAAACCAAGTCCTTCAGCCATTTTATGACTTTTGGAGGTGCCCGATGTGACCATGATACCAGAATGCGTCACTTGGCCATAGTAAGGCACATTGTAAGGAGTTTCTTTCTAGGTTTAGATATGGTCCCGTTCCCCCAAAGAAGGCACACCAACGGCTGAGGAGGATCAGCTTTCTCCACCGAAAAAACGAATGACTTCCTGGATCCTCACCCAGTAAGATTGTATTTGCAGACAAGTCCAAAACAGATGAAAGAATCCCACACCCTACACCCCACATTTCTTACATGCATTCTCATGCTCATTGTCAATGTTCGTCTGCTCGCAGGGGTCATATAAGCACGGTGCAGTATCTTATATTATATGAGCTTTTATCTCGTGTTCACTGGAAGTTTACGAGTATAGGCACATATTCTGCTCCAAAGTCTGTCTTCCAGAGAGCTATATATCTCGCATCCATTTCAGTTTAGTGCTTATATGGCATTTCGATTGGTGACACTGTGCCAGTTCATAAAGCATCAAGACTATGGGCCTCAGCACGAGTTTGGCAGTAACCCTTCAATCTGGCAGTAACGCTATTGGCGCCGCATTGAAGGGTCCGCTGGATCACAAGTACAAATACCGCCGGCGCTATTACAGCCGGCGCAAATACAGCCGGCTATCCATTCGCGCTATTACAGAGCAATCACAAGTCTGGCGTAGGCGCTATTAGCACCACAAAAGCGGAGGATAATCCGCTGAAAATACCCCTAGTCAAATGCTGGAGGTAAAAGAACACATGACACAGCAATAAGGGCCCAGGTGAAACCAGTGCAAATCAGAGGCCTACAAAGGACCCACCCATGCACAACACACACTTCCAAACACCATGCTGCCATTTGGAGCCGGGTGCCTTGATGTGGACATCTATCTACCTGCTGTGCCTGGAGCTACAGAGGCCAGCCAACCAGGCCAGGGCCCCGGGAGCACAGGGGGTGGTGGGGATGAGGAGAAGGAGGAGGCGAGCAGCACCTGCAAGGCGGCCAGCCATCCCCAGGGTCAGGCCAACACCCTGGGCCCTGTCTAATGGGCATTTGTTGACCAAGTATAGGCTGGACAGGGCAACCATCACCCAGTTGCTGGACACAATCCAGGCTGACATCGGCAGCCATATAGCTATCAGGACTGCAGTGCCCCCACTCGTGAAGCATGTGTCCGTGCTACAATACCTCGGGACTGGCAGCTACCAACACACCGTTGCCATGATGCATGGCATGGCCCAGTCCACCTTCAGTGCCATGCTTGGACAAGTGCTGGATGCACTGCTGCTCCATGTGAATGAGCACATTGCATTGCCAGCCACACAGGCACAGGTGAACCAGCTGAAGGGTCAATTCCATGCCATTGCCCAAGTCCCGAATGTCATAGCAGCCCTGGATTGCACACATGTAGCACCAGTACCACCCCAGGCACATGAGGCAGCCTACCAAAACCGTAAAAAGTACCATTCAATGAATGTGCAGATGACATGTAGCCCTGACCTCACCATCAGCCATTGCTGTGCCCGCTTTCCAGGATCCACCCACGACTCCATGGTCCTGCGCAACAGTACTCTGCCAGCGTACATGAAAAGGCATCGAGGCCAAAACACATGGATGCTGGGTGAGTACAAATGTAGTCCGAAATGCATGTTAAATGACATCTGATGGGGCTGGACATACACAGTGAAATCCCTGCAGGAGACATAGGGAGCACCGCACTGCAACATTCCCATGCATGTACCTCGTAAGAGAACCCTTGGACATGTTCAACACGGCAGAACACGCCCAGTCTGAGTGGCAAAGACATGTGCCAGCACAGTCATATATGGAAGGCCAACTACCACAAATCCACCTGTGTGTCGTTGTTTTGCTTCTCACCCTGACACAGCAGAGGCATCCCACCCTGGCCACCCGACAGTCATGCCAAAGGTGCGCGAAGGTAGGCACATCCACAAAAGCACTACACACAACTAGTTTGAATCACGACAATGTACATCCCAGAAACACTGACCCCTGATTGTCCTATCACATGCCTGGAGAACTGTACATAACTGTGCCAATCAGCAAACGCAACAGTATCCAAAGGGATAGCCAATGACACAGGGTCTAACAACATGTCACATTTAGAAGCAGATGGAAGGGTCCCCTCCTCCAGTGCCAAGGGACAGAGTATTGTTACATTTGGCAAGACTTAGATAAGACTACTGAAAACAAAGAGAGTTGGAAAACAGCTAATAAGAAGTATAAAGATAAGATAAGATTAGCCAAGGCCAACTTCTTCAATGCGGAAATTGAAGCAGCAGATAATAAGACCAGCAAACTCTTTGAAATACTCAAGAGCGTAGAGAAACCGCATAACCTTACTCCGCCCTTATCGCCTTCGAAAGAAGACTGTGACATTGTGCAAAATGCATTCTCCGCCAAAATAGCTAAAGCTAGGCAAAACATAATTAATGCCAGAAATAAACTAAAACAGGACATTTGCACTAAAAAGATCAATAATAATATACAGGAGACCTTCACATTCACCTCCATAACTGGATAAGAGTTATTGGAAGTGCTCGGTCATATGAAGCCCACGTTCTGCGCAGAAAATGTATTACCACCCAACATTATTCTTAAAAATAAAGAGCAATTTGCTCCTTTTTTGTTAAGCATTATGAACACCTCCTTTAAAGAGGGTATATTTCCCGAGGAAATTAAGAAGGTCACCATTACACCTCTAGTGAAGAAAGTTGGTTTGGATCCTAAGGACCCAGGGAACCTTTGGCCGATTACGGACTCCAACTTCATACTTAAAATCTTAGATAATAGCCACCCAGCAGTTGCAGGATCATGTGGAAACCCACACATCCCTACATCACCAACAGTCTGGTTTTAGAGCTTCACACAGCACGGAAACAGCCATGTTGGATCTTCAGAACCACATGCTAGGCCTTATGGACAAGGGTAAATTTGGGATTCTGATGCTGCTGGATCTCAGTGCGGCATTTGACCTGGTCGATCACAAACTGCTAGTCAAAGCTTTGAGAGACAATGTGGGCTGCTCTGACATGGCACTGAAGTGGTTAGTCTCCTTTCTCACAGATCGTCAAGCCAGAGTTCATTGGGGAGACAATTTTTCAGATCCCCTTCTAATACTATTCGGTGTGCCTCAGGGTGCCAGTCTTTCGCACATGCTCTTTAATTTGTATATGGGTGCACTGTGTGATATTCTGGTTGAAACTGGAGTTTTTTTTACCAACTATGCAGATGACATGCAGCTTATAATAGAGCTAGAGGGATCACATAGTATAGACAGTGTAAAGATTGGACAAATATATAGTAAAATCAATGACTGGATGCAATCCAATTTGGATGTGCCTCAACGATTCTAAGACAGAACTCATGCTGTTTGGGTCCAGTCACCTTCTAGATAAACAGGGGGGGGGGGAGAGTACAAATCATTTCAGATCAAGGAGGCCACAATCATAGTATCCAACCAGGTCAAAACCCTGGGTATGATGATGAACTCTTCTGTTAATTCAGAAGCACAGGCCAACCTCTTGCGAAAGAATACAGCCTACTACCTGCGTCTTATGAGGGCCATTAGGCCCTTCCTAAGTGAAAACAATATGTCCACCATCGCTAGGGCTGTTGTGTTATCCAGGCTTGACTATGGCAATGCCCTTCTTATAGGTGCTCTCGCCAAAGACCTGCATACTTGTCAAGTCATTCAGAATGATGTTGTAAGGCTAGTAAAACATCTCACGAGAAGAGACCTTATAACTACGACCAGAAGATTGCTCCATTGGCTCAGAGTCAGAGAGGATTAAGTTTAAATCCCTAACTCTTGTGCACAAATGTCTCTTCGGAAAAGCACCTAATTACCTGAAGAGGAGTCTTGTATCATATACCCCGAAGAGACAGTTGCGCTCAGCAGGAAAAAACCTGCTAGTAGTACACAAATATAAACTCAAATCAGCCATGGGCAGATCCTTTGTAGTACAGGCAGCTCAGCTATGGAATTCTCTTCCTTTGGCTTTGAGAATACAGGAGAATCATCTGCAATTTCAAAAACTCCTGAAGACACATCTCGTCAAGTAACTCCAACCTTCTAGCTTTGCAGCTCTCCTGGTTGGTTTAGAGAAGTCCCCTAGATAGTTTGTGTCTGTATTGTTAATGCGCCCTGATGCCTGCGGGCTACCCGTGCTATGGAAGTCTACATTACATTACAGGGGTGTTGCAGTTAGTAAGTACTCTATAGAATCAATGCTGCCCCTAGCACTGCACACACAATGTAAGTGACCATGTGATAACTAGCTCACATGTGACACATGAGTGTGATGCACATAACAACTCACATATACATAGATACACAGCTGCATGGCAACCTCACACCATGCATGTCCCTGAAGGCAAAGGGTGGAAGGCATTGCAATAAGAAAGCATGACCTCTTCAACACAAATGTGATCCTGCTGCCAATGTCACTGATGACTGAGCCTTGTGCATCCACTGAACCAACCTTATCCTCATACCTGCATTCTCTCCCCTGCAGGTGAATCTGGATATCCCCAGTACACATGGCCGATGACCCCTGTGCATCATCCACACACTGCAGCTGAGGGGGCATACAACATTGCCCATGGACATACACGCATCTTCGTGGAGAGGGCATTTGGACTGCTGAAGGCATGCTTCCGGTGCCTAGACCGTACGGAAGGGGCATTGATGTATGCCCCTGAAAAAGTTGGCAAAATCGTACTTACATGTGCCATGCTGCAAAACATTTGCTGTTGCAGGAATGTGCCACTGCCCCCCGATGCTAATGTGCGGCCACCTGAGGATGGGAGTGAAGATGATGATGTGCCAGAAGGTGTTGCACACGCACACAGGAATGGGGTGAGGGAGGGGAGCTTGGCCAGACAGGGCTTGATTGAGAATTAATCTTGATACAGGTGATGGCTACATTTAACACATATCACTTGAACATTAAATAGCACCTTATCACAATCATGACTGTCCATGCTTTGTATGAATTTTGAACGTTATTTATTTAATGATTGACAAACCCCCTCCCCCCAGTGATCACCCAGCACACAATCCCCCCTCCCCCCAGTGAACACCCAGCATACAATCCCCCCTCGCCCTAGTGAACACCCAGCACACAATCCCTATCCCCCCAGTTAACACCCCACAACAGTGCAGGTAGGCGCATGTTCTCAGGGCACCCACAACAATGCCATGTCCATCTATGATGGTATCGGGCGCTTTCCATGTCCTGGCCCCTCTGGTGTGTGGGATCTCAGGTGGTGCAATGAACAACACCTAGGTGAAGGCTCAAGGGAACCCTCTGTGGGTGTAGTGGAGGTTGATGGGACTGACCCGGTGACCTGCAGCTGCTGGCAGAGAAGGTTGTTTGATTCCCTTGTCTGCTCTCCAAGTGTAGATACTGCCTCGCACAACTCCCGTACCCTTTGGACGAAACCTGTCAGGGCTGCGGTGCATTGCTCCACCACTCTCCAGGTGCACGCATTGTCTCGGGCCATGTCCTTGCAGTCATGCCTTATGGATCCGCTGATGGCCTTGATGTGCCGCTGTGCACTTTGGCCATGGACTCAACTTTTGCCTGTTTGGTCTCAATTATGTCCAGACGTCCCATCACAGCAGCTCCCGTGAGGAAAGGTAACCCTGGTGCGGCTGTACGCTGCCGGGGGGGGCTGCATGGGGACATGTTGGCACCTTGGATGGGGCTGCTGTGGTCCGAGTGTCTGTCTTCTGAGGTGCCATATGATGGTGTGTCAACATCAGGCTCTGGTGTGTGGACACGAAGCACATTCACACGTGGGATTTGTGCTACCTGTGTGACTGGCTCTGGGCTCCCCTGTGGTGTGGCCATCCCATCGGTGTCGCTGCATCTGGTGGAATGCAACAAACCTGGCTGAGGCGCAGCTAGAGGTGTCTGTCCCTCATCGGGCTCTGACCCACAGGTGACTCCCTGTGCATCGAGAGTCTGCATGATGGGTTGGGGGGAGGTAGGCGCTGACACCCTGCGGCCATGTGGGTGCTGCAGCCGTCTGGTTGGGCTACGGTGTGGTGATGTGGGATGGGTCCGGCGTCAGTTTGCTTCCGGGCGGTCCCTTTGTGGGGTGGTGGTGCTGGTTGAAGTGCGCTGCCTCGGGCGCTGTGATGCAGTGTCCTCCTCACCATCATCGTCGTCTCGGGGTGATCGCTGTGTGCCTGTGGGGTAGATAGGGTGTGGATTGAGTTCAGGGCGGCCTACATTAGTATCATGCAGTTCATGGCATCAAGTGGGATTGTAGGCAGTAGCAATTATGCATAGCACTTGCATTGTGTTCAATCCCCATGTCGTGATTGGTGGAATGTATCAGTGTGGAGGGACACTGCACGGAAATGTTTGTGTGCCATCATCACATGCGTGATGAGGATGCACCATGCACATGGTTCTGGGGGTTTATTCATACACACTCACACTCTAGGTAGCTGTGCCATGGCAATGGATGTCTGTCCCCTGGCCCTTGTATTGATGCAGTGCACGTATAGGGGAGTCTAGGGGGCGCTACGGTACGGTGGTACAAAGGCTCAGTTATGGGTGTCTGCAGTGCCTCACACACATTTTATGCACATTCATTCACTCAGGGTCTGCATGGGTGCTCCTTTCAGATTCATGCATTTGGGGGGGACTCACCTGCAGCTAGCTGGATACCAGTGCCAGCCTCCGCTCCGCCAACTCCCTCTATGGTGCCCATGTCGATTAGCGCAGTCATCT
The DNA here is from genome assembly GCF_040938575.1 of Ambystoma mexicanum. Classification (NCBI taxonomy): domain Eukaryota; kingdom Metazoa; phylum Chordata; class Amphibia; order Caudata; family Ambystomatidae; genus Ambystoma; species Ambystoma mexicanum. Next base: position 937,351,779 of record NC_090939.1, read on the forward strand.
TCTCCTCCCAGGGCGTGAGCTCGGGTGGTGGTGGTGGTGGCGCTCCTTCAGTGCCTCTGCCTGCACTCCTGTGCTGGGAGAGTATGCCACGTACTCTGACACGCAAGTCATTGAGGCGCTTGCGACAGTCCTCCCCATCCCGGGGCACGCGCCCCACTGCAGACACCCTCTGGCTGATGTCCCGCCAGATCTATGCACAACGCTGCCCGCTTGTCTTGCGCTGCTGTAATTCATCATGGTGGGTCTCTGCCTCCTCCACAAGTATGGCCAGCTCCTGGTCACTGAATTTGGGTTTCCTGACCCTGTCATGGGCTGACTTGTCACAGGAGCACACTTGGGGCATTTTTTACTCTCCCGGGGGGTGGATGGCTTGCAGGGGCTGTGATATTCGACGGATTGTGATTTCCAAAATGGCCGCTGCTTTATTTCCCGTTCCGGCTTTGACGCGTTTCCCGCACGCTAATAGCCCGTGCTTATGGCGCGCGCTATTAGCGCACGATATTGATACAGCCGAAGCGCACAGGGCGCTGGATTTACAGGTTCTTCAGCCATTTTTACGCTGAGCGCTATTTGCGTTAACGCCATGTATCTGTACACATGCACGCAAACTCGTGATCTGGCAGACTATCCGCCGGGGGTTTGGCGTTAGCGCTAATACCGCTCGACAGGAAAACCGCCAAACTCGTGATGAGGCCCTATATGTCCACAACCAGATGACGACCCTATATAATTCATAAGAGGGGAAGTCTCAGCCTCTACCGGGAAACCAGGGTCCCACTTACAAAAGGCCTCTCTCATTCGTCAATACTGGAAAAAGGGGCCAACTCCCCCGTCCCCCCGTCCACCCACCAGCTTTGTTGGGAAACTGATGCTGCGACAGAAACATTCGCTCAGTGTACATTTCTCCCAGACACTTAACACCCAGACTAATCCAAGAATCTGCTATCCACCTATCACATGTGGGCTTCAATGTCGAGATCTCTAGAGCTCAAACACTGGTGCATATGGGGTTTTAACACCCATATAGCGAAGCATTCTAGCCCAGGCATCCAAAGTACAGCTCACTGGGTCATATTTACACTTGTCTGTTAAGCGAGATCAACAGTGGCTGTAGGATATAAGGGTGCACCGACTCATGCTCTGCTTGGACATGCGAGTGTGGAGGGTTAGCAGGCATCCATTAGGACTCTTAAGTGAGCCTGGGCTTCTAGGTAGTATGGCTCCATGTCAGGAACAACAAGGCCGCCTTCTTCAAATGGCCTAATACGGTCTTCCCACCGAATGCAGGGATATTTTGGGTGCCAGGCCAGCTGTAATAGGGAAAGAAGCTGCTGAAACAATTCCCTGCCCGGGTACACCAGGATATTCTGGAATATGTATAGCATTTTGGGGAGGATTAGTATTTTAACAAAGGAGACCCTTCCCCAGACTGAAAGGGGTCACAATTTCCACTGCATCACCTTATGGTTTAATGCTCTTAATACAGCCCAGTGGTTCTCTGCCAGGAGTTGTGTGTGGTCACGATTAAGGACTACGCCAACGTACCGCACCAAAGATTTCTATCATCTATAACCTCTGCTGCCCGTTGGGCAGTCTGTGTTCACGTTCAGCAGGGTCAACTTTGTATGGTTTATTTTTAACCCTGATAGCAACCTGAACCAAGTCACCTCATCTGTCAGCGGCTTCTGGTTGATTCAGGGGTTTCGTATATATAGTAAAATATCATCTGCGTATAGGGAGACAACTTCCCCTCTGCCCCCCATGGCCAACCACCTTTCCACATGGAGTCATTGTAGCCTGCTTGCCAAAGGATCCATTGCAATGGCAAATAGAAGTGGCATCAACGGGCAACCATGTCTGGTCCATCTCCCAAGGGTAAAGGACTCACTTTTAGTACCCAGTGCAAGGATTTAGGCCATCGGGCCAACATAGAGCAGTTGTACACTCTTCAGGAACTAGCCCGATATACCCAATGTCTCCAGAACCGAAAAAAGATACTGCCATGAAAGGGAGTCGAATGCCTTTTCAGTATCGAGTAGGGCAGCCACAGCTTGAATTTGAGGGTGAATCTGTGCTAGGATAACGAACAGTCTACATCGGTATAGGGCTGTCGACCTTCCTGGTTGGAATTCCGACCAATCCAAGTGAATGTAAGGTGTAACATACTGTATAAGGCGTGTTGCCAACACTTTTGCAAAAATCTTTGTGTCCAGGTTCAGAAGCGAGATGGGCCTATAGGGGCACACCAGGCTGGATGTTTATCCGACTTTAAAATTATGGTGATCAGGCCTTCATTTTGTGACAAAGGCAAGGTTCCCTGTACAGTGGCCTCCTCACAGACTTTCACCAAATGTGGCGCAAGTTGAGGTGCAAACTCTTTGTAGAATTCAGCACTCAGACCATCTGAACAAGGGGACGTGGTCATAGGGAGGATTAATGGCTGCTATGATTTCTTCAAACGTGATTGGGAAATGCAGACCCTTTGAGGATTCTACAGCCAACGTCTTCGAACAGTACGATTGTAGATAAGCCTGTAGAAGAGCTAGCAGCTTGAATCTCCATTAGATGCCTCCTAGGCAACGCTGTGGTGAACTCTAGTGTTCTGGGCAACATAGTGCAAGACAGATTTTCTGAACAGTGCTGAGTTTGCTAAAATCAGGTCAATACACAAGTACATATCGTGCACCGAAGAGTAGAAGGAGAATTCTGATTTGCCATGGTTAAGTGTGCCATACATCCTGGAAATTAAAAAGGGACATAGCCTCGCAGACCTCCTCCGTCGCAGCAATCAGCGACCTAGGTTTAGTGCTTGACCTAGCCTTAGCAATGTCCAGAATGTATTAAAATCACCTACCCATAAAAGCTGTGTTTACACATACTTCATGGTTTTACAAGCCAGGAACAAAAAGAGTAGAGGGTTATCAACATTGGGGGCATAAATATTAACAAACGTAACCCAGACACCAAACAAGACATGACTCAATAAGACATATCGGCTTTAGAGGACTCCAAGGTAAATGGAAAATTCTTGTGAAGCAGCTTGATTACCGCTCTCGATTTAGAGGAATACAACGTGTAAAATCATGAGGGTCGCCACGACTTAGCAAGCGACATAGGCCATCATAGTGAGATTTCTTGATAAAGATTATTTTGACTTGCTGTCTCTCACAGTAGGCTTGAATCTTCCTATCCTTAATGACGTTATTGAGACCTCGGACATTCGATCTTGGAATTGTACACTTCTCATCCATGCTTTTGATTTAGCACACTTATACTAATTAGAGATGCTGGGGCAGGATGGATTCCCCTGCTCTAGTCCTTAATCTTGTCCAGAATCTCGTGCTATGACCATTTCGCTTAGCACCCTCAGCCAACCCTTAACAACTGCTTCCCAACCACAAACATCCCTACCTCCCCCACCCTCACAGCCTTCCCCAACTAGCAGTGTAGCCCCATACCCCAAAATAATCCTGGCTATCGCCTAGGGAGTACTGTTAAGACGGATTTCTGAACTCTGTCCTGGCGGCGCAGAAGTTCAGAAGGCCAACCTAATTACTTGGAACAGGGTAACCTCTGGACAAGCCAGACCAATCAGGGTAGCGATCGCGGCGGTCAAGACTAGGTCTCAAGAGGGGTGAGGGTGACTGAAAGACCGCAATGAGCATACACAGCAAGGACACTTACAAATTACTCCAAACAGGTGTTATATTAAAAATATAAACACATTTATTCCAAGGCCTTTAAAACAATGACTGTAGCGAGAAATCACAATACAACTCTAGTAAACCAACACATACCATACCAATACAATATATATACAAATACAACAAGTCTCAAGCGTTAGATGCACGAAATGTGTAGTCCACCTAAAAGGGAAGGAAAACAGGCAGTGCGAAATAATGCTTAGACCCAGTCTGCCTTCAGAGGCACCTAACTAAAAGGAAGTCCGAGCCCTACGAAGAGTGGAGCCTTGTGCTCAAAAGTACCTGCACACGCTGGTGCCAACGTGCAAAAGGGGAGTCTCTTCGAGGGAAATCAGGCAGTTCAGTTTAGTGCACAAATGAAGAAGAACAGTGTTCCGCGACTCAAGCGCAGCCTCCACTGTGGGCAGAATCAGAGCGCGAGTACGGAAAGGCGTGCTGTTTAGACACAGCGGGGAAAAGCTATGGGCTCCTGCAGGAGGGCGACCAGTTCCTAGCTATGCTACTCACCGGTCCCTGATGCAAGCAGACCCAGGTTTCTCCGCGTCAGTTTCAGTGCTGGCAGGTTCAGAAGAGCAGGGGACGTCTCGTCGTCGTGTTGAGTCTGCAGCAGCAGAGTTGAGTAAAAGACGTCCCAACCGAAGGAACCCGCACAGTTTCTTACCACAGCAGGGTAACGGAGCAGCCGTGTGTATCTGAGCCAAATGTACACTACTCACTTCAGACCTGGGAACGCCAAGTGTACGAAGCGTGTGAGAGTGACAAGGACTCGAAATACTACACAACCCGGCGGCGGTTACAGAGCAAGACTCCTGTGTAGGCTGGTCAGTCTGCTGGATGGCCCAGAGACGCTTCCGAAGGCTTGCTAGCAGGAGATGGTGAAGATGCCGAGAATAGCTGTTCCCGCTATTCCAAGGGTCGAAGTACCAGTACAGGCCTTCTGGTTCGATCAAAGGTGAAAAGGGTTTCACAAAGCGACAGCAGTGCAGAGGAGCAGTCCTTCAGTGGGTCACCAGCGATTCCTCGGTTCAGCCTCTTGGTTGCAGGATACTTGGCTCCTGTATTCCTTCGTTCGTGAGAACTCAGGAGATCGACATGGTAGTGGTGTTTCCAGCCCCCTCTTATCCACGGTTCCCTTCACGCCAAAACGGAGGGGACCCAATGGGAGATCCGCTCATCAACACTCACACCATTCGTGGACCTATCATGGCCCACGGTGGTCCCAGGCATTCACACCACCCTAGACTCTCTGGCACCCAGGATGTGTATTGGGACCAGACATCCCAGCCCACATCCTGGAGGCACACACCAGGCATGTAGAAGCCCGCGAAAGCATCCGTGTTTCGCGGGAAAGTACATGCCCAAATAAGGAAGGCCCCGGGTTGGCTCGACCTGGGGAAGGTGAAGGGAGCAAGACGGTCAGCGGACAGGACAAAGGAGCCTCGTGGTCTGGCCATTTTGGGAGCCAGGCCACCATTTTGGGTTAAGCACGAGAAACGCGCTTAAAACGCCAAAAGGAGCTCAAAACACAAGAAACGATCGCTGCCACCATTCCCGTCCGTGAATCACTTGCACCGATCGGTTACAATCCTAAAAGAGTATCTCGGGCCTGTAGAAGGCTAGAGACCCAAGAGAGCAGTAACTTAGCTTACAGTGCCCTCTTGTGTCATGTTGCACGAAAGCCGCAACATGATAAAAGAAACTACGGAAAACAGCGTTTCCCGGTACTGACTGTCTTAAGGGCATGTCAGTTTCCCCGTAAGAAAGGAGCAAAAGCCCAGAGGAGTGCGGCAGAAGGCTGCACTTCTCTGGCAAAGTCGAGAACAAGGTGAAAAACAACAGCAAAAAGTTTAGGGGTTGCCACATGGAAGGAAAATTACCTACAATTACGAAATCTTTCCTAACAAGTACCAAGAGAGCCAAACCCACCGGCCCTGATGAAAGGTGCCCACAGCACCAGGAAGATGACCAGATTTGTGTAATGACTGTTGCTGTATGGAGAATACCTAAAAATACCTTTAAATATATTACCGACAAACTTCAAAAATCCAAAACAATGCTCTCAGAGCTGCCTTAAACATCTCTAACAGAGAACACATCTCTAGCTACAGAAGAAACGCCCACTGGCTCAAGATTAACGATAGGATCCTCCTTAAAACACTCTCTCTCACGTCCAAATGCCTAAACAACATAGCCCCATCTTATCTGGCTGAAAGAATTAATAGGAGAATCACTGCACGTCCCTCAAGATCTGCCAACAATAACACCCTCGTAGTCCCTAGATTTAAACGAACTACAGCGGGCGGCTCTACCTTCCCAGTCATAGCTGCACAAACTTGGAATACTCTCCCCATGACCTTAGAACTGACCAACCATACCTGAGCTTCAGACAAACAATCCTAACATAGATCCGGAATATCGACACCCACACCCTCCCATAATCGCCATAATCGCCATGTATGTATGTTATTTCATTATTCTCCTGTAACTAAGCTATAAATATTCTTGTAATGCTCGCGTCCAGCTACCTAAGGGATTTGGTTGCGCTATATCAAATAAACAAACAAACAAACCTTTACCGCCCCAGAGAAATTACCAATCATGTTGGCTACCCACATAGACTACGTGGAGCAAATGTCTATGGATGCCTCGTTTGCAGCATCCATTTACTTATGGTTTCATTGAGGGATTTCTAACACAGAGAATTCATTCACTTCATGCCTACCAACTGCTTGGAGTTCAGACAAGCTGAGAGTGTTTCAAGCCAATTTTAGAAGCAATCTGACTGGTTACAGGTAGGCAATTTACACATTTGACCCCTGAACCAAGCTTCTTACTCCTTGATTGGTTTGATGTCAGAGCTATGCCATTTTTTGTACCCACAAAAAATTGCATAGTATTGAAAGAAACCTGCATGTGTAGATTCCATTTGAATCCTGTCTCCACCCTTACCATCTGCCATTCTGCCGGCCTCGAGATGCACTTTTGGAAGAAAACTCGTATTGTTTCCTTCCCGGCCCACGTGTTGACAGGCCTTCCATCACTGTGGCCCGGGCCTACTCAGGCTGGTCACCGCCGCAACCCGGGTAAGGTAATGTTCTCGCCCTCTCCGTGGGCGAGGTGGAGGATCCACCCCTATTCTATGTCGGCGGGGCTCGCTGGTAGGCCACGCCCTTTCTCGCTCTTCCCCGTTGGTGCCTGGGTGCCTGGGGGGGCGGGCCAAGGACCTCTGGGGCCACTCCTCCTCTTCGGGCCGCTTTGGTGGCCACGCGATCAACTTACCACAGCAAGCCGAGGGAAAGAAAAGCAACGATGCTCGCTTCCCTCCTCTTCTGCTCCCTCCGACTCGGGCGACAAAAGGCCTCCTGGCAGTTGCGGGCCTGACGGAGAGTTGGCTCCGCCCCCTCCTTTGTCCAGGGACAGACCAGACTCCTCCCCCCCAGTCCAGACCACGCGGTCACCACCACCCGCCGGGTGCCCCGCGCGGCCGACACCGCCAACGAAAAAGAAGTCAGCCACTCCAGCTGACACCACTCGACCTGTGCCGATACACCGCACAAGGTCCCTGGGCCACCAGGAGCCCAGCTGTCATGCGGCTGCGGCCTCTTCTCCTCCACGCACGCGGCTTGACGCCGCTACAGTCCGGCTCCAGGCTTCACTGAGCCAAAACCGTGTGCTATGCACACCAAGGGCGCAAACCTCGTCGCCAGTGTTGTGGGCTGCCTCCGGTCCCCGGGGCAGCCCACCGATGCTGCCGGGATCACCCGACAAGGAAAGACATGCCGGGGGGCAGCCGGCAAATCTTGGGTAGGGGAACACCCTACGGCGCCCGGTGTCACCGGGCGCAGGCTTCACAATGTGGGGGTGTCACCCCCAGTCTCCAGCAGCCGCGGCTCCGAGGGCACTCGGGCCGCGCTGCACACTAGGCCACAACCACGTGGCAGGCCCACAACCCACAAAGGCACAGACACGAGTTGCCACTTCCTGGGGCTCTACTGCTCTGCCCTCGCAGCGCCAGCAGAGCCCCTTTTATTAGGTGAGCGTCATGACAAAGTCATGACACTCACGCCAGAACAAAACACTAAACCACCACACAACACTCTCTAGAGGAGCAGGGAAAGCACCTAACTGGCGCTCACAGTAATACAAGCAGACACCAGGGTCGCATTTAACAATCAGTATGTCATCTTGCTTCCTTACATAGCACCAAACCTTGACCCCCTTATGCCTTCCTAGCACTGGTGTCAGTTGACCCGCGCAAACAGAGGTAAGGAGATGAAGGCACTAAGGAAACAGAAAGTGACTGAGGCTGGTCCGAATTCTGATGGTGAAAGAGCGTAAGCTGGAGGCACTCGTTTACACACTCTCATGGAATTCCTGGGTGCTCAGCTGCCAGGAGGAAATAATGTATCCCAACCTCGGCTAATCCTGATATTCCACTGTAGCCATTTTCTGGCAAAACTGGTAGAGGCAACCAGAAGCTCTTAATATATTTTTAAAATGTACACTCTGCCTCATCAATCGGGGAAAACTGCATTCTGGTCCACCAATAAAATGCTAATAGAAGACAACTCTTTAATGAAAAAGAATAGATTTGGCCGTGAAAGTAACCAGTGTCCAAAGTAATGTGTAAGTTATGATGAGCTGCCCAGAATACATGCAAGGGCCAATCCCCCTCCCGGTCACTGCAAATCCTCAATCCGTGTCAGTCCTATATAACTGGGCATCTTAACTAGCTTTAGAGTCCCTTGCTCATCTTCATTGAAATAAGTAAGAGTCCTTCTCATTCTGAGTTCCGACCTCACCTTGGCACCAGTAATTCTTAAACCTCACAAGCCTCTCGCAAACTCCCAGAAGAGGTGGTATGCCGGCTAGCTCGTTCTTCTTAAAAGCTGGCAGAAATTGAAAAGAAGATGGCTCAAAACCAAAGGGAATTCTGACAAGATTACCTAATTGTGCCACCGAAACTGTTAGTCATCAGAAAAAAAAACTGTTCTCCACGATTTTACCACCCAGACTAGCAACACATTTGCAGAGAGCATCAAGATTTTGAGAGAACTACATACCCCTTAGTACTTCTGTCACCCCTTCTTTGCAACACCTTGCAAACAAACGTCCAACCTTCTTTCAAGAAACGTTTTCTGGCTTTGCCAAATTCGGCATATCTTAGTTTTGATATGATCAAACTACTTGTACTGAGAAGGCATGCTTAAGAACTTTTAGCCATCTCTTCTGAAGGCCACTTCAGAACTGCAACAAGAAAGCCATCCTCTCAACAAATCCATATGTGCCTTAACATGACAAGTAAAATACCTTTATCCTGGCACTCCCAGCATTCATCATTTGTGAACTTGGGGACTGCCTACCAAGCTCAACAATGTAATCACTTCCCTCCTCCTGGAACTGCCAACACTAATGGTGGATGCAAAAAAACCCTCCTTTTTTATTTGAGGGCATACTTATGTAATCATTCCCCATCACCCTAATGATAGGTAAAGGTGTATTCCTTCTCCTGTGCATTAGATGGATATTAGATGGATAGTATCCTATCCTCTCTACACAATTTATTTCAATTAATATTTCCCTCAAAAAATGTATTCATGACACTTATCTATTAGTTTATAAAGATATTTACTTACAGCAAAAGGTGATAAAAAAAAAAATAATGATCCAAGCCACAAATTGTTGATAATTCTAGTAATCTAATCTAGATTAATGTAGAGATCCAATCTTGAGAAAATGACAACATAATTGTATATTTCTATATCATCCTTGGATTTATATCGGGCAATATAGGTCTTCTGATGTGTTTAAATCAGCATTGTGGGAGAATTATCTGTTTGCCCTTTTATGTATTCTTCACATGTGCACAGATACCCACCTCACACATTTCATGTATTCCTTTCTCACTTGTTTCAAAAGTTACAAAAGTGATGTTGGTACCTTCTGTAACATAAAATATGTCTAGCTAAGCGCTGCTGATCTCATGACTAGAACCTTAAGTTATAGTAACCATTCCAATGCAAAGAAATACCTTTATATATTCGCATTGTTCCTTTGGTGTGGCTTGAGTACTAAATTCCCAATATGTGCTGCATAATTTTTAATTAATTATGCAAATGTTTGTGTGTACACCAATGCGATTACGTAGGCTTGCACATTCATGCTTTGAATGGGTAGCATCACGTTGAATTTTACAGCATCAATGAAGGTAAATACCTATATGCCCGTCTCACACCATCAAGAGCCAGATTTTTATACAAATTGATTTTCAAAAAGGTTGGACATCCAATGGGAATGCACTAGTTTGAATATTATAAGGCTTTCAGTCCTATCAGAATGTTAAAGGAATGCTTTGGTCAGAAAATATTATTGTCCCTATGGTTCGGCCATGTGTTTTTAACCATAAGCTGATCGATCGTACAAACATTTCCTATGCACCTTACCCGAGTTTTCGTCTCTTGAACACAAGCGAAATCAGGCAGCAGGGCGCAGCCATCTTGTGATAATCTTATCACTTGCCGCATCGCCCTGGGTGACCTGCGTTTGTGGCACTAAATCAGATCCCCCGCCCCTGAGCCTGACATCACTAGACGCATAGCGCCCATTTCACAACGCCAAAGCACGTCCCGTGTCAACATTATCTGCGCTTCAGCTAATGACGTGTCGCCATGGAAACGTCAGGAAGCCTCTTTCCTCGATGAGTATAAACAGACCGTTTCACAACACACAACAGCAGATTTTCTTTTCCATTCCTCTCACTGTATTTCTTTGAGTATTCTGTGACTCGTTTCTGTGCTCTGGTCAGCTATTTTCGTTGCTTGTAGCCTGTGTGAACAGATACCAGTACCACCGCTATACATTATTTTCGTTTTTTTACCACACAATGCCAACAATAATGCCCCACCTGTACAAGCCCGAGTATTCCGAGGAGGAATTACTGGAAAGAGAAAGATGCAGAAACGATGGGGCTTCGGACGACAGTTGGGAGGACGATTCAACAGATGAAGAGCCTGGACCTAGACGCATGGACGGTGTTTCCACCTAGTGTGCCTGCAATCGGTGCACGCCAATGCCAACCAAGGAGGATTACTGCTGCTGCCGAGAAAGCTCGGGATGCTTGTCCTACATATCGCAAGGTGATCCACAGCCGCAATGCGTTACTGAGCTGCCAGACTTCAGGGCAGCCTGCCTCACACGGTCCGTGTTGAGGATTTTGATGGTGCTTATGCACGAACTTCACGCAACAGTTCGCCCTAGTAATCCAAGTAACGAGTAAGGATAGTCTGGTTGTGATGTCAGTTAGGCCACTACTATTTCATAGTTGTCTCCTATATTCTCGTAACTTCAATATATCATTGTCATATCAGTTTAGTCTCGCAATTCTCTAGTAATAGTCGCATAAAAGTCATTCAATATTGTGCAGTGTCTAGTTAGCATTTTTCCTGGCAAAAATGCCATTGGATACAAGAATTGTTATTGAGAACTAAGGTTTAATACACTTATCTTGGTCATTTTAAAAACAGTTTTTCTTTTTCACAGGTGGTACAGGCTGGTGGCCTATCGTTCATACACATGGTGGCTTCATGGCAGGCTTCGACACCGCGTTCGATGAGTAATACCCTCCTGTGTCATTGGTGCCATTAGAGAACTTTCCCCAGTGACAGCGGTCAGTACAGGGGATTTTCCCTCGCTGTGCTGCAACCAGACCTTTACAATGTGTAGTACTTTTGTGCCATCAAAATAATAAACCAATTAAAACACAACATATTTTTTATCAATGGTTGTTTCAGTTTTTAAGTGAATCAAGTGTGTTTCCATTCAGCAGTGTTCCGGTGCCTTGTCTGCATGCTCCAGGCCAATCCATCCCCCCTCCACTATTAAAAGCAGTTTGCACCAGTGGATGTGCGCTGGCAAGGGGTGCTGTCAGGGGCGCGAAAGGCCAAGATGCCAACACCATGTACACTTCAAAACCTATCTTTCGGGGGGATGGGGAGGCGCTGTTGCGCTCGTTACAGATGGCCGCCTGACGCAGAGCTCCGTCCTAAAGGGCGATATCCTAACTAAAATTCTCCTGTGGTGCACTGCTTCTCCCTCCATCACCAACCTCAACGTTTTATTGCTGGTCCCGTGCACCTGCTGCCTGAACCCCGTGTCCTGGGTCCACGCTTTCACAGAAATATGCGGCATTGAATCCAGCCCGGGAGCCGACGCTGCTCAGTCCCGCCTTCGGCTCCAGAGCGTTCCTGCCCCGAGGCCGGGGTTCGGAGGCCTGTAGTGGGGGAGGGGCACGAGAGTCACGCGCTGCAGCCTTCCTCCTTCATCCACCAGTGACCTGCGGAGGCCCGTACGTGGTGGCCTGCCGCCTGCGCGGACCCGGAGGTCCTTGACACAGCGCGGCACCCCGCTCTTCCACCCTCCCTGGGGAGACATCCTACGGTGAGCCCCTGGGTTGCTTCACGGCCGCCTCGACTCGAGGGGCCTCGCCATAGCTGGGCGCCCCGATCCTGCCGCCTCCACTGGACGGAGGCCGTGTCCCGCGGAGCCCAAGCGCCTGCCCGGACCCGGGGCCCTCCCTGACCTGAGCGTCCGCCTCACGCTGCACCTCGGGGGCGGCGCACCGACGCCCGGCACCTGTGTCGGTCGGGGGCCTCCGTGGACCCGGAGATCCTGCATGTCGAAGAGCGCCCTGCGACTCCGCCCTTCCTGGGAGGCGTGCTGACTCCCGGGGCCCGCGAGGCTCTGCCGCGGGTGCCCCTCTCCCGGGAGTATTACGGGAGCTGCTGCCTTCTCCTGGATGATTGCGGTGAGTCCCGGGGCCCCCCGCTTCCATCACTGTCGGTACCCAGGCACCACCTATCTCCCCCTGCCTTGAGACTGCCACCGGTGCCCACGTCCACTCGTGCTATTATTTAAGGGAGCTGTGCTGAACAACATTCTGTGTATCCCGCACCCCATTCAGCGCCAACACACAAAGCCCACCCTCGAACTATTTGGCGGAGGACTCTCCTTGGCCTGGGACCCCTCGGCCTCCCTGGGTTGCCTCGTGGTGGTGGCCCCTCTGCGGGCCCAGGCTAGTCACATCCCCAATGTCTATACATCTGGGGTAGACCCAGGGGCCCTGCGGACCACCTCTAGCACCAGAACCATACCCATCGCTCGGACTGCGCAGCGGGCGGATCCCCCGCCCCTTCGGGACATTCTCTGAACCGGGGACCCCCACCCCCGACCTTCTAACTGCTGTCGGACTCTGATCTCCAGTCTGCCTCCTATTTGCCCATGACCAACATGCTGTAGCGGTCCAACAGCCTACTCAATGGCAGGCGAGGCACTCTCCCCGACCTCTCCACTGGAGGCCACAGATACTGCTATCCTGGACACTGCTACCGCACCGGCCCTCTGGCCTCCAACCCCTACTCCATACCCCCAGGATAGTCTATTGCGGTAACCTCACCTGCGGCCCATTCCATCTGTGCCCACTGTGTTTGACTGGAGGAATCTCCCTTGGCCCCAGTGGCGGGCGGGCGACCTACCACACATCGACGGACACAGCGTTGCAGTTTGGCATGCCTCAGAGCCCCTGGTCACCCTGATCTTCTTACCTGACCCCCCCCCCCGGAAGCTTCATCTCCTTTTTGCTCCGCCTCGACACACCTATTACCCCCCTTGGCCCCCAGGTCTCCGATCCATCTTGCGCCATGACCAAGGGGACGAGGAAGAAACAAAGCTCGATCAAAATGTTTACGAAGGCTTCTTCGGGCTCGGTGACTGAGGAGCCTGACCAGGAGCCGTCCATCTCATCGACCTCAGTCCCCTCTGGCTCTCAGAAAATGATGGAATTCATCCGGGAGTGATTCACCACACTCCACAGTAAACTAGACGACATGAATGGCACTATATCATCTATTAAAGCCCACATGGAGAGGACTGATGGCCGGGTGGCTGAGATCGAGACACGAGTCAATGCTACCGAGGATCACCTGGGCTCCCTCAGGGCGGAGATATCCGCACTCTCATCCCGCGTCACTGACGTTGAAAAAAAGAACGAGGACCTTGAATCGCGCTCGCAGCGCAACAACCTCTGCATAATCGGAATACCCGAGGATAACGTAAAGGAACCTATGGAGGACTATGTTGAGCGCACCTTACTAACACTGCTTGACTCTCCAAAGCTCTCACCACAATTTTCGATTGAGAGAGCCCACCGGGCCCTTACTGCAAAACCTAGGCCTTGGTGCGCCTCCCCGACCTATCATAGCCAGAGTCCTAAACTTTCACGACCGCGATGCCCTCCTTAGGGCAGCGAGAGCCAAGGGTGAACTCCTGTTGGGGGCTGCTAGGATCCATCTGTACCCAGACTTCTCGGTGGCGGTTCAACAAGAGCGTAAAACATTCCTAGCTGTGAAGAGGAGACTACGTGACCTGGAGGTCAAATACTCTATGTTATATCCCGCCAAACTGAGGATCGAACACTCTAACTGGATATACTTCTTCACATTTCCCAATGAAGCATCTAGGTTCATTGATGAACACTTTCCTGGCTGATCCCCCTTTCCAGGGTGCCCGTCTGGTGCTGCAGGGTTATTCAACAGCCTGTATACCGTCCCAAGCGCCCTCCGGCCTGGGACACCCAATGGGCCTTGAAATGCGCAAGTAATCAATCAATATGCTGCCTAACTTTCCTCTACGGCGCCCATCCACCACTTTAGAGTTCCTGTTCCATCGTTGTTGGATCCAGTTACATGTTCTATTTGCTTGCTAGGGAGGTCCCTCCTCCCCACCTTGAGAACATTGCCTTTACTCTGTTTGGCCGTGCCTCCCCCACCCACACCCGGCCCTGGCCGGGTTGTGCACGTGGCCACTACTAGGCACCATGCTTATCCTTCATGTGCCTTACGATTCGGAGCATTACCGCCTGGCCAGTTCACAGTCCCCCTCGGCGTTGATGCCATTGGTTTGGATTTGGTTGTTAGGGTTTGGGGTTACCATTCCTCTGTTTGGGGGAAGGATGTGGGAGGGGGGGTAATGTTGGGTTGTATGTTAAAGGCTTGGCAATCGCGAGGATAGTGGAGCATGGGCAACACGGCCCCGCTGATGTTGCAGTGTTGGACAGACGGTGCACAGACCGTGGGGATCACTGCATTGTTATCCTGTAACCATTAACAAATTTGTCTGAACTGTTGCCTGAAGACAACTTAACACTCATGAGCTGGAATGTGCGGGGCCTGGGAAACTATAAAAAAATGAGACAATTACAGCTGCAGGCAGAACGACATGGGGCCAAAATCATGTTTCTACAGGAAACACACGCCTGCACTGAGCATTGTGGAAAGTTTGCTAAAACATGGGGCCCTCAAAGGTACTTTACCAACTACTCCACTCAGAGCCGTGGAGTCATGACCCTGATTCATAGGAGCCTCAAGCACAACTCCATATCTACACAGACTGACCCTCAGGGCAGATATGTCCTTCTCCATGGCACCCTGCAGAATAAAGAGATAGTATATATAGCAAAAAAGGAATGTAAACACCGTACAATATACCCACAGAGATGACAAACACTAGGAATCAAATATTCCCAAATATACTTATTCATACATACATTTATTTAATTATAACACTCTTAAAATGATCACATTACATAAAATTCATAGTTGAACACACAGTATATAAAAAACATCAAAAGACTGTACTTTACAACACACATGAAAATCCCAAAAATGGGTTGATTCTGTTGATTTTAAATTGACTCAGTGTGAAACTCCACACTGGAGTGATTTCTCTTTTGACTCGGTTTTATTGGTACTTGCTCAGTAACCCAACCCTACTTGTACAAGTTTCTGTCCTGAAAACACAGATTAATGTGGGACATTCATCAGGGGTAAAGTGATATGTGTTTTTTCCAAAAGGTGATGGTGTTTCCTCCTATCACTTTCTTGCAGCCATAAGATTTCTAAAATTAACTCCCTGTAGAATAAAAACAAAATCTATTACTAAATTTGTACGACTGTTTCGTGTCTTATAATTTAGACTACAAAACTCAGCACCCTGATCCAAAAAAGGGTGTTAGGATATATATATAATTACATACCTTATAAATTGTGGTAATAACTTCCACGACAACGCCAAATCTTTGGTATTGATAAAAGCGGCTTCCAATTAGTTTAAAGAAGGTCGCTCCAAAACTTCCTCTCAAGTTCTACAAAAAACACATAGGGAAAAAAACTTTTTTCTAAGAAAAGCTTTTTCAGGGGTAGGTTTCAGAATGGTAAAGGAACTTTACATGATCCTATATTTCTGTATGAAATACTCAAATCTTACTTACCGATCCTATTACATAGATCGGTGCTCGGGATAAGAATTGGCCTCCATCTTGAAGGATGGTGAATCCATGGACGGAAAAGAAAGGGACTTCCTGTAGATTTAAAATAAAAAACACAGGAAAAACGCTTACTTCTGAAATTTTAATTTCAAAGTATAGATTTCAAAAAAAAAAAAAAAAAAAAAAAAAAAAAGGGGGGGGGGAAGTTTTTTACATTTCCCAGTATATATATACTAATATACTTTATGTAATAGGAAAAAAGATTTCAAACTAACACCCGAGGTTCTAAAGGTGAAGGTAAATAGTCTGCCTGCTGTTTATTTTCTAATGGCAGTTTCTCATCACATCAAAGAGTATCCACTCTCTCTTACCTTAAAATGGAAAAAGGATGAGCGAGAAAAAATTCAGGCCGCAGAACAGGTTCCTGGTACGTCTGTGCCGTTTTCAAAAGGAAAACTGGACCGCCTTTTAAATCCCTTAATTCAATGCGGGTGTGTTTCACGTGACGCGATGACGCCATGCGCAAAATGACACGCGTGATGACGTCATCACGCGACGCGCGATGACGTCATCACGCGACGCGCAAAAACGTCATCACGCTCCGCGCGACGCCAAACTGGCGTACGCCCAATTGGTTGGGGCAAAGAACCAAAGATAACCTAGGGAACACACGAAGTGAAGTACTACCTCGTTTCCCTAGGTCTACTGGGAAATGTAGTGCGAAGGAGCCTGGTCATGGCAAACTAAAAAAGGACCAGAGACGGGACACAACCAGATTCATAGTGGAAAAGTACAGGAAAACAGGACCTCGTGGCGCGATGACGTCACGCGTAACATGACACGCGCGATACCGTCATTACGCAAGGTGCAAAAGCGTCATAACGCTCCGTACGGCGCCATATTGGCGTGCGCCCAAATTGTTAGGGCAACACACCAAAGATAAATGGAAAAACAAACAGACTCAAGTACTACCTCATTTCCCTGGATCTACTGGGAAATATAGAGGGAAGAAGCCTAGTCGTGGAAAGGTAACAGGGAAAAAGGAAGAAGACCAGAGACTGAACACAATCTACTTCATAATGGCCAAATAGTACAGGTAAAAAAATACCATTGCAGGGTTTTGTGAAAAAAACCAAAACCTGTTTGGAAAAAATACATATTTATTTGGAAAATTTCTAGAAGGTCGCTATTGACTCAGGCCCACAACAGGAGGGGGGATTGGACAACAAAATTAGTCAACCAAGGGCTAAATATGTCAAATATAGATGTAAATGAACAACCCTACAGATATAGGAACATAGTCACCTCATGATTTTAACAAAAAACTATGTAACAAGAATGACTGCAGAAAACAGGAGAAACATTAAGCATTATGCCACTCTATATTTTCGTTCAAACCCCAAATATGACTTTTTGTTTGGAAAATTAGTTTTTGTTCCAGGCTCAAAAGTTTCCTATTGATCACATTTTGTGTTTTACCTTTTATATGTTTTAAAATTGTCCAATTAAAATCTGTACATTTATGATGTTTTTCTAAAAAGTGCTTAACGAGTGGTGCTTGTTCTACCTTGTTCCTGATACAACTTTTATGCTCAGTCATTCTTATTTTACACTTGCGACTAGTTTTTCCAATATAAATGCATTGGCACGGGCATTTGATGACATATATAACATTCTCTGTATTACAATTAGTATGTTCAGTAATGTTCCATTCTTTTTTAAGGCCTAAGTCCACCTTAACAGTTTTTTTGGTCTGTGTACACATGATACATTTTCCACATGGGTGGTGTCCTACTACTGGAGGTAAGTTCCATAATCTTTTCTGCTGAGACCCTTTATTTACATTATTGCCAATATCATTCCTCATCACCAGATTACGTATGGTGGTACTTTTCTTGAATGCTACTAGCGGTTTCATATTCTCCTTTGGCATCACCCTTTTCCAGTTTTTATTGATGATACCTTTGATTTTATAGGATAAATTGCTAAAAGTGTTCACAAACACTAAAGGGCTCTCCTTGCGAGTCCTGTTCTGGTGTAATTGGTGATCAAGTAGGGCTTCTCTGTTATTGTTAAACGCCCTCTTCGCAGCGTCTTTAACCAAACGTTTTGGGTATCCTCGAGCTGTGAGTTTTGTAATCAATTTATTAGCACCTTCCTCGTATGACTCTCTAGTACTGCTGTTTTTCTTAATACGAAGAAATTGACCAAAAGGTAAATTATTTTTCACATGTTGGGCATGATGACTAGTGAAATGAAGGAGGGCATTTCTATCTGTCTCTTTATTGTAAGGTTTAACCAAAAGGGTGCCTTGGTGATGGTATATAGAGATGTCTAAAAAATTCACCATATCATTACTCATATTCATTGTAAATTTAAGGTACCTATTTTGTTCATTCAGCCATATGTTGAATTGATTGGCCTCTTCTGTGTTACCCTTCCAGATAACAAAAATGTCGTCTATATACCGTAGCCAACATATTATGTTGTCTTGAAAAGGGTTGAGACTACGATATATGATTGTTTCCTCAAACATGTTAACGTATAAATTCGCTAGATTGGGTGCCATGGCAGCCCCCATGGCAGTCCCTTCAATTTGTACATAAAACTGGCCCATGAATTGAAAAAAATTGTTTGTCAAAGCCATCTCCGTACACCATTTTATAAAAGAATTGGAGACAGGGTGATCATCTTCTCTCTTGAGGAGGGTTTCTTCTACAACTTCGAGGGTAGCTCGTTGAGGTATGTTGGTATATAGAGCTTGTATATCCAGACATAGTAATAGATTAATATCTGGGTTGAAATGACTACCCTCAATTCTAGTTATAGCATCGGTAGTGTCTTTCACGTAACTTTTCATGCTGGATACAAACGGGCGAAGATAGTAATCCACATACTTGGATAAAGGTTCCAATAAAGAATTAATCCCAGAGACTATAGGTCTCCCGGGAGGATTCCTTAAGTTTTTATGGATTTTGGGGAGTATATAAAAGATTGGAATTCTGCCATTCTCTCTCACGAGATATTCTCCTTCTTGTTTATTGATAAGTTTTAAATCCACTGCTTTGGTCACTTTATCTCTAATGATTTTAAGTAATTCATTGCTAGGATCACTGTCTATTTTCTTATAGTGGTTAGTGTTGGACAGTAGATTCAAGCATTCCTCCACATACTGAGTTCTATCCAGAACTACTATCGCACCCCCTTTATCAGCTTGTCGAATGATGATATTGGGATTTGATCCTAAAGATTTTAAGGTACTTTGTTCATTTTTGCTTAGGTTTGAGTGGCTGGGGATGCCCCTCGATTCCAGAACACTTAAATCTTCCAATACTTTCCTTTCAAAAACAATGGATTCAGGAGAGTAAGAGGAAGGGGGGGCACAAAAAGTTGAAGGATTTCTTAAGCCACTACAGTTTCCTGAACCATTAAAGGTGTTGTTTTCAAAAAATTCTTTTAGGTGGACTTTTCTCATAAATTGTTGAAACTCCACTCTAAACTCAAAAGGATTATGGTATTTCGATATCACATAATTCAAACCTTTATTCAACACGAATTTTTCATGTTCAGTTAGTGTGGTAGCAGAAAGATTCACTACCAACCCCTGTGGCTCCGGGTCTGCATCCGGTCTGGGGCCCATTGTCTTTGTCCATTGCCTCTTTCTAAAAAAGGCTGCCTTTGGCCATTTCTACCCCGATTGTTACCTCTTGCACCTCTTCCTCTATTAGGTCTGTTCTCACCTTAATTACTATTCCCACTCGATCCTGTTCTACTGTATTCATCATTATCATCAGATCCTGTACTGGAGCTATATGAGGTATTCCTAAAACGCACTCTACGATTATGTTGTTGATTGGAATTTTGCCCGGATTTCGGATTTCCAAATTTATAGTCTTTGTTAGTATAGATGAACGCTTTCTCATGAGAAAAATTCTGTACATCTTTCTTCATGCGTTTCACTCGTTCTGTAATTGTTTCTGTTTTAAACTCCTGCATCTCTTTCAAATGTTTGTCTAGACTGGTTTTAAAAGCCTCAACTTCAAATTTTTTCTTAATCTCTTCTTCCAATGATTTTAAGTCCACTTCTATTTTTTTAGCAGTTTCTTGTGCTGTTTCAATTATTAAGATAAGCCAATCTCGGCCACATTTGTTGGAAATGTAACTCCATTTCAATTTAAAATCAGGGTTGTCCAAGAATAATCTAGGTTCATTCTTGACAATCAAACCTTGTGGTAACGCCTGATTCTTAACGTATTCTAGCATGATGATAGCGTGTAGCTCGGTTCTTATGAGTCTTTTTCTTAATTGTGCGAGTTCGTCCCATTGATCATCTTTAGTAAGAATATCTAGGTCTTTGTCCAGACCCATTATTGGTAAGGATTCTATCAATTTCCGCACATATTCATCATTATATGCCAGACATTTTTCTGATTGTGACGCCATCCTATAATATTGTTTTACTTGATTCAAGTTTTAGCCTATGGTTCCTAAAAAACTTAGAGAGGTATACTGGCTCAACACGCCACCGAGACCAAATGGTCTCTCAATATGTTTTTCTCAGACGGCAAAAACCATGCTCTAATGGATCAAAATACACTCCTTACCACATGGATAAGACTAATAGTATATATAGCAAAAAAGGAATGTAAACACCGTACAATATACCCACAGAGATGACAAACACTAGGAATCAAATATTCCCAAATATACTTATTCATACATAAATTTATTTAATTATAACACTCTTAAAATGATCACATTACATAAAATTCATAGTTGAACACACAGTATATAAAAAACATCAAAAGACTGTACTTTACAACACACATGAAAATCCCAAAAATGGGTTGATTCTGTTGATTTTAAATTGACTCCGTGTGAAACTCCACACTGGAGTGATTTCTCTTTTGACTCGGTTTTATTGGTACTTGCTCAGTAACCCAACCCTACTTGTACAAGTTTCTGTCCTGAAAACACAGATTAATGTGGGACATTCATCAGGGGTAAAGTGATATGTGTTTTTTCCAAAAGGTGATGGTGTTTCCTCCTATCACTTTCTTGCAGCCATAAGATTTCTAAAATTAACTCCCTGTAGAATAAAAACAAAATCTATTACTAAATTTGTACGACTGTTTCGTGTCTTATAATTTAGACTACAAAACTCAGCACCCTGATCCAAAAAAGGGTGTTAGGATATATATATAATTACATACCTTATAAATTGTGGTAATAACTTCCACGACAACGCCAAATCTTTGGTATTGATAAAAGCGGCTTCCAATTAGTTTAAAGAAGGTCGCTCCAAAACTTCCTCTCAAGTTCTACAAAAAACACATAGGGAAAAAAACTTTTTTCTAAGAAAAGCTTTTTCAGGGGTAGGTTTCAGAATGGTAAAGGAACTTTACATGATCCTATATTTCTGTATGAAATACTCAAATCTTACTTACCGATCCTATTACATAGATCGGTGCTCGGGATAAGAATTGGCCTCCATCTTGAAGGATGGTGAATCCATGGACGGAAAAGAAAGGGACTTCCTGTAGATTTATAATAAAAAACACAGGATAAACGCTTACTTCTGAAATTTTAATTTCAAAGTATAGATTTCAAAAAAAAAAAAAAAAAAAAAAAAGGTTTCCTTTTTTGGGATTTTCATTTGTGTTGTAAAGTACAGTCTTTTGATGTTTTTTATATACTGTGTGTTCAACTATGAATTTTATGTAATGTGATCATTTTAAGAGTGTTATAATTAAATAAATTTATGTATGAATAAGTATATTTGGGAATATTTGATTCCTAGTGTTTGTCATCTCTGTGGGTATATTGTACGGTGTTTACATTCCTTTTTTGCTACATATACTATTAGTCTTATCCATGTGGTAAGGAGTGTATTTTGATCCATTAGAGCATGGTTTTTGCCGTCTGAGAAAAACAGAATAAAGAGATAGTCCTGTTAAATATCTATGGCCCTAACATCGACGTCCCAGAATTTTACTTGCATCTCACGTCCCTTCTTGACAGTTTTCCCCTAATACCAATTCTTTGGGGAGGTGACTTTAACACAATATTTGATGTAGACCTAGACAGGTCCAGCTCCAGACCACGCCAACTCTCCAGAGCAGCCTACACTGCATTGTTATCTCTTCCCCGTCTTTCTATGGTGGATGTAAGGCAACTCCTACACCCCGATTCCCGCTCCTACTCCTTCTATTCCTCGGTACACAACTCGTATTCTTGAGACCGCCATCGAGGAGTTTTTCGAAATTAACACCAATACGGTATCCTCGCAGGCTACCCTCTGGGAATCTTTCAAAGCATACGTTAGAGGTATTGCTCTGTCCAACCAAAACAGTATCCTTAAAACAATCTGCAGAGAGATCGCGGAGAGCAAGGCTGCCCTGTCCACACTGGAGGCCCAATGCTCGCTTCACCAAACTCCGGAACTCCTAGCCTCAATCGGTGCGGAGCTTCATACGTTCCGCTCTTTAGCGGACCGTGAGCTAAGGTTTTTGGATAACCCGGGCCTTGCAAGGAAGTATGGTGAGGGTGAGCGGCCAAGCTGCTTTCTGGCCAGGCTTCTCCGCCGAGAGTTTGGCACTCCGCCCATTCCGGGAGTGGAGAAACCCGATGGCTCTCTAGCCACGACACCGCAAGAAATCAACTCTGAATTCCACTCCTTCTACAAATCCTTGTATGCCAATGCGGATAGTGCTTCATCCGCAGAGATTGATTCCTATCTTGACAATCTCCCTCTTTCGACCCTCTCCCCTGAGACCATCGCTTCCCTCGAGAATCCATTTACCCTCGAGGAATTCTCAAACGCCATTGACTCACTCTCATCAGGTAAATCCCCTGGCTCCGACGGTATCCCCGTTGAATTTTACAAACACTATAAATCTCTCCTCCTCCCCCACTTGATGGCCATCTGAGAGGAATCGGTAGAGGCGGGCCGGCTCCCCCCCCTCGCTATGCGAGCCCACGATTACCGTCTTGCTGAAACCTGATAAACCCCTCACACAATGCGGTTCCTACCGCCCACTCTCGCTCATTAATAGCGATGTCAAAATGTATGCCAAACTCTTAGCCCAACGCCTTGTCCCCTACATGCCATATATAATCCATCCAGATGAAGCAGGATTTATCCCTGGACGCTCCACCTCCCTGAATTTGAGACGCCTCTTTAACATTATAAGCAGAATCAGCCCAACGTCCAGGCAGTAGCCGCGACACTCGATATACAAAAAGCTTTTGACTCTGTCTCGTGGAAATATCTCTGGCGGGTGCTCAAAAAATGCAAATTTGGTCCCTGCTTCCTCTCCTGGGTTAAACTGCTGTACTCCGATCCAGTAGCTAGGGTCCGTACCGAAGATCGGTGCTCCCTCCTTTTTCCAATAGCTAGAGGAACTAGACAGGGCTGTCCATTCTCCCCCCTGGTCTTTGCCATTGCGATGGAGCCATTTGCAGACATGCTTCGTGAATCCCATGCACACAGGGGCTTACGCACTGCAGGTCAATCAGACATAGTATCCCTATACGCGGATGATGCCCTTCTCTTCATTCGTTCTCCCGATACCAATTTGGCTCCGATACTGGAAGAAACCATCCTTTTCGGGCGCATCTCCGGCCTCTAAGTGAACTGTTCTAAATCCACCCTGTACCCACTCACGGCCTGCACGCGCCCCCCTCCCGACACTCTAGGGTTCGCCTGGGCCCAGTCAAACTTCACCTACCTAGGTATAGTAGTGTCTCGTCACTTCGAAAGTGTTTTCGAGGAGAACTACCAAAAGTACCTTACAAACCTCACAACGAAGTCACTGGGTTGGGACAAACTCCTGATCTCACTTGTGGGCAGGATAGGAGTGCTGAAGATGATGGTACTACCCCAACTGCTGTACAGATTCACCAACATCCCTCTTTGGCCGGGCTCCGGGTTCTTCCAGGCATTGACTCGTATCCTTAACACTTTCCTCTGGCAATCGAGGTGGGCGGCTTTGGCGCACCCGATTTCCTCAAGTACTGGCTAGTCGCACAACTCCAATACACTTCACACTGGTTCAATGCGGTGGATCCCCCACCCCATCTTAGACTCGAGAGGCTATTGGTCGATGACCGTGATATCCGGTCCCTGATTGTTACACCTGCACCGGTAGTACCGGAGTCACTCGACCCAGTGACCTGCATGTCATTGGCCATATCAAAAACTTGGAAGCTGTTGGGAGTCGCCCATCCATTTCATGGTAACTTACCACTTTGGAACTTCCTCCCAGGTGTCCCACGCATGCCTCCTCTCATTGTTCGCCGATGGGCAGAGGCAGGCTTTGAGCTGCTTCGCGATGCCTTTGAACAGGGCAACTTCATTGAGTGGCCTGACCTCCCATTGTCCCTTAGGCAGAGTCCTTCTATCTGGCTCCAGTACTCATCCCTCTGGAAAACCCTTAAACACATCTACCCCAGCCTCCCAGCGATACCACCGGACGAGCTCATGGTCACGGAGTTGACCTCCCCCACACCCACTCGAGGTAAAGTTTCCAGACTCTACACCCTATTGCAGTCCAGAGATGCCCCACCACTCACTAAACTGAGACAAGCTTGGGCGGACGACCTTGGGCTGGAAATGACAGATGAGCGATGGGCCTGCATGTGTGCCCGCATTCATGGGGTGTCCTACAATTCCCGATTCAAGCTGATTCAATTCAAGGTACTTCACAGATACCATTACACCCCAAACAGACTACACCATATCTCGAACAACCTGCCATCGAGCTGCCCTAGGTGCGGCTCCGACAGTGCTGGCTATATCCACATGATCTGGTCCTGTCCGCGCCTTGTCCAATTCTGGAGCGCTGTATGCTCAACAGTGTCTGATATGCTTGAAGTCCCCATCACTCCATCCCCTGTGAGATGCCTTTTCCATGAATTCCCTGAACTCCACCGAGACTCCAAAAAACTTGCTGGCTTATGCATGTTACTTGCAGTACGCTCCATACTATTCTGTTGGCTCCTGCCTGCCTCGCCCACCCATGCTCAATGGCTCAGGGCGGTTACATGGGCCTCAGATACTGAAGAATCCTGGGCCGTACAACAGCCAACCCATTCGAGGCCCAGAGACGTTTGGTCAAAGTTGTGTGCATATATGTCTCCCATCGATACTGTCTCTGATGCCTCATCTCCTGCCCTCTCCCCCTGCCGCTCTCCCTCTGCCTGCTGAACAGCCCCCCCCTCTGCTTCACACCCACCCTCACGCATTCCAGATGTGCTTATGTTGCCATGACTCTACAATATATGCTTGTAATTCTTTCTTTTTTGCACTGTTCTAAATGTAATTGCATATATGCTTCCGCTTGTTCTTGTGTTGCCATGCCAAATAAATAAAAGTTTTTTTAAAAAAAACCTATCTTTCGCGCAGGGGTCATTGTTTACATGGCCTCCTCAGACCCCGTGTCTCCAGGCAGGCTCCCCTTGAAGCAGGCCGCGCCCCTGCAACACACATAATACCACAACATATACACGTCATTCATTCACAAACACACCCCTTTTGTTATTCTTTATAAACCACTTGATATTTATCATGAGAACATCTTTGAGCACTGCAAGTCAACTCGTGAACGTGCTACTCTGTGACGGCTTCGAGTGAACTCGTCAGTGTGCTACCTGTGAACATCTCCCTGTTCTCCTGCCACTAACTACTCTGCTTGCTGAATCTCTGTTTGTTGGTCAAGGTAAGGGCATGTATCCTAATCATATCTCCTTCATTTGTAAATGTATATCTATTTCGAATTAACATACTCAGTAGAGTTTCTTTTGCTATGTTATCGATCTATCCATTTTTATCAGTGTCAATTGCCATCGAATTGCATCTTTCGCGGACCGTCTCTATAGTATAAGCATGTTTCCTTTTCATGCACGATAGAACATTCAAGGGACGAGTAATATGTTCTGATTTTCAACACATCAATGAACTGTTTGTGAAAGTTATCCTATAATACAGCCGCCCACGTTGCACTGGTTTTGCTGTGGTGCCCAAAAGAAAGTATGCAATGAACAATGTATGGTCAAATTCCTTCTTTCTGACATTTTTATGCTAAATAATTTTTGAATAATGTTGACCTTTATTTTGCAGAATTTACAACAATGCCTGCATGTTCTATTTTCAGTTGCCCTTTGAAGACCCATGACAAATCTGAAGGCATTACAATGCATGTATTCCATAGGACTGTTGATCGAATAAGAGAATGGGTCAGATATTGCGGATATCCATCGGAAGAGCTTGAAAGTAGAGTCAAACAAGTCTTGGAGGACAAGAGGGGTCATTGATACTGCATCTGCAGCCTGCACTTTACCCCGGATATGTACGACACTTCCTTGTACACAAAGAGGAATCAACTGAGAACAACTCGAAAATGTGCCAACATTTTCACATTTTCGTGAAATTGCCGCCATAGGTGAGTCACACTTACGGATTTAGCTTTACGCCTGTATTTTCGGTGTAAATTTCACTTATAACACTTTCGATATTTATATGATTGAATAGCTGTTTAAATAATGACTATTTTGGTAAACATCCGTCCTTGTTTTTGAGAACCCTCATAGAAAATAGATTTATGGCCACAGAGAACTATGCTATATTATGCATTTACATAAGCATCATTTTCTCGTATTCAGTCTCCTTACATGCCACTTTTTAATGTTGGCATTTCTAAATCGAATAATACTTTCCCTTTACAACTCCATGACTATCCACCGAATATGAAGCAACAAGATTCAACATCCACGTCTTGCCTGAAGTCATCAACCACTTTGAGCGTGTATCGGGTAATCCTACCTAGCTATTCTGTTCCAGACTGGTTTATGCACAGAATTTTAGATAATGTGATCATATTTTCGCAACGTATCATTGCTTTACAAAATGTTTATCGTGGTTTGATATTGATATGTTCCTTTGTCGTCTTTCCTTATTGTGTGTCCAGTTTCCAATATTTTCATCCTTACTAATGCAAGTACTGTGTTTCAGGGAGGTGCTGAAGCGTCCACTACAATTACAACATCCCTCGTAGTAGATCCGGAGCCAGAGGTATGGGTCTTGACAGTTCAATTGGACGAGATAATCTGATCATATTTACATATTGTGTAATTGTTTTACACAATGTTTCATTCGTACTTTACTATTGATATGTACCTTTGTCGTCTTTCCAAATTGTGTGTCCAGTTTCCAATATTTTGATCCATACTAATGCAAGTACTGTGTTTCAGCGAGATGCTGGAGCGTCCTCTACAATTACATTATCCCTTGTAGTTGTTCCGGAACCAGACCTTGTAGTTGTTCCAGAACCAGACCTTGCAGTTGATCCGGAGCCAGAGGCATGCTTACTGACAGTACCCTCTAATGAAAGAAAGTCGGTCTAATTATATGTGTAATGCAAATGACTTATTTTAAATGGATACTCTTTTCTAGGGATGCATACAAGATCCGTATATTGAACGGGAGGCATGTGGATCTGAGTCGGTGCGCCAGCTTGCTGATGGTGATGTTAGAGTAAAGAAGGTTTCAAAGAAAAGAATGAAAAATAAGGTTAGTTATAAACAGTTTATATTTTTGGCAATTGTTTTGTGCTGAGGCCTTCATTATATGATTTTTTTTAATGTAAATTTTACAACACTGTATGTTGGATTTACACTGAACATCCCTTTTCCTATCTGTCCTGTAGTTGCCCAATGGAGTACGGACTATGCAGACACAGACAGCGATACAAATGACAGATGCTGCTTGCCAAACTGTTTTCAACATGGAGGAACTATTATTTGAGGCGTGGCGTGTTCACACTCGAGATGCCTATGTCCAATGGCCAGAAAATGAATTTAATTTCACCGGCGAATCCAGCAAAGTGTTTTTGGACCATTGCTACAATGCGCCTGCTCCGCCAGATGAAGGTAAAGGTGAATTTATAGAAGATAGTTTTACATTACTCGATGAGCACTTGACACAATCGACACCCGCCAAAAAAATGCCCCCCAACAAACAGTTGACATTGATGTTTTCTCCTATCCATGGTCAAGTAACAGATGTTGAAATGACAGAGACTGAAGCATCAACACTATTGACCGACAAACTAGACAAAGATATCGACTATAGTATGTCCAGTTTGGCTGATATGTGTACAACGGTTCAGTCCGAAACAACAGTGTTGCCGGATGACAGTCTAATAAAAGAGGCCAAATACATAGTATTCGACAGCAGCTTGATGGAGATTATTAAGATGCTGAAATGTGTGCATTCAGTGGGAGGGGAAGTATGTGGGAAGCCATTAGTGAACGTGACTCGTCTAACACAAGGCAGTAACCTCAGAATACATGCCACCTGTGAAAAGTTACATAAAACATTTTCATGGTCCGCTCAACCGATGCTGGGGAAACTGCCAGCTAGCAATCTACTGTGTGCAGCAGCTTTACTTTTCAGTGGCTCTAGTTTTACAAAGTTATCCAGTTTCTTTCAGTTTGTGGAACTCCATTTCATTTCTAATACGCAATACTACAAATACCAACGTGATTATCTATTCCCTGCCATTTGTGAAGTTTGGAAAATTGAACAAATGGCTATTCAAAGTAAATTCTCTGACAAACGCTTCATGCTAGCCGGCGATGGGCAGTGTGACAGCCCCGGATTTTCTGCTAAGTACTGCACCTACCATTTTCAGGAGATGGAAAGTAAGAAAATTGTGAGTTTGGTGGTCGTGCAGGTGTCCCAATGTAAATCCTCAGTGGCCATGGACAAACTTGGTTTTATAAAATCACTGAAAGATCTACAATCAAGTGGAATGCAAATAGACCTCATGGCCACGGACAGACACCTTTCAATAGCCAAGACAATGAGAGAGCAGTATCCAAATATTAAACATCAATTTGATGTATGGCATGTTGCCAAATCAATCAATAAAAAAGTCTCGGCGGCAGGGAAAAAAAAGGTTTTGAAAGTATTTCACAATGGTTCCAGTCTTTCAGCAACCATCTTTGGTGGAGCTCCAAAACATGTGATGGGTCTGTGGAAATTCTACTGGAAAAATGGCAGTCACTAATGCACCACTGTTCCAACGTTCACCACTGGACAGAAAACCAACATTTCCACCAATGTGAACATGGCTCTTTGTCCCCAGAGCAGGCACGGAGGAAGAAGTGGTTGATCCCATCTTCAACTCCACACAAAGCCCTTGAGAAGATTGTGTTTGATAAAATTCTATCAAGAGAGCTGAAGGGACTCACAGAATTCTGTCACACAGAAGATTTGGAGGTGTTCCACAATATGTGCCTAAAGTACAGGCCAAAGGATTGCATTTCGGCATCCAAGGGATGAAATCTAGGACTTTATTAGCGGTATTAGCGCATAACGAGAATGTAGGCCGTGAACAATCTAGGACTGCAGGAAACTTAGGGATGCTTCTCTACACTATGGCCTTTACGAAAAGAAGCAAAAAATGGGTTGTCAAACCAGTATGTGAGAAAATGGAATTCGATTTTGTGAAAGATCTTATTATTAATGTCGTAGAGATGCATACTCATGGAATTGCGCACAAATCTGTTCAGAGCACACATACATTGGCACAAAACATTACCAACGTGCCATGTCCACCCAAAGCAGAGCTCGTTCAATCGTTCAAATCCCGGTACAAATGATTACCATCTGTTTTTATTTTTGCCAAAAATGTTTTTATAAAGTGTTCAAATAAAGTATGCAATTTGTCTTTTAAATCTATCCTCTTAGTCCGTTTCTTAAAAAAATAGTACAATTATTACGATTGCTTTCACATTTCGCAGTTTAGTCGAGCTACTGTGGGACCTTCATTTTTCGTGTTAATGACCAATGGATAACAGTGTGTAAGAATCTTTGGGTTTTGGCAGTTGCCTTGCCATAAAGTTCCCCAAACAGCTGAATATCTGCTCGTCACACAAAAGGGATTAGACCTAGGCTACAAAACATTCTAGGCACGCAAGAAGTACTGACTGTGAAAACATGCCATGGGGCAGGAGGCCATGAGATAAGCAGAGGTGGCTCACACTTTTCTTTGTGCAGGGTCAGACCGAGGCTGCGTAGTCTCTCAAGAGTGTTTAATAGGCACTTTAGATGTTCAGCTTCTGATCTAGCGAAGAACAAGATGTCATCCGACATGTTCATGACCCCTTTGAGTCCTGACAGAGCCCCCCTGATGGCGTTCTGGAAAACCTCAGCTGCGGACGTGACCCCGAAGCTGAGCCTTTTGTATTGGTATAGCGCCTCGTGAGTCGTAAAGGTGGTAATGTATCTAGACTCGGGGTGGAGCTCTAACTGGTGGTAGCCTGATCTCAAGTCCAACTTCGAGAAGACTTTCGCTCCCTGGAGTTCACCAACAATGTCATCTAAGGTGGGCGTGAGGTGACGTTCTCTCTTAATTGCTACGTTGGGCAACCTCATGTCTACACAGATCCGTACTGCACCCAGCTGTTTGGGCTTTGGGGCCACCACAATTGGAGAGACCCAGGGGGTGGGTCCTTCCACCCTTTCAATGATGTCGAGGTCCACCAGTGATTGGAGTTCTTTTTCCACCTGTGTTCTCAGATGGAATGGGATGCGGCGACGTTTGAGCGCTGTCGGTCTCACTGACCCATCAATGTGCAGCCGTATGGGGACGGCCTTTAGTTTTCCGATACCTTGAAAGATCATCTCAAAGTGTTGTAACAGGCGGTCCAGATCAGCGTGATATACTGCAAAAGTGAAGTGCACAAGGTTCAGTGCCTCTGATGCGGCACAACTGAGAAGACAATGTGGGCTTACGCTTGTGACAAAGAACCTCGCTTTTATTCTGTTCTGTCCATGAGTTACCGGAGCCACAAACACTCCTTGGATGGGAAGGGGTGCGTCTCCTCCAAATGCGCATATCCGCGCTGTGGACTCTGTCAAACCTGGCGGGCCTGGGAGTGCATTGTAGTGTTCAGTTGCCAACACGCAGACTGACGCCCCAGTGTCTATGAGGACCGGAGTGGGGATTTCTCCGATGTTTACTGTACATGTAGGTTGTCGACTCTTTCCAGGGCCTTTGGCAATGCTAGAAATGAAGAAAACCTCTTCTTCTTCCTCTTCCTCTTCTGCGATGTTGAGATCTTGCATGCCCTGCTCGACAGCCGACACACCCCTTACTCTCCTGGCATTGCTTCTGCCAACTCTCTCAGGTCCTCTCGAGGCTCCTACTAGTGCCGTAGCCCTGCACACTCTCGTATAGTGTCCCGGTGTGCCACACCGGCCACAGACTCTCGATTTGGCAGGGCACTCACCCACATGCGGCGGCAGGTCATACCCGTAGTAGGGGCACGACGGAGCAGTACCTGGCGTTGTGGGGCCGTCTCCTCTCTTCGGTGTCCATCTCGCCCTCCCTGGGGCCGAGCGTCCCACTGCAAACGCTTCCTCCTCCTTTCTGGAGTGCGTGGCTGCGTCCATCTTTGCTCCCCTGGCCTCAGCCAGTTCGTAGGCTCTCCCCGTGTCCAAAATTTGTTGCAGAGTAAGTCCAGGTTCCCTCAGGACTTGTCTCCTCAGTTTCCCTGAGCTACACCCTTGCAGCAGCTGGTTGCGAACCATTTCTTCCTCGTTTACCCATCTGCAGGAGCTTGCTAGGTGCCTAAGTCAAGCACAAAACTGGTCCAGTGATTCCTCTTCCAGTTGTTTCTCGGTGCACATGACGAACCTGTCAAAGTCAACATTCGCCATGGGGAGGAAATGGTCTCGGAGTGCTTGTTTAACTGCGTCATATGTGACAACTGGGATGGTGAGAGAGTCATATATTCGGTGGACCTCTGTCCCTGCAGAATACACCATGATGGCTATCTTCGCGTCATCATCTGTCTCCCCCGAGGCCCTGAAGAGCATTTCTAACATTTTGACCCATAGGAGCCACTTCGGTCCCAGCTTGGATGGGGGGCCTGTGGTATCAAATTCGGGCATGGGGGCTAAAGTACTGTGTATCCTGCGTGGTATTGGGGCAACAGCACCCTCCAGGTCTTCTTCCTCCCCCATTGTGACGAGTGGTACTCACTGGAAGCTGTGCTTAGCAGGCGTCTTGGTGGGCAGGGTGGAAGAGTCCACTTGAGACCGAAGACCCTCTGGCTGTCCTCTTTCTTTCTTTGCCACAGCCCTGCAGCAGCTGGGCTGTGGAGGTTCCAAAAATTGGTGCAGAATAGCGCAGAGAGCAGATGGCGCACGAGCACC
Source organism: Ambystoma mexicanum (assembly GCF_040938575.1). Taxonomy (NCBI): domain Eukaryota; kingdom Metazoa; phylum Chordata; class Amphibia; order Caudata; family Ambystomatidae; genus Ambystoma; species Ambystoma mexicanum. The sequence goes on from NC_090939.1 coordinate 937,384,027, forward strand.
CTCGTGGGCCGCAACCACTGCAATCTGCGTGTGAAAGGAGAAAAGAAAATGGCCGCCGGCCGAGCGTGTGGGTCCGTGTTAACACGGAGCAACGTTCCGCTTCTCCGATGCCGTCAGAGCGAGGAACAGCTCTGTGGCCGCCTCATCGCCAGTGTTATGTGCGTGGGGGCTGGCAGGGGGCCCACGCTGGCAGTCACACAGGCATCCGCACACGCATACAGGAACTCACGCCGGAGACGTGTGATTGCTCCGGTCCCCGGCGCGAACTGCCCGAGGACCGCGTTTATTCTTCCCTGCGCATGCGCGAGCCTCGATCACGCTCGCGCATGCGTGTGCTGGCGTATTCAATACGCAACAGTGGGCCTATTACTAAACAAATTTTGAATCAGTTTTTGTGTTACATCGACTATAATTTGGGAGTGGGGGGCATTCTGTCATTGGCAAGTTTCCCCTACCCCTCAGCAGCGCCACGAACAATGAGCAGTGACAGCCCCCAATGTTTTCATCCTGTGCCCGTGCTTCAAAATTCATGTTCTCATGGATGCGTTGACATTGGATGTTGCAACGTAAGAAAGTATGTTCATTGTGAGTGAAGGTCACCAGCTTTGATTTTTTGCTTCGGAGCTGGGAGGCCCACGCGTCCCGCGCACAGTATAAGGTTCTATTCTTTTTTGACCTTGAGAGACAGGGACCATTCCGAAAGGGATTGAATTGAAGGGGGGGGGTGTAATAACGTATGATATGATAAGGTTGTCCATTCTGAAACTGGACCTAGTTACATATAAGTTCAGTTTATGAAAAATCGTTGACACGAACGGAGGAGTCTGCATTACGGTCTGCATTACACCAAGAGAATAGAAATGCCGAATATAATGTAAGTTTCTCTTAAGACGATTTTATACCAGAATTAGTCGAAATACGAATAGCTGACCATCATTGCTGAGTCACATTGTACTTGTTCGTTCTGTGTGGCATATTGCAATGAAGTGCTAGTACAACCTTTGTGTGCTGGGCTATCTACCGGGCACATGGGCAGGCCAGCATCGAGACGCATGTAGACCACCACTGGTTTCTCCCCGGTTCTACGCTAATAAATCATCACATTGTTTGTGCACCTCGAATTGTTGCCCCAGTCACGCATTACGTTTAGAGCTCAACATACTCCATTGCACTATCCTTGGAATCAAATAGCAGAGTACTTTGATATTCCATGTTGTATTCTCTCAGTTCACATTGTGTCACCTCTGCGCTAATAAAGAAAATGATTAATTGTAATAAAGATCGGCTACTGAGACACATTTCTATTTTTATGTTTTGCAAACAAGTACATCGTGCCATTCTGCGATTGTCATCTATTCCAGACCCCGACCGATAGATTCTTCAATCGCCAGCTGCAGCTACATGTCAATCACTGGATCTACTTAACCATTTTTTGGGACGACAGACAAGGTCCAATATGCCAGTACGTGGTACCAGCGATTAGGAGCAACATAACAACCTTTACGGTGGTCCAGTGCCAAGTTGATGCACCAGCTTTGCAATTCACCGTGCGACCAAAGTGCTTCATTTAGACAAAACGAACACCCTGTGTACCAAAAAGGAACAGCGCGTGACTCACGATAAACATTTGCGGATCGAGAGCAAAGAAAAAAAGTCCCATTTTGATTGAATATGTCAGACGCCGAATGTTATCGAAACATTTAATGTGAAACAAATGTACTTTACGAATTGTACAGTCTTGCTGTTTCCTTTTAAAGTACAGTTTCACATTCCTAATTGTGACGCGCTGTGCTGTGAGACGATGTGTGTTGTTTTCCGGGTTCCGCGTCTAATCGCGTAGGTGACGACTGGGCGCGTTTGGCTATGCTGCCCAGTAACGTCACAGAGAGAGGCGGAGAATATCAATGATTTGGTGATGTCAGGCTCAGGGGCGGGGGATATGATTTAGTGCTGCAAACGTAGGTCACCAGAGCGATGCGGCAAGTGATAAGATTATAACAAGATGGCTGCGCCCTGCTGCCTGATTTCACTTGTGTTCAAGAGACGAAAACTCGGGTAAGGTGCATAGGAAATGTTTGTGCGATCGATCGATTTATGGTTAAAAACACATGGCCGAACCATAGGGACAATAATATTTTCTGACCAAACCATTCCTTTAAAGAAATGAAACAAGAAGTTAAAAAGGAATGCTGTCCATTAAACTGATCACAACATAAAATCACTATCTTCGTGTCATGACATCTGCTCATACATACATACGTGCATTCATTTAGGGAAATCCATTTTGGGTCTTATTTTCTCAATAAAAGTAAATAGCTACTTGTCCTTATCTCACACCATCAGGAACTTTATTTGAAAAATGCATTGCCCAATTTTAATAGTCTGCCGTAAGCCATTTAGGGGCATCTATTTTCATACTTTCATACATATTCAAGATTCAGTTATATCCCCATGGCTGTATAACTGATATGTGAAACTATTGACTGATATCCTCTAATCCTTCTCCAACCCCTTCAAACTGTATGTGGATGACATCCAAATCGCCTTTCAATGGGATAACGCCTAGATTATATCCACCTGCTTTTTGTACTTGTAAAATCTCTGCTTGTAGGTTCTTATAGCACTCCTCCGTCCCTTCAACAGTCCTGTCCCCTTGTGTCGTCGTCATTCCTCTGTTACTGAAGACAAGAACTTTGGTGCGTTCTTCAATTGGAAGATGTCCTTCAACTGAATGAACCGAGTGATATCTTAATATTCGTACGATCACCTCCACAAGCTTGAACCTTGCCTTACTATAAAATGCCAATAATGATTGAAGTCACCAAAGCAGTACTGTTGTCCAGGTTGGATTATTGCGCCTGTCTGTACTTTGGCCTCTCCAAATACCCATTTCATACCTTGCAACTTTTTCAGAATAAGGCTGCCCATTTTGTACTTGGCCTTAAACCATTTGACCAAATTACACCTGCCATGCAGACCTTCCATTGACTCCCACAGACATCATGGATTGGTTTCAATCTCCTATATGTCCTACTTGGCCAGTGGAGGTTGGCTTACCTCAGAGTGTGGACTAAGCAATATGACCTTCCTCTTGCTCTAAGATTAATCACAGCAAGTAGGTTGTTTAACATGAACGTCAGATAAATAAACGTGGTCTTCAGTCTGCTCTTTTCTTGGGAATCTGCTCTCTGAAATAACTTACTTCAGACATTAAAACAGAAGAAAGTCAGCTCAAATATAGATAAAGGCTTAAGACTCACCTCTTCCAACTGGCTTACCTTGCTATCTGATGAGGACTGCTCCTAGGAAATTTATAATGGATGGAGCTAAGGTGCAGTTTGCCGCTCCTGCCTTTCTTCCTAGTTGAGAGAGGCCGACTTTGGTTCTCTGCAAACACTTATACCCTAGTGTTATCATGGTTGATGCCTGGGGATACTTATGGCATTCCCATCCCTAAACTGTTCACTCTTAGCGCTTATGTCTGGCTCACAATAACGCTTCCCCTCTTTCATTTAACCTTCCCGCCTGAGTGCTCCAAGAACTGTGAAGGACTTACTTGTTTCCTACCTTCTGCTTAGGGGGACACAACGTTTTTTCTTATTTCTGCAAGCACATTATAAATATAGAATTATTAAATAAGTAAATAAAGGAGGCATATACATTGCCCCTTTAATTCAACTATGAATTCTAAAGAAAGATGAGATCAAAGGCCTAATGTGCATTTGGAAACAAATAGAGAATCCTGTGATGCGGTTCTTGCAGCTGACAAAGCTAAGGAAGCCACAGAGAGCTTCAGATACGAGGCAACTACTGAAATGCAATTAGTCACCTTAAAGAGGAAGGTGGCTCAGGAGAGAAAGGGAGACTGGCAATGGGTTGTCCTTCTGAAGCAAGGAAAAAAGGGCTTATTCTGATCATTTCACATATAGCAGAAGTTTGCAAGTCTTTGACACCCCAGGATGCTCCAATTGTTCTGAACAAGCAGGTTAAAAACCTGCATGATGCCAACTTCGGACAGAGATGCCTTGGAGAGGGTTTTCTACATAAATGTCAAGGATTGGAATTTTGCTCCCTTTGGAAGCATCCTAAGGTTCCCGAAAAGTTTCTGGCCATGAGGATGACATAGCCCATGACATAGCTCACCGAAAAAGTAGCCGCCGACCCTTCTGGGAATTAAGTTCCAGAAAGAAGACTCATCTCTGATGACAGCAGGAACAAACTGGAAGAAAGTGGAGCTGAGGGTCCGACCTGATACCTGATAATCCCCAATAATAGACTGAATAGCATCTATTAATGACTATATCAGATCTTTATGAAGAGAATCAGCCTTGATTTAGCAGAATTATGAAAAGGAACTCGGGACTTGTGACATGGAGAAACCCATGTTTGGGAAGAGACACTACAGCCTTTTGGAATTAACTCGAAACATAGACATGCTAATATGTGATCACCCAAAGTATGGAGGGAAAGTATCATCATCCTGTTCAGGTGTTCCAAAATGAGATTCCATTGTTAATAGTTTCTGATTCCCTCCAAAGTCCCATCTGATCCATAAGGGTACCTCAGCATTTAAGACAAACAAAAACAAAGATGGCAATTTGCTCTATACAAAGTATTTTTAGGTCACATTCTAGTCGTCAAATGTGGGTCCAACTTCATCCAGAAATATACCCCCTCATGGCCGCCCTTATGTCTGCCATTCCATAGAGGGATTTCAATGGGGCAAACTTTATGCAGTTTGACCACTATTTCGAGGGTGCTAGAAGGTCAAACCAGACAAACTCCTCCATATGCAAAGGTGCACGGTAGGACCTGCGGTAACAAAAATCAAATTGTCCCATCTTTTCAACATTAACTAAAGGGAATCTATCAATAATAAAGAATGCAGAGTGAACTGATCACACTGGTTAAGCGCTATCAGAAAGAATGAAGTCCTACCTAATGACATGGTCTCCAGATAATCTAAGAAAGGTTAGAAAATGGTTACTAGGATTACGAAACTACCGGCCGCTAACGCTTAAGAATATATCCCCAGACCATACTCCTAAAACTATTTATAAGGACTCTCTATCCTCGGAAATTAATGAAGGGAAGGTGAAAACCTTTTAAATCTGACAAGAAGATTAAAAGGGAGAGCCAGAACCCAGTCAGAAGTGTTTAGAGGCAGCCAACTGGAAAGGGGGTAGTATGTGATGATGTCACATGTAACCCAAAGAGAGTTACCAAAGGGAGTTGTTAGGGAGCAAGCCTTCTCATCTGTGAAGTGAAGTTTGCGTTTTCGGTGCTGGCCTGAAAGTTGTTGAGGTTGGGAATCAAAGCCCAGGAGGAAGAGGGCCAGGCTAGTGCAAGCAAGAGGAAGTTGGGCAGAATCCTTGGCAAAACTGCAGGACTGGAATAAGGCTCACCCAGAAGTTCCTGCTGGGCCCTTCAAAGCTGTGTTTGCCTTGTACTAGTATCCCATCTTTCAAATGAGGACTGTTCCAAACCACAGACTGAGGAGGATTGTGGCACAGGCTGTGGCGTGTCTTCGACTTGAGTCTCTTGGAACAACGCATAAAACAGAGGTAAATCAATTCTTAGTATCACTTCCTCAGGCAAGCCCATGTCGAGAGCCATGTCTGCTTCATAGAACTTCCTTTTCACCATTGACTGTAAATGGGCCTTGGACTAGACCTCTGTCTGAATGAGGTTCCTGGGATCAACCTCTGTGCATGTACTTATTCCATAAGGACCAGGTCTGAATGAGCTGAGGTCTGGCGATTTCCTGAATTTGGACCTCCTTTGTTGTTTAAGCGTCTTTATTCTCAGAACACAACCACCAAGTTTGATTTGCACTGCCTGTCTTCTCTGGGACACACTGGTTGAGGAATGGTATAACAAGAGCGAGCTATGTCGCCAGGCTTCCCACAGGCATAGGGCGTCGCCATTCTGATGTTGCTTGTTTTTTCTGTTCTGCCGTTGAATGGCTTCCCCAACATACTTGTATGGGCTTTATTTTGTGTCCCAACATTCAACAGGCTACTGATCCAACTAGTAACTCTTGGCTTCCTTTGCCCGGGTTTGATCCCAACTTCCTCCCCTAGGGGATCCAATTTCATTATCCTCCAATGTTGGGTTCCTGGACACCAGTTGCCATATAGATTGCCAGCATCGGATTGTTCAGTTGCCACATGTGCCTTCTCAGGGTGGAGGCAAGTAGTTAGAGAATTGCTCTAAAACTATCTCTTCTTTTGCTTCATCTACACATTTATTACCCGGGAACCTGATATGTTAGGACATATTGCAAGGGATTTCCTGGTAAAGCAACTTGACCTCTCACACATTTTGCCATTGCTGCTTATCATCCTGCCCCATCCTTTCCATGATTATATCTCTCATCGGTTCATGGTCAGTTTGCCCATCAACCTTTAGCACTTGAGATGCCATTCCGCTGTTAGTAGGAGGGGTGACATAATGAGTCGAGCGTGTCTTCTCTTGGCTGCTACCGCAATTCTGTCAAAGTTGTGTAGGAAATCCTCTGGGTCATTGTCTTGGTAATAATTCTGGAATAAGGACAAAGGGATGGGGCTTGTACCAACCAAGCCAGTTAACCAGTCACATGTTTATCAAGTTGGGAGGTCTGTAAAGTATCGAGAGCAGCATATTTTGCCTAAGCTTGTTGATCCCACCTGTGAATCCACTTTTCACTCCGGCAAAGGGACTCAATGAAAAGGACAAGGCAGAAAGGTAGAGAAAACTGGTTTCTTTTATTTTTGGACTTTATTACAGGGTGACCAAAACAGAAAATAATGTTAAACTTATTGTGTCATAGGGCCTCTCCCGGACTGCACACAGCTCGGCAGAGTTACGGGATGTTAGAAAAGTCCCCTGCCTGATTCTAGGGAGCCTAAAGGCAGGTGGCTCAGGGGGGCGAGTGCCACCTGAGCTATTGGATGTTGGTCCTGGGGGCAATATTATGAGGATTCTTCAGGTGCCTCGATTCTGCTTACCTTGCCCTGATCCCAATACCTGGCAGGGAACAGTCACATTAACTCACCACAAGCCAGCCACAAGGTTCGAGTTCCACCCTACCCCACTGGCCTATTAAGGTAAAAAGACCACAGCGCTTAAGCCTGCACCTAAACCTTTATATAATCTAGTAGAAAGGCTCCTCCTCTTCAACTGAAAGAATCTAAAGTTCACCCCAGGTTGACCCAATCCCATCTCTCACTCAATCAACACTCACAGGTGCAGACCCTCAGTGTTAGGCCCACCCAGGGGAGGGGCAAACACAATATAAATGCGACCAGGCCCAGTTGACGAGGGTGGGTTGTGCAGCAGGCTAAAGCTGGCAGCTGGAGAAGTTTGGAGCATGTTCCAATAACTGTTTCGGAGAGGAGATAAGACGGTGAGAACAAGCCAGCTGCCAGGTACGGAGGGAGGTAGGGAGAGTCAGTCTGAAGGAGGGGGCAACATCAGGAGGTGGTGAGAGAATGGAGAAGGTGGCAACATCAGGAAGAGATGTTGAAGATCCAGAGGAGGTGGTAGAACTAGAAGAAGGCGCGCATAGCCTGGAGGAGGTGGTAACAGCAGGAGGTAAAGATTTTGAAAAGGTGATTACTGAAGGAGATAGCAAGAGTCTGGGGGGGAAGTTGTAACATCAGGAGAGGGTGGTGAACCCAAGGAAGAGGTAGTTAAAGCTGAAGGAGATGCTGATGAAGATAGCAAGAGAAGGAAGTTGCCCATTTAACCTTGAAAGGGGAACCAGACAAGGATGCCTGTTGCCACCATTGCTCTTTGCCATCCCAGCTTAACCCTTGTGGTGCGTATATCAAAGGTATACAATTTGGAGGGAATTAATACAAACTGGCAATGCTTGCTGATGACGTTCTCATCTCAATGTAGACCACCTCCTCATCTCTGAATCACTTATTCAATGAGCAGGGGAATACATAGCTATCTCGGGTTTAAAATAAATTCTAATGAATCAGAGCTGCTTAAGCTAACTGTTCCCCTGGACCAGCTCTCATCTCTAAAAGATAAAACATAGGGATTTATCTATCCCCCCGAAATCCTCAAGTTGTATAAACTGAACTACCCGAGACTCTAGTTTGTATATAGTCACATCACTGTCCTGCCTATTTTTGCTCTTGCGGACATTTTCACTTTGCCCATCTAGCCGATGAGCTATTGTCCATTTAGTGTCTGTACATTTACTGTCTTCATCGTACTTTGTCTTACTATGCTTGTATGTAAACTGCAATTACCTCTCTAACTGTAACATATTGTATTTGTATATAACCTATGACCCTGGCCTGTAACTTAAGCCTTGCATTTTCTGTACTGCTGCGCCCGGCTACCTTCGGGTCTGGTGAGCATTATAAGTGAATAAAACAAACAAACTCCTCACACAGATATGGCAGGGCCTGTTGAGATGGAAGAATCTTACCATTTATTGGTCTTGGACGGTACAAGCATTAAAAATGAACAGGATCCCACGGGTACTGTATCTATTTCAGGCCCTTCCAATTCCCTTGAAATACTTCATTTAGACAGCCTACTTAAAATATATGTATCCCTTTGTCTGGTGTTTCAGAAAGGCTACAATAAGCAATAATATCATTTGAGCCTCTGTGTCTAAAGGTGGCCTGCATTGACGAGATTTAGCTCTGTATTACAAATCGGTGAAGTTGCAGATTCTGGCTGAGTGGTGTCTAACCCAATCACACAAACAATCGCAGCAAATGGATACGGCCACATGTGCCTCCCACCTTTGGAGATCTGTTTGGCTCCCAAAGGCAGCCTGCCCTAAGTCGCTCTATGTGAACCCTGCAACCAAGATAGTTCACAATGCATGGGATTTGGTCACTCTTCAACTAGTCTTAACGTTGTTCCCCTCATCCTTTATCCATATTCACAGTAATCCAGAGTTCAAACCAGCTCTATGCCCCTCTTCCTTTCAACAATGGGCAATAAATGGCATGTGGTGCATCGGTGTACTTTTCCACAATAAAGGTGAGTGAAGTGTAGGAGAGTGGGCACCACTATTTATTATGTATGCATACGGTTCTTGGATACGTTTTATGAGTTATTTGGTCCGGTTGCCAAACTTAGCGCCCCCCCCTTGCACTAGGATCCAAAACTAACTGTTATACTGTTTCTTGATTTATTAACCAAGAAAGTTGGAAGGACCTCATGTGCAGAAGACACAAAACATCAATTGGATTTCTTGTAATTATGAAGTGTTCTACAGTCAAGCTAGATTCAACCTCTCCAATGCATTGTGACGAACCAGGAATGAGACACAGAGGACTCATAGTGGGTGCTGTAAACTTTTATGTAAATAATAAAAGGTTTGGGAAAAACCTCAGAGTTCCTACTGTAGGAGGTATTTCCCTACCTCAACCAAAACTAAGCGTCTGTCCTGTGTCAAGATGTCCAAAGCAAAAATGTCCTGTGTCTAAAATCCTATCCTTGCCCTTACATTCGAGAAACTAACTCTAAGGGGTGAAGGATATGTCTTTGATCTTGAAGTCGCACAAAATGTTCAAGTTCAACAAAAAGGTATAACACTGATAGAAACAACAACATCAGGGCATGGCAAATTGGACCTTCTGGCACCAGATGCCACTAAAGCATTTGATAAGGTGGATTGGGCCTTTATGCAATTAACCCATAGAGGCGTTTCAATTCAGTCCTTCCTTTCGTAGAATGGTACCAGCCAATTATATATCCTCTAACAAGACTCCGGGTGAATCGGGAACAAACAACCCCTATTCCCGTCAAATGCGGGATGCAACAAGGATGCCCTCTCTCCCCTCTGTTATTTGCCCTAATTATGGAGCCCCTCGCTCACCGAATACAAAGCAATCCAGGAATCAAGGGGGTCCCTTCATGCTGACGACGTTCTACTTACATTAACCAATATTCTACCCTCCCTTCAAGCGGCCCTTCAGGAACTACAATCCTTTGGCCAAGTGGCAGGTTTCGAAATAAATTATAGAAAATCCGTGGAACTGGGGGGTGGGGCTGACCTTGCAGGAGATTCTTTCCTTTCAATCACTCTGTTCATTCTGGTGGGACGCAAAGTCGATAGAATACTTGGGGGTTCACATTACGGCTTTTCCTAGAATTATTTGCGGCTAATTTCCCTTTTCCCTTTAAGACACGAGAGGCAGATCTGGAGAAATGGGCGACCCAGGAAATCTCTCTTATAGGACGGATTACTGCTGTTAAAATTAACGTACTCCCCCGTTTTCTTTATTTCTGCACGTTCGTTCCAGTGGAAATCCCGCAAAATCATCTTGATCGCCTTCAAAAGAAAATTCTAGGGTTGATCTGGCAGGGCAGGAAGGCGAGGATCCCCAGGAAGGTGATGCTGGGGGGTGCCCGGCTGGGGGGGCTTGGTGTTCTAGACTTGCTCAAGTACTCTGTGGCGGCGCAGCTTTCACATCTCCCGACATGGATGTCCTCCACCTCCCCACCAAAGTGGGTTGACATTGAACAATCCAGACTCCCACTCCCTCTTCATTTTCTGCCTTTTGTCCCTCATAGAGCACGGAAACAATGGCAAAACTTACTCACCTCCTCAAAATCTACTCTAAAGTATTGGGACTGGGCACTGAGACAGAAAAAGATCTCTAGAGGCATACACCCACTCTTCCCAGTCTTTCACAATCCTGCCTTTTCCCCTGGCATGCATCTGGGTGCTTTTAGAAACTGGAAGCAGGGAGGCCTACAAACTTTAGCTCAGCTATTGGAGGGAGACCAACCACGTACGTTTGACAGTTGTAAAGTGACATTTCAACGCTCTGAGTCAGACAGGTTCTCTTATTTACAATGACGTCACTGGATCACACAACCTCTGACCAGACAAAAATCCACACGTAGCCCGAGCCCCATCGAGCTTACCACCCAAGAGGGCCCACAGCCTGGAAGTGTCTCCAGACTATACAAGACTTGTGAGGGATGATATGTTGATTAGGGGCCCGTCCTATGAGTCGGTGGGAGGGGGACCTGGGCCACCCGCTGTAGGACCGATCCTGGCTGGACACTTGGGCCAGAAACCACTCTTCCTCCAGATGTGTGACCAATAATGGATGTGCCCTAAAACTTTTATTCCACTGGTACTACTCGTCAGTACAACTATACCACTCTCCGACATCAGTGGCACCAACCTGTTGGCGAAACTGCAGGGTACAAGGGTCATAATTTCATATGTGGTGGGACTGGCCGCTTATTCACTCCTTCTGAGAAGGTATTATATAGAGGCCATCACCCGCACCAAATTCCTGATGTGTCCTGAGGCTCTTCTTCTAGGGGCCCCAAATGAAGATGTATATCACGGGGGAAGAGCTAAATTAATAACACAACTTCTGCTGGCTGCACAAATCATGATTGCTCGCAGCTGGATATCCCCAGAAGGGCCGTCTTATCTCTTTGGTGGATTAAAGTGTGGGTCATTTTGGTGGCAGAGAAAGTAACTGCAGTGAAGGAAGGAAAGCCACACCAATTTACGAACATGTGGGGTCACTTTTTGGACTGATCAGACTTTCCCAGCCTTAACATTTGAACCTAATTCGGCGAGACTTTATCTGCAGGATCCCTGAACCGCGTAGCAGCTGGACCACATTGGAGGGAGGTACACGGGGGAAATTGGGTGCTCAGCTCGCCTGAAACCTTACAAGGCGTATTATTTGTATTGTACAAATTGTTTATTTTCGACACAGTAGAATTTTCCATGTGCTCAACCTAATAAAAACAGTTTTTGAAAAATAAAAGTATAACTCCAACCAGTAGATAATGTTCACAGTTCCAGGGAATGACTCTCTTCCCCATGTTTCTTCATAGCAAAACAAGTGTTCATAGAAACAACTTCTTAGTAGCCCAAAAGGATAACTTCCTCCTCTTGGTGTCACAATTCACTCCGGAAGAAATGACTCCCATCCCCCGGCTTTTTATGACATTCAGTATTACTCAAATCCTAAGGCATGGGTTTTCCTTACGATTCTCCATTTATGATATACAGTTCTCTTCACATACTTGGCTTTGCCTGGTATACTCTCCTGCCAGAAATGTCTTATGTACTTCACGTCACAATGCGGTTCACTTTACACGCTTGACTTAGCCTGGTATACTCTCCTGCCAGGACTTTCTTATGCAGTTCACTTTAGGTGAGGGTCCCAGACTCGCACTGCCCATGTGTTGGATCCACAACCCTTTGTTTGTTAGTTTGTGGTTTACTTTCCATTCGTGAAAAGTTTCTAATGCTCTCAATCCACTCCTTTATGGCTTTTCAGGCTGTGCGGGATCCCCCTTTAAGCACCCTGGTGTCCCACCTCCTCCAATTGGGCTCATTGGATTGCTCGGGTGGCTTCAGTGTCCTTCATGCTGCTTGGCTACTTGGCTCCTGCTTTGCCGCTTATCAGGTTGGTGTCCTCTGACAGCCTTGCACTGTCTCTGGCGTCACGTTGCCTGACCTCTGGTTTTCTGGGGTACAGGACACAGTGGTTCCTGTAGTCCTCTTAGTTCGGGAAGCACTTCTCTGGCTTCCCATTGTCTGTCCGGTGTCACCTGCAGCAGAGCTCTTCCCGGGCCTTCTCTCCACCTGATGGGAACCGCCTGCTCCTGTCGACTTCTCCCTCCCTTCCTTCAGCGGTCAGGGTTTTAAATGTCTCAACAATGCATGCATCTCTCCAACAACTAGAGCGTGGAGTTGGCTTCCCTGCTCTAGTGATCCTTACTACTCCATTCCTCTTCTTCGCCCCAGTATTTTCAAAGGATTCATATACATGGGTATGCAAATCAGTTCTTGTCATTCTTTTGATTACAGGATTTTGACAGATGCCATCAGCAAGTCTTGTGGGTTGCTGAAGGGAATTATTACAATAGGCCATCAGGGCATGAGGAACGGAGGGAACATCCCTAAAAGGGAAAGGGGATCACATGTCTCACCTGATGTGTGCCCCCCTCCCCATCATAACCACCATCAGAGTCAGGATCATGTTGCGGCTGCCATTCCCTGATCACATGAAGATAGTTTACCTCTGGGAAAGGAGTGATGACATCATCAGATTCATCACAGCATCGACACTTTCATGTACTCTACAATTCGCCCTCCAAATGGGTCTGAACCTGGATAAAGGGCTCTTTAAGACGAGGTAGTGCTCTTATGGGAAGGATGGGGATGCAAAAATTACTTAAACATCCATAATAAGGTTGACTCGAAGTTGGCAAGGGTGTACTCTGTTTTATCAACAATTATTTAAAACAGGAAGTACAACGAACATCAGAAGATGTCACATAGCATAATCTCCACGCATTTCATAAAAAATCATACTTATATCTTAAACATTTGTCATCTTTGGCGTCATACTACGTGGCAACTTGTGAAACTTATGGGGGCCTGTGATAGGGTAACGTGGAGCATATACATATACTTTCTATGGTGGTTTAAGCTGTTATTAGGTCTCTGCTGTCAGGTGGGCACCTAAGCCCTCCTCTAGTGCAAGTCATCTACATTGTCACCAAATACACAATGATCAATTGGTTCCCAGACTATAGGGCTCTTTGCTACGTTGCCCTCTACAATTGGTTGGCACACATGTACCATTCTGGAATATTCCACTCGCTAGCAGCGCACAAGCTGCACCCCAGGTGCTGGTGGGTTGGTCTTGACCATAGCTTTCCACCCCTTTAGTCCTGACATCCATCATCACTCTTACCCTCTGTCAGTCAATTAGCCTTTGAACATGGCCTTGTAGTCTTTGCAACTCCTGAGAATATTAGGAAGTATGGGTATACCCGCATCTGCTTGCTTCAACGTCATCTGCTAAAGTCTATTTCCATCTTTGTCACATGTCTGAAGACCATGCTCTGAGCTTCAATTCTGTATTTGAAGGTATTAAAACAAATACATCTTGGCACTCATTGTCTCTCAGCTGCACCTTGGCAGGAACTCGACTTTCTCTTGTATTAATTGTATCCTTTGAATAGACAACCAGTTCACGGCTGTCCTGGCCTTTCTTGACACTGGCCCAGACAAGCCTCCTTGATTCTTTCTTGCTCGATAACCACTGTTTATCAACTTCGACACACTTTCAGACTTTTCGTTCATGGGATCCCAGTTTGCTCAAAACACGATGTAGAATATCCAGATTTCTTATTCTTCATGTATACCTTGGTGTTTCTTATTCTTCATATATACCTTAGCGGCACTGCCTGCAATCTATATACTGCATGTAGCTAGCTTCTATGATCACTTAGTTTGCTTGCGTTACTGGCTCTGTACAATTGTAAACAGGCTTGTGTTTTCTTCTGTGCTCTTCACTCGTGTAATCTTCATTTCGCACATGACAAGTTACTCGATTTCTTTACTTCATCATCAGGTTCTATATGTTCTCTTTACATTCTCCACTACTACCTCTTCTCCGTGTATTACGTTACTTGTTGTGAAATCACCAGTCTGCTCTTTCATTCAGTTTCTCTCGTTCTTCGGGGATCTTCCCTAAGAGGCTGTCAGCTCTTCGTGGATACATAAAGACTGGCTTCCTCAATTAGTATTTTGCTTCAAAGGCTGCTTGTGTCATTGGCATCATTACAGGTGTTGCCCTTGTCACTATCTCTGGCTCCCAACATATAGGCAGGTTGGGGTGGGTCTGGTAGAGGCTTTTAGCTCCGCCTCTACACCCCCCCCCTGCTTGATTCATCGACCACTCTTTCACCGGTCTCCATTTTTAGACATCCTCTCTTGAAGAAGTGCTTCTTTGGAGTCCATATCTTCATCACTCCCTTCAAGGATCCTGCTGATTTTACATGGTCATCAACACCCCAGGTCATCTGGCAGCACTGTCCACTTGGGCTGCAAAAGATCCATCTTGCCACATATTTCTTATAGTCTCTTGGATACAGGAACTTCATCCCCTCAGGTGCATGAATACTTGCCTTTATGTAAGCTCTGATTTCTTCATACGTCAGCTCCTTTGATTCAACTCCAGATTCAACATCAATCATGATCTTCATCCCTATTGCTTTCTTCATTGTCTTTTTGCATTGTGTGATGATTATCCTGATCACACAAAATCCAAACATTATCATTACTAGAAGTTCTCCAAGGAATTTGAAAATGTTCGCCATCCACAGAGGTACCCATGAGAAGATTGAAGCAAACCAGCTATCGCCTGCAACATCGTCTACTTCTTCTTCCATCTTGACGTGTAAGTTCGTCAGTATCATTATGGCGCCTGTCAGGGTCCCATTCTCTTCATCGTGAGAAGGTATGGATATGCAACATGATTCTCCAATTTTGGCACAAACACCTCCATCCAGAAATGTGATCATGTCTAGGACATATCTGTTCTGGTGTATCTTTAGTCGTATGACTCTCATATCTTCTTTGATTGCGTTGAATCCCTTTATGGTAGTGTTGATCGTCTGCAGGAGTTCACATCTGATTATTTGTAACCATTTAGTATTCACCATCGTCTGGATCCCTGGCATCAAGATACTCATAAAAGTTGAGGCAGTCCTGCTGAACAACCTGTGCTCATATTGAATCGAGTCAAACGCTGCTATTGATTTTGCTGAGAAATAATTCTCCCTCTTCATTCGTGTGATAGTTTCAAGTGATCTCTTCCTTCTTAGATGAGCATCAGCTTTGGGAACCTCTCCAATATTCAGGTGACTTTTCGGAGTCACTCATGCTGGAACATAGATGATCACCATGGAACACAGTCCACCCCAGTCTTTGGGCAACTTCATGTATGCTCTGGATCCTCAGGCCCACTAGTGGTCCATTATAACTACTGTCCCATCTGTCATTCCTGGTACGTCAAAGATTCGACTGCACTGTTGATTCTCGCCAACTTTTCTTGTGCCATTGTTTCTGAAACCCAGTTCTGCACTTGCAAGAGACACTATCTGTACTGGGACTCCTCTATCTTCAACCAAGTTTAGTAGTTTGGCAAGCTTCCCCATTGTGGTTTGCATCCTGCCTCCACACGATCTATAACAGGTTTGCGATGTGCAGTTACTGCCACTACTCTGTATATAACCATGCTTTCTTCCCAACCATCTGGTGAAAGTACTGTTCCCCAAACTTGCATCTGGCCTCTTTCTTTGCAGCTTCGTATTCCTTCTTCAGTTTTTCCTTGGCAGTTGAG
This sequence comes from Ambystoma mexicanum, assembly GCF_040938575.1. NCBI lineage: Eukaryota > Metazoa > Chordata > Amphibia > Caudata > Ambystomatidae > Ambystoma > Ambystoma mexicanum. The sequence continues at coordinate 937,400,166 of NC_090939.1, forward strand.
CTTCTGTTTACTTCCCATCTGATTCCTGCTCCCTTCATTCCAGGCTGTTCTTATCGTATCACAAGATTTCTTGTGTGCTCTTCTCTTTATATCTTGAACATAATCATCTTCATCTGGTGCTGACCATTCTATCACCCATATCAAAGATGCTGTTCGACCCTGGAATTGACCTCTTGTATGACAGAGTGCAAGGTGAGTCAGGCAATGAGCTGTCTGGGCATGTATTTCAATAGCTATACATATTTTAGAGTTCCCCAATGCTTACTGTAGGAGAGCACAAACATAACCACTCTGCTCAGAAGTTCTTTTGCCCACCCACTTCTTTTATGTGCTGATACCACATATTAGTCCCCAAATGTGCTGTACTATCAAGATAATTATTTAACTCATAATCATCTTCTCTTATTCCTCTCTTGGGTTTCTTTTCCTTAAGGTAAGTGTTTACAAGATATTCATTTAAGATGTCAAAAAAACTGCTTCATTGAGAGGGAATCATAGGAACATTTGTCAAAGGGATATTTTATTTTATTTTTATTTTTTACATTTATAAAGTGCGCAGCAGCCCTGGGGCATCGTGGCACTGTTACAAGAATACTTCTTAGTTACATACAAGAATACCTCCTTAGTTAAGCCACAAGAATACTTCCATAGTTACATCTCATGAATACTTCCCTAGTTACATCACAGAATACTTCCTTAGTTATATCACACAAATACTTCCTTAGTTACATACAAGAATACTTCCTTAGTTAAGCCACAAGAATACTTCCATAGTTACATCACATGAATACTTTCTTCGTTACATCACAAGAATAATTCCATAGTTACATGACAGGACTGTTTCCTTGGTTACATAATACGGGTATGAATGATGGGAGAGCCTGCCCTCAAGCAGCAGGGCGGCTGTGACCTCACATGAGGTTAACATAGAGGGGTCAGTCAGCATGTAAAGGGGAGTGGTCCTCCTGAGAGAGGGTGGCTACATCCTCGTAGGCAGTTACAGTGCTAAGTTCAGCAAGGGAAGAGGCATGGTGCCTAGCCCTGTGGTGGGGAGGCAGAGCATCCAAATGCGAGAGTCAGACAATGGCACCACTTCACAGGTGGCTGCGGAGTGCGGGGGCACACCAAACATAGAGGGCAGCGAGGAGGGGTAGGTCACGCAGCAAACAGTTCTAATTGAGTGGCCTAGGTCAGGAGGCTACAGAATTGAGCAAGGCACTGGCCGGAGCTCTTGAACGTGGGCATTCAAGCAAAGGCTGTGCGTGGTACAGAGGTGCAATTGTACCTATTGGCGGGTGATTAGGAGCGAAAAGCACAGTTGTGGTGCATAAGAGCTGAGAGCTGAGCAGTATATAAGTTGATTGTATCTAGGCAAGCAAGGTATCGCTATAGGCACAATACTTTTGGCAGTTTACAGGAACCATGCTGAGTAAGAAGCACTCATTAATAAGTTTGGTAGAGTATGCCGTCTACAGTGGGGGAAAAGTAAATACTGGTAAATAATGCACCGCTGGATTTCAGGAGTCGCTAGTTGCGCGGGATGCAGTGGTCAAACGCTGATGACAGTGTGTGATAGAGCAGATGGAAATAGAACACTCAAGACTCAATTCTATGACAAGACAAGAGGCTCACATTATGCTTTACTTTCTTTTATTTGCTGCCACACCAGCACTTTAAAACTTTAACTTTAATACTGCACATTTATGTTCTTACAAAACCACAGTTATGGAAAACGAAAATGGGCCAGTCTAAACGTTTGTTTCATATTTGCATGTGATCACTGTAATCACGCGGGAACTACTAGTCCCATGATACCCATGTTTCTGGTAGTCCAAGCCTCCAAGCTCTGCACCTATCCGAGGTCAGCCTCCTGTATAAGAACCCCTGTGCCCAGGTCCTTTCCTCTTTCTTTTTGCTGCCAGAGATAAGTGACATATTTTCTCTATCTTTGCTTATAGAAAGGATTGTTAATCACATATAAATTTGTATAACATCTGAGATATGTGTATAACAGTATGGCATTACACCGTAGCATTCACACGCGCATGGGATTAGTTTTAATTTCTCCTCAAAAGAGTTTACCTTAACGCTTAGCACGAGCGTTGCGCAGTGTGCCATATACAGTCAGCACGCGTTATACTTTCTATCACAGAACGTGCAAGTGTTGTGAAGAGCTGGCGAGGGCCGGAGCCGCGAGCAATTCCGCCCGCTTCAGGCTGCCGAGCCCCGCGCTCTCTGTATTAATTTCGGCGCCGGCGAACACGGCGGCGTTAGGACCCTGGGGAGCGGGAACTCCTCATGTTTCCCAGCTTCCCCAGGGAGTCCGGCTTCCGCTCGCATTGCGCCTTCAGTCGCGTACGAGTGAAGTAGTTAACCAGAGCTCCAGACTGATTTAAAAAAAAATATATATATATATATAATTTTGAAGACTTTAGAAATCGCGAGAAGCGGTTTACAGGCACACACTACATCAATCCTCAGCACGTGTGTAAAGCCTTAAGAGCCTTCATCTGCTGACTTCCACGCAGTTGGCCCTGCCAACACCTTGAATATGGCTCAGTTTGGCACCCCCACTAACACCCCATCCACTTCCCCGGAGTGGAGTCAAGAAGAGTGGGAAGAGGACCCTTCCCATCAAGAATCAGACTTGTCACAGAGTTTTAAGAAGGTGCTCAGAGACTCCTTGAAGCAGGCTGTCTCACAAGGGGTGCAGCCCATTACAAAGAGATTGGAGAATCTGAAAATGATAATGGCTGAACAACAGAAACAGATCACAGCCAAGAAAAGACAGGCTAGTAGCCCTGATGAAGGAACGTCATCAGGACACCCCCAAGGAGGGGTTGAGAAAAAGGGGTGTAAGGTAGCCCGGAAGAGCAAGCACTCTTTGACCCCCCGAGCAACTCTGAAAGGGTCAACACTGTTCCCCAAATGACAGGCGACCCAGTACTCGGACTTAAAGAAGCCTTCCTGGCAAAGAACAGAGATGACCAGGATAGACCCCCTACCCCAGGGGTGTACAATTTAGGGGAAGACGACGAGGGCTATTTGCCCGATGATGAAGGGGTTGAGGAAGAGGAAGACATCAGTAAAGATGTAGAAGACCCCCAGAACATAGAAGATACAGCAGACATGTTCGACCCTGAGGCATCCGACACCCTAAGTCGTCGGAATGGGTACCCTCCCCTAGTGTGGCACTATACATGGCTCAGCATATTAGAAAACCTCTGGAAAAAGAGGTAAGATCAAGAATGAGATCCAAGTGCCCTAGACCAGAGCTGCCGAATAAACTGACAGAGATGCCTGACTTAGACCCCAAGATGGTTACGTTTGTAACAAAAACAGCTAGAGACGTCTGGAAAGGCGTAGACCGAGCCTGGAAAGGCTGTCAGGGTAAGCTCCTAGACATTTCGGGTCCATTAGCCACAATTATGGACCTCGCTGAGAAATCAAAAGATACAGGTACGCCAGTAGACGCAACCGTCCTAGGCCACTGGGCGCAAAGGGCAGTATGCCTCTTAGGCAACGCCAATTGTGCCCTATCTTCAGAAAGGAGAAGAGGAATCTTATTGAAGTTGACAACAAGTTGAGTGACCTGGCCACCTATGAAGCAGGCGAAGGCGCCAAGGGACTGTTGTTCGGCGAGGCATTTGCTAAAGAAATGGCGCAATTCGTAGGAACTTACTATGCTTTAGAGAAGGCCCAGAATTCCATCAGGAAAATCTTTCCAGGGCAAATTTTTGCTGGGGCCGGACGACATAGGGGTCTCTCGTCCGGTCGCTATAACTCCCACCGAAGGCCCCACAATCAGCGCGCCCAGTACTGGGACTCCAGACAACAAGACTCCTTCTTCCCAGCTAGATCGAGGTTCCGTAGAGGCCGCAGGGGAAGAGGATTTTACAGGCAACCTGGGGCAGCAGCCGGTGAGTACAACATGTCGGAGTGTAGGAGGAAGAACCCTCCACTACCTGTGCGAATGGCAAGCGTTATCAAGCGATGCATGGGTGCTACAGGCAGTAACAAGCCTACAGATAGAGTTTATAGGTACGCCCGTGCAGAGAACAGAACCTCGCCCCATAGTTATGGCACAAGAGGAAGCAGCGCTCCTTCACAGCGAGCTCAGCAAATTAGAAAGCAAAAAGGCAATAGAGGGCGAATTCCAAAGAGATCCCGGATTCCTCAGCAACATGTTCCTAGTTCACAGAGAGGACAAAATAAGACCAGTAATCAATCTGAAAGACTTAAACGAATGGGTGTTGTACAACCATTTCAAGATGGAGGGGATTCATCTTCTCCGAGACCTTCTGCGTTCCGGAGACTGGCTAGCTCGTCTAGACCTCAAGGACGCATACCTGACGATTCCGATAGCGACTTCTTATCGGAAATATTTGCGCTTCTGATGGAAGGGGGAAGTATGGCGATTCACGTGTCTCCCGTTCGGCCTGTCCTCCGCTCCTTGGGCTTTCACCAAGCTCATGAAACCGGTGGCAGCAGCCATCAGAGAAAGAGGCATACGTATCATCATCTATCTAGACGACATTCTCGTCTGCGGGTCAGAAAAAGCTACTCTAGCAAAGAACGTTCAATGGGTATTCTCGCTCCTCACCTCACTAGGATTTCTAGTGAACCTAGACAAATCTCAACTACGTCCTGTCCAGAGGATAGACTTTCTGGGCTTTACAATAGACTCAGTGAAAGCCTCTCTCGAACTCCCGGGACACAAAGTAAGAGCGATCAAGAAAGAACTCAGAGCAGTTCTAGCTAAAGGGACTATTTCCCTTCGCAATCTGGCCAGGATAGTAGGTCTTCTAGCAGCCTCCATTCAGGCCATATTTCCGGGACCTCTTCATTATCGAGCACTGCAACGGCTCAAGATAAAACATCTTCAAGGAGGCCTTCGATACGATCAATTAGTGAGTTTAGATCACAAAGCCCTCACAGAGCTCAACTGGTGGCTAGAAAATATGGAAGCCTGGAACGGTCGCGCCATTTTTGGCGACGCCCCAGATCTAGTAATAGAATCAGATGCGAGCAGGTCAGAGAGGAGGGAAGTGGTCAGAGGAAGAGTTACACCTCCATATAAATTGTCTTGAGTTGTTAGCGGGCTCTTTTGCAGTGCGCGCTTTTACGAAAGACAAGGTGAAATGTTGCGTACTGCTCAAGATGGACAACATCTCCGCAGTGCGATATATAAACAAATTAGGAGGAACAAAATCCAAAATGCTAGCCGAGTTAGCGAAAAATTTCTGGCATTAGTCTCCAAAACAGAATATCCGTATCTGCGGAATATTTACCAGGGAAGCAGAACGAAGTAGCAGACTGGAATTCACGTTATCTTGTGGACTCCAGCGATTGGAAACTACACCCCCAAGTCTTCCAGCGATTACAGAATCTATGGGGGCCCCTACACATAGATCTGTTCGCGTCCAGACTGAATGCCCAGACTCCAGTGTACTTCAGCTGGAGGATAGACCCGGATGCAGCGGGCACAGATGCCTTCCTGCAACCTTGGACAGGAGCGGTGCATTATGCCTTCCCGCCGTTCATTATGATCACGAGTCTTACAGCCTGTAGGAGATTGTCTGATATCAAAGCTCTTGAAATTGATAGGAAAATATTCTATCCGGACGTCATATCTTTTACCATTACTAAAAGGACAAAGACAGATTCGAGAGTGATTGACTACCCGTACTTCACTAGTAATAAAAAGCTTTGCGTAGCGCAATGTATCAAAGATTATGAAAAAGCAACAGCGCATATTAGGCCGCAGGGAGTGTCCCAGCTACTCATTGCGCGCAGGAATCCCTATCATGCAGTAGCATCAGCGACCATTGCTAGAGGGGTGTCTCTACAAGACATTATGAAATCAGCAGATTGTTCCCGTGAGTCAACCTTCAAGACATTCTATTTTAAGCCTGTATCTGAGATACCAAGTAGGGTGGTGAACAGCGTTGAACAAGCATAATGCGAGCCTCCTGTCTTGTCATAGAATAAAGATTGCCCACACTAACAACTCAGGAAGTCTTCATTCTATTAAAGACAAGGAGGCGAGCATTATATCCCACCCAGAATAGTAAAATATCAGTGCATTGTCATGTGGTTAACTTTGTAACACTGTTGCTCATTCCCACCCTCATAATGACTCTCCTTTCCTTTCAGGAAATGACCAAAAGACTACAGGATGAAGAGATTCTCGAGATTGAGGAATGTCAATTCAAGTTGGTCGCGTTTGACCTGAAAGTCTACAGTTCTGAGGATTGTTAACAGTTTTTCCCGAAAGGATCGCTCCGTTGGTGAAAAGACAATTGAGTTCAAGGGCCAGACATAAAGAAAGAGGAAAGGACCTGGGCACAGGGGTTCTTATACAGGAGGCTGACCTTGGATAGGTGCAGAGCCTGGAGGCTTGGTCTACCAGAGACATGGGTATCATGGGACTAGTAGTTCCCGCGTGATTACAGTGATCACATGCAAATATGAAACAAACGTTTAGACTGGCCCATTTTCGTTTTCCATAACTGTGGTTTTATAAGAACATAAATATGCAGTATTAAAGTTAAAGTTTTAAAGTGCTGGTGTGGCAGCAAATAAAAGAAAGTAAAGCATAATGCTCGCCTCCTTGTCTTTAATAGAATGAAGACTTCCTGAGCTGTTAGTGTGGGCAATCTTTATTATGCTTGAACTTTCTTTATTAAACTTGGTATCGAATCTCAATAACCAGCTGCTTAATAAGGCTTTTGACTCTCGAGGTCTTTTTAGGTTAAGTAACAGTTTCTCTCTAACTAGGGGATGGCTGAAGAGTGGAAAATTTTGTGCGGAAGAGATATTCTTAAGTCTCTATCTTCGCTCTTTCAGTTCTTTCAGGATTAATTTGGTCTACAAAATGACCTTTCCTCTCTTGTATATTTATTTTCTCCTTTTCAGGGTTTATGTTATAAGAGATGGCACATGAGGGGTTAAAACGTTTGCCGTCCAGTTCCCCTGTTCTGAATGTTCTCCTCCGTGAGCAGAAAAGGTAAAGTCATTTGTAAAGGTTTCCTTTCATTATTCACTCAACCGCTCAGCACCGTCTTCGTACGTCTAAGCTTCCCAAAGAAAACTTCATTCATGTAAAATAAATCTCTTCTCACCCTTTTGTCTGTTTCCTGGACCCAGCATCGGCTTCCAAGGAGTGTCAGCCCCTCCTCTCATTCCATGTCACAGTTGTTCCCATGTGTTTCACTTCCCTTGGCCTGGACTGGCTCCTCGTTGACACACCTCACCACACTGTCTATACAGACGCCATCTCTGCAGGCCCCGCCCCTGCAACGGTGGAGGCTCGATTAGAGCTCCGCGGCTCCTCTCAGCTGATCTTCGTGTCTATACGGACGCCTTCTCTGCAGGCCAAGCCCCCGCAACAGTGGGGGCTTAATTGGAGCTCTGCGGCTCCTCTCAGCTGATCTTCACAGCTCTGACAGCCTGTGTTGTGTCAGTTTCCTCGTCCGATGGGGTCGGAGAAAGGCTCTGTCAGATCTGTCTGACACTCTTTGACAGTTTGAGTCGGGTCATACGTTTCACGTAGACTGTCGGCGTATGACCCTCTGCAGGTTTCCTTGCCCCTCTGTACTGGACTCTTCAGAAAAAATTTTTGATTCAACTCGAACAGCAATAACTTTTAACTTCACGAGATGCTCAACAGGAGCGAATCTCGGCTTAACTCTCGATTCAACTTTTTAATAGGCCCACTCGTTAATCTCCTCCTCTTCAGGTGAAACCTTTACTTCCTCCATCTACCAAAACATAACCAACAGACCAGTATTAAAGAAAAGCACCTTCATTACACTCTTCTCTATCTCTCATTGGTCTAACTTCATGTCTTGAAGAATGAAGGCCCTCCCTTCAAGTCACACTATGACATCACTCCATTAGCTCACTCGAAGGATTTAATTATTTAATTGGCTTTTACTTATTCAATTGGCTCTGAACTCACTCATCTTCCTCCGCTACATCACACAGTGTAATCGGTTATGCAAGTAGGTAAAACATTCATGAAGTGTCGCAGATAAGTAACTCTAGGCGTGTTATGGGGGTAGGAATGATCACATAGGGCCTTTGCTTTTGTGAAACAGTTATGTCTGCAACAGCCTCTTGTGTGGGAAGGAACAAGGGAACTACTGCCCTCTTTGGACCAACATAATAAACAGTGTGTATCGTGAGAAACAAAAACACAATAATTAATGTGATGCATGCATATATTATGCACCAGTAAATTAAACTCCACCAGTGGTGATTCCTCGCACGTCATTGAGCTCTCTCGTTGTCTGCTATATTATTACTATCAATACTCCACATCATGCTTGTGAACTACTTTTTAGGGCAGGATAAATGGCTTTGATCATGCAAGTTTATCAGATTCTCAGGAAGCTGCATAATTTGCTCAATAATCTCTTGTAGTAGCCAACTTATTGCAGGACGATTTATGGGATCTCGCAAAAACACATAAGTATTGGTCCTCCGGCAAACAAGATAAGGACAAACTTGAATCAGGTAAACAAAGACCATAATAAGTAATCTATGAGCATCAATATTAGATAAGACCATTGGGGAGACCCAACAAGAACTTAGTGAGAAATGAGTCTGGGAAATGTTCCCTTTGCCAGTCGTCAAAGAGAAATTCAAGATCTGGCATGCTTTTTCAGCACAAAAATAATATACAAAGGCACCTGGCTAGGCCCTGATAAACCTAGGTGGGCATATATTTCAATAATCGCAACAATCAGGGTGAGAGATCACACATTCATTTCATACTGTATTCCTACACAGTGTTAACATTTCTCAGGTTGTAAAAAAGTCAATCAAAAGATGTTTTGACCTTACATGTTTAATTCACATACATTTAGCAAATGTGGAGAGAACAGAGGACCCAGAGACACTCTTAATTGGCACTTTTGTGTACAATACAGGTGAGTAGAACCCAGTCAAGTGGACTGGATTTTGGTAAACAAACATGTTTTGCTTTCATTGGTCGGCATATTTTGCTTTACAAATACAATGTGAACACAGAACAAAATAAATTTCAGTGAACAGAAAAAACATATATCAGTGTATGGAGTCAACACTGAATCAGTAAAGGAGTCATAGACACTATTGTGTTTCGGCCCAGAGACAAGCTGTTGGATGGAGCTTATATGTAAAGGCCTTCATCAGGACGTGTGGAAAATGGTGAATCCGAATCCTGGGTTCTCTATCTACAAGTATTAATAGGAGAAGTGTGGGTTAGAAATGGTGTGATCTCGGAGAACTAATTACATGGTTTGTAAGCTCAAAAGATGCTTTGACTCGAGAAAAAATGATATGTGGTAGTAACATAGCGTATGCCTTACCGTAGACTATCCTGTGCTACGGTAAGTCTCAATTTTTCTACTCTTGTGTGGATAGGGAACGGTGTATGAATCACTGAATAGAAGGGGTAGCCGTGTAAAGGAGATGACTTCCTAGAACGACAGAGAGACACACATATATCCCATGAGATTAATGATCGGACCGGGACGGTCACATGGAGGTAACTTAAGGACACATATGCGGTAAAGGTCTTACCTCCGGAACCTGTATGCAAAATGGTCCTATTAAGATGTTGGTTTCCTATCGGCTGGTTCAGATTCCCCGCCGTTGTGGTTCAAAATCTGCAATAAAAGCAGAGAACCAAACTATATGAGTGTCGATCTCTAGTAGCACCAATGCACGCAATGGTGCATGATGGCAGAGTTTTAATATTTTAGCCACCCGTGTGAATTCTTACTGAGGGTATTAGTGAATGGTAAATGTAGTCTTATCTGTATAAGCTCCTGCGTTTAATTACCCACTCTTAAATGTATCATGATCGAGGCCTGTGAAATCAGACTCATTCAATCGTCGAAAAACCATAAATAATGGGAACTGACAAAAGTGCTTGTGGCAGCGGTCATTGTTGGTATAAAAATACTAATATTAAACTCCTGCTGGTCTAAACAAAAAGTTTGTTTGTGTTAAAAGCTGTTTGTAGCACTTACTTTATCGGAGGGGCTGCTGTGTCAAGTCATTGTCATCCCGCTCTGTCTTACACGAGCGCACTGGATGTAACTGCAAAGCTGTTGCCAAGGAAATGGCTGCATACTAAACGGATGCAGCCATTGCTGAGCCGGTGAGGGAACGGCCAAAAGGACGCATCAGAGCGAAGCAAGCCAATCAATGCATACCGTGTGTGCTCGGGAGGTGTATGTACTACATCCCGCCCACTCGGGTAGCCAAAGCTGAACATGACACCAGAGCTGTTGTCACGGTAACGGCTGCCCAATGGAAGCGCCATGGCTAGACTCATGAAGACACGTCCACTCGGGTGAATCTTAGACGGTGCAAGCCAACCAGGGGATGCCGTGTGTCCTTTCTAGGGGGATGTGTGTGTGTGCTCTGCACCCGCCCACTAGAGTGGCAGGCTAATCTGAGTAAGGTGCCCATGGAGCCCGCGGTTGCACACCACGGAAAAAATAAAATCCAGCCAGATGTAAATGATATCAGTAAGTTACTGGATTTGAATAGGGAGTGTATTGTGCTCCCAGCTCATGAACCCAAACGTTTGGTCTATGGAGATCCGTATGCAAAGCACATTTGGTGTATGGGTTAACCTAATGTATTGGCCAAGTGTCATTGGAGTAATGTGTGCTGATATATAATATACATAATGATTGAGACATAATATCACAGCTTGTGTTCTATATGGTGCATTTCTAAACATTAAGGGACCAGCTATAAGGTACATTTCCATCAAAAGCCTCACAGTTGGTGTGCACAAAGGAACATGTCCATCATTAACATCATACATGGTGTATAGAGTTCATTGTGGTAGAAAATGTAAACCAAATTGTAGAAACATACATAAGAGTCTCTGAGTGCCCAGATGAACCAGCTAATGATCTCAGGTAACAGCATTGACACCTTAAGAGGCATAATTGCGAGGTGTGTCACCCCAATGTTTTCTACAGCGAGATGGAACACAGGCCAAAGGCTTAGTGTGGTACCTAGTGGAGAAAGTGTTTCCACTCTACATTTATATTAAGACCGTCTCTGACAGTGTGGAGTTTGTGAACCCACCATTCTTCTAACTTGGTCAATGCCTTATTGATGTCTCCACCTCTCTTCTGTGGGGTCAGTTTTTGTAAAACTGTCCATATCATGTCTTCATTTGAGTGTCCCATCAGGTTGTAGTGTTCAACAAGTGGTTTGTCTGGTGTTTTACTCTTAATGCACGATCGATGTTCAGAAATGCGTTGTTTAATAGGTCTGATGGTCTTCCCCACATACAACAAGTTACAAGGACATTTGATGCCATATATCACACATTTGCTATTACAATTGGTGGAACTTTTGAGCATCCAATGAAAGTCATTATGAATGAAGGTTTTGGTGGGCACGATAAAACGGCATGCCACACAACTTCTGCATCTGTAGTGTCCCACCACGGGGGGTAGATTACATAGTGTGTTGGGTTTTTTGGTTGGTTCTATGTATGTGTGTACAAGTGTGTCTCTTAGGTTCTTATTTTTCTTGAATGCAAAAATGGGTTTTCTTTCAAGAGTCCCCTCATTTTTGATCAAATGCCAGTTCTTGTTGATGGTGTTCTTGCTGAGATTGCTTAAGGGACTGTATGTCGTTTCACCAAATTTGCGGCATGCACGGCGGCTTGGTCCCGAAAGCGTGCTTTTGTTAATTTGGTGTAAATCCGTCCAGTAGTTTTTTTAAAACGACCAAAATGTAAGTAAAAAAAATGAGTGATATCTATGTCTGCTCCGCGGACACACTTCCCTGTTTGTTCCGCGGACAGGACATTGATTGGACAATTGGCTTACGTCATGTCCGCGGACAGATGACATGCTCGCTGATTGGTTGGAGTGAAGCGTGAGGTGCGTCACATTATCTCGATGCACCCGCTATCTTGGATTCGGGGACAGCGGCCGCTGTCCACGGACATCGCGGTAAAAACATATACAAAAACATAACTTTGCACTTGTCTAACTTAGCAAATAATCTCTGGGGAGGTGAGGGGTGAAGAGGATAGGATGGGATATGGCTGCAAGAAGCAAATAAACTGGCGTTTTTCGCTGCGAAAGTCTGCGAATGGTTCGGATGTTCGCGAACAGTCCTGTGAAGTTCGCGGACACCTCTGGATTACAGGGTTGGTGAAAAGCAGTTCTTGGATGGGTTATAACTTTGCCGCCACTTAATGAAACTGCATTAAATTTTGCAATCATATTCCTGACTTGATTCCAAATGAGTTTATAAGGTTTGGTGGGATTTTGTCAAGAGGGGGCAAAATTAGAGGGGGGTCCCAAAATAATGTAAAGGCTTATAAATGTGGTGCCATTTGGCAAATCTACACAAAGGTTTGCAAAAAGATTATAGATCTAGATATAAATGTTTTTGTAAAGTCTGAATGGATTTTGTGAAGTGGGTGCTAGGTTATATGACTATTGTATGTGCATACATTTGACACTTTTGAAAACATAAAACATGGTTGGATTTCCAGCAAACTTGTGTAAGGAGCATTGGCAAGGACCTGAAATCATGGTTTTGCAAATGTGCAAATGTTTTATTTTTTAACAAGTGTCATAATGTAGATACAAAAAATGTCATAATCTAGGTACAAAAAAATAGTGATATACCTTTGGTGACTGAGGTGTAGCCTCTGGCCATGGGCAGTGGCCAGATTGTCCGGGTCATGTAATAAGGTCATGATCCGGACAATCTGGCTACTGGCCAGGACCACGAGGGACAACACATGGGGTTAAAGTGGCCATGTCCACCTGGGACTGGCTTTGTGGTAAAGTTATTCGAAATTGGGTTAGGTTTAAAAGGAAAGAAAAATGTGCTTGTGGTAATATGGTCATAGGGTTCTCTTTTCGCCTTCTGCAGGCTACCATGGAAAGCGAAGATGGGCCCTGTATAGAACCCAGCCTTCCCTTTCCATGGTGGCCATCTTGGAAAAGGATTTTCCTTTCTACACCGGGACGCTGCAGGCCTTTTTTAGCACCCCGGGTTCACGCTTTGGGAACATAGGGTGCTAATGGCCTTCATCCCCGATTTTAGGGGCTGGAATGGGGGGATAATGGTCCGGAGACCTCATTATCCACCCTAGCTTCGCTTGGGCTGATAACTTGGGCTGCCGGGCCGGTATCCACCGTTCCAGTCCTTGGAATGGGGGATGAACGCCACAATGTTCCCATTAGCATAACACAAAATGCAATTGGCAATGTTGGAAAATCTTATTGAGTCTATGTACTTTACTGAGAAATGTAAAGTAGATGGAGTCTATACTTTTTTTTAGTTCGATTTTTTAACTGTGAAAGGTGGTTCCTAAAGGAACATTTCTTTTGTTGTGTTTGGATGTATTTTATTTTTGGAAGGAGAGCTAAGAACGAAAGGTGGGAAGGAAAATGAGGGAAGAGGCACCAAACACTAATATGGAGGGGTAGGTGGACAGAGGAACATGTTGTGCGTGTGTTATTTCTAAGGAAGGGCAGTGTTTCTCATGCTCCTTGATTACAGCAGTGGTGGTGGCTCTTGAGGAGTAGGGATGGCATTAGCTGATGCCATTTTAAGATAAATAGCAGTTTTGTTAAAAGTATGTACTGTGTACTAGATTGTTAATGGATAATGAGTAGGAATAGGTGTTGGAGCTGTGTAATGGAAATTTTGAAGTTGAAAGTTCCTAGATCAGTAGAAAATCAGTTCCGAACTGCCCTCAAAGCACGGATCTTATTGTGAAGTGCGGATGGGTTCTTGGACACGTCATCATGCCGAGCGCCAGCGTATGGTCATGTGGCACTGTCCGGAAGGTCCGCAATGAAGTCAGATGTTCGTAGACGTCTACGGATGCAAAACTAGTTAAAATAGTTGCAAACATTGTATAGAAGTGTTTAAAAAATATTCTAAAAGGTGGGAAATGGCAGAGTTTTAAGAATGATATTAGTAAGTTGTCAGAAAATAGCATGCACTGGTAAAAACCCATGAAATTCAGTGAAAAAACTTTGTTAAAGGCACGTTATGGTTAAGTTGCACTAATAACCTATGAAATTCAATGAAAAAACTTTGTTAAAGGGACGTTATAATTAAGTTGCACTGATAAAAACCTATGCAATTCAATGAAAAACTTTGTTAAGGGGACGTTATGGTAAAGTTGCACTAATAAAAACCTTTGAAATTCACTGAAAAAACTTTGTTAAAGGGACGTTATGGTTACAAGTAAAACCGCAAACCCCCAGAATTTCACCAGTTATGGTAAGCTAAGCAATCATAACTCGCGCCACCACCGTGCACTGCTAAGACTAACACTAGTGGACAACAAGGATGACATCACAAATATCATTGATGACATCACATGTGAGATACATTTTGATGAAAAGTCCCTACAAGGAGTTGTGTTTATATTGTTGGTAACAAGATGTCAGGGGTGATCGGGAGACCTATCATGAACTACTTAATCCATTAAAGAATGTACTCATCTAAAATCATTGTATTGGAGTGCTGTTGTTAATACAGAAACCTAATCATATATAAATATAGGCAATGACTGCAGCATGTACCAAAGAAGTACACTATTTATAATCTTGTAATTTTGGATAGTACAAATGTGGTGTCACGTGACCCTGCGTGCGCAGGCACGTGACACGGGGGAAAAAAGGAAATAAAGGAATCACCGGAACTGACGGCAGTCAGTCCGGGTTTATGCACGAAGGCCGCGAGTCGCGTGTTTTATTGCGCGCAGCTGTTCCCGCGCTGCGCCCTGAAACCGCCCGCCCCCGCGCATCGGTAGGGGCGGTAGCAAACCCCCGGGGCCCTGATAACAATCACCACAACAATAATTAATTCTACCTTTATCGGAGTTTTGAGTAATGTTAAACATGTAATAACTAGCTAACAATTCAAGACTTACAATACTTGTGCTGGTACAAACAATACATATGAAGAACCACAATGCATATAAATCGGAGACACATACAGGGAAACTAAAGTAAAGAAGAAAGAAACAGCATCATCAGAAAATGTTAATGACATTGAAGTTTATCTTCATGTATACAAATGAACTGTGTGTTTGAGGCCTGCTCATGTCCCCATGTATATGCACCATGAGCAGAGAACAAATCCTAAGGAAAGTACGTAAAGAACATATGACAAGGTTAACGTCTAGATATATATCACTTTTTTCAATTTTAATATTCTGACTGTCAGTGAACAAAACCACCTGGCCTATATATGTCAGTGACCAAAAACAAGTGGCCCAGATATGTGATGTCATCAATTACATTTGTGATGTCATCTTTGATGTCTTGAGTGTTAGTCTTAGCAGTGCACGGTGGTGGCGCGAGTTATGGTTGGTTAGTTTACCATAACTGGTGAATTTCTGTTTTTTTCCGGTTTTACTTGTAACCATAACGTCCCTTTAACAACGTTTTTTTATTGGATTTCATAGGTTTTTATCAGTCCAACTTAACCATAACGTCCCTTTAACAAAGTTTGTTCAGTGAAAAAAAAAAAATATATATATATATATATATATATATAACACACATGCCCCTACGCGGTTGTAGCACTACACTTAGCAGGCATGTACAAAAGAACCCCAGCACACAAGACCTTGCTACTTTAAAATAACATCTTTATTGTAACATTTTACAGCACATTGTTAAGACAGAGGCGAAAGAATTCACCCCTGTGACAGCCGTAAGGTTTTAAAAAAAATATATATATACATTCGACGAAAACGACAATGGGGAAAACTGCACGAGTAATGTGCAAATGCGGAAAGTGGCCTCATTAAAAATACAGCATACGATAGAGATATGTTTCCTAACATATACAAGAAGGTTGTCATCTCTTAGGTGAAGATTAGTATCATTATATGTCAAAGCTGGAGATCAAAGCAATCACATTGGACGCCCACAAATTACTTCACTACGGCTTAACCCAGTCTTGCTGTTGGGTGTGATCCTGATACTAAGGAGCACTACTAAACCTAGAGCTTCAGACCTACTGTGGCCCGTCTCTGCACATAGCTTGCCCAAGAGTTTTTTTTTATAATCCCATTCTGTCTCTTCATTACGCATGCTGACTGAGGATAGTGTTGAGTGTTGAGATTGTGTTGAATGTTGAGGGTGTCACATCATTTTTTCATGATTGGATTGGTGAAGTGCCATCCCCTATCCCTTTCATACTGAGTGGTATTCCAACCTTGGGTATAAAATCCTTGCGCAAAGATTTTACCAAAGAGAAAGTGGCTGCCCTCCGACATGGATAGGCTTCAACCCAGCCAGAGAATACATCTAAACCTACCAACACATATTGTAAATTGGCATTCACAACCAATCGGGTTCCGCGGATCGCGGGCTGAAATCTCTGATCTCAACAAGCGTTCCACCGAACCCTGCAGGCTGGCTCCCCTGTCACGGTCCGCCATCTTCGCCACCCTCCATTTTTTTTTCTTTTTCATTTCGCAACCCCCTCCCTTGCCCAATTTACCTTATTACAGCAGCTTCCCTCCTCCCTTTTTCGGCCGCAATGTTAATAGAAGAGGGGCTCCGTACGGAGCCCTGCCTTCTGCAACCATGGCAGCCATTTTGGATAAGTATTTTCATTCATTGAACGGGACGCGTGTGGCGTCCCGTTCAATGAATGAAAATACTTTTCTTTTTTTTAGCACCCCGAGTTACCACTTTCGTAACCCGGGGTGCTAATGGCATTAACACCCCGTTCCAACGACTGGAATGGCCCGGAGCCCTCGTTAACTGCACTTGCTTGGCTTGGGCTGTTCACTTCAGCTGCCAGGCCTTTACCCCCGTTCCAGCCCTTGGAACGGGGTATTAACGCAATATAAAGTGGGAAGTTGGAAAAAATCCACTTACATGTTGTCACAGGTTTCCCCCCTTCTCACCTGTCTATGTTGCCTGATGTCCGCTTTAGGTGGAGTCTTCTTTCGTATGGTTCGGGACTTAAATAAACCTGCTCGGCCATCCTCGGCTTCCAGATTACGTTCAGCTTCGATGTCCAGGATCACGGGAACTCCGGGAATATTCAAGAAGGAGTAGGGGGGTCAAGCGGAAGCGATGCAGGGATTCCGGGAAGTTAGGAAAGAGGGAAGAAGTCGGGAGAAGGGAATACAAGGGCCAGGGGATAGCAAGTAGCACTAGAGAAGGTTCGGAGCACACGTCCGATCACAGCTAGTAGCAGCGTTGAGACGCGCGGGGCCGCGGGGGTGTGGCTTCTTTATAGAGGACGCTGCGTAGAACATGAAGACTGGAGAGCAGCGTTCTGATCTTGCCGCCATGTTGGTAGTATTATGGAGTGTAAGGCCCGACGTGTCAGGGACCAGGAGGCCCAGAAGGGGCGAGTTCGATGGTTCATGACAGCATGCCTCCTCCGGAAACTCGTTCCACCGGGTTTGCCCGGGTGTATGAGATGGAACCTTCTGAGTAACCTGGGGGTATTTAGATTTGAGATAGGTTCCCAAGTGTGTTCACTGGGGGGATATCCTTTCCATTCCACCAGGTACTGGAGTTTGCCACGTCTATATCTAGAATCGCAAATCCTGGAGACCTCATACTCCAGTTGGTCATTGATGATGAGTACTGGTTTGGGCCGAAGGTTAGTTCGAGAGGTCTGAACATATGGCTTCAGTAAGGACGTGTAAAAGACTGGGTGGATTTTCTTCCAGGAGTCTGGAAGCTTCAGTCGGTAGGCCACTGGGTTGATGATTTCCTTTATAAGGTATGGCCCATAATATAGAGGAGCCAATTTATTTGGTCGCAAATGCCATGGTAGCAGTTTCGAGGACAGCCAAACCTTATCCCCTATTGTGTAGGAGGGGCTTGGTCTTTGTTTGGAGTCCGCATACAGTTTGGTCTGGGTCCTGGCCTTTTCTAATTGTTGTTTGGCTTCTCTTTGAACATTAACAAGCATTTCAATCCAGGAATCGACTGTTGGAACTGGTGTAGCATGAGGAAGGATAGAAGGTAGAACCGAAGGGTGGAATCCTTTGCTACAGAAAAAAAGACTGGTCTTAATAGCAGAGTGGTCCGAATTATTATAGGCGAATTCAGCCACTGGTATTAAAAGGGACCAGTCGTCCTGGACCTTGGTAGCGAAGCAACAGAGGTATTGTTCCAAGGTTTGGTTTACGCGCTCTGTGGCTCCGTTGGTTTGGGGATGATATCCTGAGGAAAGAGCACGTTGGATTACTAGTATTTGGCAAAGATGTTTCCATAACTGAGAAATGTATTGGGGCCATCTGTCTGATATGATCTTGGAAGGAAGTCCATGCAGTCGGAATATATGTTCCAGGAAAATTCCAGCAAGTTCTGACGAGGATGGCAGTTTAAACAGAGGTGTAAAATGGGCCACATGGATGAACAAATCAATGGTGACCATGATGGTTGTATATCCCCTGGAAGGTGGTAATTCCACAATGAAGTCTGTTGCTATGAATTCCCAAGGCCTTGTTGGAAGTGGAGGTTGCTGCAATTTACCCGCTGGTCTCTTGTTGTCATGTTTGTTTTGATTAGAGACAGAGCATGCCTGGATATACCTTTGTACATCAGCTTTCACTCCAGGCCACCAAAATTGCCTTTGTATTAATCGGAGGGTATTGGTAATACCACGATGCCCGGAGTAAAGAGTATCGTGACAGAGATTTATTATCCTTTGCTGTAGTTTTTGTGTTGGGATGACCAAGGCATTGTCTTTGAACAAGTATCCATTTTTGGTTTTCAGTTTCCACTGGTTCTTGTCCGAGATATCGTTCCAGAGTTCCAAGGATTGAGTCTGAATGCGGACTTCATCAAGGAGGCTGGTCGCCTGGGCTACAATTATTGTGTGGGGAAACATCTTGGGAAATGTTCGGTCATCAGGAGGTTCATAGTCAGGGCGCCGAGACAAGGCGTCAGCAATTACGTTTTGTGTTCCCGGAACATGGTGAATCTGGAACTGGTATTGGGCAGAGAAGAACGCCCAATGGGCCTGACGGCTGTTCCTGCATTCCAGGGCCTGTAACACTTGGAGATTTCGATGGTCCATCCGGACCTGGACAGGATGTTTAGCTCCTAGAAGTAAATGACACCACTCGGTGAAGGCTTGACGGATGGCTAGAAGTTCCTTTTCTAAGACTGAGTAATGTGTTTCACTGGAGGTCAATGTCCGTAAAAGATAGGCAATAGGATGTTCTAGCCCGTCATCGAGTTCCTGTTTCAGAACTGCTCCGATGGCATAGTTAGAGGCCTCTGTTTCCACTAGGAATGGTCGATTTATATCAGGTTGAACCAGGATGGGGGCTTGTGTAAATTCTGTTTTCAGGCGTTGGAAGGCCTTCTCCTGGGCTGGGGTCCAATGCTAGGGAGTATCTTTCTTCAACAAGGAGATGATCGGTTGAACAATCTCGAAGAAGGATGGTATAAACTTCCGATAGAAATTGGCCACGCCCAGGAAAGATTGGATCTGTTTTACGGCGGTCGGAGTTGGCCAGGATAGTATGGCCTTAACCTTGGATTGATGCATGCCTATGCCATCTGGGCTAAGGACAAATCCTAGATAGTGAACAGTGGAAACATGAAAAAGGCATTTCTTGGGTTTTGCTAGAAGCTTGTGTTCACGTAGCCGTTGTAACACGAATTTAACATGTTCTTCATGCTTGAGAGGATCCTTAGAGAATATCAAAATATCGTCCAAGTAGACGATGACAAAAAGAAACAGCATATATCCGAAAACACCCGGTCCATAAAGCTTTGGAAGATTGTCGGAGTATTAGAGAGTCCAAAGGGCATGACCAAGTATTCGTAATGACCAAAGGGTGTTCTGAAGGCTGTCTTCCATTCGTCACCTTCTCTAATACGAATCAAGTGATAAGCACCCCTGAGATCCAATTTGGTGAATATTACAGCTCCTCTTACGGCTTCCAGGATATCTGAAATCAAGGGTAATGGATAACGATCCTTAAGGGTGCACTGATTAAGACCTCGATAATCAAGACAAGGTCTGAGTTCCTTGGTGTCTTTTTTAGGAACAAAAAATAATGAGGCTCCAGCCGGAGACTTGGATGGGCATATGGTGCCGTTTTTTAGGTTAGTATCTAGGTATTCACGAAGGGCCTTTTTCTCTGGTCCAGACAGGATAAACATCCTTCCAAAGGGAATCACAGCTGAAGGTTTGGTTTCAATAGCACAGTCCTCAGGCCTATGGGGTGGTAGGGCTTGGACAATAGCAGAAGAGAACACATCGGCGTATTCTTGGTAGGTTATGATGTTGGAGACCATAAGAGGATCCTGCTGAGTTGTTGAACGTTCTTCTGATGTTGTTGGTGAAGGATCCTGGAGCAGACAATGGGACATGCAAAATTCGGAACCTAGGAACAGGGAACCAGCTGTCCAATTGATGTATGGGTTGTGTTTTTGTAGCCAGGGCATTCCCACTACCATTGGGTAATGGGCAGATTTTATGATGTCAAACTTTATCCTTTCTCTGTGATGGTTTATAGCAAGCTCAATTTCCTTAGTCTGAAGGGATATGGGTCCAGAAGAAAGAGGTCTTCCATCAATTGCTTCTAAAGGTTTCAGGACGTTCCGGGATTCGTAAGGAATATGATGTTTAAGGACCCATTCCTGATCTATGAATATTCCCATGGCCCCTCAGTCCACTAGTGCCAAAATGGGGTAGGATTCCTTCTTGGATGTCGATAGAAAAGCCTGTAAGACTACCATGGAGATTTGTCCAGGAGAGTTCAAGGGTGGTATAGATGTGGAGCCTGCATCTCTCGCCCGAAACTGAGCTCCATCTAGGATCGGGAGCTGGCGTTTCCTAAACGCCGTGGAGGGGCTAAGGGACATTCTCTGACTAAATGCTTGTCCGAGGCACAGTACATGCATAAGCCAGTATCGATCCTTCTCAGCCTTTCTTGGGGGGATATGGGTCCACGGAAGGCCCCTAGCTGCATGGGTTCGGGATCATTTGTAGGAACAGGAGAATCTTCGGATTTTGAAGGGCCCACAAGAGGATTTTTTTTGGATGGTTGACTTGGTCTTCCTTTTCTCTGCCCTTCTTTCCTGGATGCGGAAGTCAATCTGTAGAGCAAGATCCATAAGTGCCTGGTAAGAACTAGGACGTGCTACTCTGGCTAATTCATCCTTAACATCTTCATTTAGCCCCCTTCGAAAGAGGGTGAAGCAAGCTTCAGAAGGCCAACCTGCTTCTTTAGCCAATTGCTTGAATCGAGTTACGTAGGTGAGCATGTCCTGAGAGCCTTGCTGGAAATCGAGTAAACGCTCTTGAGCACTAAAGACCTGTTCTGGGCGGTCAAACATAGTCTTTAGTGCTTGACTGAATCCATCATAATCATCCAAAAGGGAATCTCCGGTGTTAACTAATGGTGTGGCCCAGGCTAAGGCATTCCTGGAGAGGTGAGAAATAATAAAGCCCACTTTAGCCCTGGGGGTGGAAAAATAATAAGGTTTAAAGGTAAAGTGGACCAAACAAGAATCCAGGAATCCTCGGAGGGTTTTTGCACAGCCGTCATATTTGTCAACAATGCCGCCCAATAGCACGCTGTCCTTTGAGGAAGAGTCACGTGAAAGTACCAATTGTTTCAGTGCGGCGTTCTCCGCTTTCAAGTTCTGTACTTCGGTCGAAAGTTCTTGCATGCCACGCATAAGATCCTGGATGGCCGCCTCCATGTCTGTATCGACTTCGGTCAGGTGGCGTCTCAATCTGTCACAGGTTTCCCCCCTTCTCACCTGTCTATGTTGCCTGATGTCCTCTTTAGGCGGAGTCTTCTTTCGTATGGTTCGGGACTTAAATAAGCCCGCTCGGCCGTCCTCGGCTTCCAGATTACGTTCAGCTTCGATGTCCAGGATCACGGGAACTCCGGGAATATTCAAGAAGGAGTAGGGGGGCAAGCGGAAGCGACGCAGGGATTCCGGGAAGTTAGGGAAGAAGTCAGGAGAAGGGAATCCAGGGGCCAGGGGATAGCAAGTAGCACTAGAGAAGGTTCGGAGCACATGTCCGATCACAGCTAATAGAGGCGTTGAGACGCACGGGGCCGCGGAGGTGTGGCTTCTTTATAGAGGACGCTGCGTAGAACGTGAAGACTGGCGAGCAGTGTTCTGATCTTGCCGCCATGTTGGTAGTATTATGGAGTGTAAGGCCAGACGTGTCAGGGACCAGGAGGCCCAGAAGGGGCGAGTTCGATGGTTCATGACACATGTTAATTAATGGACCATAAAATGGTGGGTGTCCCCCTTGCATGGTGGGAACGTTTTTTGCAGAATTATTTTGTAAACACATCACACATCGTTTGCAACAGTCTTGATCCATGGCAGGGACCACTGGAGCATACCAGACTTGATTGAAAGTAGAAATCATCCCTCCTTTGCCTAAATGTGACAATCATTCATACATCCTGACCAAATGAGACAAACGTGTCTTTGGGGCTACCAAGTGCCCAAGCACATCTCTCCACAGAGACTCCTTAATTTTAATGACATCTTTTATGTATCCAAAGGTATTTTACCATAGAAGGAGCAGCTTCTTTCATTCATTCAAACGCCTTAAGTGCTCTAAAAGCCGGCCACTCATGCACCCTTTTTACTCGTGATACAAATTCAGCCTGAGAGCTGAAAACATCTGCCAATTTAGCAGTGGAATCTGCAAAATCATTCCTGCAACTTTCCTCACTATCTAAAGGTTGGTGTGCAGCCCATTTGATAAAAGCCATCTGTTTGGGAAGCATAACCGCTTCTTTCAATGCTTCTACATAGGCATGAATCTCTTATGGGGGAAACAGATGATGTCAGGAAGCCCTGCAGCTTCCACAATTGTCCCAAAGCATACCATGAATCTGTGTATATGTTTACTGATTGTTGTTCTGCGAATTGTCATGTCCGTGTTCATGTTACTAACTCTACTACTTGTGCAGAAGTAATGTTTGATCATTGCTGGCTCTCTATCACATCCCACAGTATGCATACTGCATTCCTTGTCACTAATCCACCCTCTTAGTCCATACAACAAGAACCAACCACAACGTATATCAGATCGGCATTGTGCATAGGGGTATCTGACTGATCTTTTTTAGGCGTCAAAGGGTAATTTCCGGTGGTCGCAGTCATGTCATTCAGTATCTTGCGGTTCACTATCAATCAGGGTTGCGAGTAAAGACGCTGGATTCATTACAGGGCATTGGGTCAGTGTTACTTTGGGAGAATTAATTAACACCAGTTCATACTTATTAGGATGGGACACATACATATATGCTGTTTTGGTCTTCAGTAAGAGGGTGAGCACTGAATGAGGGACTGCAACTTCTAAATGGGAAACCAAAACAATATGTGTACACAATTCCCCTGATATGGCTGCAGCTGCCACAGAATGAAGACATACCTCCACACATGCATGGAGACATACCTCCAGTTTCCAGATCTTATTTCTTTCTATAGTAACAAATGGATTTCTGATATTGACTGTGTGTTTGTATCAGTACAGATAATGCAAACACATTAATTTCATGACAGAACAGTGTAAACTTCTCTTGTAACTGGAAAGATCTAAAGCTGTTGCTTCAGTTAACTGTCTCCTTACTGTATGAAATGCTTCCTCTGCCTTCGGTGTCCATCAAAGGAGTTCTATAGTGTTGGCCTTCGTACAGTGTTGTAGTGGTTTCACTATCTCTACATAGCCCAAGATCCATTGCCTACAGTAACCTACCCTACCTGAAAAGGCTCTCATCTGTGTGATAGTTTGGAGTTTGGGAATTTTATATACACCCTCCTTACTAAAAGGGTTTGTGACCCTATATCGCATGATAATGTCACTTCCCAAATAATGTTCTCTCTCTACACAATTGCAATTTCTGTTGCAATGCTTTATGTCCTTTGGTGGCTAGGGCAAATAGCTATATCCAAGTATCCTGCGTGCATGCTTCATATGATAGCGAGGCTAACAAGAAGTTATCTAAATATTAGACTAACACTGACATTCCAGGACATTTTAAATAATCAAAATCCTTCATAGGCTTCTGCAAGAAAAGTGTGGATGATTCTGTGCCCAAAACAGTTTACCAAAAGGCCAATTACTGAATATTAGAAGAAATCAAAGTAACAAATCTGATCTTGAGCTGGAAATCCTGACCTCAAGTGAACCAGCATGACCACAGTATAAAAGGAGACGAATGAGAGTCAGGGTTAAGGTTGCAGGGGTGACGGAAGGAGGTGTGGACCGAGAAATCAGGCGGATGACAGATGGTGGAGTGGAGTGCTGAACAGTTGGTTGGTGTTAAATTTGGAACACAGAACAGGTGAGGTATTGATTGTAAGAGTGGTACCAGTTATATGCAATCTAGTGTGTGTGAGGGGGTAGTGCAAAAGGGGGGTGGGAAAAACATATGTAGAGAGTGAAAAGCATAGGGGGAATTAGAGTCAGAGTGAAAGTGAGATCGAGTGTAGGGTCCGAGGGAGTGGAGAGAGTGCAAGGTGACAGTGGGAATAGTGGTGAGGGGGAGTAACACAGAGGGGATGAAGGTAGTTACAAGTGAGATGGGTAGTGGGAGTCTGTGACGAGGAAGTGTTGGGTGAGGGTAGTGGTGCACTGTGATGAGGAAGAATGAGGTGGGTATTGTTGGGGGCTGTGAGGCGTGGTAAAAGGGGCCTGTGACGAGGAAGAGTGAGATGGGGTAATGGAGGACTGTGATGCGGAAAAGAGATGTATGTGCAAATTTAAGACTACTATTGGGACTGTGATGGGCAAGAGGAATATAGGTAAAGATATGATTACCCTTGGGTTCTGGAATGAGGAAAAGGGAGGTGATGGCAAATGTAGCCTTACTAATTAGGCACTGGGATGAGGAAGAGGGACTTGGGGTAAACGTAGGATTACTAATTAGGTACTGGGACGAGGAAGAGCGATGCGGGGGGTAATGCTAGCAATTACAATTGGGATACTGTGATGTGGTGGAGTGAAGTGTGTGTAGTGGGTGACTATGACGGGGAAGACTGAGATGTGGTACAAACAGATAGGCAGAGAGAGTGTATTAAGGTTGGGGAATAGAGGTGAGTAGGGCACAATATACCTGGAGGGTGAGCTGGGCACCATAGCCATGGGGGGTCATTAGGGCATCATATCCATGGGAGGATCAGCAGGACACTATATGCCTGAGTAGGAAAGAGGGGTGAGAAACAAGAATAGAAAGAGGGTTGAGAGTGGGAACATCGGAGGGACAGAAGTGAGAATGTGAGAAGACAACAGGAGGGAGTGAGATAGGGTGCATCGCAAGGTCGTAACCTTAAGTTAATCGAGCCTCCATTTTAGGTTAAAGCCGCCATTTTAGTTAGTCGTGCAAAGTCACCCTGTGGCCTAAAATGGCCGACCTGTGTTCTCTTGTTCTTACTTAACCTCTTCAACCTCTGTAGGCGAGTTAATGTCCAACCTGCCTGCAGGCTACATGTTAGGGTCCTTTGTTGACCTCGGGATCAGGGGATTACTTGAATCAGCGATGTTAACCTACAAGTATATAAGAACAATAACGCTATTTAAACATGACATGCGAAACATCTGTTTGACCTGCATTGAAACAAATGTGTAAAGAGTGTAAAGTTAAACCCAGAGAATAATAGTGCTTGTTAGTAAATGTATTAAGAAGTAAACCGCATGCACGAGATATGTAAATTAGGAATTAACCTGGCGCAAACCCTAGCCCAGTACATGATTAACTTGTAGGAGGCTGGACATCGTTATGAAGAAACTGTATAAATATACTGATGTCCAGCTCACAATTCCTGTTCACTGCTCACATTGAACCTTCTGGTGGTCTCTGTGAAGTACTGACGGCCAAATAGCTATTTGTGTACTTTGTTTCATAAACTGTTCAGTATTGCAATAAAGATTCTGGGAATCTTTACAAGCCTGTATTGGTGTATTTCTCTTTGCATGGTGTAAAAACCTTAATATTGTATTTTCTGATTCCACAGATGGCGCCCGAATAGGGACCCTCAAGATTGACTTTGTCTCGTTGAAGGTTGGCTCGGCTATGGGACCGGGATCGGACGGTGCCAACAAAATGGCCCCTCTGGGTGAGAAGCAAATTCCTCGACAGAACAGCACGATCCGATCCCTGAACGTTGAGCTGTAGCCCGAGACAACGTCTCTACGAGGGTCCATATATCGTGGTGGGTAAATTTGCCGAAATCACCAGACACGTGGGTCCTTAGAATTGTTTTTAGTAACCCGATCGGGCCTTCCAGTCCTTTGGTCAGGTGAATCATGACACGATTCTTAATTTAACCCTGACAATTTGAATTTGGCGCATTGTACTCGCAAGCACAATTATTTGACCAGGTAACACCAGAATTCTGATATGCCTGGGAAATTGTCTGCCTGCTTCAGGGCATTATTCCGCAGCGACAGACAATCTTTGGAAGATAGCCATCCCGCACCACAGGAGGGGTCGCCGGCATGTACTATGTTCTCTAAGAAAGGCTTTGGTAGTATAGAATTTAATGATATTTGGCACAGACAGACCAGACATAACCCTAATCTTCGGTGGCCAACCAATGGTAGCTTTGAAATCCCTCGTATAGAATATCTAGAGTCTGTATTGATAAAGAAAAAGGCTAGACCTGCAGCATTTGACGCATTGCACAGTTGGAAAACAGAAGCTTTGCAGCAACAAAAAAGTAGAGAGAAACATAAGCGTCGACATATGACGAATGCCGAAAAAAGAGCTGTTACATGATCAAAATAAACGATTGGAATCAGTTAGGAACACGGACGGAGTGTTTCAATTAGGCATTCAGAAAATGTAGCCTTCAAAAGATTTTCATACGTCCGATGAATTGATTAACAAACTTTTGCATGAACGAAGGCCCGAAGCCTCTGCTCCACCCCGGTACGTCCCTCCTCCTGGTGCTTTGCCCCTTCCTGTCGTTATTCCTCCTCCTATAGTTCCCCCGGTCCTTCCTATTGTTCTTCCTGCTGTTCTTCCAGCCGTTGCTCCTTTGCCTGCCCCCTTGCTTCCCCCTATTGACATTCATAATGTGCCTACTCTTCCTCTTCCAAGTGATTCTGCATCGCTTGTAGTAGACCAGGGAACGGGATCGAGGGTTGTGACTCGTAATACTGTGTCCCCAGATAAAAAGAATGAATTAATTGCTTGGGCTAAACATTGTATGGAGAAGGGTGAACAAGCTGATGTTTTTTCCACACTCGAAAATCTGAAAAGTATTCTTGAAAAAAATGTTTTTATTGAAGGGTTAGGAATTCAATTGAGCATAATGTGGAATAGATTAAACGATGTAGATCTCCCACAAGGGTTATGGGATTTGAACACTTAAGCGTTGTCTAGAGATACTGCAGAGAAAGTTTATGAGCATGTCAAGAGGATTTTTGTGTATAGGAAGGAGTTGGAAGAGTTACCGAATGAAGAAGTAGATGGTGATAGTTTAGGTACTATGTTCTTACAGAAACGGTTTTCTCCTCGCCGTGAATCGATAGGTGAGGAAGAGCGAATTTGTACAAAGGATACAATAAGATGGATTTCGGATATGTCAATAACTCCAGATGAAGTATATGACACGTATGGTCAGTATACGTTAGAAATGCAAAAGAAAGTGATGCAGGTTATGGTAGAATACCTGCAGAATGAGTGTGTAAAAAGAAAGATTTGTTGTCCCGCAGAATTGTTGAGTGTTTATAAGAGAGCCTTTTCGATTGATACCTCTTCGACTGCCTTAGCACTTGATTTGGCTCTGTTGCTTAGTAAGCATTCGGAGCTACCTCCTTCTCAGTTGCCTATGAGAAAGGTCCCTCCGACTGTAACGCTCACCTGGTTCCCACCGGGGCGCTGGTCTAGTCTGGATTGCTGTGGCCTCTTCTAGCGTGATGCGCAGGACCCGGAACACCAATTGGACAGGACCTCCAAATCGTGCTTGCCTGGCCCGTAGGAATATCCTTCTGCAGATGAGAAAGGGGATTAACAGTCTGCAGAATAGTGTGCTAGCTCCCCCGTTTCCCCCTTCCCCCTTCGTTCCTCTCTAACTTCCTCCAAACCCCTGTTTAAGCTCACCTTATGGTTTGGAAGGATGAACTCTCCATCCTGCTTCTGGTGCAGGGGCGCGCGTTCGTCCAGTTACTTCACTGGTTTTCGGAATGGTGCTGGCAAAATCCACTTGACTTTGCCTGAGCGATGCGCCGTAAGTATGAAAGTTCAAAGTTCAAGTGAGGCCCCCTTTATGTTGTCTTTCTAACCTGTGATCTGTCCTTTATTTCAGGTGCAGAATGAAGGCGATGCATCGAGGGGTTAAACTGCCGAGGTGAGTAGTGATGAGGGCGATCCCTCTAAATGTCCTTATCATTCCCCAGAAATGTCTCTTGTCCTTTCCCCATAGGGGCCGGGGTACGGTACCTGCCAACGGGGCGGCGCCGACCCGAAATGTGGAAGAAAAGCCGGTAAGTATTATGGCTGTTAATCAGGCTTTCCTTCTGTGTTCCTTCTGCTCACCTTTTGTTTCTTCCTCTCTCCCCTAGGTGCAGAGATATGGCGTCCGATGCTGACAGCCGCGATGGAGCCGGGAGATGTCTCGAGGACAGGTGAGTGAAGCGTGGCGCTGCAGCGAGCAACGCAATGCTTTTAAATGGAAGTCTTTCTTCAGGGATGCCGGTGAGAAGATTCCGGATGCAGGTAAGAAGTTTGAAATAGTCCTTGGTTTTCACCTTTCTCTTCTCTTCCTTCCTTGCAGGTCTTCCAGGTTCGAGGCGGGCGTGGCTGGAGTCCAGGAGCAGGAGCAGACACGGTGAGCGTTAAGCTGCAGGAAGCAGAACAACGCGAAGCATGAGCTGCTGTCTGGGCGTGGCTTAAATAGCCTCCAAAGAAGTCCCAGGTATGTATCCTTCCCCAACTAGGTTAGTATCCTTCCCTGGCCACGCCCGAGTGAAAAAATAGTCCCTATGAAAAAATAGTCCCTTTCAGGTCTCAGGGAGGCCTGAAGCGTGCAGCATGGTCTGCATCAGGTAAGTGCACAAAACACCTCCCTTTATGAGCCTGGCGCCTATGGCGCCAGGACTGATGTCCAACATGAGCCTGGCGCCAAAGGCGCCAGGACTGAGTCCAAAGAGCCCCTATAAGGGGCCGCTGGGCTTTTACCCGAGGGCATGATGCCTGCTTGCGGGGGTGCTGGGCCTGGCCTGGTGCTCCGGGGGTAGGCATCATGACAGCACTCCCCCCCAAGGCCCCTCCCAAGGTCGTTCCTTCTGGAGGTTTCGGTTTGTTTGGGAAATTCCGATGGAACCTTTTTACCAGCCGAGGTGCATGTACGTGATCACTGGGTTCCCAAGACCTCTCCTTAGGCCCGTACCCTTTCCAATCAATTAGATAGAAAAGTTTTGATTTTGAGATCTTAGAATCCAAAATGTTCTTCACCTCGAATTCAAGCTCCCCATCTATCTGAATCGGTTCTGGTGGCTTTGTTAATCTGGTTCCTGGGTGCACTGGTTTCAAAAGTGACACATGAAAAACGGGGTGAATCCGCATGTTAGCTGGTAGATCGAGCTTGACTGCCACTGGGTTGATTATAGCTTTGATCGAGTAAGGGCCTAAATACCTTGGATTAAAAGTTCGAGGCCCCTTGAGTGATAGGTGTTTGGTAGCCAACCATACTTGATCCCCTATTTGGTATGGAGGCGCCTCTCTTCGATGCAGATCCACATTCTTTTTGTATTTCCCTTTCGCATGTTGCAAATGTGCAGTTACATCCTTGAAGGCTTGAGTAATCGTAGAATGCAAATGGTCCACTGCGGGCATTTCAAGGCTCAGAGGTGAGTCCAAGTCTGAAGTACGAGGGTGATGTCCATATAGGGTATAAAAGGGGCTCTGACCAGTTCCAGAGTGTATCGAGTTATTGTATGCATATTCTGCCACCCATAAAATGTCCTTCCAATTACCCTCCGATTGGTGCAACATACATCGTAGATATTGTTCAAGGGTCTGGTTCGTTCTCTCCGTCTGACCGTCGGTCTGTGGGTGGTGGCTGGCCGAGAGTCTTACGTCGATTTGTGCCAGTTGACAACACTTTTTCCAAAAATGAGAAATAAACTGGCTTCCCCGATCGGAGACTAGTATGGACGGGAATCCATGCAAACGGATGATATTTTCGAGGAATTCTTCGGCAAGAACAAAGGCTGAAGGTAATCCTTTCAACGGAATAAAGTGGGCCATTTTGGAAAATAAATCCACCACGACCAGAATAGTATTGTAACCATTACAAGAGGGCAGGTCAGTGATAAAATCTAGTGACAGGGTGTGCCAAGGTGGTGGTGGAATGTCTAAGGGCTGAAGAAGACCGGCGGGTCTTGTCTTTTGACCTTTGTTTTGGGCACAAACTCCACAGGACATCACGAAAGATTTAATATCCTTTCGCCAGGAAGGCCACCAGAATTGTCATTTAACCTTTTCCTCTGTTTTGGAAATGCCAGGATGTCCTTCCATCAGGGTATCATGATGACGGGAAATAACCAGTTCTTGCAATTCCTTTTCTGGCAAAAATAAGCGTCCTTGGAAGTAAGGTAAGCCATCCTTGACTGAAAAGTTAGACCCCCTTTTTCACTCGTGCTTGAATGTCTTCAAGGGTTTGTAAAGTGGTTATCCCCAAAATTCTTTGTTCGGGAATTATCGGCACAGGTTCTGAGTTTGTGTCTATTTCTTCCATTCCAATTCGGGATAGAGCGTCCGCCTTACCATTCTTATAGCCGGGGCGGTAGGTGATTCCAAAATCGAACTCAGCAAAGAACAAAGCCCATCGGAGCTGTCGAGACGATTGAGCCTTGGCAGTTTTTAAATATTGTAAATTTCGGTGATCAGTGATCACGGTGATGGTATGCCGGGTGCCGAGGAGGTAATGCCGCCAAGCCTTGAAGGCGGACTTAATGGCTAATAGTTCCTTATCGGTGATCGCATAATTTATCTCCGGCGGCGAGAACTTTCTGGACCAAAATGCTACAGGGTGCAGTTGGTTGGTTTCAGGGTCTCTCTGAGACAGGACAGCTCCCATGGCTAAGCTGGACGCGTCGGTTTCGACTATATATGGGAGATCGGGACGCGGGTGCTTCAAAATAGGTGCGGATGTGAACTTAGCTTTCAACTCCTGAAAGGCCTGTTCGGCTTCCTCGGTCCATTCAAAACGTTTATTTTTTTGCAAGAGTGCAGTGATGGGTTGCACCACACGTGAAAACTCCGGGATAAACCTGCGATAAAAGTTAGCAAAACCAAGCATGCTTTGGACACCTTTCACCGAACTAGGTGATGGCCATTTGAGGATGGCATCCACTTTCCGTGAATCCATTCGGACCCCTTTAGGTGTCAGGATGAATCCGAGAAACTCAACCTCGGTGGTATGGAAAACACATTTTTCCAGCTGGGCAAACAGTTTGTGCTGGCGCAGTTTCTCTAGGACGGCCCTTACATGCTTTCTGTGATCAGATTCCGAAGAGGAGTACACAAGAATGTCATCGATATACACGACAACACAGACATCGATGAGTTCCCGAAGGACATCGTTCATGAAGAATTGGAAGGCTGCAGGCGCGTTGCACAACCCGAAAGGCATCACCTGGTATTCGAATAGTCCATATTTTGTACGGAAGGCCGTTTTCCATTCGTCGCCTTCTTTTACTCGTACCAGATGATAAGCCCCCCGGAGATCTAACTTGGTGTATACGCAAGCGTCCTTCACCTGGTCAAGGAGTTCAGGGATCAGAGGCAGAGGGTAACGATTTTTAACAGTTATCTGGTTCAATGCGCGGTAATCGATACAAGTTCTAAGGTCGCCTTCTTTTTTAGGCACGAAGAACAAAGCTGAGGATGCCGGGGACTTTGACGGGCGAATGAAACCATTGGCGAGGTATTGATCTAAATATTGTCTCAAATTCAGATTCTCTGGTTCAGTAAGGGCGTAAATCCTGCTACAAGGGGGTTGTGCACCGGCCACCAGACCGATGTGGCAATCGTACGATCTGTGGGGAGGTAACGTGTTGGCCTGTTCCTTTTGGAAGACGTCCTGAAAGTCTTGGTACTCTGGAGGTAGTTGCACGGGGACAGAGGTTACTGATGCTAGATTAATCTTTGGATTTTCTGGGTAGCAGGTTTGTGCACAATCCGGGAAGGTTATTCTCTTCGCTCGCCAATCAATTCGAGGATTATGTGTCTCTAACCAAGGGATTCCGAGAATAAGCTGAAACTGTGGAGCCTTGATTACATCAAACACAACTGCCTCCTGATGGCCATCCGGACCTACAAGTGTCACCTCAGCTGTGGAATGTGTTACCGGTCCAGAGGCAATTTCGGTTCCATCTACTGTGGTGATGACATCTTTGTTGGTTTTGGGACGCAGAGGAAGGTTTATCCTAGAGACCAATTCTCGATCCACATAGTTTCCTATAGCCCTGCTATCTATGTATGCCTTTATAGCATGCAACCGTTTAGGCTGTTCCGGATCTACGAGGACCATTGGCACAATGAAATGCGAGGTCTGAAAGTTAGTTTTCAAGCTCGGCAAGCGGACCCCTACGCTTGCCGGGCGTGGTCGTTTCCCGATACAGAGTTTCCATGGATTTTATCAGCGGCTCCTACCACCTTCTTGGGCGGCTTAACCAGGCAATCTCGTAAAAAGTGTCCAGAGGACCCACAATAAAGGCATAATTGCATCTGTTGTCTTCTTTCCCGTTCTTTTTGAGTTAGGGGTCCTTTAACACATCCGATTTGCATAGGCTCCAAGGCATCAGCCCCCTTGGGGTTAGCGTGGGTCTTGGCCAACACCCGGGTTTCAAACTTGGACCGATCTGCTTTTCTGTTTTGCAGCCTGTGATCCAATTGGACCACTAAGTCTATATATTCAGTGCATTCTTGGGGCGGATTTACAACTTGTGCCAGGACATCTTTAAATTCTCCGCGTAGACGTCGATAGAATAACGTGATTCTTTTATCCTCTGGCCAACCAGTTTCCACAATTAGTCTATTGAAGGTTGCAATGTAGGATAGAAGGTCTTGATTGCCCTGTCACAGAGATAGAAGTTCGTCATCCAGAGCCTATCCCTGGGAGTGTTGAGCAAATAACCTTTCCATGCTTGTTTGAAATCCTTGAAAATCACGAAGAATCGGGTCATCTTGAGTGACCAGTGCGACTGACCAATCAGCAGCACAGCCGCTGAGATATGACAACACAAAGGCTACCTTGGTCTGATCATTAGGGAAGGCCCCAGGTCTGCATAGGAAGTGCAAACGACACTGATTCATGAATACGGCGAATCGTTTGGGGTCCCCAGCAAAGCGTTCAGGTGGGGCCAGCGGCATGTTTCCAGGTAGATTAATCTGCACCGGGTTCCTGGAAACCACAGCCAGGTCATCAGCTCTATCCTTTATTACAATCACTTCCCTCCTGAGGGCACTAGTCTCTTGATGAGCGGCGTGTACTTTGGCCCGTAATTCCCCCAGTAATTGGGCCAACTCGTCAGTTTCGGAAGTTTCCATAGCGCCTGGGTGGGAATTTGTAGGAAGGCTTCGCGTTCTGTAACGCTCACCTGGTTCCCACGGGGGCGCTGGTCTAGTCTGGATTGCTGTGGCCTCTTCTAGCGTGATGCGCAGGACCCTGAACACCGATTGGACAGGACCTCCAAATCGTGCTTGCCTGGCCCGTAGGAATATCCTTCTGCAGATGAGAAAGGGGATTAACAGTCTGCAGAATAGTGTGCTAGCTCCCCCCTTTCCCCCTTTCCCCTTCGTTCCTCTCTAACTTCCTCCAAACCCTGGTTTAAGCTCACCTTATGGTTTGGAAGGATGAACTCTCCATCCTGCTTCTGGTGCAGGGGCGCGCGTTCGTCCAGTTACTTCACTGGTTTTCAGAATGGCGCTGGCAAAATCCACTTGACTTTGCCTGAGCGATGCGCCGTAAGTATGAAAGTTCAAAGTTCAAGTGAGGCCCCCTTTATGTTGTCTTTCTAACCTGTGATCTGTCCTTTATTTCAGGTGCAGAATGAAGGCGATGCGTCGAGGGGTTAAACTGCCGAGGTGAGTAGTGATGAGGGCGATCCCTCTAAATGTCCTTATCATTCCCCAGAAATGTCTCTTGTCCTTTCCCCATAGGGTCCGGGGTACGGTACCTGCCAACGGGGCGGCGCCGACCCGAAATGTGGAAGAAAAGCCGGTAAGTATTATGGCTGCTAATCAGGCTTTCCTTCTGTGTTCCTTCTGCTCACCTTTTGTTTCTTCCTCTCTCCCCTAGGTGCAGAGATATGGCGTCCGATGCTGACAGCCGCGATGGAGCCGGGAGATGTCTCGAGGACAGGTGAGTGAAGCGTGGCGCTGCAGCGAGCAACGCGATGCTTTTAAATGGAAGTCTTTCTTCAGGGATGCTGGCGAGAAGATTCCGGATGCAGGTAAGAAGTTTGAAATAGTCCTTGGTTTTCACCTTTCTCTTCTCTTCCTTCCTTG
Source organism: Ambystoma mexicanum (assembly GCF_040938575.1). Lineage (NCBI taxonomy): Eukaryota > Metazoa > Chordata > Amphibia > Caudata > Ambystomatidae > Ambystoma > Ambystoma mexicanum. The sequence continues at coordinate 937,434,676 of NC_090939.1, forward strand.
CAGGTCTTCCAGGTTCGAGGCGTGCGTGGCTGGAGTCCAGGAGCAGGAGCAGACACGGTGAGCGTTAAGCTGCAGGAAGCAGAACAACGCAAAGCATGAGCTGCTGTCTGGGCGTGGCTTAAATAGCCTCCAAAGAAGTCCCAGGTATATATCCTTCCCCAACTAGGTATGTATCCTTCCCTGGCCACGCCCGAGTGAAAAAATAGTCCCTATGTAAAAATAGTCCCTTTCAGGTCTCAGGGAGGCCTGAAGCGTGCAGCATGGTCTGCATCAGGTAAGTGCACAAAACACCTCCCTTTATGAGCCTGGCGCCCATGGCGCCAGGACTGATGTCCAACATGAGCCTGGCGCCAAAGGCACCAGGACTGAGTCCAAAGAGCCCCTATAAGGGGCCGCTGGGCTTTTACCCGAGGGCATGATGCCTGCTTCCGGGGGTGCTGGGCCTGGCCTGGTGCTCCGGGGGTAGGCATCATGACACCGACATTTGTCCCAAAAGTTGAGATTGCGGCCGATGCGGCACGAGGTATAGTCGCTGTGGACATTCCTGCACATTATGTATCGCAGTTTGTTTACGTCCCATTCTCGAGACAGGAAGTGAACACCATAAAGCAATCTATTCCTGATATAAGAAAGAATCCGACGGGGTTCTATAAAGAAATAGAGTCAGTCTTACAATCATCGGTATTCACCTTAAGTGATACTGATTTATTATTTCCCGTACTCCTGCCAGTTGATTTGTGGAAACAGATTAGGACTGTAGATGATGTACCTGGGTTAGGAGATACATGGGATAACATGGTTAGGCTCGACAGAGAAATACCAGCTGGCGAGCGACCGCCTCAAGTGATATTAACTTTGCCTGATAGGATTATTGTAAAATTAAAAACTATAGTTCCTGAAAAAAGAATCATTTGGAACAAGCTTACGGCCTGTGTCCAAGGAAAGTCTGAGGGTGCTACCGAGTTCTTCAATCGGTTCGAACAGGTATTTTCAGATTTCAGAGGACAAGACTTAGGCACAGAGTCAGGGAAAAGGCTGTTTGTCGACAAATTTGTACGTGGATTGCTGCCTGACATCCAGTTACAGACTATGTCCTCAGAAAGCGCTTGGCAGGCGAAGTCTCAATCAGAAGTACTGCACATGGCTCAGTACTATGACAATTGTGTAAATAATGAAAAGGAAAACTTTAGAAAAGAAAGGGTGACCTGAAAACAAAAGTACTATTGCAACAGATTGTTAGAAACCTTAGAGGGGGTAATCAATTTAGAGGTCAATTCATTCCACAGGGAAGTACGCCCCTGGCGCCGGTAATCATTAACTAGTGTGCCTATTGTCGACAGGAAGGTCACTGGCGCGCAACAATGTCCGACCTTGCAGCAAAGGTCATTTGGGAACATGGGTAGACGATCCAGAGGTCGCCCAGGTGCAGGGGGCCCTGGCAGAGGTCAGTTTGCGCCAGAATCACAGCAACCTTCTTCACAGGATAAACAAGTTTCGAGTGTGGATAATAGAAACATGTTTGATCATCCTTCTGCCGCGTTCCTCTCTGAAGAGCTTCCTTTTGATGACATTCTGTTTCGTTAGGATTGCCCGAAGCAGGATTTGGAACCAACGCCTATTCCCGTTCATCAGAAAGGTCCCTACGTTGAGATGGCGGTGGGAAATAGGAAGCATCTATTTTTAGTAGATGCGGGAGCACAGAAGTGTTCCATTGACCATTCACGGGTTCCAAACATTCCCCTGTCAGGGCAGGTCAACGTTTCCGTAGGGTTTTCAGGCACACCTGTGGTTTGTCCAGTCTCTTTGCCGGTACCGATAACACTGGGTCCCTTCACGGAGCAGTGTCCATTTCTACTTACTACAAACTGTGGAGAGAATTTGCTGGGGTTAAATTTGCTGAAGGAATTGAATGCAGTAATATATTGCTACTCGGACGGAATTCAGTTAACAATTTCACCTCAGCAATCACTCGCCTCTCAGTTTTTGACTCGACCTTTACCGCCAGAATTCAGTAACATTCCGGAATGCTTATGGGCAATTGATGATAATGATGTGGGCATTCTTCAAATTGAACCTGTTAAAATTATTCTGAAACGTGGAGTAAAATTGCCTCGCATTCCACAATATAAGATCTCAGTTGAAGGCGAACAGGCTTTGAAATGTATAGTTTCTGATTTTGTACATCCTGGAGTAATTGAGGAAATTACAGGTAGTTTGTGTAAAAGCCCGATTTTGCCAGTATATAAAAAAGGTGATAATGCGATTCCTTTTCAGTTTATAATTGATTTGCGTGCTATTAAAAAAATTGTGGCTCCTCAATTTCCCTTTGTACCTGATGTTACAACGATACTAACTATGATTCCGGTTTCTGGCACTCACTTTAGCGTTGTTGACCTCAAAAACGTGTTTTTCAGTATTCCTATACACAAGGATAGAAGGTATTTGTTCACGTTTACCCTAGATGGACGCTTGTTCACATTCACCCGTGCACCACAAGGGTACACTGAGAGTCCAAGTATTTATAGTAGAGCATTGAAAGAGCAACTCGATACTCTCGAGTTGCCTACTACTTGCAAGTTACCACAGTATGTAGATGATCTCCTCTTGGCTGCTGATTCTGAGAATGCCTGTAAAGAAGGCACCATGTTGTTGCTTTCTCATCTGGCAAAACATGGCCACAAAGCTTCACTCAAAAAATTCCAATATTGTTGTCAGGAGGTCGCCTATTTAGGCTATCTCCTGTCAAAGGGGAGAAGGTTGACACCTGAATGAATAAAAACTATTTCTGGCATGTCTGTCCCAAATATGCAGAAGGAGGTTAGAGCCCTGATAGGTCTGGCTTCTTACTGTAGATTGTGGATCCCTAACTTTTCGTTAACGATTAAACCAATGCTGGCTTTAACAAAGAAGGGCATTTCTTTGCCATTGCCATGGACTTTGGAACACCAGACAGCATTTGATTTGCTCAAAACTGTGCTGTGTTCGGCGCCGGTTTTAGGAACTCCAAATTATGAAAAGGCCTTTGTGTTGTATGTGCATGAACGTGATGGATGTGCTTTGGATGTGTTAACGCAGGAACATGGAGGGAAGAATAGGCTGTGCGGCTATTTCTCCGTCCTTGATCCTGTTGCATGCGCTTTGCCGAGATGTTTGAGAGCTGTCGCTGCTGCTGCTGCTGCTGCGTCTGTAAAACAGAGCGAGGGAATGGTCCTGGGTCATGCGTTAACCCTAATGGTACCTCACTCTGTAGATATTTTATTAAATAGAACTCAAACGCAACACCTTACGTCCGCACGATTGACAAGATACGAATTGATCTTGTTTGCTCCCCAAATTCAAATTCAGAGGTGTTGTGTATTAAATCCGGCTGAACTTTTACCTGTCCCGCAAGATACTGTTGATGGTTTAGTTTAGTTTAGTTTATTATTTGTAGGGCGCGCCAAGCCCTGGAGCATCAGGGCGCACAAGACAAGAATATGCTCAACTTTGTTACAGGTACATCTACATAATCATAGTACATTCTGCAATAAATAAAATATATACAGGTACATGTGCATGGTCATAATGCAGTATACAATAAGCAAGAATGAGCAGGGCTGGAGCTAGGTCCAGACAAGAGGTGATAAGGGTACAGGAATATTTAACAATGTGGAGGTGATATACAGTGGAATAAGTACAGTAATATACAATGGTGTAAAATACAGAACGTGGTATCAGAGCTGGGGCATGCAGGTGGATCGCTAGTAGGGACAGTCAGGTCAAGCAGGTCGGATTAGTTAGATGTCATTAGCTCTCAGCCACTTGGTCAAATTCTGCCTGAATTTCGCAAAGGGCTGGGGTTCTCTTATGTCATGTGGTAGGGAGTTCCAAAGCTGTGCTGCTTTGACTGCGAAGCTATGTCCTCCAATAGTGGCACGTTTAAAGCGAGGGACATAGAGGCAATTCGCATTGACCATTCTTGTTGGTCTAGGTGAGGTTCTTAAGTGTAGCCTGTCCATGAGGTAGGGTGGTGCCATGTTATTGAGGCACTTGTGAGTAAGGGAGGCAATTTTGAGTTGGATTTTGTCCTGAGTGGATAGCCATTTATATTCTCTTCTTATAGAGGAGATATGCTCTTTCCTGTTGATCTTAAGCGTGGCTCTCAGGGCATTATTCTGTAGGACCTGGATTTTTTGGATAGTCTGTTTGTTAGCCCCAATGTAGAGACCATTACAGTAGTCCAGTTTGGACAGTATAAGGGCTCTGGCAAGCGTGATGCAGCTGTCTGTAGAGAGGAATTGCTTGCTGGCTCTAATGAGTTTGCAAGTATATGCTGTAGACGAGGCTAGGGAGTTGACTTGTTTGCCAAAGTTTAAGGTGGCGTCAAGGTAAAAGCCTAGGGTCTTGACTTCCTTTGCTACTTTGATATTGTTCCCATCGATAATGAAGCTGGCATAGTCAGTGTTAAGTTTAGTTATGTATGTCGGGGTGCCTAGGATTATGAGCTCAGTTTTGTCGTCGTTCAGGCATAAGCCGTGTGTGGCCATCCATGCCTGAACGATGCTGTAAATTTTATTCACTAAGACCAGATCCACGACATAATCTCCTGAAAGCGGAAGGAGGATCTGGGTATCGTCTGCATAGTTGGTGTAGGCGATACCCAGATGATCCATTTCGTCAAAGAGCGGCTTTGTGAATATGTTATAGAGGGTTGGTGATACACAAGATCCCTGGGGTACACCGCACGTTATAGGGATCGGGTCAGCTGAGGCTGATGGAGAGAAAACTCTCATGGTGCGGTTATTCAGGAAGGATTTGATCCATAATATGGCCTCTTTAGAGAAGTGAGCAGCAGAGTCTAGGTGGCTGCATAAGACTGTATGGTCGACTAAATCGAACGCTGCTGAGAGGTCTAGCAAGAGGAGTAAGGCTGCTTGGCCATTGTCCCTACATTGATCTATTTGGGCCTTGAGATCGATAAGGGCAGTCTCTGTTCCATGCTGGGGACGGAATCCAGATTGGCGGGTTCCGAGCAGGTGGTTGGATTCAAGGAAATTTTGTATTTGCATGTATGCCACTTTGTCTAAAATTTTTAGAAGAAAGGGCACAGTCGTGATAGGCCTAAAATTGGTGGGAATGGCAGGGTCAAGGGTTTGCTTCTTTAGGAGTGGCAGGACCCACGACTCTTTAAGATTTTTCGGTACAATGCCGGTAGTGAAGGATGAGTTGATGAGTTTAGTTATGAATGGCGATAGTTCTCTCGCAGCATCCTTAATTAATTGGGCAGGGCATTGGTCACCTTTACAGTTGGATGGTTTAAGTCCCAGGATCACTTTTTCAACTTCAGTGGTAGATACCTTGGAGAAGCAGAAACGTGTTATTTGTTTAGATTTAAGTAGGGGTGCTGGGGTTAGAGCGTCCTGAGGTGTGAGAGATGCTTTTTTGAAGGCGATTTTAGTTTGTAGGTTGACTACTTTGTTGGTAAGGGCAAACTGAATGTCTGAGCACCATTGTTTGTCCTTGGTGCAGTTTTCTTGGGGAATGATGGGTGTTTCCAGCTCTTTCAAGATACTGAACAGTTCTCTGACACTTGATTTAGATTGGGATATTCTGGTATTGTATGTTTCCTGTTTGGCTAGTAGGATATCTTTTTTGTATTGGGATGATATCTTTGCAAGGTTTAGTTTGTTTTCTACTGTAGGAGTAAGTCTCCATTTGGATTCTAGTTTTCTTTTGGTTAACCTGAGATTTTTTAGGTGGGGGGTGAACCATGAGTTGAGATGTTTATTCGGTTTACTAGTCCGTAATTTGAGCGGTGCTATGTGATCAAGGGCTGAGTTCATAGTTTCATTGAATTGATCAACTAGCATATCAGGCTCCGTGTTAGCTGGGAGCGAGTTTAGTTGGGGTAGTATGATTGGCAACAATTTTTCCGTGGTTATTAGCTTTTTGTTCCTCGTGGGTATAGGAGGGGCAGGTGTGGACTTGGCTGTGGCTAAGTTAGTATCTACTGTAAATAGAAGTAGAAAATGGTCCGTCCAGATCTGGGGAACAGTGTCTGTAATGGTTACTCCACAGTTGTGATCAGCTATCCAGTCAAGGATGCGACCTTTATGATGAGTGGGACAGGTGACTCTTTGGGCAAAGCCCAGCTCTTTTAGGATCAGAGCAGTAGCTGTGGACTGGGTGTCTTTAATATCATTGTAGCCTAGGTTGAAGTCTCCTAGCACTATAGTTTGTGAGGTGTTTTTCAAATTGTTGGACAGGGTGGTGGAGAGGTCCTCAACAAAGGTTCCAATAGGACCAGGAGGTCTGTAGAGCAGGACAATGTTTAATGTTTGGGAGCTGGCGGTGGCTATTTTGACCGAGAGGCATTCACAAGATTTCGTGATGGGGGCTGTGGAGACTCTTATGTCGAGACTGATCTTGGCAATAATGGCTAGACCCGCGCCTCGGGAGGTGTGTCTGTCAGCTCGTATGATGGTATAATTGTCGGGAACTGCTAAGGAGAGGGCGGGACCCGCTGCATCGTGAAGCCATGATTCTGATATGGCTAGGAAGTCTAGATGGTGTCCGAGAATAATATCTGAGATTTCTGTAGCATGAGCGACTAGGGACCTAGCATTTATGAGTGCACCTTTGAGGTGATGTTTAGTGAGCATGGTGCTTGCTATAATGGTAGGTTTGGAGCATTTTTGTGTGGGTCTTTTAGGGATATGAGCTTTCCTAGTGTGTTCTGCAGTGGTTTTCGGCTGTATGTTCATTTTTAGGAAGTTGATTTGTTCAATTTGCTTTGCTGGTAGTTCGTACAATTTTGGTAGGCGAGCACGAAGTTTGAGGTTTCTGTCTGTGGTACTACAGGCCCTGTATGTGGTAGTATCATCTTGATATTGGTTTACTGTAGGTCCAATGGTTTGTTGAGAAATAGGCATGGTCAGGTAGGAGAGTGATAATACCACTAATATGATGAGGGAGGCAGCGTAGAGAGGTAACTTAGCTGTCCTATCTAGTGCAGTGATACTTATATGTTTGGTTTTGGAGAGTACATGCTAGCTGACTAAGTCAGGTGCGCAGATAGCAGCACAGTTAGATATAGCTTTCGCTATTAACCTGAAGATAGGGAGTTGCGGCATGCGAATCGAGGCACAGCTAGATTCAGCTTTAAATTAAAGGTATGCAGTTGTAGCATGCAACTAAAAACATAGCTAGGTTCTAAGTTCCATTTTAGCGACTAGAAACATATCACTAAATGCAATTTTAACCTACAATTGAATGGTCTGTAAGCGACCTTAAGGCACAACACAATTGAAATGGTCTGTAAGCGACCTTAAGGCACAACACAATTGAATGGTCTGTAAGCGACCTTAAGGCACAACACAATTGAATGGTCTGTAAGCGACCTTAAGGCACAACACAATTGAATGGTCTGTAAGCGACCTTAAGGCACAACACAATTGAATGGTCTGTAAGCGACCTTAAGGCACAACACAATTGAATGGTCTGTAAGCGACCTTAAGGCACAACACAATTGAATGGTCTGTAAGCGACCTTAAGGCACAACACAATTAGGGTTGCTGCGGCAGGGTCAATTAAGAAATAACCCCAGAGAGGGCTGACCTAGTGCGGCTTGGAGAGTATGCATAGCAGGCCAGCAGCATCGTAGCAGGATCCTATAAATGGCTGCAGATGGCTCAGGTCTACAGACTATAATCTCGGGCAGCACACAAGACATTGATCATGGGGGACCATAGCAAGATGAGGAAACGTCACACGATTGCCTTTACACTACAGAACAAGAGACTAAAGGTAGAATCGTTTTGAAAGACACGCCTTTGAATAGTCCACAAGGAGAGCTATTTTGTGATGGCTCCTGTTTCAAACTTCCGAATGGTACATCCACGGCTGCTTATGCCGTCACTACCTTAAGCATGATTGTGGAAACCAAAAGAATTATGCATAGTTCGGCGCAGGCCGCAGAAATTATAGCATTAACTTGAGCTTGTGAACTTTCTGAAGGGCTTACAGTAAATATATATACCGACAGTCAGTATGCCTTTGGGGTAGTTCACAACTTCGGTAGGCTTTGGAAAGAAGGAGGTTTCTTGACCTCATATGGTACAAAAATACAGCACGGCACTTTAATAGTGCGATTACTTTCAGCGCTCGCACTCCCTGTTCAGTTAGCCATTGTAAAATGTACAGCACATCAAAAGGTTACAGATGATATAGGAAAAGGGAATGCTTTCGCTGATCAGATAGCTAAACAAACTGCCACTGATTTTAGTTCAGAAATGTATGCTGTAAGGGAAACTGTAAATGTTTGTACTTTTGGTGAAAGTATCGATTCTGTAAAAGACATTCAAGCAGATGCTACTGCAGAGGAGACCAAGAAATGGGTCGAGGGTGCAGGGAGATTGGATGGTGATGGGTGTTGGGTGGACAATGTTGAAGGAAAATGGTTACTCCCTGACGCCTACATTACAATGATGGTCATTATGGCTCATGGTCCGACCCATTTCTGTGCGCGTAAATTGACTAAAATGTTACATAGTGTATGGGCCAATGATTAAATTTTCAAAATTGCGAAGAGCTTTGTCCAAGGGTGCATGGTCTGCTTGCAGCACAATGTAGGAACAGGTCCCTCGATTCCTAGAGGAAGTTTCGCTCCACCTTCTGTTCCGTTTGAGGTCATCCACTTTGATTTTATTGAGATGGAACGTTGTAACAATCTTAAATACGTACTGGTTGTCATTTGTGCATTTAGCAAGTGAGTTGAGGCCTTCCCTGTTAGAGATGCAACGGCCATAACCACGGCAAAAACTCTGTTGAAAGAGTTCTTTCCTAGGTTCGGGCTGCCGAGAGTCATCTGTTCGGATAATGGGACACACTTTATCGCTGCTGTAATCCTACAAATATGCGAGGGATTGCAGATTGATAAACGGTTCCATTCAGCCAGACATGCCCAAAGTACCGGATTAGTGGAAAGGCACAACGACATTATAAAGAACAAGCTCGCTAAGGCATGTGCTGGCACCAAGTTAAAATGGCCAAACGCCTTACCGATCGTGTTGCTGTCGATGAGAACAACCCCTCAAACTAAGACTGGGCTCTCTCCCTTTGAGGTGGTAATGGGGAGGCCTGCTAATATTTGGGGTATGCCAAAGAGTCACTCATTGCGGGTTATAGAGAATGTGCTTCTTTCAGATTACTCTAACCAGTTGACTAAAAATCTATTTTCAATTTATCACCAGGTGCGAGAGGCATTACCTGTATGCTACGAGGGTCCCGGTCACAGTCTACGACCAGGGGACTGGATCCTCACGCAAGTTTTCGAAAGGTGGTCTTGCCTGGCACCTCGGTGGAGGGGTCCCTACCAGGTCCTGCTAGTCACCCAGACTGCGGTGCGGGTAGCATGGCGGAAGAACTGGATACATGCAACACACACCAAACGGATCCCGCAGCCAGTGCTACACGATACAGAAGACACAGAATCCCTTTCCAATGCTGTAACCAATGTGCCCGAAACAGCAACAACTGACAAGAGAGTATCGGAGACCGTTCCAGAGTTCGTAAGGCCAGACAACATGGCCATCTTGTCTCCGCACTCTCCAACAGTGGTACTTCCGGATCATCCATTTTCTGATCCCATTTCCGTTCACTCGCCACCTCCAGTGGGAAGTGATGACATACTGTTTTCTGACCCTTCAGCACCGGAAATTGTGAAATATAATTTACGTCCAAGAAGATAGACGTACGGCACGGTTTGACTGTGCGATTGAAGAAATCATTTGAGGGCTTGCCTTTTGGCCCGACTGTACGAAAGGATTCTGTTGGCTAAGGGTTGTGGGAAAGACATTAAGAAGACGCGCGACTGGAGTCGCCAGCAAACGAACAATTGGTGTTTTTCAATTGAAGACTACGATGCCTGCACCCGCTACCGCTCATACTGAACTTTCAGATAAATATGTGACTAGCAGAGACAATGATCAAGCGTGTAAGGGGACCCCGAAAATGTATTGTTGCCTTTTTGTAATAATAACTGGGTTTTTAGTAACTATTGGTTTTGGGTTACGGGTACCTGGAAGAAGCATATCCGTTAGAGGACTTTTTACCTGTTGAAAATGTATCTGTTATACCCACTCCTTCCGTGCAATTGCATACCTTGTTGCCTAGAGATTCTTCGCATAGACGGAACTATCAGAATAATACTCTTTTGTTAATAATGAATGCCACTCATGCAATTTTTAATAGAACCAACTGCTGGATCTGCTCGCATTTACCGCAACATGGGGATAAGGGGCTAGGTTGGTACATTCATCCTTTACCTTTGACAACTGCTTGTTATGCTTCTCTTAGAGCACTATTCTTTAGCCGTTGGAATGACAGCATCTCAGGGAACTTTGATGTTACAAATTTGAATAGTTTTGAAAAACGTGTTTTGATGCCCCTGGGATGCTCGATGTTTGCAAATAGGAGTAAGCCAAACGTTGCTTCTGTTAGGCCCTCCGATAGATTCTCATCCTTTTCAGTCTTTGATCTTTTTCAAAATGGCTCCTATAGGCAATAAGGATGCCACGCCTCCATCTTATTCTGTTAACCATAGCCCCGATTCAGTTTCCTTCTGCATACAGAGGAATGGAACACGGTCAATGGGTGATTTTAGAAGATGCGACAACGTTGCGAATTTGACTAGTAAGAACAGACCTCTGTAGGTGAACCTGTCTATTTCGTTTGCGGTAATGTGGCATTTCCATGGTTGGCCAGGGATTGGCAAGGAACCTACTATGTAAGGATTCTATTACCTCAGGTATTTATTGCCAGTACTGCAGAAATTTCGAAGACTTATCCACGATGAGATGTGAAGGGGCATAATCCAGCGCAAACTCTAGGAGACATCATGAAATCCTTTGTGCCATTCTTTGGGCAAATTATGAATTCAGAAGATATCAGGGGACTAGCGAAAGTACTGGAGAAAACCATCAACCGGACCACTGACATACTCTATAATATGATGTTAGAACAGAAAGCGATAAGATTAGTAGCTCTTCAGAACCGGATGGCATTAGATGTCATTCTGGCAGAGCGTGGAGGAGTATGTAAATTAGTGGGGTCTGCTTACTGCGTTTACATACCAGACTCCTCTCCAACGATCTTTAGGGCGATCCAAAATCTACATGTTCTTAGTTCGGAAGTACATGTTCCTGAGGGAAACTGGGAACTTAGTGCATGGTTTTGGGACCTCCTACGGTCGTGGGGATGGAAGTTGTTTTCGGCCCTGCTGATTATCTTGGGTAGTTTTCTATTCCTTTGTTGTTGTATACAGTGTCGCCCTGGTATATGTTCGGTATTAGGGGGGTGTTGTGCCCAAGCAACAAGTGTGTTAGGGCATAAAATATACGCCCCAGATAAGGTTTCCAAGGAGTATGTGTTGAAAGAAACTCTAGTGTCTGATCTGATGGCAATAGATATGTCTGATAATGATTTGGGGTGTATAGACGTTGAAATGTGGAGTTAGTCGTAAAGTGATTGGAAGTAGTTTAGAGGGTTTGTTAAAACTGATATAATATTGTTTCGTCCTCATTGTATATGTTGGCCTATGCCCAGTCGCTCTGGGAGGAAATCCGCATCGCAAGGTCGTAACTTTAAGTTAATCGAGCCTCCATTTTAGGTTAAAGCCGCCATTTTAGTTTGTCGTTCAAAGTCACCCTGTGGCCTAAAATGGCCGACATGTGTTCTCTTGTTCTGACTTAACCTCTTCAACCTCTGTAGGCGAGTTAATGTCCAACCTGCCTTCAAGCTACATGTTAGGGTCATGTAGACCTTGCCCTTTGTTGACCTCGGGATCAGGGGATTACTTGAATCTGCGATGTTAACCTACAAGTATATAAGAACAATAACGCTATTTAAACATGACATGCAAAACATCTGTTTGACCTGCATTGAAACAAATGTGTAAAGAGTGTAAAGTTAAACCCAGAGAATAATAGTGCTTGTTAGTAAATGTATTAAGAAGTAAACCACATGCACGTAATATGTAAATTAGGAATGAACCTGGCGCGAACCCTAGCCCAGTACATGATTAACTTGTAGGAGGCTGGACATCGTTATGAAGAAACTGTATAAATATGCTGATGTCCAGCTAGCAATTCCTGTTCACTGTTCACATTGAACCTTCTGGTGGTCTCTGTGAAGTATTGACGGCCAAATAGCTATTTGTGTACTTTGTTTCATAAACTGTTCAGTATTGCAATAAAGATTCTGGGAATCTTTACAAACCTGTGTTGGTGTATTTCTCTTTGCATGGTGTAAAAACCTTAATATTGTATTTTCTGATTCCACAATGTGAGGGTTGATGCATTTCATTTAGGAGTAGATAATGCATTTGAAAGTCCCTCCAGGATGATATTTGTCAATAAAATAGTGTTAAGCTCTTGGAAAAGAGAAATGACCAAGAAGACCAATCAAACTCGTGTGAGTGATTAAACGACTATGATTGTCTTTGGGCACTTAACCTGGCATGATATACTGCAAGGTCATCTAACGGATCTCCCCATAAGGGTGCTTGTACTGACGTTTTTAGCTATATCGACAAGTGTAAGCCCCAGTTCTTATGTAATTGATGGGCGGTGTAAATACTTGTCCCAGAGATTAATCAAGTATGTTGAACTCCATTGTGGTCATCTTTCATGGGTCATTTGTTTGCAGGTGTTGTTTGCACAGAAATCAGGCTACCCTCAACCTGCTCACCTGCAACTTCTGCTGGTCCCTGGCCGCCTGTCACCCTGCATGCCACCTATTGCCACCCTTGTCACATCCCACTGCCCCTTCAATTCTCTTTTTTTCCTGTTGTTTCTTGCATTCCTGGCTCCAGTCTTCCAGGCCACATAGGGAGCCTCCATATGCTTGGTGTAGCAGGGGAGCACACGTGTCTGCAATGTGCAATTCTGGTGATCCACTTTAACAGGGGACACCCCTGTGATACCCACCCCTTTTAAAATGAATTCAAAGGGAATGCTGACATGACCCACATCTTTCATTTTTATGATCCCTTACCTGTCTCCCCCATCTGCAAGGGCATGAACTCGCTCACTGAATTGGCAAATGCTCTCTGCTGTGGAAATTGTGTCCACAGAAAGGTGACCCACTCACTCGACACAAAGGGGATAGTGCAGAAACATTTTGGCATTTAGTTTGGGTGAGAAATTGGGGGTGAGGATATGCAAAGGATTATCTGCCTGCTTTTTAAAGAGCTGCAGTTTCACTCGATAAAAGAGGTCCTTGGCTTTCTATTACAGGGTACCACTAACATGGATCTTATGAACTGAATTAAATACATTTATGGGGTTAATACTGCAACATTAAGTTGGAAGCATATCAAGACAAATCATATTGCCAAAGTGCTCCTCTGGCTAGAAGTCTATGATGATCTGGGCTCCTGTTATGTTTTATTTTGTCCCGAAGATTTGATGCAGTGCCAAGACTTTTTAAAAACGAATTACGAATATTAGTGCCATCTATTCCCTGTGGTCTGTATACAAACTCTACAAATGTCCATAAACTGTGAATACATGATATGATCAATGGGAAACTCGGAACGCAAACTCAGGGTTTTGCTTCTTTCTTTATTGGTAACAAATACATGTGTTGGAAAAAGGCAAATCAGAACTAGAAGGAGGAAACTAGAACACAAGAAGGATCTAGCTTAATACAACAGTGCCAAGGTTATAGGATGAACACAAATAAGCAAGAGGCCTCTATGTATCTTAATCTGAGTAGGCTTCCCTATGCAAATATAGTTTCTATTCAGGGTTGTATCACCCTGAAGTTTTGTTTGCACAGCCCCTGAAGGTTACAGTGAGGTTTAGAGTGCCCCAGCTCAACTCTTCAAAGCTTCAGCTCTAGAACAGGCCATACTGGGCCAGATTGCTGCTAGCTTCTGAGGCTACCCTGTCACCTTATGTATTCTAGGCCTGTAGGTAATGAAAGCCCCTCACCTTTCCTGCCCTGATTTGTAGGCTCCAATCATTCTTCTGTTCCCCCAGCCCAAGCCAGTTTGATATAAAAGAAGCTCTTAGCAGGCTGGCTCCCACATCACAAGTTCAGGGGTTCACTTTCAAGTAAGCAGGGGTCTGCAACTTGTAGCTCACCAGCTGTTTTGTACTAAAACTCCCATCAGCTCCAGAACATAAACAATGGTGAAGGATCATGTGAGGCATAGTAAAAAAACATCTGGAGAGCTGTATCTTGCAGATCCCTGCCAAAGGGTTCTCGGCCCAGGCAGGTGGGATGTTTGTTTTTCTCAGTTGGCCCGGGTTTAAGTCAGGATATGGGTTATTATCCCTTCCCCCCAGCAGGCCACTGGCAAGGTCCTTTCCTTTGGAGGCCCCAAGACTGAGTATCCGCCTTCAACCTTTGCCTCTTTCTCACCTTATCTCCACTCTTTTCCTCAACCTCATCTTGACTGTTTTCTCCTCATCCTTCCTCTTCTCCTCTTCCAAGCTTGCTCTTGTCCCTCGCTCCTCCACTCTCCATGTCTTTTCTCTTTCTTTAAAACACACTGCCAGGGAACACCAGCCTACCTCGATCAAATTGTCTTTGGCCTTGCCTTTTGAAGCATAAACCTAGTGCTCAGAGCTCCCAGGGCCTCAATGATTTGTATGCCTATTTCCTGGTTAGTATCGGCTCTTATGGTTAGCCTGTCCTAATGATGCCTTTTGATTCCCTCTACTTCATAATTCAAGCACATAAAGTGGTCCTCCATCCTCTTGGAATCAGTTGGCAATATTATGGTGACTACCTAAACCCACGGTGGCACTTCAGCACTTTCCTGCGCCGTCACCAACCTCTCTATATACGTTTTCTCTTCAATATGTGGTTCCCTAGCGAATTCCCTACTGACTTGGTGAGTTCCTAAGTGGCTGTTTGTGGCTCCCTAATGGATCCCCTACTGCCATGATGAGTTTCGAAGTGGCTCAGTGGTGGGATTCATGGACTGCTGGCGTCAACTCTTCATAATTGCCATAGTTTGTCTCATACTCATGGCCCCTATTTGTACCCCGCCAACACTGTAACACCGAATCCAGCACCTGACTTCCCAGTGCCACCGGGACATTACAAGTCCCGGCGGCACAGGAAGTCAGGCACCGGATTGTGTAAGTCCTTATTCCCATGGAGTCCGAAAGGACTACATGGGATTGGGGACTCGGAATCAGCGCCACCGTAGCTGACGGTGCCGGTGCTGCCTCGGCAACTCTGCCTGCTGGGGCCGCTGCACCCGGCAGGGACAGACATGTCGGGCGCAGCGGCCCCGCAGGCAGACTCGTAGTGTGGCGGTCCAAAAAACAAGGGTGCCGGTGAGCGACCGACACATTTGTAAGGAGGCCCACTCATTTAATGGCCACAACTAACACTGGACTGCATACACCACAGTGCTACATATAGCCAGCTTGATCACAGATACCTGCCAAAATAGCCCTAAATATTACAAGAAGGTAGGCTCACAGCCCCCCACTGGGCTCTTGTGTGGCCCACCTGTGCGGCATGCATACAACCCATGCTTTTTTTGTGTCTCCCCAAGCACCTTTCACATTCCTCTACGCTCCTAGCAGGTTTCCTTATTCCTGGTGCATCCAACAGCGATCCTTCACACATTCCTCACATGATCCTGGCAGGGTCCACACCGCTGTTCTCCATGCTTATCCCCTAAAATAAAATGAGTTTGGTCGTAATTCGGCATTAAATCCACTGAATTACCACCAAACCCATTTGCTGTGAGTGCCATCGGCCCCGTGGCCTTATAGGAATACAAGTGGTGCGAATCCCCATTTCTGTATGTCATGTTGACGTATCCTGGACGACCGGGGCAGGAGGGACCCGGGCGGGAAGAGAGGGGAAGTGACGTGGGAGGGGTGGGGCTAGTTAGTCGAATGTCAAGGCACGAATAAAGAAGGAAGTTTACAGCACCGCTCTGTGTCGGCCTGTCATTGCCGCGACCCGCGCTCGCTCCCTTACCCAGGCCTGGGGATACCACAATGGCGACAAGGATGGGATTCTGAGAGGCAGGGTCCCCGGAGACGAGCGCCGTGCATCGGCACGCAACAGCGACGAGAGCGCTCGCCGACCGACGCCCACAGCCGCCCAGAAGCGCGGGGTGTCGCTGCAGCGTTGGGGCGTCGCGGAACCTGGCAGACAGGACAGAGAGAAGATCCGGGCCGCGACGGTGAGCACGGAGAAGCAGGCGAGCGCACGTGCGCGTAGTGATACACGGCAGGATACGGTGCGGGCCCAAGCACAAGTGGCCAAGTGCTTAGTCACGATCAAGCCCTGGCCCACGCCAAGAGAGGGAGAAGGCCCTCGCGCAGCCACAACCCAGGGCCTAGGACCAGGCCAGGCCCACGCCAGAGCGCTTCAACAGGCGTGGTGCTCATCGATGGTGCTCGTGCCTCCTAAGGCGGCCATCACACCACCACAGCGGAATCCCGCGTAGGGAAGCCACGCTCCCAGCACCATGTCTGATCAGGATGCAAACCAAGGTAGGGGAGCTGCAGGAAATGGGCCCCCAGAACCCCTAGACCAAATGCTGGATCACGTGCCCTACCAACTGCCGGACACACTGGCTGCCCAGATGCGTGGAGCCTTTGACGTGACGGACACGAGCAACATGGGCCCCAGGTGGACCAAATGGATTCGAGACTTGACCTATACATGGGGGCCACAGGGCCAGTGGCGGATGCAAGGCAAGTGTGCCTACTAAAGCTAGCGGTCGGCTCCGCCACCCGAGACATCATAGACGAAATGCCCCAGGACTCCATAGACTCCATACAGAAACTAAAAGACGCCCTGGCAGCATACTTCGCGCCTCACACCAATGTCGATTACGAAAGGCACCTGTTCCACACCACAAAGCAGGCAAAGGGGGAGACCATGGACGCGTATGTAATGCGACTCCGCACAAAGCTCAAGCACTGTGACTTTGCAAATTATTCGAGCACTGAAGCCCTCAGGTCGCAAATAATATCAGGTTGCGAGTCCCAAACATTCCGCAGGAAATTGCTCCAGAAGTCCCGCACGCTAGAGGAAATACTGGCACTGGCCAGGGTCGAAAGAGCCATCGACTGTCAAGTAGAAAGTTTCGGGAGCACACCATTGGGCGAAAATTTGAACAAATTACACCTAGAGAAAAGGACAGAAGAACTATTCTGCTACAAGTGTGGATTCGAATATCCCCATGAAGGGACATGCCCGGCCGAAGGACAACGCTGCACCTCATGCGGTGAAGAAGGCCATTTCAAAGCGGTATGCAGACTGTTCAGGGATCGAGGGAGAGAGAGGCCCCGAGACAGCACCACTCGCTCGAGGAATCGATATGGGGGAACACCGAGCACACACTCGACCCCAAGAAACACCTCCAACCCTCCAAGTCAACACGGAAGTGACCAGAGAGATAAGGACTCCGGCGACGACCGCCAAAAGCGGAGAGAAAGGAGAAGATTCGTGACACGGGCCAAACCCGAAAGAAGATCAAGACGCCACGTCCGCTATCTGGTTGAACAATCCCCCACAGAATCAGACCCTAGTTCTTCCGTGAGTGATCACAAAAAGAAGGCGTACGTTGACGCTCTAGGAAATCCCACAGCCACCGCTCATAGCCCCACCCTCATCATCAAGCTGCAGGAAAGACCAACGGAATTCCTCATCGATACTGGCGCCACCGTCAACGTGGTGAGTGAACAGGTGTATGCCGAACTAACCCCGAAACCAAAGCTCCAGCCAGCCACCGTTGATATCTACGCCTATGGTGCGAAAACTCCCCTCAAGTGCGTAGGAAGGTTCAGTGGGCTATGCCGATACAAGGGCCAAGAGATGAAAGTCCCAATCCACGTCCTGGCCAACGAAACGGACAGCGGATGTGTCCTGAGTTTCAAGGCCGCCGCAGATATGGGCCTGATACACATCTTATACAACATCATGGTTCACAAGTACATCGACCCGATTGACATGATTAACAACTTGTATCCAAAAATATTCAGAGGGATTGGGAAACTCAAGAACCGACAAGTAAAATTAAACATAGACGACTCCATATGCCCAGTGGCTCAGCCATACCGAGGGATCCCTGTCAACATCCAACAAAAGGTGGAGGATGAGTTAAAGAAATTGCTGGAACAGGACATCATTGAAAAGGCCTCGGGAGCAACCACCTGGGTTTCTCCCATCGTCCCCGTCCCGAAGAAGGGATCTGAAACCATCAGGTTGTGCGTCGACATGAGACGTCCCAACCAAGCAATACGCAGGGAAAGATACCCTGCGCCACGTATAACGGACATGATACATCTGCTAAACGGAGCTAAGGTTTTCTCAAAACTAGACCTCCAGAAGGGATACCATCAGCTGGTTTTACACCCCGAGAGTCGCAACATAACCACATTTGTCACCCACGTTGGGTTATTCAGATACAAAAGGCTGAGCTTTGGGGTGTCGTCAGCCGCAGAGATATTTCAAGCCGAGGTCCATAACATCATAAAGCACATTCCCAACTGCCTCAACTACTCGGATGACATTCTGGTGTTTGGGACTGACGTAAAGAGCCATGACGAAACCCTCATGAGGGTGTGTAAAGCTCTACACGATGCAAACCTCACACTCAACAAGGACAAGTGCGAGTTCCGGAAGAGCACGCTAAAATTCTTTGGCCACGTGTTCTCAGAGGTGGGGATGACCCCAGATCCGGACAAAGTCTCAGCCCTGAATTTCACAGCTGCGCCACTCAATGTGTCAGAACTTCGCTCGTTTCTAGGCCTAGCCAGCTACTGCAGCAGGTACATCAAGGATTTCGCCTCGGTCAGTGAACCGTTGCGGAAACTAACACACCAGAACAAGAAATTCGAGTGGACCGGTGCATGTCAAGGAGCTTTCGAAACCATCAGGGAGAGGGTTGCGAAAGCGGAAAACATGGCCTACTACGACCCCAACCGGAGAACAGAACTAACAGTGGACGCCAGCCCCGTGGGATTAGGGGCCATCCTGGCTCAATTTGATCCCAAAGACCCACAACAGAGACATGTGGTAGCCTATGCCAGCCGCAGCTTATCCGCCACTGAACAAGCCTACTCCCAGGCTGAAAAGGAAGGACTAGCGGTGGTGTGGGCATGCGAACACTTCCACTTATTCCTGTATGGAAAGCCATTTCAGGTAGTCACCGATCACCAGGCGCTACTGTTTCTCTATGGCAATCTCCAAGCCAAGATGCCCCCTAGGATCGCCCGGTGGGGGCTACGTCTGCAAGACTACGCTTTCAACATCATTCACAGACCAGGGAAGGGTGAAAACCCTGCTGACCTCCTGTCGAGGAGACCGAGGGACGAGAGCAGACCTGAACCGTCGGTGGCAGACCGCTACCTCAGATACCTGGTTCATCAAACCACGCCGGAGGGGGTTAACACAGAGGAACTGGCAAGAGAAACTGAAAACGACCCTGCATGCCGCATCATATGTGAAGGTCTCACATCTGGACAATGGAGGAGGGCTAAGGAGAGAGGAAAAGCGGCAGGGGGCCAAACATGGGAAGACGTGGAACGACTTCTCCTCGTGAAAGAAGAGTTAGCCATATCAGAAGACCATCTCCTACTCAAGGACTGCTAGCTAGTGATCCCAGCAACCATGCGGGAGAAGGTCATCAACCTGGCACACGAGACCCACCGAGGCATTGTCTCCACACAGCGCATGCTGCGCCAAAAGGTGTGGTTTCCACGAATGGATGCCCGAGTGGAGGCCGCCCTGAGAATATGCCCCACCTGCTGCATCATTACACCAAACCGACATCCGGAGCCACTACAAATGTCCGAACTTCCGCAGAACATATGGGAAGCGGTGGCCGCCGACTTCTTTGGACCCATCGAGGGGGGAAGATATGTCCTTGCAGTAATGGATGAGTACTCCCGATATCCAGAAGTACAGATGATCTCGTCCACAGCCGTGCATCACGTCGTCCCAGCACTGGACCACATTTTCTCTGCCTATGGAGTGCCCAAAGTACTCAAGACCGATAACGGGGCCCCGTTCTGTGGACATCAATTTGCCAGGTTTGCGGAATACTTGGGGTTCCGACATCGGAAGGTGACCCCGCTTTGGCCGCAAGCAAACGGGATGATCGAACGGTTCATGGCCAATCTCAAGCGGGCCTTGCAGATTGCTCGCCTCACGGAACAACCATACGAACAGGTACTTAACCAACTACTACGGGACTACCGGGGAACGCCCCATAGCACGACAGGGAAGACCCCTGCCGAACTCATGTTTGGGCGCAACCCTCAAACCCGAATTCCCCAAGCAGAGGCAAGTGCACCAAGCCCGGCGATGGATGCGGAAGTCCGAGAGCGGGATGAAGCAGCAAAGAACAGAATGAAGGAATACACCGACGCCCGCAGAAAAGCCCAGACATCCCAAATAACCATAGGAGATGTGGTGGCCGTTCGACAACCCTCGACCCATAAGCACACGCCTGCATTTCGGGAAGAGCCCCTTCTCGTTACCCAGAGGAAGGGGTCGATGATCACTGCACAAGGCTCCACGGGAGCGATAACCCGGAACTCGTTCCACTTCAAGGAACTCCCACCGCCCGGAACAAGACGCCTGAGCGGCAGGGTACAGGCCCCACCAGAGGAAGAATACAGTGATCAACAAGGAGAGGATCCGTGGGACGCTGACGAATCGGATCAAGATCCAGAAGCCGAGACGGCCGTGAGCAGACCGTCACCAAGGGCTGAGCTGACACGACCACAGCGAGTCCGGACCAGACCTCGCCGGTGGATCGAGGAAATGGACTAGAGACTTGCCAGATCATCGCTTGTTGCGAAGAGTGTGGTAACAGTTTAAAAAGGGGGGAGATGTCATGTTGACGTATCCTGGACGACGGGGGCGGGAGGGACCCGGGCGGGAAGAGAGGGGAAGTGACGTGGGAGGGGCGGGGCTAGTTAGTCGAATGTCGAGGCACGAATAAAGAAGGAAGTTTACAGCACCGCTCTGTGTCGGCCTGTCATTGCCGCGACCCGCGCTCGCTCCCTTACCCAGGCCTGGGGATACCACACTGTGGTCCATAGAACTACATGGGTATTCAGGTGGAATTACTGTGAGCGGTAATTCTGCTGATATTTTTTTAAATCTTGAAATAGAGGGTTTAAGAGCATGTTTCTGAAGGTAAATCCTCCACTTCAAGGTCCAACTTGGAAGTTGGAGGTGTGCTAAAAATTGTGGTAATTCCTGTACTGCCGAACAAATGGGCAGCAACGGAATAATCGCCACTTTTCTACTGCATCGCCAAACTTTAAATGAGGCCCATAGATTTGAACAAAGTTAGACCTTTTGGCTTGTTGATGTTTGTTGGTATTATACCCTCCGGTTTCAGCCAAAATGACCGAATAGAAGATACTGTGAGCTGGGATTGCGGGGGTGTCCCCCGCAGCTGTCCCACAGTCCCCCAGTCCTCCCCCTGTGACCCCTGCTCACTATACTGTGAGCTGGGGTTGCAGGGGTGTCCCCCGCAGCTGTCCCACAGTCCCCCAGTCTTCCCCCCGTGACCCCTGCTCACTATACTGTGAGCTGGGGTTGCAGGGGTGTCCCCCGCAGCTGTCCCGCAGTCCCCCCCCCGAGAAAAAACTGCAGGGGTTGCGGGGGACACCCGCGCAGCTGACACTACAATAAAAGAAGAAAAAGAAAAGGAAAGGACCTGCAGCGCTGGTGCCCGATCACGGAAGTGAAAGGTGACAGGTAGCAGGAACAGAGCGAGACGGAATGCAAGGTAAATAGGGGGATGGGGATGTGGTTAGGGGTTTGGGTAACTCTGTAATGTTCAGGAGAGAAAAGACCGAAGATTATTTCAAAACAATTATCTTTGGTCTTTTCTCCCTCGACCATTTCCGCTTCGGTAAATCAAACCCAAATCTACCCTCCACACAGGTTTCTAAATACGCTGCTATTTGGCCGTTCGTAGGTGTAAATTCCAAGATACATTCCATTTTCCTGACAATAATTGGACGCTTGTATGGAAGCACATGCTATATATGGAAGTACTCATTATGTTTAATGGAAATAAGATTCGATGCAGATTTGAACTGGCCTTGGCATGTGAGAAAGGGAGCCTTAGAGATAAGGCATCACGTTCGATGAATAAAGTGTTCCATAAATAGGTTGGAAGCAGGTTTCCGTTCTGAGGGAGGAGTTGGGGAATGCAAAATCAGATCAAACAGTCCAAAATAACTTTAACAGGCATATAATAAAAGGGCCCTTCTCTGTGCCAGCCTGGATGTACTGAAGACCGAATTAAGCAGCAGAGGTGTATAAATGGACGAAGCGAAGCAGATGCTGGTTCATTGGATTACAATGCATTCATTGACAGTGCCAGTTGCCTATTTTGCCTGTTGAATGGTTTGATATTGCACAGCGGCTCGTGATCAATGGGGAGTGGGGCGTCTGCGGCAAGCAAAGATGACCCTGCTGCTTAGCCGAGCAATGTGACCGGTAAAATTAGCCATGGAACTTTAGTGAAGTCACTTGCAGATTTTCAGTCCTGCTAATTTTGCACCTGTTCCCAAACTTCCATGAATACACATGGAGAGTGTGACGCTGGGCCTTTAAAAGTGAAGTGTTGAAAGGACAAGTTTTCTTTGATCCCTCCATCAAAACGAATGACCTTGCGGACTGAATCATTTAAGGTACAGGAGTTCCTGCCAGCCAGTTGCTAAAATTGTTTTTTAATATGGTTGGCTGCATCTAAATGTAGCAGCGTTTTCGCTAGTATAAGAGATCCCCTTTCCAGATTATTTTTTATTTTTTTTATTTTATTGCATCAGTTAGTTACCAAAGGAAACTTTAAATGCATAGTGAAGGTAAGGAAAGAAAATTAAAAAAAAACACAATTGCATCAGTTATACATAGGGGAGAAAACAGTATAGCTAAGGAAGAATAACTAAATGTCCAGAATTGAAGAAATTTCTCTCACGAAATTCAACAAAGCCAAGGTCATAGATACTTTTTCTCCCCTTCTCAGGATTAACCACCTATCCTGCAAGGTTAAAGTACTTAAATTTGAAAGGTGCGACCCCAACCATTTCTCTCTGTGCTTAGATAAGGTAACGCAGTTCATCACTAGATGCTGTAAGGTTTCAGCTTCTTGCCCACAACCTCGACACAGCAAACTGGGTTTTTCCTCTTTTTTGTTTCTTCTCCCTAGGACTTCTCTTGTGTGGAAAAGGTTTAGTCTGAATTTTAGAAACCGCTGCCTTTCCGTATTTGAAGGAAATGTATCCAAATACGGGTGAACGGTACCTCTGCAATAGTGCTCGTCCATACCTTGGGTTATTGATGGCAAAACACTAAGCCTGTCCAGGGTGGCTGTCCAATCCCAATCCAAGAGTTTCCTCTTTACCATAAGCGGATTTAACATAAGATTGTCTAGTTTTAATGCTATGGTATTCAGAATTTCTAAGCAGATTAATTGCCACTTGGTTAGAACCGGAATCAGTTTTCTTTTGATTGCTTCATTAATTGCCACAAATCCGCTTCTTTCCTGTGGATGCAGACATTTGCCAAAGAGTGTCAAGGATTTCCAGACCGTGGATATGTAAAGGGAGGATAGGCCCAGTTCCTTACGCACACTTTCCATTGGAATTGATGTCGGTAAGCCCAATACTATTTTCCAGGATAGGCCCTCCAACAGTTTCCAAACCTCTAAATTGATGAAGAAATTCGCCTCCACCGTGTAAGTGAGAATTGGCACAACTTTCAGTTTGTAGAAATCTATCAGAGGACGAAGGGAAAAGGAACAGTATCGTCGCTTAATTAACAATGCTTGTGAGGCTAAGTTCGTAACTTTACTTCTAAGCCTGACGATACCCGGACCATCTTGGATGCTGTTGTTTAAGGTTACTCCAAGGTATACCATGGTCGAGAACACTGGTACCTCTTCCCCGGATAGGAACCACCTTAGATTTTTCATGCCGATGATAGGTCCTAGCCTCAAGATCTTTGATTTTTTCGGATTTACACGGAGGCCGTTTCCTTGTATGTATAACTCGAGTGCCTTTAGTTGCCGCTGTAATCCGACAGCCGTCTGGTCTAGCAACAGGAGATCGTCCGCAAACAACAGCCTTCCCACGGTGGTCTCCGCGATTTTTGGGGGGAAACACCTCACTGCTTCAAAGGCTTCCTGCATATCAGATATAAAAAGACAAAAAACAGCAGGAGCCAACCGACAGCCCTGTTTCAGACCATTCAAGGCCTCCACATTGTTTGAAAGGTTGCCCTGTCTGTCCAACCTCACTTTGAGGGTTGTCCCAGTGTGCAGTGCTTCCAGAGGTTCTCTCAGGTTAATCGGACAACCCCATTTCCTCAGTTTTTGCCAAAGCATTCCGCGGTCAACAGAATCGAACGCCTGTTCCAAGTCTATTGACGCGATGTAGATGTTCTTGTATTTCTTATCTTTACCCATACATTTGATTATATTTATGATTAGCACATTTAAGGATGTTCCAATGCCCTTTCGAAAGCCTGATTGCCAAGGGTCCAAATGTTCTGCCAACCGACTCCAATCATTCAGATGTTTCAAAATTAGTGCTGCAAATATTTTGCTGACGACATCCAAAAGGGCGATCGGTCTGTAGTTCGTGGGCACGGACCTATCTCCCTTCTTAAAAATCGGCACAATTATGGACGTCGTCCAAGATTTAGGTAACTTTTTTAGTCTTGTTATGTCGTTGAACAAAACCAACATAAACGAAGCCCATTTTTCCGGGTCCCTTTTAAGGATGTCGTTAGTAAGTCCATCTGGTCCTGCGGCCCTTGAAGAATTGGAGTGTTTAATGAGGTCTAGGATATCTTGTTTTCCAAATTTGAAGTCCCAAGACTCATTCGATGGTAAGAATGAGGCAGGACCACAGATTTTCCCCATAGAATAAAGGTTCCGAAAGTGAGTTTCCCAAACTTCTGAGGCTATGGGGTTCACCATTTTTGAGTCAGAAGGGATGTTTATTTAATTAATCAATTTCCAAATACCAGTGATGTTTTTAGTAGATAGTAGATGAAGCATCTTCTCACTGTCTTGTTGCATTATTTGATGTTTATGTTGCTTAAGCCAGTTCCTGTAGTTGTTTCTAGCTTTATTATACAGGACTAGGTCAGCTGGTGCACTGGTTTTAACGTATAACCTCCTGGCTTTTTTTACCAATTTTTTTTTGTCACTACTTGCTGGTCATAATAGTGCCGCTTGCATTGATGGATTTCCTTGGCAACTACTTTTGGGCGAAAGATCTTCAGTGCTTCAGCATATTCTATCAAATTGGGACCTTGGTCCTTGATTAAGGAATCCAGCACCAGGGCCGTCTCTTTTCTTCCCATACGTAGTCTATTGCCCCCAGAAGTTAACTCAAGAAACTGGTTTGGTAGATGTTTATCTGGTGCAGACGAGAATTTATCCCAGGCCTCAGATTTGAGTTCCAGAATATTATGGTCACTCTGGATCGTGGGGATCACGTCCAACGATGTTAATTTGCCAAAGTGGTTTTCTGATGCAAAAATGTAGTCCAATGTGCTCGTTTGGGCAGCCCGTTTCCATGTAGGGGTGGCCGGTTTGTCACCCACCACGTTCCCGTTTACCATGTGTATGTTCCTGGCTATTAGTTCCTTCTCCATGGTCACTCCTCTCGTTATATTTTTTGAGGCATTCAGAGGCAGGAGCTCTATTTTCCTCTGCTTCTTATCGTAGCATTCCATGTTAAAGTCACCACATAGCAGAATTTCGAGTGACGAGCATTCAATCCTCGCGTCGTCTATGGCTTCCAGTAGAACTTCCATGAATTTGTCCTCTTCTCGGGCTGTCGGGCCCCAATATACGTTGCATATGAGCAACTGCCAATCAGGAATAAATAAAGGGGGTTTAGACATGGATGAAATCCTAGTGAGTTGGATCCAAGGGTTTCTGTTTAGAGAAGAGAGCACTTTTATGCTACTAGTGCGCTTTACCCCCAACAGTAAACCAGAACTCGGTCTACCTTTCGTGCCCTTTATTGCGGGGTTTAAGTATAGCTCGAACCTGTCCAAAAGAGGTAGGTCACACAACCAGGTTTCTTGCAAGCAAAAAAGATCATAGGAGGACAGGTGTGTTGCTGAATTTCCAAGTAAATGCACATAACCCCTTGTGTTCCAACTCATGATATTTATCCCTTTTGGCGGGGAGTTGGATTGGGCACTCGTAGATAGGTGTTCCAGATTAAAGGTAAACTGCTCGACCATTCCTCAAGACACCAGACTTCAGTCTGTCGGGAACTTGAACTGTGCAGGGAATGTACATTTACACAGGGCGAAATAGCTATGAAGCCATAACCAGTGGTGGATCCTGCAGGGGGGAAGGACGAGGGGGCTTAAGGGGTAGCAGAGAGGGATTCAGAGGAGGTGGATGCCCCCGTCATCCCTGGTGCCCCCATGGTGCCCAGTGGCCTACCAGCCTCCTACTGCGCCCTTTTATATGCCTTCCCTGGCACCAAATGTTTGCTACTCCACTGGGCATAACAATGGCAGCCAATCCCTATGTAAAAGACCTTTGACATTTACTACAATGTAAAAGAGAATGTGGATAACCTAAGGGATCATTCATACAAAATGAGAAATCTCGGATCTGGGTTGATTGACACTAAATCTCAAAAAATAAATAAATAGGAAAACAAAGAGTCCCACAGGAGGGATTTAATGTTGCCTGAATGGGGACATTTACGTCTGTTTGGAAGTTTACTCTTGATAGGCTTGGGTGTGGGTCTCTGGAAGACCCGGGGTAAGGAGCTCAAATCCTGGACCTGGAGATGGTATACAAGGGGCCTCTGGGGCTTCCACATCATTGCTGACCTTCTGGGCGGCCACGCGCATAACGAAAAAAGAGCCTTCACCTTGGGGCCACCCATAATCTGTAATATTTATTTATTTTTTTATTTATTTGAATTTGTATAGCACACATTGGCACGGGGGCATCGTGGCGCTGTTACAGTATGCTTACTTGGTACAGGAATATACCTCCAAGTGGTATCAGCATACCAGCCCCAAGAATGCTGGCTTGCAGGCTGCGGTTCATGAGACTCTCTGAGCTGCAAAATGTGCTCAGTAAAGACCAAACAACATCAGAGCGTAAGCGCGGAAACCGAGACTGTGGAGCAACCCTTGCAGCTTCCCTGGCTGGCCAGGCCATCACAGGCCCCAAGATGTCAGACTCACCTTTTAAACCTTCTGCCTGTAGAGCCATGGGCCTAACTAGAATAGCTGAAACTTCATTTGCAAGGTGGAGGTAAACACAACATTCAGGTGCACCCACCCGAAACCTTAGTCCTTAAATCATGTAGGGGGGTGGGGTATAAAAGTGACCCAGTCAGACCAGTAGTGTGGGAGATAGGAGTCGGGTAGTGAATATCCAGAGAGGTGAGCAAGAAGAGAGCAGAAAGAGAATTCCAGCAGTGTGGATCTGCTTTTTGGCACTGCTTGTACTCCCTTGATTTTGTTCAGTAGGCTATTTATCTCATTCCCTGGATATTTCAAAGAACAGAGGGAAGTCCATGTCAATTTAATACTGATGCTGAGTATATGTTTATGATAATTGTGTGATTGTGATTCACGCTGCATGCTTTGTGTAGACTCTGCTTAGAACTGTGTTTTTATTTTAATCAAGGTGCACATTTTATATTTGTACGTGTATGTTCAATTGTTTGCTGTTCTTTATGGACATTGACTCCGAAATACATCTGATTGATTGGCTGACAAGTGGACGGGAAGTAACGTAAAAAGAGAAAAAAGCGTGGAAGAGGCAAATCAAGAGAGGGAGAGGAGGGAGCTGAGTGGTGACATCAAGAGGAAGTGAGATGGGCTGAGAGGAGGAGCAGAAACATCAAGAGAGGGACTTAAGAGTGAAGAGTTAGACTGGTGCGAGGAGAGTGAAAGATAGAGGGTGGGCTACAAAGGCAATGGTGGGAGGGAGGAGTGTCCATGCGGCAGAAGAGGACCTAGTGACCATCACAGGAAAGGACTAAGGCAAAGTGTTAAACTGGACCAGAAGTGTAATCTGCAGGTGACAGAGCAGTGTGTAGTCAAAAAGCCAAACACAAGTGAGATAAAGAAAGTACCAGCAGCTAAATGAAAACCGAGCAGCAGGGAGGGCACACAACATCTTACCTGGAGGGGAACATAAAGGGACCCTTGGGGCCGACGGTCGCTGAAGAATCTGAAACCTGATTCCCATCAAATGACTCAACGATGCTGGATTCATGGTGATGGCACCCCAAATCCAGGAGTATCAACACTACACCCTAATGTTTCTTGTGTTGGCTTTGGAAGGCCCAGACCCAGAAAAAAGTGTCCACGAGCACTATAACATTCCTGCGACTGGGAGTGACCGTTTAATCCGTACAGGGGGCATCCCTGATCCAGGGAAGAGAGGGACAGCTTCATGACTGCAGCTCTATCAAAACTATACAGCTGAGTAGAGACCAATTGTATTTCGGTGCAAGCCCCAGCACTGCTTTTGTTAGTAGCATCTCATTCAGTTTTCCCACAAGGAACTAGCATTTATCTTAACCCTCACTCTTAACCATTGTTACAGGAAGAATAAAGGCACTAAAATCTCCAAATGGTTTTAAGTCATCTTTTGAGCCCTCGACCATCACACAACCTATTTCCTTTCCAGGTGACGGGATTGGAGGAGATCCAAGGCCAGAGGAACAACACCTCAACACCTAGGCCATCATGTCATCCCGGGCCACCTGATTCCCCAGACGCCATCCGCCCCTCTACTCCCCACCACCCTGTGCACCTGTACCCCTCCGTATCCTGTACTGTTGTATATTTCTGTAAAGTGTTCTATTGTGTATCTGTATTGGTGTATACCCCTGTAAAGCACTCAGTTGCATCTCAGTTGAATCTCGAAGCTAGGTCTGCACTCAATAAATACAATAATAATAATAATAATAATAATAATAATAATAATAATAATAATAAGGAGAGGACTGGAATCCCTTACCACCTGAGCCAGAGTCTGAGCCAATTAGAAGAAAGCCCTGGAGACCGACCCCCCACACTTGGTTCATGTGGAAGGAGCCAGAGTTGGACTGTGCAAGATCGACATCTGGAATGCTGCCTGCAGGATAGCTTTCCCCCTATACTGCCATTACTGCTGCCAGGACCAGGAGTGGACAAATGTCATTTTTGAAGCTTGGAGCCCTTCATCACCTGAACCAGAGTTTGGGCCAATCAGAGCGAAACAGACTCTGCTCTCGGCTTAAGGGGAAGGAGCAGGCACCTGTGACAAGTGTGGTGCCAATCGGACAAATGGCTAGGAGGCCAAGAGTGCCAGAGTCTGGTACTTTGAGCCACATTTTGAGTGTTTGTTTATTTTGGTTTCTTGATATATATATATATACATATTTTTATATATATATATATATATATATATATATATATATATATATATATATATATATATATATATATATAATGCTCTGGAAGCTCCATTTCACCACTAAATTTGAACTCAGCGGAAGACAAAGGCTACTATAGCATTATCAATTGCCTCTGGTAAGAAGCTGAAGCATTCATGCATGCAAATTGACAGTAACTTGAAATAAACTGTGGGGGACCTGAGACTAAAATCAATCGTGCAGACTCATCACTAGTAGTGAATACTAACTTTTTCCCGAATATCAACCTGCAACCATAATTTGGCTAACAGAAGGTGATGGGCTCACATGTTTTGCCCTATGACTGTCACAAGAATGATTTGTCAAAAACGTCTTGTCTCAGCTGATCAATTTGTGTTTCACTTTCTCATACTGCATTGCCTGCACCAATGAATGAATCGCCAAGAGTTAGAGACTGCCATGTCCCCAATTCAGCTACGTTTATTCTCAATACTATTCCCCAATGTGTCAAATCCTCCTAGTATGTGTTCCTCTGTGACCCAGACAGATTCTAAATCTGGGGCTTCATGCAATGATAATGTTATATGCACTTCAAAGATGGCCCTTGCTTAGAACTCACAGAAAACCTATCTCTCCCACACATTGATGTACTGCTGTATCTAAGCTTGTTTTCTTTACTGAATTATGACTTGATCAGAAAAAGTAGATGCTCTGGATAGTAAGATTGATAAAGTATTAACTTACTCCATTACGCCTCTGGAACTGTTGGATTTGCTTAATGGCCAAAATATAGCATGTGCTGGTGGTAGGAATGTTTTCTTTACTCTGCCTAACCCTATCAAGTTTATTGTACCTCAGTTTAAAAATCCCAGATGAAAGCAAAAGCTTCCAATTGTGTTCCTTCCAATTCATCGAAGGCTGTTTCTGTAATTGGGCACAAACCATCGGTTTCATCTCAATCTAGCCATCACGTGAATGTGCCAGATAACATGAATCCACATGCTTTAGATCTTTCCCCCCACAAGATCTGTTATATTGCACTGACACAGGTGCCCGGACTTTGACCTAATGTCAAGAAGGATGCCTGTACCGTGATCAGTTGAGCTAAGTAATGGATTAATACCTGCATTAATGGTCCTACTGTAAACCCTAGATGTGTGAGGTGTGAGTTTTGGGTTGAACAAAAGTTGGGCCTCAACACGATTTGGCCAGTATCCCGGCTGAAATACCGCCCAACTGTGCATAGCACCAACCTGTCCACGCTATTACCTCCGGATCACAGGTTGGGTGTTAACAGTAAATTGCCATTTTCCATTGGGTCGGACCCAACGGGGAATTTGTGGTGCAAATACCATACGCTAATACAGCCGGCGGTAATTACACCGAAAACAGGGCGCTAAATGTCATTTTCACATCCAGAAAAAGCTGGAGGTAAAACAGCCCATTTAGGGCCCAACTCGTGATAGGGCCAGCCCTTAAATGCAGCGGTGTTACCATTACCGCTGTATTTAAGGACTACTGCCCAACTAGTGATGAGGCCCAAAATGGGCGTTAGCCCTTAGATGTGGCGGTAACAGTGTTACCGCTGCATTTACTGCTCCTTCCAATCTCGAGTCTGGTGTGTTTACCCCCACCTTAGAGCTGGGGGTAAACATGCCAGAAAAATGACAATTTTTTGCACAATTACAGCCTCCTTATTACTGCGCGGTAATTGCGTTGAAAATTCCCCATTGGGTCCAATGGACCCAATAGGGTATGGGGAGTAATGGTTAGCGCCCAACCCGTGATCAGGCAATAATGCCACCAGACAGGTGGGTGCTAACGCAAATAACATTGGGCGGTATCCCAATTGTAAAAGTAGTAGCACCCACCGGTCCGGCGGTATTACTGCCGGATCACGGGTTTGGAGTTAACTATATATCCACAATGGAGAATCGTTGGTGCTAATACCATGCACTTATACAGCCGGCGGTAATACAGGGCGCTAATGGCTGCCATCTTAACCTATTGTCATTTACTGTATGTTTTCAGTACCTGACCCACTCAATTGTTTATACGATCCAACATGCATCAGTCGTTTAAGCACCGAAGGCAGAGCATAGATCCTGAACAGTAGTCTACACGTCTCATGGGTATGTAAAGCTTCACTGACTACTTTTTCATTTTTAGAATGTTGGGAAGTATATTAGAAAATGGTAGTAATAGTTTGTTATATATATATTGCCCCCGCAGTGAAATAAGGGAGACGTGAAATGCAGTGCGAGGCGTCACCCGAGGTTGTTGGGCTGATCCAGAGAGCCCTGTTAAGGAAGACGAGTACCATCCTTTCAAGGACTGTCTTTCTGGTGTAAATGAAAATGGAGGGTGATTTAATAGACCCTAAACTGAGAAGATAAGAGTGGAAGTCATATAGAAGAGTTGCTAGAAAGAAAAGCGCATAAGATTGTAAGGCTCCTAGCAGCATAGCCAATACCACACCAAGTGTTGTGTAAAAACATAGGGCCTCATTACGAGGTGGGCGGTAAGGGATTACCGGCACCATTAAGGGCACCGGTGCCGGTAATCCCTTACCACCCTACTACGAGTTCCCTTTGCGGGTCCTCCCTTAACGCCTGGTTTTTCCAGGCGTTAAGGATGGGACCCGCAAAGGGACTCTGGAGCTAATAACGGTACCGCAATTTGCGTGTCCCCTGGTGAAGTCTTATGGACATGTTCCAAGCTTAAGAGAACAAAACCTGGTGGGCATATTTGTGGTTTAGTAGACACACCAAACACCATTAGAATTAGTGTGTTATACCTGTGCAAAGGTCTATTCATGCTAATAGTTTGATAGAGGTATATGAATTGAACAATAACGTATAACTGTGGAATGTAGGACATTGCATTTTTAGCATTGTTTTTAGTATTGAGCTTAGATTTTCTTATTGAATTTTTCTGATTGGTTAAATGAATTGTTGTCACTGCCGTTTTCATACACTCTAACATACTGTCAAGATGTTGTAATGTTTGGATTAATTATTGCATAAATTAAAATTATGCACTGAAAGAAAGGACTATCATATCCTATCTGTAGCAGTCCACCCAGGTTTCAAGTGTTTTGCTAAAGTCTATTTGAAAGATGAAAGAATATCGAGGCGTAATACCACATAATAGAAATACGACGGTCACAAAGTCAAAGTATAATGTACATTTATTAAAAGGCAGCTGTCTGGCTCTCAATGTGTGCAAGCAGACACTGTGAGATGAGAGAGTGCTGGACATTTCAAAAACACAAGTATTTGTACAGATTTCCACAATCCCGAACACATTGTCCAATCCCTCTTCATGTTATACATTTAACTAGGGTTCATAGCCTATCGACATAAATAAATCATGCTTAAACATCTTTGAATAGTTTGTTGATTTCCTTTAAACATTTCACATGTTTTCCAAATATAAGACACAAAGGTAACATTGCTTGTTTTGCTCGCTTATATTTGTCTATCATTTGTTCTTGAGTTTAAAGTCAGTTTAGTTCGAAGGAGCGAAAACAAAGATTTCTGCAAGAAGAGCATGTTCAACTATCCATCATTCTACTTTGCTGTTTGAACGTGGAAGGCACTATTGGAACAGATGGTATCTAAATGACTGATTAGTATGGCTTTTGTTTAACTGCCAGGTTTCTCAGTGTAGGACAAACATTCCACTTAAGCAGCTACAACATTCTTTTTTTTTTTTTAAATTTCTTTATTGGTTTTTCAACACATATAACAGTGGTTAGACGATGCAGTATGTGTGGATCAAAAACAACATGTCTTAACGTACCCAACCTTCCCACCCCTCCCCCCTCCCACCGAGACCTCAGTGGAGTCCTCAGATGTCCCTAGGCACGAGCCGGGCCGGGACTGGCAGTGCTAGTAGAGGCGCCGTCTTGCGTCACTGGGTGTAGTAGTGGCACCGTTAGCTCCACCCATCGGAGTAGGTCTGCGCTGGAGTCCAGCCTTTGTGTCTGGATCGCCGTTTCCCAAGCCGCAGTCTCGGCGGCTATCCATCTTTTGAGGTCGTCCCACCAAAGAGCTTCGCTTGGCCCTTTTGCGCTCTTCCAACCCATGGCTATGCGTCTTTTCGCTGTTATGTATATCAAATCAGTGAGTCTGTTTTGGGGCTTATTCTTGCTGTTTCGCTTGTAGCTCCCCAATATGCAGGCTGCTGGCTCATGGATCATCACCTCAATTTCAGCTGTCGCTACTTTTTCTTGCACTCGGGCCCAGAACCTCTGGACTACTGGGCAGCTCCAGAACATGTGGGTCATTCCCGCCCTAGGCTCGTGGCATTTGGGACAAGTCTGAATCGTGGCTCCCTTGAACTTTGATATGGCGTATGGCGTGAGGTAGGCTCTGTTGGTGATGAACAGTTGGATAAGTTGGAGGCGAGCGTTTCTGGAGACTTTTTTATGATAATGGGTTATTTGCTCCCATGCTTTGTCCTCAAATTCGAGGTCCATTTCACTCTCCCATCCACTCTTGCATTTCAGTGTGTCCTTTGTCATGGTCTGCAGTAGGGCTTCATATATCCTGGAGGTTTCATGACCTCCTTCGGCAGTGTCCAGCAATGATTCGATGGCTTCGTTCTGCGTAAGTTGGTTGACAGCCTCTGGCCATCTCTCCTTCAGGGCCTTTATTACTGCCCTGTGGAGCAAGAACTGGCCCGTGGGCAGGCCTGTGGACTCGCAGAGGTCAGTAAACGTCATGAGCTCCTGTTCGTGGATGAGGTCTCCAAGCACCGCCACCCCATAGGGTTCCCACTGTGTGCGCGTGTCTACAAGACCCCATGAAGCTTTCGCCATGACGGCCGCAATGGGGATCTGCGGGGAATATGGGTCTGCCGCCCCCACTGCCTTGCAGGCACGCCTCCAGAGCTGCGTTCCAAGTTTGGTTAAGTAGGGGTGATGTTGTAGAGCCCCTTTCTCGACCCAAAGGAGGTCTCGGAGTAGCAGTCGCGGCAGGGCCGGTTGGAGGAGTCGGGTATCAGTGGTGGCTTCATCCGCCATCCAGTGTGTTACGTGCCTCAGTTGACAAGCCAGATAATACAGTTCGAAGTTGGGGACTTTCAAACCCCCCTTCTCATAGGGTCTTTGGAGAATGTCCAGCGCCACTCTGTGCCTGCCCCCCTGCCACAGGAACCCTCTACAGAGCTTGTTCAGGTCTCTGAAAAAAGCGGTGGGGATGTTGAAGGGGACATTAGTGAAGCAGTGTAGTAGGCGTG
This sequence comes from Ambystoma mexicanum, assembly GCF_040938575.1. Taxonomy (NCBI): domain Eukaryota; kingdom Metazoa; phylum Chordata; class Amphibia; order Caudata; family Ambystomatidae; genus Ambystoma; species Ambystoma mexicanum. The sequence continues at coordinate 937,469,340 of NC_090939.1, forward strand.
GGAGCGCCACCATTTTGAGGAGTCCCGCCCGCCCAGCTACAGAGAGAGGGAGCTTCCCCCAAAACTCCATGGATTTGGCGAGAGCGTCCTTGGCCCTAACCGTGTTAAGAATGTGTTCGGTGCTCGGGTTGCGGTGTATGGTAACACCCAGGTATTTAAAGGACGTTACTTGCCACTGGAGGTCTAGTGGGGGCAGGGACCCGCACCCCCCGCTATGCAGTGCAGCGAGGGGGTAGAGGCAGGACTTGTCCCTATTTATCTGTATGCCTGTGTGTGTGTGGAAGCACTCCAATGTCTCCAGGATGTAGGGCAGACGGAGCTCGGGATCATGCAGGTAGAGCAGCATGTCGTCTGCATACATGGAGATGAGATGTGACTCCCCGTCTAGCTCAATGCCTCCGTCACCATATTCCTGACGGAGATATGCAGCTACCGGCTCAGCAGCTATAATATAGAGCATGGGGGATAGGGGGCATCCCTGTCGTGTGCCTCTGTGGAGGGGCCATTTGTCCGAATAAGTCTTGTTGGTGCGCACCCTGGCGGTGGGATTGGTGTAGATCAATTGGGTCCATTTAAGGAAGGCGGGTCCGATCCCCATCTTGGTCATAGTGGCATACAACCAATCCCATCTGACCGAATCAAAGGCCTTGGTGGCGTCAAGTGACGCTACGGCGTATTTCTGGGGTTTCCCCTCGGTACTATATATGATGTGGTGTAACCTACGTAGGTTTTCAGTAATAGAACGCCCGGGCACGTAGCCCGTTTGGTCCTGATGGATCAGAAGGGGAATCACTCTGTGTAGTCTATTGGCAAGCAGTGCCGATAGTATTTTGCTGTCTGCATTTAACATAGAGAGAGGTCTATACGATCCGCAATCTGTCCCATCTTTACCAGGCTTTAGTATGGGGATTATTATTGCTTCACTCATGGAGTTCGGGAGAGCGCCTCGCTCGAAGGCCTCGTTATATACTTGTGCAAGCAGGGGGGCGAGGGTCTCCTCATATGTCTTATAGAATTCCCCCGGGAGGCCGTCCATGCCCGGTGCCTTTCCGGAGGGAAGTGATCTAATTATTGCCTTCACATCATCAGGGGTAATCGGTTCGTCTAAGGCTTCAGCCAGTTGTGGGTCTAACCTGGGTAACTTAATGCAATCTAGGGCGTCCTCGATCCCAGTGTCGGATGGGGGAGGGGTCTGGGAATAGAGGTCTTGGTAGAACTCAGAAAAAACCCGGTTGATCTCTGCTTGTGTGTGCGCGGTGGTGCCATCGGGTTTGCGTATGTGGCAAATGGGGGTGCTAGGGGTCTCCCTTTTGTACAGCCAAGCTAAGAGTTTGCCGGGTTTATCTCCCAGAGCGTGTGATCTTTCTATATGTTTGGCGAAATTTAATTTCCCCAGTGTCTCCCAGTAGGATAGACAGGCTTGTCGCAGTTTGATTATTTCCTGTAGACACTCGGGGGTCACGTCTACTCTGTTCTCCAGCTCCCCCAGCTTCTTTTCTGCTTCTACCAGGGAGTTCACAATGGATCTCTGGGCCCCTCCCCCCGATGCTAACATGTCCCCTCTCATGACCACTTTATATGCCTCCCATGCGGTGCCGATCCACTCTACACTGCCTAGATTGTTTTGCCAGTATTCGTCTGAGCTGTCTTGAATGTGATCCCGGAAGGCAGCATCTAGCAGGGCCTCGGCCCGCAGTCTCCACGTGGGGACCGGGGGTCTGGGCGGATATACCTCCCATGTGACTATCAAAGGGGAATGGTCTGACAGTACTCTAGGTAAATACTGTGCATCGCGAAAAGTGGCTTGCTGCTCTTGACTGACCAGCATGTAGTCCAGCCTGGTGTGGACTTTATGCGGTGGGGAGAAGAAGGAGTATTCTCGTCGCTCTGGATCTAGTTCCCTCCACAGATCACAGAGTGATAGTTGGGTCATTAGTTTGGACAATATCTTGGCTGGGGGGGATGGGCGGGAGTGTCTGGCATCAGACCTGTCCTTGAGGGGGTCAAGGGTGCAGTTGTGGTCGCCGCCCCAAATCACAACACCGTTTACATATGGGCCTAGTCTGGGATAAAGGGAGTGGAAAAAGGGAGTGGCATCGTGATTGGGTGCATAAGTGCTAACCAGGCACAGGTCTTTCCCCTCCACCGTACCTTGCACGAGTGCCATCCTGCCCTCATCGTCCGTCTTGGTGCTCGTTATTCTGAAGGGGACAGACGGGTCGATCCAAATCAGGACCCCTCTTGCGTATGAGGAATAGGCGGATCCGATCATGGTCCCTCGCCATGTTTTTGCTAGCGCCTTCAGTTTCTCCTCCGTTAGGTGTGTCTCTTGGAGCATAGCGATTCCGACCTTGCAGCGTCGCAGGTATGTGTGGATCCGGCGTTGTTTTACATAGCTGTTCATGCCTCTGACGTTCCACGTCATTATTTTTATCGTTTCAGCCATGAGCGTGGTTGTGCCCAAAGTTCCTCCACTGGCTCAATCGGGGTCCTATTAGTGATGCATCTGTAGTGAGGTCATTCTGAGGTCTCGGTATTTCTTGTTCAAAGGTCCCAACGTGGGTATAACTCCCCTGCGTTTCCCTCCCCCCCGATAAACTTCCCCAACATAGAACTGGTCCGACGGGCGGTTCCCCGTCATGACTATCCCGTTTCCGCTCCTTGAGACCAAACATGGTCTTCGGGTGCCCTACGGGCGGGTAATTGTACCCAGAGAAGAGAAAAGAAAACTCCTGGGGGTTGAGGGAGCTGTTGCTTCGGTGTTCCGCGTATTTAAGATCAATTCAGCTGCTCAAAGGGCTCGATTTATGTTGCTGCGCACTTGGAGTGAGAGCCGTTCCTCTGCAGTCTTGGAGGGTGGTTCAACGCGGCTTGCGTCTCTTATCTTCAATGTCCGGTAATTGCTGCTCGTCCATCCAGTCCCGAGCCAGTGCCGGGGTGTCAAACAGGTGGGTTCTATTTTTGTATATCACCTTTAGCCGAGAGGGGTACAGAAGCATGTATTTCACTCCGGCAGCCTTCAATCTAGCCTTGGTGTGTATGAACTGAGCTCTGTCCATCTGTACTTGGAAGGTATAGTCAGGGTAGATCGCTATCTTGGCAGAGTTCCTCAGGATCTGGCCCCCAGAACGCGAAAAAGCTAGTATGATCTCACGGTCCCTGTAGTTTAATACTTTAGCTATCATAGGCCTGGGAGGGCCGCCTGGTGGAGGTTTCTTAGCGAGGGATCTATGTGCCCTTTCGATGGAGAAGCCCTGTGATAGCTTCTCTGCTCCGATCTCCTGTAGCAGGAGGTTCTCTACGTAGTTGGTGGGGTCTGGGCCCTCGATGCCCTCCGGTACGCCAAGCAGTCGGATGTTATTCCGGCGAGCCCTCCCTTCGGCCTCCTCAGCCCTGTCCTCCAGGTTCTTGACCCTCTGCCGCAGGCCATCCACTTCGTGCAGGAGCTGGGTTTTCGCTTCAGTGTTTTCACGTACCTGGGTCTCAAGCGCCTCGGTCCTGCCCGCCAGGGAGCGGACGTCCTGGCGCAGGAGGCCCAGATCTATGGCCACCGCGTCAATTTTGTTCACCATTGTCGCCTGGGATAATGTGATAGCCTCCAGGAGCTGGGTGTTGCTGGGTTCGGTTGGCTCTCCAGTAGGGCCCGTCTCCCCACCAGCCGTCGGCGCGTCCGGGCACCCGGGGCCGGGGGGTACGTTGGCTGTGTAGGCGTCCAGGGTGGTCTGTCGCTGCTTGGACCTAGCTCCCCTTCCCGACATTCCTGCGGTTTCGTGGATCTCAGGCTCGCGACGACACCAGGACGTGGCCCCAGGCGTGGTCCCGGCCCCAGTATGTAAGGGCGGTCGATACGTTCCAGCTCCCGGATGGCGTGCTCCGCGGGGGGACAGCCGCCAGCACCCCCAATCTCCTCGTGTCCCTTTCAGACCGCCTCAATGCGAGCGCCGTCTGAAATATAGGAGTATTGTGCGGGGAGGGGTGCGGTGATTGGCCTGGCGCAGGGCCGCACTCCGCCACATGTGGTGGGAATTTCTTTTCTATTGTCCGGCGGCGGGGAGATGTCCGGTCTGCGGCGCGCGGGGAGAGCCCCTGTTCCGCTCACCTCAGATGGATGGAATTACTGTCCCAGTCGACCTCCTCTCCTTTAGTCAGCAGGCCGCGGTCTCACTCGGGTCCCCAGGCAGATAGGCTCAGCAGGGGGGGGGGGAAGTTCCCTGGTCTCCGGTCGACCCGCTCATCTTCGCTTCCGCCCCCGGGCCTCCGGCGCGTCAGGGCAGACGGCCCCAGTAGATCTCCTGGCAGGGCAAGTTCAGGATCAGGGCAGTCGGCGTTCGCTCCGTGCTCCAGTCCAGGCACGGGGCCGCCGGCGTCAGGCCCCCGAGCTCCACTGGTCTCCTCTGCGGGCCGACCCGGCCAACGGTGCGCTTCAGCAGCGCAGGCCGTGTTCCGCTGTGCCCGCTTCCCGCGGGGCAGGTCACGAGCCCGGCGGGACTCCCCTCGGTCGCCCCCCGACACACCTCCTCTCCAGGCGCCGCGGGGGTCTGCCGCCTCCGCGGGTCGCCGGGCCAGCGCAGGCCTCTTCGGGTTCGCTCCGGTCGATGGCGCGGGCCCGGCAGGGCAGGCGGCGCCGATGAGCCCCCCGGCGGGGCCAGTCCAGGCACGGGGCCGCTAGCGCCAGCCCCCCGGGCTCCTCTGGTCTCTGCTGCAGGCCACCCCGGCCAACGATGCGCCCCAGCGGCGCAGGCAGTATCCCCGCTGCGCCCGCTTCCCGCGGGGCAGGTCACGAGCACGGCGAGGCTCCTCTCGGCCGCTCTCCGACACACCTCCTCTCCAGGCGCTTTGCAGATCCGCCGCCTCCGCGGGTCGCCAGGCCAGCGCAGGCCCCTCTGGATTCAGCAAGGGGAGGCCGCCATCTTGGCTTCGTGATACGTGTTACGCGGTTTTTCCCGCAGCCGCGTTCTGGTCTGTCGGACTGCGACCCTCGTGTGTGGGGGGCCCAGGAGCCTCCCCCAGGCTTCAGTGTCTCTCGTGATGCGCCGGCGGGCCCGGATGAAGCTTCGGTGTCCCGTAGGGCAGCTTATCAGTGTTCATCGAGCGGAGCTCACCGGAGATGCGTCCTCTCTACATGGCGGTTAGCCACGCCCCCCCAGCTACAACATTCTTATCTACGTTGACATGGAAACAGTACAAAGTTCATTTTGCTCTGCTGGAGCCAAAAACACAATTCTAAACATGGGACAGAAAGCAAGAGGCGATCAAAATGGCGGATAACTCAAAATGGTGGCGTAGTCAGCCTGTTTCAGGGTCATTCAATGCAATTTATAGTGCGATGCGAATGTGCTTAGGCCAATCGTTTACTATCAGGTGGTATTCATGCAAAATGTACTTTTGCAAACCCTCCTTTTGGCCTAAGTCAATAGCATTACTCAAACATTAGCATCATCCGAAAACCATGTATCATCATCAGAGCATCTTGAATCGCTATCTTCAAAAATTGATCGCCATTAATTCCTTTATGGTGATGTCCTGCATTACCAAGGCATTAGTAATTTTTCCCGGCCTATATTTCTTAGGTTCTAGTTTACCAACTGCTAGTGCACAACTTCCCCCTGTCATGGAACAGATGATAGGAAGACACTGTATGCAACAACAGCAAAATAGTACAACACCAAGGATCACCATTAGGACTGCAAAGATTTTCCAGCCCCAAGATCGTAACAAGTCCCAGAACCATGTGCCTAAAGGTGCTAAAACTAATTTTCAAACTCGTTGAGATCAGTCCCATCAATATTCCCAGTAACACTATCATTCCATCGGCCAAAGAACAATGCCCTAAGCGAAGCATAACAAGCAGTAGTTAGAGGGAGTGGATGTATATACCAGCCCAATCCTTTTTCCCCACGCTGTGGCAGATGTGAATATATCCAACAATTGGTCCTATTAAAAATGGTATGTGTGACGTTCATAATCATCAGGAGAGTGTTGTTGTGATAACCCTCTCTATGTTGGAGATCTCGAGGACGGAGAGTGTGCAAATGCACATAAGGTGGAGACACAGTGGAGACCGCAATAAAATATCAAGCGGATGTGCACGCTCCAGATACCAAAATAAGAGTGTCAATGTAATTACAATACACGCTGTTATTGTGATCAGTGTGGCCCCAAACACAGGCATAGTTTCTCAGTGTCCGTTAAGAAGCCTCACTGTTAGGCTCTTTTAGTTCATCCGGGGGTGGCACTTGACCACGTGGCCTATTCTTGATTGAAGGTAACTTTGCCGGTCCCTGCCTCATATCGTATGCAGCAGAGGAATGGTGAGGGACTGGCTCAACATTGGTTTCTGGTGGGTTTCTTGTGGGCACAGAATCCTAGCTGTACTTTCCTATTCTATTTACATTCATATAATGTCAGCAGGCCCTAAATCTAAATCCTGTTCCATGGTTGCAGATTGTACCTTAAAACTCCATGTGCAGAATGATCAGGAAACAAAGCGTTGTCATTTCCTGAAGAAGATGATTGACTGTCTGGCAATATATGAGGATGAAAATCCAGAGAACTTGCCTGACATTGACATGGGCTGGTGTAACAAGAAAATAGTTGTTTTATTGGTATTCTTCCCTTAGCTCTCTGACCGCGCCTTTGGACTCTGTGATTCTCTCATCTCATTTGGATGGTTCTAGGCGAATCACTAAAATACAGGCAGATGGAAGTAGACAACAGACATTCCTGCATGGTCCAATGGACGAATGGGTCTGCCATAATGTCAACAAGGGCTCTCTGCCTATAAAGAAATCTTAACCTTGCCGAGCACACTGCTCCCTAATGATCAACCAATTAAGAGGGATCCTAGACATCCTCGATCGGCTGAGTTAGGGTCGCTCGCTCAGGGCCGGGTGGATTTTGCTGCTTCACAGGATCCACATCTTCAAGTTGATAACATGGCTCAACAGCAAGCGAATGCTCATTTTTTTTGCCTCAATGGGGCGTTTGATCCGGATTGAAGACATCCATCGTAAAAGAGAGTCTATTTCTCAATCGCTCAAATGTGCTTAATCTGTCTGGATCTATTGCTTGTTTAGCCAGCATCACTAGTCATGACGTTCTGAGGCTTGAATTGCCCAAAAGGGATAGTGCATCTAACTGGGTATTCATTTAATTTTGTTCCACATTAGTTGCATCAATGTTGTGGACTTATGCGCACAAACTGTATAGGAGGGGCCTTAATCTTACCATTTGTAACTTAGCAGATGGTCAAAAGTACCAATGTGTTATGCAGGTAGTTAATACCCACATGACCTTGACAGAGGGGATGGCACCAGTAGCGAATGTGGTGCACAATTCTTTGAAACAAGGTACTTACCTGGAGTATTCCACATTTCAGGCTGCTGTCATCGAGGAAAAGCCACGAGTGCCCAGTATACCAATTGACTTCGGGCATATGATGTGGTAACAAAATGGAACACTCGTGGCTTCCGATCCTTTCTTGTACACCCAGTGGGCAAAATACTTATAGAAGATTGTGATATCTTTGTCTTACAGTAGACCTGTGCTAGGAAAGCCTTTTATGTCGATGGTTACAATATTCTGCACACAGCAGCTAAAGGTGGTGCTAAGGGAAAACCTAGTGGTGGGCGTGCCATTGGAGCCTAAACATTGAAAAACGATTGTCCATAACATGGCTAGGACCTCTCTTTATGTTATGGCAGCTACGTTACTAAATACTGAGCACACTCTACTTATTATAAACGTATATTACCCCTTTGATAGCCCCGGGTGGGGCTGTGACAAAGTTGCCATCATTGAAGACACTTTAGCACTTTGGCAAGAATCTAGCCCCACGGGTGGGATCATTATAGCTGGGAATTTGAATACCCTCAGCTTGTTACAGAAAGTCAATAGTGACCAGTTTCAGACTGAAGGGAGTAATTTAGAAGAGTTGTATCCCCACATGATCACGGACAGATGATGGTTGAATTTGGATTTGACTCATGAACTTGTCTGTCTCAATACAAAAGAGCTCTACGATGGGAGCTTGAAGGGCACATGGTCCAATGGCACCAGTTTTTCTAATTTGGACTATGTATTGGTAGACAGACATTATTCTGAACACTTTGGTGCCTTTACTTCTACTTTTAATATGGTCTGCGATCATGCAACCCTTGGATGGACCTATAGCATACCTTTTAACCATCATCGTAGGTATATTCAGGCCTCGGTTCCGGTCAATCCTCATGGTAACCGTATAGTGCTGAATAATCGTAATGTTGAGGCAGTGAGTAATTCCATTAACGGTAACCGCCCTACTCTTACATACTGGCTTCGTAGACAAGGTTGGGATTTTTCTAAGTTCATGAGTCTTCTAAATATTCAGTTGCACCTGTCTAGGAAGGTGACGGCTCAGCCCTTTACACATGCTAATAATTTTGACATCATAGTCCATCGCAAGAAATAAATCTATCAAAAAAATGTCAATAACATCAAGAAATCTGAAAATTACAATCCGTGAGGAAAAACAAGACTACTTGCCCTGTTATCAACTAGATATAAGAACTGGCGTAAGGGCCATAAATATTCGAAGAACAACGCTGATTGAAAGGTGTTACACTTCGGGCTTCCCCGCGGGTCTCCTTGCAGAATACGACAGACTCCGAGTCAGCTGACACGTCCTGTACGTGGAAGACGTACGGCAAGACATGCCCCCTTATGGCTATAAAACCACCGTCTTTCAAGGGGCTCGTTGCTGCTAATTAGCGTTACAAGCCACAAGCGGTTACGTCCGTTTCTACTTTGTGTCTTCTCCACACGATTCCTCATCTGATTTCCTGGTTATGACCCTTGCCTGACTACTGGATCGGCTTGCCTCCTCCTTTATTCCTGTCATGCTCATCTGGTTTTTTGACTCGGAACGTTATTGGATCCGGCTCCCTTCTGTCTCTTCCGGAACTTCATTCCAGGTTGCCACTTCTGCACACGGAACCAAAGCAGAGGACTTGCTGTCAACTATCCGGAACTTTTCTACACCTACTGTGGATGCATGTGTGCTCAGGTACATACTTAATTAACAAATCCTGTCTCTGCTACTATTTCCTCTCCACGACATTGTTTGGATATTTGTCTTCTGTTGGATTCTGGGACATTGATTGATTATTTTGGGAACTTGTCTTCAAGTGCATACAATCGCTCTGCTGAAACTGCACCAACCCGGTACTAGTGCGACCCTTGTGCCGTTCGGGGCTACATCCCTATACTAACATTCCTGTTTGTTATGTTCTCCTTTCGTTGTCTGCTGTTTCCTGGATTCCTTTCCTCAAAATATCCTTATTCAGGTTAGTTGTTAACAGTTAGATATATAAGTGGGGACTGATACTTAAAAAGGCTCTTTAGAATATTCCCACTCATTGTGTTATTTCTTGTAGATCCACCCTCGGGGAAGCTCCACTCCAATATTACTTAGGTAGTTTCCCATTTAAATTCAACTGTTCTGGTTACTTGCTTTAAACTTCAACACTGTCTAATATCTTTGTATTCCTTTGCAGCATTGGTATTGGTGGTGTGTGTTCTCCCCACTCTTTTATTCAATTGACACCTCTGTCTGTCCCAACTGAAACAGCAGAGAGGTAAATTGTAGAAAAGAGCCCCTCTTTGAGGAAGCCTGAGTCTTGTACTCATGGGAGCTCGGATGGAAGGCTGAATATCGATGCTTGTACCACCTTCATCTCCAAGGTCACTCCTCCACATCTTCGGCCTATTTCGGAGTGGTGAGTAACAAAAGGTCTCTTCCAACTCCTCTGTAGGAATGATGACTGAACATTTTGGTCATTGTTTAGATCGTTTGCTAACGAGAAGAGTGGAAATGAGAATAATCCCATCACTGTGGTATGTTGGACGGAAGCTATTCTGATATTATATAATAAACCAGTTTCCAACCAGCCGCCAATTCCTTATAATTATAGTAAGGAGTTTTCTGAGGGATTTGAGATAGATGATGTTGAGATTATTATCAAATCCTTAAATGGCTCAAGAGCTCCAGGACCTGACATGATTGCTAATGTTATATTCAAAGATGATCTGAAAATTCTGGGCAATGGTGCTATTTAAGCTCTATCAACAAATTCTCATTACTGGCCTTATACCGCCTAGTTGGTGCAAGTCTATTTTAATCCCTATGTTTAAAAAGGGTAACTTCAATAACACAGATAATTACAGATTATTAGCTATGCTTGACATTAGCTCTAATATTTTCAGTGTGATCGTGCAAAAAAAACTATAAAAATGGGCTACATCTAGAAATGTGCTGACCCCCTTTCAAGTGGGCTTCGGTAAATCATATGGTACTGTTGATCATCTTAGCACCTTACAAACCATCATTAGCAATTGTCAGGAGGAATCATTCAGGAACATCTATGTTTGCTTCATAGACTTCTCGAAGGAATTTTATTCAGTGTCCCGCAACCAACTCTGGGCTAAATTGATTGAGTGGGATATTGATAGTTCTCTTATATTTTCTTGTTGCCTTGTTTTCTGATACTACGGTCTTGCTTTGAATTAACAAGCATGGTGAAATCACTGAGGACATTCCCACCAATACGGGCTTGAAACAGGGTTGCGATTTAGCCCCAATTTTATATAACCTTTACGATGCTGATATGGGCACATGCATTGAAGCTGCACATAATTATATTTCACGCATGGGCACAATCGCAGTGTCTTGTATTGGATACGCTGACGAAACGGTCATATTTGATAGAATTCCTATTGGTCTACAGAGATCATTGGATGCATTGGTGGTTTATGCCCAAATGAATGATCTCCGTGTCAGCAGTACCAAAACTAAGATACTGGTATTTGGCAAAGAGAAGAAAACCTAGATACAATTTTACTTGGCACTATAAGGGAGATGTGTTTGAAGTAGAAGACCAATATTTCTATCTTGGGGTCCCTATTAGTAATTTGCCATCACCACAAATGAATAGCAGTTACATATACACCAATACTATAAATAAATTAGTCATAATCAGGAGATTTATACATCACAAAGGGGGGAACAATGTGGAGGGAATGGTTGAAATATACTGTCAGAGTATTGTTCACATGATTTTGTATGGCTCTGCTATTTTTCCAAACTCTATTATGAAATGGATGGACATTTTAGAAGCCAAACTATTGAGAACCATATTGGGGGTTCCCTCCGCTGTCCCTGTAGAGGCCCTTACTTGTGAACTTGGAGTACAATCTATTCGCTCTCTTTGGTTACTCCAGAGGTGTAAACATTTTTTTGCAATATTTCACTCACTGTTAGAGATGGAGAATGTGTATAGTTATGTGGCTAGATTACACAAAGAGGGCACCAGTGATATATTTCTTGACCTACTCAAAGAGTCTGCTCTTGAGTATCTATTCCATCTGGACATTTATATGTATGATTTACTGGAAGTTCCCAATCCTTCTTGCACATTAAAAAAGAAGAACAGTTGTTGTGATTTTATGGCAAACATTAGGCATTTAAATGGTAAAACCATGTACCAGGCATATAGTACCCAAGGTTTTCGCTGAGACTCTCTCCCGACGTATCCAACCAAATTATTGTCCTCTAATATACAGAGATTTATAGTGTATCTACGTTTTAACATTCTCCCAACCCGCAAGCATATGTGTAGATGGTATAATTGGCCACGTAGTGAAAGATTCAGTAGAATATGCAATGCACATATCGAGACAACACGCCATCTTTTAACTCAATGTCCAGCCTTTATTCACTATTATAGGGCCAGTTATAGTGGCCTAATACACAATGTCTCATCCATAGAGGGAGATCAATTCTGGAATACACTATATTGTGCAGAGAGTGTTGTTATGACGGCAGCAGCCTATCATGTATGCATATTGGCTTTACAGCTAATAATCATTTAAATGTAATATTAATTGTGTAGTGCACTTATTTATTAATTCTTCACTAATAATGAAGATTTTTAACTTCTCAAACCTGAAAGATGTATCATTAATTTTGGACTGTATCTGCATGTTTATACATCATGTTTGTTTTTATATAACCAGTTTGAGTGTATTAATATTATCTAATGTATTTATTTGGCAAATTGTTTTTTATATATGCAATTTAGTATTAGAATCAAAATAAACATCATGTGTATGCACCAATATTTTTTAGCAAATGTAAAGAACAGTTTATCTACTGTTCACTGTAGTCAACTACAAAATACAATTGAGAAACGATAAAACAAACATTCCATTTAAAGCTGTTGGCCAAATCCTAAAAACTAGCAAAATGAATGAAGAAGTAGAAAACAGATTAAACAAACTACAGTATCAGGTTATGCTGGATTGCACCGCATTTTAAATGTGATTATGCAAGCTAGGATAACACTCAACATGTTAATGTAGAAGGGGATTGATCAGTGGTACAATAGAACATATAAGAAATAGGTCAGAAGCTTAACTTACATAAAGAAAACCTCACTTTAGGTTAATGAGCTGGTTTGAGATCTCTCCAGGTAGATGAAAATACTGTCATCAAACCCACCGATAAGGGCAGGTGGATAGTAATATGGGAATTAGAACTATGTGAAAAAGAGGTATTTTGCCTCCTGAAAAATACATTGCATTAGAAGAAATTGAATGAATATCCCACCCAACGTCTCAGTGCGCAGATTCACCCATTGTGTGAACAGGCAGAGGGCAATGGTGGATATGCAAGGAAGAAAGCGAATTTCAATGTTGACTTAATCCCAGAACATAAGTGTTCCATGTTCTTACAAAGGTTCACAAAGACATCCCAAACCCAAAAAAAACAGTTAGAACGATAGTCTCCGCCATAAGCTCCATTTTGGAACCACTCTCAATCTATGTAGATCTCTTCTTGAAACTGTTTGTGCTAGAAATGTGTTTCTTTCTCAAAGATACTACCCACATGATCAGTCTTAGGAAGGCACTAACATTCCGCAAGTAGAGAGTCTGAATGTGATTGCAAATTTTTATGAACACGCTATTAGAGCATGCAAATGTGGTTCCGATTGAGTTTATTGTGGAGTGCACATGTTTGCCATTGACTGAAAACGTTTTCTTTTTTTAGAAATCAATTATATATGCAGGTGAAAGGGGCCAGCATGGGAGCCAATTTTTCTCCCGTTTTAGCGTACTTGTTTGTGGCTGAGTTTGAGAACAAATGTATTCATGGTGTACATAATCCATTTAGAGATAACATCATCATTTGGCACAGGTTACATTGGCAATGTGTTTATGATATGGAGAAGTAACTCCAGTCTCCAAAATAGTTTCTTCAGTTGGCTGAATTATCTAGATGTCTACCTGAATTTCATTATGTTGCTAGAGTCTGGTTTAGAAGTGGAGGACAGCACGCTCAGTAAATTGGCATTTATAGATATCACTGTCGATTTATAGGGAGCTGTTGGATGCAGGTTCACGTTCAATATCAGATACTGTGATGTTTCTAACCAGACCGGTAAAGACTTTGAGAACACTCTTTTCACAGATGAGACTACCATTGCCCTAGAATGGTTCAACAGGAAGGCCTTCGTGAGGAGAGGACACCTTCCTAGCAAGCCCATTCTGAAGCACATGGTCAAAACACATGTCTGTGGTGGCATCTCCAAGGGGCCCAGGACCCCTGCTTTATTTGAGTGGCTTAATGGACAAATACTTCTAAAAAGAGCACATAATAATGCGTGTCAGTTGCAGCATGTGAGGTAGAAGTACTAGAAAGATAACCGCAAATTATGTTGACTGGGTTGTGGAATCTGTGAGGGAAAGGTGCAGGTTTTCCCATGCTCCAAAGGCTTGAAAGCCCTCTGGTCTCCGCGAAGCACTGGGAAAACTACATTGTGATATAAATGATTAGGTAACACAATCAGTTATCTTTGTGAGTGCGGAATGAATGTGTGGGAGTTATTAGCAGGTTTGGGTGACTTCCACTCAGTGTTACGTCAGAAAACCCAATTGGCATCCATTATCTCTTCATAAATCCTCTTTTCAGTTTTCCAATTACCCCATTCCTAGTCCTAACCTCTCCCACTGACTGCCTCGTTGTGGACTGTCAAGTCATAATCAAGCACCCGAGACAAGCAATGTGGAGGGGTCATCACATTTGGCTTCTGTGGTTACATGGACAGCGTGTGCTAAAACTCATCATACCTGAACCTTAACATATACATCGTACTTCTCCCTTCTGCCACTCTCCTCCCGCCCACCCTTACTTTTTTCTATGCACTTACTCCATCGGAATTGTCCCTGTACCTAGTATCATAGCAACAATTGTGTGTCTCCTCCCCTCCCTTACTTGTTAACCCCAAAAATGCGTGCAAGTGCCCGTTTGTCGATTCATGGAACACAATGCGCGGGGCTTAACCGAGACTTACGCTGAATCCCTGCGGATCCAACACGTCACTGTGATACCATGAACGCCTTGCGCAAGACATCCAGCGAAGGCGCATATCGTCTTGCGCAGTCACCTAAAAAGAGGGCGGAACGCATGGAATGGGGAACAACAAGCGTAAATGTGGGTGTTATGTGGGAAGTACCACAGTAAAATGCTCGCAACGCCCACACGTGCGCTAACAACACATATTCATGGAATCGAACAGGGCTCACCAGCGCATGGAAAATGACGCGCAAATCCGGAAACACGTCTGCCGCGCGAAAGCTGGCGTAAGCGTCACTGAGCACTAAAGACAATGCATAAAAAGGGCGCGTGAAAAAACCAACGCGCGTATACAGCTACGATGAATGTACCATTTTTCGCAGCAGTGATCGTGGGACACCGCAGAAGGTGGATGATAGCCAGGGCATGCATTTTTTTTACCCAGGACCAGCCTTTTTGGGATGCCTGATGACCAGGTCTATGGCAGGTATAGGTTTCCACCTCATATCACATTAGACCTGGTCACGGAGTGGGAAGATGACTTCACATGACTCACCCTGTGCTCCCAAGCACTGAGCCCCTTGGAAGAAGTGCTCAAAGTACTGCATTTTTTGCCACTGGGCCATTTCAGCAGACAACTGCCATAGTCGGGGGCATTTGACAGCCCACGCAGTCACGCTGCCTACACCAGGTGTTGGCAATCATGACTGCAAGCCCCTCAGTCCGTAAGGAACATATACATGCCAAGAACACCCGCAGAATGACAGGCTGCGGTCCATGACTTTTACGTGGTGGCGCACTTCCCTAAAGTGCTTGGTGCCATTGATTGCACCCATGTGGCCCTACGTCCACCTAGGGCCTCAGAGCACATCTATCACAATCTTACGGACTGGCATTCCATCAACGTGCAGGTTGTATGTGATGCCAAGGGAATCATTACCTCTGTATATGCCAACTATCCAGGGTCCACCCATGATAGGTTCATATTCAGAATGTCACCCCTACACCGGGCCCTGGAAGCTGGGAGGCATGGCAACAATTGGCTCATTGGTGAGTACAAATGGCCCTGAAAATGTATGCATGTCTCACACAGACATAACCACAGCACTGACAAACCATGTCAACTCCACAGGGGACAGTTCCTACCCTCTGAGCACCTACATGATGTCGCCAATACGGAACCCCACCACACCACCACAGGTAAGATACAACGCAGCCCCTATGGCAACTAGGGCCATAGTGGAGCGCACATTCAGAGTGCTAAAGTCACACTTCCGCTCCCTTAACAACTCTGGTGGTGAGCTACTATATGCACCACCAGTAATGTGCAGGATCATTGTGGCAGCATGTGTCCTGCACAAAATTGCAACACAGCGTGGCGTACCGGTGGACATGGTGTTGCCCCCACATCCCCAACCACATGCACAGCAGCTGCGCATGGGAGGGGAAAGGGCACATGGCGAGGCTGCCCATACCCAGCTTGTGGCACAATTGTTCACCGAAAATCCAACCCCTGCAGAGTGCATGGGTTAATGGGCTGCACGGCTAACATGGATCGGGAGACCTGTCGCTGCTGTCGCCACCCTCTGGTGTAGCATCAGGATGTGGTAGTGGTAAGGGAGGATCACCACGCATAGCCCTGGCCTGGTCCGCCATGGCAGTGGCCATGCGGAACTGAGATGATTGCATTTGCAACATGATTGCTCAGAGGTCCCCATGCAACACCTCACATGATGCACAGAGTTCTGTGATGGTATGAGTCAACTGTTGCATCTGCTGTTCAGACCGTCTACTGCAGGCTGCCTCGAGTGCAGCCAGTGTAGTTCTGAGTGACCTATACTCTAACCTCAGGGCATCCCTGTGGGCCCGACCCTCTGCAACCAGGGTTGCCTGCAGAGCACTAAGATCCGCCCATCGGCTCCTGCTGCTGGCCTCCATGTACAGCCTGTGTGCGCGGCATGTGGACCGCAATGCCTGCAGCTGGTGCTCCACCTGTCTCTCTGGGTGGATCATGGAATTGGCCACCCTATCCATGTCCTGAGCCAACATCTCATATGAAGAACCCTGTTGTTGTGCAAAAGTATACATGGACTGCTCCCACACAGTATCACCAGCTAATACAGGGCCACTGAGTTGGTGGCCCCCACTCCTGCCTGGGCCAAGGGAACCTGGCCCTTGACATGAGCGCGCGGTCTGTGGCTGCAGGACTGAATCCCTCCCTTGATCAGCTTGCCCAGGACCAGGAGTCAATACTGTGGAGCATGACCCTGCAGCCATAACCACCACAGATGGAGGTACCAACACTGACTGGACCTGTGAGGCCCCCCCTTCAGATGTTTGGGATACAACAGCACCCATACTAGATGCACTCACCTGCAACAGCAGAGAGGAATCAAATTCCGGTTCACCACCAGAGCCATAGGTATCATCAGAGGCGGACTCATACTGAGTCAGGCCCGTGATGGACTGTAGCACCAGTGGTTCATCATGGGCTGCCACACCACGTCCTACACTGGTGCCTGTTTGCGGATCAGTATACTGGTCTTCTTCCACCTTCTCCTCTGCATCTAGTGCCTCATCACCTGCACATGGACAGAAAAATGCATGAAGAACCATTTAAATGGCATAGCCCACACACATAGGCATTGCAATGTTGTCATGCAACACATTAACCTGCCATGTCACAAACTCCTGCACGTACACAGTGTCAATGGAAGGGACGCGTAGCATGAAAGCAGCCATGGACGTGTGTGGAAGCGCTCAATACAACATGTAGGGCATGGTGCATACCACCTGCTTCACACACAAGCAACTGACTGGCATAGTTCAGACACCAACATCTCTGATGCAAATTGTCATGATGCCTACCCCCGGAGCACCAGGCCAGGCCTAGCACCCCCGGAAGCAAGCATCATGCCCTCGGGTAAAAGCCCAGCGGCCCCTTATAGGGGCTCTTTGGACACAGTCCTGGCGCCTTTGGCGCCAGGCTCATGTTGGACATCAGTCCTGGCGCCATAGGCGCCAGGCTCATAAAGGGAGGTGTTTTGTGCACTTACCTGATGCAGACCATGCTGCACGCTTCAGGCCTCCCTGAGACCTGAAAGGGACTATTTTTTCATAGGGACTATTTTTTCACTCGGGCGTGGCCAGGGAAGGATACATACCTAGTTGGGGAAGGATACATACCTGGGACTTCTTTGGAGGCTATTTAAGCCATGCCCAGACAGCAGCTCATGCTTCGCGTTGTTCTGCTTCCTGCAGCTTAACGCTCACTGTGTCTGCTCCTGCTCCTGGACTCCAGCCACGCCCGCCTCGAACCTGGAAGACCTGCAAGGAAGGAAGAGAAGAGAAAGGTGAAAACCAAGGACTATTTCAAACTTCTTACCTGCATCCGGAATCTTCTCGCCAGCATCCCTGAAGAAAGACTTCCATTTAAAAGCATTGCGTTGCTCGCTGCAGCGCCACGCTTCACTCACCTGTCCTCGAGACATCTCCCGGCTCCATCGCGGCTGTCAGCATCGGACGCCACATCTCTGCACCTAGGGGAGAGAGGAAGAAACAAAAGGTGAGCAGAAGGAACACAGAAGGAAAGCCTGATTAACAGCCATAATACTTACAGGCTTTTCTTCCACATTTCGGGTCGGCGCCGCCCCGTTGGCAGGTACCGTACCCCGGCCCCTATGGGGAAAGGACAAGAGACATTTCTGGGGAATGATAAGGACATTTAGAGGGATCGCCCTCATCACTACTCACCTCGGCAGTTTAACCCCTCGACGCATCGCCTTCATTCTGCACCTGAAATAAAGGACAGATCACAGGTTAGAAAGACAACATAAAGGGGGCCTCACTTGAACTTTGAACTTTCATACTTACGGCGCATCGCTCAGGAAAGTCAAGTGGATTTTGCCAGCGCCATTCTGAAAACCAGTGAAGTAACTGGACGAACACGCGCCCCTGCATCAGAAGCAGGATGGAGAGTTCATCCTTCCAAACCATAAGGTGAGCTTAAACCGGGGTTTGGAGGAAGTTAGAGAGGAACGAAGGGGGAAGGGGGAAAGGGGGGAGCTAGCACACTATTCTGCAGACTGTTAATCCCCTTTCTCATCTGCAGAAGGATATTCCTACGGACCAGGCAAGCACGATTTGGAGGTCCTGTCCAATCGGTGTTCCGGGTCCTGCGCATCACGCTAGAAGAGGCCACAGCAATCCAGACAAGACCAGCGCCCCCGTGGGAACCAGGTGAGCGTTACAGAACGCGAAGCCTTCCTACAAATTCCCACCCAGGCGCTATGGAAACTTCCAAAACTGACCAGTTGGCCCAATTACTGGGGGAATTACGGGCCGAAGTACACGCCGCTCATCAAGAGACTAGTGCCCTCAGGAGGGAAGTGATTGTAATAAAGGATAGAGCTGATGACCTGGCTAGACAGCTTTTGCAAGGTCAAGCTGGACAAACTCCTTTACCCGGTTCCGGGGGGAAACCCGCTCCTGTGGTTTCCAGTAACCCGGTGCAGATTAATCTACCTGGAAACATGCCGCTGGCCCCACCTGAACGCTTTGCTAGGGACCCCAAACGATTCGCCGTATTCATGAATCAGTGTCGTTTGCACTTCCTATGCAGACCTGGGGCCTTCCCTAATGATCAGACCAAGGTAGCCTTTGTGTTGTCATATCTCAGCGGCTGTGCTGCCGATTGGTCAGTCCCACTGGTAACTCAAGATGACCCGATTCTTCGTGATTTTCAAGGATTTCAAACAAGCATGGAAAGGTTATTTGCTCAACACTCCCAGGGACAGGCTCTGGATGACGACCTTCTATCTCTGCGACAGGGCAATCAAGACCTTCTATCCTACATTGCAACCTTCAATAGACTAATTGTGGAAACTGGTTGGACAGAGGATAAAAGAATCACGTTATTCTATCGAGGTCTACGCGGAGAACTTAAAGATGTCCTGGCACAAGTTGTAAATCCGCCCCAAGAATGCACTGAATATATAGACTTAGTGGTCCAATTGGATAACAGGCTGCAAAACAGAAAAGCAGATTGGTCCAAGTTTGAAACCCGGGTGTTGGCCAAGACCCACGCTAACCCAAAGGGGGCTGATGCCTCGGAGCCTATGCAAATCGGCGGTGCTAAAGGACCCCTAACTCAAAAATAACGGGAAAGAAGACGACAGATGCAATTATGCCTTTATTGTGGGTCCTCTGGACACTTTCTACGAGATTGCCCGGTTAAGCCGCCCAAGAAGGTGGTAGGAGCCGCTGATAAAATCGATGGAAACTCTGTATCGGGAAACGACCACGCCCGGCAAGCGTAGGGGTCACTTGCCGAGCTTGAAAACTAACTCTCAGACCTCGCATTTCATTGTGCCAAAGGTCCTCGTAGATCCGGAACAGCCTAAACAGTTGCATGCTATAAAGGCATACATCGATAGCGGGGCTCTAGGAAACTATGTGGATCGAGAATTGGTCTCTAGGATAAACCTCCCTCTGCGTCCTAAAACCAACAAAGATGTCATCACCACAGTAGATGGAACTGAAATTGCCTCTGGACCGGTAACACATTCCACAGCTGAGGTGACACTTGTAGGTCCGGATGGCCATCGGGAGGCAGTTGTGTTTGATGTAATCAAGGCTCCACAGTTTCAGCTTATTCTCGGAATCCCTTGGTTAGAGACACATAATCCTCGAATTGATTGGCGAGCGAAGAGAATAACCTTCCCGGATTGTGCACAAACCTGCTACCCAGAAATTCCAAAGATTAATCTAGCATCAGTAACCTCTGTCCCTGTGCAACTACCTCCAGAGTACCAAGACTTTCAGGACGTCTTCCAAAAGGAACAGGCCAACACGTTACCTCCCCACAGATCGTACGATTGCCAAATCGATCTGGTGCCCGGTGCACAACCCCCTTGTAGCAGGATTTACGCCCTTACTGAACCAGAGAATCTGCATTTGAGACAATATTTAGATCAATACCTCGCCAATGGTTTCATTCGCCCGTCAAAGTCCCCGGCATCCTCAGCTTTGTTCTTCGTGCCTAAAAAAGAAGTCGACCTTAGAACTTGTATCAATTACCGCGCATTGAACCAGATAACTGTTAAAAATCGTTACCCTCTGCCTCTGATCCCTGAACTCCTTGACCAGGTGAAGGACGCTTGCGTATACACCAAGTTAGATCTCCGGGGGGCTTATCATCTGGTACGAGTAAAAGAGGGCGACGAATGGAAAATGGCCTT
The DNA here is from genome assembly GCF_040938575.1 of Ambystoma mexicanum. NCBI lineage: Eukaryota > Metazoa > Chordata > Amphibia > Caudata > Ambystomatidae > Ambystoma > Ambystoma mexicanum. The sequence goes on from NC_090939.1 coordinate 937,489,968, forward strand.
CCGTACAAAATATGGACTATTCGAATACCAGGTGATGCCTTTCGGGTTGTGTCAGCCTTCCAATTCTTCATGAACGATGTCCTTTGGGAACTCATCGATGTCTGTGTTGTCGTGTATATCGATGACATTCTTGTGTACTCCTCTTCGGAATCTGATCACAGAAAGCATGTTAGGGCCGTCCTAGAGAAACTGCGCCAGCACAAACTGTTTGCCAAGCTGGAAAAATGTGTTTTCCATACCACCGAGGTTGAGTTTCTCGGATTCATCCTGACACCTAAAGGGGTCCGAATGGATTCACGGAAAGTGGATGCCATCCTCAAATGGCCATCACCTAGTTCGGTGAAAGGTGTCCAAAGCATGCTTGGTTTTGCCAACTTTTATCGCAGGTTTATCCCGGAGTTTTCACGTGTGGTGCAACCCATCACTGCACTCTTGCGAAAAAATAAACGTTTTGAATGGACCGAGGAAGCCGAACAGGCCTTTCAGGAGTTGAAAGCTAAGTTCACGTCCGCACCTATTTTGAAGCACCCGCGTCCCGATCTCCCATATATAGTCGAAACAGATGCGTCCAGCTTAGCCATGGGAGCTGTCCTGTCTCAGAGAGACCCTGAAACCAACCATCTGCACCCCGTAGCATTTTGGTCCAGAAAGTTCTCGCCGCCGGAGATAAATTATGCGATCACCGATAAGGAACTATTAGCCATTAAGTCCACCTTCAAGGCTTGGCAGCATTATCTCCTCGGCGCCCGGCATACCATCACCGTGATCACTGATCACCGAAATTTACAATATTTAAAAACTGCCAAGGCTCAATCGTCTCGACAGCTCCGATGGGCTTTGTTCTTTGCTGAGTTCGATTTTGTAATCACCTACCGCCCCGGCTATAAGAATGGTAAGGCGGACGCTCTATCCCGAATTGGAATGGAAGAAATAGACACAAACTCAGAACCTGTGCCGATAATTCCCAAACAAAGAATTTTGGGGATAACCACTTTACAAACCCTTGAAGACATTCAAGCACGAGTGAAACAATTCCTGGACTCTTCAGCCTTGCAGGATTGGATCAAAAGGGGGTCTAATTTTTCAGTCAAGGATGGCTTACCTTACTTCCAAGGACGCTTATTTTTGCCAGAAAAGGAATTGCAAGAACTGGTTATTTCCCGTCATCATGATACCCTGATGGAAGGACATCCTGGCATTGCCAAAACAGAGGAAAAGGTTAAACGACAATTCTGGTGGCCTTCCTAGCGAAAGGATATTAAATCTTTCGTGAAGTCCTGTGGAGTTTGTGCCCAAAACAAAGGTCAAAAGACAAGACCCGCCGGTCTTCTTCAGCCCTTAGACATTCCAACAGCACCTTGGCACACCCTGTCACTAGATTTTATCACAGACCTGCCCTCCTGTAATGGTTACAATACTAATCTGGTCGTGGTGGATTTATTTTCCAAAATGGCCCACTTTATTCCGTTGAAAGGATTACCTTCAGCCTTTGTTCTTGGCAAAGAATTCCTCGAAAATATCATCTGTTTGCATGGATTCCCGTCCATACTAGTCTCCGATCGGGGAAGCCAGTTTATTTCTCATTTTCGGAAAAAGTGTTGTCAACTGGCACAAATCGACGTAAGACTCTCGACCAGCCACCACCCACAGACCGATGGTCAGACGGAGAGAACAAACCAGACCCTTGAACAATATCTACGATGTATGTTGCACCAATCGGAGGGTAATTGGGAGGACATTTTATGGGTGGCAGAATATGCATACAATAACTCGATACACTCTGGAACTGGTCAGAGCCCCTTTTATACCCTATATGGACATCACCCTTGTACTTCAGACTTGGACTCACCTCTGAGCCTTGAAATGCCCGCAGTGGACCATTTGCATTCTACGATTACTCAAGCCTTCAAGGATGCAACTGCACATTTGCAACATGCGAAAGGGAAATACAAAAAGAATGCGGATCTGCATCGAAGAGAGGCGCCTCCATACCAAATAGGGGATCAAGTATGGTTGGCTACCAAACTCCTATCACTCAAGGGGCCTCGAACTTTTAATCCAAGGTATTTAGGCCCTTACTCGATCAAAGCTATAATCAACCCAGTGGCAGTCAAGCTCGATCTACCAGCTAACATGCAGATTCACCCTGTTTTTCATGTGTCACTTTTGAAACCAGTGCACCCTGGAACCAGATTAACAAAGCCACCAGAACCGATTCAGATAGAATGGGAGCCTGAATTCGAGGTGAAGAACATTTTGGATTCTAAGATCTCAAAATCAAAACTTTTCTATCTAATTGATTGGAAAGGGTACGGGCCTCAGGAAAGGTCTTGGGAACCCAGTGATCACGTACATGCACCTCGGCTGGTAAAAAGGTTCCATCGGAATTTCCCAAACAAACCGAAACCTCCAGAAGGAACGACCTTGGGAGGGGCCTTGGGGGGGAGTGCTGTCATGATGCCTACCCCCGGAGCACCAGGCCAGACCCAGCACCCCCGGAAGCAGGCATCATGCCCTCGGGTAAAAGCCCAGCGGCCCCTTATAGGGGCTCTTTGGACTCAGTCCTGGCGCCTTTGGCGCCAGGCTCATGTTGGACATCAGTCCTGGCGCCATAGGCGCCAGGCTCATAAAGGGAGGTGTTTTGTGCACTTACCTGATGCAGACCATGCTGCACGCTTCAGGCCTCCCTGAGACCTGAAAGGGACTATTTTTTCATAGGGACTATTTTTTCACTCGGGCGTGGCCAGGGAAGGATACATACCTAGTTGGGGAAGGATACATACCTGGGACTTCTTTGGAGGCTATTTAAGCCACGCCCAGACAGCAGCTCATGCTTCGCGTTGTTCTGCTTCCTGCAGCTTAACGCTCACCGTGTCTGCTCCTGCTCCTGGACTCCAGCCACGCCCGCCTCGAACCTGGAAGACCTGCAAGGAAGGAAGAGAAGAGAAAGGTGAAAACCAAGGACTATTTCAAACTTCTTACCTGCATCCGGAATCTTCTCGCCAGCATCCCTGAAGAAAGACTTCCATTTAAAAGCATCGCGTTGCTCGCTGCAGTGCCACGCTTCACTCACCTGTCCTCGAGACATCTCCCGGCTCCATCGCGGCTGTCAGCATCGGACGCCACATCTCTGCACCTAGGGGAGAGAGGAAGAAACAAAAGGTGAGCAGAAGGAACACAGAAGGAAAGCCTGATTTACAGCCATAATACTTACCGGCTTTTCTTCCACATTTCGGGTCGGCGCCGCCCCGTTGGCAGGTACCGTACCCCGGCCCCTATGGGGAAAGGACAAGAGACATTTCTGGGGAATGATAAGGACATTTAGAGGGATCGCCCTCATCACTACTCACCTCGGCAGTTTAACCCCTCGACGCATCGCCTTCATTCTGCACCTGAAATAAAGGACAGATCACAGGTTAGAACGACAACATAAAGGGGGCCTCACTTGAACTTTGAACGTTCATACTTACGGCGCATCGCACAGGAAAGTCAAGTGGATTTTGCCAGCGTCATTCTGAAAACCAGTGAAGTAACTGGACGAACACGCGCCTCTGCACCAGAAGCAGGATGGAGAGTTCATCCTTCCAAACCATAAGGTGAGCTTAAACCGGGGTTTGGAGGAAGTTAGAGAGGAACGAAGGGGGAAGGGGGAAAGGGGATAGCTAGCACACTATTCTGCAGACTGTTAATCCCCTTTCTCATCTGCAGAAGGATATTCCTACGGGCCAGGCAAGCACGATTTGGAGGTCCTGTCCAATTGGTGTTCCGGGTCCTGCGCATCACGCTAGAAGAGGCCACAGCAATCCAGACTAGACCAGCGCCCCCGTGGGAACCAGGTGAGCGTTACAGAACGCGAAGCCTTCCTACAAATTCCCACCCAGGCGCTATGGAAACTTCCGAAACTGACCAGTTGGCCCAATTACTGGGGGAATTACGGGCCGAAGTACACGCCGCTCATCAAGAGTCTAGTGCCCTCAGGAGGGAAGTGATTGTGATAAAGGATAGAGCTAATGACCTGGCTAGACAGCTTTTGCAAGGTCAAGCTGGACAAACTCCTTTACCCGGTTCCGGGGGGAAACCCGCTCCTGTGGTTTCCAGTAACCCGGTGCAGATTAATCTACCTGGAAACATGCTGCTGGCCCCACCTGAACGCTTTGCTGGGGACCCTAAACGATTCGCCGTATTCATGAATCAGTGTCGTTTGCACTTCCTATGCAGACCTGGGGCCTTCCCTAATGATCAGACCAAGGTAGCCTTTGTGTTGTCATATCTCAGCGGCTGTGCTGCCGATTGGTCAGTCCCACTGGTAACTCAAGATGACCCGATTCTTCGTGATTTTCAAGGATTTCAAACAAGCATGGAAAGGTTATTTGCTCAACACTCCCAGGGACAGGCTCTGGATGACGAACTTCTATCTCTGCGACAGGGCAATCAAGACCTTCTATCCTACATTGCAACCTTCAATAGACTAATTGTGGAAACTGGTTGGCCAGAGGATAAAAGAATCACGTTATTCTATCGAGGTCTACGCGGAGAACTTAAAGATGTCCTGGCACAAGTTGTAAATCCGCCCCAAGAATGCACTGAATATATAGACTTAGTGGTCCAATTGGATAACAGGCTGCAAAACAGAAAAGCAGATTGGTCCAAGTTTGAAACCCGGGTGTTGGCCAAGACCCACGCTAACCCCAAGGGGGCTGATGCCTCGGAGCCTATGCAAATCAGAGGTGTTAAAGGACCCCTAACTCAAAAAGAACGTGAAAGAATTCAACAGATGCAATTATGCCTTTATTGTGGGTCCTCTGGACACTTTCTACGAGATTGCCCGGTTAAGCTGCCCAAGAAGGTGGTAGGAGCCGCTGATAAAATCGATGGAAACTCTGTATCGGGAAACGACCACGCCCGGCAAGCGTAGGGGTCCGCTTGCCGAGCTTGAAAACTAACTCTCAGACCTCGCATTTCATTGTGCCAATGGTCCTCGTAGATCCGGAACAGCCTAAACAGTTGCATGCTATAAAGGCATACATCGATAGCGGGGCTATAGGAAACTATGTGGATCGAGAATTGGTCTCTAGGATAAGCCTCCCTCTGCGCCCTAAAACCAACAAAGATGTCATCACCACATTAGATGGAACTGAAATTGCCTCTGGACCGGTAACACATTCCACAGCTGAGGTGACACTTGTAGGTCCGGATGGCCATCGGGAGGCAGTTGTGCTTGATGTAATCAAGGCTTCACAGTTTCAGCTTATTCTCGGAATCCCTTGGTTAGAGACACATAGTCCTCGAATTGATTGGCGAGCGAAGAGAATAACCTTCCCGGATTGTGCACAAACCTGCTACCCAGAAAATCCAAAGATTAATCTAGCATCAGTAACCTCTGTCCCGGTGCAACTACCTCCAGAGTACCAAGACTTTCAGGACGTCTTCCAAAAGGAACAGGCCAACACGTTACCTCCCCACAGATCGTACGATTGCCAAATCGATCTGGTGCCCGGTGCACAACCCCCTTGTAGCAGGATTTACGGCCTTACTGAACCAGAGAATCTGCATTTGAGACAATATTTAGATCAATACCTCGCCAATGGTTTCATTCGCCCGTCAAAGTCCCCGGCATCCTCAGCTTTGTTCTTCGTGCCTAAAAAAGAAGGCGACCTTAGAACTTGTATCGATTACCGCGCATTGAACCAGATAACTGTTAAAAATCGTTACCCGCTGCCTCTGATCCCTGAACTCCTTGACCAGGTGAAGGACGCTTGCGTATACACCAAGTTAGATCTCCGGGGGGCTTATCATCTGGTACGAGTAAAAGAAGGCGAGGAATGGAAAACGGCCTTCCGTACAAAATATGGACTATTCGAATACCAGGTGATGCCTTTCGGGTTGTGCAACGCGCCTGCAGCCTTCCAATTCTTCATGAACGATGTCCTTCGGGAACTCATCGATGTCTGTGTTGTCGTGTATATCGATGACATTCTTGTGTACTCCTCTTCGGAATCTGATCACAGAAAGCATGTCAGGGCCGTCCTAGAGAAACTGCGCCAGCAAACTGTTTGCCAAGCTGGAAAAATGTGTTTTCCATACCACCGAGGTTGAGTTTCTCGGATTCATCCTGACACCTAAAGGGGTATGAATGGATTCACAGAAAGTGGATGCCATCCTCAAATGGCCATCACCTAGTTCGGTGAAAGGTGTCCAAAGCATGCTTGGTTTTGCCAACTTTTATCGCAGGTTTATCCCGGAGTTTTCACGTGTGGTGCAACCCATCACTGCACTCTTGCGAAAAAATAAACGTTTTGAATGGACCGAGGAAGCCGAACAGGCCTTTCAGGAGTTGAAAGCTAAGTTCACGTCCGCACCTATTTTGAAGCACCCGCGTCCCGATCTCCCATATATAGTCGAAACCGACGCGTCCAGCTTAGCCATGGGAGCTGTCCTGTCTCAGAGAGACCCTGAAACCAACCAACTGCATCCCGTAGCATTTTGGTCCAGAAAGTTCTCGCCGCCGGAGATAAATTATGCGATCACCGATAAGGAACTATTAGCCATTAAGTCCGCCTTCAAGGCTTGGCGGCATTATCTCCTCGGCGCCCGGCATACCATCACCGTGATCACTGATCACCGAAATTTACAATATTTAAAAACTGCCAAGGCTCAATCGTCTTGACAGCTCCGATGGGCTTTGTTCTTTGCTGAGTTCGATTTTGTAATCACCTACCGCCCCAGCTATAAGAATGGTAAGGCGGACGCTCTATCCCGAATTGGAATGGAAGAAATAGACACAAACTCAGAACCTGTGCCGATAATTCCCGAACAAAGAATTTTGGGGATAACCACTTTACAAACTCTTGAAGACATTCAAGCACGAGTGAAACAATTCCTGGACTCTTCAGCCTTGCAGGATTGGATCAAAAGGGGATCTAACTTTTCAGTCAAGGATGGCTTACCTTACTTCCAAGGATGCTTATTTTTGCCAGAAAAGGAATTGCAAGAACTGGTTATTTCCCGTCATCATGATACCCTGATGGAAGGACATCCTGGCATTGCCAAAACAGAGGAAAAGGTGAAATGACAATTCTGGTGGCCTTCCTGGCGAAAGGATATTAAATCTTTCGTGATGTCCTGTGGAGTTTGTGCCCAAAACAAAGGTCAAAAGACAAGACCCGCCGGTCTTCTTCAGCCCTTAGACATTCCACCAGCACCTGGGCACACCCTGTCACTAGATTTTATCACAGACCTGCCCTCCTGTAATGGTTACAATACTATTCTGGTCGTGGTGGATTTATTTTCCAAAATGGCCCACTTTATTCCGTTGAAAGGATTACTTTCAGCCTTTGTTCTTGGCAAAGAATTCCTCGAAAATATCATACGTTTGCATGGATTCCGTCCATACTAGTCTCCGATCGGGGAAGCCAGTTTATTTCTCATTTTTGGAAAAAGTGTTGTCAACTGGCGCAAATCGACGTAAGACTCTCGACCAGCCACCACCCACAGAATGATGGTCATACGGAGAGAACGAACCAGACCCTTGAACAATATCTACGATGTATGTTGCACCAATTGGAGGGTAATTGGAAGGACATTTTATGGGTGGCAGAATATGCATACAATAACTCGATACACTCTGGAACTGGTCAGAGCCCCTTTTATACCCTATATGGGCATTACCCTCGTACTTCAGACTTGGACTCACCTCTGAGCCTTGAAATGCCCGCAGTGGACCATTTGCATTCTACGATTACTCAAGCCTTCAAGGATGCAACTGCACATTTGCAACATGCGAAAGGGAAATACAAAAAGAATGCGGATCTGCATCGAAGAGAGGCGCCTCCATACCAAATAGGGGATCAAGTATGGTTGGCTACCAAACACCTATCACTCAAGGGGCCTCGAACTTTTAATCCATGGTATTTAGGCCCTTACTCGATCAAAGCTATAATCAACCCAGTGGCAGTCAAGCTCGATCTACCAGCTAACATGCGGATTAACCCCGTTTTTCATGTGTCACTTTTGAAATCAGTGCACCCTGGAACCAGATTAACAAAGCCACCAGAACCGATTCAGATAGAATGGGAGCCTGAATTCGAGGTGAAGAACATTTTGGATTCTAAGATCTCAAAATCAAAACTTTTCTATCTAATTGATTGGAAAGGGTACGGGCCTCAGGAAAGGTCTTGGGAACCCAGTGATCAGGTACATGCACCTGAGCTGGTAAAAAGGTTCCATCGGAATTTCCCAAACAAACCGAAACCTCCAGAAGGAACGGCCTTGGGAGGGGCCTTGGGGGGGAGTGCTGTCATGATGCCTACCCCCGGAGCACCAGGCCAGGCCCAGCACCCCCGGAAGCAGGCATCATGCCCTCGGGTAAAAGCCCAGCGGCCCCTTATAGGGGCTCTTTGGACTCAGTCCTGGCGCCTTTGGCGCCAGGCTCATGTTGGACATCACTCCTGGCGCCATAGGCGCCAGGCTCATAAAGGGAGGTGTTTTGTGCACTTACCTGATGCAGACCATGCTGCACGCTTCAGGCCTCCCTGAGACCTGAAAGGGACTATTTTTTCATAGGGACTATTTTTTCACTCGGGCGTGGCCAGGGAAGGATACATACCTAGTTGGGGAAGGATACATACCTGGGACTTCTTTGGAGGCTATTTAAGCTACGCCCAGACAGCAGCTCATGCTTCACGTTGTTCTGCTTCCTGCAGCTTAACGCTCACCGTGTCTGCTCCTGCTCCTGGACTCCAGCCACGCCCGCCTCGAACCTGGAAGACCTGCAAGGAAGGAAGAGAAGAGAAAGGTGAAAACCAAGGACTATTTCAAACTTCTTACCTGCATCCGGAATCTTCTCGCCAGCATCCCTGAAGAAAGACTTCCATTTAAAAGCATCGCGTTGCTCGCTGCAGCGCCACGCTTCACTCACCTGTCCTCGAGACATCTCCCGGCACCATCGCGGCTGTCAGCATCGGACGCCACATCTCTGCACCTAGGGGAGAGAGGAAGAAACAAAAGGTGAGCAGAAGGAACACAGCAGGAAAGCCTGATTAACAGGCATAATACTTACCGGCTTTTCTTCCACATTTCGGGTCGGCGCCGCCCCGTTGGCAGGTACCGTACCCCAGCCCCTATGGGGAAAGGACAAGAGACATTTCTGGGGAATGATAAGGCCATTTAGAGGGATCGCCCTCATCACTACTCACCTCGGCAGTTTAACCCCTCGACGCATCGCCTTCATTCTGCACCTGAAATAAAGGACAGATCACAGGTTAGAAAGACAACATAAAGGGGGCCTCACTTGAACTTTGAACTTTCATACTTACGGCGCATCGCTCAGGAAAGTCAAGTGGATTTTGCCAGCGCCATTCTGAAAACCAGTGAAGTAACTGGACGAACACGCGCCCCTGCAACAGAAGCAGGATGGAGAGTTCATCCTTCCAAACCATAAGGTGAGCTTAAACCGGGGTTTGGAGGAAGTTAGAGAGGAACGAAGGGGGAAGGGGGAAAGGGGGGAGCTAGCACACTATTCTGCAGACTGTTAATCCCCTTTCTCATCTGCAGAAGGATATTCCCACGGGCCAGGCAAGCACGATTTGGAGGTCCTGTCCAATCGGTGTTCCGGGTCCTGCGCATCACGCTAGAAGAGGCCACAGCAATCCAGACTAGACCAGCGCCCCCGTGGGAACCAGGTGAGCGTTACACAAATACACAGATGCCACGTAGCACAGCCATGCCTGAACTGTCAAACTGCATGAGATGGACCTTGCTGACTACTGTCCCAGAGCCATGTACAATGGATGTGACATGACTTGACATGTAATTCACAAATTCAAAACACACAAGTGTCACAAGGTGCAATGATGCAAGGGGGCGATGGAATAGAGTAAAGCCAGACACACCATCCCATGAGGCCAGGTCACATTGACATCACACAAATGAATAGGCACGGTGAAGGGGAGACCTGGGGTTGGAAGTGAGAGAGGGCAGTGCAGTACATGGGAATGACATCCAAATGAAATACAACTACATAATCAGTCATTTCTGCTAGTGGCTTGTAGGGATACAGGAAACAGCCACAGACTGTGGGGGATGGCAGGGAGGCAGTGCATGGGTTCAATTGGTGGCTCAGAGGCCCGTGCCGAAGATCAGAGTGTAGGCAGGTGACTAGTGCATGCTCTCAGTCATCTAAGACTACAGCAGGGGAGAGGAGGAGAGAAAGCACAACACATGAGGAAGCATCAGAAGTGCCTCCAGACCTTGAGAAAGTTCACCTCCAGTTCCATTGAGGCAGTGATGCTGTACCAGAGGAAGGCCCCATCCAAAGATAGACATTAACCACCAACTAATTGCTATGAGAAGCTACTGACCCTGAGGGAGTAGCAAAGGGATGATTAAAGACCATGAGAAGGAAGCAAATTTGGAAGATGGAATAGAAGGAATTATGGCCCAAGGAACCATAAGGCCTTGTGGACAATGCACAGGGTTTGGAAATGAACAGTCGTAGCCACTGGGAGCCAGTGCCATCATCACAGTCTTAGGGAGATACAATACCTGTCCCCAAGACAAAAGGATAATTCCCACAGTCCAGTTCTGGATGAGTTGAAGAGGGAAGAGAGTAGAAGCACAGATATCTTGGTAGAGGCTGTTGCAGTAGCCTACCATAGGAATGACCAGCCCTTTGGAGACAGTGAGCTGCTGGGGGAAGGAGAGGAAAGGAAGAATACCTCTGTGGAGGTGCAGCTGGCAGGGTGACCTCTGAGAGATGTCAGAGATGTGAGGAGAGAAGGCGAGTGTGGAGTTTAAGATTCTCACAGGCTATCCGCCATCACAGGTTGGAGCAGGAAGAGGTCCAAGAGTGGCTGGACAGAGAGTGACATGGAAGGAGTGAGCAGGTGTGGTGATGAGGATCATCATGGTGTGCAGCGCATCGTTCGTATACAGTACACAGGACAACAAGCACGTGTCAGTCCACCATGACATGGTTCACCCATGGCAGTCATGTAAATGCAGGCAGAACTGCCACACAATCATTACACTTCATCCAAGCAACATACACATGTCCTGGATGCACACGCATCACCACTCACCGTACATTCCCTCATAAATTGGCAGGTCTCCCACTCCTTGGATCTGCTCAACATCAATCATATCACTAATGATCTCTTCATCTGGAGTGAGTTCCTCATCCTCTCGTGCTGACCCACCTCCAGTCACCAGAGTAGAGGTGTAGGCGGCAACCAGCTTATCTTTGGCTCGGTGCCAGAGATCATTCTAACGCTTCACTGCTTCAGCAGCTGTGTGCCTCTCATTGTCCAAGGCGTTGATTCGATCTGTGACTGGCTGCCAGTGCGCCATGCGCTGGGCAGGCGTATGTGTGCTCCATGCCCGCACAAGCATGTCATGTTCGTGTTTCCGCACGTAGTCCACGAGGATCTGGAGTTCCTCATCACTGAAGCTCCTGTTCCTCGATGTGTTGGTCTTCTGTTCCATGCCTTGGGTTTGAGCCTGTTCCCCTACTGCACGCTTTGCCTTCTTGCAAGGTCGTGCAGACCCTGAGTGGCTAGGACTACTAGGGTCAGTAGGGGCTGGAGCAATGGTGGACTGGGCTGTGGCATCACCCACTGATGCTGGGGTTGCCTTGCAGGCATCCGTACCTGGGTGCTGGTGCCAGGACCTTTCACTGCACGTGTCTTGCCCTTAGATACAAGGACATTTAACCCTGGGTGTCTGTGGGCCTGGGCCGGGACCACAACAGGCCTGGCTGGGTGACCCTGAGCCTGGGTGGTGGTTGCTGCAGCTGCCCCTGCAGCTTCTTGACCCTGCCCAGTGTGGACAGCAGATGACAATGCTGCTCCAGGACCCAGGGTGCCGGTGCCAGGACCTTTCACTGCACATGTCTTGCGCTTAGAGACAAGGACATCTGCCCCATGGTGTCTGTGGGCCTGGGCCGGGACCACAACAGGCCTGGCTGGGTGACCCTAAGCCTGGGTGGTGGTTGCTGCAGCTGCTCCTGCAGTTTCCTGACCCTGCCTGGTGTGGACAGCTGATGACAATGCTGCTTCTCGACACGGGTGCCGGGGACGTCAACATCAGCTGCATCTCCCTGATCCTGTTGGATGGGGGGCATAGGACTCGCTGCATGGCCTCGGACACCTTGGACACCTCAGACACCTCGGCCACCTTGTCTACCTCAGCCACCCTTCCCACGTGTTGCCCTCCCAACCATGGCACTGATGGAATGGTGCAATGGGAGGCACATCTATCAATTGTCCGGGGCAATTCAGTGAGGGGGCAGTGTATGTGTACGTGATGTTAAACATACCAGTGTGCTCTTGCAAGGCTCAATGTAACAAATGGGGAAAGGGGCCCTTGTACGCGACCCCTCGGTAGCCCATGTGAAACGAACAAACGTTATGCAGTATGCTGTGGCACCCATCAACACAAAAAATATGTATGCAAAGGACACGTAAGCTACTGTGATATTAAGAAAGGGGGTACGCAACACACCGGGGCACCCCCAGTATGCCAAATGCGTACGCAACGCACCGTCAGCCTCAAAAGTATACGTGCGCGGAGACAAATCCCCCACCAAAACAAAAGGCTTGCACGGTCGCAGTAGTGAAGAGATCACGTGGAAATGAAGTCCACACGTCCATATGCTATAACTCGCACAAGCGTGTGATGAACTCCAACGCACTACTTTATCCTGATCTGAATGCCACGCCCAATGCTCAGCGCGTGTCATGTAACTTACGCGCTTAGGCCCTTTCCTCTGATTTCACGCTAATGCACGCTTTCCACACGTGCAGAGTCACTCTGTTTTCTGGCTTCCCCTTTGAGCCATCTGCTGCTGCCTGCCCACTTTGTGTGGCTGCTGGCCATGTGCCCTGCAATTCTGGTGCCTGCTGTACAGCCATTGCCAGTGCTCCTCTCGTTGGACCTGTGACCACCTCTGCTGATCCAGAAGACTCCCGATGTGCCAGACCACCACTCCACAGCCCAACCGCAGGACCACCTTACCTACCCACACCTGCCTCGGGAGTTGCCATGTCTGAACCAACATCATTGGAGGCAAATAGCAACCCCCCGGCAGCGAGGAAGAGGGCAGTCAGCTTCAGTGCAAGAGAAGTTGACATCCTGGTGGAGCAAGACCTGGGGCATTATGAAGCCCTCTTCCACGGACCAACGCAAGCCGGCAAGGAAGTACGGAAGATGATCTGGCCCGACATCGTGGGTGCCATTAATATGGATGGGGTGGCACCCCATGACTACCACGATGTCCACAAGCGCTGGGAGGACTTCAAAGCCAGACCCACCACAAAGGTCCGGGCGAGCACCGACAACATGCAGGTCCTGCAGCGGTTCTACCCAGCGCTGCACACCCAGGTCATGGATTTTCAGCTCCGTCTGGAGTCTACTGGTAAGTGTCCATGTTTTGGTGTTCTCCACAGTGCATGTGCATGTTGATGTGTGGTTGGAGTGTGTACCTTTACCTTATGGCAGGTGTGCCTCTTGTACAGATGTCTGTGTGCATGTCCCAGACAATGTTGTTTCTGTTGCAATGTGTGATGCACTGCAGCATGTAATGACGTGCACATGGTTGCATACATGTGTGTGGACGTGGCCGTGTGAGAGCTGTGAGACACGGGTGCTGTCGGCAACATCATTGACATGCATGCTGTACATGTGCATGTGTCTGAGAAGTGAGTGTTTGACTGGCCAACACTCCTGGATGGATGTTACTGGAGCATTTGAGTATGTGCTTGACTCTTGCTGCCAAATTGACATTGAGAGGACTCTGATTGGATAGCTCCATGGCCTGCCTGTCAGGTGATGTGTGTGAATGAAATGTGTATGTCCCATGATGCATGTGAGAGACATGCACAATGTTGGGGGGCTGACAGTGCCTTGTCCAAGGATGTGATTGTCTGTTGTGAAGGACAGACATGATTATGCATGTGTGTTAATTGCACGTACCTGTGAGTTGTGGAGGGTGATGATGGTTGTGACCTTTGCCAGTGCAACTCATGTGCATTTGTTTTTTGCCAAACAGACATATGTTCAGTACCCTGATGTTTGTGTTCCATGTCTCCCTATCCACAGCGATGTTGGAAGAAGAGGGCGGAGAAGGTGCTGTGAAGCAAGGCACTGTGGATGCCTCCACCAGGCCCAGACGCAATGCCCAGTCACGCTCCGAGGCAATTACATCTTAGGGGAGTGAGGAGATTGGTGCTGCGTCAGAGACATCGCACGCAGCTGCTGAGGCGAGGTCCAAGAGGGCGAAGGTGGTCGTGGACCCCTCGGCCCCCGGGAGGGACAGGTGAGCTCGCACAGGGGCTATCCAATGTGGAAGACACTGGGGAGGCATCCAGGTTGGCGGGGGAGGCGGAGGAGAAGGAGGCTGCATCAGCCCAGTCCATGGGGCCCGCCAGGGGTGATGAGGTGGATGTGACTGGTGCAGTCCAAACTCAGGGGCAGGAGACAGTGCAGGTCGCCGTGAAGGTGCCTGTGCCTAATCCTGCCCCAGTGCCTGCACCTGCACCAGTGTGTGCCTGCGGCCATGCCCCAGGCCGGACCCATCCACAGGCGGTGGATGTTTCCACACAAACGGAAACATCAATACCTGCAGATGTCTCCAATCGAGACAGGGTGGAACCGGTGCTAGCCGGTATCGCAAGGTGTACAGGCACCATTCGTGATGATGTGCAGGCTTACGGTGGTGGGCTTGCACATCATCACAATGAGGTCTGGTGTCTCTGGTACTGGCTAGCTAAGTTCCTGGTCTCGAATTGGGTGCGCGAATTGCCACTTCTGCGACCCCTCCGCGTCTTCCTCTGTGCACCAGTCATCCTCCATGGTGCCTTCCAGCCCAGATACCACCAGGGCCCCTGTGTACCTGTCCCACCCACAGCGGCCCATCTGGTGGAAATGACATCCCTGCAAGAGTCGGGAGCCGAAGTTGGAACACCCGAAATGGCCACCCCTGGGGGTTGTCATCATCCCGGAGGCTGTCCTTAAGGAGCAGGCACCAGGCTATTTGGCAGCAGCAGGCTCAGAGTAGGAGGCGACAGTACTCGAGGCATAACATCTCAGGGAGGCAGGTATTGGCCATCAGGCAGGAGGCAAACGTGGACCTTACCCAAAGGATGTATTTTCTGTGTTGGAGCGTTTGGGGCAGCAGATCGAGGCAGAGCGGAAGCGGGCACGGGAGGCAAAACTCACCATGGCCAGGGCGGAGATTTCTCTGCATCGGGCAGAGAGGTAGACTGAGGTCCTCGAGGAGACTTGCAGGGAGTGGGAGAGCAGCATTTTGGAGTCACTGCAAGCCCTCAAGGTGAGAACGGAGGCTCGCCTAGGGGAATTGGACACAGTGTTCGATGATGCCCTGGCTGAGACGTTGAGGGAGCATGGTGAGGAGAAAGACTAGCCCGCTGCACTTTTTGTGCATAGTTCTTTGTGTGTCATTTACCTTTAGTTTTTTAATGATTTGGAGTGCTATTTGGACTTTGCTCAATGTTTATTTGTTCATAGTTTACTGGTGTTTTATATTTTTTCTGATCACATTGCCAGAATGTATATTTTTTTCTCATTTCGATTATTATTTTTGTAAGACTTTTATGGACATGGGGCCTCATTACGACCCTGGCGCTAAGTGAAAAACAATGGCGGTAAATGGTTACCGCCATCGTTTTCCGCCAGTCCGATCATGACCCGTGACCGTTAACTACGATGCCATTAGCGGTATCGTAGTTAACGCTGCCGCTAACTGCGCTATGTCAGGCTGAGATCCTGGTGTCTGCAGAAGCTGCTGAGCCCCCGACAATCCACCCAAAATGTGGCACTCTGAGCTGATACTATAAACTGCTCAGTTTACCTCACTTCCAGGGGAAAGGGGGAAGGGACAAATTAACAAACACCAGGCTGGAAGCTAAAGGCTAGCTGTTTCTTCACCTGTAGTAAAACATAAACATATAATACACCTTGTTATTCATGAAGTACTATACTAACCTTAATTATCAATATCCTTTACCAAATAAAGTAAAAACCATACCTGGAACTTCTCAACAAAATGCCCAGAGAAGTGATAAGCTGACTAGACTTCCTTACTAGTTGACTTGAATCTCAACGATCATTCAGCCTTCTTAGTAGGTCCATGAATGTGAAATTAACTTTGCAGGTAATCTTCTTTAAACTCAAGAAGCTTGAACAAAGTCTTAAGTTCATTAAAAGTAAATGGAAGTTCTAGTGTTTCTGGAAAGAACTTATATTTCTTCTTATTATTTTTAGAGTGTCTTTACTTAATAAAACTGTTCTTGAAACTTGCAACAAAAAATCTCACGTGGAAATATCTTGAACATGCATAAGAATCCAAACTGAGTGAAGAACGTAGATGCGCTGAAGACTAAACCGCGGGAAAAACCACACGCGCTTATCCAAGGAGCGAGAAAACTCACACGCGCTGAAATTGAAAACCGCGGGAAAAATCCACATGCGCTTTGTCCAAGATGCGAGAACACGCACACGCGCTGAAGTCGAAACCGCGGGAAAGATCCATACGCGCTTAGTCCAAGATGCGAGCACACGCACACGCGCTGAAGTCGAAACCGCGGGAAAAATCCACACGCGCTTAGTCCAAGATGCGAGCACACGCACACGTGCTGAAGTCGAAACCGCGGGAAAAATCCACACGCGCTTAGTCCAAGATGCGAGCACACGCACACGCGCTGAAGTCGAAACCGCGGGAAAAATCCACACGCGCTTAGTCCAAGATGCGAGCACACGCACACGCGCTGAAGTCGAAACCGCGGGAAAAATCCACACGCTCTTAGTCCAAGATGCGAGCACACGCACACGCGCAGAAAACCAACCGCGGGTAGAAAAAACACACGCACAATAGTATCACGCGACACCAAAGAGCTTGCGCTAGATTCTCAAGCCAAGACTTTCACGCGCAGGCTTCAGTTAACGGAAAAACCTTGCGCTTGATAGATAACGTAGCGTAGCAAAGCCAAACATACGACAGCAATATAGTTCTTAATTAATGTTTTCATATGAACTTGAAAATCAGTTTAACTCTTCTACAATGACATTATAAAAAGAGTCTTGAGTTTTAAAAGAACTTATCTTGTGAAGAGTCTTGGAAACTTATTTTCTTGGATAACTCGAAATCTTCTTACTCCTGTTCTGTGACAAAATGAAGCTCCATAAGATTCCTGTGTACTTTTCCAAAGAAGCCGCTCGACTGCTTGAAACTTGAAACCCCTGAACAAATTAAGCAGGAGCAGCTTAGTACACAACCTCTCAGCTGGGCAAAGACGATGAAAGGCAGTTTAGAATGTTCACTGTCTTCCCTATAAACAATCACCAGCCAATCAGAACTTAGACTGAGGACCTCCATCTTGGCTTGGGGCATTCTCCATAGACTGCAATGAATGTTAAGGGCAAAATTGGCTGTTTTAAAATTAAACTCATCATAACTTCCAAAAACCTTTCTATACTAATTTTCCCCATACCTAATGTAATTCATAATATGTCACTGTATCCTGACAGTACCTGACAGTACCCCCCTTCTAACGCCCAGTCCCTGGGCCTTTTTTCAATGGAAATTTCTTATGGAATCTTTCAACCAAATGAGGAGCATGTACATCACTTGCTTTTTCCCAAGTGCGTTCTTCAGGACCAAAACCCAACCAATCAATGAGATACTGTAGCTTTCCTCTCACTATTCTAGAGTCCAGAATTTTCTTAACTACAAATTCTTCTGAATCATCTTCCTCAAATACAACTGCTGAAGGAGTAGGTGTCAATCTAGTTCCTTTAACCACAGGTTTCAACAAGCTAACATGAAAAGTTGGATGAGTTTTCATATGTCTTGGTAATCTAAGGCGAACAGCCACTGGATTTATCACCCTTTCAACAACAAACGGTCCTACAAAACGAGGGCAAAACGTATTTCTTCCTTTAATTCTCAAAAATTTTGTTGATAACCATACCAAATCTCCCTCCCTATACTGGGGACTAGTCTTTCTTTTAAGGTCCGCAAATCTTTTATATTTTTGTTTACTCTCCGCCAACACCCCTTTTGCCTTCTCCAAATTTCTTTTCATGACTTCTAGTCTCTTTTCCACTTCCGGGTTTCCAGCATCATTATTGATCTCTATACTAAGAAAACGAGGATGAAAACCTCGTCCCAAATAAAATGGAGACATTGAGGTGGCATCCTTACTACAGTTGTTATATGCAAATTCTGCCACCCACAACATATCTACCCACTCTTCCCCTGTCTGTAGATAACACCTCAAATATTTCTCCAACTCCTGATTTATCCTTTCCACTTGCCCATTGGTTTCGGGATGGTAACCGGATGATAGATATACCTCAACTCCCAATCTCTTACAAAAAGTTCTCCAAAACTTAGAAATAAATTGAGACCCTCTGTCTGAGATGACCTGACTGGGAATTCCATGCAGTTTTACTACTTCTTGCAAGAAACTGTGAGCTAAACTATCGGCGGTAACCTCTCCCTTCATTGGAATGAAATGTGCTTCTTTAGTGAGTAAATCAACTACAACCAATACTGATGTACACCCCTTATCTAGTGGTAGATCCGTGATGAAATCTAAAGACACTGAGTACCAAGGCCGCGGTGGCACAGGCAAAGGTTCCAATAGCCCAGAAGGCTTTCCGATGAGGTTCTTGGATCTAGCACAAACTTCACAGGTCTTAACAAAATTAAGAGTATCTTGTCGAATTTTTTCCCACCAAAAATGTCTTCTGACCAATTCTAGTGTTTTCCGATATCCTGGATGTCCTGCCAGAACTGAATCGTGACATTCCTTCAAAATCTTTTCCCTAAGTTCAATAGATGGTAAATAGAGTCTGTCGTCTAGATAAGGCAAATCATCTTTAATCTTGCGAGCTGGATCCAAACGAACCCAATGTTCAAGTTGTGTCTCAGAAATGGATTCCTGTACTTGTTTGAAGATTTCGTTTTCTTTCTCAATTCCAGCAAGAACAAAACGTTCTGGAGCGATCAGAGGAAGTGACTCACAGACCGACTTAACTTCACTTTCTGGAAATTGCCGTGACAGAGCATCTGCTTTCTTATTTTGATTTCCTGGCTTAGAAGTAACTATAAAATCATAATCTGCAAAAAATAAAGACCACCTTAGTTGTCGAGGTGTCAGAGTTCTTGCTGTCTTCAAAAAAAGTAAATTTCGGTGATCAGTTAATACTGTCACAGTATGACGTGCTCCTTTTAAAAAATGTCGCCATTCTTCAAATGCTGTTTTGATAGCAAGAAGCTCGCGATCTGAAATGGTGTAATTTTCTTCCGCTGGTGAGAACCTCTTAGAAAAGTAGGCCACTGGATGCAATTGTCCAGTAACATTATGCCTCTGCGACAACACTGCTCCCATTGCCACATTGGAAGCATCAGCCTCTACAAAAAATGGCTTGGAAGTATCAGGATGAATCAAGATAGGAGTAGTTATGAATTTCTCCTTCAATATTTGAAAAGCCTCATTAGCCTTAACGTCCCAAACAAAAGGAACTCCTTTCTTCAAAAGTCGAGTAATTGGAGTTACTAAACTGGAGAAGCCTTCAATGAATCTTCGGTAAAAGTTGGCAAATCCTAAAAAACTCTGGATCTCCTTCACCTTCGTTGGAGTAGGCCAATCACGAACCGCTTCCACCTTTTTCGGATTCATTTCCAGACCACAAGGAGTGATCACAAAACCTAAAAATTCCACCGAATTCGTATGGAACTGACTCTTCTCCAATTTAGCGTAAAGATTATTCTCTCTCAATTTTCTCAAGACCTGTCGAACGTGAATTCTGTGTTTCTCCAAACTTTGGGAAAAAATCAAAATATCGTCAATATAAACGATAACAAAAATATCAAGAAATTCCGGGAGAACCTCATCGATAAAAAATTGAAAAGCCGCTGGGGCATTGCAAAGACCGAATGGCATCACTTGGTACTCGTACAGGCCAAATCTGGTCTTAAATGCCGTCTTCCACTCATCCCCCTCTTGAACTCGTACAAGATGATAAGCTCCCCTTAAATCCAATTTAGAAAAAATGGTGGCAACTTGGATTTGATTTAACATCTCAGAGATGAGAGGGAGCGGATACCTATTTTTTACTGTCATTCTATTTACCGCCCTATAATCTATACAAGTTCTGAGGGAACCGTCAGATTTTGGCACAAAGAACAATGGTGAGGCAGCCGGCGATTGAGAGTGCCGAATAAAACCCTTAGCCAAATTTTCCTTTAAATATTCTTTCAAATAGTCATTCTCTTTTTCTGTCAGGGCATAAACCCTACTGCAAGGTAAAATAGCTCCAGGCTCCAAATCTATCCTGCAGTCAAACAGTCTATGAGGAGGCAACTCTCCAGCTTCCTTTTCATCAAATACATCCCAAAAATCCTGATAACAAGTAGGAAGTTCACCCACTACTGCTCCAACATCAAAACCTATTGCCCCTCTTTCTGCAAGTGAAAACGAAACTGAATTCACAAATCTTTCTTCCTCTTCATGACTCTTTCCTAAGAAACAATGTTCCTTACAAAAAGTTGATTCTAGGGATACAATTCTTGCACTCCAATCTATTCTAGGATTATGCAGAGTAAGCCAGGGCATACCCAAGATTATTTTCAAGATTGGAGCGTCAATTAATTCAAAAGAGATAGTTTCCTTATGACCTCCAGTTAACTCCATCTCAAGTACCTCTGTATTATGAGTGATTGGACCTGAAGAAAGAGATGTACCATCAACTGCCCTTACCTGCTCCACTTCTTTCTTAGCCACTAAAGGAACACCTAGAATCTTTGCCAATCCTCTGTCCATAAAATTTCCTGTAGCCCCTGAATCAATAATAATTGGCCCAGAACCTAAGATTTTCTTTTCAAACATTAAGGATACGTTCACAGTTATGTGAGGAACAGCTGTCTGTATCGTGTTGGCAACTTGTTGTACTCTGCCTGAAGAATTGAAGATCTTCTTGGAGGAAAAAGGACAGTTTTCAAGGAAATGACCACTCCTACCGCAGTATAGACACAAATTATTCTCCCTTCTTCTTGTCTTCTCTTCCTTTGACAACGGACCTCTCACCCGACTCTGCAGCTCATTTACCTTTGACTTAACTTCCCTGTTCACCACCTCAACCTTAGATCTCTCTACTCTTCCTGGAAACCTAACTTCTCCCTGAGAACGTCTACGCTCTAAACGTCTTTCGGTTAAACGAAAATCTAACCGAACTACCAAATCAATTAGAGCATCTAAAGTAGTTGGTCGTTCCAAAACCCCAGCCAAAGCATCTTTCAATTCATCTTTTAAGCCCCGATAAAATAAGGAAGCCCTCTTCTCCTCTGGCCATCTACTCTCTAAAATTAAAGTTCTAAATTGAGTGATATAAGAAATCAACTCCTTTCCTCCCTGACGCAGCTCCAGTAGTTCTCCATCTACCTCTAAAGATACCTGTCTCTTATCAAACATCTTTTTAAATTCGGCCTGGAACAGGGAATAATTATTCAAAGCCAAACTCTTTTGACTCACCAAAAGACTTCCCCACACAGAGGCTTCTCCTGATAAATAGGATAATGTAAATGTGACCTTGGAAGCATCCGTTGAAAATAACTCAGGACGACTTAAGAAATGTAATTCACACTGAGTCTGAAAAATTTGAAACTTTCTCGGATCTCCCAAAAAACGCTCAGGAGCAGCCAAAGGAACTGGCATAACTAAAGTTCCTAAACCACCCACCACTTCCCTTGGAAGCCTATGTTCTTGTTCTTCCCCTACTCTCACCAACTCAGGTGGGTTTCCTGCACCTCCCGAAACTTCCACTTCTTTTTCTTGTATTTGTGTCACCTTTAAATTTAGCTCATCTATTCTTTTATTAAGATTTGAGTATTCCAGATGAGCCACCCGTAACTCTTCTCTAATTTCCCTAACCATTTCTCCCAACGCCTCCATGGCTGGCTCGTCGGGGTTCATACAGCCTGGGCAGACTTTTTTTTTTTTTTTTATAGGCCTTTCATTCTGTCAGGCTGAGATCCTGATGTCTGCAGAAGCTGCTGAGCCCCCGACAATCCACCCAAAATGTGGCACTCTGAGCTGATACTATAAACTGCTCAGTTTACCTCACTTCCAGGGGAAAGGGGGAAGGGACAAATTAACAAACACCAGGCTGGAAGCTAAAGGCTAGCTGTTTCTTCACCTGTAGTAAAACATAAACATATAATACACCTTGTTATTCATGAAGTACTATACTAACCTTAATTATCAATATCCTTTACCAAATAAAGTAAAAACCATACCTGGAACTTCTCAACAAAATGCCCAGAGAAGTGATAAGCTGACTAGACTTCCTTACTAGTTGACTTGAATCTCAACGATCATTCAGCCTTCTTAGTAGGTCCATGAATGTGAAATTAACTTTGCAGGTAATCTTCTTTAAACTCAAGAAGCTTGAACAAAGTCTTAAGTTCATTAAAAGTAAATGGAAGTTCTAGTGTTTCTGGAAAGAACTTATATTTCTTCTTATTATTTTTAGAGTGTCTTTACTTAATAAAACTGTTCTTGAAACTTGCAACAAAAAATCTCACGTGGAAATATCTTGAACATGCATAAGAATCCAAACTGAGTGAAGAACGTAGATGCGCTGAAGACTAAACCGCGGGAAAAACCACACGCGCTTATCCAAGGAGTGAGAAAACTCACACGCGCTGAAATTGAAAACCGCGGGAAAAATCCACACGCGCTTTGTCCAAGATGCGAGAACACGCACACGCGCTGAAGTCGAAACCGCGGGAAAAATCCATACGCGCTTAGTCCAAGATGCGAGCACACGCGCTGAAGTCGAAACCGCGGGAAAAATCCACACGCGCTTAGTCCAAGATGCGAGCACACGCACACGCGCTGAAGTCGAAACCGCGGGAAAAATCCACACGCGCTTAGTCCAAGATGCGAGCACACGCACACGCGCAGAAAACCAACCGCGGGTAGAAAAAACACACGCACAATAGTATCACGCGACACCAAAGAGCTCGCGCTAGATTCTCAAGCCAAGACTTTCACGCGCAGGCTTCAGTTAACGGAAAAACCTCGCGCTTGATAGATAACGTAGCGTAGCAAAGCCAAACATACGACAGCAATATAGTTCTTAATTAATGTTTTCATATGAACTTGAAAATCAGTTTAACTCTTCTACAATGACATTATAAAAAGAGTCTTGAGTTTTAAAAGAACTTATCTTGTGAAGAGTCTTGGAAACTTATTTTCTTGGATAACTCGAAATCTTCTTACTCCTGTTCTGTGACAAAATGAAGCTCCGTAAGATTCCTGTGTACTTTTCCAAAGAAGCCGCTCGACTGCTTGAAACTTGAAACCCCTGAACAAGTTAAGCAGGAGCAGCTTAGTACACGACCTCTCAGCTGGGCAAAGACGATGAAAGGCAGTTTAGAATGTTCACTGTCTTCCCTATAAACAATCACCAGCCAATCAGAACTTAGACTGAGGACCTCCATCTTGGCTTGGGGCATTCTCCATAGACTGCAATGAATGTTAAGGGCAAAATTGGCTGTTTTAAAATTAAACTCATCATAACTTCCAAAAACCTTTCTATACAAATTTTCCCCATACCTAATGTAATTCAGAATATGTCACTGTATCCTGACAGTACCTGACAGTATAGTTTACTGGTGTTTTATATTTTTTCTGATCACATTGCCAGAATGTATATTTTTTTCTCATTTCGATTATTATTTTTGTAAGACTTTTATGGACATGGGGCCTCATTACGACCCTGGCGCTAAGTGAAAAACAATGGCGGTAAATGGTTACCGCCATCGTTTTCCGCCAGGTCCGATCATGACCCGTGACCGTTAACTACGATGCCATTAGCGGTATCGTAGTTAACGCTGCCGCTAACTGCGCTAAGGGTGCACGCACGCGACCGCCCACACCGTACTTAGCGCCATGGCGGAAAGGTACGCAAATGCCGACCCAAGCGGACATGCACCTAACGCCATCACCCAGCCCGTTAAGTACCTTACCGCCATGGTGCTAATAACGCCATCGCGAACCAACCGTAAAGGGCCATGTTAAGTGAATGCAGCTGCCACAGGTGCACAGAAACAGCACAGGTGAAGGCAATACAGACTCAGGAAGTACAAAAAGAGCACACCCCACCCCTTCCCACACCCAGTCACACTCCACAATGATACCAATACGACTAGCAATGTTGGGGCTGGAGGACCTGATAGCAATGCATGTGCTACAACAGCAACAACAACAACAGGCAGCACAGAGGAGACGCAGGAGGAGAAGGAGGGCAAGGCAGGCCCAGCAAGCCCCACCAGCACAGCCAGTGCCACCACGCAGGCAGCCCCCAATCCCACGCATCAGAGCCAATCCATTCAACCTCACTGCTGAGCAGATCCACACCCTGTACCGTTTGGACCGGGACACCATCACCGCCATCGTAGACATGACACACAACGACATCGTCAGCATGATAGAAACTCCAACTGCCACCCCCCCCCCCTACTGAAGGTAGTGTCTGTACTCCACTTCCTGGCCACAGGCACCTACCAGCACACAGTGGGGCACCTGCATGGCATTTCACAACCATTATTCTCATGAACACTCATCCAAGTGCTCGATGCCCTCCTCAAGCACACAGACGACCACATCTCATTACCACGGACTGGCCAGGAGATTGCAAACACCAAAGTGGGTTTCCATGCACTAGCCGGCATACCCAGTTGCATTGGTGCCATCGACTGCACCCATGTGGAATTGGTGGTTCCACGTGCCATGGAGGTACCGTACCGCAACCGGAAACAGTTCCACTCAATCAACATGCAAATGGTCTGTGACTCCAACAAGATCATCACACATTGTTGTGCCCGATTCCCCGGATCAACCCATGATTCTATGGTCCTGAGGAACTCCACAATACCACGCTACATGGAGCGACATGCAGGGCCAAGATCCTGGCTACTCGGTGAGTCCAATGTCATGGAAGTGGGCAGGTGAATGACGTACCGATGCATACTCCACCTGGCTGAAAGGGGGGGGGGGATGATGCATACTCCACCTGGCTGAAAGGGGGGGGATGATGCATACTCCACCTGGCTGAAAGGGGGGGGGGGATGATGCATACTCCACCTGGCTGAAAGGGGGGGGATGGTGATGCATACTCCACCTGGCTGAAAGGGGGGGGGATGATGCATACTCCACCTGGCTGAAAGGGGGGGGGGATGATGCATACTCCACCTGGCTGAAAGGGGGGGGGATGATGCATACTCCACCTGGCTGAAAGGGGGGGTGATGCATACTCCACCTGGCTGAAAGGGGGGGGATGCATACGCCACCTGGCTGTGAGTAACACAGAGAACGGAGACAGAGGATGGGCACTCACAATGCATACAACCCCTCTGCATACATTGGGTGATGGCATGCAAAACAGGCCATGGGAGCCATGAGCATATACTGGTTGCATTGTGTGAATCAATTAGTGCATGTAGAAGTGAGCCAAAGTAACAGTTGGATGCAAGCCATGGTGGAACATCATGTTCTTGATCAGACAACATGACTGACACATACATTCTCGCCTACATACAGGTGATGCAGGCTATCCCCTGAAGAGGTGGCTCCTTACACCAGTCCGGAACCCGCAGAACCAGCACGAGGAGGACTTCAACCGTGCACATACACGTACTCGTGTGGTCATAGAGCAGACATTCGGCCTATTGAAGGCACGGATCCGAAGCCTCAGCAGGTCTGGTGGGGCACTCCTGTATGGCCATGAGAAGGTGGCAAAGATCGTCATGGCATGTGTCATGCTACACAATATGTGCGTCAGACGGAATGTGCCCCTGCCCCCTGATGCAGAACTGCAACCACCTGACGATGAGGATGAGGAGGGTGCAGATGGGGCGGCACCCCATGGAGGAAGCGATGCACAGGAGGGGCGTGCAATGCGCCAAAGTATCATCGACCACTGCTTCTAGCACACACGCCTGGTGTGTATCACATGGTGACTGCACTTGGGGCACTGTGTGGCTCTGGGACATGCACACTGTGGACTGTACACCAATAAAGCACACATACGCAATGAAATAGTCCACACATTTCTATTTCGGAAAGAAAAAAGTGTATTCAAACTATGAAACGTCGTGACACACCCCCTCCCACCTCCCCCCTGCACACCCCAACACACCCCCTCCCACCTCCCCCCTGCACACCCCAACACACCCCCTCCCACCTCCCCCCTGCACACCCCAACACACCCCCTTCCACCTCCCCCTGCACACCCCAACACACCCCATGTAGGTGTCAACAGATGCCTGTGACAGTGGCCACAGGCTGTTACAAGCCCCCTCTCCCGGCCCCCGGAGCACCCCTGGCTGTGGAGCGCAGGTTATGTCCGGAACGTCGCACGGGGCTGCTCTGTGCAGAACTGGCAGTGGAGGATGTCCCTGCCTGCCCCTGTGCATGCAGGTCCTGTAGGGTGATGGTGAGCTCAGTGAGCGCACGACGCAAGCCGGCAAGTTCAGCACAGATGTCCCTGGACATGGCCTGCATGGCATCCCTCAGGGTGGCAGTGCTCTGCGCTACTTCGGCCCTTAGGGTCTCTGTGGCCTGTTCAATGGTTGCCCTAGCCCCCACACATTCCACAGCATGCTCAGTCAGCATCGTGGACAGTTGTTGCTGCCGTTCTCTGATGTCCTCGAGGGACTGCTGCCCCTGCTGGCCCATGGCCAGTGCTGGTGGTGTGATGGAGGGGCTGCTCCCCTCCTGTGGAGTGAGGACTGGGCATGGGGTGGAAGGCCACTCCTCTACCTATGTGTGCCCCTGTGTGTGATCCTCATGGGGGCTGGCGTCTGAGAAACAGGGGGAATGCAGTAGGTCAGTGGGGCTTCTGACCTCGTGCTCCATGCCTGAGTCTGAACATGCAGCTATTGCAGCTGTCTCACCGATGTTGCTGCTGGCCGCTGACCCGGTGCCTTCTGTGGCAGGCAATGTCGGTAGAGGTGGAGCAGCTGCTGCTGGCCTGCTGCCTACAGGGGTGCTTGCCGGTGGGACGTCCGGTATGCTCGCAGTGGGTCCTGCTTGTTGTGGGGTCTGCCTCACTGCAGCTGAG
Organism: Ambystoma mexicanum; assembly: GCF_040938575.1. Classification (NCBI taxonomy): domain Eukaryota; kingdom Metazoa; phylum Chordata; class Amphibia; order Caudata; family Ambystomatidae; genus Ambystoma; species Ambystoma mexicanum. Next base: position 937,517,115 of record NC_090939.1, read on the forward strand.
GTTGAGGGTGCGGGGACGGTATTGATGGCCTTCTTGGCTCTCTTCGTCGCAGGGGTGTCCTGGTCCTCGGGGTGTGAATCTGTGCCTGTGATGGAGCAAAGGAGGGAAGGCGTTATTGATGGGTCTGCGGACTTTGGAATGACAATGATTGACATTATTCTGGTCAGTAGATGAGGCAGATTTCAGGCAGGGCCATGCAGGTTGTCTCCTTTTAGTGTGGAATGTGGATGCAGGTATGCGGGTGCCAGCAGTGTATACAGGGTGGTGCTCGCATGTGGCTATGGGCAGTGTTGAAATGTGTTGCATTTACACTTTAGGGCAACCTTGTGCTACACATGAATGGACTGCAGTGACTATGGCATGTCTTGTTTGAGGCACCTACCTTCATCGCCTGATGTCGGAGCTCCCCTTTCCATCCCTCCGACGCCTTCAATGGATTCCATGCCAATCGTGGTTGCACATATCTCCTCCCACGGTTGGAGTTTTAGTAGGGATTCCGACCCTCCACCGGTACCCAGGGCAAGGTTGCGGTTTGCAGAGATGACGGCTCTGATCCGTATGCGTAGGTAATCCCAGCGCTTCCTGCACTGCTGTGGGGTGCGTGGTACGGTCCCCACCGCGCTGACGCGCTCGGCCACCAGGGCCCAGATGGCCTTCTTCTTCGCTATCGCTGTCCTGGTCATTTCCGGGGAGAAAACGACACCTGCGTTGTCTTGCAGGGTCTCCGCAAGCATGCAGAGTTCCTCCCGGCTGAATCTCTCCTGGCGCTGGCGGTCACATGCCTTCTTTACAACTTTAGGCATTTTCGGGTACTTGGATGGGTGGGTGATTGGTTGGGACAGGTGTCAGGGTTGGATCTGGTGTTGTTCGGTAGGATGGCAATGGATTGTGTTTTTAAAGATGGCCGACGTGCTGTTTCCCGTTCCGGCGCGATGACGCTATTTCCGGTCCTGCTTTTTACGGCCACCGCAAATTACGGTAGCCGCTAATTACGCTGGGCGCTAATTACGGTTGCCGCTACTTACGGTGGCGGAAGTGCACCTTGCTCGCTTTACGATGCCGGTAGGGGCCTTTTCCGCCATGGCGTTAATTGCATTACCGCCATGGCGTAATGCTCGTGCGCGATGGGTCGTAATGTGGCGCTCTTTACGCCATCGGCCCACGGCGTAAACGCTCATTACGCCATGGCGGTAATGACGGAAGATTACCGCCTGGGTCGTAATGAGGCCCATGGACCTATTTTGTAACTTTTACTTTTTCAATGTACATAATTGGATTTTTAGTTTGGAAATTTGAACATTTTCTTAATTTTCCAATGTACATATTTAAATTTTTGTTTTGCAGTTTGTATGACATGAATACAACTGGTTAATATATTTTGATTTGATTACTCACAGTAATGGCTTCTCTGACTTTTTTCCCCAAAATGTACTGATTTGTTTATCTGTTTTGCCAGCACAGAGGACTTTTGCTTCAGAAATTCATCATCAGCTGTACTCACCGGTCACAGCTCGTAGCTCCAGTCCCAGGAGGGGCGGAGCTCTCTTGGTGGTCACGTGAGGAGTCACGTGACAAGAAGCGGAAACAAAACACACCCTCGCGGCGTTGAGCCCGGTAGGTGTAGAGGGCAGAGGCTGTTGTGCGGCTGTTAGATGCTGGTGGTGCTACATTCAGTCGGGAAGTGTGGCTAAGTGCAGTCTGCGGCAGGGAGACACGAAGGCAGCAAGGTAATTGCGAGATTTATTCATTCTGAAAGACTTGTATATCAACCTGGTACTTCCGAAATCCTAGTAAATTTGGCCAGGTCTTACTGACTAACTGCTTATAATGGTTGACTCCCTGGTCACAAAGCCCTCGCCACATAGGACAGGGGCGTGTTGCTACCCCGAGGTAGCCATTACATGCAGTACTGCCTCATTTGAAAACATTTTACAAATAAATGTGGAAACGGCTGAGGAGGTGGTGAACGGATCAAATTCAGGAGAAGGGGAAGGCTCCCACACACAGCTTCACTTACAGCCCCAACAGTCTTCCAAGACTTCGGATACATCATGCCACCCATAGAAATTGAAAATCGAGGACTTTTTAATAGCACAGTGTCCACTGACGATATGGGTCAGAGCACGAAACCACAAACAGGACCGTCCCCTAAGGACACAGTGCGGGAGGTTTCCCCTAATTCGATTCCCTTAAATTCTACTCTCTCCTCCCCAAAGGATTTGGGCGCAAATTATGATGATGAGACGGGTTCTCTAAGGCCAACCGCATCTCCTGTTGTGAACCCCTTTGTCTTCGGTTCTTTAAATGGGAACAAAAGAGATCAGCTCCCAGCAAAAAAAACGGATAACGGCTGGAAACCCTCTGGGATTTCCTTACTGAACACCGATTTCCACACAAACTATTCAAGTACGAACCAGCAAAACAGGGTGACTACTCGAGAGTGTCTTCTGGATCCCTCTACGCCACGGTCTAGATCCCAACAAATGTTCACTTCAGGGTCGTACACATTTATCCCTGAGCGTAAGGGGTCATCACCAAATAAATGGGAGGGGCCTCTTGCCTCAGTTAACAAAATTCTACCTCAGGGAACCCCACAAAGATTCCACAAAGGAGTATTCCCTCAGCAAGCGCCGTTTCCAAGTAAACGGCAAAGAAGACAACCCTCTCCCACAGACGAGGATCTCTTGTCCGTCTTGGAATCAGCTCAAGGAGATGCCCCTTCTAAAAAGGATCACCAAATCGATCCTGGAATGATCACAGCTTTTGCTCTTGTAATGGCCCCCTTTATGAAACTTATAGAGTTGCAAAATGATCAGCTTCTTGACCATACGACAACAATTGCAATGATGTTTTCTAAAATGATTTTTATAGAAGGCTTCGTCTCTGCAATTCAGTCGAAACTCGAAAAAAATGACGAACACACAACAGATATTTTGAAAAGTATCATCGAGCCAATCATAAAAGAAAAAGAAATAAGAAGATCGGAAAGGACAAGTCTTCGGTTAGGGAGTGCAGGTGGCCTGGAGAGTGGTCCGTCTTCCCTGGAGCAGACTCAAAACCAGCAGGTGGTTTTGCCTACAAAGAGTACTCTTGAGGAATTTTCCACTACTAAATATAAGGACAGTTCTACCAACACGGACCCTTCTGTGCGGGCAATTAGCCCAGCAACGAAGGAGGGTAGGCGAGCACCGAAAGAAGGATGTTCAGCGTCTTCCATTGCAACTAATATTCTGCCCCTGGTTACACAGGATCAGCTCGAGGCCCCAGTGACAACTAGCAAAATCAAATTGTTTGACCTATTTAGGAAACCAAAATCAGGTTTATCCCCATTGAAGGAAGGTTTACTTAAAGTAAACAAGAAAGGCGACAAAAACTATGGGAAAATGGTTATACCAACGCATAAACCTATAGGACAGAGACCTTTGCCTATAAGGAAACCCATATTGAGATCTAAAATCGCCACTGGTCTATCCCTTCCAAGGAACTTGGCACTTCCCTGCAAACCGCCAATTCATGAGAGACCAGTAAAAAAAACAGAAATTGCTTCCGCTGCCCGCCCAAAAGTGAGTCCTGATGAGTCCCCACACCCACTGGACATCACGTTGACAAATGACAACATGGACATTTCTCTCATGGACTTATCTGTTTACTCAGACATAAACACCTCATGGGAGGGGGAGTCGGGATCGAATACCTCCGGAATGGAAAGTGGTACCGAGGACGAAGACCCAGAAATATACAGCAAGATAAAAAAAGTCGACTCTAAAGGGGAGACGAAGGCTCAGACGATCAAAGACAGGGTGGTGCGGCTAGTGTCCTTTAAAAAGCCCTCAATGCCCACGTTGTCGATTCCGAACTCGGACTTCGACAAAAAACTCAAGTGGAAAACCAGAGTGCATTCCGTTAGAGAAAAATCGGCCAGCCCCACAGAAAAAGAAAGGGCAGACATACATCCATCCAATGCCTTGGTTTACACAACACTGGAAGACAGAAGGAACTTTCTTGTCCAGAGATCCCTGGAAACTACCAGTAATAAAGGAGTCAGCCCTGACGCGACAAAGGAAATAAAAAGAACAGTGTCATGGGCAGAAATGACTGAGAGAAAGCCGGCATGTGGGCCCAATAATCAGAATGCCCACAAAGGACCGGGGGCAAAAAATGCTAAGGAACACTATAGAATACTACTGGAAAGAACTCTAGGCTACGAAGACAACTTAATTATGAATCGGGCTAACGTTATGAGGCTCTTACGATCCCTGGATCATCCCGAGAAATTAAAATCGAGGGATTTAGACTGGATCGAATAATCCATAATGAACAGCGACACGACAGTGTGATTCTTCACACAAGTGATCAAAACACTAAAAACTCACTCTTAGAGCGGGGCCCAAAACTTAACTTATGTGGATTCGTGCTTAGGGAGTTGGAGGAGGAAAACAGATCCGACCGTGTAGTTACAAAGGACCCGAAACATCTACTACATAACCACCGAAGTACCACTACCAAACCCTATAAGGAACATCTGATGAAAGCAGGAAATAGTGGTAGAGGGACCCGAGAGGTTGATAGTAGAGGAGACCAAGTGCATATTCAATCCGAAAAAGCAGGACTAAACTTGGTGAACAATCAAGACGACTGGAGTTGGCTGGCAGGGGCTCTATCTGCTAAGTCATAACGCCAACACCTATCTACGAGTGCCCACTCCAACTCCAAATCAAAAGGGATAAAGATCATGAGTTGGAATACAAGGGGTGATGTGCATTTACTTGGCAATTCAGCAACACACCTGTCCTCTTACGACCTATTTTGCTTGCAAGAAACCTGGTTGTGTGATCTACCTCTTCTGGACAGGTTCGAGCTATATTTAAACCCCGCAACAAAGGGCACGAAAGGTAGACCGAGCTCGGGTTTACTGTTGGGGGTAAAGCGCAATAGTGGCATAAAGGTGTTCTCTTCTCTAAACAGAAACCCTTGGATCCAACTCACTAGGATTTCATCCATGTCAGAACCAGCTTCACTTACTCCAGACTGGCAGTTGCTCATATGCAACGTATACTGGGGCCCGATAGCCCGAGATGAGGACAACCTCATGGAAGTTCTACTGGAAGCCATAGACGACGCCAGGATTGAATGCCCATTACTCGAAATTCTGCTATGTGGTGATTTGAACATGGAATGTTACGACAAGAAGCAGAGGAAAATAGAGTTCCTGCCTTTGAACGCCTCAAAAAATATAACGAGAGGCGTGGCCATGGAGAAGGAACTAATAGCCAGGAACATACACATGGGAACTTGGCGGGCGACAAACCGGCCACCCCTACATGGAAACGGGGTGCCCAAACAAGTACATTGGACTATATTTTTGCATCAGAAAACCTCTTTGGCAAATTAATATCGTTGGAAGTGATCCCCACGATCCAGAGTGATCACAACATCCTGGAACTCAAATCTGAGGCCTGGAACAAGCTCCCGTCTGCACCAGGCAAACATCTACCAAACCAGTTTCTTGAGTCAACTCCTGGGGGCAATAGACTACGTATAGGAAGAAAAGAGATGGCCCTGGTGCTGGATTCCTTAATCAAGGACCAAGGTCCCAACTTGACAGAATATGCTGAAACACTGAAGATCTTTCGCCCAAAAGTAATCGCCAAGGAAATTCACCAATGCAAGCGGCACTACTATGATCATCAAGTAGTGACAAAAAAAAAACTGGTAAAAAAAGCCAGGAGGTTATATATTAAAACCAGTGCACCAGCTGACTTAGTCCTGTATACAAAAGCTAGAAACACCTACAGGAATTGGCTTAAGCAACACAAACATCAAATAATGCAACAAGACAGTGAGAAGATGCTTCACCTACTATCTACTAAAAACATCACTGGTATTTGGAAGCTGATCAATGAAATAAACATCCCTTCTGACTCAAAAATGGTAAATCCAATAGCCGCAGAAGTTTGGGAAACTCACTTTCGGAACCTTTACTCTATGGGGAAAATCTGTGGTCCTGCCTCATTCTTACCATCGAATGAGCCTTGGGACTTCAAATTTGGAAAACAAGATATTCTAGACCTCATTAAACAGTCAAATTCTTCAAGGACCGCAGGACCTGATGGACTTACTAACGACATCCTCAAAAGGGACCCGGAAAAATGGGCTTCGTTTATGTTGGCTTTGTACAACAACATAACAAGACTAAAAAAGTTACCTAAATCTTGGACGACGTCCATAATTGTGCCGATCTTTAAGAAGGGAGATAGGTCCGTGCCCACAAACTACAGACCGATTGCCCTTTTGGACGTCGTCGGCAAAATATTTGCAGCACTAATTTTGAAACATCTAAATGATTGGAGTCGGCTGGCAGACCATTTGGACCCTTGGCAATCAGGCTTTCGAAAGGGCATTGGAACATCCTTAAATGTGCTACTCATAAATATAATCAAATGTATGGTTAAGGCCAAGAAATACAAGAACATCTATATCGCGTCAATAGACTTGGAACAGGCATTCGATTCTGTTGACCGCGGAATGCTATGGCATAAATTGAGGAAATGGGGATGTCCGACCAACCTGAGAGAACCTCTGGAAGCACTACACACGGGGACAACCCTCAAAGTAAGGTTGGACAGACAGGGCAACCTCTCAAACAATGTGGTGGCCATGAATGGTCTGAAACAGGGCTGTCGGTTGGCTCCTGCTGTTTTTTGCCTTTTTATATCCGATATGCAGGAAGCTTTCGAAGCAGTGAGGTGTTTCCCCCCAAAAATCGCAGAGACCGTCGTGGAAGGCTGTTATTTGCGGACGATCTTTTGTTGCTAGACCAGACGGCCGTCGGACTTCAGCTCAGCGGCAACTAAAGGCACTCGAGTTATACACACAAGGAAACGGCCTCCGTATAAATCCGAAAAAATCAAAGATCTTGAGGCTAGGACCTATCATCGGCATGAAAAATCTAAGGTGGTACCTATCCGGGGAAGAAGTACCAGTGGTCTCGTCCATGATATACCTTGGAGTAACCTTAAACAACAGCATCCAAGACGGTCCAGGTATCAGCAGGCTTAGAAGTAAAGTTATGAACTTAGCTTCGCAAGCTTTGTTAATCAAGCGACGATACTGTTCCTTTTCCCTTCGTCCTCTGATAGATTTCTATAAACTGAAAGTTGTGCCAATTCTCACTTACGCAGCAGAGGCAAATTTCTTCATCAATTCAGACGTTTGGAAACTGTTGGAGGGCTTATTCTGGAAAAGGGTATTGGGCTTACCGACATCAATTCCAATGGAAAGTGTGCGTAAGGAACTGGGCCTATCCTCCCTTTACATATCTACGGTCTGGAAATCCCTGACACTCCTTGGCAAATGTCTGCACCCCCAGGAAAGAAGTAGATTTGTGGCAATTAATGAAGCAATCAAAAGACAACTGATTCCGGTCCTAACCAAGTGGCAAATAATTTGTTTAGAAATCCTGAATACCATAGCACTAAAACCAGACAATCTTATGTTAAATCCGCTCATGGTAAAGAGGAAACTCTTGGACTGGGACTGGATAACCACCCTGGACAGGCTTAGTGTTTTGCCATCAATCACCCAAGGTATGGACGAGCACTATTGCAGAGGCACCGTCCATCCGTACTTGGACAAATGTCCCTCAAATACGGAAAGGCAGCGGTTCTTAAAATTCAGACTAAACCTCTTCCACACAAGAGAAGTTCTAGGGAGAAGAAACAAAAAAGAGGAAAAACCCAGTTTGCTGTGTCGAGGTTGTGGGCAAGAGGCTGAAACCTTACAGCATCTAGTGATGAACTGTGTTACCTTAACTAAGCCCAGAGAGAAATGGTTGGGGACGCACCTTTCAAATTTAAGTACTTTAACCTTGCAGGACAGGTGGCTAATCCTGAGAAGGGGGGGAAAAGTATCTATGACCTTGGCTTTGTTGAACTTTATCAGAGAAATTTTTACAATTCAATTCTGGACATTTAGTTATTTTACTTGAGCTATACTGTTTCTCCCCTATATATATAATTGATGTTATTGTGTTTTTTTTTCTTTCTTTTTTTTAAATTCTTTTTCTTTTTATCTTCATAATGCATTTAAAGTTTCCTTTGGTAACTAATTGATGCAATAAAATAAAATAAAAAAAAATAAAAAAGTTTATCTGTTTGGTGTCCAGGTGAGGACCATTGTTGGTCATGTGTGTGCTTACTTGCATGCATGTGTCATGTTTGCTATCCATTTGCGTGCTGCAGTTACACATGTGCAGGACCAGTGGATGTGTGTGAAGGGGGAGTTTCAGTCTGCACGGTGAAGTCTCATTTGCTATCACATGTGCACCATCACTGTGTATTAGTCCTTACTGTGTTGGGGGAGGGGGGAGCATGGGTTGGGGGGTTTGATTGGAGTGTGAAATGTTCACAATATTTGCCAGGAATTGATTCAAGCAGTGTTACGCATTTGGCATGCTTTGACCTTCAACAGCATGTGTTTGTGCTGTTTTCATTAACTGTGCTGTTGTTGGGCTTCTTGCACTGGCAGTCACTTTTGCCATTTCTCAGTTTTTATATTTTGGCCGACTAATGCAGCAGTCTGTGTGGGTAACGCACTTTCTGATTGCCATGTAGTTTTCAGAACTTGAGTCACTCCGCTTTGTTTGTGCTTTTGGTACTCCTCTGACCTGCAGAACTCCCATCGGAATCTGCAATGGTCACGTGGCTGCCCTCTGAACTTGGGCAAAAGTCCCCTTGCACGCCACTTGCACACCAGCTCTGCCTCCCTGGCCTCTACCACACTTGGACTGTTTTTATGTATGGCAACAGCCACCTACCTGACTTAACACCTGCTGTTTGAACTCAGCCTTGGACTTGACACCGGCTGGGCGCAGTTTCTTTATTTTCTTCATTGCTATATTTGTTATGGTGTCCTTCACAATTACTGCACTGCCTCCTCACCCAAACCCGTTTTCTCCTTCCCCACTTCCCATGCACCGGCGCCATCTCAATGTCACATGGCCAACCAACTTCATTGTCTCTGTTGTCGCTGTGTTCATCATCCCCGGACTCTTTGCGGCTTCTTACACTTGTGTATGTGCGCATTGTGATTGACATGTCATTTGATAAGATGTCATGTCATGTCCTTCACAAATGGAAGGGACAGTGATGTGTTTATTGGGTTATCTGTTCTGCTAATATCAGCTCATTGTGGCTCTGGCCCTGACACGCCTGGACAGTGTCTGCTCATGTGACACACATTGAGGGTGCTTAGGATTCTGTCACTGCGTGACTATTTTGACATTGGGATTATTTACATCAGTTTGTCACATAGGGCCTCATTACACGGAAGGCGGTGAGCCATGGTGCTATTAGCGCCATGTCTCATGCCGGTAAAATACCGGCACCGCTTTGGCGGAAAGGGGATTTACCGCCCCATTCCAAGGTTGGTGGGGCGGTAAATCCCCCTTCCGCCATTGCCCTTCCCCATTCCCATTTCTGCCCCATAGGGCTCTATGGGAATGGGGAAGGCGCTAATTACGGCACCGCAATTTTGCGGTGCCGTAATTAGCTACGAGGTCCCTTAGCGGGTTGGTTTTTAATGCCTGCAAAAAGCAGGCGTTAAAGCACCAACCCGCTAAGGGACCTCGTAGTAAGGCGGTAATGGTTAACGGTCACCGTTACCATTAACGGTGGCCGTTAACCATTACCGCCTTCCGTGTAATGAGGCCCATAGACTGTAGGGCCTGACTTTACCATTCACTTGTGTGATGTGTATGTTGGAAGATGGTTGCAGACTGAAATTGTGTTTGAGCAGCTACCACACTGAAGGATGTGGCACATATGTATGCATTTGTTTTTGTTTGCATGGTATTTTTTTAACAGGAGCTTCAGGGTGGTGTCACTACACGGCAGTAAAGGTGCTCAACACACTATCGATGGAGTGTACATGTGTCACAATGTCACCAACCAGGATGCAGGTGATGTCCGGTCGGGAGGGGGCTGCCTGCAGGGTGGCATCACGGGTGATATGGGCTGGGGGGTCCCATGTAGTGGGGTGTCATAGGTGTTGTAGGCTGCCTGCAGGCTGGGGTGATGGGGGCAGGCAGCACCCATGTAGTGGGGGCTGGCTGCGGGTTCGGGTGATGGGGGCTGGGGTGTCACAGGTGTTGTGGGTTGCCTGCAGGCTGGGGTGATGGGGGCTGGGTGTTCCCATGTAGTGGGGGCTGCATGCGGGCTGGGGGTTCCCATGTAGTGGGGGCTGCCTGTGGGCTCGGGTGATGGGGGCTGGGGTGTCACAGGTGTTGTGGGCTGCCTGCAGGCTGGGGTGATGGGGACTGGGACTGTGGGCTGCCTGCAGCCTGGGGTGATGGGGACTGGGGGTCCCATGTAGTGGGGGCTGCCTGCAGGCTGGGATGATGGGGGCTGGGGAGGTCCCATGTAGTGGGGGCTGCCTGCAGGCTGGGTTGATGGGGCTGGGGTGTCACAGGTGTTGTGGGCTGCCTGCAGGCTGGGGTGATGGGGGCTGGGGGATCCCATTAGTGGGAGCTGCCTGCGGGCTATGGTGATGGGGGCTGGTGGGTCCCATGTAGTGGGTGCTGCCTGCAGGCTCGGGTGATGGGGGTTGGGGGTCCCATGTAATGGGTGCTGCCTGCGGGCTCGGGTGATGGGGTCTAGGGGGTCCCATGTAGTGGAGGCTGCCTGCGGGCTTGGGTGATGGGGGCCGGGGTGTCACCGGTGTTATGGGCTGCCTGCAGGCTGGGGTGATGGGGGCTGGGGTGTGGGTGTCCCGTCAGGAGGGGTCTGCTTCCTGTGGATTTGTGTGGGTATCACGTGTTGTTTTGGTGCGAATAGGGTGTGGACAGGGTACGCGTGACTCTCCACGCAATTTGTCTGGGGTGCAGACGGGGTACGCGCTGAATTTGCATGAAATTTGTCTGGGGTGCGGACGGGATACATGCTGAGTTTTGACATGAATTGGCTGGGGTGCGGACGGGGTACGCGCTGAGTTTGCATGCAATTTGGCTGGGGTGCGTGCGGGGTACATGCTTGGTTTTCACATGATTACCCTGTACGCACCCCAAACAAATCACGTGAAACCTCAGTGAGGACCCTGTTCGAACATAGACAAATGACTTGGAGACTCAGTGCGTACTCCGTCCGCACCCCAGAAAATGTGCATGGAAACTCAGCACTTACCCCGTCCGCACCTAGCCAAATCGCGTGGAAACTCAGCGCGTACCCCTTCTGCACCCCAGACAATTTGCATGGAAACTCAGCCCAACCGCCCAAGCACTCCTCTGCAGCATCCTTTATGGGAGAATAGGGACACACTTGGATCTAAACTCCCCCTGAATTGCACCAACTTGATCTGTGCACAACTTAAGTGTTACCCCAAGCATAAAGGCCGTCCTGCCAACATGACAAAACTCTTGCTGGGCAATTTCAAATTTTGGTAGAAGGTACTGACCAGATACCTTTTCAAACTATGGTAAACCTTACCAAAAATGTCCTCCATATGGATGTAAAGCACAATGGGATCACAACCAAATATGCAAAAGGCCACTCATTCCATTGTTATGTTACGGTCCTCTGCTTTTTTATTTCGTTATTTAACCCATCAATACAATTAATAACTATATACAGTAACTACTGGCTGAAGTTTTATTGCAGGAAAAAGAACACAAGTGCAGTACGGTAAAGTGTATGCAGTGGTTGAGCAAAGAGTTTCCTACTACTGAGTGGAATTGTAGGAGACGAAGGGGAAGGAATGCCAAATTGTGTAAGAGATGGCTGACAGCTGCCAGTTGACCAGCCAGGTTTCATTTGAGTATATCGAATGATAAAACAAAGAATGGATTTTTAATAAACCATAAACATCTTTTGGTTGTTTTTGGGGGGGTTCCCCACCACCAAGCCCCCCTTTTTTGAAATACTTTTCTCACATCCCATAACCCAAAAACTACTATTCCCATTCCCAATAACATACATATATATATATATATATGGGCCTCATTACGACCCTGGCGCTAAGTGAAAAACGATGGCGGGAAATGGTTACCGCCATCGTTTTCCGCCAGGTCCGATCATGACCCGTGACCGTTAACTACGATGCCATTAGCGGCATCGTAGTTAACGCTGGCGATAACTGCGCCAAGGGTGCGCGCACGCGACCGGCCACACCGTACTTAACGCCATGGCGGAAAGGTACGCAAATGCCGACCCAAGCGGACATGCACCTAACGCCATCACCCAGCCCGTTAAGTACCTTACCGCCATGGTGCAAATAACGCCATCGCGAACCAACCGTAAAGGGCCATGTTAAGTGAATGCAGCTGCCACAGGTGCACAGAAACAGCACAGGTGAAGGCAATACAGACTCAGGGAAGCACAAAAAGAGCACACCCCACCCCTTCCCACACCCAGTCACACTCCACAATGATGCCAATACGACTAGCAATGTTGGGGCTGGAGGACCTGATAGCAATGCATGTGCTACAACAGCAACAACAACAACAACAACAGGCAGCACAGAGGAGACGCAGGAGGAGAAGGAGGGCAAGGCAGGCCCAGCAAGCCCCACCAGCACAGCCAGTGCCACCACGCAGGCAGCCCCCAATCCCACGCATCAGAGCCAATCCATTCAACCTCACTGCTGAGAAGATCCACACCCTGTACCGTTTGGACCGGGACACCATCACCGCCATCGTAGACATGACACACAACGACATCGTCAGCATGATAGAAAGTCCAACCGCCATCCCCCCCTACTGAAGGTAGTGTCTGTACTCCACTTCCTGGCCACAGGCACCTACCAGCACACAGTGGGGCACCTGCATGGCATTTCACAACCATTATTCTCACGAACACTCATCCAAGTGCTCGATGCCCTCCTCAAGCACACAGACGACCACATCTCATTACCACGAACTGCCCAGGAGATTGCAAACACCAAAGTGGGTTTCCATGCACTAGCCGGCATACCCGGTTGCATTGGTGCCATCGACTGCACCCATGTGGAATTGGTGGTTCCACGTGCCATGGAGGTACCGTACCGCAACCGGAAACAGTTCCACTCAATCAACGTGCAAATGGTCTGTGACTCCAACAAGATCATCACACATTGTTGTGCCCGATTCCCCAGATCAACCCATGATTCAATGGTCCTGAGGAACTCCACAATACCACGCTACATGGAGCGACATGCAGGCCCAAGATCCTGGCTACTCGGTGAGTCCAATGTCATGGAAGTGGGCAGGTGAATGACGTACCGATGCATACTCCACCTGGCAGAAAGGGGGGGGGGGATGATGCATACTCCACCTGGCAGAAAGGGGGGGGGGGTGATGCATACTCCACCTGGCAGAAAGGGGGGGGGATGATGCATACTCCACCTGGCAGAAAGGGGGGGGGGATGATGCATACTCCACCTGGCAGAAAGGGGGGGGGATGATGCATACTCCACCTGGCAGAAAGGGGGGGGGGGATGATGCATACTCCACCTGGCAGAAAGGGGGGGGGATGATGCATACTCCACCTGGCTGTGAGTAACACAGAGAACGGAGACAGCGGATGGGCACTCACAATGCACACAACCCCTCTGCATACATTGGGTGATGGCATGCAAAACAGGCCATGGGAGCCATGAGCATATACTGGTTGCATTGTGTGAATCAATCAGTGCATGTAGAAGTGAGCCAAAGTAACAGTTGGATGCGAGCCATGGCGGAACATCATGTTCCTGATCAGACAACATGACTGACACATACATTCTCGCCTACATACAGGTGATGCAGGCTATCCCCTGAAGAGGTGGCTCCTTACACCAGTCCGGAACCCGCAGAACCAGCACGAGGAGGACTTCAACCGTGCACATACACGTACTCGTGTGGTCATAGAGCAGACATTCGGACTATTGAAGGCACGGTTCCGAAGCCTCAGCAGGTCTGGTGGCGCAATCCTGTATGGCCATGAGAAGGTGGCAAAGATCGTCATGGCATGTGTCATGCTACACAATATGTGCGTCAGACGGAATGTGCCCCTGCCCCCTGACGCAGAACTGCAACCACCTGACGATGAGGATGAGGAGGGTGCAGATGGGGCGGCACCCCATGGAGGAGGCGATGCACAGGAGGGGCGTGCAATGCGCCAAAGTATCATCGACCACTGCTTCTAGCACACACGGCTGGTGTTTATCACATGGAGACTGCACTTGGGGCACTGTGTGTCTCTGGGACATGCACACTGTGGACTGTACACCAATAAAGCACACATACGCAATGAAAATGTCCACACATTACTTTTTTTGAAAGAATAAAGTGTATTGAAACTATGAAATGTCGTGTCACACCCCCTCCCACCTCCCCCCTGCACACCCCAACACACCCCCTCCCACCTAACCCCTGCACACCCCAACACACCCCCTCCCACCTCCCCCCTGCACACCCCAACACAGCCCCTCCCACCTCCCCCCTGCACACCCCAACACACACCCTCTAGGTGTCAACAGATGCCTGTGACAGTGGCCACAGGCTGTTACAAGCCCCCTCTCCCGGCCCCCGGGGCACCCCTGGCTGTGGAGCGCAGGTTACGACCGGAACGTCGCACGGGGCTGCTCTGCGCAGAACTGGCAGTGGAGGATGTCCCTGGCTGCCCCTGTGCATGCACGTCCTGTCGTGTGTGGGTGAGGCCAGTGACCGCACGACGCAAGGCCGCAAGTTCTGCACAGATGTCCCTGGACATGGCCTGCATGGCATCCCTCAGGGTGGCAGTGCTCTGCGCCACTTCGGCCCTTAGGGTCTCCGTGGCCTGTTCAATGCTAGACCTAGCCCCCACACATTCCGCGGCATGCTCATCCAGCATTGCGGACAGTTGATGCTGCCGTTGAGTGATGTCCTGGAGGGACTGCTGGCCGTGCTGGCCCATGGCCAGTGCTGGTGGAGTGATGGAGGGGCTGCTCCCCTCCTGTGGAGTGTGGACATGGCATGGGGTGGATGGCCACTCCTCTACCTCTGTGTGCCCCTGTGTGTGACCCTCATGGGGGCTGGCGTCTGAGAAACAGGGGGAATGTAGTAGGTCAGTGGGGCTTCTGACCTCGTGCTCCATGTCCGAGTCTGAACATGCAGCTGTTGCAGCTGTCTCCCCGATGTTGCTGCTGGCCGCTGACCCCCTGCCTCCTGTGGCAGGCAATGTCGGTGGAGGTGGAGCAGCTGCTGCTGGCCTGCTGCCAACAGGGGTGCTTGCCGGTGGGACCTCCGGTATGCCTGCAGTGGGACCTGCTTGTTGTGGGGTCTGCCTCACTGCAGCTGAGGTTGAGGGTGCAGGGCCGTTGTTGATGGCCTTCTTGGCTCTCTTTGGCGCAGGGGTGTCCTGGTCCTCTGGGTGTGAATCTGTGCCTGTGGTGGAGCAAAGGAGGGAGGGCGTTATTGATGGGTCTGCGTACTTTGGAATGAAATGTTTGACATTATTGTGGTCAGTGGATGAGGAAGATTTCAGGCAGTGCCATGCAGGTTGTCTCCTTTTGGTGTGGAATGTGGATGCAGGTATGTGGGTGCCAGCAGTGTATGCAGGGTGGTGCTCGCATGTGGCTATGGGCAGTGTTGATATGTGTTGCATTTACACTCTAGGGCAACCTTGTGCTACACATGATTGGACTGCTGTGACTATGGCATGTCTTGTTTGAGGCACCTACCTTCATCGCCTGATGTCGGAGCTCCCCTTTCCATCCCTCCGACGCCTTCAATGGATTCCATGCCAATCGTGGTTGCACAGATCTCCTCCCACGGTTGGAGTTTCAGGGGGGATTCCGACCCTCCACCGGTACCCAGGGCAAGGTTGCGGTTTGCTGAGATGACGGCTCTGACCCGTATGCGTAGGTCATCCCAGCGCTTCCTGCACTGCTGTGGGGTGCGGGGTACGGTCCCCACCGCGCTGACGCGCTCAGCCACCAGGGCCCAGATGGCCTTCTTTTTCCCGATCGCTGTCCTGGTCATGTCCGGGGAGAAAACGACACCTGCGTTGTCTTGCAGGGTCTCCGCAAGCATGCAGAGTTCCTCCCGGCTGAATCTCTCCTGGCGCTGGCGGTCACATGCCTTTTTCACAGATTTAGGCATTTTCGGGTACTTGGATGGGTGGGTGGTTGGTTGGGACAGGTGTCAGGGTTGGGTCTGGTGTTGTTTGGTAGGATGGCGATGGATTGTGTTTTTCAAGATGGCCGACGGGCTGTTTCCCGTTCCGGCGCGATGACGCTATTTCCGGTTCGACTTTTTACGGCCGCCGCTAATTACGGCCGCCGCTACTTACGGTGGCCGCTACTTACGGTGGCCGCTACTTACGGTGGCGGAAGTGCACCTTGCTCGCTTAACGATGCCGGTAGGGGCCTTTTCCGCCATGGCGTTAATTGCATTACCGCCATGGCGTAATGCTCGTGCGCGATGGGTCGTAATGTGGCGCTCTTTACGTCATCGTCCCACGGCGTAAACGCTCATTACGCCATGGCGGTAATGACGGGCGATTACCGCCAGGGTCGTAATGAGGCCCCGCCACGGTAGTGGCCATGTAGTTATGGTTAAGTTGCTGTTTCCATAGGAAGAGCACTTTTTGGGTGGCTTATAACTTCGCTCCCCCTGGACGAATCCTCACCAAACTTTGCAAAACAAGTATATGGCCCACTCTAAATTAATTTGCAAAGTTTAGTGAGGATTCGTCCAGGGGGGGCAAAGTTATAGGGGGGGTCCCAAAACTTTTTTCCCCCCATAGAATGGGGAAAAAACTTTGCTTGTGCCTACAGCCCAAACCACTGGACGGATTTTCACAAAATTTGGACCAGGAGTAGCGACTTGGTCCCGAAAGCGTGCTTTTGCAGATTTGGTGAAAATACGTCCAGTAGTTTTATTTAAAATGACCAAAAAGTAGGTCATAAAAAATTAGTGATATCTGTGTTCGGTCCGCTGACACACTTCCCTGTTCGCTCCGTGGACAGTGTCCTGATTGGCCAATCGGCTTGCGTGATGTCCGCAGACATGCAACGTGTTCGCTGATTGGACGGCGTGGAGCGTGAAGCGCGTCAGATTTTCGGTAGCGCCTGCCATCTTGGATTCGCGGACGTCCGCGGTCAACGCAGTGAAACCTGGTTTAAAATTTGTATTTAGTAGAGTGTGTTGGTGTGTAAGAGTGTTTGGGGAGGGTGGGAAGTATGAGATAGGTTAAATGTTGTGTTTTTTTTATGTGGTGGACGCTCTTGTTGTGTTCGATTTGTCTGCGGACAACACAGCTGTTCTGAAATGTTCTAAATAAACTAAATGGAGGGTGTTCTGAGGATGCAATATGTGTCCGTTTTGTTCGCAAGCAAGCTGAAACTGTTCTAAGAACACTTGCAGTGTCCTGAAATGTTCATAAATAAACAAAATGGGGGTGTCCTGAGGGTGCTGTCCATATTGTTCTCTGGTAAGTTGAATGTGTTCTAAGAACACTTGTGGTGTCCTGAAATGTTTGTAAAAAAACAAAATGGGGGTGTTCTCAGGACGCTGTCTGTATTGTTTGTTGTGAAGTTTAAAATGTTCTAAGAACACTCACGGTGTCCTGAAATGTTAGTAGGGGGTGTCCTGAGAACGCTGTCCGTATTGTTCGATGGGAAGTTGAATGTGTTCTAAGAACACTTGCGGTGTTCTGAAATGTTCATAAATAAGCAAAATGGGGGTGTCCTGAGGACGCTGTCCGTATTGTTCTCTGGCAAGTTGAATGTGTTCTAAGAACACTCGTGGTGTCCTGAAATGTTCATAAATAAACAAAAGGGGGGTGTCCTGAGGACGCTGTCCGTATTGTTCTCTGGCAATTTGAATGTGTTCTAAAAACACTCGCGGTGTCCTGAAATGTTCACAAATAAACAGAATGGGGGTGTCCTGAGGAAGCTGTCCGTATTGTCCTCTGGCAATTTGAATGTGTTCTAAGAACACTTGCGGTGTCCTGAAATGTTCGCAAATAAAGAAATTGGGGGTGTCCTGAGGACGCTGTCCGTATTGTTCGTTGTCAAGTTGAAAGTGTGTCCTGAAATGTTCGTAGGGGGTGTCCTAAAGACGCTTTCCGTATTGTTCGCTGGCAAGTTGAATGTATTCTAAGAAAACTTGCGGTGTTCTGAAATGTTCGCAAATAAAAAAATGGGGGTGTTCTGAGGACGCTGTCCGTATTGTTCTCTTGCAAGTTGAATGTGTTCTAAGAACACTTGTGGTGTCCTGAAATGTTCGTAAATAAATAAAATGGGGGTGTTCTGAGAACGCTGTCCGTTTTGTTCGTTGTCAAGTTTAAAGTGTTCTAAGAACACTCGCGGTGTCCTGAAATGTTCGTAGGGGGTGTCCTGAAGACGCTGTCCGTATTGTTCGCTGGCAAGTTGAATGTGTTCTAAGAACACTCGTGGTGTTCTGAAATGTTCGTAAATAAACAAAATGGGGGTGTTCTGAGGACACTGTCCGTATTGTTCGATGGGAAGTTGAATGTGTTCTAAGAACACTCGCGGTGTCCTGAAATGTTCGCAAATAAACAAAATGGGGGTGTCCTGAGGACGCTGTCCATATTGTTGGTTGTCAAGTTGAAAGTGTGTCCTGAAATGTTCGTAGGGGGTGTCCTGAATACGCTGTCCGTATTGTTCGCTGGCAAGTTGAGTGTGTTCTAAGAACACTTGCGGTGTCCTGAAATGTTCATAAATAAAAAAAATGGGGGTGTTCTGAGGACGCTGTCCGTATTGTTCTCTTGCAAGTTGAATGTGTTCTAAGAACACTCGTGGTGTCCTGAAATGTTCGTAAATAAACAAAATGGGGGTGTCCTGAGGACGCTGTCCGTATTGTTCGATAGGAAGTTGAATGTGTTCTAAGAACACTCGCGGTGTGTCCTGAAATGTTCGTAAATAAACAAAATGGGGGTGTCCTGAGGACTCTGTCCGTATTGTTCGATGGCAAGTTGAATGTGTTCTAAGAACACTCGCGGTGTCCTGAAATGTTCGCAAATAAACAAAATGGGGGTGTCCTGAGGACGTTGTCCGTATTGTTCCTTGTCAAGGTGAAAGTGTGTCCTGAAATGTTCGTAGGGGTTGTCCTGAAGACGCTGTCCGTATTGTTCGCTGGCAAGTTGAATGTGTTCTAAGAACACTTGCGGTGTCCTGAAATCTTCGCAAATTAAAAAATGGGGGTGTTCTGAGGACGCTGTCCATATTGTTCTCTTGCAAGTTGAATGTGTTCTAAGAACACTTGTGGTGTCCTGAAATGTTCGTAAATAAACAAAATGGGGGTGTTCTGAGGAATCTGTCCGTTTTGTTCGTTGTCAAGTTTAAAGTGTTCTAAGAACACTAGCGGTGTCCTGAAATGTTCGTAGGGGGTGTCCTGAAGACGCTGTCCGTATTGTTCGCTGACAAGTTGAATGTGTTCTAAGAACACTCGTGGTGTCCTGAAATGTTTGTAAATAAACAAAATGGGAGTGTCCTGAGGACGCTGTCCGTATTGTTCGATGGGAAGTTGAATGTGTTCTAAGAACACTTGCGGTGTCCTGAAATGTTCGTAAATAAACAAAATGGGGGTGTCCTGGGGACTCTGTCCGTATTGTTCGATGGCAAGTTGAATGTGTTCTAAGAACACTTGCGGTGTCCTGTAATGTTCGCAAATAAACAAAATGGGGGTGTCCTGAGGACGCTGTCCGTATTGTTCGTTGTCAAGTTGAAAGTGTTCTAAGAACCCTCGCGGTGTCCTGAAATGTTCGTAGGGGGTGTCCTGAAGACGCTGTCCGTATTGTTCGCTGGCAAGTTGAATGTGTTCTAAGAACACTCGTGGTGTCCTGAAATGTTCGCAAATAAAAAATGTGGGTGTTCTGAGGACGCTGTCAGTATTGTTCGCTGGCAAGTTGAAAGTGTTCTAAGAACACTCATAATGTCCGCGGACATTAAAAGTTTCCATAGGCCATAATTGAAATGTTTGACTCTATGGGTGTGATATGCTGCGGTGGTTGTGGCCAGGGCCATTTGGCCATGCACCCAAGACTGTATGCCCTGGCCACAACCACCGCAGCATATCACAATCATAGTTGCTTATAACTTTGAGTCAAAAACAAATTTATAAGGAACAAAGTTATAAGCCAGTATGGGTGTGATATGCTGCGATGGTTGTACTTATTATAATATACTTACTGTTTGTTTTAGTAACTGGTGTACATGTATTTCTTGTTCATTTCTGTGATAAAAGAAAATAGCATGTTAGTAGTTTTAGTATTTTGTAATGACTTATTACATTGTATAATCAACAATTTGTTTTTTTTTGGACACTCATATTTAGTAGATTACAAACCAGAGTACTGTGCAATTTGCTCAGTTTCTGTGTTTGTTGCTAAAACCATTGGGTCTGTGGGAGAAAATTAAACCTTTTTCTGTTATGCTACAGTTTATTTGTTTGTTTGTTTTCAGTGTTCACTTGTTGTTTCTGGCAAATGTTTTATACATTGGCTTGTTGCAGTTTTTTGGAGCAGTAACATATTATTTACTTGTTTGGATATTGTAAAATTTTGGAGCAGTTAGATACCAGTAGGTGTATTCTAACTGTCTATTTTTTATATATATATTTAGTGGTATTGATTTATCTGTTTGGATATTGTTAAATTTTGGGACAGTTAGATACCAATTGGTGTATTCTAACTGTATTGTTTGCTCTAATTTAGTGGTATTCATTTATCTGATTAGTTGTTGTAGAATCTTTGGGCAGTTAGATAGCTTTTGGAATATTCTAACAGTTTATATTTTTTTTACTATAAGTTTAATTAAACTTTAAGTACAGTTTAGTTATCAAATTTTGGTTTTAAGAACATTAAATAAGCGTTTGTAAGATTTGCTGGTAATCTCTGTTTTAGATTAATGGTACTATCATTACATTCAAACCATCCACATTTCTTTTTTATATATACAGTGTAGTGCCCTGAATTGGTTGTGGCTCCTGCGTGGTAGATTATACCTATTGTTGTGAAGGTTTTCTTACAAAGTGATATTTGACCATGTGTGAATCCAGTCAGCTTGCAGTTGTTTTTGGTACCATCTGCATTGTAACATAGAAGCATTAGTATTACGTATTTACTATGTGTTTATATTACTAACATGGAGCGATTATCCGAATTGCAGGTAGTACATAATCTACCATGGTTTGCATTTTGTACAAGTTGCCGAAATGGAATGGATTCACAATTAGGTATATATATATATATATATATGAAGCATTCATTGGGGATTTCTTTTTGTGTCACATTGTTGCAGAGACTGCATGTATGTTTCCACATGTATGAAATCTGGAAGATTTCATTTATAGGTATGTTTTTATTTTCCAGTACTTGTAGTAAGTACATTGGAAATTCTTGTGGATCTTCCTGTGAGTTTATAGTGAATTTAACCATTCCAGCACAGTAGTCCAATTGTTGTCTTATTCCATAAACACTATACGTGTTATCAGGATTGTTTGTTGCATTTCTGTGAAGTACTAACATTTGCAAACACAATTGGTCTGTACTGTGTGAGTAAATGTTGTCAACAATTGGTGGCAATTGAAATAGAATATTCATTGCTACATTTGCGTAGCAACTTACTCCAACTATATTTGAGAGTTTAAATGGACCAGGTAGTTCTGTATCTGATAGATTTTTTTTTAGTTTGTCTTCCTTCTTTGATGAAGTACCTGGCTTACTTTCCCTAATGGATTCTTTTATGTTTGTGGTACTTGATGAAGTTTTAGTTTCTTTTACTCTCTTTGGAGGATTTGCAGTGACATCCTGTTGTATTTCTGTTTGATTTAGTTTTCTTTTACAACGTTTTACTTTTTGTGGTACAGAATATGTGTTTAGATGGAGAGGTGTATAGTGAGCGAAGTCTATTGTATTCTAAAATGCAAGGAATATCAGCGTTTACTTTACTTGCATCAAAGTTGATTAGAAATAGACTGTCAAGTGTACGTAAGCGTGATAGTGCTACGTAGCTCATGCCTTCTTTAAAGACTGTGTTACCAATGTCTATCATTGCTTTGTCTAGGGTAAGACCTTGTGATTTATGAATGGTGACTGCATATGCAAGAGTTAGAGAAAATTGTTCTCTGCGTATATACATGTCTTTGAAGAGAAGGAGTCGAGCTGTTGAGCGTCCTATCCTTTTTACTTCTGAAGGTTTGTCAAAGAGAATATCGACAAACTGAATTTTGTTTTCACGTGGGTATGTTTGACAGCCAACAACTGTACCCAGTGCGCCATTAACTAGTCCTTGGTCCACGTCAAGGTTACATTTAAGCATTACTCTGCAATTTTTAGGATAATTTTAATATCTTTTCCAATCCTGCTGTGTTTGAAATTGATTTTTCTAAACTATTTAGTGTTGTTGTGGCTTGGTCACACATGGGTAGTGTCATACCATGTACATCTAGTTTGTCTGTGGCGCTAATTTCCATTATTGGTTGCATTTCTTTACTTAACATTATTTCATTGAATTTGAAACAGCTTGCAAGAGTTGGCGTTAAGGCCATACAATTGACATTTTTGTGGGCTAATTGTTCCATAACATCTGTAGCACATGCATTATCACCATAAAGTGCATGAATGTGCAGGGTTTTCAATATTGCTTCTGCTTCTTTAGAAAGTATACCAACTCTGATACTTTTTAAGATGTTGGCATAAGTGAGATCTGCAGATTGCCGCATGTTTTCTGTTAATTCTCTGTATTGGAAATGTTGCCAAAGTTTGACATTTCCAATGCTGCCAACATTTTTATGGCAGAGTTTGTGTCCTAATGTTTTAAAAATAGGCTCACCTTTTACTGGTGTCAATTGAAGAAAAACTCCAAAAACAATAATGTGTTTTCCTGCAAAGAGCTCTTCATAGTTTGTTTTGAGAACTTCTTGTAATCTAAGGTGATTCAAAGCCAACATTAGATTGGACACCATGCTCACTTCATCTATTAGACGCATTTTCATTTGTTTCAATGCTCTGCATAGTTCCATTGCAGCTTCTGTAGAAAGTTTGTAATAGTCTAATTTGTTTTGGTGTTCTACTGGCAGGAGTAGTAATTGGTGTAAAGTGACACCACCTATGTTGTAGGCAGCTAAACCTGTGGGGGCAGTGACAACAGCTGACAGTTTGTTGTTTGTCAATTGTTGAAGGAACTTACTGATGATTCTGATTAGGAATGTTTTGCCAGAACCAGCTTCACCACTGACGTACAATAGTATAGGTTTGTAATTTTGGCAGGTGCATTCTTTGTTTTCATGTTGTACACCATGTGCAATTTCTTTTGTTACTTCTTGAAAAATGCTACGTTGCTCATTGTTTAGTTTTGATTGTAGTATAGTTAAGTCTTCTTTATCTTAATACTGACACATGGTGTTTTCTACTTCTATCATAGCTAATTCTGCCTCATTTGTTATTAGTTGCTCTCCCAGTGGTTCTTGGCTTCCTGTTACAGAAGGTTGACTACTGTCAGGAGTGTCCTTATCTAGTTGTGCCTGGAGTTCTTCTTCGTGTTGCTGTTCATTGTGCAACATTGTTTGTACTGTATAAAGTTTACATCAGTTATAGTGCTTTCCTCTGCTTTGAAAGCGTCTTCATATGAGTCATAGTTATCTAGTATTGCTTCTTCTTTTCTCCATGGTTTAAAGAGTTGTAGCAGAGACATGTAATATACTTCTTTATGTAGAGGAGTCTTTAATGACAATTTGATATGATTAATTAAATTTGGTTTGGTGAGTTTTACTAAGCTGCCTTCACAGTTTGTCACTCTGTATTTACCGTGTTTTTCATCAGGTTTTATATTATTTTTGTATGTGTAGTTTTGGGCTATGTGGTATAGACACATGGTTTCCAAAGTGGTACTCCTGTTTGGGTAGTATGTGTCCAATAAATTGTTTTTTAAAATGTCTTGGCTGTTGGGATCATGTTTGGCTATTGTTTCTATATCTTGTATGATTTTAGAACTCTTTTTCTAGATTTAGCTGGACCAAGATTTAGCCATACTATATTTTCAGATTTACCATACAGTGCAGTATCAGTTAAACGATCAGCTGCTTCATATGATCCACATTCTCTATGGGACAGCATTTTTATGCCCAAGCTGTATAATTTTTGAGACACTGTTTTATCTGATGACAGGTCATTCCAGAGGTCTTGCAGCTCTGTCTTTTCTGCTTTGGTTAAGTATGCTGTGACATATCGTGCAACTGCATTAGAATTGTCTGCAATGTACTGCACATCTATGTTTGCATTCCATAAGTGGGCAATGATTGCATTGTAATCATTGATATATTTTTCTTCTTTTCTTTTTATGTAATATGTATTTTTAGGTGACTTACCTTTAACACTATGGGCCTCATTACACGGTAGGCGGAGAACCATGGCGCTATTAGCGCCATGGTTCATGCCGGTAAAATACCGGCACCGCCTTAGTGGAAAGGGGAATTACCGCCCCATTCCAAGGTTGGCGGGGCAGTAATTCCCCCTTCCACCATTGCCCTTCCCCATTCCCATTTTTGCCCCATAGGGCATAATGGGAATGGGGAAGGCGCTAATTACGGCACCGCAAATTGCGGTACCATAATTAGCACCCTGGGTCCCTTTGCGGGTTGGTTTTTAACGCCTGCAAAAAGCAGGCTTTAAATTCCCCAACCCGCAAAGGGACCTCGTAGTAAGGCGGTAAGGATTTACCGGTACCGGTAAAATACCGGTACCGGTAATCCCTTACCGCCTACCGTGTAATGAGGCCCTATGTCTAACTGAAGACATGAGGTTGTTCTCTTAACCTGTATTTGTAACTGGTCTAGGGGAACCAAATCGGCATATGGTGTAGTATTTCCCTTTGTTTTTGTTTTTGCGACGACAATATTTGCCACATTTGTGTCTTTGAAATTGTAAAATTTGTGCATGAAGATCACTATTTTTGGATTCCGATGGAATTTCACAAGTGACATATTTTTCAATAAACTGTAAAACAGTGGCATCACTGTCTTGAGCAAATTTAGGAGCATCTTTAATCCATAAAAGCATGTGGATATGTGGTGCTCCTCTGGCTTGGTATTCTTTTCTCCAAAAGAAGTGTTGCACCTCTCCAAGGGGAGGAACAGTTTTATTGCAAATAAAATGTAGCATAGCAATGAAGCGATTGTGAAAATATCTTGAAACATTAACAGGATCCAGAGAACAAAGTTCTCCAGGTGTTAGTATATCTATGTTTGTTTTGTTTTTGTTTGATATGCGTGGGAAATCATGTAAATCTTCCCATGCATATTCTGCACAACTTAATGTAACAAACCAAGTGGGTGGGCCAAGGTTTCTGATCATACAACGTACATCTCTGTGACGTTGAAACCAGTACTCTTTCGTACCACGCATATTTGCTAATAGATTTGTAATATTTGATTGTAAAACCTCATCTTTTTGTTGCACTTTTTGTAATAATTGTGTAGCTGTCGTATTTTGAAAGTGTGATCCTGATTTTAATATGTGTGCAACTCCGTAACATAAAGTTGCTAGTTCACTTTCAAAGAGTAGGTGGAATATGTATTCCACATTTTGTCTAAATCTGGGATCTTCAGAATACATCCGTAATGAGCGGTATTTTGATGCTGATATTTGAATAGGTCTATCATTGTACCTTCCTCCTTTGCCAGTAGGAAAGAGTAGAGGAAAAGCATGTGCTTCTATACTTTTTTCCCATATGCTGATTGGTGATCCTTTTGTTTGATGCATTTGGTAAGTTTCCAGTGCATCTTCTATGGTGTTATTAGAGTGCAATGGATGAATTGTATAATGGTCTAAAGTGTTTGATATTGTAGCAGGATCTAGGAGCTCAAATTGACCAGCTTCTTGTGTCTCTTGAATTATTTCAGTTGTATCCTTCAAGTTTTTTTCAATATTAATTTATTTGTGATATTCATTATTCTCTTTAAGATATTGCAAGGCTTCTCTAACATTATGTAAATCTACCAGCTGTTGCCAAATTTTTTTTGTCTTTTGTAGGTACTCCATTTACCAAGATAATTAAAGCTTGTTGCATTGAACGTTGCACTCCTATAGTGTGCACATTTTCTTTTAGATCTAATGGTAAATACACTAGTTTTCCACGACTACCTTTCACTAATTCAGAGGGGGGTAATTTTGCAGTTTTTGGTTGAAGGCGTATTATTGCTTGAAATCGGTGCACCGTTTGAATTATGATGCTCTCATATAAATTAAGTTCTTGAAGGGGTTTTGGTAGTGGATATAATTCCAAATTATTTGTGATAGCACGTGAAGGAGTTTGGTTGTTGTCAAGTTTTGTAGTGCAATAACTACAAAGTATTACGGGGTCAGTTATTTCGTATTTGTTTTCTGCTATAAGGTAGAGAGCTAATTCAAACTATTTAGAATCTTCATTGTCTTCTATTTGTATGATAGGTCTACAGTTTTTGTGTTACTTTTATAAATATTTCTGCGGCAACATACACACACATGATTTGGTACTTCAGCTGATGTACTTTTAAATTTTAGTATTTCTTGTTTGTATGTGTTTAATAAAAGGTTGCCATGCGTAGAATTGTTACTAATTTGGTTTACAGCTATTTCATTCTGTAAGTTTCACTTCCAAAATATTTTTTCTGGATATAGTCGATTTCTTCTAGTAGGTCTTTTGCTGTACCATGTAGAAGAATGTTATTTAAATTGGCTAGTGCTAAAGCAGGACTTTTAGCATAGTACAGTTTATAAACTAGATTTCTTATAGTTGAATGATGTGTTGATAACCTTTTGATATCATGAAAGGTGGTTTTGCAAGTAGGTCCTGTAATGCAGGCCAATGAATGTCCTTGTGGTCCTGTGTACTTGCGTACTGGACAGGTATCCATATTTTGCAGTAGTTTAATTTTGATTTTGTCTTTGCTTTTCACATATTGATTGAGGAATTGGCGTAACGACTTGAAAAATTGTTTGGGAATGTTACACATTGACGTGCATGGCCATTTGTACACTAGACGTTCTGATTCAGTTGAATGGACGGGTAATTCTAAGTTTTCTGGACATATTTTTGTAAGGAGTACTTCTTGTTCCATTATGGTATTATTAACTTTTTCATAACCTCGACCACTGCTATGTATGGCAATTGTATTTGTTTGCTTTTGTTTGTACGCTTCTTCATTAAAGTATGGTTCTGTGCTCGTAGTGTGACTCCATTCACCTCTGCAGATACTTAAGAAGTTCTTTCTCTTGATATTTCGTTTATTTAGAAGTCTGTTTTGTAATTTAGTTATTAGTTTTGTTAGTGGTTTCATTTTGTTTAACACTAAAATAAATAACTTTCTTTTTAGAAGAATTGCACTGTCTAACAACGCATCTAAGATTAATTTCCTACGATAGGTTTTAAGCGTTGAACCTGGTTTCTCTCCTGTTTTTATAAGATTTTGAAGGACTTTGTGATGGAACATTTTGGCTAAAATACTTTTCTTGGTATGCTTACTTTGAACTATATCAAGATTTAAAGAAGCAGTTTTATCTGTAGTGATAGCTGATTTTCTACTAATTGTTTTTTGGTTTGGTTTACATTTTGATAGAGGAGGCAAAGATTTTGTACTTGAAACTTCTTTTTTTCACTAAATGACTGTATTAGCTGTTTTGTTTCAACTTTTTTTTACAAATTGTGCTAGAGATGGATGCTTATGTTGGACACTTTTATTTTCATTTGCTCTACTTCTGCGTTGCTTTCTACGGACTTGATTTTTGGTAGGCATTCTTTAGGGTCTGTTGAAAAAAATAAAGAAGGTATGGGTTGTGGTGTTCTGAAATGTATGTGTGCTGTGTGCATGAGTGTTTGAGTAGGATGATAAAGATGTATGTAATGGTGTGTGATTGTGCATTGGGAACTACAACTAGTAGAGATGGGTATTCTTGAATTAATGTGTTACTAAACTGGGGTTCAGATGACAGAAAAAAGTAAGCTAGTGGTGTGGAGAAGTATAAATAGTATATCTAATGCCATACAATTAAAACAGTTGTTTGTTCTCTAACATCTAAATTCTAGCGGATGAGTTGGGTAATTTGTGTGTCGAAAAATAGGAATTTGTGGGCCATTCTGGCGGTAAATCGATGTTTAAGACATGGGGATTTTTGGACAGAATGGTGAAGAATCTCTATTTCTAGGCACAGAAATAGCATGAATTAACCTTACAGTGTGTTTGAGTAATAGTACAAATATTATGGTGATACTCTACTTACATTTTTTCTATAATTAACAGGTTATTTCTTAGTTGTTCTTTGTACTTCAAATTCAGTTGCTTCTTTTCAGGAGAATAATCTTCACTGCAATTGTAAAAGAAATAAATTAGTAATTTTGTTTGTATATAGTACTGTTTTTAATTTAGACATTGATTTTTTAATTGAAATCCTCAGCGCCTTCCTCAAAACCATTAAAACTATCTTATTTACATAAGATACGTCGCACAAGTTGAATACATATAATATGTTCTTAATGAACAAATTGTATTGCAATGACTAACTGTAGCAAACAAAATATCTTTACTATGTCTTGTGAAATTCATAATGTACCACTGAATACCATTATTCCTGTAACTAAGCTCTTCCAAGTAATAGTGCATCAATGTCATGGGCTGCTTGTCCTATATAAATGCAAGTAATTAAATAAATAAAGAAATTTTTAAAAATTATGTAATTGTACAATGTTATTGTTTGAGATCTGAACATAGAGTGTGCATGCAATTTTGTTTGACTATACGTAGTCTATATATTTAATTTAAAAAATGTTAGTTTAACATGATTTGTGTGTGTATAAAGAAATTAAATAGTATAAAGATTTGTAAGTGACAGTTGATTTTAGGAGATTGAAAAAAGACAGTAGATTCATTTTACAGATTATACAAGCTAAAAGTCAGTTAGAAAATGTGTTCATGTACTGTACAGAAAATATGCACACCTGTAGTTTGTGTTCATGGATATGGATATGCATGGAGCTGCAAGTAGAAATCTTGGAGACTTGTACAGTATTTCTTGTAGATGGTACTTGCCAATGATATGACACTTGTACTCAGAGAGATTCACAGTACATTTGCAGTGCTGATCTATGATGCTGCAGTTAGATGTAGAGGTCTTGAATGTGATTGGTGGATGGTCATGTGACTTCTTAGCTACATCCAGTGAGGGAATGGCACAGAGAGTGAACTGGAAATGGTAGAAGGGCTGTTCATGTTACGATATGTCCGCGGACATGGCAGTAGTTTGCGGACATCAGGTGTTACATCTGGGGATTTTTGGGTTCAGAAGTCATGCAAATGAGAATGAGTACTGAAAGGGATTGGTCAGGAAAGTTTAGTGGGTGTGTTGTGCCAGGAGAGAGTTTCTCAGATACTCTTTTTGCTGAGAGAAGAACAGATAGCTATGGCTGTGTGTTTCAGAAAACAGATTGTTTGGATTTTGGGAGACTTGTGGATACATTGGTTGAAGGTGCATCCAGAAACCTGTGGAGTAGCTTTACATCTTGGAATCCCACATGTGGAAGTACACTGGCATGGAGTACGTGGAATGAAGTGGTTGGACTTGTTACCTCTCTGTGCTACTTTGGAGACAGAGCAACATCCAGATATGATTATAATTCATTGTGGAGGGAACAGTTTAGGACATGTGTCTGGAATTTCTTTGAAATGTGTAATGAAAGAAGGACTTGGGACGGTCATGGACATGTTTCCAAATTCTCAAGTAATTTTTTCAGGGTTTGCGCAGAGACAAATGTGGCTTTGTTCTTCTTCATTTGGTCCACAAATGGAGAAAGCAAGGCGCAATGTCAATAAGGCTGTTTGTGCCTTTCTAAGAGATTTTGGCATGTCCTCTTTTCACAATGAAAATATTATGTTTCGTAGTACATACATTTTTCGCAGAGATGGAGTACACCTAACTTGTGCTGGCAATCAGATTTTTCTAAGAAACATACAAAATGCATTGCAACCTTTTTAGAATGACAGCATCCATTTTGAAGTAGGTGTTGAGTATTTATAATTCTTTGAAACACAAACACCTCCCAAAGGCTCTTTTCAGAGCCACCACTTCCTCCCAGAGAAAATTGCAATGGTTTTGATAGGGTAGCACCCCAAAATTTTAGATGTCCGCGGATTGTCTGCGGACTTCTAAAAAATACAAAGGGCCCTGCTTCATTTATTTTCACTTCTATTTTTTAACTGTGAAAGGCGGCTCTGAAAAGAGCCTTATTTTTTTGGGATTTTTGTTATTTTATATATTTTTTGGTTTTTTATACATGACACACTAGGAGAGGAGGGGAAAGGAGGGTAAAGGGGGGGACACCAACCACAGGGATAAGAAAGGGCGAGCTGAGAGAGGAAGATGTAGCGTGGGTTTTATTTCGGT
Source organism: Ambystoma mexicanum (assembly GCF_040938575.1). Taxonomy (NCBI): domain Eukaryota; kingdom Metazoa; phylum Chordata; class Amphibia; order Caudata; family Ambystomatidae; genus Ambystoma; species Ambystoma mexicanum. The sequence continues at coordinate 937,547,483 of NC_090939.1, forward strand.
AGTGAGCAGGTCTTCTCGTGCTCTGAGACGATAGTCTCAAAAGCACTACGAAGTTGCTCCCCGCTGCAGAGTACTGTGTCACAGTACATACACACAACTGTGACCCTCGAAAGGTAAGGGTCATCATCATTATGCAGACCCTCCAGTTTATAGCGATTTTGCGATCCCGCAAAATGCCGCGAAAATGGCCGTTTTGCGCAAAATGCCGCAAAAACGGCCGTTTTGTGCAAAAACAGCATCTTTAAAAAAAAATGTTTTTTTTTTACATTTTTTTTTTTAAAGTAATCTGCAAACGTTACTGTTCAAAAAAAATAATACTTAGGGTGCCAGGTTCTCAGCTTTTTTTTTACACAAGAAATGAAATGCGCTAACACATCTCATCACTTGCGCCCCAAAAAAGTGCAGCCCAATCCACAAGGGACACAAGAATGGGCACATTTTATATGCGCGCCCATTCATATGGCCTTTTTCACCTCCTTGATCAAATAAAGTGGCGTTACTGTCAATTTAAAAGCGCATCCCTCATTTCCAAGCAAGATGCACTTTTAAACGTGCAGGAATTGTAAGCAACCCTACGCGCACGGGATGTGGGGCTGCCACTGCATGACAGGGTCTTTCCTGACCCTGTCATGCATTTCTTTTAAGGTATGAACCGCTGCTGTGTCGCTTGCATTTCTGTTCCTCAAACAGGATAAAAATGCATTTTTTGGGTCGCATTTTACAGCGGCAGGCACCTGGTAGGCCTGTCCCTGTGAAAGGCGCTGGGAGCTTGCAGAACACTGTCGGGAGAGCAATTCTATTCAAAGTACTGCCCATTTTGATGACAAAAATCTATCGAATGTTACAATTTGACCTATTTCGTGCAGTACTATTCGATCAATTTTTATAAATACTGAACATGTGTTGGGGGGGTGTCACCCGCTCCCCATGTTCAGTATTTTTGGTGTAGGGTGGTTGCAGAAGGGTTTTCCCCTTTTTCCTCAAAATTGGAGGCAGGGACAGAAAAAAAGAAAATAGGGACCCTGCAGAGTCAGATTCGACCCACGTTAGAGGGACGGATCTGGCACCGCAGGGTTGCAGGGGAAGCAGCAGCGACCAAGCAGTTAAGTAGGGGAGTGGGTGGGGTGGTGATGAAAGGTACATTTTGGGTTGTTTGGCTGAAGTGCAAATCAATTTGCAGCGAAATTGACCACGGTCAATACTGCCGCAAATAATTACACTTCGGTCAAACAACCCAGAACACCATTCAAGGCAGCTGGCCAGTGCACAATTTGTGCTACAGCTCAAGCCTGTGGAAATGCGCTGGTCACTTTTGAGAATAAGGTGACCTGCTCATTTCCAAAAATGGGTTGTCTAAAAATAGCATATCCTCCGTTCTTTTTTTAAATGCCCCATTATTTGAGGAACTGGGACAAAATCTACATTTAAAAAAAATAAAAAAAATGGTTATACTATGAGAGAGAGGGAGAGTGATGGGTGAGATGTGAAGTGATAGGCAAGAAAGCAGAGGGAGAGCAGTGGGTCAGAGGAGGAAGCGCTGCACAAGAGAGCAGAGGAAGCAGTGATGCGGTGGGCCAGAAATCTGAGAGCGAGCAGAGGTACAGAAAGTAGAGGGAGCGTGTGGTCAGTGAGCCAGAAAGCAGAGAGGAAGCAGTTGGCCAGAAAGAGGGAGTGAGCTGCAGATTGGGAAAAAGGGTGAGGGAAGAGTGCGATAGAATGGGAGAAAGGATGCAAGATGCAGAAGCAGCACAAAAGAATGAAGGACTGTATATTGCGGGAGGAATTGTAGAGTGTAAGGTGTCAGTTGGGAGTATGATTTGGAGTGTGGCAGGAGCTGGGCAGTGCGAATTGTGACTTGACAGTGTGACATAGCACGTGAGTATTTGTATGACAGAGTGAGAGGTTAAGGAATGTAATTTTTGATGGAAAGTTGTGAGATGTGTGTTGGTGAGAGGTGTGTGGGTGCTTGGGGGATTGGAGAACATAGAAGGGGAATATTTTCAGCATTACAATTGATAATTATCAATTTAGTTAATACTATTAAATAGGCATGAACATTAAACCAGAAATGTAGCCAAATCAAACACTGTTCTGCCAAGCCAGAGACATCTGGGACTCTTACTATTAAATTGATACAAAAGATACATAATAATGATACCCCGGCTCTCTTGTAGCCTTGCACTCTGCCTATTTCCTGCAATGTGGCAATCTTACACCCTCCAGTTAATACAAAATGTCCTGCAAAAATGACATTTGTGATGTTATCTTTGATGTCCTGGGTGTTAGGCTTAGCAGTGCACGGTGGTGGCGCGAGTTATGGTTGCTTAGCTTACTATAACTGGCGAATTTCAAGGGTTTTTCGGTTTTACTTGGGACCATAACGTCCCTTTAACAACGTTTTTTCACTGAATTTCATAGGTTTTTAGTAGCGCAACTTAACCATAACGTCCCTTTAACAAAGTTTTTTCACTGATATATATATATATATATTTGCAGACATTTCGTACGCAGATACAAAGGTCAGAATGCCTGGCAACAAAATGTCCTTTTATTTTAAATATGCCACAGAACAAAGAAAGCAACAGAAAAACGACGCGTTTCGCGGTACACACACCGCTTGATCACGTGTGGAATATATATGTATTTATAGATGTTTTGGGTTTGTAAAAAATCCATTCTTTGTATTCTATTCGATAATATCATTTGGTACCGACCAACCACTGGTCATGGGGACCAAGAGGTCAGAGAGGTAGGGAGCATATGGGGGGAGGAGATGAAGGCTGACACTATTCTTAAAATAAAAGGGGGACGGTGTGTCAGGTACAGGAGGAAGTTTGATGTCTGCCAGTTGTAAAGTCACTGCCCTTTGGGACCAAGAAGGGAATGATAGGATGGATAAAAGGAAAGTAAGGTTGATGGCTTGCAATGGAACAGCCACTGATCTTGGGACAAAAGGAAGGTGAGATGTGGTGGGATCAAGGCCCAGGTCAATAGCTGCCAGTGGAACAGCCACTGGTCTAAGGAAGTAATGGGAAGGGATCGGATGGGAAAGGAAGCTGCAGGGGGGGTGCAAGAGAAAGAACAAGATGACAGAGAGCCTGGAGACCATAAAAATGACAGCAGTGTACCCTGTACATTCCAGTTACATAACATATAACAGATTGGCTAGACAGTACAGCACTTGAGTACTAAGCTCATGCCAGGAACCTTGTTTAATGTTGCCACATTCAGCGGTTTAGGTGGGCAGCTTTTGGCGCACTTTGGCATCAAGTCCCTTTCCGCATCAGTGCCGGGGGTGGCCAGCCAAACTGTGGATGATCAAACCTGAGTTTTCATGGCATTGCGTAGGTCTTGTAAAACATGCTTGCTTCCACGGTCATCAAACAGAAGTACCAGCATTCATGGTACAGCACATTATTTTCTGAAGTTTCCAGTGCTGCATGGGCTATTGCCTAGCTGCAGACACATGTGTATGCTAATCATAGCCATTTTATAACATTGCGGCAAAGGCAGGTGCAAGCAGACAGGTGGCAGGTTGACCAAAGTGAGGAATGCCCATGCCATCGTTGTATTCTGCTATTCTGTGTACTAAATCTGTGATCTTTGCTAATGCCTTTCCTTCAATCCACTGTCGTGTATTTATGCTAAGATAGGTAGACGGTAGAGTGCACAGCACATTTCCTATGTCTATGAATCTATGAATCTGTATCATGTGTCCCTCCTTCGGGCATGTTCATTTCTTGTAGCATATAAACTCATACAGTTACTCAAAACATACTCTAGAGTATGCTCGGGTATTCGGTATGTAACTTCCCCATGATGTTTGATATAGAATAGGTGTCCTTTCTCTACTTAATATTCTGATTCCAGTACAGATGAAGGGGATCAGGGGATTGCTACCTACAATTTGAAGCTATGTGTGTGGTGGTACTGATATGAAGTGAGGGGGGAAGGACAGATTCATATCCCTTTATTTTCATTGGTTTCGGTGGCACATTGCTCTGTGCCCCCCCCAACCCCTCCACTAGAAACGTTATGCTGGCCCTGAACTCAAAGAGAGAATACATACAGTTGATGTGTGTTGTTTTCTGTTTCAATTAACGGGAAGGGGAGGCACTGCTCTTTGGCTTTCTCGTTCAAAAAAGGCCAGGCATGCCATATGAATGCGTATGTCTTTTTTTTTACTTTCTACACTTGCCTTGTAAAGAGAAAAGGCAAGCACAGTCTTTCGTAGTCCTTTCCTGTTCCCACGCACAGGCATGTAGGATAGCACATTACAGATTTTGCAACTACCTTGCACCTGAGTGGTTAGGCTAGCAACTTCATGTCTTCAAAATAACTATAAAGTATACACTCACAATACATTATTCACATCTCATTTAGGGTAATGAACTCTAATACACGTTATTCGGAACAATATATGCCATTGTATCCAAACTGTATATTAGATAAGCTAGATAAATGAATACATTCCCCAAAAAATCGTTTTAAAGAAATCGAAAGAACAGCACAAACCAATGAAAATCAGTCACACCCACTCATAGGAACTCATTAGGAGTGTGCCGGTCCAGTAACACCGTTGTTACTGGACCGGCACACTCCGAGTCTGTGGCAGCTGCCATACCACCCGCCAGGTCTGATCTGGCAGGCGGGACGGCAACCGCCCACAGACTTTCACAGAAGCACCAGCACCGTTAGTCCCATAGGACTCAATGGGAATGGGGATTAACGATTTTCCGGTGCCTGACCTCCAGGAACACCAGGGTCGTAATCCCCCGGTGTTTCCGTGAAGCCGGGCACCGGAAAAATACACAAGTCCGTTGGCAGACTTTCGGTTTTACCAGCACTGCTGCCGCTGGACTTATAATGAGGCCCATACATGTCTAAACTATTATTCTAATTGATTACTAACCAAAAAGCAAGAACCAACTTATTTCATAATGTATTGATAACAAAATGTAACTTAATACGTTCTATCATTAGTGATAGTTTTATATCTTCATCATCAGCACGTTTCCTGTGTCACTAGAACCATGGATCTGCAACATGTGGTTCTCCGGATGTCATGGACAACATATGCCTTGATCCCTCACCATTGACCTTGCTGACTAGGAATAATGGGAATTGTAGTCCAAAACACCTGGAGAATCAAAGGTTACAAACTCGTGCAACGTGATCGTGTTCACTCTGTTTCATGCACTTGGGTATTCATCAGCGGAGAATATTTGAAACAGTGTAAAATTAAGAAAAGTGTTTCTTTTTGTAAAAAAAGTGAACTAATTAAAGACACATTAAATCCCAACTAAACCATATAAAGAAGGAACAGGATGTACAGTACAAATCATTGAAAGAATAGGTAATTATGTCACCATTCTTTTCTAATATCTGAACGGTTTGGCTAACACAGTTTCACAGTTAAATTAAGAGAATGTCATTATTGTTTTTCATGGTGTTTCGTTGATGAGGCTAAACAGAGGAATTATCTACAGGCAGTGACTAATAGAATCCTCAGATGAATGTTGAAAGACATAAAGCATTGCAAACAGACACAGGAAACATTCCACTGATACAGATACAAAACTGTCACTTTTGAGAGAAGCAATTGAATTTCTGCGTGTCCCAATACATTTTGAGAAAAGTCTGCTCTTGATATTGGAGGTAATTGGCTAGAATAATATTTTAGATGTGTAGAAATGGCACGAGTGGATTTTGACTAATGTTCATTGGTAGTTGCAGTTTTTGTAAAATAAAATGCGTTTGAATCGTTTTGATTATGTAGGTATACTTGTGTAGTTATTTTTATCACATAGGGGTTCATTTGAAGTTGCCTGTTATCCCTTTATTACTGGGATATTACATGTACCGACAACAGTGGTCATTCCCCATTGCATGGAGTCAAATAAGGCTCGAAGGGGGGAATTGCCGGTATTTCCGTCACTGGTAATACTGGTGCTGGAAATACAGGCTTCTTGGCTGGAGGTAAGTCAGTCAACCACCACAGGCAAACTTAGAGCATGCCGGAATAGGAAATACCAGCACTTTTTCCCCAGACCGGCATACTCCTAATGAGGGCCATAGTCTGAATTAAATAAATTATATATATTTTTCAAAAAATGTTTGTATTATAGCAGTTATCACCTCAGGGTCCGTGTAATATCGAGTTCTTCAAACAATCGTAGAAATGCCCAGTCACTTCTGTGGTGAACCCCATTCTACTAGAATACTGAAAATGTCTTGCCACATTTTTCAATTATTATATAATTGTCTCAAAAGAGTAAAAACAAATCCACAGATGTTGTAATTTATGATTGATAAGCATACCGATCGGTAGTGACATGTATGAATCATTTATGGCTTCAACAAATCATTCAAACGTTGAATTTACAATAAACAATCTCATACTTCCAATGATTATAACATAATAATCAGTATGGTAATGCTTGGATTATGTACAATATGATCAAGCATACAAGAGTGGTTCACTGAGCATCGAAATTATGGCTCTTCTATCGTACTCTTGTGGCTACTACACGTTTAGGAATTAATCTATCCCTTCATCAGGTAAATGTGTACTGTCTTTCTGTGTTAAAATATAATAAAGTAGTCAGTATGGTTTCTATCATGTATATAACTATCATTTTTTAAATTCTGGTAAAAAAATGTGATACACTTCATGATCAGTACTCTAGTAATCACAACTACTCTCGTATACCCTTTTTAGAAACAAACTATCCGGAGCCCAAGATAACACTGGGCCCAGGACTGCTACCTGGGCCTGGTACACTGGCTATAAAAACCAGGGTGCTGCTAGCAATTTATTTGTTTGTAAAAATAGGTCGTATGCTGGTCACATTCCGCTCTTTGAAACAAATACTCACTTAACATGGCCGACACGGAAATGGAAGGTGGTGCTCTATGTAGACTTAGAAAAACGTGTATAGTTTCTAATTGATGAACCATGCATACTTACTGTTGTTTTTACTGTAACATCCTACTGCTTTCGACACCCACCGTTCTCCAAGTCACCACTGCTTCTAAGCCTCCACAACCCATGGCCAAAGACGTCTGCTGAGACTTCCATTATAGAGTTGATTAGTAACCATGGCAACCAAAGAACACCACGGCAAGTGCAATGTCTTCAGGTCGGACATGGAGCAATATTAACAGAGTGAAACTACTGGTCTGATGTACATAACCTCAGCCACTTCCAGTGGGGAGGAGCAACGTCTATGGTGCCAGGCCCACAATCATCTACTAACTATTGTAAAGGACTATTAAAATGCCATTACTAAAGTCAATGAATGGCCCGGGGCTGTATTAAAGAGAAGAATGCACTACTTTGCCAAAAGGAAAGGTAGTGGGCAATAATGTGTGTGCGGCTGCAAATGTGTAACAACGCATAAGCACAATGCAAAATGTGGGGGGATGTGAGGGTGTACCATAATATGGTGGCCTCTGTCCATTAACCCAGGCACACGAGGCAAATCTATTCCAATGCACTATTTGGAAAAAAAACACAACTCCCACAAAGCATTCCCCCCTAATGTAATTCTTTTTTCATCACTCAGCAAATGTTGTGGGCTACAACTCCCCTTATTATACATAGGAAATGCAATGAGGAGGGCAGATGGAAGCTGAAGTTCAAATCATCTCATGACCCACAGGCAACTGTGCTCCCTCAGTCCCAGCATGAATACAATATGCATAGTATGTGTACTACTGTGTGTAGTATATCAATGGTACAAACAGAATTTAATCTGGGAGAGTCTGTATGGATTACAACAAAATTGACACATTGATAACAATACAGACCAAATAACATCAGGGAATCTATGAAAAACATAAATAGTAAACAAGTGAAGGTGTGGCATAAATCATATGTCGCTATAGAGAGTAAACATATTCCAATAAATGCTATTCACTAACGTCGTGTGCACGTAAGTTTGCCCAGAATTGTACCAACCTGTTCGCTTGCCCCGCCACAATAGTGTGCGATAGTCTCCACTTGAGACACTAATGTATCCCTTGTAGCCTACGTACCAGGCTTACCTAGAAATATAATTTACCTCCATCATAATTGTACGTACAGCATTCTCGTGGTGACATGAATGCTAATTGCTTCTACCTGCACGAAGTAGGCCTCTTAACACTATAACTTAAACTGTTAAACTGTGCTTGCCCCCACTGCCCATTAACCTACTTGTGGCTGAATATTTCACTTGCCTCTGCACCCACCTGTGTCTGATTTGTGTATGGTGACCACCCTGTCTGCCTGGACATGGCCCCTACCCACCTGTGCCTTATACAACTCACTAAGTAAATATTGCACACTTCTTTCTGCCCACCTGTACTTGAACTATGAATCCAGCCTATTGTATAGGAATATTGTATTAACCCACATGTGCCTTAAACATGCCGCACTAATATTGCATACTGTATTTTGGCCAGCTCTGCATTTTTGACTACCTGCGTCTGGACACACACTCCACCCATAGTGTAGGAATATTGCCCTAACCTACCTGTTGCCCTGAACTTTGCACATTGCATTTTGCCCATCTGTGTCTCAACCATGCTTCATGTCTATTGCGCCTTGACACTGCCTCAACCTACTGGCGCCTTCAACAGACCATGTGCATTTTTGCATTCTGATTTTCTGCATACATGTCCCTGTACTATGCATTCTTGCCTACTATGTAGGGATACTGCCCTAACTGACCTGTGCCTTGAATACTTATATTGTACTTTGCCTAGCTGTGCCTGAATTATGTACTTTGTGTTGCCAGCAGTCACCTTGATTCCCACTGAGTGATCGTATCACGATCTATGTGATGACTGAGATTGTCACCTACACCCTCTGTATCTTAGCCTCCTTTCCCATCCCAACCCCTAAGGCACTCTGCTGTATCATGCCACTCCTAGCGTTGAAAGACAATAGTACCATGGGTCACATAGTCCCTAACTCCACATTCATAAGAAAATCGTAACCCTATCTAACTCAATCAAGCCAACCTACTTCCTGCCGTCGCTAGGACTGAGACAAAAGGAATCACGCACTACGGGTGACGTGACGCAACAAACCTCAGAGCTAACACCCATTCAATGGATATTGTGCTTCGTTAGTAAGCCTAAGCCGAACCAGCCCTGCCCTACTAAATGGAGAAATTACAGACTTGGGTCCAGACTCACTAACCCTTCGCCAACCTCCATAAGAGTGTACACCTTGATACCGCCCAGACCTCTCTTACTTAACCCTCTCAACCCCAAAACCACACCTAATCTGGAGCGTAGTACCTCTAGCAGCCACCTCAAAGCCCCTACTAAGATTACAAGTGAGCAAAATCACAAAATTAAGGGAGCCTTATGAACACCAGATCCCTTGTAGCACATGCTACAGAAATCGCTGATATCATTACATCTAACCAGCTAGACTTTCTAGCTATCTCACTAGCTATCTCAGAGACATGGCTCCACAAAGCAGCCGGACCTGCCCTCTCATTAGCTGTCCCAGCAAAGTTTACCATTATTAGACGAGATAGAGAAACATCAATAGGAGGTGGCCTAGAATTCATTTGCAGATCCACTCTAGCCATAAGAGCGATTGAACCAAGCCCATTTCCTTCTGCTGAGCTACTCTCAGTTAAGTTGGTCCTATCCCCCTCACAAACTATTACCTTACACCTGATCTACAGACCACCTGGTCTATCAGGAACATTAGAAGAACTCCTGAATACTAATATCAAGCCAGGCTCCCAATTAATTATATTGGTGGACTTCTACCTGGGACTAAATGACCCTAAGGACGCCAATGTTACCACCGTAGCAAATACTATCATGGAAGCAGGCCTCACTATTAGGAATAATGGACCAACCCACACTAAAGGTCGTACACTGGATTGGATAGCGGATATCAACTGCATCTCCAGCATAACCACCACTGTACCTTGCGTCTGGACAGACCATTATCTGATCTCGTTCACCATTCAAGATAGCCCTCAAACTCATTCAGCCAAACCAATGGCCCCATCTGCCCTAACTAGATGTAAAAAGAACATGACAATCGCTAACCTCTTACCTCTGATTCAACACTTAACCAATCCAATCAACCTACCAGCCAACCCAGCAGACCTGGTTGATTTATCTAACAAGACAATCAACTCAGCTATCGACTTCATTGCACCGCTGAAACTTAGCAAAGAAAAACCACTAGCGCATTTAAACTCTTGGTTAACCCCAAGTTTAAAAGCCCTTCGCAAAGAGAAAAGACAGGCTGAAACTAGTTGGAAAATAAACCCTTCTGAACAGAACAAAAACCTTCTCTTAGCACTTGCTGCTAAATACAAAAAAGAAATCCTTCAAACTAAAAAAGAGACATTCAATGATAGAATCAAAAAAGCCAACTCGAGCACCAGGGAAATCTTCTCCATTCTAAGAGAATTAGAATCCCTGGTCGCACCCAACGACTCTTTCACTAAAAACAAAACTTGGTGTACAGATATCCAAAATGCACTCTGCAACAAAATGTCCACTCTGCAACAAAATGTCCATGCTCCAAGACAAAATTACTGCCAAAAAAACTACCCTACATAGGATTGCTCTAGCAACGCAAGAAACAATTTTACAAGAAATCAACTACAATCTAATTAAACCTCGCAACCAATTCAAATTTAAGTCCATCTCAACAATTGAGACCGAAAACATCATCACATCCCTTAAGCATTCCCGGTGCCTAGGGGATACTTGTCCAGCACCTATCAGCAAAGAAGCTGCAAAGGACCTAGCTCCTTTCATCACTACTTTCAACAACGCTTCCTTCAAATCTTGCATAGTTCCTACTAATCTCAAGGACGCCTGGGTACCACCCTTATTGAAAAAGCCTAATTTGAATCCTATTCTCCCCAACTATAGACCAATCACCACACTACCGATCTCCATAAAATCTTAGACAGAGCTGCATATCTCCAGATACAATCCTATCTGGCGATCAACAACTTACTAGGTAGCCGTCAATCTGGCTTCCGACCTAGACACGGGACAGAGACTGCCCTTCTTGACTTGAAGAACCAACTTGACGATTGGAAGGACAAAGGAGAAGTTTCCATTCTTCTCCTCTTGGACTTATCCGCCGCATTTGACTTGGTCGACCACAAAGTGTTGTGCAGTCACCTAAGATCAGCTGCCCACTTCTCCAAGAATGCCACTCCCTGGATAAACTCCTTCTTAGATAATAGATCCATAAGAGTGTTCTCACCTACTTCAGCAGCAGACCCTGGACTCATCACATCACAGGGCTCCTGGGTCTCCCCTACTTTGTATAACATATTTAAAAAGCCCCTATCCGACATACTAGATAATCTGTTTGTCTCATACACAAATTATTCTAATGACACCCAGATCCTCATCCCTATCCAAGGGGAGTATGACAAGGATGTAGAATTGATTAATAAAATCTACTTAATCATACAAACATGGATGGCAACTCGCGGTTTATATCTCAGTGACGAAAAGACGGAGCTCTTAATCGTTGGTGCCACCACCAAACTCAACAAACTTTCCCCTCAATATAACGCCATCACTATTGATGGAATCAAGATAAAAATCGCTAAGGAAGTAAAAAACCTTAGGTTTTTACTTAGATTTGGCACTCAACCATAACAACAAATAAATGCCACCGCCTTTGCAACGAGCTACACATGCAAATTCAACTACACATGCAAACCTTTCTTAACTACGGGAAGTTGCACTACAATAGCGTGTGCATTAATACTTTCTAAATTGGCCTACTGCAGTGCACTATATCTGGCCACTAGCAAAAACAACACCAAAAAACTCCAGACACTCCAAAACAGTGCCCTAAGATCTGCCCTAGGCATCCCAAAATCACAGCACATCTCCCAGGAGAGACGATCTATCAAATGGCTTGCCATTAATGATAGAATTAAGTTCAAATCTCTTAACCTTACCTACAAATGCCTCACCAACAAAGCACCTATATACTTGATGAACAGATTCAGTAAACACACATCAGAATGACCTATCAAAAAGGCGCAATCGAACAGCCTTAGAATCCCCAACTTCAAACTCAAAAGAACTCTAGTTTTCCAGTGAGGGCAGCTCAACTCTGGAACTCTACTGGAGACTTTAAGAGCATTACCCTCTTACCACTCCTTCAGAACGAATGTGAAACTTTGGCTTCACTCGTGCAATCAGTGATGGCCCCCCACATATGATTCCTACATGTCCTAGAACACTGTCCTAAAATACACTACTGTATATATTCTGTAAATATTTCACCTTAATATGTAATGTTCCTTTTTATGTATATGTCCTTATCCTGTAACCAAAAAACTTGTAAGCGACCAGATGCCTAAGGGCCGGGTGCGCTCTTTAAATAAATAAATAATACAATACAATAAATGAAAACAACATAAACAAATCAATAACTCATGTGTGGAATGTACTATTTAATGAATGCATTAATCCTAACAACTGTGGAGTGGACCAAATCTTGGGACACAGTTGATTTCCGTGTCACTCAGTTGATTGGGAGTTTGCAAAGTTGATGAGGCATACATCAGGTGAGAGACCTTGTCCCCAATCTATCACAGGTGCACCAGGTGGGTTTTCAACCCCCACACCCATCACGGATACAGAGAGCAACTGGGGCCTGAACGCCTATGTGCTTAGAAGGAGGCCTCTGTTAAACCTTCCTACACCTCACAGAGCACCTGTGATGAGGGCTAAGCATGGTGGTGAAGTTGCTTTTATCCCCATTGAATGGCAAGGAGCCACCTATACTGGTGAATGATAAACAGCCACTTCAAATTTACATTGGGCCCAAAATACTGTTCAGAAGGAGAAGAAGTGATTTTGGCAGCAATTGGAGAAAGGAGACTCTGGTGCACCAATAAAAGGCTGTAGGGAATGATGGGAGGAGTTGAGAAGGCAAAAGGAGGAGCAGAGAAAGAGGATAAGGTGACAGGAGGAGCAGAGAAGGTATAGTTAGGACTAAGATCCCAAGTAGAGGAAGAGGATGTGAGAAGGGAAGCAGATAAGGAGGAGGTAGAAGTAATGCCTGCAAGAGTAGCGCAGGTGGAGGTGAAATTGCCTGGAGAAGAACTTATTTGTTAAAGGGTTATGGCCGAGCAGGAGGCACAAATGACTGGACTTGAGGGTTGAGGTATAGAGTCTCCATTTCCAAAGACAAAAAGGAGTAATACAAACATCAACACATACAACAGAACGGTCTCTTGAATAGCCTGAGAAAAGTCTCTCACCTTCTATGTCTAGTTCTCTTAGCCACAGGGTGGTTGCCACTGGTTCTTGTTCAGCTAGTTTCAGGCTTTTCTAGGTCCTATACCTATAACTATCTAACACCAAGTGTCCACGCCAAGTGCTGGTCCCTAATTGTGCTTCTTGTCATTCCACTCCTAGGTACTTCTGCATCTCCTTCACCATTTGGAGATATAAGTCAAGCTTCTTGAGGTGCTGAAGATAGAGCCAGGTGTCCCCACTACCTGTATCTATTCCACAGGTCTCCTTGTTACCTTCAGGGATGTATGTCTGGGTCCCATCTCTTCTAGGCTCCTCTCTACTCATGCTCTGTTCTCCCTGATAGGATATCATACCTCTTCCCACCTTCTTGATCATACTTGGGCCCATCTTTCCACTTTTTCCTTCTTCCTTTTAATAGCTTCCACTCCACATTCTATTGTTACCTCCTCTTGCAATTCTTCTCTACCCCACCCAGTTATTACCTTGTGTAAATCTGTCCACCTCCTTCTACTAACACCTCTTCCAGGTCTTCACAACCTCTTCCAACTACTACCTCTTCCAGATCTTCACCACTTCCTTCAAATACCACGTCCTCTGATTTTGTACCACCTCTTTCAACTATAACCTCCTTTAGATCTTCACTAAATCTTCGAACAACAATCTCCTACAGGACTTAACTTCCTCCTTCAACTACATTTCCCTCAGGTCTTCACTGACTTCTCCAACTATCACCTCCTCCCAATCTTCAATAGATCATTCAACTACCACCTCCTCTATATCTTCCCCACCTGAAACCTTCTCCCCTTCTCCTTCATTTGTATGTTTGTATTTTATTTGGTTTTATATAGTGCCTTACACCAAAGCGCTGAACATAGGAAGAAAAACAGTACAAATTCGTAGGGAGACCCAAAAGGATGAATAAGCAGTAATAGAGCAAAGAAAAAGTGGAAGTGTAATCCAATTTAAGGGTGCTAAGAGAGAGAAAGAACAAAAACGAGATTGAGCACAAGGAGGACGAGGAACTATAAGATGATGAGACGCAGAGCGAAGCGAGTGAGTGGGAAGGTAGAATGAAACACGCGAATAAAGATAGGGGGGAGCAAGGCCATAAAGAGCTTTAAAGACTAACAGGGTAATTCATAGAATTTCGCAGAAAAGTGTCGCAAGCGGCTGGCGCAGAGTGTCCGCGTGGGATTGTCTGCGCCAGGCACGTGCGCTAAAACCGATTTCCGCGCACAGCGTATTCATGGATTTTAGGCTCCCAAACCAGCCGTGGCGCAGAGTATCGCAGCGACCCTGCAGCAGCGCCAGTAACGCCCCCAAGAATGCCCTCGCGCAAGGAAAAGCCATCAAAATCGCAAAATCATCGCAAAGGGCTGCGCTAACCCTGGACCAGTTTACAGGGCTGCCAAACAAGGAACGCAAAGCGGGTAACGTGCATATCAGGGGTACGCGTGAAGTTATACACGCGATTAGCCAGGGTACGTGTATTACAGGGGTACGCGGGAAGTGTAACACGCGATTGGCCAGGGTACGTGTATTACAGGGGTAGGCGGGAAGTTATACACGCGATTAGCCAGGGTACGTGTATTACAGGGGTACGCGGGAAGTTTAACACGCGATTGGCCAGGGTACGTGTATTACAGGGGTAGGCGGGAAGTTTTACACGCGATTAGCCAGGGCACGTGTATCACAGGGGTACGCGGGAATTATCACATGCGATTTGGCTGTGTACGTGTATTACAGGGGTACACGGGAAGTTTTACACGCGATTCGGCTGGGTACGTGTATTACAGGGATGCGATTTGGCCAGGTACGTGTATTACAGGGGTGCGCAGGAATTATCACACGCGATTTGGCTGGGTACGTGTATTACAGGGGTGCGTGGGAATCATCACACGCAATTTGGCTGGGTACGTGTATTACAGGGGTGCGTGGGAATCAGCACACGCGATTTGGCTGGGTACGTGTATTACAGGGGTGCGTGGGAAGTCACACGCGATTAGGCTGGGTGGGTCCTCACAGGTGTTCCCTGTACACCCTCCACGGCCCCTGCAGGCAGCCTACAAAACAGGGGACTACCCTGCACACCTGCTCATGTCCCCCTGCACCCCCACCCCCCAGCAGTGCAGGGGCAGCCTCCACCAGGCCCCCACTCATGTCCCCTATCACCCCCACGCCCCAGCAGTGCAGGGGCACCCTCCACCAGGCCCACACCCATGTCTCCCACCACCCCCACCCCCCCCGCCACCAGGGGCAGCCTCCACCAGGCCCCCACCCATGTCTCCCACCACCCCCACCCTCCCGCCACCAGGGGCAGCCTCCACCAGGCCCCCACTCATGTCCCCTATCACCCCCACCCCCCCAGTCACCAGGGGCAGCCTCCACCAGGCCCCCACTCATGTCTCCCACCACCCCCACCCTCCCGCCACCAGGGGCAGCCTCCACCAGGCCCCCACCCATGCCTCCCACCACCCCCACCCCCCCGCCACCAGGGGCAGCCTCCACCAGGGCCCCACCCATGCCTCCCACCACCCCCACCCCCCCGCCACCAGGGGCACCCTCCACCAGGCCCCCACCCATGTCTCCCACCACCCCCACCCCCCCCGCCACCAGGGGCAGCCTCCACCAGGCCCCCACCCATGCCTCCCACCACCCCCACCCCCCCGCCACCAGGGGCACCCTCCACCAGGCCCCCACCCATGTCTCCCACCACCCCCACCCCCCCGCCACCAGGGGCAGCCTCCACCAGGCCCCCACCCATGCCCCCCACCACCCCCACCCCCCCGCCACCAGGGGCAGCCTCCACCAGGCCCCCACCCATGTCTCCCAACACCCCCACCCACCAGCACTGTGGGGCACGTGGCCAGCAGGCAGTCAGGCAGCAGCAGATGGCAGGTGGGAGCGTGCTCAGGGCTCTGGGGGGCAGTAATTTGGCCTCCTGGCCAGGAGCGTGGTCTCTCGTGTGTGAACGCGTGGACAGCCTGATAGGGAGTGAAATCCCACACGTCAGCGTGTGAATCGAGGAAAGGCCCTTAGCGCGTAAACCCGTCAACAGCATATGCGCGCCTATAGTCACCTGCACGTGCAGGAAATTGTTGCGTGACACGTCCCAGTGTCAAAGCGTGTGATTGGTGAAAATGGATCTACACGCAGAAGTGACAAAGCGTGTGATTGGTGAAAATGGATCTACACGCAGGAGTGACAAAGCGTGTGATTGGTGAACGTACACGCCGCGTAAGTGACGCTGTACGTGTGGGCCTGTATATAAGGTACATGTAGAACACCATTTCCTTGTACGTGCTTTTCGTGGAGAGCGAGTGGGTGAATTCTGTACTTCTTGTCGTTTCACACGCGATTTACTTCACGGCGTTTCCAGTTCGTACTCCCTGTTACCTCTGACAGCTTTTTCTCTTTTTTCCTCTTGTACTGGTTTACCTGGGCCTGTTCCCTCAAACAGTGTCCCCTTCTACTGTTGTCCTGTCTTCTCAGACAGCGTACACATCTTCTTTTGGCGAGGGTATTGCCAGCCAAACGCGCTCATTTTTCACGCTCTTTTACCTGGCAGACGGTGAGTCACGCACGTATCCAACTTCTGTGCTTGCCCCGTGTGTAGCCTACCCCTTCAGAGGTCATTCTAGGCTACGTGTGACACGCATACGTTCATTCTTGTGTTACTGGGTGCCACAGCGTAGTGCAGGTTTTTCTTTCTGCACACGTGGTCTAGGAGGGGTTGCGTGCACGTCATCTCCCTTTTTTCGGCCTCCTGTGCGTTGCGTGACCCGTCATCTTTCCCCAGGGGTTACAATCAGCCGTGCTAGAGCACTAGGGTACAATTACCATCTGGTACCCAACCCCTTTGACCCCCAATTGCCCAGGACAATTGTCTACAGCCACTCCCATACGCACATTAATATCAGTGCCATGGCTGGGAGGCGAGGATTCCGTAAGGGTGGCAAAGGTGGAAGAGCCACAAGTGGTGGCCGTGGTGGATCCGGTAGGGGACGTGGTCGTAACTTGCAGGGTGAGCCTGTCCCCCCATGTGTGGAGGACCAGTCAAGGGCACCCATCATCCCCCCCCTCCCCCCCTCCCGTTGAGGCTGAAGTGGCTGACACCATCCATGCTCAGCCCTTGTTGGACCAGCCCATTGTGGCACCAGACCTGGCTGACTCCATGGCTGACTTCCAGGTCAGCAGGGCTACGACACGTGCGCTGGTTCACGTTGATGCTATCATGCCACGTGGATCTGGGGCAGCAAGGTCATCTGCTGCCCCAAGTAGGCAGGGCGGAGAGGCTGCAGGGGCAGCTGCAGCTCCATCCACCCCAGCTCTCACACACCCAGCCAGGACAGTGTCCGTCCTAGTCCATTCTGCTGACATTCCCCATGACACCATTACACTTGAGCCAATGCCTGCACCAACTCCCATGCTGAGTGTGCAATCCCACACACCTGATACAGAGCCCACCAGGGCTCCTGCCCCTAGTGTCCAGAGCGGCGCAGGACACTCAGGATCACCACCACCTTCCAAGCGGAAGAGGAAGAGTGCTCGTCCGGCACAGGCTGATGCCCCCGACACGGCTACACAGTCCGGTCCGTCGAGGAAGCCCAGCTTCACGGATGTGGAACTGAATGCACTTGTCGAGTATGTGTCCGGACATGATAACGAGATGGTCATTGTTGCAGGATCCAAGACCACACCTGCACAACGCCAGGCACACTGGCAGACCATTGCGGACATCGTAAGTGCCCTTGGAATCGTGAGGCGCACAGCCAATGATTGCTACAAGCGCTGGAATGACCTAAAGCGCAGGGCAAAGAAGAAGCTGGCCTCAAGTCATGCCGCAACTCTAGTGACTGGAGGTGGGTCTCCAGTAGAAGACATGGAACTCACTCCACATGAGTCAGTCGCTGGGACCTACGTCACGGAGGAACAGATCCAAGGCGTGGGAGATCTGCCTGATTACGAGGCATTGTCCGGTGAGTGCACATGCATGTGTGTGTCATCCATGTGCATGGTGTGTGTGTGAGGGCATCTGTTTGTGTGCCAGGTGAGAGTGTGTGCGCCTGAGTCGAATGGGTCAGCCATGTGCTTCATGCAACACATCCTGGGCAGCTGCATTTCGCCATTGCAGTATCCCTTCTGCCAACAGTAGACATCTAGCCCAACAGCACCCAAGTTGGCCTTGAAGTGTCACCTTGCCACTACATTGTTGATTATTTTCCTATGTTCAATCAGACAGATTGTATGCATTCCACCACTTATACTAGGCATTCCTCAGTCCTCTAGTCACATGTATGGCATGGCCATGGTAAAGTGGAGTTACTTTGTTACCTGGATATCATATGTTCACACATGTCCCTGTGCAATTGGACCATATTGGACTGGCAGCTCCAGGTGATAAAGCAGACCTGTCAGAATTAGAAAAGCTATTGCATGTGGGAACTGGACAGAATGAATAAGTGCTGCCCTCCTCTCCATCTACACTCAATAGCAATGGCACATGCCATCTGTGTGATGACATGTGTGTGTCGCCTGGCAATCACAGGGCAATGTGTGATGCCACTGCCAGGCAGCATGCATGAAATGTGTTCATCTTCCATCTTTGTGTAATGAGTGTGTGCCATTTGCCTGCCCTTCATACGCAGTGAGGGTGCATGCATGGGAGGGTCTTAGTCATGTGGGACATGTGTCAATCAAGTACTGGATCTCTTGTTTCACAGCCCTCATTGTGTGCCATGGTGCTAATGTGGGTTTCCATTTCTTTGTCATTATGTCATTGCAGGGGAAGACGCACCTGATACTGCTGGGGTTGTGGAGATGGTGCAGAGCCAGGAGGGGTCCGAGGGCCGACCAACCACCAGTGAGGGACGTGGTGTGCTGGCGGGTGAAAACCCACAAGTGCTGCAGGTCGTGCTCTCAAGGGGTGTCTCTGGCTGCACCTCCCCCGAGCTGTACTCAACTGTTGACTCGGATGATGAGACCTACGTGCCGTCGCAGGTGAGTGTTCCAGGGAGGGAATCTGTTCTGTCCCACCCACCTGCACCAGGGTCAGAACCCTCAATGGGGATGTCAGTGTTGGCAGCTAGGCCTTTGGTGGTTACGGATGCAGGGTCACACTCCGCGACATCTGATCCTGTTCCTGGGCCAGCAGATCAGAGGGGGAATGCAGTCCTGCAGCCTCAGGCAGTGCCGGCACAGCAAGGCGCAGTCCGCCTTGCCCCAGACAGGTGTGGTGCCCGCCGACGTGGTGGCCGTACGCCACCTGGCAATACCGTATGGGAGCAATCCATTTACGGTATGGCTACCCAACAGGCAGCATCATCCGAGATGATGGCTCAGGCCATGGGTAGGGTGGCCACTTCCATTGTCCCCCCTGAAAGGCTGATGGAGCGACTAGAGCAGGCAACCGACTCCATCTGCCAGTCACACAGGGAGGACATGTTGGCGTCCAACAGGGACAGGCGGGCGGCACTGGCGACTCTGCAGGAGGCCATCTCCATAGAGTCCCAGGGCCACAGGGAAGCCCTGAGGCAGGAGCTACATCAACTCAGGACGACTCTTGTTGAGCTAGAGGCTTCAACACACCAAAGGACAGAACAGCAGCTGGAGCGTCTCACCCGTACGCTCTCAGCTGAGATGCAAGCAACGAGGGCGGAGGTCCGGGCATCCCGTGAGTTGTTGCATGGGGACCTCCGCACCCTCATCCTCCAGAATGAGACCTACCACACCCGCATGCTTGCAGCCATGGAGGAACAGAGTAGGGCCTTGCGTGGGCTGCCTCCCATAGTGCAACCACCTCCGGATGCAGCTGCACAGGGTGATGATAGCGACAGCAGTGATACTCCCACAATAGGGTAGCCGTGTGGGCCATGAGCCCATGGAGGTGTTTTTTTTTCCCAGGATCCACACAGGTGGTTTCTGGTGTGCACCCTGACCTCGGACCTCCTGGGTGGCCTCCCCAACCCCCCCGGGCCCTTTAATGGCCATTTTTGATTTTCTTTTTATTTTTATATTTTTTAAATTTTTATTTTTATTTTTATTTTTATATTTTTCCCAATTTTTTGGGGACACATTGTTGGCTTCCGTGGTTCCTGTGGGCATACGCTGCATTGTGGCTGGGCACATGCAGGCTTGTCATGTATTAGGTTCAGATGCCTAGGTTTGAGTCACACACACCCCTCCAGCTTCCCGTTTCCATGGGCTTGCAAAGGGTGTGCCCAAGTGACATTGAAGTACATGGTGACATTGGACTCCCACTACATGTGTGGGTAGTCTAGTCAATACTGTGTATACATTCCTAGTGCATATTGCTGTTGTGTTGTACACTGCATGTTGCATTGATGTGTAACTCATCATCTGTGTCTGCCTCCCAATTTGCAGGTCCCTTCCTC
Organism: Ambystoma mexicanum; assembly: GCF_040938575.1. Lineage (NCBI taxonomy): Eukaryota > Metazoa > Chordata > Amphibia > Caudata > Ambystomatidae > Ambystoma > Ambystoma mexicanum. The sequence continues at coordinate 937,568,149 of NC_090939.1, forward strand.
ATGTCTACACAAGGCCCTCTAGTCTGGAGATGGGGTCCTTGTTGGCAGCAGTGCACCTACAACTCTACATGGCACCAACACTGTTCAGTTGGAAGTGGTGGGAGTGCAGGCATATCCAGGTGGTGAGACAACTGATTTATTACATTACTGAAGTCATGTTTATGGTAGTACGTGCTCAGGTATGTTGTTTGTCCTGCATTACAGTGAGCATTTCAGGTGTAGGAAGTTTCAATTGGGGACACTGTACATCGCAACACTTGTCACGTTGTGGGGATTACTTTGTTTACCTGCACATAGCGTGACATGGCACGGTGTGTTGTGTGGCGGTGCTGGGGATGGGTTGGGTGACATGGCACTGTCCTCTTGTTGCATTTAGCAAGTGGGTATTAATTTTGGCTGCTTGAATGTGTTCCTTCACAAAACTGCATTGGTGTTGTGTGTGGGTAGGGATGCACACATTGTAACACTTCCAGGTGAACAATCTCAGGCTGATATGCTTTTCACGGTTGAATCTCCAGACATTCAGGATCAGTGTCAGGTTGAGTCATCATTGATTGTCAGATGGAATGTGCCACGCCAGTGTGCACTCCACAGGGGAGTGAATACTATGTGAAGTAATTAGCCACTAGCTGTGTACGGGCTGCCTCCCCTCGTGCCCTTTCCCCTCCCATGCGCAGCGGCTGTGCATGTGGTTGGGGATGTGGGGCCACCACCATGTCCACGGGCAGGCCCCGGCGTGTTGCAACGTTGTGCAGGACACATGCTGCCACTATGATCCTGCACACTACTGGGGGAGCGTATAACAGCTGCCCGCCAGAACGGTCAAGGGAGCAAAAGCGTGACTTTAGCACTCCGAATGTGCGCTCCACTATGCCCCGGGTTGTAATGTGGGCTGTGTTATATCTTACCTCGGGTGGCGTGGTGGGGTTCCGAATTGGCGTCATCATGTGGGGGCTGAGAGGGTAGGCACTGTCCCCTGTGGAGGTGGTGATTGGTATCATTGGTGGGGTTGTGACCTTGCTCAGTATCCAACATGCATGCATGTGCAGTGGCATACATACTCACCGAGAAGCCATGTATCGCCATGCCGCCCAGCATCTATGTCCCGGCATAGGGTGGACATTCGGTAAATGAAGCTGTCGTGGGTGGACCCGGGATAGTTGGCATATACTGAGGTGATGATTCCCTTGGCATTACATACTACCTGCACGTTGATGGAATGCCAGTGCTTGCGGTTCCTATAGATGTGCTCAGATGCCCTGGGGGGACGTAGAGCCACATGGGTGCAGTCGATGGCACCTAGCACTTTGGGGAATCGTGCCACTCCGTAAAAATCCAGGGCGGCAGCATGCCTTTCAGCAGGTGTTCTGGGCAGGTATATGTGCCTGCGGACTGATGGGCGTGCAGTGATGATGTCCAAGACCTGGTGTAGGCAGCGTGACTGGGTGGCCTGTGACACCCCACCCACTATGGCACTTGTCCGCTGAAATGATCCAGTGGCTAAGAAGTGCAGTACATTGAGGACCTTCTCCAGGGGGCTGAGTGCTTGAGAGCACAGGGTGGGTGATGTGAGGTCATCCTCCCACTCACTCACCAGGTCCAGTATTAAGTGTGGTGGAAACCTGTACCTTCCATACACCTGGTCATCAGGCATCCCGAAAAGGCTGGTTCTGGGTGTGAATATTCTGGCCCTGACTCTCCTCCTCCTCCTCCTTTGGTAGCCCACTGCCACTGCTGCTAGGAACGGTATGTTCATCCTGGCATCTGGCTTGTTATTTGAAAAGTGCGCAAATTAATGCTTTGCGCGTGTTCTAGGCGAGCGTGTGACCCGCGCACCCCTGGAATCTAGTTCCCACTCCAATAGCGTGTGGAAATTCCCACGCAGCAGCCATACAGGTGCGCTGACGTACTTGCGTGTGTAAGTGCCCGCGCACCCCTGAAATACACGTACATAGGCCATTCGCGTGTACGCGCACTTTTGTCCAATTACACGCAATGAAATACACGTACATAGGCCAATCACGCGATGACACTCTGACGTGCAGTATTTCCACGTGTGTTCCGTCATCACGTGCTGAGTGGGGAACGCCCGTGCGGGTCACGTCAGACGCGCTTACGCGCTGAGGGACTCTGGTCCAATAGAATCGCGTATGCGTGCTGACGCGCTTACGCGCTAAGGGCCTTTCCTCGGATTTCACGCTGACGTGCAGGATTTTCACGTGCCAAATCACTCCGTATCAAGCTGGCCACCCGAAAACACACGGAACACCACGCTCCTGCCCAGAAGGCCGAGTTACTGCCCCCCAGTGCCCCGAGCAGCCTCCCACGTGCTATCTGCTGCTGCCTGCCTGCCTGCCTGCCTGCTGCCACCGTGCCCTGCCATTTGGTGCCTGCACATCAGCCATCTGCAGGGGTCCAGTTGCTGTGTCCACCCCTGCTGGAACTGAAGACTCCCAACTGGGATTACATCGCTCCACAGCCCAGCCCCAGGACCCAGTTGCCCACCCACACCTGCCTCTGGGGTTGCCATGTCGGGCACTTCCACATCTGGCACCAGTGGCAACCCCAGGCCAGAGGGGCAGAGGGGCACCAGCTTCACTGCCACCGAAGTTGGTGTCCTGGTGGAGCATGTCCTGGGGCAGTATGATGCCCTCTTTGGATCGTCCCGCGCCAGCAAGGAAGGACGGGAGAGGATCTGGGCCGACTGTGTGGTTGCCATCAACGCGGAGGGGGTGGCAACCCGCAACGTCCAGAAGATCAAGAAGCGCTGGGAGGACTTGAGGTCCAGGACCCTTGTGAAGGCCCGGCGCCTCGTGGAGGGGGGCCGGGGCCGCATGAGTTCCATCCAGAAGAGGGTCCTGGAACGCGTACGCCCAGCGCTCCACGCCCAGGTCCTTGAGAGGGAGGCCCGTCTGGAGTTGAGCGGTATGTGTCCAAGCATTACTGTGTGAGACAGGGCATGTTGCGGTGTGCTGGTTCTATGATACTTGCCTGTATGTGTGCCATGGGCCATGTATGCATGTATGTGTGCAGGGACATCATGGTAATGCATGTGCGACCAGTGATGTGTGACCCACATGGTTGTTGCATGTGTTGAAATGCGGCATGGGGAGCCCTATGCAGATTTTGGACATGAGAGCATGCCAGTCTCTGTACCTGGACATGGATGGGGGTGAAGGATGGGTGCTGATGCCAGGTACATATATGGTAGCCATGTCTGTGTGCCTGACCTGCGTGTCTGTGACTTGTGCATGCCATGGATGCATGACACATGTGTGTGACAATGCACAGATTCAGTGACGCACCCAACTTACCCTTGTTTCGCCTGTGTTCGGTGTGTTTGGGGCCAGATGGATGTGACTGAGGTGAAGTGTGTGCATGTGATATGCATGAGCCATGATGCATGTGAGTTACATATCATTGAATGTTTATAGAGTCCATTGGACATGCATGGAAATGTCCATGGCATGCACCATGCCTGTTACTGTGTGTGTTTTGCCTGGACTGACCCATGTGTTGTGGAGGGACATGATGGAAGTGTACTTTGACAGTGGTGCTCATCTGCTATTGCTTCCTGTCTAGGGGACCATTGTACAGTAGCCTGATGCTTGTGTCCTTTGTCTCCCTCTACGCAGCGGCTAGTGAAGAAGAGGGCGGAGACGGCGCTGTGGAGCAAGGCGGCGGGGATGCCCCCACGGCTGCAGCGGAAGGGGTGGGTGAGCCCCCACAGGGGCCTGCTACGGCGGGAGACGGTGAGGAGCCATCCAGGTTGGTGGTTTGCACAGAGGAGGAGGAGGCCGACACTGGTGCACACATGGGGCCTGGTGGGAGCATCCCTGCTGGTGCAAGTGGTGCAGTCCAGGGCCAGGGGCAGGAGGCAGCACAGGTCACCGTGGAGGGGCCTGTGCATGTCACTGTCCCTGACCCTGTGAGTGCACCACCATGCACCAGCAGGGATGCCCCGTCCCAGGCCCGTCCGCAGGTAGAGGGGATGTCCATGTCACCTGACTCCCCTCCACCTGCGGACGTGGTAACCCCTGGCCACGTGGAGAAGGTCCTGATTGGGGTCGCGATGCGCACGGCTGTGATTCGTGATGACGTGCGTGCTTCCCGGGAGGAGCACGCACGTCATCACGAAGTGCACCGTGCCGACGTGGCCCAATTGGGATCGGCCATGTTCGGGGGTTTCCTGCATGTGTTGGCCAATCTGACGGCCCTCTCCTCCTCTGTGCAGGCTATCCACCGGTCGTTCTCCTTGCCGTCTTCCGGCCCAGATGCCACCAGGGCCCCCTGTGGACCTGCCCCGACCAATGCAGCCAGCTCGGTGGGGATCCCATCCCTGCCACAGTTGGGAGTCGGAGGTCCAGCAGGGGTGGACAACACAGCAAGTGGACCCCAGCAGATGGAAGATGTGACGGCATCATCGGGCAGGGCACGTGCACGACGGCGTCGGTGGTTTCCATCAGCCTGGATGCCGTCGTGCTGGCAGAGGCAGTGGCGTCGGAGGCAGCAGCGGGCTCGACGTGGGAGGCATCATGGCTCGGGGCCATCAAGATCAGAGGGGCAGGCATCGGCCGGAGGGCAGGGCAACCCTGGGATGGTGGTGTGTTCCGTGTGGGAGGAGTTTGGCCAGCGGATAGGTGCGGAGCGGCAGCGGGCGGAAGAGGAGCGGCTCGCCATGGTCAGGGCGGAGTTCTCCATGCGTCGGGCATTGAGGCGGGCTGAGTGCCTCGAGGAAGCTTGCAGGGAGTTTGAGGTGGACATGGGGTTGTCCCTGCGAGACCTCGGGGCCAGGACAGAGTCCCGCCTCCAGGACATCGACATGGAGTTCGATGATGCCCTGGCCAGCAACATCACCAAGTGAGCCGCAGGACTTGCCCGCTGCCTTTGTATATAGTTATTTAGTTAGTTAGTGCTAGGTTTCCTTTATTTATTTTTATTATTTTGGACCGCTCGGACAATGGCCACTTTTTTGTACATATATTTTTCATTAGTTAGTGGTAGGTTTCATTTTTGGTGTTGGGCTCATGGACCCTGGAACATTCCTGTATATAGTTTGTTTTTTTGGGAGATACATTTTTTTATTTTCTTATTGTTTTCACCATGACGTAATGGTTTTTCATTAATTTCCTATGACATGATATTGCTTTGGACAAATTCATTTTAATTTTTTATTCCTTTGTTTTTTTGTTTATCACTTTTGTTCTCGGACATGGACCATTTATTTACTTAGCCACATCGTTGTATGTTTGAAAAGTTCACTTATTTTTGGTATTTAATACATTTTTTATATTTTCTTACACTTGTGTTATTTTCTCATTGGTTTGTTACATGTCATGATATGGGTTTTGACATTCACTTGCACCCATTGTGTATGTGTGTGTGACGGACATGTGTTCTTTTGCATACTTGGCATTGGGGTTGTGTCATGTGATTGCATTCACTATGTGGGTGGATGCAATCCTTGCCTGGGTGTTTGTGCTGGGTATGCTGGCCATTACTGCCATGATTGTGTATCGTCAGGACCTGGGGCAAGGGGGACATGTGTGGGGGCCTGCTGGCATGTTCCCCACAGTGCTGGGGGGTGGGGGTGGTGGGAGACATGAGTGGGGGCCTGGTGGAGGGTGCCCCTGGTGGCGGGGGGGTGGGGGTGGTGGGAGACAAGAGTGGGGGCCTGGTGGAGGGTGCCCCTGGTGGCGGGGGGGTGGGGGTGATAGGGGACATGAGTGGGGGCCTGGTGGAGGGTGCCCCTGGTGGCGGGAGGGTGGGGGTGGTGGGAGACATGGGTGGGGGCCTGGTGGAGGCTGCCCCTGCACTGCTGGGGGGTGGGGGTGATAGGGGACATGAGTGGGGGCCTGGTGGAGGGTGCCCCTGGTGACTGGGGGGGTGGGGGTGGTGGGTGACATGAGTGGGGGCCTGGTGGAGGGTGCCCCTGGATGGTGGGGGGTGGGGGTGGTGGGAGACATGAGTGGGGGCCTGGTGGAGGCTGCCCCTGCACTGCTGGGGGGTGGGGGTGGTGGGAGACATGAGTGGGGGCCTGGTGGAGGCTGCCCCTGCACTGCTGGGGGGTGGGGGTGGTGGGAGACATGAGTGGGGGCCTGGTGGAGGCTGCCCCTGGTGGCGGGAGGGTGGGGGTGGTGGGACACATGGGTGGGGGCCTGGTGGAGGCTGCCCCTGCACTGCTGGGGGGTGGGGGTGATAGGGGACATGAGTGGGGGCCTGGTGGAGGGTGCCCCTGGTGGCGGGAGGGTGGGGGTGGTGGGAGACATGGGTGGGGGCCTGGTGGAGGCTGCCCCTGGATGGTGGGGGGTGGGGGTGGTGGGAGACATGGTTGGGGGCCTGGTGGAGGGTGCCCCTGGATGGTGGGGGGTGGGGGTGGTGGGAGACATGGTTGGGGGCCTGGTGGAGGGTGCCCCTGGTGACTGGGGGGGTGGGGGTGGTGGGTGACATGAGTGGGGGCCTGGTGGAGGGTGCCCCTGGATGGTGGGGGGTGGGGGTGGTGGGAGACATGAGTGGGGGCCTGGTGGAGGCTGCCCCTGCACTGCTGGGGGGTGGGGGTGGTGGGAGACATGAGTGGGGGCTTGGTGGAGGCTGCCCCTGCACTGCTGGGGGGTGGGGGTGGTGGGAGACATGAGTGGGGGCCTGGTGGAGGCTGCCCCTGGTGGCGGGAGGGTGGGGGTGGTGGGAGACATGGGTGGGGGCCTGGTGGAGGCTGCCCCTGCACTGCTGGGGGGTGGGGGTGATAGGGGACATGAGTGGGGGCTTGGTGGAGGGTGCCCCTGGTGGCGGGAGGGTGGGGGTGGTGGGAGACATGGGTGGGGGCCTGGTGGAGGCTGTCCCTGGATGGTGGGGGGTGGGGGTGGTGGGAGACATGGTTGGGGGCCTGGTGTAGGGTGCCCCTGGATGGTGGGGGGTGGGGGTGGTGGGAGACATGGTTGGGGGCCTGGTGGAGGGTGCCCCTGGTGACTGGGGGGGTGGGGGTGGTGGGTGACATGAGTGGGGGCCTGGTGGAGGGTGCCCCTGGATGGTGGGGGTGGTGGGAGACATGGGTGGGGGCCTGGTGGAGGGTGCCCCTGGTGACTGGGGGGGTGGGGGTGGTGGGTGACATGAGTGGGGGCCTGGTGGAGGGTGCCCCTGGATGGTGGGGGGTGGGGGTGGTGGGAGACATGAGTGGGGGCCTGGTGGAGGCTGCCCCTGCACTGCTGGGGGGTGGGGGTGGTGGGAGACATGAGTGGGGGCCTGGTGGAGGCTGCCCCTGCACTGCTGGGGGGTGGGGGTGGTGGGAGACATGAGTGGGGGCCTGGTGGAGGCTGCCCCTGGTGGCAGGAGGGTGGGGGTGGTGGGAGACATGGGTGGGGGCCTGGTGGAGGCTGCCCCTGCACTGCTGGGGGGTGGGGGTGATAGGGGACATGAGTGGGGGCCTGGTGGAGGGTGCCCCTGGTGGCGGGAGGGTGGGGGTGGTGGGAGACATGGGTGGGGGCCTGGTGGAGGCTGCCCCTGGATGGTGGGGGGTGGGGGTGGTGGGAGACATGGTTGGGGGCCTGGTGGAGGGTGCCCCTGGATGGTGGGGGGTGGGGGTGGTGGGAGACATGGTTGGGGGCCTGGTGGAGGGTGCCCCTGGTGACTGGGGGGGTGGGGGTGGTGGGTGACATGAGTGGGGGCCTGGTGGAGGGTGCCCCTGCACTGCTGGGGGGTGGGGGTGATAGGGGACATGAGGGGGGGCCTGGTGGAGGGTGCCCCTGGTGACTGGGGGGGTGGGGGTGGTGGGTGACATGGGTGGGGGCCTGGTGGAGGGTGCCCCTGGATGGTGGGGGGTGGGGGTGGTGGGAGACATGAGTGGGGGCCTGGTGGAGGCTGCCCCTGCACTGCTGGGGGGTGGGGGTGGTGGGAGACATGAGTGGGGGCCTGGTGGAGGCTGCCCCTGCACTGCTGGGGGGTGGGGGTGGTGGGAGACATGAGTTGGGGCCTGGTGGAGGCTGCCCCTGGTGGCGGGAGGGTGGGGGTGGTGGGAGACATGGGTGGGGGCCTGGTGGAGGCTGCCCCTGCACTGCTGGGTGGTGGGGGTGATAGGGGACATGAGTGGGGGCCTGGTGGAGGGTGCCCCTGGTGGCGGGAGGGTGGGGGTGGTGGGAGACATGGGTGGGGGCCTGGTGGAGGCTGCCCCTGGATGGTGGGGGGTGGGGGTGGTGGGAGACATGGTTGGGGGCCTGGTGGAGGCTGCCCCTGGATGGTGGGGGGTGGGGGTGGTGGGAGACATGGTTGGGGGCCTGGTGGAGGGTGCCCCTGGTTACTGGGGGGGTGGGGGTGGTGGGTGACATGAGTGGGGGCCTGGTGGAGGGTGCCCCTGGATGGTGGGGGGTGGGGGTGGTGGGAGACATGAGTGGGGGCCTGGTGGAGGGTGCCCCTGGTGACTGGGGGGGTGGGGGTGGTGGGTGACATGAGTGGGGGCCTGGTGGAGGGTGCCTCTGGATGGTGGGGGGTGGGGGTGGTGGGAGACATGAGTGGGGGCCTGGTGGAGGCTGCCCCTGCACTGCTGGGGGGTGGGGGCGGTGGGAGACATGAGTGGGGGCCTGGTGGAGGCTGCCCCTGCACTGCTGGGGGGTGGGGGTGGTGGGAGACATGAGTGGGGGCCTGGTGGAGGCTGCCCCTGGTGGCGGGAGGGTGGGGGTGGTGGGAGACATGGGTGGGGGCCTGGTGGAGGCTGCCCCTGCACTGCTGGGGGGTGGGGGTGATAGGGGACATGAGTGGGGCCTGGTGGAGGGTGCCCCTGGTGGCGGGAGGGTGGGGGTGGTGGGAGACATGGGTGGGGGCCTGGTGGAGGCTGCCCCTGGATGGTGGGGGGTGGGGGTGGTGGGAGACATGGTTGGGGCCTGGTGGAGGCTGCCCCTGGATTGTGGGGGGTGGGGGTGGTGGGAGACATGGTTGGGGGCCTGGTGGAGGGTGCCCCTGGTGACTGGGGGGTGGGGGTGGTGGGTGACATGAGTGGGGGCCTGGTGGAGGGTGCCCCTGGATGGTGGGGGGTGGGGTGGTGGGAGACATGAGTGGGGGCCTGGTGGAGGGTGCCCCTGGATGGTGGGGGGTGGGGGTGGTGGGAGACATGGTTGGGGGCCTGGTGGAGGGTGCCCCTGGTGACTGGGGGGGTGGGGGTGGTGGGTGACATGAGTCGGGGCCTGGTGGAGGGTGCCCCTGGATGGTGGGGGGTGGGGGTGGTGGGAGACATGAGTGGGGGCCTGGTGGAGGCTGCCCCTGCACTGCTCTGGGGGGTGGGGGTGGTGGGAGACATGAGTGGGGGCCTGGTGGAGGCTGCCCCTGCACTGCTGGGGGGTGGGGGTGGTGGGAGACATGAGTGGGGGCCTGGTGGAGGCTGCCCCTGGTGGCGGGAGGGTGGGGGTGGTGGGAGACATGAGTGGGGGCCTGGTGGAGGCTGCCCCTGCACTGCTGGGGGTGGGGGTGATAGGGGACATGAGTGGGGGCCTGGTGGAGGGTGCCCCTGGTGGCGGGAGGGTGGGGGTGGTGGGAGACATGGGTGGGGGCCTGGTGGAGGCTGCGCCTGGATGGTGGGGGGTGGGGGTGGTGGGAGACATGGTTGGGGGCCTGGTGGAGGGTGCCCCTGGATGGTGGGGGGTGGGGGTGGTGGGAGACATGGTTGGGGGCCTGGTGGAGGGTGCCCCTGGTGACTGGGGGGGTGGGGGTGGTGGGAGACCTGAGTGGGGGCCTGGTGGAGGGTACCCCTGGTGACTGGGGGGGTGGGGGTGGTGGGAGACATGAGCAGGTGTGCAGGGTAGTCCCCTGTTTGTGGGCTGCCTGCAGGGGCCGTCGAGGGTGACAGGACCCACCCAGCCTAATCGCGTGTGTAACTTCGCACGCACCCCTGTAATACACGTACCAAGCCAAATCGCGTGTGGAAATTCCCGCGCACCCCTGAAATACACGCGCCCAGGCTATTCGCGTGTGGAAATTCCCGCGCACCCCTGAAATACACGTACCCTGCTGTAATCGCATGTGGGACTTCCCGCGCACCCCTGTAATACACGCGCCCAGCCTATTCGCGTGTGGAAATTCCCGCGCACCCCTGAAATACACGCGCCCAGGCTATTCGCGTGTGGAACTTCCCGCGCACCCCTGAAATACATGCGGCCAGGCTATTCGCGTGTGGAACTTCCCGCGCACCCCTGAAATACACGTACCCTGCTGTAATCGCGTGTGGGACTTCCCGCGCACCCCTGAAATACACGCGGCCAGGCTATTCGCGTGTGGAAATTCCCGCGCACCCCTGAAATACACGTACCCTGCTGTAATCGCGTGTGGGACTTCCCGCGCACCCCTGTAATACACGCGCCCAGCCTATTCGCGTGTGGAAATTCCTGCGCACCCCTGAAATACACGCGCCCAGGCTATTCGCGTGTGGAACTTCCCGCGCACCCCTGAAATACACGCGGACAGGCTATTCGCGTGTGGAACTTCCCGCGCACCCCTGAAATACACGTACCCTGCTGTAATCGCGTGTGGGACTTCCCGCGCACCCCTGAAATACACGCGGCCAGGCTATTCGCGTGTGGAAATTCCCGCGCACCCCTGAAATACACGTACCCTGCTGTAATCGCGTGTGGAACTTCCCGCGCACCCCTGAAATACATGCGGCCAGGCTATTCGCGTGTGGAAATTCCCGCGCACCCCTGAAATACACGTACCCTGCTGTAATCGCGTGTGGACCTTCCCGCGCACCCCTGAAATCCACGTACCCGGCCAAATCGCGTGTGAGACTTCCCGCGCACACGTATTTTTTGTCAGCGTGTCCGTGTTTGTGGGTACCCCTTTGCACCTCATTTGTCCTGGAGGGCCACAGTATAGGACATTCATCATGGCAGTATATGGGTGCTATTTGTTGGCGCACCTTTTGGCGCACATTTCTTACAGCCCCTGAGACGCTACCGCCTGCTTTCTTGTGGCGGTCGTGTTTGTGCCTGTGCGCTGGTTTGAGCGTGCGCTTTTTTGACCTATTCTAGTCCATGAATACGTGTTGTAGGCGAGCGTGTGGGCGTTCTGCGCACTTTTACCCTGTGCTTCCCCCGTGACGCCCACATTTTGGCAAGTTGTTCCCCATTCCAAGTGTTACGCCCCGTGTTCCGCCTACTTTTGTTGCGTGCGCCGCGCTATGTGCAATTTTCGCTGTGGACTGTGCGATTTTCGCTGTGACCTGGCGCATGCCGTTAGATGGCCTGTGCGCCAACGTGCGCCGCGCACTTTCTTATCGCACGTCCGATGGTTTTCTCGCGCACGGCCTTCCATGAATCGATGTGCGCTGCTTTTCGTGCGATTTTCGCTATTCCACTGCGATTTTCGCTATTCCACTGCGATTCGCACGTTTTTGGCCACTTGCGCCGCGCTAATTATTCCATGAATCGGCCTGAGACTAAACATTAAGGGGGTAATTCATGGAATTCAGCACACAAGTGGCGCACGTGGCTGGCGCACAGTGTGCGCGTGCGAATCCCTGCGCCAGCCGCATGCGCCAAAATCCATTTCCGCGCACAGCGTATTCATGGATTCCAGCCACCAAAACCAGCCGTGGCGCACAGTGGCGCAGCGACTCTGCAGCAGCGCCAGTTGCGCCCCCAAGAACGCCTCTCGTGCAGGGAAAAGCCATCAACATACCCAATCCAGCGCAAAGGGCTGCGCTAACCCTGTACCAGCACAGCAAGCGGGCTACGTGTATCACTGGGGTGCGCGGGAAGTACCTCACGCGATTGGCCCAGTGCGAGCAGGGTACGCGTATTTCAGGGGTGCGCGGGAAGTTCCACACGCGATTTCATCATGGTACGTGTATTTCAGGAGTGCGCGGGAATTTCCACACGCGATTGGGCCCGTGCGAGCAGGGTACGCGTATCTCATGGGTGCGCGGGAAGTTCCACACGTGATTCCATCAGGGTACGTGTATTTCAGGGTGCAGGGGAAGTTACACACGCGATTTCCGCAGGGTACGTGTATTTCAGGGGTGCACGTGAAGTTCCACACGCGATATCAGCAGGGTACGTGTATTTCAGGGTGCAGGGGAAGTTAAACACGCGATTCCAGCAGGGTACGTGTATTTCAGGGGTGCGCGGGAATTTCCACACGCGATTGGGCCCGTGCGAGCAGGGTACGCGTATCTCAGGGGTGCGCGGGAAGTTCCACACGCGATTCCATCAGGGTACGTGTATTTCAGGGTGCGGGGGAAGTTTCACACGCGAAATCAGCAGGGTATGTGTATTCCAGGGGTGCGCGGGAAGTTCCACACGCGATTCCATCAGGGTACGTGTATTTCAGGGTGCAGGGGAAGTTACACACGCGAAATCAGCAGGGTACGTGTATTCCAGGGGTGCGCGGGAAGTTCCACACGCGATTCCATCAGGGTACGTGTATTTCAGGGTGCAGGGGAAGTTATACACGCGATTTCAGCAGGGTACGTGTATTTCAGGGGTGCGCGGGAAGTCACACACGCGATCTCATCAGGGTACGTGTATTTCGGGGTGCGCGTGAAGTTCCACACGCGATATCAGCAGGGTACTTGTATTTCAGGGTGCAGGGGAAGTTACACACGTGACTTCCGCAGGGTACGTGTTTTTCAGGGGTGCGCGTGAAGTTCCACACGCGATATCAGCAGGGTACGTGTATTTCAGGGTGCAGGGGAAGTTACACACGCAAAATCAGCAGGGTACGTGTATTCCAGGGGTGCGCGGGAAGTTCCACACGCGATTCCATCAGGGTACGTGTATTTCGGGGTGCGGGGGAAGTTCGACACGTGATTCCATCAGGGTACGTGTATTACAGGTATGCGTGGGGAGCACCACACGTGAATTGCACGTGTGGGCCCTCCCAGGTGTTCCCTCTACACCCTCCACGGCCCCTGCAGGTGGCTCACACCACAGGGGCCTACCCTGCACATGTCCTGCAGGCACCCCATCCACCATGACCATGCCCCCCAGCCAACCCACATGTCAACTTGCACTACTGCCCACCAATGCATGTCCCCCTGCACCCCCAGCCACCAGGGGCACCCTCCACAGGCCCCCACCCATGTCTCCCACCACCCCCCAGCAGTGCAGGGGCACCCTCCACCAGGCCCCCACCCATGTCTCCCACCACCCCCACCCCCCAGCCACCAGGGGCAGCCTCCACCAGGCCCCCACCCATGTCTCCCACCCCCCCACCCCCCAGCAGTGCAGGGGCACCCACCACCAGGCCCCCACCCATGTCTCCCACCACCCCCACCCCCCAGCCACCAGGGGCAGCCTCCACCAGGCCCCCACCCATGTCTCCCACCACCCCCACCCCCCAGCAGTGCAGGGGCACCCACCACCAGGCCCCCACCCATGTCTCCCACCACCCCCACCCCCCAGCCACCAGGGGCAGCCTCCACCAGGCCCCCACCCATGTCTCCCACCACCCCCACCCCCCAGCAGTGCAGGGGCACCCACCACCAGGCCCCCACCCATGTCTCCCACCACCCCCACCCCCCAGCCACCAGGGGCAGGCTCCACCAGGCCCCCACCCATGTCTCCCACCACCCCCACCCCCCAGCCACCAGGGGCAGCCTCCACCAGGCCCCCACCCATGTCTCCCAGCACCCCCACCCCCCAGCACTGTGGGGCACCTGCCAGCAGGCCCCCACCCATGTGCAACTCATGTACCCCTGCATCCCCACCCCCCAGCACTGAGGGGCACCTGCCAGCAGGCCCCCACCCATGTCCAACTCATGTTCCCCACCACCCCCACCCCCCAGCACTGTGGGGCACCTGCCAGCAGGCCCCCACTCATGTCCAACTCATGTACCCCTGCGCCCCCACCCCCCAGCACTGTGGGGCACCTGCCAGCAGGCCCCCAACCATGTCCAACTCATGTTCCCCACCACCCCCACCCCCCAGCACTGTGGGGCACCTGCCAGCAGGCCCTCACCCATGTCCAACTCATGTTCCCCACCACCCCCATCCCCCAGCCACCAGGGGCAGCCTCCACCAGGCCCCCACCCATGTCTCCCACCACCCCACCCCCCAGCCACCAGGGGCAGCCTCCACCAGGCCCCCACCCATGTCTCCCACCACCCCCACCCCCCAGCCAACAGGGGCAGGCTCCACCAGGCCCCCACCCATGTCTCCCACCACCCCCAGCACTGTGGGGCACCTGCCAGCAGGCTCCCACCCATGTGCAACTCATGTACCCCTGCACCCCCACCCCCCAGCACTGTGGGGCACCTGCCAGCAGGCCCCCACCCATGTCCAACTCATGTTCCCCACCACCCCCACCCCCCAGCACTGTGGGGCACCTGCCAGCAGGCCCCCACTCATGTCCAACTCATGTACCCCTGCACCCCCACCCCCCAGCACTGTGGGGCACCTGCCAGCAGGCCCCCACCCATGTCCAACTCATGTTCCCCACCCCCCCACCCCCCAGCACTGTGGGGCACCTGCCAGCAGGCCCCCACCCATGTCCAACTCATGTTCCCCACCACCCCCATCCCCCAGCCACCAGGGGCAGCCTCCACCAGGCCCCCACTCATGTCCAACTCATGTTCCCCACCACCCCCATCCCCCAGCCACCAGGGGCAGCCTCCACCAGGCCCCCACCCATGTCTCACACCACCCCCACGCCCCAGCCACCAGGGGCAGCCTCCACCAGGCCCACACCCATGTCTCCCACCACCCCCACCCCCCAGCAGTGCAGGGGCACCCAACACCAGGCCCCCACCCATGTCTCCCACCACCCCCACCCCCCAGCCACCAGGGGCAGGCTCCACCAGGCCCCCACCCATGTCTCCCACCACCCCCACCCCCCAGCAGTGCAGGGGCACCCACCACCAGGCCCCCACCCATGTCTCCCACCACCCCCACCCCCCAGCCACCAGGGGCAGCCTCCACCAGGCCCCCACCCATGTCTCCCAGCACCCCCACCCCCCAGCACTGTGGGGCACCTGCCAGCAGGCCCCCACCCATGTCCAACTCATATTCCCCACCACCCCCACCCCCCAGCACTATGGGGCACCTGCCAGCAGGCCCCCACTCATGTCCAACTCATGTATCCCTGCACCCCCACCCCCCAGCACTGTGGGGC
The DNA here is from genome assembly GCF_040938575.1 of Ambystoma mexicanum. NCBI lineage: Eukaryota > Metazoa > Chordata > Amphibia > Caudata > Ambystomatidae > Ambystoma > Ambystoma mexicanum. Next base: position 937,583,236 of record NC_090939.1, read on the forward strand.
ACCTGCCAGCAGGCCCCCACCCATGTCCAACTCATGTTCCCCACCACCCCCACCCCCCAGCACTGTGGGGCACCTGCCAGCAAGCCCCCACCCATGTCCAACTCATGTTCCCCACCACCCCCATCCCCCAGCCACCAGGGGCAGCCTCCACCAGGCCCCCACTCATGTCCAACTCATGTTCCCCACCACCCCCATCCCCCAGCCACCAGTGGCAGCCTCCTCCAGGCCCCCACCCATGTCTCACACCACCCCCACGCCCCAGCCACTAGGGGCAGCCTCCACCAGGCCCCCACCCATGTCTCCCACCACCCCCACCCCCCAGCAGTGCAGGGGCACCCACCACCAGGCCCCCACCCATGTCTCCCACCACCCCCACCCCCCAGCAGTGCAGGGGCACCCACCACCAGGCCCCCACCCATGTCTCCCACCACCCCCACCCCCCAGCCACCAGGGGCAGGCTCCACCAGGCCCCCACCCATGTCTCCCACCACCCCCACACCCCAGCAGTGCAGGGGCACCCACCACCAGGCCCCCACCCATGTCTCCCACCACCCCCACCCCCCAGCCACCAGGGGCAGCCTCCACCAGGCCCCCACCCATGTCTCCCAGCACCCCCACCCCCCAGCACTGTGGGGCACCTGCCAGCAGGCCCCCACCCATGTGCAACTCATGTACCCCTGCACCCCCACCCCCCAGCACTGTGGGGCACCTGCCAGCAGGCCCCCACCCCTGTCCAACTCATGTTCCCCACCACCCCCAGCCACCAGGGGCAGCCTCCACCAGGCCCCCACTCATGTCCAACTCATGTACCCCTGCACCCCCACCCCCCAGCACTGTGGGGCACCTGCCAGCAGGCCCCCACCCATGTCTCCCACCACCCCCACCCCCCAGCAGTGCAGGGGCACCCTCCACCAGGCCCTCGCCCATGTCCCATCTATGCCCCCCTGCACCTGGGTCCCACCAATCCCCAATCATGTCCGTAATGGCCATCCTCCCCTGCCAAAAGGCCCAACCAACTATCACATCCACCCACATATCAAAGGCAATTACATGTTACACACCCAATGTAAATAATGCAAATGAACACATGTCTGTCACACACAATGGCTGCAAGTGAATGTTAAAACACCCAACATGACATGCATGAAAGCAATGAGATGATACGACACATTGAAGGATGAAAATATAAATGTATTTAAAATCAACTTGAATGGAAATGGAATGAGAAAAACCACAAAGCAAAACAACCAAAAGAAGATGAATGTCCATGAAAAAAATCAAAAACACACAGCACAATCAAAATAAATGGTGTCCAAAGTCACAGTCAGAAAAGAAATCCAAGGGTAAATGATAAACAAAAACCATTGCTCCATGGCGATGAAAAAACTCCATAAAAAAGAAAAATCCATTGAAGAACTATTTACAAGATAATCCCGGGTCCATGAGCCCAACCAAATGAAACCTAACTATGACAACTAACTAAAAACTGAACTACATACAAAAACGTGGCGCATTGTCCAATCGCAACCAAATAAAAAAAAAAAATAAAGGAAACCTAACACTAACTATATAACTATATACAAAGGCGGCGGGCAAGTCCAGCGGCTCACTCCGTGGTGTTCTGGGCCAGGGCATCATCGAACTCCTGTTCGATGTCCCGGAGGCGGTCCTGTTCCATGGCCCCGAGGGTCCGCAGGGACGACGCCGTCTCCTCCTCCAACCCCCTGCGGATTGCCTCGAGGCACTCGGCCCGCCTCAGGGCCCTCCGCATGGAGTTCTCCGCCCTGACCATTGTGAGCCGCGCCTCTTCCGCCCGCCGCCGCTCCGCACCTATCTGCTGGCCCAACCGCTGCCACACAGAAGACACACCCCGTCCTGGGTCCACCTGCCCTCCGGCCGATGCCTGCCCCTCCGATGTTAAAGGCCCCGAGCCTTCATGGCTCCCACCACGTTGCTGCTGCTGCTTTGCCTCTGCCCGTGCACTGCCTCCTGCTGCGTGCACATCCTCCGCCGGCTGGGGTGCAGTTGTTGATGTGGCCACCCCTGCTGGACGACGTCCGACTCCCGACTGTGGCAGGGATGCCTCCTCCACCAGCCTGGCCGCACCGTCAGAGGCAGCTCCACAGGGCACCCAGGTGACTGATGGGTGGGAAGATGGCACAGAGGACGACTGGCACGTAGGGGGTCCAGTTGAGGAGGGGGTCGGAGCAAGCCCCATCAGAAGGAGGAATCCGGCCTGGGTGACCTGTCCCAGCAGGCTGACGTGGTCAACGAGCCATTCGAGATGACGTGCAGTCTCTTCATGAAAAGACTGCAGGTCACCTCGCATTGCCCGTTGACGCAACGCCACACCAGCCAGGACAGGCTCAACCCGGACCTGGATAGCCACGTCCGCAGGCAGAGGAAGGCCAGTTGACGTGAGCTCATCCCCTGCCTGAAAACGGGTCTGGACGTAGGCATCCCTGCTGGTGCAAGATGATGCAGGGACAGGATCAGGGACAGGATTGCACACAGGCACCTCCGCGGCGGCCTGTGCTGCCTCCTGTCCCTGGTCCTGCACTGCACCACTAGCACCAGTGGGATCCCCACCTCCAGACCCTGTCTCTGGTGCTTGCACGGCCTCCTCCTCCACCAAACCCCCCACCAACCTGGATGACTCCGTGCCATCTTCCCCTGTTGGGCCCTGTGGGGTCCCAGCTGCCCCTTCTGCTGCCGAGGAGTCCAACTCCAACCTCCGCCTCTTGGACCTCCCCCCGGCAGCTGCGGCCTTGGACGCGGCACCGGACTCCTCACTCCCCGACGAGATGACAACCTGGGAGGGGAGCCGGGCCTTGCGTCTCCGGCTGGCGGTGGGATACCTGCCGCTGTGCTCCACAGCACCTTCTCCGCCCTCTTCATCAGTTGACGCTGCAGACAGGGAGAAACAAAACACAGGCATCAGGGCACTGTACAATGGACACATACACACATGACAGTTGTACATGAGTGGCATTGGCAAACCTCAGACATGTCATCACAATCCCCAACACACATGTCATTACAACTCGCACACATGAGCCATACCACAGCCATTTCGCAACTGCCACCACCATCCATACACATACAACAGCATGAGCAGCCAAAGGTGAGCCAGACATCACATGCAACACAGGAAGTGCACCACACATGTACACACACCACCACACTTGCATGCATGTGTACACCTCTGCCAAGTGTTGCACTGTTCAGACGGGCATCCATGTCACATCTGCCAATCAGGCTTCCACATACCGCTGTCACATGCATCCATGTTGCATCACTGTTGCACCCTTGTCAAATACACACACATGCACATGTACACAGTGCTGATACATGCAGCCGAAAACAACATACATGCGTGACATCACGGACATGTCTACTTACATACACATTCATCCAAACATGTGTGCACACACAACTCCATTTGGCATGCAAGCCTACACACACAAGCACCATCCATGTCTCACACATTACAGCCCTCGCATGTGTCAGCCCCACGGCCCTGTACACCCCCACCCATACTCGACCCCATACAAACAGATGTGCAACCTGCACACTACTGAATAATCACCACACGCACTGCTCACAATCAAGATGCATGTACACTCCCCGCTCGACTCCAGACGGGTCTGCTTCTCAAGGACCTGGACGTGGAGCGCTGGGGATATGCGTTCCAGGACCCTCAATTGTTCTTCCGACAAGTGGCCCCGGCGCCCCTTGGCATCCGCTGCTTTCAAGAGGCGCCGGGCCTTGTTCAAGGTCCTGGACTTGAAGTCCTCCCAGCGCTTCCTGACATGTTGTAAGTCGCGGACTGCCACCCCCTCCGCGTTGATGGCAGTCACGATGTCAGTCCAGATCCGAGTCCATCCTTCCTTGTCGGCGCGGGAACTTCCGAAGAGGGCATCATACTGCCCCAGGACTTGCTCCACCAGGACACCAACTTCGGTGGCACTGAAGCTGGTGCCCCTCTGCCTCTCTGGCCGGGGGTTGTCAGTGGTCCCAGATGGTGTTTGCCCCGACATGACAACTCCAGAGGCAGGAGTGGGTGGGCAACTGGGTCCTGGGGCTGGGCTGTGGAGCGATGGAATCCCAGTCGGGAGTCTTCGGTTTCAGCAGGGGTGGTCACAGCAACAGCACCCCTGGCTGATGTGCAGGCAGCAAATGGCAGTGCACGTGGGCAGCAGGCAGTCAGGCAGCAGCAGATGGCAGGTGGGAGCGTGCTCGGGGCTCTGGGGGGCAGTAGTTCAGCCTTCTGGGCAAGAGCGTGGTCTTCCGTGTGCTTACGCGTGGCCAGCTTGATACGGAGTGATTTGGCACGTGAAAAATCTGCACGTCAGCGTGTAATTCGAGGAAAGGCCCTTAGCGCGTAAGCGCGTCTGCACGCATACGCATTTTCATTGGACAGAAGGCCCCTCAAGCGCAAGCGCCCCTGTGACGTGACGCGTACAGACGTGCCTGGGCATTTCAGCGCGCGTGAAAAACTGCACGTCCGCGTGTAATATGAGGAAAGGGCCATGCGCGTAAGCGCGCGTGGAAACTGCACGTCCGCGTGTAATACGAGGAAAGGGCCCATGCGCGTAAGTGACGTGACGCGCGTGCGTTTCCCTCAGCACGGGTTAAAGGTGAGCGGGCCCAGCAGTTCGCTGTACGTGCCTTTCGTGGAGACCGACGTGTGTTGCTGCTTCCTGTTGTTTCGCGCGCCATCACAACTTCACAGCTATCAAGGACGTATCTCTTCTTTTGGCGGGGGTATTGGCTACGCGTGTTTTTCTGCATCGCGCTAGTCAGACGGTGAGTCGCACACGCTCTTTTTCCCACTGCGGGTGCCCCTGTGTATCGCACCCATTTTCGATGTCATAGTAGCCTGCGTGTCCCACGCGTACGCGTTATTCGTGTTACTGGGTGCCACCGCGTACTGCGGGAGGTTGAATCCACGCACGTAGGCTGCAGGGTTGCGTGCACGGTTTTACTGCAGTTTTGGGGTGCCTGAGCGTTGCGTGACCCGTCACCACATCACCGGGGTCACATACAGCCTTGCAGGTGCAGGGGGGCTGTTAACATCTTGCTTCCCACCCCCTTCACCCCAATTGCCCAGGTCAATTGTGGTGTACACCTCCCATTGGCACCACACCATCTGTGCCAGCACTACTACATCTGTGCCATGGTTGGGAGGCCACCAAAGGTGAGGGGCGCCTCAGCTGGGCGTACTCCTCGTGGCGGGCGTGGTCGGGGACGTGGCCGTGGTGACCAGGGAGTAGGGGGACTCCAGGGTGTCCAGGGCAGCCACAGAGGGGGAAGAGGCAGGGGTGCGCCACTTGAGCACAATGTTGTGCCATGTGTCGGTGCAGCCATGCCACCACCCCCTGTGGTTCCGGGGGATGCAGCTCCTGCATCTGGCACTGGCACCCATATGACCCGGCAGTCCGTTCCATCGACTGCCACGGGCCCAAGGGTAGTGGTAGCTGCAGGTGCAGCTGTGGACACCGCCACCCAGGCTTAGGGTCTGCCAGGTCAAGTGTTGCACTGTTCAGACGGGCATCCATGTCACATCTGCCAATCAGGCTTCCACATACCGCTGTCACATGCATCCATGTTGCATCACTGTTGCACCCTTGTCAAATACACACACATGCACATGTACACAGTGCTGATACATGCAGCCGAAAACAACATACATGCGTGACATCACGGACATGTCTACTTACATACACATTCATCCAAACATGTGTGCACACACAACTCCATTTGGCATGCAAGCCTACACACACAAGCACCATCCATGTCTCACACATTACAGCCCTCGCATGTGTCAGCCCCACGGCCCTGTACACCCCCACCCATACTCGACCCCATACAAACAGATGTGCAACCTGCACACTACTGAATAATCACCACACGCACTGCTCACAATCAAGATGCATGTACACTCCCCGCTCGACTCCAGACGGGTCTGCTTCTCAAGGACCTGGACGTGGAGCGCTGGGGATATGCGTTCCAGGACCCTCAATTGTTCTTCCGACAAGTGGCCCCGGCGCCCCTTGGCATCCGCTGCTTTCAAGAGGCGCCGGGCCTTGTTCAAGGTCCTGGACTTGAAGTCCTCCCAGCGCTTCCTGACATGTTGTAAGTCGCGGACTGCCACCCCCTCCGCGTTGATGGCAGTCACGATGTCAGTCCAGATCCGAGTCCATCCTTCCTTGTCGGCGCGGGAAGGCCCCCACCCATGTCTCACACCACCCCCACGCCCCAGCCACCAGGGGCAGCCTCCACCAGGCCCACACCCATGTCTCCCACCACCCCCACCCCCCAGCAGTGCAGGGGCACCCACCACCAGGCCCCCACCCATGTCTCCCACCACCCCCACCCCCCAGCCACCAGGGGCAGGCTCCACCAGGCCCCCACCCATGTCTCCCACCACCCCCACCCCCCAGCAGTGCAGGGGCACCCACCACCAGGCCCCCACCCATGTCTCCCACCACCCCCACCCCCCAGCCACCAGGGGCAGCCTCCACCAGGCCCCCACCCATGTCTCCCAGCACCCCCAGCCCCCAGCACTGTGGGGCACCTGCCAGCAGGCCCCCACCCATGTCCAACTCATGTTCCCCACCACCCCCACCCCCCAGCACTATGGGGCACCTGCCAGCAGGCCCCCACTCATGTCCAACTCATGTATCCCTGCACCCCCACCCCCCAGCACTGTGGGGCACCTGCCAGCAGGCCCCCACCCATGTCCAACTCATGTTCCCCACCACCCCCACCCCCCAGCACTGTGGGGCACCTGCCAGCAAGCCCCCACCCATGTCCAACTCATGTTCCCCACCACCCCCATCCCCCAGCCACCAGGGGCAGCCTCCACCAGGCCCCCACTCATGTCCAACTCATGTTCCCCACCACCCCCATCCCCCAGCCACCAGTGGCAGCCTCCTCCAGGCCCCCACCCATGTCTCACACCACCCCCACGCCCCAGCCACTAGGGGCAGCCTCCACCAGGCCCCCACCCATGTCTCCCACCACCCCCACCCCCCAGCAGTGCAGGGGCACCCACCACCAGGCCCCCACCCATGTCTCCCACCACCCCCACCCCCCAGCAGTGCAGGGGCACCCACCACCAGGCCCCCACCCATGTCTCCCACCACCCCCACCCCCCAGCCACCAGGGGCAGGCTCCACCAGGCCCCCACCCATGTCTCCCACCACCCCCACACCCCAGCAGTGCAGGGGCACCCACCACCAGGCCCCCACCCATGTCTCCCACCACCCCCACCCCCCAGCCACCAGGGGCAGCCTCCACCAGGCCCCCACCCATGTCTCCCAGCACCCCCACCCCCCAGCACTGTGGGGCACCTGCCAGCAGGCCCCCACCCATGTGCAACTCATGTACCCCTGCACCCCCACCCCCCAGCACTGTGGGGCACCTGCCAGCAGGCCCCCACCCCTGTCCAACTCATGTTCCCCACCACCCCCAGCCACCAGGGGCAGCCTCCACCAGGCCCCCACTCATGTCCAACTCATGTACCCCTGCACCCCCACCCCCCAGCACTGTGGGGCACCTGCCAGCAGGCCCCCACCCATGTCTCCCACCACCCCCACCCCCCAGCAGTGCAGGGGCACCCTCCACCAGGCCCTCGCCCATGTCCCATCTATGCCCCCCTGCACCTGGGTCCCACCAATCCCCAATCATGTCCGTAATGGCCATCCTCCCCTGCCAAAAGGCCCAACCAACTATCACATCCACCCACATATCAAAGGCAATTACATGTTACACACCCAATGTAAATAATGCAAATGAACACATGTCTGTCACACACAATGGCTGCAAGTGAATGTTAAAACACCCAACATGACATGCATGAAAGCAATGAGATGATACGACACATTGAAGGATGAAAATATAAATGTATTTAAAATCAACTTGAATGGAAATGGAATGAGAAAAACCACAAAGCAAAACAACCAAAAGAAGATGAATGTCCATGAAAAAAATCAAAAACACACAGCACAATCAAAATAAATGGTGTCCAAAGTCACAGTCAGAAAAGAAATCCAAGGGTAAATGATAAACAAAAACCATTGCTCCATGGCGATGAAAAAACTCCATAAAAAAGAAAAATCCATTGAAGAACTATTTACAAGATAATCCCGGGTCCATGAGCCCAACCAAATGAAACCTAACTATGACAACTAACTAAAAACTGAACTACATACAAAAACGTGGCGCATTGTCCAATCGCAACCAAATGAAAAAAAAAATAAAGGAAACCTAACACTAACTATATAACTATATACAAAGGCGGCGGGCAAGTCCAGCGGCTCACTCCGTGGTGTTCTGGGCCAGGGCATCATCGAACTCCTGTTCGATGTCCCGGAGGCGGTCCTGTTCCATGGCCCCGAGGGTCCGCAGGGACGACGCCGTCTCCTCCTCCAACCCCCTGCGGATTGCCTCGAGGCACTCGGCCCGCCTCAGGGCCCTCCGCATGGAGTTCTCCGCCCTGACCATTGTGAGCCGCGCCTCTTCCGCCCGCCGCCGCTCCGCACCTATCTGCTGGCCCAACCGCTGCCACACAGAAGACACACCCCGTCCTGGGTCCACCTGCCCTCCGGCCGATGCCTGCCCCTCCGATGTTAAAGGCCCCGAGCCTTCATGGCTCCCACCACGTTGCTGCTGCTGCTTTGCCTCTGCCCGTGCACTGCCTCCTGCTGCGTGCACATCCTCCGCCGGCTGGGGTGCAGTTGTTGATGTGGCCACCCCTGCTGGACGACGTCCGACTCCCGACTGTGGCAGGGATGCCTCCTCCACCAGCCTGGCCGCACCGTCAGAGGCAGCTCCACAGGGCACCCAGGTGACTGATGGGTGGGAAGATGGCACAGAGGACGACTGGCACGTAGGGGGTCCAGTTGAGGAGGGGGTCGGAGCAAGCCCCATCAGAAGGAGGAATCCGGCCTGGGTGACCTGTCCCAGCAGGCTGACGTGGTCAACGAGCCATTCGAGATGACGTGCAGTCTCTTCATGAAAAGACTGCAGGTCACCTCGCATTGCCCGTTGACGCAACGCCACACCAGCCAGGACAGGCTCAACCCGGACCTGGATAGCCACGTCCGCAGGCAGAGGAAGGCCAGTTGACGTGAGCTCATCCCCTGCCTGAAAACGGGTCTGGACGTAGGCATCCCTGCTGGTGCAAGATGATGCAGGGACAGGATCAGGGACAGGATTGCACACAGGCACCTCCGCGGCGGCCTGTGCTGCCTCCTGTCCCTGGTCCTGCACTGCACCACTAGCACCAGTGGGATCCCCACCTCCAGACCCTGTCTCTGGTGCTTGCACGGCCTCCTCCTCCACCAAACCCCCCACCAACCTGGATGACTCCGTGCCATCTTCCCCTGTTGGGCCCTGTGGGGTCCCAGCTGCCCCTTCTGCTGCCGAGGAGTCCAACTCCAACCTCCGCCTCTTGGACCTCCCCCCGGCAGCTGCGGCCTTGGACGCGGCACCGGACTCCTCACTCCCCGACGAGATGACAACCTGGGAGGGGAGCCGGGCCTTGCGTCTCCGGCTGGCGGTGGGATACCTGCCGCTGTGCTCCACAGCACCTTCTCCGCCCTCTTCATCAGTTGACGCTGCAGACAGGGAGAAACAAAACACAGGCATCAGGGCACTGTACAATGGACACATACACACATGACAGTTGTACATGAGTGGCATTGGCAAACCTCAGACATGTCATCACAATCCCCAACACACATGTCATTACAACTCGCACACATGAGCCATACCACAGCCATTTCGCAACTGCCACCACCATCCATACACATACAACAGCATGAGCAGCCAAAGGTGAGCCAGACATCACATGCAACACAGGAAGTGCACCACACATGTACACACACCACCACACTTGCATGCATGTGTACACCTCTGCCAAGTGTTGCACTGTTCAGACGGGCATCCATGTCACATCTGCCAATCAGGCTTCCACATACCGCTGTCACATGCATCCATGTTGCATCACTGTTGCACCCTTGTCAAATACACACACATGCACATGTACACAGTGCTGATACATGCAGCCGAAAACAACATACATGCGTGACATCACGGACATGTCTACTTACATACACATTCATCCAAACATGTGTGCACACACAACTCCATTTGGCATGCAAGCCTACACACACAAGCACCATCCATGTCTCACACATTACAGCCCTCGCATGTGTCAGCCCCACGGCCCTGTACACCCCCACCCATACTCGACCCCATACAAACAGATGTGCAACCTGCACACTACTGAATAATCACCACACGCACTGCTCACAATCAAGATGCATGTACACTCCCCGCTCGACTCCAGACGGGTCTGCTTCTCAAGGACCTGGACGTGGAGCGCTGGGGATATGCGTTCCAGGACCCTCAATTGTTCTTCCGACAAGTGGCCCCGGCGCCCCTTGGCATCCGCTGCTTTCAAGAGGCGCCGGGCCTTGTTCAAGGTCCTGGACTTGAAGTCCTCCCAGCGCTTCCTGACATGTTGTAAGTCGCGGACTGCCACCCCCTCCGCGTTGATGGCAGTCACGATGTCAGTCCAGATCCGAGTCCATCCTTCCTTGTCGGCGCGGGAACTTCCGAAGAGGGCATCATACTGCCCCAGGACTTGCTCCACCAGGACACCAACTTCGGTGGCACTGAAGCTGGTGCCCCTCTGCCTCTCTGGCCGGGGGTTGTCAGTGGTCCCAGATGGTGTTTGCCCCGACATGACAACTCCAGAGGCAGGAGTGGGTGGGCAACTGGGTCCTGGGGCTGGGCTGTGGAGCGATGGAATCCCAGTCGGGAGTCTTCGGTTTCAGCAGGGGTGGTCACAGCAACAGCACCCCTGGCTGATGTGCAGGCAGCAAATGGCAGTGCACGTGGGCAGCAGGCAGTCAGGCAGCAGCAGATGGCAGGTGGGAGCGTGCTCGGGGCTCTGGGGGGCAGTAGTTCAGCCTTCTGGGCAGGAGCGTGGTCTTCCGTGTGCTTACGCGTGGCCAGCTTGATAGGGAGTGATTTGGCACGTGAAAAATCTGCACGTCAGCGTGTAATTCGAGGAAAGGCCCTTAGCGCGTAAGCGCGTCTGCACGCATACGCATTTTCATTGGACAGAAGGCCCCTCAAGCGCAAGCGCCCCTGTGACGTGACGCGTACAGACGTGCCTGGGCATTTCAGCGCGCGTGAAAAACTGCACGTCCGCGTGTAATATGAGGAAAGGGCCATGCGCGTAAGCGCGCGTGGAAACTGCACGTCCGCGTGTAATACGAGGAAAGGGCCCATGCGCGTAAGTGACGTGACGCGCGTGCGTTTCCCTCAGCACGGGTTAAAGGTGAGCGGGCCCAGCAGTTCACTGTACGTGCCTTTCGTGGAGACCGACGTGTGTTGCTGCTTCCTGTTGTTTTGCGCGCCATCACAACTTCACAGCTATCAAGGACGTATCTCTTCTTTTGGCGGGGGTATTGGCTACGCGTGTTTTTCTGCATCGCGCTAGTCAGACGGTGAGTCGCACACGCTCTTTTTCCCACTGCGGGTGCCCCTGTGTATCGCACCCATTTTCGATGTCATAGTAGCCTGCGTGTCCCACGCGTACGCGTTATTCGTGTTACTGGGTGCCACCGCGTACTGCGGGAGGTTGAATCCACGCACGTAGGCTGCAGGGTTGCGTGCACGGTTTTACTGCAGTTTTGGGGTGCCTGAGCGTTGCGTGACCCGTCACCACATCACCGGGGTCACATACAGCCTTGCAGGTGCAGGGGGGCTGTTAACATCTTGCTTCCCACCCCCTTCACCCCAATTGCCCAGGTCAATTGTGGTGTACACCTCCCATTGGCACCACACCATCTGTGCCAGCACTACTACATCTGTGCCATGGTTGGGAGGCCACCAAAGGTGAGGGGCGCCTCAGCTGGGCGTACTCCTCGTGGCGGGCGTGGTCGGGGACGTGGCCGTGGTGACCAGGGAGTAGGGGGACTCCAGGGTGTCCAGGGCAGCCACAGAGGGGGAAGAGGCAGGGGTGCGCCACTTGAGCACAATGTTGTGCCATGTGTCGGTGCAGCCATGCCACCACCACCTGTGGTTCCGGGGGATGCAGCTCCTGCATCTGGCACTGGCACCCATATGACCCGGCAGTCCGTTCCATCGACTGCCACGGGCCCAAGGGTAGTGGTAGCTGCAGGTGCAGCTGTGGACACCGCCACCCAGGCTTAGGGTCTGCCAGCGCAGGCTGCGTTGGCACTTGAAGAGCCCTTGGTAGATCTCCAACAGGCCAGGGGGGAAACCATAGGGGCAGGCCGGGCTGCTCAGACCAAGACACGTGTCCCTGGGGCAGTCATGTCATCTGCTGCCCCGAACAGCCGGGTGTTGGCAAGTGCAGGGGCAGATGCACCCAACAGCACCCCGGTTGTGAGTCTGCCAACCAGGACCGTTGCAGCCAACGACCCTGCCACAGCTGATGTTGCTGCGCAGGGTCCATTAGTGGGCACCCAGCTGCCACTGACACAAGTCAGGCCTTTGGTCATCCCTCCACCTGCCACTCCCTTGGCTCAATCCACCGAACCCACTGGCCATACTGGTCAGGGCGGCATTAGCCAGCCAGGGTATGCGCCACAGTCCAAGAGGAGGAAGGTTGCACCTGCAGCACAGGCTGGGACCCCACACACAGCCACGACCTCCTGCACGTCGAGGAAGAAGCCTTTCTGTAAGCAGGAACTGGACTTCCTCATGGACTACGTGCGGGGCCACAGCCGTGACATGCTAGTGGGTGCCAATAGTCAGACCACTGCTGCCCAACGTGACACCCACTGGAAGCATGTTGCGGAACATGTCAGTTCATTCGGCCATGAGGTGCAGGAGTGCAAAAAGCGTTGGAATGACATCAAGCGCAGCACTAAGGCCAAGCGTGCCTCAAATTACAACTTGACTCTGGTGACTGGCGGTGGGCCTGCACCAGAGGAGGAAGAACTCACTCCGCATGAGGCTCTCGTTGCGGAGTTCATACCACCTGAATTGGTCGAAGGAGTGGGAGAGAAGCTGGACTTTGATGCCCAGTCCAGTGAGTGTTGATGCGTGTTTGTTGAGGACGTGTGTGTTTCACTTGTGGGATGTGTTGTGCATGATTGCTGCTACATGTGACGTGTACATGGTTCTGATGTGTAAGTAATGCAATGCTACCCTCATGCATGTCTCCTCTGCCTGCATGCGGGACTCCATGTAGGCATGCTCCCTTGCCCCTCCTCCGCCACTCTGCACCCCAGTTCCACCTTTGCACTGGTCTGCTTCAATCTTGCCAATGTGTACTTTCTTGTTCATGTGTCCTGTGTAGATGCTAACTTCCAGCGTAGAATCTGCCAGACATATGCCGTGTGGTACAGCCTTAGTACTCGATGCAGGGTATCTCACTTGTACTGTGCATGGGTCAGATGTCCCGCAGGGACATGAGTGCCCATTCATGCTCCATGTGCATTGCACGCATGCCCCTATGTGTCCTTGACTGGATGATCACTGTAATATAAGTCCTTGGTTACATACATTGCCTGCCATCTCATCAGCCTTCCCATGTCAACTGTGGCTCAGTCCTGCGTTGCACACATGTTTAGGCTCTGACAATCTGTGTGGCTCAAAGGCCTCAGCCTGTTCAATGGCCAATGACTCTGTCCAACTCTTGTTGTGTCTTCTTCACACGTGGGCGGCCTCCGGAGTTTCCATCATGTGTCCTGCCCACTGTCCCAGCATCATTTGCAGTGTTGTAATTTGAATCACATTAAGCTGTTGATGCCAGTCAACACTGCCTGTCAATACACAGGTGTATGGTCAGCCTTTTGATACCATGCTAGGCATCCCTGCTTTGGTACTGGGGTGGAGGGGTGCTTGGCTTCTAGACATGGTACACATTGAATGCACAATGCACGTGATGTCTGAATTTGACATTGCACTGCCTTCACATTTCCTGGCACACACCATGTAGTGCTTGTACATGTAGGTAGTGAGTGGCGTACACATTTTCTGCACTGCATAGACCCACTTCCATGGAAACTGCCACCTTTCAACAGGTCTGATCACAGAAGCTATTCAAAGTATACCCAGCATGCATGCCAGGTCATATGTTGTGTGTCACATGTCTGCCGGATGCCTTTGCTGTCGGTGTGTGTGTGTGTGTTGTGTGCTTCTGACATGTGTATTGACCTTTTTCTCTCTATTTTTCAGGTGATGACGCAATGGAGGCAGAGGATGGTGTTGTCATGCCAGACACAGGGTTGGTAACGCCACATCAACCCAGCACTAGTGGGGGTCCTGGGGTGGTAGGCCACGAAAACCCCCAAGTGCTGCAGTCCATCTTGTCTCTGGCTGCCTATGAGTCCAGCCTTGATGACGACTCTGACGTCCATGTTGAGTTGGATGAGCATCAAGTCCATGGGTCAGGGGTGAGTGATTCTGATGTGGACACTCCTCTGTCTGCGACACCTGCACTGAGGGATCAGACAGTCTTGGTTCCTCCGCCCGTGGTGGATCGGGACGCAGGGTCACCCTCCACACCAGTCACTGATGTGCCGGGGACATCACGTCGACGGGGGCATGTAGTCGTGCAGCCGCAGGCGGTGCCAACACAGCGAGGACCCCCGGTCCTTGGGTCCCGCAGGGGTCAAGCCCGGCAACGCGGTCGCCGCGCGCAACCGCTGTATACTGAGTGGGAGCAAGACATGACTGCCAATTCCGAACGGCAGGGGGCAGCAATGGAGAACATCGCTGAGAGCATGGAGCGTGTGGCCCGATCTGTGCTCCCCACTGCTAGGCAGGTGCTTCTCCAGCAGCAGGCGGCACGGTCCACGGCCCGCTCGCTCAGGCTGGGCATGGCGGCCTCAGACAGGGCACGCCAGGCTGAAATGTCGTCTCTGCGTCAAGCAATTGCTGCTCACGCAGAGGCGCACATGGATGCCCTGAGGGAGGAGTATGCTTCCCTCAGATCCACTCTGGGTGTCCTTATGATGTCCCAGAGGCAGCAGGCAGAGGAGAGGTTTGCACAGCTTGAGCGTACCATCTCGGCTGAGCTACAGGCTTGCCGGGAGGTGCAGCGGTTGTCCAGCCAGGCCTTGCAGGAGGAACTCCGTGTTACACGTGCTACCTTGCAAGAGGAAGCACGTGTATCACGGGAGGTTCTGCATGCAGACCTACGTCACATCGCCACACAGAACCAGGCTCACCCGTCCGGCAGACTTGCTGCCCACAAGGGGCAAGCTGCGGCTAGGCGTGGCCAGGCTACTGTGCCACGTCCTCCTTTCCAGGATGAGCCAGACTCGGACGACCATCTATCTCCCACATAGTTCGTGCTGTGCAGGCGTTGAGCCCATGGAGGATTTTTTTTTGGCTCAGCATCATCGCATGTGGATGTTGAGCAGCACCCTGTACCTCCCCCCTCCTGGGTGCCTCCCCTCCCCCCGGGTCGTATGTGGCCATTTTTGATTTTTCTTTTAGTTTAGTTAGTTAAGTTTCTGTTTGATAGTTAGTTTAAATAGGTAATGTAGGTTTTCCATAGTTAGTGTAATTAGTTAATAGTTGATTTAGTTTAAAATTTCTAGTCTATTGTGCTTTCATGTGACGGTGCGGTGCTTTGTGGCTTTTGAAGGCATCCACTGTCTGTTCCAGCTGGGCCCCTCATGGTTGTCTTGTGTATGTGTTTGCTGCTTGGGTTCCTTGACTCACATATGCCACTCCTGCCTCCCTTATCCATGGGCTCGCAAGGATGGTTCGGTGTTACAGCATTTTACACAAGGGCTTTGGACTGTCATATCTGTGGCATGTCTGGTGCTGTGTGACTTGTGTTGACACCCCTAGTGGGGATGATTTAGGTGTCATTGTCCACTGTTCAGCTTTTGCTAGATGGGGTGTGTCATGATTAATGTGGACATTGATTGCTATGCATTGGCCCTCATTACGACCCTTGCGGAAATCGACTGACCGGACCGCAACAGCGTAAATAGCGTTTCCGCCATTGCACGAAGGAGCAAAGTGCGGCCAATCACGACCCATCGGGCACGAGCATTACGCCATGGCGGAATCCGAAAGGCTGCGATGGCGGAAATGACCCCAAAACGGCCCTTACCGCCGCCGTACGCTGCACCAGGTGCAATACCGCCACCCATCTTAGCGGTCACCGTAATGAGCGGTCACCGTAACGAGCGTGCACCGCAAATTACGGCCACCGTAAATATACGGAAACGGAAGTAAAAGCATGTGGCCGGAACGGGAAACAGCACGCCGCACAACTATAAAATCCGAATCCCAACACAACCATAAAAAATCCGACCCTGACACATCCCAACCCGTTAGCAACCCCAGTTAAAAAAATAAATATGGGAAAGGTAGCCAAGAAAGCGTGTGACCGCAAGCGGCAGGTACACTTCTCCCGAGAGGAACTGACCGTGCTCACCGAGACCCTACAGGAAAATTCCGCCGTCGTCTTCTCCAGTCAAATGACCAGGACGGCCCTTGCCAACAAGAAGGCCATATGGGTCCTGGTGGCACAGCGCGTAAGTGCGGTGGGGACAACACCCCGCACGCCACAGCAATGTCGCAAGCGGTGGGACGACCTGCGGATCCGCGTACGCAGCATACTTTCTGCGAACAGGAACATCGCCACAGCTACCGGGGGGGGTTCAGAGTCGCCCATCAAGTTGACCCCCTGGGAGGAAATCTGCGCCTCCA
The DNA here is from genome assembly GCF_040938575.1 of Ambystoma mexicanum. Taxonomy (NCBI): domain Eukaryota; kingdom Metazoa; phylum Chordata; class Amphibia; order Caudata; family Ambystomatidae; genus Ambystoma; species Ambystoma mexicanum. Next base: position 937,599,964 of record NC_090939.1, read on the forward strand.
CCATAGGAATGGAGAGCATAGAGGGAGTCGGAGGGATGGAGAAAGGAGTGCCGACATCCGGAGAATCAGGTAGGTTGGCCAAGAGAAACAATGCGAAATCCACAAACCACGAACATGTGCAGTACCATGTGACCCCATAGTGCAATACATACTTAGCCCTGACAGCGCCCTCTAAAAGTCAGAATGAACAAACAAATCAATCAAGAAGCCATAAACAACCCCTACATGTGCAGCATGCACCCCCTAACTGCAGGCAGCCAAATGAATGCATCCTCAATCCACACGGAAATGAGACCACCTCCAAGGCCCAGTCCCAAACCAGCCTCATGTACCACCCCAATGCATTTGATACGTTGCCATTCCAAATCCGACAGACCCATAACTAACGCTCGCCCCTCTTTACTCCACCACAGGGTCCGATACCAACGACGAGCTGCAGGACACCCCTACCAGCACGCCTGCAAAGAGGGCCAGGACCAACGTCCCAAGAGCCTCCACCTCAGGTGCAAGGATCAAGACACGGCAGCAGCAGGAATCAAGTGGCAGCACACTGGAGGGGACTGCAACAGGCACCCCAGCAGCCAGCAAGTCCACAACCCCAGCACCACAGGTCCCCCCAAAGAACGTATCTGATGGCACCGCCTCTGGTGGTAGCAGCACCATAGGGGACACAGCTGTCATGCCAGCATGCTCCGACACGGAAAACAGTGCTGGCGACGTAGGTACCATCCATGACCTTTCCCAATCCCCCTGCATGTCCCATCCCCTACACCATGACGAAACCACGCAGGGGCACCCTGAAGACGACGACTGGCCAACCCCCACAAGTCCTGTGCCAAGGCAACATGTGTTGAGCAGCCCCCCTGTCACACCACCGCAAATGTCCATGGCCCAGCAGAGGCAACAGTCCCTCGACCTGCTGATCGAGCAACAGCAGGAAGCGTCCACGCTACTCAAGGACCATGCAAATGAATGCGGGGGTTCCAGGGCAGCCATGGAAACATCCACCGAGACACTCAGGGCACAAATAGAGAAAAGTAGTGAGAGCCTCAGGGGAGAAATGGAGAGAAGCACCGAGAGCCTGAGAGCACAAATGGAGAAAAGCACCGAGAGCCTGAGGGGGGAACTGCATGCGACGTCCAAAGACGTTTGTGCTGAACTTGCTGCTGTGCGCCGTGTGCTCTCGGAGCTCTCACAAACCCTCAGAGACATGCATGGACGCGAGCAGGCAGAGACCTCATCCGTGGCAAGTTCCGTCCAGGGCAGCCCCCAACGCAGATCTGGCAGGAACCTGCGCTCCACGGGCAGGGGTGCCCCTGATACCCGTAGAGGGGGCTTGCAATAGCGTCTACCCACGGACAGCATGCATATTTGGACACTGGTGTTGGGGGGGGAGGTAGTAGGGTGGAGGGGGTGTGTTGGGCTTCACTGGGTGGCGGGTCCATAGGGTGTATAAATCAAATCACATCAACAATACAGCACCTCATTATCATCCAATGACATGTGTGGACATTGATATTTGCGTACGAGGCCTTCATAGGCGTACAGTCCACAATGTGCCTGTACTACACACACACAGTGCCACAGGTCCCCTTTCCGTGTAATAGGCACCATGCGTGGTTGCTAGAAGCATGCATCTATGATGCTCTGTCGGATTGCACGTGCATCCTGTGCCTCATGGACTCCTTGAGGTGCCTCCACATCCCCACCCTCATCATCATCATCATCTTCAGGTGCATGCAGTACAGCGTCAGGGGGCATGGGCACATTCCTACGTATGCACATGTTGTGCAGCATGACACATGCCATGACCATCTTAGAAACCTTCTCATGGCTGTATATGAGTGCCCCGCCAGACCTGCTGAGGCTGCGGAAACGAGCCTTCAGTAGGCCGAATGCCTGTTCAATGACCACACGGGTACGTGAGTGGGCATGGTTGTAGTCCTCCTCATGCTCGTTCTGTGGGTTCCGGATTGGTGTAAGGAGCCATCTCTTCAGTGGATACCCGGCATCACCTGTATGAGACGAATAAAGGGTGTCAGTGGAATGATAGTGCTAAGTAGCCCCCCCCCCCCTGCAAGGACATTGACGCATCAAATGGGCCACGATGTCATGCATGAAATGAGACTCACCGAGTAGCCAGGATCTGTGCCCTGCGTGTCGCTCCATGTAGCGTGGTATTCTTGTGTTCCTCAGGACCATTGAATCATGGGTAGATCCTGGAAATCTGGCACAACAATGCGTAAAGATCTTGTTGGAGTCACACACCATTTGCACATTGATTGAATGAAATTGTTTCCGGTTGCGGTACTGGACCTCCATGGCATGTGGGACAACCAATTCAACATGGGTGCAGTCGATGGCACCAATGCAACCCGGGATGCCGCCAAGTGCATGGAATCCCACTTTAGCGTTGGTAATCTCCTGGTACGTGCGTGGTAGTGTGATGTGGTCGTCGGCGTGCTTCAGGAGGGCATCGTGCACTTGGAAGAGTGTCCGTGAGAACAGTGGCTGTGAAATGCCATGCAACTGTCCCACTGTGTGCTGGTAGGTGCCTGTGGCCAGGAAGTGGAGTGCAGACACCACCTTCAGTAGGGGTGGGATGGCGGTTGGGCTATCTATCATGCTCACGAGGTCAGCATGTGTCATGTCCACAATGGCGATTATGGTGTCCCGGTCCAAACGGTAGAGGGTGTGGATCTGCTCAGCAGTGAGGTTGAACGGATCGGCTCGGAGGCGTGGGATTGCGGGCCGCCTGCGTGGTGGTGGTGGCAGTGCTTGTGGGCCTTGCTGACCCTGCCTTGCCCTCCTCCTCCTCCTTCTCCTCCGTCTCCCCTGTGCGCCCGGTTGTTGTACCTGTTGTTGTTCGTCGTCTTCTTGTAGTTGTAGCACTTGCAGTGCTATCTGGTACCCCAGGCCCAACATCGCTAGTCCTGCCGGTAGCATTTTGGAGTGGGAGTGGTTGTGGGAGGGGTTTGGGTCTGCAATATATGTGCTGTCGGCCTGTATGGCCTCCACCTGTGCTGATTGAATGAATCTGTGGCAGATGCAATCCCTTCTGGTCGAGCACGGCCCGCACGTAAGGCTGCATTTGGCCGCATGGCATCTTGGGATTGGAATCATGTATCAAATCCCGATGGCAGTGTGATGTACTTTGACTGATTTTCATGCTATGCTCCCATTGTTACACATGCTATGATTGCAGCCGCTTACATACCTGTGAAGAGTCAGTGGTATGTAGGGCTCGATCGATGGCCGACCCTCATGCAGCACAGTAACGTACTTCACCGACGGGCGTGGCGTGCCATTTGTGATTGCAGCCAGTTAGCATCATGACACACAGCCGCACTACATTGATGTAATTGTGAATGCAAGCGTTCACAGAAGCCTTTTCGACGTAATGTTGCAAGTGAGGAATTCGAAGGCCAGCATTTTTGGTTTTGAAGTAGCGGCGAGGATACGCCCACAGGTCTGGCTGGAAATGTAACGTTCTATTGTAGAATGTCCTTGGGACATGGCCCATAACGAGCAGGCAATGAATGATATGAATTGAATGGGATGCGCAATAGCGTAGTGGACGATAAGGCAGGACGTTCCCAAATCCATCTTGCTTCACAACACTACAGATCCGGCCGGGGGCACAGTGGTTTTTGCGGACTGCATTACGCACAGACGCGATGGAAGTTTCACATATTATGTGAGTGAATATTCATGCGTTTTCATTGCGGGATGAGGGAATGATGTGTGGATGCATGGACTGATGAATCCGTTTAGGGTCTGCCATGTACATGGGTTTCTTGGTTCACTCCCCTTCCCCTGCGTTATGTGATGCAAGGCTGCCATAGTGGGACATACGTCTCTCTGCCCTTGTCGGATCCTCCCTGTCTCGACGCGCCTTCATACACTTGTGTCTAGGCACGTTACTAATCCCATGTCATGGGTTCTATCTTGACGGACGCATGCACAGTAACCGACGTTGCCAATGGTGTATTTAGCTCGATTGGTTTCGTTGTGATTCGATACTGGATTAGGGGTGTGTATGTTCCTTTGGAGTGGGCTAGCATGCATATGGGTGTGGATTTGGTGTGTTGAATGAAGATTGTAATGCATCATGAGTCCCGTAATGCAATCGGTTGATTTGTGTTTCTTTTGGGTGACAGGTATCTCCTGCCCTATTGCAGATGCCATCTCTACGCCACTCCTCCAGATGGTTTTTACTCTCGACTCCTGCAGCTTCGGGTGAATCAGTGGAGCACCATTTCGATCATATGGGACGATCGCCAATGGGCCACATGCCCTTACGCTGTACTGGTGGCTAGGTGCAACATTTCGGCCTTTCAGCTCGACTAGTGCCTGCCTCATGGGACGGACCTGCGGTTCTTGCCGCTTCCATGTTGCCTTTTGGAACGTTGATGTAAGCCCTGTGTGCCATGATGGTACAGGGCGTCACACAAGTGGAAGCCGGTCAATTATTGCAGATGCAGCCCTCGGTGATGATGGTTGTTTTGGTGGGATTTTGCAAATTGATGTGGGGCCTTTGTCATTTGGATGTGCATTTAAATTGTATTCCGATATTTGTCGTGTTGCGTTGTTCTTTGCAGGTGATGTGGCGATTTTCGCTTTGTGGCGGTATGTATTGCATGATGATCTGCTTTGTGTTCCGCCTTCTGAGTTGACTTGTGTGGTACATGCTTCTGCTGATGGTTGGTTTGTTTACTGGCATGAGTACAGGGCTGGTGCAATCCCCCTCAGGATGCTGTTGTGGATGTTGCCTTGCGCTGGTGGCAAGCGATGGGGGACTACTGTTGTTTTGTGTCATGTGTTCTTGATTTTCATTTTGATGTGTTGTACCTTCACATGCCTGTGCTGCGTCAGTACGGCTATGGTGACATGCCGTACATGGATGCCCACTCACGGGGCGCTTTGAGCCCCTGCATGCTTTTCTACGTTGGCATGCATGGGTGAATAGTGGATTTCACTGGTTGCATAGTGTGTGTACATTGCGCCTGCCAGGAGTTGTGCAATGAGGCCAGGGAGTGGAGTACAGGCACTCAGTGGGCCATTTACGGTTGGTTCGCGTTGCCGTATTTCTCGCCATGGCGGAATGGTACTTTACGACGTGCTTGATGGCGTTCAGTACATGTCCGCTAGGGTCAGAATTCGCGTACCGTTGCGCCATGGCGGTGATTCCGGTTTTGCAAGGCGCGCGTGCGCGTACTTGGTGCAGTTAGCGTTGCCGTTCACTGCGGTGTCGCTAATGGCATCGTACTTTACGGTGACGGGTCATGATCGCAACGAGCGGTGTTCGATGGCGGTATTGCATTTCCGCCATCATTTTTCCATTTCCGCAAGGGTCGTAATGAGGCCCATTGTGTAGTATGTTTCATATCTTTCCTGTACATGTGCTTGTTGCAATTCATGCTGTAGATAGTGTTCCACACTTTGGAGGTGAAAGACGGACTGATGGTGTGATTTGTGATGTGACTCTCTGACATGGTCAAGTAATGAGATGCCTGATGAGACACACACAGATGACTTTGAAGCATTAATCATGTGTTTCATGCCCTTTCTGCAGGGGGATGAGCCTCCAGAGCACCTTTGCCAGCAGACATGGCCCATTGGACGACGGAATTCTGGACCCGTTTGTTGGTGCCCACATGCACATGTGTGCAGAAGCAGAGGCACAGTGATTGCAGACCCACATCCTAGAACTGCCGACATGTTCATGTCTTTTCCACGTACTTCATGATAAATGCACTGCCAACTTTGTTTCGGTCATGGTGGTACGCAATTTCCTCTGTAGTCATGGTTTGCTATATGGGTCTGTCTGCTTACCCAGGGAACATTGCATGTTGTGTGAATTGTGACACATTGGTGTTCCATTTGCCACGCACCCGCAGCGGCTGCTTTACTGCATTGACTGTGTATGACCCGTCACAGGGGTGATGTTATATATGGGTACGAAGCATCAACCACAGATTGTCTGTTTGTAGAGTAGTCTGTTGCTATGGGGCATGTTTGGTGTTGTGTTTTTGTGCAATTGGCACGTACAGGTTGTTGACTGTGTCTCTCTTTGCAGCATTGCAGTGCTCCTGTAACCGGACCTGAGAGTGCGCAGGCAGGAGGCCAGCACTCAAAACCAGAGCTAAGTGTCTTGTTGTTTTTCTTACGAACTGCTCTGCATAGGCTTGCTGGGGAGTGTACTGATGCATGGATGTATGTGTGGTTCAATTTGGTATGTTTTTTTCTCTCCCTAATCACCCGTGATCCTATGCAATTTTGAAACCTGTATCCTCTACCCGGTGTTCCTGCTTCCCGTGCCTATCCAAGCAACGTTCCCTGACCCTCTTTCCCCACTGAGGTTGCGGATGCCTGTGTAAGCCCCGAACTTGCAGGCGCCAAAACCCTAGAGGGGGTGGTTGGTTCGTACCACTCCTGAGCCTGGACTACAGAAGGCCATGACAATGATGTCCAAGTTTGTTTGGATTGTGTATGTGTTCATGCAGGTTGTACATTTTCGTGCATTCCCTAGTTTCATGTGTCATTCCTCCTCCCCTCTCCTGCCGCTCATTCCAGTCATCCAGTGTGTCAACACCTGTCCCGACTGCATATCCCTGAACCTCATTCCCCACCAGGGTCTCAGGGGCCTGTGTGAGTTTGACCTTGCAGGCACCCGGGACATGGTGGGGGTGGTTGTTTCGTGACACTCCCGCGCCTGTACAGGGGACCTGTGACAGTACACATCCATTCATGGTGCATCATCCTATGTCATGTACCACACATGTCTCACATCCTGTCGTGACATTGTTTTGCTGTGCTACCTTGGTTGTTGCATCATTGTGGTAGTACTTGGCCTTTGTGAGGTACTGCTACGTCAAGTCATCTACTGGAGGGTGTTCGGGTTCGTTTTTATGCCTTCGATTTTGTGATTTTGGAAATGAGTGTGGATTCTGAGGGTTCAGGCATCTTTTTACACACAAGGTGGGAGATGGTGACAAAGGGTAAAGGTGATCCTGTGGCCAGGTGGAATTGAGGTTTGGAGGCTCCATGACCCAGGTGCAGATGTTCAGTGGGTCATGGTCATTTGTGAGCGAGGGGGGGGGGGGTTGTTGTTGATAGTTGCCTTGCCCTGCAGTGTGATGGGAACTCTGACATAGTAATGGTGGTATCCTATGTACATGTTGTGTTCTGCTGATCAATGCCTGTTCATGTGTTGTGTTTTCCTTTCAGGTGCGAGGGGATAGTTGTGGTTTGACATGCTGGGGTGTACACATGGTGGATGTTCACATGTGATGTGTAGGGAACACTGATGGTCACTTGAGTGCACATGCATATGTGGAGTGCATGTCCTTGCAGAACCACACACTTGCACTCTGATGCACTACATGTACTCCCACCCTTGCATATCCACGTGTACACTGTTTGCCTTCTGGTGCCCACTGTGTCCCGGCAGCACATGTTCTGTGACCGATCATGGATCCAGTACATGCCTAATTTTATGTTTGACGTGGTCTGTCACTTAGATGTGATGCTCAGGGTGTGCATCACACACAAAGGCTGTTCACTGTGCTGTGCGCTGAGCAGTGTGATTCAGGAAGAGGACACTGCACACATGAGCTGCAGTGTTGATTTTGCAATGCATAATGTGCATGTAGACAGGCATTCATTGTGATGTTACGTCTACGACTGTTGTAATGCATTTGGAAATGACTTATTTTGGGTGGGAGGTTGTTGGTCTGTCATTTCATCTGATTCCGGGTCAGGCAGCAGTGTCCGATGCCACTGTGCATTTAGGACATGGCAATGTGTACCTTATCGTTACTGCGTTGGTGTATGGGTATTGCGTGCCATGTCATGTTGATGTTTGGGAGGGTTTGAGTGACATGACAGTGATGGCCATGGCCTGGTTTGCAGGTGTGTGTGATGCACACCTTGCATGTCCGTGTCATCCGCTTCTCAGAGCAACTAGCTGGGGGTAGATTTCTCTCCGCAGCAGGGCCCTCCCCCTGGAACAGACTTCCGGCCTGACTTGAACTTGAGGGGAATCATCTCCAGTTCTGGAAGCACCTCAAGACCTTCCTCTTTGCTTCTGCTTACTGTCTGCCTCTCCCTTGCAGAATTCTCCACTGGAACTGCACAGGAGCTGCAACTGGGCCACTCTCACCGACCTCGGTCCCTGGCCCAGCCACTCTCCACTTGCACTGCCTCCCTGGCAACCCCTGCACTGCAGTACTGTCTCTCTATCCCTACAGCCCTCCCTTCCCAGCACTTGTCTGCACTTACCTTTGTAGTTGCCACCAGGCAACCTATGTATTATTTTTTTGGGCTACTTCCCCTGTACTGGACTCCGCCCCACCCTTCCCCTTGCACTTTTCCCATTCCCCCTACCCCTGCACTTGCACGATCCCAATGACACCTGGCCTAGTAGTACCGTTCTCTGTGTTCCCTTGTTCCCCCCTCCCTGCCTCATTGCGCCTTGGAATACTTGTGTATGGCCCATATCATGTCATATGTCATATGTGTGCCTTTTGGTCACACAGGATAGCTTGTGTTTAAGTAGCTAGGGATGCAGACGATGTGGCACTTCAATGGCAACTTTCTCAGGGTGGTAGGGTTGTGACAGTTAACTGTCTCTTTATCATCATCGATTGTCACCTGGTATGTGCCAGGCCTGTGTGCACTCCGCAGGGGTGGGAGTTTAGGTGAAAAATGTGGCCACAAGCTGGGTCCGGGCTTCCTCGCCACGTGCCCTGTCCCCTCCCATGGGCAGCGCCTGTGCCTGTGGTTGGAGATGTGGGGGCACCACCATGTCCACCGGGACGCCCTGCCGTGTTGCAACATTGTGCAGGACACATGCTGCCACAATGATCCTGCACACTACTGGTGGTGCATAGAGTAGTTGCCCACCAGAGCGGTCAAGGGAGCGGAAACGTGACTTGAGCACTCCGAATGTGCGCTCCACTATGCCCCTGGTTGCAATATGGGCGGCGTTGTATCTTACCTGGGGTGGTGTGGTGGGGTTCCGGATTGGCGTCATCATGTGGTTGCTCAGAGGGTAGGCACTGTCCCCTGGGGAGGTGATAATAGTTGAGTTTATTAGGGTTTGGATATTTGTCTGTGTGTGACTTGCATGCATGTGCAAGGGCATTTGTACTGACCTAGGAGCCATGTGTCGCCATGCTGCCCAGCTTCCAGGGCCCGGCTCAGGGCGGACATTCTGTATATGAAACTGTCATGGGTGGAGCCAGGGTAGTTTGCATAGACAGAGGTGATGATTCCCTTTGCATCACATACCACCTGTACATTGATGGAATGCCAGTGCTTGCGGTTTCGGTAGATGTGCTCAATGGCCCTAGGTGGACGTAGGGCCACATGGGTGCAATCTATGGCACCGAGCACTTTGGGGAAGTGTGCCACCCTGAAAAAATCCAGGACAATGGCCTGCCTTTCTGCAGGTGTTCTGGGCATGTATATGTGCCTGCGGACTGAGGGGCGCGCTGTCATGATTGCCAGTACCTGGTGTAGGCAGCGTGACTGCGTGGCCTGTGAGACCCCCCCACTATGGCAGTGGTCCGCTGAAATGACCCAGTGGCCAAAAAATGCAGGACATTGAGCAGCTTCTCCAAGGGGCTCAATGCTTGGGAGCAAAGGGTGGGGGATGTGAGGTCATCTTCCCACTCCCTGACCAGGTCTAGGATGATATGGGATGGAAACCTATACCTGCCATAGACCTGGTCATCAGGCATCCCAAAAAGGCTTGTCCGTGGTGCGAAAATGCGTGCCCTGACTATTCTCCTCCTCCTGCGGTGTCCCACGATCAGTGCAGCGACAAATGGGGCATTCATCGTAGCTGTATATACGCGTTTGTTGTTTGCGCGCACTTTTATGCTGTGCGCGGGGACGCTTCCGCCTGCCTTCGTGTGGCAGACGCGTTGACGCCTGTGCACGTCTTTTGCCGTGTGCGGGTTTCCCGTATTCGGATACGGTCCGAGTGTCATCGCGTGTGATCGGAGGGGGGTGAGCGTACACGCAACTGGCCTGGGTACGTGTGTTTCGGGGTGCGCGGGAAGTTCCATACGCGATTAGCCTGGGTACGTGTGTTCCGGGGTGCCGGGAACTTTCACACGCGATTGGTGGAAATCCACGTGTGTTCTGTCATCACGTGCAATGAGGGAAACACCTGCGCGCGTCACGTCACAGACGCGCTCACGCGCTAAGGGCCTTTGGTCCAATGAAATCGCATATGCGTGCTGCCGTGCATACGCGGTAAGGGCCTTTCCTCGTATTACACGCGGACGTGCAGTTTTCCACGCGCGCTTACGCGCATGGGCCCTTTCCTCGTATTACACGCGGACGTGCAGTTTTTCACGTGCGCTGAAATGCCCATGCACGTCTGTACGCGTCACGTCACAGGGGCGATTGCGCTTGAGGGGCCTTCTGTCCAATGAAAATGCGTATGCGTGCAGACGCGCTTACGCGCTAAGGGCCTTTCCTCGAATTACACGCTGACGTGCAGATTTTTCACGTGCCAAATCACTCCGTATCAAGCTGGCCACGCGTAAGCACACGGAAGACCACGCTCCTGCCCAGAAGGCCGAACTACTGCCCCCCAGAGCCCCGAGCACGCTCCCACCTGCCATCTGCTGCTGCCTGACTGCCTGCTGCCCACGTGCCCTGCCATTTGCTGCCTGCACATCAGCCAGGGGTGCTGTTGCTGTGACCACCCCTGCTGGAACCGAAGACTCCCGACTGGGATTCCATCGCTCCACAGCCCAACCCCAGGACCCAGTTGCCCACCCACTCCTGCCTCTGGGGTTGTCATGTCGGGGCAAACACCATCTGGGACCACTGACAACCCCCGGCCAGAGAGGCAGAGGGGCACCAGCTTCAGTGCCACCGAAGTTGGTGTCCTGGTGGAGCAAGTCCTGGGGCAGTATGATGCCCTCTTTGGAAGTTCCCGCGCCGACAAGGAAGGACGGACTCGGATCTGGACTGACATCGTGACTGCCATCAACGCGGAGGGGGTGGCAGTCCGCGACTTACAACATGTCAGGAAGCGCTGGGAGGACTTCAGGTCCAGGACCCTGAACAAGGCCCGGCGCCTCTTGAGGGCAGCGGATGCCAAGGGGCGCCGGGGCCACTTGTCGGAAGAACAGATGAGGGTCCTGGAACGCATATCCCCAGCGCTCCACGTCCAGGTCCTTGAGAAGCAGACCCGTCTGGAGTCGAGCGGTGAGTGTACATGCATCCTGATTGTGAGCAGTGCGTGTGGTGATTATTCAGTAGTGTGCAGGTTGCACATCTGTTTTTATGGGGTCAAGTATGGGTGGGGCTGACACATGCGAGGGCTGTAATGTGTGAGACATGGATGGTGCTTGTGTGTGTAGGCTTGCATGCCAAATGCAGTTGTGTGGGCACACATGTTTGGATGAATGTGTATGTAAGTAGACATGTCCGTGATGTCACGCATGTATGTTGTTTTCGACTGCATGTATCAGCACTGTGTACATGTGCATGTGTGTGTATTTGACAAGGGTGCAACAGTGATGCAACATGGATGCATGTGACAGCGGTATGTGGAAGCCTGATTGGCAGATGTGACATGGATGCCCTTCTGAACAGTGCGACACTTGGCAGAGGTGTACACATGCATGCAAGTGTGGTGGTGTGTGTACATGTGTGGTGCACTTCCTGTGTTGCATATGATGTCTGGTTCACCTTTGGCTGCTCATGCTGTTGTATGTGTATGGATGGTGGTGGCAGTTGCGATATGGCTGTGGTATGGCTCATGTGTGCGAGTTGTAATGACATGTGTGTTGGGGATTGTGATGACATGTCTGAGGTTTGCCAATGCCACTCATGTACAACTGTCATGTGTGTATGTGTCCATTGTACAGTGCCCTGATGCCTGTGTTTTGTTTCTCCCTGTCTGCAGCGTCAACTGATGAAGAGGGCGGAGAAGGTGCTGTGGAGCACAGCGGCGGGGATCCGACCGCCAGACGGAGACGCAAGGCCCGGCTCCCCTCCCAGGTTGTCATCTCGTCGGGGAGTGAGGAGTCCGGCAGCCGCGTCCCAGGCCGCAGCTGCCGGGGGGAGGTCCAAGAGGCGGAGGTTGCAGTTGGACTCCTCGGCAGCAGAAGGGGCAGCTGGGACCCCACAGGGCCCAACAGGGGAAGATGGCACGGAGTCATCCAGGTTGGTGGGGGGTTTGGTGGAGGAGGAGGCCGTGCAAGCACCAGAGATGGGGTCTGGAGGTGGGGATCCCACTGGTGCTAGTGGTGCAGTGCAGGACCAGGGACAGGAGGCAGCACAGGCCGCCGCGGAGGTGCCTGTGTGCAATCCTGTCCCCGATCCTGTCCCTGCATCATCTTGCACCAGCAGGGATGCCTACGTCCAGACCCGTTTTCAGGCAGGGGATGAGCTCACGTCAACTGGCCTTCCTCTGCCTGCGGACGTGGCTATCCAGGTCCGGGTTGAGCCTGTCCTGGCTGGTGTGGCGTTGCGTCAACGGGCCATGCAAGGTGACCTGCAGTCTTTTCATGAAGAGACTGTGAGTCATCTCGAATGGCTCGTTGACCACGTCAGCCTGCTGGGACAGGTCACCCAGGCCGGATTCCTCCGTCTGATGGGGCTTGCTCCGACCCCCTCCTCAACTGGACCCCCTACGCGCCAGTCGTCCTCTGTGCCATCTTCCCACCCATCAGTCACCTGGGTGCCCTGTGGAGCTGCCTCTGACGGTGCGGCCAGGCTGGTGGAGGAGGCATCCCTGCCACAGTCGGGAGTCGGACGTCCAGCAGGGGTGGCCACATCAACAACTGCACCCCAGCCGGCGGAGGATGTGCAGGCAGCAGGAGGCAGTGCACGGGCAGAGGCACAGCAGCAGCAGCAACGTGGTGGGAGCCATGAAGGCTCGGGGCCTTCGACATCGGAGGGGCAGGCATCGGCCGGAGGGCAGGAGGACCCAGGACAGAGAGTGTCTTCCGTGTGGCAGCGGTTGGGCCACGCCATAGATGCGGAGCGGCAGCGGGCGGAAGAGGCACGGCTCACAATGGTCAGGGCGGAGAACTCCATGCGGAGGGCCCTGAGGCGGGCCGAGTGCCTCGAGGCAATCCGCAGGGGTTTGGAGGTGGAGACGTCGGCGGCCCTGCGGACCCTCGGGGCCATGGAGGAGGACCGCCTCCGGGACATTGAGGAGGAGTTCGATGATGCCCTGGCCCGGAACATCCACAAGTGAGCCGTGAAACTAGCCCGCTGCCCTTGTACATAGTTTCTAGGTAGTGTTAGGTTTCATTTTTGTTTTTATTTTATTTGGACCTTTTGGACATTCGCCACATTTTTGTATATAGTTTATTTTATTAGTTAGTGTAGTTAGATAGGCTTCATTTGTTTTGTTGGGATAATGGACCCTGGATTGTTCCCATGTACATAGTTGACAGTTGGATTGTATTTTTTTTCTATTTTTAACCATGGAGCAATGGCTTTCTTTTTTATTTCCCATTGAATTTTGTTTTGTGGACATTAACTTTGGACATTACTTTGGATTTTTATTTTTGGTTTTGCTTTTTTTGACGGACATGCTTCTTTTCATTTTTGTACATTCACGTTTCTGTTTCTTCATTTTTTATTCTATTGATGTTTCCTTTAATACATATTATTTTTGGTGAACTTCAATGTGTGGTATCTCATTGGTTTCATGCATTTCATGATATGTGTTTTGAGATTCACTGACACCCATTGGGTGTATGTGAGGGAAATGTGTTTGTTACGGAACTTGCAATTGGTGTTCTGTGATGTAATTGCAAATTATGAGTGGGTGGATGCAATACTCGGGTGGGTGTTTTGCATTTGGAGGCTGACCATAGGGACCAGGGATCTAGATTGTGATGACATGTTGGCTGGGGAACATGAGTTGCACATGGGTGGGGGCCTGCTGGCAGGTGCCCCTGCACTGCTGGGGCGTGGGGGTGATGGGAGACATGAGTGGGGGCCTGGTGGAGGCTGCCCCTGCACTGCTAGGGGGTGGGGGTGGTGGGAGACATGGGTGGGGGCCTGGTGGAGGCTGCCCCTGCACTGCTGGGGGGTGGGGGTGCAGGGAGACATGAGTGGGGGCCTGGTGGAGGCTGCCCCTGGTGGCTGGGGGGTGGGGGTGATGGGAGACATGAGTGGGGGCCTGGTGGAGGCTGCCCCTGCACTGCTGGGGTGTGGGGGTGGTGGTAGAAATGGGTGGGGGCCTGGTGGAGGCTGCCCCTGCACTGCTGGGGGTGGGGTGATGGGAGACATGAGTGGGGACCTGGTGGAGGCTGCCCCTGGTGGCTGGGGGGTGGGGGTGCAGGGAGACATGAGTGGGGGCCTGGTGGAGGCTGCCCCTACACTGCTGGGGGGTGGGGGAGCAGGGAGACATGAGTGGGGGCCTGGTGGAGGCTGCCCCTGCACTGCTGGGGGTGGGGGTGATGGGAGACATGTGTTGGACATGAGTGGGGGCCTGGTGGAGGCTGCCCCTGCACTGCTGGGGGTGGGGGAGATGGGAGACATGAGTTGGACATGAGTGGGGGCCTGGTGGAGGCTGCCCCTGCACTGCTGGGGGGTGGGGGTGCAGGGAGACATGAGTGGGGGCCTGGTGGAGGCTGCCCCTGGTGGCTGGGGGGTGGGGGTGCAGGGAGACATGAGTGGGGGCCTGGTGGAGGCTGCCCCTGCACTGCTGGGGGGTGGGGGTGCAGGGAGACATGAGTGGGGGCCTGGTGGAGGCTGCCCCTGCACTGCTGGGGGTGGGGGTGATGGGAGACATGAGTTGGACATGAGTGGGGGCCTGGTGGAGGCTGCCCCTGCACTGCTGGGGGTGGGGGAGATGGGAGACATGAGTTGGACATGAGTGGGGGCCTGGTGGAGGCTGCCCCTGCACTGCTGGGGGGTGGGGGTGCAGGGAGACATGAGTGGGGGCCTGGTGGAGGCTGCCCCTGTTGGCTGGGGGGTGGGGGTGATAGGGGAAATGAGTGGGGGGCTGGTGGAGGATGCCCCTGGTGGCTGGGGGGTGGGGGTGATGGGAGACATGAGTGGGGGCCTGGTGGAGGCTGCCCCTGCACTGCTGGGGGGTGGGGGTGGTGGGAGACATGGGTGGGGGCCTGGTGGAGGCTGCCCCTGCACTCCTCGGGGGTGGGGGTGCAGGGAGACATGAGTGGGGGCCTGGTGGAGGCTGCCCCTGCACTGCTGGGGGGTGGGGGTGGTGGGAGACATGGGTGGGGGCCTGGTGGAGGCTGCCCCTGCACTGCTGGGGGTGGGGGTGGTGGGAGACATGGGTGGGGGCCTGGTGGAGGCTGCCCCTGGTGACTGGGGGGGTGGGGGTGGTGGGAGACATGGGTGGGGGCCTGGTGGAGGGTGCCCCTGGTGGCTGGGGGTGCAGGGGGACATGCGTTGGTGGGCAGTAGTGCAAGTTGACATGTGGGTTGGCTGGTGGGCATGGCCATGGTGGATGGGGTGCCTGCATGACATGTGCTGGGTAGGCCCCTGTGGTGTGAGCCACCTGCAGGGGCCGTGGAAGGTGTAGAGGGAACACCTGGGAGGACCCACACGTGCAATTCACGTGTGCTGCTCCCCGCGCACCCCTGTAATACACGTACCCTGATGATATCGCATGTGGAACTTCCCGCGCACCCTTGTAATACACGTACCCTGATGGAATTGCGTGTGGAACTTCCCGCGCACCCCTGGAATACACGTACCCTACTGATATTGCGTGGGATACTTCCCCCGCACCCCGAAATACACGTACCCTGATGAGATCGCGTGTGTGACTTCCTGCGCACCCCAGAAATACACGTACCCCGCTCAATCGCGTGTGTAACTACCCGCGCACCCCCAATATACACGTACCCCGCTCAATCGCGTGTGTAACTTCCCGCGCACCCCCGAAATACACGTACCCCGCTCAATCGCGTGTGTAACTTCCCGCGCACCCCCGAAATACACGTACCCTGCTCAATCGCGTGTGTAACTACCCGCGCACCCCCGATATACACGTACCCCGCTCAATCGCGTGTGTAACTTCCCGTGCACCCCCAAAATACACGTACCCCGCTCAATCGCGTGTGTTACTTCCCGCGCGCACACGATATACACGTACCCCGCTCGATCACGTGTGTTGCTTCCCGCGCACCCCCGCAATACACGTGCCCCGCTCGCACAGGCCCAATTGCTGTATGTTGCCACTTTTGTGATGCGCTGGGACTCTACCGCCTGCCTTCGTGTGGCGGACGTGTTTCAGCTTGTGCATGTCTTTTGCTGTGCGTGGCTTTGCCCTATTCGATTCCATGAATACGTGTGGTTCGAGTGCGTGTGGCCGTTCCGTCTGCTTCCCTGCAGTACATCCCCAGTTACGCCCTTATTTTCGCGCGTTGTTCCCCATTCCGCGCGTTACGCCCCGTGTCCCGCCCACTTTCTGGTGTATGCGCCGAGGTTGTGCGCTTTCACTGTGCGCGTCGCGCACGCCTTTCGAGATGTTGCAGTGACTTGTGCTAATATGTTTAAATAGGTATAAAGAATCCCTATTAACATGAAAACATCCTACTCCACCAACGGGGATATAGATATATGTAATACAATAAAGAGCAAGATGATACGTGTTGTTTACTTGCCTCCAACCCCCTCACACAGGAACTCTATAAGGTTTTTCAGCATCACTAGTCCTGAAAAAATGGACCGTCTGCTATAACTGATTTACACAAATGTATAACAAGTTTATTATTCAAATAATTCAAACTGAATTTAAACAAAAAACACTACCCTCACCTAACACAGTGTACTAAACATTAAAAAACAAATATAAAACAAATATAAAACATCAGATAACGTATTTATACGACACAGAAGATATCACATAACACACAAAAAAAAAAAAATCTCAATGTGTCACTAAAACAACAAGCATCCCAACATGTTTCTGTTCTTAACTGCCCAGTTCAGGCGAACATTCTTCAGGGGATAAATTTAAAAGCATCCACTAATCTCTTCCACACCGTGTTGAAAGGGTAGATTCAGGCACCCAAGAGGGTAAAAGGAAAACAACCTCCAAGCCTTTAAATGGTGAAACTTCAAAGCACGTCACAGGATGACAAATTTGCTGGTTTCCCTCCAAATGAGAAATCAATACTTCAACAAAGCGTCACAGTCCGCTAGAGTATCGCCACACCTCCACAAATGTAGGGATCAAGACTGCAATTCACAATTCAGTAATGAACAAGTTGAAATGGAAACATCCATACGATCAAGTAATAAAGTGCAGAGTCAATCTATACACACGGAGGGGTTTATTCACTCCACTTGCAGCATTAAAACATACTCAGCCAGCACTCGATTCAGAGGCTCCTTCAACTTGTTCATTCACGCGAGGGAAACCAGCAAATTTGTCATCCTGTGACGTGCTTTGAAGTTTCACCATTTAAAGGCTTGGAGGTTGTTTTCCTTTTACCCTCTTGGGTGCCTGAATCTACCCTTTCAACACGGTGTGGAAGAGATTAGTGGATGCTTTTAAATTTATCCCCTGAAGAATGTTCGCCTGAACTGGGCAGTTAAGGACAGAAACATGTTGGGATGCTTGTTGTTTTAGTGACACATTGAGATTTTTTTTTTTTGTGTGTTATGTGATATCTTCTGTGTCGTATAAATAAGTTATCTGATGTTTTATATTTGTTTTATATTTGTTTTTTAATGTTTAGTACACTGTGTTAGGTGAGGGTAGTGTTTTTTGTTTAAATTCAGTTTGAATTATTTGAATAATAAACTTGTTATACATTTGTGTAAATCAGTTATAGCAGACGGTCCATTTTTTCAGGACTAGTGATGCTGGAAAACCTTATACAGTGACTTGTGCGCCATGCACGGGTTTGGCGCACATCCCGAGGTGAACACGCGCAGGGACTTCCATGAATTGCACGCGTGCGCCTGTTTCTTTGCGCTTGCGCCTGCTTGCGCCTGCTTGCGCAACGATTTTCGGCGCACGTTTGTTCCATGAATCGGCCCCTAAAAGTTAAATTTTAGACAGTGGTGAGAAGAGAGCCATCCAAGTTTAACCAAAGAAGAAGAAATAGAATCACAAGGGGTAAGCAACCAAAGAGCATAAACAGAGTCATTAAAAACTAATTTTAATGGAGCTAAACGAGATATAGGAAGTCCAAAGAGTGCAGAAGAACAATAAAAGAGCTGTGAGAAAATTAAAGCAGACACCAATAACTTTGTGGCTTTAAAAGTCATAAAAGGACAGGCTTTCATAATGTTATATAAATGAAATTAACAAGAACAAGCATATTATGAAATATGATGCTCGAACCCTCTAGCCTTCAACAGTCTTAACTCATTCACAGACGTTGTATAATTTTTCAAATTCCTTCAGTAGCCAGCCACGCACTGCATCAACAACCCACACACAGTAACTAGGGCAGTCAGCCTTTATGGTATCTTCCTTCCTCTCCTTGGTGTGCTTTCTCCTGAAGGTCTGCACCTTTGTGAGGGAATTGAGTTAAGTTCTGAGTTCATAATCCTGGAATAACTTCTTTGTGAGATTCTGATGTAAATAGGAGCAATCTGTGATTTTAATAAATATTTCTTCTTTGTTTTTCGATGTGTGATTACTGGTGTTTTGAGCACTCCTTACAGTGACTAGCACCAGTAGAAAACTTCCCTCTAAAGGGCCAGGTTGCACTTTTGTGTGGGGCTGCTCGGCTTCTAGTGAAGCGCTGCAGATTTTTCAATTGGGTAAACTATAACTAAGTTTGGGGTTTGGGGCACTTTGGTGTACATAATGTGACTGATCCCTGCCACCTGACAGTGACCAAAGGAAAGTAGTCAGTGCATGCTCCCCATTCTGCCCCAGGGATAAGCACCCACTGGATGCGGGAGGCTCTGGAACCCCTGAGCCAGTCTCCTGATGCTCTCCACAACCATCCAGGGGTAATCATCACCCTCATTCTTTTTGCCTATGGGTTATTAGCCGGTCAAGTGGCACAGCGAGTAGAGCGCCCGCTTTGACACCCGTGCAGAGCCTGTTAACGCAGGTTCGAATCCCGGCGGGGCCAAACTCAGCCTTTCATCCTTCCGAGGTCGATAAATGAGCACCACACACCGTGGGTAATAATAAGCAGCGCTCAGATACCTGAGGGTTTGTAGCGCTATATAAAAGCCTAATTATTATTATTATTATTATTATTACTGTGAATCTGCTAAGGTAGTCTACTTTGGTGTGCTGATGGGTACTGAGAAGGTACATGACCAGGGGGCCGGGTACCACCTCATATCCATCTGGTTTGTATCCTTGGCCCAATCCAGCCATGTCAGAAGCACATGATTGATAAATAATGTAAATGTGCTCTTGTTAGATAATACTTTAGGGTTTCTATGGCCTAGTGACTGACCAGAAATGCTAGCTCTGCAGTGGAAAAGTTTCTCTCTCTTGATTGGCGTGTTCTACAATACTGCCCCTAGTCTCACTTGTGATGCATCCAGTAGCTCTGGAAGAATGGGTCTGCCAAGCTTGGTATGATCAGCAGAGGCAGATGGCATAGGGTGATCTTCAACCAACCAAAGGCGTTCTCGGTTGCTTTGGTTCACTGTATCTGGTCGAACTTTGACCTCCATAAGTTGGTCCTTTATGGGTCCAGCTATAGTTCAAATGTTGGATGTGAAACATCCATAGTAGCGTTCAAGGTCCAGGATGCAACTCCAACTTCAGTACAAGGTCCAGCAATGTGTTTAATTCCTTGTTGTTTTTGTGGTTAGGAATTTCCATGATGCTCTTGACTTTGTCTGCCTGAGGTTGCACCATTCCATTCCCAACTTTAAGCCCAAGATTTTTTATTGACAACATAGCAAGTTGACACTTGGATGGATTTGCGTAGAGATCAGCTTTTTGAAAACTTCTAATGACCAGCTAGAGGCATTGACGTGGTCTTCCCAAATGTTACTATAAATAACAATATCGTCAAGATATGCCCCCAAAAATGTTTGATGGAGCTGGAGTACACAACTCTTTAGAAAGTAGAAGGTGCACCATGCACGCCAAACAGTAACGCAGTAGGTTTAACCCCATCAACATGCCAAAGCCGTTTCTCTTGGGCTTCCAGGGACAGAGAGATCTGTGAATAGCCTTCTGCGAGCATGGAATAGGCACCAAATATTGATATCCTGTTAACCTTGCAGATGTCAATGCATAAGCATCAGCTTCCATTGGGGTTGAAGACACAGACGATGTGCAAGGACCAGTGACTTTGATATGGCGTAAGAAAAAAGGACCTAGGCTGATTAGCCATCGGTGTGGGCCGCACACCTGTAATTACCATGAATGGTTTAATATTTTGTATTTTATTTTTTGTCAAACAATGTATAATGATGAAAAAAACTCAATTCAAATAATGTTTGAGTAATGGTCTTTAATCCACAAAATTGTGAATTGATAAATGCTTGTCATTGGTTAAAAATCACCAATTTCTAATTTGCTGTTTTTGTAGGCAAACGAAAAACCCTATGGCTAATACATTTCGGAAATACTAATTTAATTCTTCAGAGCCGGGTAAATCAACACAGGATTATTTTAGTTCTACTTCCAAAATCAAAAAGAATCAAAAATTGCAAATTCATGTTACAATAAACGTGTTGAAAAACATTTGAAAAGACAGGGTACCCACAGGAGACAACAACGATTTACAAATAACACATAAAGATAGAGAGAGAAAAAAGACATATGTCGCTATTAGTGACTTGTGTTAAAGTTTCTGTTAGTTATTCCCAGATCCACATTTAACTTATTCATTGTGCACTCATAAAGCAATGATCAAACATAATTCACGTGTTACAGCAGCATTAGAGACTGTATACCACTTCTTCTCCGTAATCTCATGGTTAATTATACACTTTTCATAGTCAGAACTGCACCAATTTATGCTGATAGTTCATCTATGTGTTAACGGCTCTCGCCAAATTTCATTCCTATCTAAACTTCCTTTTACCGTGTGCGCTCTTGTTACGTTGCTCGCTACAAACACCAGTATACACATAGGCACACACCAGTCATTCAACATCACAACTTTATTATACACACCGTAACACACGTATCATATATACTCCTTGCAACCCATCACATAGATTGAATTAGCATTCATGCAATTTACAATAAAATTTGCCCTTAAGGCATTAGACATCCATTAGCCAAGTTAAATAAGCAGATTACAGAAACAGATCGCAGTAGTTAATATTAGGGACACTGGACTTGCCCACACCAACATGGCCGGCATGCCCGACTGCGAGTGGCCATCTTAGATATATACGTTGCCTAGACAACGTTTCACTTTTCTGTAACATCCAAGACAACAAGCAGCTCGGAAGGACACACACGATAGGATCAGATCAACCGATAGCAAAGTTTTCAAGGTAAGCATAAGAAAACAATAAGTAGCAACGTAACAAGAGCGGCAGTGCTCTCTATCATGATGAACACGCATAAGCACGCGTTCATTGTATTTTATTTTACTTTTCACAGCATTACAAACGCAATTGACAACGCTGACCAGCGCTGACAGCGACTGGAACATAGTAGTACTAGCAGGTTAGTGCTCGCACACGGTAAAAGGAAGTGTAGATAGGAATGAAATTTGGCGAGAGCCGTTAACACGTAGATGAACTATCAGCATAAATTGGTGCAGTTCTGACTATGAAAAGTGTATAATTAACCATGAGATTATGGAGAAGAAGTGGTATACAGTCTCTAATGCTGCTGTAACACGTGAATTATGTTTGATCATTGCTTTATGAGTGCACAATGAATAAGTTAAATGTGGATCTGTTGTATTCATTATACATTTTTTGACAAAAAATAAAATACAAAATATTTAACCATTCGTGGTAATTACAGGTGTGCGGCCCACACCGATGGCTAATCAGCCTAGGTCCTTTTTTCTTCAGTACAATACGAGAGCCCAGCACAGAGGCACTATTTAGTGGGCTACACCCTATTAAGCAACTATAAACTAATAAGAACATTGCACAAAGCAATTTTTCAAAATCACTGAGTACATAGCTGTGCACCCTCTCTCTTGCTCCATTTTTGATGGCGTAATCACTGAAAGTTAAAACATGTTCTGGACTTTCTCTTCTATAGCCTTTCTGTGTGTCGCTGGCAAGAAATATGGTTCAATTCTAAATGACTTCCCTGCGGTAGTCTCAATTTAGTTGATGAAACCATTTGCTCTCCCTGAACAATCACAAAGGAGCTCTGAGAATAGGTCTAGGTAAGCCCAGAGAGGGGACACATTAAAGATGGTTCCTCTGGCTTCCTCCATGCATTTAGCCAATTCATTTGCTGCACTTGGCAGGTCTTGTGTCTGTCCCCTTCCTGGATCTTGTGGTTATGGTCACTGAGCACCGGGTGGCCTTCATGAGGCCCTTTCCACTAGGCCATCACCTTTTCTCAGAGCAAGGCAACAAGACCAATATCAGGTCCCCTACTGAAAGTGCCTCTATTGTATTCCCCATTCATATAAACATGTTTCATTCTGTTGGCTGATCTGTAATATCTGTTATTCAGGTGTCAGTTGGTCGATAGCCACTTTTGGGTTGCCTTTATGAATATTCCTGATTTTACTCTTTGTTCCACACGTGCTTCACAGCCCCTTTTCATGATATCCACCAGGGTCAGACTGGGGCATAAAATGTTCCCTGTACCAATGAAAAAGTGTCCCACAGTTGCAAATGGCAATTGATTTCTTTTGTGACGGACTGTTTGAGTAGTACCTAAGGGGGAGGTTTTTGATAAAATGTGATGCAAATTGTGGATTTTAAAGAACGTGTATTCAGTAACACTGGTCAAAAGTACTAGCCACATGATGAAGTGAATTATAAAATTGGGCCACATGGGTCACAAAACGGGCCCATTTTGACCCAAAAAACGGTCCCACATTAGCATTTTGAATTTCCTGGTTCAGGAAATGGCCTGGTGCCATTATGAGCCCGATATCCAGGATATCACAGGGCTCCCAACCATAGACAAACTCAAATGTGGGGGAAAACCATTGATGCCTAGGGTGTCTTGCTGGTGGCGGACAAGGCCCTAGGGAAGTAGCTTGTCCCAGTTTATTGCATCTTCAGATAGAAGCTGCCAACACATTTCTATCAAGTGCAGTTAAAGCATTCAAATAGGCCATCAGTCTGGGGTAGATGGAGGTGCAAAGAGTTTCCACCCGTAATTACCCTTTAACTCAGTCATGCTTTGGGATATGAAAGGAGCTAGCTAATCAATGAGTATTTCTTTTGGACCCTATTCAGGAGAAGTAAAGTAATATATGTTCATCATGATTTGAACGGTATTACTGCTAATGGGAAAGGCTTCAATATATTGGACGGTTTTTACAACTCTTACTTCAGCAATGAAAGTTTGCCAGCATGATTTGTGAGCACCACTTCTTAGCACTTCATCAACTTCCACCTGGTTCACTTCCATGCCAGGCCTTTGACTTCAAATGCACCTGGTTTGCTCCCATGCCGGCCTAATTCTTCAAAGTTCACTGTCCGGGTATACTCTCCTGCCCGAACAGGATAAAGTCTTAACACAACCTCTGACCTGTGTACTCCCCTGCCAGGCCAGGAAATTACAAACAAGTGCTTCTGTGGTTAAGATCAGCTTTGAACAACTTCACAATGTCTCTTGCCTCACAACACCACTTTGAGAATTTCTTCATGGAAGACAAGATTCACATTGGTGCTCTTTATTACACTTTTGCAATTTCCAAAACCTCTGCAAGTTATGCTCCACTCTGACTGATTATCCTTCACCAGAAGGGCAGCCTTCTTGCCACTCTTGCTTTCCCATTTCTTCATTAGCCAAATACTGACAATAATATGGCCTCACACTATCTCTTCTTTGGCTTTGGCAGAGTGGGTTTTCGCCAGCTTTGTTTCTGCACTTCTTTAAATATAGGCATCAAGTTTTACAAACTTTTGGATTCTTATTTGACATTGGGAAAGTGTGTTAGTTTTAAATTGCCTTGTTTTAACTTTTTTTGGCTTGGGGAATGGTAGTTTGTATTGAGTTCTGACATTATCTTCACATATTGTTGCTGGCTTTCATACAAACCTGCTTGCTTAAAATCACAGTCAGTTTGTTTTACAAAATTATGCTTTCTCTGCTTTCTGCCAGTTCGGTATTAAAAATTGGCTTCTTTCGTGATTTTCCCTACGTGTTAGCGTTCTGTTGTTAAAGTACCTATTCTGAGCAGGCGAGTAGTCACCAGGTATGGCGCACACATCCGTTTCCCTCGCTGCTCCCAGATCCTCTGCCTCAGCTGCTCCTTGTGGTCCGGCAAACTGCTACTTCCAGTCTGCTGCTGCCCATGCACCTCGCGCACAGAGCTTCCTCTACTCAAAATGCTCTCCGGTGATCGCCTACCACCGGAGACAGCCATGTTGTGGGGAAGCTTTTCAAACTTTTACTGCCTGCTGCACAGCCTCTGCAATTCAGGTCTCCATGGAGCAAGCTTACCTCTCCGACGCTTCCCGCAGTGTGACCTCTGGAATTCAGGCTTCTGGAGGTGTAGACCCTCTCAGGACTGGGTACTGATCGACACTCAACAGTGGTCCAGGCATCTTGTGTCTCGTCTAGTCACTGCTTTTGCTGCAACGTGGAGAGTTAACAACTCCTCCACCTACGACTACTGCTCTGCTCCTTCTTCATAATGGTCTGCACCTGAGGGGGCCTTTTAAGCCTCTCAGTCTCCCTCAGGTGGGAGTCATTTCTATCAACAAGCTGCACTTTGCAGTTTTGTTCCTCTTTAATCCTCTTCTTCATCCCAGTACTTAAGGGAATATGGGACTTAGGGCCTCATCACGACCCTGGCGCTAAGTGAAAAACGATGGCGGTAAATGGTTACCGCCATCTTTTTCCGCCAGGTCCGATCATGACATGTGACCGTTAACTACGATGCCATTAGCGGCATCGTAGTCAACGCTGCCGCTAACTGCGACAAGGGTCCGCGCCCGCGCCCGCCCACACCGTACTTAGCGACATGGCGGAAAGTTACGCAAATCCCGACCCAAGCGGACATGCACCTAACGCCATCACCCAGCCCGTTAAGTACCTTACCACCATGGTGCTAACAACGCCATCGCGAACCAACCGTAAAGGGCCATGTTAAGTGAATGCAGCTGCCACAGGTGCACTGAAACAGCACAGGTGAAGGCAATACAGACTCAGGAAGTACAAAAAGAGCCCACCCCACCCCTTCCCACACCCAGACACACTCCACAATGATACCAATTCGAATGGCAATGTTGGGGCTGGAGGACCTGATAGCAATGCATGTGCTACAACAGCAACAACAACAACAACAACTACTACAACAGCAACAACACCAGGCAGCACAGAGGAGACGCAGGAGGAGAAGGAGGGCAAGGCAGGCCCAGCAAGCCCCACCTGCACAGCCAGTGCCACCACGCAGGCAGCCCCCAATCCCACGCATCAGAGCCAATCCATTCAACCTCACTGCTGAGCAGATCCACACCCTGTACCGTTTGGACCGGGACACCATCACCGCCATCGTAGACATGACACACAACGACATCGTCAGCATGATAGAAAGTCCAACCGCCATCCCCCCCCTACTGAAGGCAGTGGCTGTACTCCACTTCCTGGCCACAGGCAGCTACCAGCACACAGTGGGGCACCTGCATGGCATTTCACAACCATTATTCTCGCAAACACTCATCCAAGTGCTCGATGCCCTCCTCAAGCACACAGACAACCACATCTCATTACCACGGACTGCACAGGAGATAGCTAACACCAAAGTGGGTTTCCATGCACTAGCCGGCATACCCGGTTGCATTGGTGCCATCGACTGCACCCATGTGGAATTGGTGGTTCCACGTGCCGTGGAGGTACCGTACCGCAACCGGAAACAGTTCCACTCAATCAACGTGCAAATGGTCTGTGACTCCAACAAGATCATCACACATTGTTGTGCCCGATTCCCCGGATCAACCCATGATTCCATGGTCCTGAGGAACTCCACAATACCACGCTACATGGAGCAACATGCAGGCCCAAGATCCTGGCTACTCGGTGAGTCCAATGTAATGGAAGTGGGCAGGTGAATGACGTACCGATGCATACTCCACCTGGCAGAAAGGGGGGGGGGGAATGCATACTCCACCTGGCTGAAAGGGGGGGGGGATGCATACTCCACCTGGATGAAAGGGGGGGGGGATGCATACTCCACCTGGCTGAAAGGGGGGGGGGATGCATACTCCACCTGTCTGTGAGTAACACGGAGATCGGAGACAGAGGATGGGCACTTACAATGCACACAACCCCTCTGCATACATTGGGTGATGGCATGCAAAACAGGCCATGGAAGCCATGAGCATATACAGGTAGCATTGTGTGAATAAATTAGGTCATGTAGATGTGAGCCAAATTAACAGTTGGAAGCAAGCCATGATGGAACATCATGTTCCTGATCAGACAACATGACTGACACATACATTCTCGCCTACATACAGGTGATGCTGGCTATCCCCTGAAGAGTTGGCTCCTTACACCAGTCCGGAACCCGCAGAACCAGCACGAGGAGGACTTCAACCGTGCACATACACGTACTCGTGTGGTCATAGAGCAGACATTCGGCCTATTGAAGGCACGGTTCCGAAGCCTCAGTAGGTCTGGTGGGGCACTCCTGTATGGCCATGAGAAGGTGGCAAAGATCGTCATGGCATGTGTAATGCTACACAATATGTGCGTCAGGCAGAATGTGCCCCTGCCCCCTGACGCAGAACTACAACCACCTGACGATGAGGATGAGGAGGGAGCAGATGGGGCGGCACCCCATGGAGGAGGCGATGCACAGGAGGGGCGTGCAATGCGCCAAACTATCATCGACCACTGCTTCTAGCACACATGGCTGGTGTGTGTCATATGGTGACTGCACTTGGGGCACTGTGTGGCACCGGGACATGCACAATGTGGACTGTACACCAATAAAGCACACATGCGCAAAGAAAAAATCAACACACTCTGGGTTTTTTTCCAAGGTAAAAGTGTATTCAAGACATGGAACGTTGTGACCCACCACCTCCCACCTCCCCCCTGCACACACACCCCCCCAAACTCCCCCCTTAACTCCCCAACACACCTCCCCGCCACCCCCCTGCACACCCCAACACACCCACTCCCCCCTCCACCCCCCCCCCCCTGGAATCCCAACAAAGGTGTGAGTTAGTCTGTGCAGCAGTGTCAGAAGTAGGATTCCTACACTGTCCGGCCACTATTGGCAGCCCCCTCCACTGGCCCCCGGGGCACCCCTGCCTGTGCTGCGGAGGTTCCTCCCCGATCGGCGGATGGGGCTGCTCGGTGTCGAGCTGGCAACCGAGGAGGATCCTGCCTGCTCATTTGGACGCATGGCCCGTATTGTCTGCACAAGGTCAGTGATGGCGTGCCGCACAGCAGCTAGTTCCGCGCAGATGTCCTTTGTGGACGACTCTATAGCTGCCTTCACTGTCTCTGCACATTTCTCCATTGCTGCACATGACCCCCCACATTCAGCAACATGTTCTTCGAGCAGCGAGGAAAGTTGCTGCTGCCGGGTGGCAATCGCCTCCAGAGAATGGTTGGTATTCTGGCCCATGGCTAATGGCAGTGGTATTCCCATTGGGCTGATCTGCCCCTGCAGCGGGGATGGAGTGGCTGGCCAATCGTCATCCTCTGGCTGACCCTGTGTGGCATCCGCATGCGGGCTGCTTAGGGACAGGTAGGGGGAATGAGGGTGGCCTGTGGGGCTTCTGACATCACTCTCCTCAAAGATCCCTGCTTCGCTGTCGGAGGAGGCAGCAATGGCAGCAGTTTCCCCAATTGTGCTGCTTGCAGCAGAGGCTGTGGCTTCTGTGGGCATGATTTGTGTGATGTCTGCTGCTGCTGCTGCTGCTGTACTGCCTGCTGGGGTGGCTGTCTGTGCCCTGTCCTGTTTCCCTTGCATGGATTTTGGCTGCTGTGGGGTTTTCCTCGGGAGGGCAGAGGTGGAGGGTTGTGGTGTTGGCACAGTTGGCCTGGCCCTCTTGGTGGGTGTGGAGGCAGTGGTGTCCTCTTCCTCAAGGTCGGAATTTGAGCCTGTGGTGGGACAGAGGAGGGAGAGTGTTATTGATGGGTCTGCGGACATTGGCCGGGCATTGTGGCGACTGGCATCTTATCAGTTAGTACATGTGGCACATTTCATGCAGGGGAAAAAAGTTGTCTCCCTTTTGTGTGGAAGTAGCATGGAGGTATGTGGGTGGCTGCTGTTAGGGTGTGCATACTGCATGTGTACAGGGTGCAGATCGGATGTATCTGTGGGCAGTCTCCGGCTGATGTGTTGCATTTACACTATGGGCCAACATTGTACTTCACATGAATGGACTTAGGTGAGATTTGCATGCCTTGATTTGAGCCACTTACCTGCATCGCCCGATGTCGGGGCTCCTCTCTCCATTCCTCCTACTCCTTCAATGCTCTGCATTCCGATTGTGGAGGCACAGATTTCCTCCCATGGCTGCAATTTTATAGGGGACTCCGATCCTCCCCCAGTTGCCATTGCCAGGTTCATGTTAGCTGATAGTATGCTCCTGACTCTGAGCCGGAGATCGTCCCACCGCTTGCGGCACTGTTTGACATTGCGGGGTGTTGTTCCCACGGCACTGACCCGCTGAGCTACCAGTGCCCATATGGCCTTCTTCTTGGATATGGCCGGTCTTGTCAGTTGGTTGGAGAATACCACTGCAGCGTTCTCCTGGAGGGTCTCCGCTAGCATGGTAAGCTCCTCTCTGGAGAAGCGGTCTTGCCGCTGGCGGTCACAGGCTTTTTTCACAACTTTAGGCATCTTCCTGCAGGGAGAAGGTTGAAGCCGGTATTTGCGGGGTCTCAGGCTCGGATGTCCAGTGGTTTCGGAGGATGGCAATGGATTGTGTTTTTAAAGATGGCCGCCGTGCTCTTTCCCGTTCCGCCGCGGTGACGCTACTTCCGGTTCCGCTTATCTACGGTCAACGCTAATTGCGGTGACCGCTAACTACGGTCACCGCTATGTACGGCGGTGGCGGTGGTGCACCTTGCGCCGCATACGATGCCGGTAGGTGCCGTTTTGGGGGCACTACCGCCATGGCGCAGTTTACATTACCGCCATGGCGTAATGCTCGTGCGCGATGGGTCGTAATGTGGCGCCCTTTACGCCATCGTCCCACGGCGTTAACGTTCATTACGCCATGGCGGTAATGACGGCGGATTACCGCCAGGGTCGTAATGAGGCCTAGAGTCCATAATGGGAACATTGTTTTCATGCTCGTTTCTTTTTCTAATTATATTCCTTAAAGGAATACCACAAGGATAATTTGACAAACTTGGCTTTACAGAGAAATAAAGATTTTTAAAGTATAAACTGGTATTATTTTCAGACTTTTCTTTAGTATTCCTTTGGGGTTTTGGGGAGCATCCCGCTTTATGAGTCTCCCTATTTTTAAAAGGGTTTTCATTTCTTCCAATGCCTAAGGGTCTATGAATGTTTTCACCCACATTAAGATGTTCAACTTGGAAAGTTAAAAATTCTCTTTGACAACAAGCCATTACAGAATTTGGTATCACTGACATTTCTTCCATGGAGGATGATAAATACTGTGTCTCACCCAACAGAGTCCTCTTATTCCCCTGGACACTTTCTCCTCCCAAGTGATCCTCCTGTAAAACACCACTCCCAAGGTCAGGATCAGAAAGCATCTGCCTTTCCCTGGCCACCTGGGAGGAGACTTTAAGTAGGGTCTTTGTGGGTCTGCAGGATTTATCACAGGTCCTGATACAAGGATATCTTGGCATCCCTGAAGCAAATGTCTGACACATCGATCACCACTCTCATTATACATACTTTAACTAAGAAGAAATTGATTCTGGTTAAACATCCAGAGACCCCACTTGTTGTCGGGCGGGTACGATGGGTTGTATTCAACTCTATGGGCCTCATTACCCGGTAGGCGGTGAGCCATGGCGCTATTAGCGCCATGGCTCATGCCGGTAAAATACCGGCACCGCCTTGGCGGAAAGGGGATTTACCACCCCATTCCAAGGTTGGAGGGGCGGTAAATCCCCCTTCCGCCATTGCCCTTCCCCATTCCCATTTCTGCCCCATAGGGCTCTATGGGAATGGGGAAGGCGCTAATTACGGCACCGCAATTTTGTGGTGCCGTAATTAACTCCGAGGTCCCTTAGCGGGTTGGATTTTAACGCCTGCAAAAAGCAGGCGTTAAATCCCCCAACCCGCAAAGGGACCTCGTAGTAAGGCGATAGGGATTTACCGGTACCGGTATTTTACCGGTACCGGTAAATCCCTACCGCCATCCGTGTAATGAGGCCCTATATCCACATTGTCAGGCATTTTAGGTAGGTGATGGAAGAAATCTTACACATAGTCCATTAGCTCTTCCTCGGGAACTACAGTTGAAATTCCTCTTATGCACACAGTTTTCCTTCTGGAGCTATTCTCTGTGTTGTCCTGCGTCTCATCCAGTGCTTCACAGCTAGCTTCTAGTGCCTCTATCTTGCGTGCCCACTGCTGTTTCCATCTCTTTGGCTTCATTGAAATTGACTATCAATAGCAGTTGTTTTCTGGAAGAGTTTGGCCATTCTATTTTGGATTTCCTTCCCGATCTCACTAAGGAGCATTTGGAAATCAACTTTGGCGGCTGCCTGAGTTTGCAAGGCTTGGGTATTCTCAACTGCATGTACCATTGCTACCACCTTGTCCGCTTCTTAGAATCATCCTCAGGTTGCTAGACCATAGTGGCAATGTGCACATGTATTCCTCCCTTCTGTGTGTTAGCCATGTTTCTTCCCTCAAGAGAATGGAGAGGGAATCCAAACCACGCCACAAGACTCCATCTAGACGACAGCTGAGGTCAAATCAGTGGTAAAACACAGGTAAAGTAGACCAACTTCATGGGGGAAGGTAAGGATCCCTTCAGTACCACGTCCCCAGCAAACCATCAACGAGGTGCTTCCACTCCACCCACCAGATCGGGCTCCAGGGAGGACCACTTCCGCCAACATGCTTGCCTCACTATGGTGCTGCATATCACCAAGTTCTCCTCAGTCTAAAAGAAGCTCACTCACCAAGGACAAACAGCTCCAAAGACATCAGAGAGCTTGGTATGCTGATCGCCCCACACCCGCCGCTTGCCATGTCCAGTCGACTACATTTCCTTGTATGGGGGCAAAAAGAACCCCTGTCTTCGAGCCTCACTCCAGGTTGCATCATCGTGGCATCCAATAACCTGCTCGGAGCCAGCACAGCCGTGGATCCACCCACCTTGGTAACCTCCCCCATGCTCCAGGTCACTCACTGACGCACAACTCCCCCTCCGTAGGCACATCTGTCTCCTCGACCCTGCAATGTAGACAGATCAGCTCCTCTCACACTTGCATCATCCCACATACACTGCTACTCTCCATATGTGGCAGTGCGTGACCACCATGTTTGTCCAAAAGGTGGTCATCCTGAAATATGAAAACAGCGCTGCATCCACAGGTGGTCCGGAGCCAGAAATGGATGTGTTGATACCCCAAAGATTCCTACACAGGTCGTTGCATTTACGACCCCATTACCTCATCCTCGCCAGAGGCATTCAAGGAGCCATCTTGTCCGATGGCATGGCAGCCCACGCCCATCAACTTGTGTGATTTTAAAACTGGAGTAACACAGTGGCCCTATTCTGAGTAGGGCGGTAAGGGATACCCGGCACCGGTAAGGAGACCGGTGCTGGTAATCCCTTACCGCCCTACTACGAGGTCCCTTAGCGGGTCCCTCCTTTAATGCCTGGTCTGACCAGGCGTTATGGATGGGCCCCGTTAAGGGACTTCAGAGCTAATAACGGTACCGCAATTTGCAGTACCGTTATTAGCGCCTTCCCCATTCCTATTGAGCCCTATTGGGGCTCAAATGGGAATGGGGAATGGCTTTTTCAATGGGGATTTATCGGTCCTGCAAAGGTCGGACTATACTGGTAAGTCCCCATTGAACCATATGGGTGCCAGACCCGTTATTGGAGGCAGTCATGGCGCAAATAGCACCATGACTACCTCCAATCTCGGAATGAGGCCCAGTGTCTCTAATTTTTCTTTTGACTCATCTTCAATAATCAAACCAGTAAGACGTATAGGAGGGGGAAGCTTCTGACTCCCAAGTCCACAAATAACTAAAAAGACTAGGATGTAAAGAGCAGCATCCCGCTCCCTTGGGTGAGAATCTATGCATGACTGGATGCTCAAGGATTGTCTCGACAAACCATCTACAATCAAGAAGATTCGACGTCTAGGGAGGAGATGTGCAAGAGTCACAAAACCCAGTATTTCTGCAAACACTGCCCACTATTCACACCTGTTATTAAAGAAAAGCAAATAGTATGACATGGTTCCTAGAAGCGTATGATGGGTATTCTGAAATCCTAGCTTCTCATAGCAGAGGATCATGGATCTTTCGTAAAGTGTATGACTACTAGTGCCATAATGTAATGTAAGGTAGAATGGTCTTGTATGGTGC
Source organism: Ambystoma mexicanum (assembly GCF_040938575.1). Lineage (NCBI taxonomy): Eukaryota > Metazoa > Chordata > Amphibia > Caudata > Ambystomatidae > Ambystoma > Ambystoma mexicanum. Next base: position 937,632,540 of record NC_090939.1, read on the forward strand.
TCTTCGGCTGTTTTCTGTTGCTTGACAGCACATAACAGTGTGAGAAAACAGAACAAATGCCAAACCTGTGTGTTCAGGGGTACAGATTGCCATTCTGGTTCTATGGGTTTGGAAGTGACATTTTGGAGTATGTTTATATGAAGGGGCAAGCCTAAGATTTGATAAGTTAGAGTGCTGTGGGTATGGGATAGCTGCTGATGCGACAGTAGGGTAGCACTAAATAGGTGAACTTTGTCACAGCTTATTTAATATATATGTGGTAATTGATCGGCCTAGGGTAGCAGTGTGAGGGTAATTTGTGTGTGCAATGTAAGGTGGTGGCAGATTTTAGAGGTGAGAAAACCAATCAAGATTTTAGAATAATCCTAAATATTGCAGAAGAAATATTTAAGAAAAGTATTTCAATCATCAAGGGTACACTTCAAGATATGCTATCAAAAGACACATTTTAATATACTTAAATCACACAGAAAAAGTGCAAAGTGTTGAGCTCAACACGTTTCGGGCCAAAAGCCCTTCATCAGGAGCATATTCATTCAGCATATTCAGCATATTCATTTTTCATATATTCAATATTCAATCTAACATTTGAGACACAATCAGACAACGTATGTTCTAGTTAGTATGACAATTTGTTTCAGGTGCCAACCTAAGTTGGAACAGAATATCACATATGATTACTTTAATCAATTCACCTGCAAATGGGGTACACCCAGCCTACAAAGATGATTAGGCAAAGAAGACCTAAATTCCAGAGCGAAATTCAGTGAGAGAGAGCGTATCTCTGATGATGTCAAAGTCTGAAAGAAAGGATAGGGAAAATTAAGTTAGAAAAAATGGTTGGTGAAGTATAAATGTGGGAGTAAAAGAAAAAATAGGCTTACCTCAAAATATGAGGTGTTCTCCCAAAATCTTAATAGTTAAAATGGAGATAACCTTAGAGGACCCCAGGAGCTCATAAAGGTAGGAAGGATTCAATCCAAGCAATGTATTTGACGCCTGCCAAAGCAACAGGAACAATAGGGAGAAAACTAAAGGAACTACTAAAATACATAAAGTGTGGTGCTAATCAGCAGGAAATATGCTTATCAGCTCAAACCGGGCATTACATTTACAAAGCAAATGGCGTGCAAGACGTGTAATCCTCAAAATGGCCAATATTTACAGTATAGTGTCAATGTACGTGTGACATCATAAGTAGTGTCTGACGTCCTCACGCACTACGTCATTGATTATGTTGGATAAATGAATGGGATGACAACGGAGGGCTATGATGAAAAATGAAAAAATGTACGCAGGTAAATAAAAGTAAATAACTATAAAATGGGAAAATAACGCAAGACAACTAATGTGAAACCCGGCAAGGTCATTCAGCAAGAAAAGAAAAGGAAATGAAAGAGATACCACAATAAGTCATGGAGTTCACAAGTGAATAGAAAGAAACAATATGAATTGATTAAAATAGAACATATTCACAATTTAAGACATAAATATAATGTGAAAATAAATAAGCTCCAACATCTGAAGAAAAAAACTGGACGTACTTCTAAACATAAAACAAATGTACAAAAAAGACAAGAAACATGAGAAATGTCAAGGATATGACAGTATCCAAAGTTATTAAGGGTCAAAATTAACAGATCTACAGATCTCTTCACGGGTAAACAATGAAGATGTGGCAATATGTCCTATTGGTGGAAATGATGAAAAAATCTTATCCAGATTACACACTGTTATGTAATGGTGCGTGCAGGCACGGTGTGAGACAATTGTGGAATGTACAGAAACATACTGTCAGAAAGATGGGGAGCAGAAATTAGTCCCTCTCAACTGCCATATTCCACCTCAGCGGTAGGACTGTCTCTTAAGTTCTCCTTGGTAGCCTTCCCACTCCAAGCTGAGGGGGAATTATGTTCCCCTCCTGACAAGGCCTGTATATTGGCCATGTCACATGCCTCCACCCTTTCTCCTAACTCTTCTCATATTTCCCCTGTCCCTGTTGGCTAACTGACTGGGGTAACAGGAGAGAAAATCAACATTTGCCTGCTTTGCACCTACCCGATGTTCAACAGTGAATGTGGATAGCTGTAATGCCAAGAACCAACTCAGAATTCAGGGATTTGTATCTCTATTCCCCGCCATTCAGACTGGTGGGATGTGGCTGGTCACAAGTGTACATTTTCGGCCCTGAGGTAGTATCTCAGGATATAAACTGCCCAATTGATGGCTAGCGCGTTCACCCCAATTATTGGATAGTTCAGCTCTCAGGGCTGTGATTTACGACTGATGTACATCACCGGCTTTCTTTCCCCATCTTCTACCTGCAACAATGTTCCTCCCATGTCCACAGTAGAGGTGTAAGTCTCGACAATTCATTATTTGGCAAAGTTAGGCATGATCAGTATGGGGCTTTTAGATAAGAATCTTTACAGTTGGGCGAAGGCATTCTGGGTCTTGTAAGTAAAATAGCACTTCTTATGTCTGTCTGTTAGTGGTCCTGCTATCTCTGAGAAGTTAGGAAAGAAACGGAATACCACACCCAGGATGGCCTATGTGTCGTCCTTCGTGATGTCTCAAGGACCTTACTGGAGTGCATCAGTGTGTTGAGTTGGCTCTCTGAGGTAGGACTTGGATTTTTCCTACTTGAAACCCCAAATATTTCACTGAGGAATGGGTGAGATGAAAATTCATCAGGTTGGTGGTTAGATGTGCCATCCTTAGTTAGTTACACATGGCTGTTAGGTGCTGTATAGCTCTATCCATGTGGAACTGTAGAACACATTATTGTCCAGGTAAACTCCTGAGGAGGCCTGACAGGGAGCCAGGACATGGTCCATTTACCTTTCAAAGGCATCGGGAGCCCCATGGAAATCAAGTGTAGAATTGTGAACTGAAATAGGCCCTCTGGTTGGAGAAGGTGGTTTAGGGTGTAGACTGGCCCAGTCTTTCCACCAATGTATCTTTTCTTTGCAAGGGTGCACATCAAATTTGGAGTTATCATTGAGGCATTGAAAGTCAATACAGAAGTGCCCTATTTTGTCAAGCTTTGGGGCAAGTATAATCGGGGTAAACCAGATACTGTGTGATTTTCCGATAACTCCTAGGCAGAGCATCTTCCTGAGTTCTTCTCTTATGATTTCTTTCAGACTTCAGCTAACCAATGTGGCTACAACAGATTATCCTTACAGGCAGGCTATGTATCTTGTGAATCATCCCTTTCACCCACCGCTGATTAGTGGAGAACATATCGGCATACCCCTCGATCCATCATGCTAACTATTGGTTTTCTGTTGCTCTCAGCCCTACCAGGATAGTCACTCACGTACTTTAATGATTAATGCTGTCTTTCTGGTATTGTTGGCATACAAAAGGAGCAATTGTGGGTTACTGTTCCACTTAGCTTTTTAGCTTATGTATATAGTAAAGTTGGGAGATTTTTCAGTGATCTGCATGTTGCACTTTATAGGTGAGCTAGAAGATCACTGGAAGATCACTTCTGTTATGGTATAAGGTTCATGTCACCTAGCTAACATTTTGTTATGCAAAGTGGGCAATAGGAGCATTACCTGGTCTCTGACTTGGAAAGTATTGACATGTCTGAGCAATTTACAGATGGGTTGCCACCAGTTTCTGGATTTTTTCCATGATTTCTCGGGTGTTCCTAATCATACGGTGGTCACTGGTCTGCTGACTGTTCGGTCCCTCCCCTTCTTCTCTCAGGATGTCAGGAATATCTCAGGGAATCTGTCTGTAGTCAAGCTTGAAAGGAGAGAACCCAGTTGATTATTGAGATGTCTTTCAAACTGTAAATGGAGCCCAAGGAATCCGGTTGTGCTAGTTCCTCCCATCTTCAGAAATCAGTGTCCTTAGGATGTGTTTCATGATCTTGTTAAATCTTTCCACTAATCCATCTGTCTGGGGTGATAGACAGATGTCCACAGAGTGCAGATTTTCATGAGGGCCTTCAATTCACTTAGAATTGACATGAAACTGCTCTCCTGTTCAGTAACAATTTCTGCGGGGAAGGCCACCATCATGTAGAATGGAATTATTACCTTCAGTATGACTTTGGTGGTATTACTTCTGTGACGATCTCGCCATCAATGATCAGTTGGACGCCTTAAGATGGTTCACTAGTGTTTATTCCTGCTTTTACAGGGATAGTAGACTTGGTTGAACATATAGTAAGGTAAGTTTTAATGGCTTTGGAAGCTGGCGCAAGGGCCGTCCTTCTCTCTCTCATCTCCCTTGGAATACCATAATCCAAGTTAGTGCTAGGGCTTGGCAACCCGACTGTATTATGCTACTGGCTAAGCCTTCAATGGTTACCCTGAGTCATTGGCTCTCGGACTCCTTCAGGGCCTTTCTACCTGTCCCTCTCCTAGCCCTGCTTAGTGCTCTAATAGGAGTTTGGAAATAGTGCTGTGTACTCACCCTGTTGGAATCACAGGCCAGTCATTCAGTATCGCCTTGCCCTTCCACTATTCCTCCTTCTCTTCCCTCCTCTTCTACCTCTCTGATCTTCTACTCTATTTTTCTACCTAAACCTTAGATGTTACTTCCTCTCCCACTTACTGCTACCTCTACTCTTTTATTACCAATACTACTGCTTCTCCTCCTACTGCTACGTTCACCTTTCCACTATAACTCTTTTACCCCACTACCATTCCTCTACTATCACCATTCCTTGCTATTACCACTCAACTACTACTACCACCTCTCACCATGACTACTCCACTACTACCACCTCTCGCTACTACTACTTCTCTGATGCTACTACCACTCCATTAATACTACCAACTCTTACTACTATCACTCTCCTCTACTACGACTGCCTCTTGCTTCTACCAGCTACTACCACTTCTCAGCTACCACTACTACTACCTCGCCACTTCTCCCCCACTACTACCACTCATCACTACAACCACTTCCTACTACTACCATCTTTCCGTGGCTGCTACACTTATGTCCTATTCCCCCTCACTACTGCTGCTACCTTTCTCTACCACTGCCATTCACCACCACTTACTTCTTCCTACTACAACTACCACTCACTACTACTTCCTTCTTCCCATTACAATTACTTTACACTCTCCTCTCACTCACGCACGTACATCCACTCCGCAGTATCCCTCTCTTCAACCACCTCCACCTTCCGGGAGCATGGATGCTAGTGTCGAGTGGCAGATGAATACATCATTCATCACGTCTACCCCTCCCCTGACCCCATACTGTACAAATGAGAGGAGTACGTCACTCATGGCATCAGGCGCCTCCCCGCCTAAGTATCGCAAGCAAAAAGATGTTGTTCACTAAGACAACCCTATCAACCCTATCCTGGAACCATTGAGGAAGAGATGAATTTGCAAGCAAAAGCAAGTGACCTGCCAGGTGCCGACTAATTAATTAAAAGCTTAAAATTACATGAAGAGTAGCTCAAATAAGTCTTTAAAGGCTGAGGGGAGTAATAGAACTCATTGTATTAGGAGCTAAATTCACAGTAAAAGCTGAACAGAATAATTCAAAACGTGATCTCCTAACACACAACTCATAAAGAACAGTGCCCGTCCTTTAGTGCCAGACATAGAGATGCACCTGCCTCAACTCCCTAAATTTTCTCAGACTGAAGACGCCAGGCAAGGCCAATTTCAAAGGTAAAAGCCCTGGCTTGTGGCTGAGGAAATCAGGGATGGTATCTCAGTTAATTGAGAAAAGTGGCTCTTTGGTGTCTCTCCCCCTAGCCAGTGCCAACTAATCATTGCTCTCTGATAATGCTGTCTTGCAACTGTGGCAGGAGCCAATTCATTTTTATTACAATGAGGTGTTCTCTTAACTTATCATTTTAGGTCTGGTCTGAGGTGGGGCCACCAGAGTTCTATAACTAATGAAAACACTGATGAGTATGTATTCCATCTGTAGAGAAATCCCTTAACCAATCCCACCTTCCCGTAGGTTTTTGTAAATGCAACGCCAATTATGCTGTATTTTTTTAGAAATAAACTGTTGTTTGATATGAAAACCTTTGACGGTGTGGAGACATCTAGTGTTTACTGCTGTTCCGGTTTTATGCTGATTGTTCATAAAACAGGCCTTTGTCAATTACCTTGACTCTTCCGTTATTGGGCCTGTTTGTTCCGCTCAGGACTGAGTATTCCCACACCCTTCATTACACTAGTGAAGGAAAAGTTGCTCTCTGTAGCTCTTCTATCCGGACCTCTTTGGAATTTCTGAAACAGAGGAAAACTGGCATGCATTTGTTGTAGAAGGCATTGTGTGAGACAATTGTGCACTGCAAAGAAACTTACTGGCACGAGGGGGGAAAAGGAATTGGGGCCATCTCAACTGCCACCGTCCACCTCATGGGTAGGAATGGCTCTGGATTTCTCTCTGATAGACCTCTAATCGGAGGTTGAGTGGAATCCCCTTCCCCTTCTGACAAGGTAATTGTAGTGGCCTTGTTAAGGGACACACACGCTTCATAGATCATGATGGAAGTGTCTGCAGCTGTTTGTTACAAAAGGTACTTGATGAGCAAAAAAGATTATGTGAAACATTTCATTAGTACTCAGTCTGTGCATGCCGCAGGAGCAGGCGAGGACCATCTTCTGAATGCACTGCCTGTGTTAGTTTACCATCCATTCTACAACATTTTCAAGACATCAGCCCTCCACAGTCCATGGATGGTGTTGCCCCACCGAAGACATTTTCAATGGACTTCTAGGGACTGGACCAAGTATGTGTAGTGATAGGCAAGCTATCATTGTGCGTATAGGACATACCAGTCCCAGGATGCATGTCTATGTACTGTGACCAAATGCTGGTGTAGATACTCCCCCAAACTACATGGATACTGGGAGTTTGGAATCCACCTTAGGAAAGGTGGTTTAGCACCTATGCTCTCTCTTTGAAGCCTCCCATCAGCCACAGGTGTATGCTCAGAGAAAATGGAATGAACATGATCTGTTCTATAACCAGAGTTAGCCACCACTTCATTATATACACTTCCTATGAAACAATTATTGGAAAGTAGGAAAGGTTTCGCTTGAAAAACCAGCCATCTAGCACATCACGCATCACAGCATAATGCAAATCGTCAGACATGTTCTGAAGTAGTCATACCAGCAGGAGAGAGTCCATAGATTTCATGTTCTTTATGCTTGAGTCTCCCAATTCCCACCAATAATGATGTGCTGGGGCCGGAGGGGCTGAGGAAAGCCCCCGCCATGCAAGAGGAAGCCTACGGTATTCAGACATAGTTACTGGAACAGCCAGCCCAGGGATCAGAGGCGTCACTAGGACGGCCTGGGGGGGCTATAGCCCCAGGTCTTTTGGTTTAGCCCCTAATAAAAGCTCAGAGGCCACAACCAAAAAGGCTAGCTAGCCCTGCGTCCCGACAGTCTCAACATTAGCGTAGCCCTGGGTCTCTGAGGGAGGTGCAGATGCATGCCAGAGCAGTCTTGTGATCCTAGGCAATCATTCTGATTATAGAGCGCTTCACTGCTGAAAATTAAAACAAAACTCAGGCCTGCCAAACACAAGGCGGATTTTTGCTAAGTAATGTTAATCAAACGGCATCCTCTAATCTTTTTTTGTGTTTATTATTTGGTTTAAATAAACCTTTACAAAATAAAGATATAACATATACAAATACACAAATCTATGTGAAACATATAAAACATATAAATTAATTAAGAGTAAAAGAATTAGACATGAAGAAACTGGACATGAAAGATGCGTAATAGATGGATATGAGCATTTACATTTGCATCACCAGAAATAAAATACTATATTATATTCAAAGTTCATTAAACCGCTAACCAATCTTGTATATGTTCTTTAAAAATCTCAGAACCGATAAAGTCAATGATATTGAATTTCCGTGCATCATTTTTAACCAAAGCAAATCCAAAAATCCCAAACTGGTGTCTGGTACAAATGTACCAAAATATTCTATTATTTGAGCTCTAAGTGCAGGACAGAGGAGTAACAAATGTGGCAGTGTTACCACTACAGAACTGTCTTTACAGTGTCTACACCAGGCTTTAGCATCACCAAACGTTCCCCTTATATTTACAATTTCATTTGTTGTGAGAACATTTAATCTGAAACGCATACGTACATTTCTAGATTCCTTATTTGGAAAACATTGAAGATACTTCTCAATGGTACCAGGTCTTTTAAAGCCAAATACCACCTGGGCATATTGTTTAGTACTTAGAACCTTCCCTGCAGTGTCGGCCCAATCTCTGATTTTGAGTATTTTCTTAACTTTTACAGGATTATCCAAGAGATGTCTTACAGACAAACCCGCAAAGTCAAGGACATGTGTTCAATCCTCTACAAGATCAAACACAAAACCCTTTTTAAGCTTACCAGCCTTCACATCCTTACCCAGCAGATAGTAAACGGAACTGTCTGATTCCACTTGCAATGTTCACATCAGATTTAGTCTCTTCCATACTATAATGCTTTGCATGGATTGTAAGCCTAATTCATAGCGTATGGCAGCAAATGTTACACATTTTGGTATATAATACAAAACAGATCGCCATATAAGTGCCTCGTAGTATTCTAACTCATTTAATATCCAGGAGGGAAATGGTTCAAGGCCATAACAACATTTAGGTAGAATCTTGGCAGTATAATATTTTACCGATGGGCAGACAGAAAATTTACCATACTTATTATCCACATATCTTAATTGTATGGCAAGCTTTGTCGCTTTATCTTTCAGATAATTCCTATAGAAAGATTTAAGTGGATAGGCAATAATTGGATATCTAAATAGACCATATTGGACTGTGATTCCAATCGAGTTGAATCGAGAGGCCAATGTGTTTTGATTTTTTTAGAATTACTAGATTTGCACAGCTTTAGGATAACCGTCTTACAAGTATGTATGTTAAGTATATTTACTGCAATATAGACACCAAAAGCATCTATTAGTCTTTGTAGACCAATAAGGTTATGGTTCATTAGGACAAAATCGTCTGCATAGGCCACTCATGCAATTTTTGTCTCACCGATTTTAGGGGCAACAAAGGAGGCTTCCGCAAAACCTTTCCCCACGTCCGCCACATATAGATTGAATAATGTGGGAGCAAATATGCATCCCTGCCTTAATCAATTTGCTGTTAAAATAGGTTTCGTAAGCAGGCCTTCTGTATTTAGCCTGAACTGTATCTTTGTGTCAGTATGCAAATGTATCAAAATACTCAAGAGGGCATGTGGCATACCCAATTTATCTAATTTCCACCAAAGCCTTTGGCAATCTACACAAAGGCCAATGAAAGATCCATCGAAGCGCCTTAAACAGGAGTAGGATGCTCATCACATGCCATTTTTTGTAAGCTACACATCAGTCCCTATAGGTTGTCTAAAGCATATTTGTTGAATATCTAGGGTGTTATTCTCCAAGCACCACATCTGAATTTGTTCTAATACAAGAGAGGAGAAAATCTTAGAATCAGCGTCCATGATTTCAATAGGTCTATAATTGATGGGATTACTTCTCAGTCCCTTTTTTATAGATTGGTACTACATAAGAGGTTTTCCAAGACAGTGTTTTTTTAGAGGCTAAAATATCAACAAATAATGTGTACAGAATTTTTTAAACAGGGCATTCAACAGCTGATTTGGACCCCTTGCTCGAAAGACACTAGCTCTTGATATTGATCGCTCTATACTTTCTGTGGAGATTTCAATATCCCATTGTTGATTCATGATCTCTTGCCAGTTATACTCCCTAAGTGATTGGCTGTATATAGACGCAAAATGATTTGTCCAATTTAGGCCCGGGATTGGATTCATTTGTATTCGGCTATTTCTATTCTCCAATTGATTCATCATAAAACCACACGCCTATGCTTAACTTATCCCCCAATGCATCCATCATAGCTTCACTGTCCATTTGGTACATTTCATGTCTGTACAAAAATATCCAGTTTGTTTGTTTTTGCTTCACTTTACTTATTAACAATTTTGTCATTTTCCCCCACCTCATATTCTTTCTTAATGGCCCTGATCCTTTTACGAGTCTCTCGTTTTTTGGCCTGAACCTGTGGATCAAACATATGTTTATGCATGTGCCGTTTTTTTATTAGATTCATTTCTGATACCCCCACATAACAATTTGGACATCATAACCTTAAGATGTTCTTGAATGTTACATATGGAATATTTGCTTTTTTTCACTTCCAGAGTAGATTCGAGAAAATCTAACAGAGAGAAGAAAACCTATAATTGTTATGCTTTTTCCAATTTAGCCGGTTTCCCCATATATTTATTTCTACACAGATGCTGAATACATTTTCTACATACATATATTTATCCCAAGAAAATGTTTTACTCAGGACTGCATGATCACTAGTAGTATTCCATTGTATGTTGAATGTACTTGATCGATCCATTAACATTTCACTAATACATATATAATCTATAGTAGAAGATAGACCTCTAGCCGTCCATGTCCCATCATCATCACCCATTCTATTTAGACCCCAACCTTCCAGGGTTTTACACCATTTTGCACCCTGAAGCTGCTTACGGTTTCTAGGGTCCTTCACATGGTTCAATACTTGATGAGTTACATCCATGGCCATTACTAGGTCAATGTCTGAAACCAACCCTGTGGTGAAATCTACATTAAAGTCTCCTGCACAAATAATGTGACAACCTGGGTATGTTACCAACCATTCTTCCACCTTCTCACTTACACGTCTCAGGATAAGATCTATATTAGCTGGATTCCAGTAAATATACATTAATAACATATAAAGGACTCAACATCCAGAGGTTTTGCTAGAATACATGTAGAAATCTTGCATTCATCCAATTTCCTCATACCCTGACCGTTTTTGGTGGCTATGGAAAGGCCCCATCGCCACTGTTCTCCCCCTGGAATCTTGTAACCTCTAATCATAAAGGAGTACAGGATAGCAGGGGTTCCTAGTGATATCATCGAATGAAATAGTTTTGGATGCAAAAGTACCGGGAAAAAATGCAACAAAAAAATTCATTTTTTTTTTAATGGGGACCCCCCCACCCCCGTTTTTTTAATCTTTTAAAACCCTATAGTAAAAATAAAACTTAACCTAAAAAAATGCATTTTTTAATGCATTTTTTTCCGATACTTTTGCATTCAAAACTATGTATTCGATGCAATGCCTGGATATCAATAGCAGGCAATTACCTGGCAGGCTCTTCCCAGGTTACTTTCAGTGGTAGGGTGTGGTTTTCAAAACGGACACGTTGATCTGGTTACCAATAACGTAGTCAATCAGTCACCCTGGTTAGGCTTGTTATACGTATGCCACTCAAGGGACTATGAAAGGTTTGCTCCTTAAACAGCAGTCAGGTCCTGGATTGGTACGCAATCAGTGGTGGTGGCTGATGCACAGGCCCACCCCCAGCCTCAGAGGGCCTGAAACTACACACCTTCAACTTTGTTCAACCCCTCTACATTATAAATTATTTTAGGATTTTAAATTCAGCCCTCTAAATAACACTGTGCTGATACAGAGCTAAAGGTCAGTACGTATGGGCTGCCGGAACATGGCATCAGTGCACAGTCGAAACAGAATACTCTCTAGGGCTTTTGTTTTAATTGTGAGATTGTTGTCACAAATTGAACAAATTGAACAAGCCATTTACAGCTACGTCATACTGAGAACCTAAATAAGTGTTTCAGTGTAGAAACGTTTTTCTTACAATTGCACATATTGTTTTCATGTCACACAGTTGTTTTGGTATACATTATGAGTTTTGTTTTTTTTTTGTATTAGTTTTCATTGCCACTTATTTGTTTTTGTAGATTTGGTTGTTTTTCAATTTGGTTGTTTTTCAATTGTTACTGCACACCCAAAGAAATGTTTTTCTTTGGTTGGTGTATTATTGTGTTTTGTCTATATATTAGAAGGTCTGACGGCTTTTCTACCGTCCTTTTTAAAATAATCTTTTTAACAAAAAGAATGTTGTTTCTTAATAAACTGTTTTTTAACCTAATTACATGCATTAAATAAAAAGATATATATATTTTTCCAATTTGTTCTCAGCATCAGTTGTTGCCATAGAGGAGCCTAGTTCATAGTGTTTCCCCAGGGATGAATATAGATCCTTAAGGGTGATTCTCTGAGAGGTGTTGAAACTATTCTGTTTCGACTTAATTTTTTGTATAGGGCACCGTCTTGAGCCTCTCTAGTTCAAAAATACCCTAGTCCTCTGAAAGTTTTCCATCAGTGCACAGTCACCTGTAAACCTAGGTACCTTCACCCAGGCTGAGAGCTCACGCATGCAGGTGAGGATGGGACCGCTAGGGGGTTTCCTACAGTGTCTGAGCAGGGGTTTCCCCTAATCTTCATTCCCGCTCCCCACAAAGGGGACCGACTAACCTGGAAGCCTCAGACTTCCTTTAGCTGCTACAGTTCTTCTCCTCTGTGTTGAGGTGGGGGTCCCTGAGGAGAATGGACAGGTTTCTTAGACAAGTTTCTCAATCACAAATCCAGTGTACGGTACTGCAATCTGTGCCGAAGGATGGACGTTGGCTGTAGAGTGATCACATTAGTATTTACCCCAGATGTATTGTCAAGTAATGGTGTTGACCTGCTGCACAAGTGCCAGGGAGTCAGGACCCCATTTACATCAGAACGCTCTACTCACCCGTCTTCCTTGCACCCGTATTGAGGCTTCTGTTTCAGACCCACAGAATTTGCTGCTGTCGGTGAAACCTAATTGGTACTCAATCCTACCACCTCACCTGCATGCAGACAGAAGGAGAGCAATTGCAGACACCCAGCCACACGCCGCAAAGTCTGCTGCAAAACTGCCAGGCTGGTCCAGCAAAGGGGACTCATACAGGGCACGTGCAGGAAAAACTGCGCCTTTCCAGGCCTACGGGTAGCAGGGACTTTGGGGAGACCTTGGCAGTCAGTGTTGCTGCCCTGAAATACTCAGCATTGTGGTGGATGAGGATAGAAGGACTTGCTAGTAGGTCCGTAGGATCACTGTCCAGGAGGATAGAAAGAAAAACAGGAGGATTCTGGATAGGAAAACACGTTGTATACACCGTGTGAGATGTTGGATGGGATATTTAAGAAAAAGAAGAGCATTGGGAATCGTTTATGTCGAAGTTAATACAGTGGAGAGAAGGAGGGGCGTGCAAGTAATATGTATGTTGTCTATTCCATTATAATATTTTTTTTTCGTGACCGAGCACAGGTGGCCAAAATCCAGAAGAGATTATATCAACCCCTGTGTTTGCAATGGCATGTCTCTTTTCGCTATGCCTTAAGTTTCTTTCGCCATTGTTGATTCTAAATATGATTCTATACCAGGAACTTAAAGATCAATGTCACACCGTCATTCTAAAAGAAATGAACGTTTTTCCGATGTTTTGACATGCTCACGCTTCACTTTGCTTCCACATTGTCATAACATGTTTCTCATTCTCCCCTCGGGGGCTGAAATGTGGAACACCGTCTTCCAAAACGTCACATGCTTGACTTGCTTTTCCCTGCGTTGACTGTATCACGTGACACTTCCATTGTTCACGCCACCAACGTGGAACCCGAACCCGGGAGACCATTTGGACACGTTTAGGTTAATTCATGAATGGAGTTCCTGCGGAACCGGAGCGTGTCTGCTTTCATTTGTCCAATAGAAAGGTGATCTACTAGTTTCTAAAAGCTTAAGCAACTTTATTGTTGATCCCTGTCTTAGTCATTCGCGGATACATTACTGCAATGCACTGTGACTCAGGCCCCGTCTAGAGCTGCCCAAAGAGTGAAGTCACTGTGCCTTGCTTCATGTTGAGTGCTTCTGCAGAGCTCTCAACGCGTAATTGGTAGGTTCTGCGCATGCATGACCTTAGTCTTAAAATGTCGATAAACATGTGGCATCCACTAAAGCTTCGTAATGGCAGTGGTCGAAGTGAGTGGGAGCGTTCGGGAGCGGTGCTCCTCTACTTTTTTTAAATTCATTTTTACTGCTCCTATACTTTTATTTTAAAAAGAAACCGTTCCGGAACGGTTTCGTTTTTAAATAACAGTGTAGGAAGAAGTTGAAACTTTCACTTTCAATGCACTGCACTGAACGTTTCTTTAAACAGCAGGTGCATGTGTTTGGGGGTTGGTATTGTGTGTGCGAGGCGGTGTGGTGATGGGGTTTGTGGCAAGTGGGTGCAGGCTAGCAGGGAACATAGTTCCACTACTTCTTTTCGTACACTTCGACCAGTGCGTAATGGACATATATTCTTTGTTATACATGCGTGCCTCCTTTCAGCAGCATACTATCTTCAACAGAACAGACAAGTAATATATCCGTTACCGGGGTATTAAACCCAAATGGATAACCTCAGTGCGACATGTTCTTACACTCCACGTTTCTTCTTTATCGATAACGTTCTTCTGATCTGGGTCACATTTTATGTTCCTTCTAGCTCAATATTTATAAAACATCTTTATTCCACATTCTATTGCACATGTGCACAATGATGCTGCTGTTTCTTTATTTGGCCTGCCAAGCCATTACAGAAGGGGAAAGACCATATGTAAATCAGGCTTGGCCCCACCCCAAAAGGGGCAGTCCAACCTCAACTGCTAGGTCACAACCCTTCTGCACAAGACCACAAGCATCCCCAAACATGTTTCGCCTTGTTGGGGCTCATCAGTGAGGAGTAGCTTGGGTCTCTAGGCCCAGCAGGCACGGGACCCACGTCTGGGCATACCCGTCCCACTCGGGGTGACAAAGCAAAAACAAAGAGGTGATGGCTGGAAGGTTTAGAATGAATCTTAACCACTGGCATTGCTCTGGGCATCCCTCCAGACCACCGTTCTTTCCCTGCCAAGCCATTACAGAAGGGGAAAGACCATATGCAAATCAGGCTTGGCCCCACCCCAAAAGGGGCAGTCCAGCCCGAACTGCTAGGTCACAACCCTTCTGCACGAGACCACAAGCATCCCCAAACATGTTTCGCCCTTGTTGGGGCTCATCAGTGAGGAGTAGCTTGGGTCTCTAGGCCCAGCAGGCACGGGACCCACGTCTGGGCATGATTTGCCTGATTTTCATATGGTTTTTCCCCTTCTGTAATGGCTTGGCAGGCTGAAAAACGATGGTCTGGAGGGTTGCCCAGAGCTTTGCCCGTGGTTATGATTAATTCAAAACCTTCCAGCCATCACCTTTCTGTTTTGCATTTATTTAGATGGCAAAGAATTGTGTGACGGCAGCTATCACAAGGTTGTGAATTATGTTGCAAGCGCAGTGTTGGGTTTTTATTGCAATTTGATGGCCAGGGTCAGCATATTCAAGGCCGGAGGCCATTGCTTAGAGAGGCATTATTTGTGAAAGTGCGCGGTGGGGCGCTGTGCATCAGTGCCCGTGGTTCGGAATTGGAGTTACTTACCACAGCTACAGAGGGGAGGGGCACTGGGCGCCGTACTGCAGCAACGGTTGGGAATAAATAGGGGCAGTATAATGACAACGCTTGTTTACTGATGTAACAGTGAAGATTTGCACGGGTAGTAAAGGGGGAAACAATTGGTGTAGATATTTGTGATGGCAAAGACCGGGGCAACAGTAAATATGATTGGGTCCTGGTTAAAGTCAGTGTTGGCAGGGGTTTAGCAGGAGCTAATAATTCCCCTTGGGCAGCGCTTAACAGGGCTTGGACAGACGTTGCATAAGATATATCGATTTGTACGGTTTGTTGCTCCGTTGTTTGCCGTGTGTTCACGGTGAAGGTATTGATGAAAGAGGCAGGAGATGGTGGTTTGGTTTGAAAGTATGACCGCCCAGTATTGGCATGGGCTGCAGGCTCGCTAGGATGGTCCTTAATACACAATGTGGCGCGCAACTCGGTCTGGGAGGCCATGTAGGGGAATGGGTAGCGTAAGCCTCGGGTCGGGTCAGACATGTCCCTTTTGTGTTATTAAGAACACTTCGGGGTTCCCCTGGTTAACGGTGGGTTTTGGAACCCTGAGGGGCACGCATGTTCTCTCTGGATGAGAGGGGCCCAGGGTGAGTAAGAGGAACGGGCGGGTTTGGTGAAATAGGTTCAGGTTAGTAGACGGACCAATGGGGAACTATAAACTATTCAGGGCTGGACAGGATAATCCCTGGGGAAGAAGAATGAACTGCAGGTTTGGTGGGATAGGTACAAGTGAGTAGATGTACCCAGGGGTACTGGAAACGATTAATGACTGCGGGCTACGGTGCGGCTTTCGTTGCTAGCAGTAGTTACAAAGCATGGGTGTAGAACAGAGTTCAGGTTTGGAACCGCAGCGGGGCGTGAAGTAGGCATGGACTGGTGGGGAATAAGGCTTTTGTAGCTCAAGCTTGCATTAGGGCACGGTGGTCATCGAATGACCGAGCTAGGTAGGGGGGGCGTGCCTGCATATGGGCATGTACGGTCCTCAGCTTCCCTCATCGCAAAATCTCAGAGTGAGGCCAAGGGAGCTGTTATGTTTCCACCCAGTTTAACCCTCCGGAAGGCAGGAGTCAGAAACATTGTGCGGGACTCCCCCCAGGGCGCGAGTCACACTGGCGGGGTGCACTACAAACTCTGCTCCCATATACCCTACTTGGGTTTGGACAAACAGGACAACAATGCTCGGGATATTTTAACATCTGGGAGGATGGTGGACCCCATATGGCCTATGGCTCCGCCATGGAGCCATGCCACGCTAGAGGTGGCTAATTCGCGAGAGTGCAATTGTAGGACACAGCGATGTTACCAGGGGCACTTGGTTTTAGGGTGCACTTCCCTGATAATTAAAGGGCCTCTTCATTAGGGGAATGGAGTTCACCCAGGCAGTGAAGAGGAGGTGATAAGTTCCCATTTTACCCGGGAGGAGGGCTCAGCAGCAACATTCTCACTTGGAGAGCAAGATGACACGAAGCAGCTCAGGTTCGAGCACCGGGTCCGCCCAGAGAAGCTTCGGGGTATTAAGCATGTTATAAATAACCCATCAAAGCATATACCAAGGGTATTCAATTAGATTTGGTCGTGCATCAGCTTTCAGGGACCCCCCCACGCTTTCATCTCCTCCCGCCCCTCCCACACAAAGGGGAGGTAATATGGGTTCATAGGTTGAGGGATTCCATTGCAGGCGACCATATCTTCTGTGCAGGCAACTTGTGGTCATGGTAAGGTGTATGTCTGATCTGGGCAGGAGGTGAAGGTTCATGAGGTGTCCTGGTCAGTTACTGATCTGCCGAGGTGGATGCACAAGAGGCTGTAACCCACGAGGCAGGTTGGTGAGGTTTGGGACATGGTGGGGTACTATTTCACTGCAAGGTCTAGTATTTGTAATGGCACTGAAGCGTTGGAGAGGGCCCGGGTTACCCATTGAGCTGCAGAGACAAACAGGAAGGATATGAATAACGTATTAGTGATTGTGCAGTGGGGTAAATCGGCTACAAATCCGGGTCCTCTCTAATATCACCCCAGGGGCACCTGGCATAACAACACAGCTCATGGGTATAGATAATAGACAGAACACGTTTAGAGCTTGATTGGGGCTAGGTTTGGAGCACCTTAACAAGAAAGGAAGTAAAGACGGAGCTGGAGGGGCGCTGAAGCACGCAATCCTCTGGGAAGAGTTGATTCATTCGAAAGACAGATGTCATCTTAGTGGGGAATAACTCAGTGGACTAGTGAGGGGGCACTGGGGGTAAATTGGTTAAGCTAGTTTGGTCAAGTGGGGAGCAAAGGAGGATGTGCAGAAATGAAGTCATCAGGCGGATGACACAGGGGTTAACAAGATTGCTAAAGTTATGACTGGGGGTCATGTGTCAAGCATTGCCAAAGCAGGCAAGATAAATTGGGGAAAGGCATCATTCTCTAAAATACGGTGTTAGGCTATGTATTGGGGACATCGTTACCATTGGAACTGGGGTTCTGTGGGTGAACAGGTGGGCAAGGCCAACTCAGCCGTCAATCTTTCGGGGGTCAATAAACGAGTAGCTTTGGCTGGGAGACGCCTGGTAGGTAGTAGTGTGGGTTTTGGTAAGATGCTACTTAAGTGCCAGAAAGATGGTCGAGGGAGGAGTAAAGGAAACAAGGAAAAGCTTGGATTATCAGGGTCTTGAACGACACGCCCCTAGTCTGGGAGTGTCGGCGGGTACGCAGTCTACAGGGACTATGGCTGGGGAGCCTTGGCCTGCATAATGAATAGAGGAGAGGGAAGGGGTCTGTTTTAAGGATAAGAGGTTGGCTCAGCAGCTCTTGGTCTTGAATGGCACTTCCCCAGGCCGCTGTTAGTACTCCCGCAAGGGCAGGCAATCCACAGAGGATCAGGGTTGGGGAGATTGGGCCTACATGACAAGTACAAATGGAATTGGTGAGCCCCCCCCCTTTTGAAGGTAGGGCGGCGAAGGGGGCTTTTACTAAAGGAATTAAAAGGTCAGCTTCTCCCATCGGAAACGGCACAAGACCAGGGATTCTTGTGGGCGCGAGTTTAGCCTGATAAAAAAGGGAGAGGACTGAGGTAAGGGGAAGTAAGGCAAAGGTGGTGTCTGAAATTCTAACTAAGGAACAAAATCTCTACTTCACCCGTTAAGAATGCTGCTCCACGAGCATGGTAACTCCTGCAAGGGCAGGCAGAGCAAGGTTAAGTTGGTTGGGGAGCTTTAGCCTAATATTATATAGAGAGGAACTTACTGCGGGTGAAGTATGAGGAACGAGTTGACCGGACAGCCGGGTTAAAAGCAGGAGCTGGTGGATGAGCCATTGCAAAGCCAGGAGGGTCTTCACTCTTTCTGACCAGCGCCTCTTAGGAGCCTAAACGGCAGGGGCGTTTGGTGGTAGCAATGAGGGCTCAGCTTCCCCCCAACAAACGGCGCTCTCTCAGCCTAGGAATACCTGCAGGGGCAGTTGGGTCTCAGACAGGAAGGGCTGGGGGAGTTGTGCCTATTATGGACTTTGGAAAAAAGGGGGAAGCAGGTTTTGGATGGGGCATGGAGGTTTTGCAGAAATTGTGCACAAAGTGCACTAAGCTCCTGGAATTAAGAAAGAGGAAAGGGCGGAGCTGCGGTGGGCGGTAACCCACCTTCGGCGTGGTGGTGTTGTGGTGACCAGTGACAAGAGACAGACTCTGAATGAGCCATTGTCGTAAGGGTCTTTGCTCTTCTCGAACCAGCGCCTCTTGGGAGCCTAAGTGGTGGGGGCGCCTGGTGGTGGCAATGAGGGCTCAGCTTCCCCCGAACGAACGGCGCTCTCCCAGCCCAGGAACACCTGCAGGGGCAGGCTGCAGGGGCAGGCTGGTCTCAGGCACAAAGGGTTGGGAGAGTCGGGCCTACTGTGGACTTTGTTGGGATAAGGAGGAAGCAGGTTTTGGACATGGAGCAGTCGCCGCACCTTTGGAACTATTTTCACAATTGTTTCCTGTGTTTTCTATTATGTGTGAAAATAAAGCTGCAGCCTTTTATGCCAAAAAGAAGACATGTCTCATTCTGCACCTTACTGATGGGGAGAAGAAAGGGGCTGAGAGGAATGAGCAAGAGTAATGTATATTGGTGTAATAATGGACAAATGCCCAGGTTATGAAGGTGACGACGGAGAAGACAGAACATGATGGAGGAGCCACCCCAATAACCGGGGCAGGGCCCTCCTCCTTCTCCCTCCTCCCTGGGTAAGGGGGAGGGACAAGCCCGAAATGTGCCAAAAGCGCTGGGAAAGCCAGCGAAAAGGGCAACAAAAGAAAGGGGTGAGCCAAGCCCCATATAAGCGACGGGCGCTGGCTGCACACAACAGTCTGCAGCAGAAAGACGCCTGCCGAAGACAAGAAGGATTTTTTGTTTTCCACCCATCCACCCTGCATAAGGGACAGCTACGGCGAGGCCTGGCCCTTGACTTCGCAGGACGGCGAGGCAGTGTTGTGGCGACCAGTGACAAGAGACAGACTCCGAATGAGCCATTGCACAACCGGAAGGGTTTTCGCTCTTCTGGGACCAGCGCCTCTTGGGAGCCTAAGCGGCGGGGGCGCCTGGTGATAGCAATGAGGGCTCAGCTTCCCCCGAACAAACAGCGCTCTCCCAGCCCAGGAACACCTGCAGGGGCAGGCTGGTCTCAGGAACGAAGGGTTGGGAGAGTTGGGCCTACTGTGGACTTTGTTGGGATAAGGGGGATGCAGGTTTTGGACACGGAGCAGTCGACGCACCTTTGGAACTATTTTCACAATTGTTTGCTGTGTTTTCTATTATGTGTGAAAATAAATCTGCAGACTTTTATGCCAAAAAGAAGACATGTCTCATTCTGCACCTTACTGATGGGGAGAAGAAAGGGGCTGAGAGGAAGGAGCAATGTATATTGGTGAAATAATGGACAAATGCCCAGGTTACTGCAACTTCATGTGACATGAATACTTGCTTTTTTGATCACACACAGCTTTAAATGGACAATGCTTATGTTTCTATTCACGCTCTACAATCAGGGCTATTTCGTTGTGTGGGGAAGTGTAGATTCTGAGGATGTTTGGGGGAAATGTGAAATGTCTCTAGTGATTGTGTCTTTAAATATGAACAAATGCGAATGGCGTCTGAAGTCAAAGCCACTGCAATCAAAGGGAAGTCTTGGGCTAATAAATCCTCACAATCATCAGCCCTTACCCATAGCTCTCAACTCACACGCTTTTGGCGGGTATCACCCTCTTTGTAAACAGCTGACTCACCTGCCAAGCCTCCTGCACGCCCATTCGTTTCAATGGACCTCTCACCCGCCAAAAATAAAATGGGTGTTTTCACCCACCTTTGCGACACAAATGGTTGAGAGCTATGCTTACCCACCTTGAGAGCATCTCACCATGCACCAAGGCGTTAATTGGGGTAAGAAATCGAGGGCGGGGCCCTCATTTGGGGCCGTGGCTTGTGGGGTGGGCGTGGCCTTAAAAACGTACACAAACCATAGTAAGTACGCAAACATTTTATATATTTGTATGCCTGCCTTACTATGGTTTGTGTAGTATGCAAGCCGTCTTTTATAAAAATAGAAATATGTAATATAAAAACTACGTGTTTGCCTGATGTGGCCACTGAGCCTGGCAGGTCTGACCCTTCCGGACGCAGCGGCCACGGTAGGCAGACCCTTCACGGAAGCGCCGGCAACTTTAACAACGGTGCCGGCGCTTCAGAGTCCCCACTCCCATGGAGTCCTCTTGGACTCTATGGGAGTGGGGACTTACATTTTACTGGCGCCTGACTTCCCGGGCCGCCGGACTTGTTAACTCCCGGTGGCACCAGGAAGTCAGGCGCTGGTAAAATTTTACAAGTCTGGCGGCAATCCGCCGATAGCACCGGCAGGGTTACCGCCTGACTCGTAATTAGGCCCAATGTCACTCAAACGCACCACATTATAAGTAGCTTATGTTTTTTTGTGATCAAAAGAACATTTTTGTTCCCTGTATATATACAAATAAATAAAGTAAATAAGATGCCACGCTACCAGCAGTACACAGGAGCATTTCACAACACATTTTCATGCGCACTGTGTGTCCAAAGGAAAAGCAAGAGGTCAGTCTCAACAATGCATAACTGTATTTCCCAGGCATGCATTTCACCAATACGTTGCAGCATGCTACTGTAAAACATATATTCATGAGGCCAGTGATCTTCTTAACTCACTGCCCCACTTCCCCATGACTGTGCCTTGAAGTCATGGAAGAAAAGGATTTAGCAAGAACACCAGAAACACCCTCTCCTCGACCAAAATGTTCCTTCATTATTATGTGGTGTGAAGGCATCATGAGTCAAACACAGACAAGTGGTTCAAGTTTTCTCAACCCAACTTTATTCAACTTAAAAGGCAGGGTCGATGAATGCCTAACTTCCCCTATGCTAAGGTGGTATTTCCCTACCTAAAGAAAACTAAGCATAGTCTAAGTCAGGAAGTCCAAAGTAAAATATCTGTGCCCAAAACCTATACTGGCCTTCACAATTAACTGCATACAATGTGTAGGGATCTCAGCATCAACAAGGAATAGTGTTCCAAGTAAAGTTCAGAGCTTCTTCTATCTCTTTGGCTTGTAATCAGCTCCCCTTCCCCAATTTCAAAGTAGCTCATCAAATACAGGGGTTCCCTTCCCCAAGGCCAAATCTACCAGCTTTAAAGCAAACAGAATTACATTCTTCCAGCTTTCAAAACAACACTTGATTACAAGATCTTTGCACAATACAAGCTTCTTTATAGGCGTTTTTCAGTTGCTTTTTCATTCAGGGCACCCGGTCTAGGTGCAGTTGTCAGACCACACAGTCCACCAATTACAGGTCACGCAACCAGTAACCTTGGTTATCTGCTTTTCCTTTAATGCCAGTCCACTGCTTCTCCTCAGCAATGAGGTTTGATTCAGTCACATATGTCACACTCTCCTGACACTTTAACGTGGCTTGTTTAACCACCTTACACCTTCTTATGTGTTCTTGTCTCTTGCCCATGCTTGTTACCTTGTGATACACAGTTATTTGCCCTTTCTTGGCTATGGCCAATGTTGGATTTATCATAGCCTGCATACAACTCTCTGTGCTCTTTTGGCTTTGCTAGCACTGGTTTAAATTAATGCAGTTTAGTATTTCAATGCAGTACAAAACTTTCCTCTCAGTATGGTTCACAATCTTTCTTTCACTCCTTCCAATATGCCAGAGTATTCCCAACTTGTTTTCAATTCGTTCGGTATTCAATATTGCTTTGTGTCATGATCACTGCTTCCAAGGAGCCAGGACCAGCCCAACGTCCTTGGAAGCAGGCCCCTAACCCTAATCCTAGGCACCAGCCGGTCCCCACTGGGACCTTTTGGACCTTGTCCTGGCGCAGGTGGCACCAGGCTCATCTAAACCATCGGTCCCGGCACTGGAAGCGCCGGGCTCATAATAGGTGTGAAAATGCTTGGGTGGACTTACCTGCAGCAGACCATGCTGCTTACTTACCAGCCACTTAGAAGCCATCTGTGAACAGGAACTACTTTCTTACCTGGGTGGGGCAGCTCTACTCCCTGGATACAGCACTGGAACTCTTCTGGAAACTGGAACTCTTTTCTTACCTAGGCGGGGCCGTGGAAGAAGACGCCTCATCACTCCAAGGCTATTTAAACCACACCCGATAGATGAAGCGTGCTTCGCGTTATTCTGCATCTGCAGCAGAACGCTCACCGAGTCTGCTCCGGCCTTTCTTCTTCCGATCCTGAACCTGCAAGAATCCTACTTACCATTTCTGCATCCAGACAACATCAGCACCTGCAAAGACAAGAAACAACAGGTTAGCAAGGTGAACTTTACACGCAGTGCTTACTCACCTGATCCATCGGCTGCGGCCGTTTCATCACGCCGCATCTCCACCTGCAAAGACAAAAGCATTGCCATACTTACCGGCACGCTGTGAATTCCGGAATCCTTCATTCTGCATCGCCGCCTATGAAAACAAAAGCATGGTACTTACTTACTGGCATTCTGCGAACTCCGGCGCTGCTGTCTAACATCTGAAAGACAAAAAGAGGAGACAAAGACAGGTATTTACTTACGCGCCCTCCGCGCTCGTCGCAATAGAACGCCTGCGGATACTCCGGCGTCTCTTCAGCACGAACAAGGCTGCAAGGAAAAAGACAATTAGAGCGCTTGCCTTACTTACGAAGTTCCAGGCGCTTCACTCCATCTTCCATCTCGAGAGTCCTGCAAGACAAAAGGGAAAAGTATTATACAAGTCTTATTTGATATTAAAGTGCCACGCACTGTTAGGAAAGATTTCGTAATTGTAGGGAATTTTCCTTCCATGTGGCAACCCCTAAACTTTTTGCTATTGTTTTTAACCTTGTTCTTGACTTTGCCAGAGAAGTGCAGCCTTCTGCCGCACTCCTCTGGGCTTTCGCTCCTTTCTTACGGGGAAACTGACATGCCCTTAAGACAGTCAGTACCGGGGAACGTGGTTTCCCGTAGTTTCTTTTATCGTGTCGCAGCTTTAGTGCAACACGACACAAGAGGGCACTGTAAGCTAAGTTACAGCTCTCTTGGGCCTCTAGCCTTCTACAGGCCCTAGATACTCTTTTAGGATGGTATTTGATCGGTGCAAGTCATTCAGGGACTGGAATGGTGGCAGCGATCGTTTTGTTTATTTTGAGCTCCTTTTGGCGTTCTGAGCACGTTTTTGCACTGAACCCAAAATGGTGGCCTGGCTCCCAAAATGGCCAGGCCGCGAGGCTCCTTTGTCCTGTCCACTGTCCGTATTGCTCCCTTCACCTTCCCCAGGTCCGGCGACCCGGGGCCTTCCTTATTTGGGCATGTACTTTCCCGCGAAACGCAGTTGCTTTCGCGGGCTTCTACATGTCGTTTGTGTGCCTCAAGGGTGTGGGCTGGGATGTCTGGTCCCAATACACATCCTGGGTGCCAGAGAGTCTAGGGTGGTGTGAATGCCTGGGACCACCGTGGTCCGTGATTGGTCCACGTATGGTATGTGTGTTGATGAGCGGATCTCCCATTGGCTCCCCTCCGTTTTGGCGCGAAGGGAACCGTGGATAAGAGGGGGCTGGAAACACCACTACCATGTCGATCTCCTGAGTTCTCACGAACGAAGGAATACAGGAGCCAAGTATCCTGCAACCAAGAGGCTGGACCGAGGAATCGCTGGTGACCCGCTGAAGGAATCCTCCTTTGCACTGCTGTCGTCCTGTGAAACCCTTTCCTCCTTTGATCGAACCAGAAGGCCTGTACTGGTGCTTCGACCTTTGGAATAGCAGGAACAGCTATTCCCGGCGACTTCATCATCTCCTGCCAAGTAAGCCTTCGGAAGTGTCTCTGGGCCATCCAGTTGACTGACCAGCTTACAAGGGAGTCCTGCTCTGTAACTGCCGCCAGGTTGTGTTGTATTCCGAGTCCTTGTCACTCTCCCACGCTTCGTACACTTGGCGTTCCCAAGTCTGAAGGGAGGAGTGTACATTTGGCTCGAATACACACGGCCGCTCTGTTGTCCTGCTGCGGCAACAAACTGTGCTGGTTTCGTCGATTGGGACGTCTTTTTGCTCTACACGATTACGAGGCGTTCCCTGCTCTTCTGAACCTGCCAGCTGCTGAAACTAACGTGGAGAAGCCTGGGTCTGCTTGCTTCGGGGACCGGTGAGTAGTTTAGCTAGGATCTGGTCGCCCTCCTGCAGTATCCCATTGCTTTTCCCTGCTGTGTAAAAACAGCACCCTTTTGGCCGTACTCGCGCTCTGCTTCTGCCCGCTGTGGAGGCTGCGCTTGAGTTGCGGAACCTGTTCTCCTTCTGCTGTGCACTAACCCGAACTGCCTGACTTCCTCCGAAGAGCTTCCCCTTTTGCCCGTTGGCACCGGCGTGGCAGGTACTTTGAGCACAAGGCTCCACTCTTCGCAGGGCTCGGACTTCCATCTAGTTAGGTGCCTCTGAAGGCGAACTGAGCCTAAAGCGTTATCGCACTGCCTGTTTTCCTTTCCTTTCAGGTGGACTACATATTTCGTGCTTTAAACGCTTGCGACTGTGTATTTGTATATATATTGTGTTGATATGGTATGTGTTGGTTTAATATTGTGATATTGTGATTTTCTCGCTACGGTCATTGTTTTAAAGGCCTTAAAATAAATGTGTTTATATTTTTGATATAACAACTGTTTGGAGTAGTTTGTAAGCGCTCTTGCTTTGTGTGCTCATTGCGGGCTTTCAGTCACCCTCACCCCTCTTGAGACCTAGTCTTGACCGCCGCGATCGCTACCTTGATTGGTCTGGCTTGTCCAGAGGTTACCCTGTTCCAAGTAATTAGGTTGGCCTTCTGAACTTCTGCGCCACCAGGACAGAGTTCAGAAATCCGTCTTAACAAATTGGTGTACAGCGGTGGGATACGACTGAAGGTATCCAGTGTTGCACTCGAACTAAGGCATTTCAGGTTATTCCAACCAGTACACGTAGTGAATTCTTGTAGTATAACTTTAAAAAGGCCATAGTCCTATCAAACAGTATGGAAACAAATACCTTGTTAACTTTAAATGCTTCCAAATCAGAAACGCTGAAAAAGATGTGTGCGGAGAGAGGTGTTTCCTCTCAAGGCACAAAATTGGAAATGATCCAGAGAATCGTGGCGTGGCAAGAAGCGCAGCTTGACGCTATAACTTCTGAGGACAGTGCAGAAGGTGGTGGGGCTGCTCTCACTGGTAGAACCGACGGTTCTGCCGCTGCACTGATCCATCGCGACCACGAGGACAGGGAGGACGAGATGTCTAATGTTTCCTCTGCCAGTGCTGATGGGGAGGCTATGCTTGAATTCAAGAAGCAAGAGCTGCGGTTTAGGCAGCAGGAGCTTGAATTCAGCATAGCCAAACTAAAAATCGAACAGGCAGAAAAACAGAAAGACAGGGATCAAATGGGTCCAAGGGTCCTGGACATGGGTCTGGGGCTTCCTCTCATCCACGGTTTCCAAAAGATCTGCTCAGTGTGTATGAAGAAAGGAATGACATTATGGACTGGCTGAATGCGTTTGAGTATGCATGCGAGGTTCAAGAAGTTGACAATGCTGATAAGATTGCGTGGTTGCTCAGTAGACTGCCCCATTCTGGCTGTAGTGCCATTATGGAAATGTCGAAGGCTGAGCGGGCTGATTTCGCAATGTTAAAGCAAACTCTCATTTTAAAGTTTGGGAAGACTCCGGCCCAATATTTAAAGCGTTTTCGAGAGTATAAGAAAAAGGAAGGTGGTACTTGGGTATCTTATGTCGCTGAATCTTTGAAAAACTTAACTGGCTGGGTCGAAGGTTATAAGGTTTCTACCTTCGAAGGCATGATAAATCTTGTCATGCTGGAACATATTTTTGCTTCTTCTTCCCCGGAGCTTAAGCAGCATTTGGCCGATTCGAAGGAGATAGATCCTAAGAAGCTGGCCATTGCAGCAGACTTATGGGTGTCACATCGAGTGTCACATAAGGACAAAACTCATCCTGGTAAGCAGGAGGAAGGGAAAAAGTCCAAAGATATGGAGGGTGGGGAATCTGCTATATCTCCTTCCCATAAGGGCCACAAAAAGAAAAACAAGGGTACGACACAAGAGAACTCACAGGGTAGTGGAGGTTCGCCTCCGAAACAGAACTCTGGTTACAATAAGCCTCCCTGCGTAAACAGACCCACTGGGGCTTGTTTTTCTTGTGGAGCAACTGACCATGTGAAGGGGGATCCCCGGTGTAAGGTTAGACCTTTGGGGGTCCACTCCGCTAATCTGGCCTTCTCCTCCTACGAGGAAGAAGAGATTACAGGAGCATCCTTCTCCTCAGACTCATTTCCCAGCGGAATAGAGGCTGAGGTAGTTTTAGTGTCCCTGGGTTCCTGGGAGCCTAAAGTCGCAGAGGCTTATGCTAGGATTCCGGATAATACCAAGCACTACTTTAAAGACAGTGTGCTGATCAATGGAGTGGATACTCCAGCTCTTAGGGATAGTGGGTGCAGCCGCACTGTAGTGGATTCTACCTTGGTAGACTCAGAGGAAGTTGCCAGAGCTACTCTGATGCCCACTAAGTTGGCTGACGGCCCCCTCCGTATGTTTCCAGTAATACCTGTAAATCTTACTTTAAATGGTACAGCAGTCAGGATTCCAGTGAGCATTCAGAGAAACGTCCCGGGAAAGGTCTTGTTGGGTAATGATCTCAGAGCTTTAGGGCTCGTAGGAGACACTGCCGAAAGACCCTACACACGGTCTCAAGCACGGGCAGCATTGGCCAAGTCCAATACGCCGCCCCAGCCGAAGGGGAAACCCAAGGCGAAAGGAGTCTACAAGTCAAAACGAGGGAAAGAGAATATTCCCCAGAGCTCGCCTACCACTGCGGTGGAGGAAGTTGGTCAATCGCCCGGGCCTGACGAGGAGGTGGCGATGCCTGAAGTATTCGACCCCAACGATCATCCTGAACTAAAAGACTTGTTAGTTGAAGGTGGTCCTGATAGGGACGAATTCAGTAAAGGCCAACGTGAGTGCCCATCTCTGGAAGGCCTAAGGAGACAGGCCTGCTCCCAGCTTGAGGGTGAACCTCCTGGGATGCATAGGATTTACCAGGAAGGTGGACTCCTGTATAGTGAGCCCACAGAGTCTACAGGAGGAGACCATAGGAGGTTGGTGGTTCCCCTCGCTGTTAGGCCCTTCCTCCTGCAGTTGGCGCATGTCGTTCCCCTTGCTGGTCACCTTGGTATGAGGAGGACCAAGCAAAGGTTATCCATGCACTTCTACTGGCCCAAGATGGGGGAGCAAGTAGAAAGTCACTGCAGGAGTTGTGCCGCCTGCCAGTTGTCTGGTAAGGTTGGCGCGACAATCCAAGCTCCGTTGGTACCGCTCCCAGTTGTGGGGGTACCATTTGAAAGGGTAGGGATCGACATGGTTGGTCCCCTTGACCCGCAAACATCCTCAGGCAATAGGTTTATCGTGGTGCTGGTCGACCATGCAACCCGGTATCCTGAGGCCGTCCCATTTACAACTGTAACTGCCAAGTCAGTTGCAGAAGCTTTACTCGGCATATTTACTAGGGTTGGCTTCCCTAAAGAAGTTGTGTCGGATCATGGCAGCAACTTTATGTTGAAGTATAGGCAGGCTATGTGGAAAGAATGTGGGGTCACCTACAGGTTCTCTTCTGCATGCCACCCCCAGACCAATGGTCTGGGGGGGCGTTTCAACAGGACGTTAAAGAGCGTGATTGGGGCTCTGGAGGAGCCTCAGAGAAGAAAATGGGATCTTCTTGTTTCATGCTTACTGTTTGCCTACCGAGAGGTACCACAGGAGGGTGTTGGCTTCAGCCCCTTCGAACTTCTGTTCGGTCATCCCGTACGGGGACCCTTAGCCATCGTCAAAGAGGGATGGGAGATGCCCACTCCCCCTGTTACTACCAACGTAGTTGATTATGTGCTAGGGCTCAGAAAACAGATGGTACTTCTGATGGGCTTGGCTAGTGATAAATTGAAGGCAGGGCAAGCGCTGGTGAAACATTGGTACGACCAGAAAGCTTCCCTCATCAACTTTACACTTGGTCAGCAAGTCCTGATCATGAATCTCATAAGGCCTCGAGCTTTACAGGACAAATGGTCAGGCCCTTGCCCAGTGGTGGAGCCCCTGGGTGAGGTTAACTATTCAGTGGACCTTGGAAGGCCTGGACAGGCTCCAAAAGTGTTTCACGTGAATAGGCTGAAGGCTTTCGTCCCAAGCGGCGAAATCGCAGCACTGCTATTGGCTTCAGACGTTGAGGAAGAGGAGTCTGAACCTCTCCCTGACCTGTTCCCAGGCAGTCCTTCAGATAGCTCTTTTGAGGGTGTCCGAGTGGCCCCTCACCAAAATGGACAAGGCTCAGTGGTTTACCTTGGACATGAAGTAGGTGGAGGGAGGAGACAGCCTCTACTCAGTCAGGTACAAGCAGTACAAGACTGGCCTACCCCCACTACGCAAACCCAAGTGAGAGCCTTCTTAGGACTCACGGGGTATTATCGCAATTTTATGGCAGACTATGGCACCATAGCTGCTCCTCTGACTGCCCTCACAACTCCGAAGAAACCCAAGAAGGTAACTTGGACCGACGAGTGTGAGAAGGCCTTCAATGGCTTAAAAGACTCCTTGTGCCAGGCCCCTGTCCTTAGGGCCCCTGATTATCAAAGACCTTTTATCGTGCAGACGGATGCCTCTGACACTGGGATAGGAGCTGTACTATCACAAGTAGATGAGAAGGGTAAGGAACACCCTATCGGTTTTATTAGTCGCCAGCTTAAGGACAGAGAGCTCAGATGGTCCACGGTAGAGAAAGAATGTTTCTCTGTTGTGTGGGCCCTAAGGAAGCTGAGGCCTGTAAGGATATTTGGCATGTTACAGCACAGAGTACAGCACTACTGCACAAGTAGCATTACAGCACTACTGCACAAGTAGCATTACAGCACTACTGCACAAGTAGCATTTTTTTTTTGCAGCACCACCACAAGGGTGCGGTGCATTGCTATATGGGTTAGCAGATTAACAAGGAAAGACAGGCTATTCAGTCAAAAAACGATTTTAACATATAAGATGCAAAGCTATTTTTACAGTTAAAAGCACACGTGTTCATTTAAAAATGCACACTATTTTTCACCTGAAATGCCTATATTGCTAGAGACACATTTGAAAATTAACAGCTAACATATTAACCATTAACCTGACTAATAAAACCTTATTTTATTATAACTCACTAATAAAATGTGTTCTCTACTGCAGAATTAGGCATATTTTGAAAACCAGTTAAATGAGTGTGCAGATTTTTCCTCTCTTCTCTGCCTGATTATCCGTGTTGTTGTGCACAGTAACTGCAGGAGGAAGGAAGTCAGATTTGCAACAATTGCAAATGTATAAGCGAAGCTATTGTTTAAAAGTAGGAGGATGAGAGATGATGGATTTCATTGGAACACGTCATAAAGAGGGCTGAGAGGAAAGTTTTAGTGGGCAGTAGCAGGGAAAAAGACAGGCAGACATCTTTCTGCACTACTGGGGAGAAGACCTGGCTGTGGGGGTGTCCTGCTGCAGTCGAGACTGGGGAAAGCTGAAAGAATTACATTTCCACTGGCAGAGGCTGTCCTATCTGAAAAAGCTGAGAATTCCAGGCAATGACCCCGGCTTGAGAAGGCAAGCGTCCCTTTTCGTTGGAGTTAAGCCAAGAGAGCCACATTCACAGAGAGAATCCTCTAAACAGATAAGGTAATTACCTAACTGGGGGAGCTGTGTGTGTGCACGAAAGTATGCAGTCAGTGTAGAAAAATGAAAGTCCCGTGCGTGTCTTAATCAAGTGATAATGTTGCAATTTAAGTTCTGTTCTCCGCCACTATAATTGCAGTGTGTCATTGAAAATGCTTTGATTGTTCCCTTTTATTGCTGTAAAGAATGAGATCATGTCTAAATGCAAATTTTATAATACAGAAAATATTTGAAAACAGACGGGTGGTTTATTTTCTATTTACCATTACAATGCCAATGATGTGGGGAGATTTTTAAACAGTGCAATGGTCATTTTAAGACAGATGTGTGTATGTCAGAATCAGTATGAATAATTGTGAGTGACTGTAGTATAACTTGTTGGAGGTACATGAGCCAACGGGAAGAGAGACTCTCTGAACATAGCTCCCTACCGTATATAAGGTAGTGGAAATTACCACAAGACTACCACATATAGCTCTCTGTCGTAAATAAGTCAGTGAGTTTGCCCATGGTGGCGCACCAACACTATCCCTGGAAATTGTGGTTTCCCTAGAATGCAGGTCTGAGGTCTCTCTAGTGATCACACGAAAAATCTAAGCGAAGATAAGGGATTCTGGACATTGGGGCCACAAATAAAACAAGGGAATTATGCTCACCAAAATACCACCAACCACGTATACCAAATATGCAGGTCTGGGTGCTGAAATAATGCATGTCCATTGTATTATTGTTGCACATGGCCAAATCTGAATACAAAGAGTGATTATTGCTAAGTTATTTCTCGGCGGTAATAAAATACCGTCAGGCCCAAATCTCCACAAAATACCCTACATATTTATGGTGCGTTGCAGGCCGGGAAACTGATCACAGAGTACCTACTGGGCGTGGCAAGCGTGTCTCATACTGCCATTTGCACATTAAAGGGAACCCAGTTTATAATAGCAGTGTGCCACTAAAAACGAATTTCAGAATGTCACAAAGGGAAACCACATTCTCAGATCTAGTACAATATTTAGAGGCAAAGTTATTTGCACATGGGAATTGGTCTTCGAACAGTACCTTAGAATGGAGTAACCGCATTCAGGGTGAGGTGCAGAAAGAAAAACTAGACAATATTTTTGCAGAAGGCAGCATAATTCAGGTCTGCCTTACAAGATTATTGAATGCAGCCGATAAAAGTGCAGAGAAAGACTGTTTAATACGGCTATGCGGCAAAATATGGTTTATTTTAAACAAGTCCCTGCGAATGCAAGAGAATGATACTCAGCTAATTAACAGGTTAAAGACTGAATTAGATGGGGCAAGTAAAAATCAGGAAATGTTGAGAGCAGAATTGGATGTATGCCAAAAAGACATGCAATTAAAATGCAGAGACTTTGATACTCAGTTATCCAAAAGCAAGAAACAATTTGAAGATAGTGAGCAAGAATTGACACACTTAAAAGCCTTAGTGGATCACATTAGGCAGGATAAAGATGAGGTTGTTTCAGAAATGCAGATTTTACAAAAAGAACATTGCGAAAAAGAAGGTGATCTCCAGAGTGTAGAACAAGAAATGATTAAAATGATTCAAGAAAGAGACAAGAGAAATAAAGAGTTCAATGAATGCCAAATGCAAATGTGCGATATGCAGGAGGCAATTAATAAAATGAGTGATGAAAATAATTATTTGCATGGTGAAGCCAACAGACTCCTTAAAAAGTGTAAGGACTTAGAACAGCAAATGTGCATTCCCAGGCCACAGGAGAGGCGGCAGGGTACCACCTTCAATGGAGTGGAGGTGAATTCTAGCTCTGCCCAAAGAGCTAGTGCCCCAGTGACAGGGCCGGTGACTGAACTTGGTTGCAGCGCCCTTGGGGGATTTGATACTCCCATTGGGGGCAGCCACCAATCTCATACACCTGAAAACAGGATTGAATCACAAAATAGTGCAATTCCATGCATTGCAACAAGTAGCCCCATAAAAATAATGAAATCCATTAAAGCCCTGATCAAACCATTTAAAAAGGGAGGTGAATGCTGCATTGAGGATCACTTAGAAGCGGTGCATGACATTTTTAAAGCGCTCCAGATACCTAAGGAACAGTACAGACAATATTTTCATTTAACTTTAGATGCCCCGACGGCCAGCATCATAAGGGGATTAAATGAACAGCAGAATATGACATGGCTGGAGTTTGAAAAAGAAATTAGGCGCCATTTTTCTCCTTTTCAGTCATTGCAGGAGGCAAAGAAAGTTGCGTACACTATTACTGCTGGACCTAATACATCACCTCGCCAATTTTTACAAGACTTAAAAAGAGCATTCTCTCGCTTTGATGTATCTTTTGACTCAAATTCCAATGAGTTTAAAACCGCATACTTCTATGGGCTACAGAAAGACATTATATCCCAATTGGTCCGTGAATTTGACCGTGACAAGTCCCTTGAATGGATTGTACATCAAAGCACCAAGCTATATGAGGTACTCTATTGTCAGGGTAGAGAAAGTGATAAAATGAAAGATACTAGGCCTAAATCTAAAGAACACTCAGCCACAGTAATGGAAATCAGGTCAGCCAAAATGTCCCTTGAGTCTGCTCAAAGCCAAGGTAAAAATAATGTGACACCTGAACAAAGGGGTAATCAACAAAGATCGCCATTTACTGTACCAATATTCCAATCACATGATCCTAGTAATAGAGAGAGCTACATCAGCCCTAGATATTTAGGAGATAGACCCCGGGTAAGATACCGGTCTGATATGGCAGGTATGAACAATAATCAGAGACAAAATCAAGATCAAAGAAATGATGGTCCCTACCAGTCATTGGGGACACAGAGCAGATTTGATCCCAGCACCATGATATATGGTAATCAGGATAGGCCCCGATATGTGGATCGATTTACTGATAATGGAAATCAATATAGGGGCCAGTACCCACAATCTGAGAGACAGGACATGAAGCAAAACGTGAACTACAGTCCACGCCAGTACAATGATTCCCCACCAGGGGACTATAATCAAAGGATGGGTGCAACCCGCTCCCCTCCACAAATGAATCAAGAGTTCAGAAACCATCCCAACCGGTATCAATCACCTGAGAGGTATCAGAATAGATCCAATCAGGGGGAAAACAACCAATATCGACCTAGGCCACAGAAAGAGGATCCTAGAGAGGTGGAAAGGTTCCAATGCCTTGAGGCCCAAGTGAAAATGTTAGCTGAGCAAATAGGAAAGCTCTATACAGCGCAAAAACAACCTTCCAAAGAGGGGGCTGATGGCCATAGCAATGACCGGGGGGCTTCCGAAAAGTGACTAAGTACTCATGATAACTGCAGTGCCAAAATGACAGATTGCTCTGATATAATTTTGCATAACGACTCTGAGATGTCTAATGGATTAAAAATGAAAGTACCAGTAAATGAAATTGTGACAGAAAGTGCAAATACTTCTAAAAAAGAGGTACGGTTTAACTTAGAGCTAAATAAAACAGTAAAGATTTGCACAAATGAAAAAGAAACATTAGGAATTCCAAAAGAACAAAGGGACAGATTTAAGAAAAATGACTCATGCATGGGGAATACCAGTGAACAGGGAGTAAGTGGGGATGCCATAGCTTCTTCCCTGGGCAAGCAAAACAATTACCAAACACAGACAGAAAAAGGAAATACTCACAAGGAGGGTACAAGTCAATCACCTGAAAAATTCTTTGAGCCACATATTTTTGAAGAGGCTGAAAGGGCTGGTATTACACTAAATGATCACAAATGCACAGAATTAAAAAATGACAAATTGCTGAATGATATTGTTACACATGTTCAGTTGGAAGGTTGTAATGTGGTCTCTGATGTTACCCAGATGGATGGGCGAACAGTGGCCACACTCCAAAAAACCTCTGAACATGGAGAAATGAATAAAATATCTCGCACAGAAATGGGTAAAAAGGAGGGAAAAATGTCTTTTCATTTACCAATGTGCTTAGCCAAAAGTGAAAAAGACCTGAGAAAGGTGAGCCCTGAAATCAGTAAGAATTCACATTTCTTATGTGTATTAGAGGAAGTTGAGGACAGATATTATGCACCCATCACTGTAGAAGAAAAATGCCACACCTTTGCTATGATTGACACTGGCGCACAGGCCACAATTATGTCCAAGGAGCTGGTAAAGAGTATCAATGAAGGGAGGCCTCCACAGAGTCAGATCACAGTGAAGGCAAATCAAGGCCCAGTGCATAACTTTAATGGGGAGGAGGTGCCCATCATAGGTGTAACTGAGGTTGACATAAAAATAGGAAAGCACAGAATGAAACAAGAGGTATTGATCACATCTATTTGTGAAATTCCATTTCTGATGGGGACAGATTGCCTGAAAAGATTGTCTCCTCTCATAGATGGGGTGAATGGAGTGCTGTGGTCCTTAACCAAAAAACCATTGAGGCCTAAGAAACTAAAATCACAAAACAGCAATATAAAAGAATGTCACACCGTTGCCAAAACAAATGATGCTGTGGAGGTATATCTCCAGAATAGCTGCATACCTAGTGTCACTGTTATATTAAGGTGTCAAGACAAAGATCAGAGCGACAATGAAAAACTACCTGTACAAATATACTTGGACCCAAGGAAAGATTGGCAGACTGCCATAGACGAACACACATTGCGTTTCTATTTAAAAGAGAATACATGCAAACAGAATATTGTTCCTAAAACAGATTCAGAAAAACACATTACCACTCTGGCAGAGATACACATGGAAGATGAGCAACCATGGGTTCACGCTGGTATAAATGATTATCTTAAAACAATAAAAGCCACTTTAGCGCTTGAACATGAAAGGAGTTTCATTAATGAGAAATTGTTGCAAAAAATTATGGAGAGGGAAGAAATCCCAAAATTTAGGATTAAAAACCAATATGTTTCTGGGTTGGACAGTCCAGACTTTGAAAACCGAATTACAGGCAGATGCATGCTTAAAATTAGCATTGGGCAGAAAGCAATTTACCATAATGTATGGATAGTGAGTGGAGCACAAAATGAATTTTACATGGGCAATGACATCATGCACAGAATGTGTATGGTGTTAGATTTCCTTAATCAAAAAATATGGTCACGCCTAGGTGGGCCGGCGCCTGAATTTGGAGACAAAAGAAGGGCTTATCATTGTGCACAACTAGTTCCTTATGCAGTCGAATTACAGATGAGGAAAAATACTATTGTTCCTGCATTTACAAAACAGTTTGCAATAACACTGAAATGCAAAAATGGACAGCAGATGAAAGGCTCTGATGCATTTGTATGCCTGAATGAATCCATAAAACAGCAAGGCCTGGATTATGAATACATTCCATTGGTAGACATTGGTGAGGGATCTGTAAAAATCATGGTAAATAATAAAGGTTGTCAGGACGTTCATTTAGAGGAAAACTCCCCATTAGGAATGGCCATACAAAAATCACATTATACGGCAGATTTAAATAACATGGTGATTGGGAATATTCCTGAAAAATATGTAGATGCCAGGGGCGAGTTACCAGAACACCTGGACTCTCAGCCCAAAGGAATATTTAAAATTCATTCTGTGTATCCTTATGATGCAAATGAGACAGTGTGCTGCCATCAAGAGGATTGCATAATATTTAATTTAAATGAAAATGAAACAGGAAATCAGCCCATTGAAGTGGAAGCTGATCTGCCAAAATATTTGAAAGTGGCAGCTCTACAAAAAGACACAGCCACACAGTTAGAGGAAAGCGCTGAGATTCCTTTACCAGAAGAGTTTCCAGAATTTTCCAGAATGGTAGAAGAGCAGATCTCCTTAGCGGATGCATGTAACAGCGATGAGGATCGACGCAATCTGAGGGAAATATTTATGGAGTTTAAGGATGTATTTGCAAAAGATGCTTATGATTGTGGTTTAACTGATTTACATGTGGCCACACTACCAGAAGGTTGTAGCAGAAATCCAGTGTTTGTACGCCAGTATAGACTACCGCTGGCATGTTTAGAATCATTGGCAGAGATTATTAAAAATTTGGAATCACGGGGAATAATTAGGCCCATTCATAGCACATCCAATACGCCTATTTTAGGTGTGTTAAAGCCAAATGGTCAATGGCGGCTGTGTGCAGACTTAAGAGAGTTAAATAAAAGAGTACCAGTATCTAGATGGCCACTACCATTCATTGATCAGGGCCTAGCTCAGATACATGGTTCAAATGTATTTACCACGTTAGATCTCACATCTGGATATTGGTGTGTGCCATTGGCAGAGGAGATACAACACCTATTTTCCTTTACATTTGACAGGACT
This sequence comes from Ambystoma mexicanum, assembly GCF_040938575.1. Lineage (NCBI taxonomy): Eukaryota > Metazoa > Chordata > Amphibia > Caudata > Ambystomatidae > Ambystoma > Ambystoma mexicanum. The sequence goes on from NC_090939.1 coordinate 937,669,488, forward strand.
CAATATGCCTGGCTTAGAGCTCCGTTCGGGTACATCAATAGTGGGAGTGAATTTGGCATATTTTTGAGAAAGGCCATGCCGGATGCAGCGGAAAGAGGGACAATAGTTTATGTGGATGATGTCTTGATAAAAAATGAAAACCTTAAAAGCCATTTTGATGAAATAAGACATGTGCTTGGCCAATTGCAGAAAGCAGGCGCCAAAGTATCTTTGCAAAAAGCACAATGGTGCAAGAAAAAAGTGAACTTTCTAGGGCATGAAGTGACTGAACATGGGCTAAATCCACAAAGGAAGAAAATAGAGGCCATACAAAGATTAAAAGATCCTAAAAATGTGAAAGGAGTAAAAAGTTTATTAGGGATGACAGGCTATAACAGAAAGTTCATTGAGAATTATGCAGAAATCACTCAACCATTGACTAAACTGCTTAAACTAAATACTCCCTGGAAATGGGGAAGAGAGCAGTCTGATGCAGTGGCTAGATTGAAGGAATGTCTTGTAAAGGCACCATGTTTAGCATACCCCATAAAGGACAGGGATTTCTTTATAGAAATAGGCTTTTCTGAACATTGTATGTCAGCAGTGTTATCACAAAAACACGATTTGAATCACAAAACCATTGCATATGCAAGTAAGGCATTTTCCCAAGTTGAAATGAAATTTAATGAATGCGAGAAGGCCCTATTAACCACTGTGTGGGCGCTACAACATTTTCGCCCCATTGTTCAGGGAGAAAAGGTGATTATTGAAACAAATCATCAACCTTTGCAATTTTTAGAGAGTAAAAGAATTAGATCAGGCAATCTAGCGCAATCCAGAATCACTTCATGGACGCTGGCATTACAAGGTTTTCCCGTAGAAGTAAGATATGGACAAAATAAAAAGAGCCCAATTGCTCAAGGGTTAGCTGACTTACATGACTGTGCAGCTGAACAAATACCAAATGAAATGGAAGTGGAAGCTAGTTTGCAGGAATTTGAACAATCACCACACAAAGCTTTTGATGAAAAAACATGCAAGGATTTGCCAACTGTATATGTGGATGGTTGTGCTTTTCACATTGAAAATGACAGTAATAAACAATTAGTGGCAGGAATAGGAAATGTCTGGTTGAAATGTGAAGGCGTTCCTAGTATAGGGATGAGGATTGGAGATAGGAGCAGTCAGGTAGCGGAATTGGCAGCCATCTATAAAGCAATTGCTACTGCAGTTGATAAAAAGTTCAGTGAAATTGTCCTGGTGACTGATTCTGACTATGCACGGAATAGCTTTGTGGAGTATTTGCCTGGTTGGAAAGCAAGAGGCATGGTTACATACAACAAAAAGCCACTTAAACATGGAAAAATGATACAAGCCATAGACAAATTGGTGTCAGAAAATAATTTAACAATATACTGGAGAAAAATTCGTGGGCATTTAAAAACACCAGGAGAGGATAAGGAGGGAAATGATAAGGCAGACCATCTGGCTAAGATTGGGGCTGTGATGGGAGAATTGCTACCTATTGATTATTTAATGGGTGAAATACAAATTGATGCAGTCACACGTTCTAAAGCACCAAAGGAGGTAGATCAACCGGTGGTGCAGTGGAGTCATGACACGCCAGACCAAGATTTGATTGAGGCACAAAAGAATGATCAAATTTTGGGAATCTATTATAATCATTTGATGGATCCTGAACAAAATCCTTTAACAGAAAATGATTGTATGGGAAAAGAAGAGTTGAGGGTGTTATTAAAGAACAAAACACGAATTAGATTACAGGATGGACTCATGATTAGAGAGTCCATAACAGGGCAAATACAGTGGGTAGTACCCCTTTCATTCAGAGGACTAATGCTACACCATGCACATGATGCCATAACTGCAGGCCATAGAGGTTCACAAAAGACATTAGAAATACTAAAAGATTATGCTTACTGGCCACATATGTCCCAAGATGTGGAATTATATACTAGAGGATGTCTAGTATGCGCCCAATTTAAACCTGCTTCACCAATGCATAGAGCACCATTGATGAAAAGAGGCCTAACTCTCCCATGGTCAGATTTGCAAATAGACTATGTAGGTCCTTTAAAAAGGTCAAGCAGGGGACACCGCTATATTTTGAGTGTGGTATGTTTGATGTCAAAGTGGATTGAGTGCATTCCCGCACCAGATTGTAGTGCGCAAACAGCAGCCACATTGCTGGTGAACCATGTGTTCTCAAGGTTTGGGTTGCCACAAAGAATTGAGTCAGACAGAGGAAGTCATTTCACAAGTACTCTAATGAGTAAGGTATGGCAAATACTAGGTGTGAAAAGGAAACTACATATCGCATATCGGGCGGCGTCTTCAGGTACAGTTGAAAGAAGCAATAGGTCTGTTGTGGACATTTTAAAGAAATTTGTGGCAGAAGCAGGTTCCAGCTGGGATTTGCGTTTACCATTGGTTTTGATGGCAATCAGGTCGACTCCTGCCAAAGCAACAGGTGTTAGCCCCCATGAGGTCTTAACAGGTAGGAAAATGGTGTTACCACAACACCTACTATACAGAACACATGAGCAAACTCTAGTGAGTGCATCCACAGTTCATGAATATATTGATGAACTGAGGAGGCATTTGCAACATGCATTTGCTTTTGTGCAGAGAAATCTGGAAAGAGCTGCTGACAGTGCTAAGTCATATTATGACAAAAAGACATCAGTAAAGGAATACAATGTAGGGGATCAGGTGTACAAGTTTCATTTTGGAAAAAGTAAACAGAAAAATTCTAAATTTCTGGCAGCCTGGCAGGGGCCATTCCGAATTATAGATAAAGTCTCTCCTGTAGTGTATAAAATTTTGAAAAATGAAGGTGAAACAGCAATAGAGCAGTTTGTCCATGTAAATCAAATCAAACCATGCCATCCCAGACATGAGATCAGGCAGCTTGAGCATGTGGAAACGGATAGAGTCCCTTGAGAAAATAAATGGGTGTGATCAGGAGGCAGTGACAAAGAAGTTAAAAAAAAAAAAAAAGTTGATTGTTATGATGGCACATAAACACTGTAATATATGTGAAAATATATAATATAAATAAATAAATAAATAAATAAATAAATGCACATATAACGGAAGCTCGTGGTTGGTGTGCAGAGAGAAAGTGTATTAAATATTGAATGCTGTTTTATATGTGTTTGTTTTCTTTTAACTTGTGTTTAATTTCAGAAAAAAGAAAAAAAAAACGAAGTATTTTTACCAAGCATGTTTTATTTTTGGCAAAAGGATGAAGTTAGTATTGTGCTATGTACTTAATCTGTTTATTTTCTATTTTGATTTAGACAATTAACATTATTTGATCGGAGGTTCCGGGATCAGAGGCCACGGGAGACGATGGAGTCCTGGAGTCCCCTGGATGAAGACCAAAAGATGCCTGCCTCCAGGTGGAGGTGAAGACAAAATAACCGGAATGCCAAAAGAGATGACTACTGTGGATTCAAGATTGCCAAGATGAAAGAGTACTCGAATGAACCGAATAACTTCGCTGGTCGGGATATACCAAAAGAGACAAAGCAAAAGTTCCGGCATATGAAGTTCCACGTATTTATTATTTTAATTATTTATTTTAACTTGTTATATTACTTATTTGTTTTAGTTAATTGTTTTATTTCATTGTTTTTAATTGACTTGGAAAATTTAAACTTAAAGTAATGCCACTTCCACTGAGAAGGCAAATGTGGAACATTTTATGAACTGATGGACTCAGATGAAATGTTAATTGCAAATTTTCATTGATGCACATGAATATTCATTTTGTTGGATTGCTATATTGTAAAAAAAAAAAATAGAACAAGTTGTTTTTAGGAATTGGCTTGGATTATAGCCAAGTTCTAAAAACAAAAGGAGGGTATATGTAAGGATATTTGGCATGTTACAGCACAGAGTACAGCACTACTGCACAAGTAGCATTACAGCACTACTGCACAAGTAGCATTACAGCACTACTGCACAAGTAGCATTTTTTTTTTGCAGCACCACCACAAGGGTGCGGTGCATTGCTATATGGGTTAGCAGATTAACAAGGAAAGACAGGCTATTCAGTCAAAAAACGATTTTAACATATAAGATGCAAAGCTATTTTTACAGTTAAAAGCACACGTGTTCATTTAAAAATGCACACTATTTTTCACCTGAAATGCCTATATTGCTAGAGACACATTTGAAAATTAACAGCTAACATATTAACCATTAACCTGACTAATAAAACCTTATTTTATTATAACTCACTAATAAAATGTGTTCTCTACTGCAGAATTAGGCATATTTTGAAAACCAGTTAAATGAGTGTGCAGATTTTTCCTCTCTTCTCTGCCTGATTATCCGTGTTGTTGTGCACAGTAACTGCAGGAGGAAGGAAGTCAGATTTGCAACAATTGCAAATGTATAAGCGAAGCTATTGTTTAAAAGTAGGAGGATGAGAGATGATGGATTTCATTGGAACACGTCATAAAGAGGGCTGAGAGGAAAGTTTTAGTGGGCAGTAGCAGGGAAAAAGACAGGCAGACATCTTTCTGCACTACTGGGGAGAAGACCTGGCTGTGGGGGTGTCCTGCTGCAGTCGAGACTGGGGAAAGCTGAAAGAATTACATTTCCACTGGCAGAGGCTGTCCTATCTGAAAAAGCTGAGAATTCCAGGCAATGACCCCGGCTTGAGAAGGCAAGCGTCCCTTTTCGTTGGAGTTAAGCCAAGAGAGCCACATTCACAGAGAGAATCCTCTAAACAGATAAGGTAATTACCTAACTGGGGGAGCTGTGTGTGTGCACGAAAGTATGCAGTCAGTGTAGAAAAATGAAAGTCCCGTGCGTGTCTTAATCAAGTGATAATGTTGCAATTTAAGTTCTGTTCTCCGCCACTATAATTGCAGTGTGTCATTGAAAATGCTTTGATTGTTCCCTTTTATTGCTGTAAAGAATGAGATCATGTCTAAATGCAAATTTTATAATACAGAAAATATTTGAAAACAGACGGGTGGTTTATTTTCTATTTACCATTACAATGCCAATGATGTGGGGAGATTTTTAAACAGTGCAATGGTCATTTTAAGACAGATGTGTGTATGTCAGAATCAGTATGAATAATTGTGAGTGACTGTAGTATAACTTGTTGGAGGTACATGAGCCAACGGGAAGAGAGACTCTCTGAACATAGCTCCCTACCGTATATAAGGTAGTGGAAATTACCACAAGACTACCACATATAGCTCTCTGTCGTAAATAAGTCAGTGAGTTTGCCCATGGTGGCGCACCAACACTATCCCTGGAAATTGTGGTTTCCCTAGAATGCAGGTCTGAGGTCTCTCTAGTGATCACACGAAAAATCTAAGCGAAGATAAGGGATTCTGGACATTGGGGCCACAAATAAAACAAGGGAATTATGCTCACCAAAATACCACCAACCACGTATACCAAATATGCAGGTCTGGGTGCTGAAATAATGCATGTCCATTGTATTATTGTTGCACATGGCCAAATCTGAATACAAAGAGTGATTATTGCTAAGTTATTTCTCGGCGGTAATAAAATACCGTCAGGCCCAAATCTCCACAAAATACCCTACAGGCCCTACCTCTATGGGACCCACTTCACTGTGCAGACTGACCATAAGCCGTTAAAGTGGCTAATGAACATGAAGGGGGAGAATCCAAAGTTGCTTAGGTGGTCCATAAGTCTTCAAGGCTTCGACTTCACTATTGAGCATAGACCAGGTGTCCAACATAGCAATGCTGATGGGTTGTCCAGAATGTTTAACCGACCTGAACAAGAGACTCATCCAGGGGTGGATTAGTTCCCCCTGTCCATAGTCTGGGAGGGGCGAGTGTTAGGAAAGATTTCGTAATTGTAGGGAATTTTCCTTCCATGTGGCAACCCCTAAACTTTTTGCTATTGTTTTTAACCTTGTTCTTGACTTTGCCAGAGAAGTGCAGCCTTCTGCCGCACTCCTCTGGGCTTTCGCTCCTTTCTTACGGGGAAACTGACATGCCCTTAAGACAGTCAGTACCGGGGAACGTGGTTTCCCGTAGTTTCTTTTATCGTGTCGCAGCTTTAGTGCAACACGACACAAGAGGGCACTGTAAGCTAAGTTACAGCTCTCTTGGGCCTCTAGCCTTCTACAGGCCCTAGATACTCTTTTAGGATGGTATTTGATCGGTGCAAGTCATTCAGGGACTGGAATGGTGGCAGCGATCGTTTTGTTTATTTTGAGCTCCTTTTGGCGTTCTGAGCACGTTTTTGCACTGAACCCAAAATGGTGGCCTGGCTCCCAAAATGGCCAGGCCGCGAGGCTCCTTTGTCCTGTCCACTGTCCGTCTTGCTCCCTTCACCTTCCCCAGGTCCGGCGACCCGGGGCCTTCCTTATTTGGGCATGTACTTTCCCGCGAAACGCAGTTGCTTTCGCGGGCTTCTACATGTCGTTTGTGTGCCTCCAGGGTGTGGGCTGGGATGTCTGGTCCCAATACACATCCTGGGTGCCAGAGAGTCTAGGGTGGTGTGAATGCCTGGGACCACCGTGGTCCGTGATTGGTCCACGTATGGTATGTGTGTTGATGAGCAAATCTCCCATTGGCTCCCCTCCGTTTTGGCGCGAAGGGAACCGTGGATAAGAGGGGGCTGGAAACACCACTACCATGTCGATCTCCTGAGTTCTCACGAACGAAGGAATACAGGAGCCAAGTATCCTGCAACCAAGAGGCTGGACCGAGGAATCGCTGGTGACCCGCTGAAGGAATCCTCCTTTGCACTGCTGTCGTCCTGTGAAACCCTTTCCTCCTTTGATCGAACCAGAAGGCCTGTACTGGTGCTTCGACCTTTGGAATAGCAGGAACAGCTATTCCCGGCGACTTCATCATCTCCTGCCAAGTAAGCCTTCGGAAGTGTCTCTGGGCCATCCAGTTGACTGACCAGCTTACAAGGGAGTCCTGCTCTGTAACTGCCGCCAGGTTGTGTTGTATTCCGAGTCCTTGTCACTCTCCCACGCTTCGTACACTTGGCGTTCCCAAGTCTGAAGGGAGGAGTGTACATTTGGCTCGAATACACACGGCCGCTCCGTTGTCCTGCTGCGGCAACAAACTGTGCTGGTTTCGTCGATTGGGACGTCTTTTTGCTCTACACGATTACGAGGCGTTCCCTGCTCTTCTGAACCTGCCAGCTGCTGAAACTAACGTGGAGAAGCCTGGGTCTGCTTGCTTCGGGGACCGGTGAGTAGTTTAGCTAGGATCTGGTCGCCCTCCTGCAGTATCCCATTGCTTTTCCCTGCTGTGTAAAAACAGCACCCTTTTGGCCGTACTCGCGCTCTGCTTCTGCCCGCTGTGGAGGCTGCGCTTGAGTTGCGGAACCTGTTCTCCTTCTGCTGTGCACTAACCCGAACTGCCTGACTTCCTCCGAAGAGCTTCCCCTTTTGCCCGTTGGCACCGGCGTGGCAGGTACTTTGAGCACAAGGCTCCACTCTTCGCAGGGCTCGGACTTCCATCTAGTTAGGTGCCTCTGAAGGCGAACTGAGTCTAAAGCGTTATCGCACTGCCTGTTTTCCTTTCCTTTCAGGTGGACTACATATTTCGTGCTTTAAACGCTTGCGACTGTGTATTTGTATATATATTGTGTTGATATGGTATGTGTTGGTTTAATATTGTGATATTGTGATTTTCTCGCTACGGTCATTGTTTTAAAGGCCTTAAAATAAATGTGTTTATATTTTTGATATAACAACTGTTTGGAGTAGTTTGTAAGCGCTCTTGCTTTGTGTGCTCATTGCGGGCTTTCAGTCACCCTCACCCCTCTTGAGACCTAGTCTTGACCGCCGCGATCGCTACCTTGATTGGTCTGGCTTGTCCAGAGGTTACCCTGTTCCAAGTAATTAGGTTGGCCTTCTGAACTTCTGCGCCACCAGGACAGAGTTCAGAAATCCGTCTTAACACGCACCAAAAGACTATAAAGACTAAAAGGTGTCCAGAAACTCACCGCTCGTGCAAATAACGATGGTAATCATCCTCTGAATTCAAGAGGCCTACGTTTCACCAGTGAAGGAACTGGCAACGGCACCCTGCATCAGACGCAGATGGAGAGCCCAGCATTCACCTATTTAAGGTGAGCAAGTTGACCGGGGGGCTCTACGGAAAAGCTGGGAAGAGAGAGAGAGAGAGAGAGGGACACTCCACAATCCAGATCATTAACTCCCATATTCTTTCACCTGCAGAAACCTCACTCTTCGAGGCCGACACACAGTGCAAAGAGGTTCGACCCCAGAAGCCAATCGAGTCCTGCACATCACTTTTCGAGTCACAGACACCTTCCTGCCAAGACCCGCGCCTCCGTGGGAATCAGGTGAGCGTTACAGAACGCGAAGCCCACCACAAAACTCCTACCCAGGCGCAATGGAAACCTCGGAACCGATCAATTAGCCCAGTTGCTCTGGGAATTAAGAGCAGAAGTACATGCAGCTCGTCAGGAAACGAACTCTCTGAGAAGAGAACTAATAATTTCCAAGGAGCGAACAGAGGACCTGGCTAGGCAGTTGTTACAAACGCAGGCAGGACAGACACCTTTGCCCGTCCCAGGAGGAAGTTATCCTTCTGCATCATCTTCAAATCCAGTGCAAATCAATCTGCCCGGTAATGTCCCCTTGGCTCCGCCCGAACGCTTTTCTGGTGATCCAAGGAAATTCGCAGTGTTCATCAACCAGTGCCGCCTACACTTCTTATGTCGACCAGCTGCATTCCCAACAGACCAGACCAAGGTGGCTTTCGTGCTTTCTTATCTCAGTGGCAGCGCCGCAGATTGGTCGATCCCTTTAGTCACCCAGGATGATCCGGTTTTACACGATTTTCAGGCCTTCCAGTCCAGCATGGAGAAACTGTTTGCAAGACATGCACAAGGGCAGGCCTTGGATAATGAACTCTTTTCATTACGACAGGGTAATCAAGACCTTTTGACTTATATAGCCTCCTTCAATAGACTCATAGTGGAAACACAATGGCCCGAGGATAAGAGAATAACGCTTTTCTATAGAGGCCTGCGTGGAGAGCTCAAGGATGTGTTAGCGCAAGTTGTGAATCCTCCACAAGAATGTTCTGACTATATTGACTTAGTTGTCCAATCGGACCACAGACTACAGAACAGGAAGGCAGATCGTTCCAGATTTGATACCCGAGTGTTTTCTAAACCACAGACCTCTACTAAGGGAACTGACACTGTGGAACCCATGCAAATAGGGGGCATGAAAGGACCTTTAACCCAGAAAGAGCGGGAAAGAAGAAGGCAGCTGCAACTATGCCTCTATTGCGGAAACTCAGGACACTTTCTTCGGGACTGTCCAGTGAAACCAGCTAAGAAGGCTGTAGGAGCCGCGGATACCTGTACCACAAATTCTGAACAGGGAAACGACCTCGCCCGACAAGAGTAGAGGTCCTCTTGCCGAGCGTTAAGATCTGTCCCGTGACCTCGCATTTCGTGATACCCATGGTCCTCATTGGTCCCGAACGTCCGGATCGTTTGCATGCAATTGAAGCTTATATCGACAGCGGAGCAATCGGTAATTATGTGGACCGTGAAATGGTATCAAGGATGAATCTACCCCTTGTCCCTAAGGCAGTAAAAGACGTCATCACTACTGTGGATGGCACGGAGATAGCCTCCGGACCAGTAACGCACGCCACCCAAGAAGTGACGCTAGTGAGTCAAGATGGACGCCGAGAGAGAATCGTGTTCGATGTAATCAAGGCCCCTCAGTTCCAGATCATTCTGGGAATCCCTTGGTTGGAGAAGCACAATCCTCAGATCGATTGGCGAGCAAAGACGGTTCAGTTTCCAGAGTGTTTTACCACTGGTTATCCTCGGCCTGATGTTTCACTGGCGGCAATTTCTTCTGAGGAGGTTCCCAAATTACCTCCCGAATACCAGGAATTCCAAGACTTCTTCCGGAAGGATCAAGCTAACACCCTGCCTCCTCATAGGTCTTACGACTGTCAAATAGATCTGATACCCGGAACAACTCCTCCTTGCAGCAGGATTTATGCTCTCACCGAGCCAGAGAATCTTCACCTCAAACAATATCTGGACCAATACCTAGCTAACGGGTTTATCCGTCCTTCAAAATCTCCAGCTTCATCGGCTTTATTCTTTGTCCCGAAAAAGGAAGGAGACCTTAGGACTTGCATAGATTACCGCGCCCTGAATCAGATCACCGTTAAAAACAGATACCCGTTACCTTTGATCCCTGAACTCCTGGACCAAGTCAAAGACGCATGTATATACACAAAGTTGGACCTCAGAGGAGCCTACCACTTGGTACGGATAAAAGAGGGCGATGAATGGAAAACGGCCTTCCGCACCAAGTACGGGCTATTCGAATATCAAGTGATGCCCTTTGGACTGTGTAATGCTCCTGGTGCCTTCCAATATTTTATGAACGATGTCCTTAGAGAACTCATAGACGTGAGTGTTGTTGTCTACATTGATGACATCCTCGTCTATTCATCATCTGAAGAGGAACATCAGAGACACGTTAAAAAGGTTCTCGAGAGATTGCGTCAACATAATCTTTTTGCTAAGCTTGAGAAATGCGTTTTCAACGTAACGGAAGTCGAGTTCCTGGGATTCATATTGTCACCTAATGGAGTCCATATGGATTCAAAGAAAGTTGATGCAATCATCAAGTGGCCGTCACCAACCTCTGTAAAAGGAGTTCAAAGCATGTTAGGCTTCGCTAATTTTTACCGCAGATTCATTCCTGAATTTTCTCGGATAGTCCAGCCCATCACCGCTCTGTTGAAAAAGAACAAACGTTTTGCGTGGTCTTCTGAAGCAGAACAAGCCTTTCAGAACTTAAAAGCTAAATTCATTTCTGCACCTGTTCTAAAACATCCACGCCCAGAACTCCCCTACATCGTGGAAACGGATGCTTCTAGTCTTGCTATGGGGGCAGTTTTATCACAAAGAGATCCGGTCACACACCAACTACATCCTGTTGCCTTTTGGTCCCGCAAGTTTTCGCCTCCCGAGATCAACTATTCAATTACAGACAAGGAACTTTTGGCCATCAGATCGGCCTTTAAAGCCTGGCGGCATTATCTTCTAGGAGCCAGACACACAGTCACCGTAATGACTGATCACCGCAATTCACAATATCTAAAGACAGCCAAAGCTCAGTCTTCCAGACAGCTTCGCTGGGCTCTGTTTCTAGCAGAATTTGACTTTATAATTACTTATCGACCAGGCAGTAAGAACGGAAAAGCAGATGCCCTCTCTCGGATGGGAGTAGATGAACATTTGACCAATCCAGAACCAATACCCATAATCCCAGAACAAAGAATTTTGGGTTTGGTCAGCGCTCAATCTTTTGAAGACATCAAGACCACGGTTAAATCACTCCTAACTCCGGGCGATTTACAAGATTGGCAATTAAAGGGGAAAGAATTCTCAGTGGATCAAGACCTACCATATTTCCGAGGACGATTGCACTTACCCTGTGAGAAAATACAAAAACAAGTAATCTCCTGTTATCACGACTCTCTAATGGAGGGTCACCCTGGCATTACTAAAACCATGGAAAAGATTAAAAGACATTTCTGGTGGCCGTCATGGAAGAAGGATATTAGAGACTTTGTAATCTCCTGCGGTGTGTGTGCCCAGAATAAAAGTCAGAGGGAGAAACCAGCCGGCCTTTTACAGCCACTAGACATCCCTCCCTGTCCATGGCATACCCTGTCCATGGATTTCATCACGGACTTACCTCCATGCTCGGGGTATACTACCATTTTAGTAGTCGTGGACCTATTCTCCAAGATGGCTCACTTCATTCCCCTGAAGGGTCTACCTTCAGCCTCAGTATTGGCCCAAGAATTCTTAGAAAATATTGTTCGGCTACACGGTTTTCCCTCGGTTTTAGTCTCCGATAGGGGAAGTCAATTCATCTCTCACTTCTGGCGCAGTTGCTGTCGTCTAGCCCAAATTGATGTAAGACTTTCAACTAGTCACCATCCCCAAACTGACGGACAAACCGAGAGGACAAATCAGACTCTAGAGCAATATCTACGTTGCATGCTCCAACAAACTGAAAACCCCTGGAAGGATATTCTTTGGATCTCTGAATACGCTTACAATAATTCGATTCATTCTGGAACAGGGAAGACTCCCTTCTTCCTATTATACGGACACCATCCTAGAACCTCTAACCTGGATCCTCCCCAATAATTCGAAGCACCTGCTGTGGACCACTTGCACTCGGAGATCACCCGTGCTTTTAAGGAAGCCTCTGCCCATCTGCAAAGAGCTAAAGCTCAATTCAAAAGAGGAGCAGATCGACACCGTAAAGAGGCTCCTCACTACGCTGTAGGAGATCAGGTCTGGCTATCCACTAAGCACCTGCCTCTAAAGGGACCCCGCACCTTCATCCCGAGATACCTTGGACCCTATCTCATATCTGCCATAATTAACCCGGTGGCTGTCAAATTGAAATTACCTATGCATATGAAAATACATCCAGTATTCCATGTCTCCTTATTAAAACCAGTACAACCAGAAACCCGATTGACTGAACTCCCAGAACCGGCTTTAGTAGATGGAGAACTTGAATTCGAAGTAAAGAACATCCTAGACTCCAAAATCTCCAAATCTAAGTTATATTACCTGGTTGATTGGAAAGGTTACGGCCCCCAGGAAAGGTCTTGGGAACCTTCAGAATATGTCCACGCACCTCGTCTGGTCAAGAAATTCCATTTGAATTACCCCGACAAGCCCAAACCCCCGGAGAAGACACGCTTAGGAGGGGCCTTGGGGGGGGGGTACTGTCATGATCACTGCTTCCAAGGAGCCAGGACCAGCCCAACGTCCTTGGAAGCAGGCCCCTAACCCTAATCCTAGGCACCAGCCGGTCCCCACTGGGACCTTTTGGACCTTGTCCTGGCGCAGGTGGCACCAGGCTCATCTAAACCATCGGTCCCGGCACTGGAAGCGCCGGGCTCATAATAGGTGTGAAAATGCTTGGGTGGACTTACCTGCAGCAGACCATGCTGCTTACTTACCAGCCACTTAGAAGCCATCTGTGAACAGGAACTACTTTCTTACCTGGGTGGGGCAGCTCTACTCCCTGGATACAGCACTGGAACTCTTCTGGAAACTGGAACTCTTTTCTTACCTAGGCGGGGCCGTGGAAGAAGACGCCTCATCACTCCAAGGCTATTTAAACCACACCCGATAGATGAAGCGTGCTTCGCGTTATTCTGCATCTGCAGCAGAACGCTCACCGAGTCTGCTCCGGCCTTTCTTCTTCCGATCCTGAACCTGCAAGAATCCTACTTACCATTTCTGCATCCAGACAACATCAGCACCTGCAAAGATAAGAAACAACAGGTTAGCAAGGCGAACTTTACACGAGTGCTTACTCACCTGATCCATCGGCTGCGGCCGTTTCATCATGCCGCATCTCCACCTGCAAAGACAAAAGCATTGCCATACTTACCGGCACGCTGTGAATTCCGGAATCCTTCATTCTGCATCGCCACCTGTGAAAACAAAAGCATGGTACTTACTTACTGGCATTCCGCGAACTCCGGCGCTGCTGTCTAACATCTGAAAGACAAAAAGAGGAGACAAAGACAGGTATTTACTTACGCGCCCTCCGCACTCGTCGCAATAGAACGCCTGCGGATACTCCGGCGTCTCTTCAGCACGAACAAGGCTGCAAGGAAAAAGACAATTAGAGCGCTTGCCTTACTTACGACCCCAGGGGCTTCACTCCATCTTCCATCTCGAGAGTCCTGCAAGACAAAAGGGAAAAGTATTATACGAGTCTTATTTGATATTAAAGTGCCACGCACCAAAAGACTATAAAGACTAAAAGGTGTCCAGAAACTCACCGCTCGTGCAAATAACGACGGTAATCATCCTTTGAATTCAAGAGGCCTACGTTTCACCAGTGAAGGAACTGGCAACGGCACCCTGCATCAGACGCAGATGGAGAGCCCAGCATTCACATATTTAAGGTGAGCAAGTTGACCGGGGGGCTCTACGGAAAAGCTGGGAAGAGAGAGAGAGAGAGAGAGGGACACTCCACAATCCAGATCATTAACTCCCATATTCTTTCACCTGCAGAAACCTCACTCTTCGAGTCCGACACACAGTGCGAAGAGGTTCGACCCCAGAAGCCAATCGAGTCCTGCACATCACTTTTCGAGTCACAGACACCTTCCTGCCAAGACCCGCGCCTCCGTGGGAATCAGGTGAGCGTTACACTTTGCTTTCATTTCGTTCGATATTCAAGGTGCTTTTCATTAGCTTTAACTTGCTTTCATTGCGTTTGATATTCAAAATGCCTTTCATTTGCTTTAACTTATTTTCATTGGCCCTCATTACGACCTTGGCGGAGAACCATGGTGCTATTAGCACCATGGTCCATGGCGCTAAGTTTCCAACTCCGCCATGGTGGTTGGCGGACTTACCGCCCCATTCCGACCTTGGCGGGGCGGTAAGTCCCCAATCCCCATTTACCCTTCCCCATTCCCATTTTTGCCCCATAGGGCATAATGGGAGTGGGGAAGGCGTTAATTACACCACCGTAAATTACGGTGGCGTAATTAACAACAAGGTCCCTTAGCGCCATGGATTTTACCGCCTGCAAAAAGCAGGCGTAAAAATCACCATGGCGCTACGGGAACTCGTACTCAGGCGGTAAGGGTCGGCGAAGTTTACGCCGGCGTAAACCCCTTACCGCCTGGGTCGTAATGAGGGCCATTGTGTTTGTTATTCAAAATGCCTTGCTTTGCTTTAATTTTACCACCGCCTGTCAGCCCTGTGTTCACCCCTTTCCGGGTTGCACTCAGCGGTCGGCATTACAGCTCCTCACGAGTTCTTCTGCCACCACAGTTCCTGTTTCTCTGTGCTGTCGCTCCAGTCTTGTCCCGGCAGCCTTCCTGTGGCTCGTGCACTCCCAACAGAGCTTCCTTGGCAAAGCAGGATACTCCCGCCCGCTTCTCTCGGTCCCGCCGGCCTCCGTCCCGTGGCTTGCCACTGGCCTCCAGCACCGTATACCTTTGCTTCCCGCTGCATAAACTGTGCACTGCTTCACGGGACCTGAGCGCTCCTCTTTCCAGGCCGCCACCTGGGAAAGGTCTGCTGCACACAGCTGACTCTGCCTGCACACCTGACCGTGCTCCTACAGGTGACACCATTTAGCTTCTGCTTCAAGGTTTTTTAAGCTCTGGCCTCCATTTCCATTACAAAAAAGACCAGATCGCTCACCAGCAACTCAGTAGTCATGCCTTACTCTTGCTGTCCTCCTCCTGTTCTAGTACTTGGCTGGGGTTGATAGCTGTTCGTTTTTTTTCAAAATAAGGATGTGTTGGTCTGGTTGACCTCTTCTTCGTCCCAGTACCATACTGATGCCATTTGGGGATGTATTTAGGGAAATCACAAGGAAAGGACTGACGAACACCCATGAAGGCTTGAGGGATGAATGGTTTGTGGTGGAAAGAAAATGGGGGATACCATGCCTCACCTAAGGAGGTCCTCTCCTCACTCCCCAAGTCTCCTCCACCCAGGTGATCCTCCCTCGTATATCAACTCCCAGGGTCGGAACCGAAAAGCAATGGCCTTTCCCTGGCCACCTGAGCAGAGGATACAGGGGGAAAAGAAGTGAGGACACCCTCAGGTTTCTCTCAGTGGGTAGAGAGACGTGTAAAGCATGTGACAGAGCAAATATGTATGCTTTGTGTTTGGTGGTGTATTTCATTTACATACACTTTGCTTTTTCTTTTTTTCTATATTAGTTTCTGTAATAATAGGTCCTGCAGGAGAAAGAAATAAACAAATTAACAAAATGTTCAGCCTGTACCTACTACCTGAGGTTTGGAATGGCCTCCTTTGAACTGACCTGAGGCAGTGGGACCTTGGCCATTAGCAGGACACTTGATCCCTGGATATCCTCGAGCCTATTGACCACCAGTGCACTGGTGATAGAGAAAAATGATCTGGCCTGAACAATCTAATACAAGACAAATCTGCTAATGTGTGTGTGCAGGAGGACCTAAGGGATTGGAATCCCCCTGGGGTGGGACTGCCATGCATGGTGACCGTTTCATGGGCTGTAAAGCATGCGCAGACATTTCATGCTCCATTAGCCAAGCTCAATGGGAAGACAGGTGCCACAATGAAGTGGTATTAAAGGACAAAAGCATTTCAAACAAGGGGTGAGGTCCTATGCTCTCGGATCCCGCTAATAGTGCATGGGTAAACAAGGAATCAAGAGGGAGCCAATGTCCTTCCTGACATTCCAGTCACAACATTAGCTGCCAGGTCTGTGGTGTGCCTGTCCCCACATGCAGGGATGAAGTCAGAGAAAGAAATCCTTTCTGTTGCCAGTTTCCCCAATCTTGAATTAATTGCATGTAGAAAGAAAAAGATGCTTAAGAATTAGCAGCCAAAGGGAGAGTATTTCATTCAGCTTGAGCGGAGCGACCAATTCTAACTGGCCCCACTTGCCAGAGCCCACCCATGAGGAGTATTTGGCAAACCATGGTACTTTAACCCTCCACATTGAATGCTTCTGTATCTGCCTACTTGTTCATATCTTTCCACGGCAGACTAGGGGCTGTGGCTGCCTTAACCCTCCATT
This sequence comes from Ambystoma mexicanum, assembly GCF_040938575.1. Lineage (NCBI taxonomy): Eukaryota > Metazoa > Chordata > Amphibia > Caudata > Ambystomatidae > Ambystoma > Ambystoma mexicanum. The sequence goes on from NC_090939.1 coordinate 937,686,109, forward strand.
ACCTGCCTTTCCCTTTCCAGGCTATGGGTTACCGCTGAGTCAACGTGTTCAGGTAAGCCCTCTTGGGCTAATGATGCATTTGTGTCGTTACTGTTTCCCCACATGAAAATGGCTGCTGCCTTTGTTCGGCATTGAATTGCAATAGCCTGCCCCCTCCTCCAGGTCCACACCTAAGTCCCTGTCTGACGCTGCCTTCCTTCTTTCCACGGCAGACTGGGGCTGTGGCTGACTGCACCCTCCATTACCCGCCTTTTACTTTCCAGACTATGGGTTATCGCTGAGTCAACGTGTTCAGGTAAGCTCTCTTTTGTGCTAATGATGCATTATTTTCATTACTGTTTCCCCCCCATTAAGATGGCCGCCACCTTGCATTGAATTGCATTCTTGGATACCTTAGAGACCGCTGTGCAACCCTGATTGGTTGCTTCTACGTTCATCAGGCCAATAGAGGGAGCCGGCAGGCAAAGCCGGCCCGCTCCTCACGGCCCACACTTAGGGCCCTGTCACACCTTGTCTGACCTGTTGGGCTGCCGCACCAGTCCTTTTTGCTGCCCCTGTTTTTCCCCCTCAGCCTCGCCGTTGAGCTGATACCACCTGGAGAGCCCATTCTTGATGTTCGCCACCCCAGATCCTGGCTAGCAGGTGAGTGCTGCTGCTGGGCGTCCATCTCTCCCTCATGCCTACAGCAGTTCCCTGCCTCATTTTCTTTTGCTGCAGTGTCCTCGTCACCCCGCCAGCACCTGAGCCCCTCTTTTATCGTTCTTTGCCTCTTGGCCGCCTCCCCCACTACCGCTGTGTTCATGGCCCCAACCGCAATGTTCATAATTTGCTGGCAGTTTCTCCTGTCTTATCCCGGCACCTTCCAGTATGTGTGACTTGAATCTACTACCTACCTGTGCTGAACCAGTGACTCTTCAACATATTTTGCTGCTGACCCCTCCACCTAAAGCTGCGGACTGGCTGTACTCAGTTTTACCCACTGACTTGTACTGATCCTCCTTTCCACCTTTCAACCTGATACCTGTTTCACCCTATGCATTTCTACTACTGGGATTCCATACTCTTCTACCATCTACTACGTGCCTACGCTATTACTGTGTCCTACATAACCTGGGTATCACTGGTCAGGCTCTGGCGTGGCTGACTTCTTTCCTCTGTGACCGACCCTCCCAGGTACAACTTGGGTCCTTCCTCTCCGATATCTTTTTCTCTACCTGTGGTGTCCCCCAGGGATCCAACCTCTCTCCCTGGCTGTTCAACCAATACCTGGCACTCCTTGCCCACCGCATGGCCGTTCTCTGTCCCAATTTTCAGTGCTATGCAGATGATACCCAGCTCATTTTCAGGCTACCCCCGGCCTTCTCCTCTCCCTCTCTCAACTCTGACTGTCTGTCTGCTATCCAGGAGTGGTGTGCCGCCAATGCCCTCTGCCTTAATGCCAGTAAGACTGAGATTCTACTCATCGGCACACCCACTCCCTCCTTCCCTGCAGCTCTCTGACCGCCCTCTCTTGGCCCTCTTCCTGCTCCCACCTGCAAGGCTAAAAACCTTGGGGTCACCTTCGACTCCACACTCTCCTTCTCTCCTCATATCTCTCACGTCTCTAAGAAGTCACACTACCAGCTGCACTTCCTCAGAGGTATTCTTCCTTTCCTCTCCTTCCCCCAGAAGCTCACTGTCTCCAGAGCCCCGGTTCTCTCTAGGCTGAATACTGTAACAGCCTCTTTCTAAAACTGCCTGCCTCTACTCTCCGTCCTCTGCAACTTATCCAGAACAGGACTGCGAGACTTGTCCTTGGCCTCAAGCCCAGGGATTGCATCTCTCCAGGACTGAAATCTCTGCACTGGCTCCCAGTGGCTGCGAGGATTATGTTAAAAAACCCTCTGCATTGTCCACAAGGCACTCTGGGATCTGGGGCCGCAATACCTTCAACTCTCGCTTACTAAATACCTTCCTTCTCAAGCTCTTCGCTCATCCGCCTCCAACTCCCTCAGGGTTAGTCGCTTCTCCAAGCAACGAGTTGGTGGTAGATCTCTCTCTTCGGCAGGTGCCTCCCTCTGGAACAGCCTTCCTGCCTCCCTTAAACTTGAGGAGAACCATCTCTGGTTCCGGAAGCACCTCAAAACCTTCCTCTTTGCTTTTGCTTTCTCTCCCCCTTTGTCTCCCCCTCTCCCCTGCTGAATTCCTGGTTGATACTGCACTAGTTACTGCTCTCGGGACCAGCCCCCCACCTGTTGCACACCTGCACTACCTCCCCGGCAACCCTTGCACCTGGGGACTGTTTTCTGTATCCCTACAGTCCCTCTAACAGCACTTACGTATGTACTTACCTTGCACTTGCCACTATCTGGCCTTTTTACTACCCTATTTATTCTACTATCCCATGTACTGCACTTTTCCCCCTCCCTTCCCCCTTGCACTTTTCCCTTTCTCCCTTCCCATGCACTTGCGCAATCTGAATGACACTGGGCCTAGTAAGATCGTTGTCTGCCTTCCCTTGTTCCCCCTCCCTTGCCTCGTCGCGCCTTGGGCATGATTGAATCAGGTCTCTCTGTTTAAAATGTAGGCCTTTTTACCTGTTACTTGTATCTCATTTCATTATGTTGTGCTTCTACTGCTTGCTGTAACATAGGCCGTTTGTTCCTTTTGGACACCTTATTACTGTTCATCCATTTTGTCTCCCTGTTCTGGCTGCTAGGTTGCCTGGTGAGTTCCTAGTGCACACTGCAGTCCCTCCTCCTGTTCCACTACTCTAACTATTACTCTATCAGCTTTCCTACCTTTCTGTCGAAGCCTGGGAGGAAAGAGTTTAAGAAAACGGTCCTGGCCCCCAACCCAGGCCTGTCCATTGCTGATACCTACATCAATGCTTCCTGCAGGCAGACTTTCACTGACATCCTCTTTGTCATCCCTTTTTCCGAACCTATGGACTCCCCATATGGTCTCTATCCACTCCCCCTTTTCTTCTTCGCCCATTAAGGGCGCAACCAAATGGGAAGATCTCTTGGCACATTTGTCATCTAGTTGCATTATTAATGTCTACCAGAATGGCACTATCATGGCCTAGGGCTCTCAGCCCAACCTCCTCCTTCTTGGCAGGCATCTTCCATCTCTCATGAACCTTCTCCCTTCCACTACCAATCCTCCCTCTGCCACCCCTCTGGCCTCTTTACCCCCACCGACGGGTGTACCTCGCTGCGGTACCCACCATGGAAGACCTTTAAGGGTGGCAACCAGCTTCACTTAGCTACCCTTAATTCTTGCTCTGCTGTTAAACACTCCTCTCACATCTGTCACCTCCTTGAAGACTTTGACCTTGACGTCCTGTCTCTCACTGAGATGTGGTTCAATGCCGGCTCTGTCACTGCTTTTGACACTCTCCTTCCTAATAGTTACAAGATCCTCTCCAAGTCCAGAAATAACTGGCCTGCAGGAGGAGTGGCCCTTATCTTCCCTGAATGAGTCCCTACTTCCGTCCTACCCACTCAGTCATTTTCTTCCTTTGAATGTCTTGTCTGCAAGCTTGGTGTCTCTCCTACCCTCTCTCTCACACTCGCTACCATCTACATGACCCCTGGGCCTATCTCCCTCTTCCTTCCTGAGTGGGCCGACCTTACCTCTTCTCTCCTGACCTCTACCTCCAAGCTCCTCCTCCTCAGAGACTTCAATAATCATCTTGACTCGCCTGATGCAGCAACTTTACACTTCCGCAACCTCTGCGACTCTTTCCCTTACCATTCTTCCCTCTGGGCCAACTCATTCAGCCGGGCACACCTTGGATGCGCTTATCTCAGCTGATATCTCCTTTTCTAATCATCTCACTACCCCACTCTCTTTGTCTGACCATGCTCTACTTTCCTCCCATCTGGAGCTCCTTGGCTCTCCTGCTTAGCCTCTGTCTCCGTCATTAGACCGATGAAGCGAGTGTCAGTAGCTGCTTTTGCCAACTCCTTCATTCCTACCCCCACGCCTGCTATTGACTCTCACACTGACTTAGCTCTTGCAAACCTTCACCTCTCCATCTCCAATACCCTTGACATCCTTGCCCCTGCCATGAGGATGCGCTTGAAGTCTCTTTCCAACTACAATAGTTGGTACGATTCCGACCTAGCCATGTTGAAACGCAACTGCAAAGTTGATGAACAGAAGTGGTTGGCTTCTAGCACATCCTATGCCAAACTGGCCTGTCGCCTACTCCAAAGACAATGCAGACTCTTCATCGGCTCCACAAAGTGGGCCCATATTCATGACCACATCTCTAGTGCCACTAACAACATATACAAACTTTTCAAAATCTGTAAGAAACTTGCCAATCCTACTGCGGTCTCAACTTCTCCTCTTCCTTCACATACCCTCTGAACAGATTTGTTCTTCCATTTCACACCCAAAACTCAGGACATCCTGCCCTCTCTCTCCTCTGTCCCCCTTCCTTCTCTTGTGCACGCCTACCTAGGCCCCTCTTTCTCCCTATTCTGCTCCTTCTCACCCATACCACCTGATGTCACCAAGACAGTTTGTTTTATTAAAGTCTCCTCCAATCACTCTCTTGGCTCTGGCTCTGGCTCCAACCCATTTCCCCTCAAGCACTCCCTTATGCACCCCCTCCTAAAAATGCCATCTGCGGACCCTTCCTGTCCGGCTAAAAAACGCCCTATCTCCACTACCCCTTGGGCAAAGTCCTAGAGAAGTTGACCATCTCCCAACTAAGTCATCACACTGAATCTGTGCTTCAGCGCAGCCAGAGGCATGGAAACTGTTCTCCTGAACACCTGTGATGACCTGCACTCTCAAAACTCAACTCCAACTCTCCTTCTGCTCTCATCCTTCTCGATCTGTCCTCTACCTTTGACATGGGCAATCACTCCACCCTCATCAGTTCCAGGATAACCTGAGCATCACAGACCGGGCACAGGATTAGTTGACCTCATTCCTCTGGAATAGGCCCTCACAAGTGCAACTGGGCCTTTTTGTCTACTGTGCCTCGCTCTCTACTTGCAACATCCCTCAGGGCTCTATCCTCTCTGTGTGGCTTTTCAACATTTACCTTACCCCTCTTGCCTACTTGATCTCCACCTTCTCTCATCATTTGCAGTGTTATGCTGACGACACACAGCTTTCCTTTAAGCTTCCCACCTCTTCCTCCTCTCCTTCTCTCTCATTCCTGACTGTCTGACTGCTATTCAGGCATGGTGCGCTGACAGCAATCTTTGCCTTAATGTCATTAGTAAGACTGAGATCCTTCTCATTGGTACTACTGCCTCCTCCTTGCCTCCTACTCTCTAGCCGCCCTCCTTGGGCCCTCTCCTTGGTTTGAGGCTAAAACCCTGGGTGCCATCTTTAACTCCTCTCTCTTCTTCTCACTTCATATCACTGACCTTGCCAAGAAGGCCCACTTTCAGCTTCACCTCCTCAGAGGCATTCTCCCTTTCCTCACCTTCCCCCAATGTCTCCAGAGCTCTGGTTCTCTTGAGGCTGGATTACTGCAACAGCCTCTTCTTTAACCTTCCTCCCTCCACCCTCTTGAATTAATCCAGAATAGGACTGCAAGACTTATTCTTGGCCTCAAGCCCAGGGCTGCATTTGATCAGCCATAAAAGCTCTCCATTGGCACGTGCTGGTTGCAAGGATCAAATCGAAGACCCTCTGCATCATCCACAAGGCTTTCTGGGGCCTGTGACCTCACTACATACAACTCTCTCCCTAAATACCTCCTTGCTAGAGTCCTTTGGTCCTCGAGCTCCAGCTCTCTGCAGATCCGACATTTCTCCAAGCGGAGAGTGGGGGCAGGGGTGTAGATCTCTTTCTTCGACAGGAGCCTCCCTCTGGAACAGCCTCCCTGTCCCTCTACATCTTGAGCCGGATCTCCTCAAGTTCCAGAAGCTTCTCAAGACCTTTGTTTTCTCCACCTCCTTCCCCCTCCCCCTCCCTTGCTAGCCTCCTCCTGTCGCTGCGGCTGGTTGCTTGTGTCCCCTATGGGTCTTTCCAGGGCAGGCCTTCCGTCGACCGGTCTTCCCCTACAGCCCTTACCAGCACTTGCCTTCGGGCTCCCTTCCCTGACTAGCCTACTGAGTCTGGTCCTTCCTCTTCCCTGCACTACTGACCCCTACCCCTGTTCCCCGGGCACTTGCCTTTTTGGACTCCCCCTAGCACTTGCCCATCACCTGGGGCCCCTTCCGGCTTGCACTTCTCTCTCTTCCCCCTCTAAATATCTCATCCCTTGCCTGCCCCCCTGCACTTCTTGTTACTGCACTTGCACAATCTGGATGTCACAAGGCCTAGTAGGACCGTTATTGTTGTTTTCCTCCCTGCACCCCCTCTTTTGTCTTGTGGCACCTGGAAACACATTTTGATGTATAGGCGCCATACAAGTGCTCAATAAATAAAATATCCCCCCTCTGAAGAATCCTACAGATCCCTCACTGAAACCATGCCTAAAGTCCCCTCCCAGCTGACCAGAGGAAGGCAGATGCTTCTGATCCCAACCCCGGGCGTGGTGTACTGCAAGAGGATCACCTAAGAGGGCCCAGGGTGGTAAGGAGATTCCGTGGGATGAAACACAGTATTTTTCCTGACAGAAAGACTCTTCCCAATGTACCTAAAGGGGTAATGGCTTATTGTCATGTTAATGTCTCTAAACCTCATATCAGATCTAGGGTTGTGGACCCTAAGGTTATAAAATATGAGCAAACTTGACTAAAGGAAAGATCTTTTTGGGTATCTCAAACTAAACACCTTCCTCAAAACCAAGGGTACAATGTAAACATAGCCCCTTTCTTAACAACTTTAACAGAATTAAATCTACCCTTGCAAGCGATTCAAATACTTAAATAATGAACTTTACTGAAAGAAACTACGAGTCCCAGAATCTGAGAGGTTCTGAGACGAGGAAGAGGGCTAAAGAAGCATGCAGTTGTCAAAGTCAGGCAGTTAAGCCTGGTAGCCAATGCAGTAGTCAGGCAATTGAGGCTAACAGCCCACACCTGGAAATTATCACTGAACCTGGGAGGCGTAAAAGGCCCCCTCAGCTGCAGGCTGAGAGGAGTGGAAGGAGCTGGAACTTGAGCTGGAGTGCAGGCTGTAGTAGTAGAAGCAGAAAGGCATGAGGCTGGCAAACCACACAGAAGTGGAAGAAGAAGATGGATGCCGGAATATGGAAATAGCATATTTCAACTACAAGTTCAGGAGAAACGCTTTTCCTCATGTGAGCCTGATTGCTGTGATCGCCAAGCTGTGAACGTGCAGGAGACTAATGCCAGATCAAATGGCAATCCAAGGGTCTCTGGAGAAAAGGGAACTCCCAACACGAGTGGCCGAAACAGAGACACCTGTTCAGGAGAAGGGTGTGTGTCCCCAGCAAGCCAGAAGCAGTAGTAGTTGTAGTGTAAGTCGGAAAGCAGTGCAACCCACAAAACAAGTGTCTAAGAAGCCAGTGAATGAAGCATGGTGCTCTAACACATTCCACGTGCCTTGCTGGTAATATTATCCAGCTCCTTGTTAAATTGCGTATGGCTTAATGCAAGTAAAAGTTGTTATTGGTATCCAAAGTATAGTTAAGAATGGAAATGTAGAACATGCGTATTCCATCAAAGACCTATTACTCGTGTGAGAAGCTAAAGTTACTGAAGTCCATTGTTTAATTATTTTAAGACTGTTGCTGTCTAACAGAGTGATCATGTGTCTCTTATTAACGAGAGGAAACTCTATTCATACCATTCCCGAATACCCGACCTTGAAAATACAAGCGTTACAATTTACAAAGTGTGAAAATTACATCAAAAAGAGGTTGTGTGTTGTTGTGAATGTGTTTTCAATAGCTGTACCCCATGCCAGTGAGACAGTTGACGAGAACTCAGAGAAGGAAGAGAGCCGCACTCGGCTCCTGTTGCGGTCCCTGAATAAACTCACTTTAATTTCACCTTGTGTTTGTGTCTTGCATCCATGACACAATTTGACGACGAGGAGGTGAGCGGGGTCCGCGACAGCCACCTGCAGGCATGCGGCGTGCAGCAGTTAGCTCCTACGTGACTAGTGAACAGCATCCACGGCTCCACTGATAGAACAGCAGTGGAAGAAAAGCAAGATAGGAGCCGCAGCGCCCCAGCGCCCAGTTCCCCGGCTGCCGGGAGCAACCAAAAACATAAGACAGGCGCCGAGACCCAGGAGTGAGAAAGCCATTACCAGTACGAGCGCACCTTGGCAAAGCGAAGTGTTCAGATAATGCATGTTTAGAGGCATGAACCTCATGCCTGGATGCAACAGGCTCCTCCTATTGATTATGTATTATGAGGTCACACTACGGCCAGAGAATATGGAGAAAGGACCCCTCAGTGGGATATTTGTGATGAGCCATTGAGAAAGTGATACAAAACATAGGATTGTAACAAGCACCTAGAACACAGGAAGGGAATAAAGGCTTGACCAGCTCATCCTCGACAAAGTGTAAAAGAACTCCATAGAAATTGTTCACTGTGATCAACCTACACGCTTCACAAAAAAAGGGGATTAAAGAGAAAAAGAGAGTGATAAAGCAACAACAGTAAAAAAAATATTTGCACAATAAGCAGAATGTTAAGCCTTCCTGCTGCTTTCTTGCCACCCGAGGTGAACCCTGAATTCCATAAGAACAATGGTCAGACTCGATTCAAGTATACCTACGAGGAATTGGAGGGTCAACATTTAACGATGACCAGAGAGAAGCATCCCTCCTAAATTGTCTTGGGAGTGAAGGCGTATGCATATTTTGCACACTCCCTGATGTTAACACGCAGGAGGGTTCCCGAGATTCCGCAACCACTTTATCACAAAAATATAAAAGCTGTGGTCAAATTGGAGCAACACTTCTGTAACAAAACCAATGTAGTACTGGAACGGTATTACTTTTTCTCAGGGAAGCAAAACAAGGGTGACTCTGTAGACAATTATATTGCTGCCCTAAGAGGATTAATTGCAACCTGTAAATTCAATGGTGTAGCTGAAGAATACATAAAGGACTGACTCGCTCTACATACTGCAGACTCGCATACTCAACAACGCCTATGGCAAGCAAAAGATCTGACTCTCGATCAAGTGATAGACATTGCCAGGACAATAGATTTAGGAAACAAGTGTATAAAAGCCGTTCAGCAGAATGAACAGTAATCCATAACAGAGAAGGTACAGTCCATCAGAGAGACTGATGGAGAGGAAATTTACATAGCACTAGTAAGAAAATGACAGAAATCCATAAGGGTGAAGACAAATTGGATGGAAAACTGAAACAGAACCCAGATCCAGGTTTTTCTGATGTGGTCGCTCCAGGCATGCTGAGGGTGAGAAAAACTGCCCTGCCAGCACTGCAGAATGTTTCAAATGTGGCCTACGGGGATATTATGGAAGGGTTTGCAGAAATTTGCGAGTTAGAAACCTGAGAAAGGGAACCATCAAAGCCCTAGAGGAGATAGGTGGACCCAAGAGCCCACTCACCATCATCCAAGAGGAGGATAGTCCACAATACATTTTGTTGTTAAACAAAAACATTAAAAAGGGCCCATGGGAACATCTGGAAATAAAAGGACATACGATAAACATGATGGTCGACATGGGCTCTCCGTACATCATGGTAGACAAGGACACCTATACTGATATTTTTCTGAAAGATCCAAGGAACCTCAGATTAACAAACATTAAAGCAGTTGGCTATGGAAAATGCCCCATCACCATCCTGGGCTACCAGTGGATACATCTGAAATGTCTGTCTATTGCAAACTATATGTGGCAAAAAATGTATCCTCCATAGTAGGGTGGGAAGAACAATGTATGTTATGGGACAGAATACATCCAGGAAAAGCAATGCCCATTTTTAGCATCAATGAACATGTTACCTCTTCCAAGGAAAGCTTAATGGAAATGTTTCTGGATGTATTTACCAATACTATGGGAAGACTTAAGGTTTCCAACATCACATAATGTTAAGGAATGGTGCAAAACCCAAAGTACACAAAGTATGCAGCATACCCGTTGGAACCAAGGATGTCCTACAGAATGAACTAAATATGATGTACAGCGAAGACATAATTGAACCTATTGACTCATCTGAATGATTGGCACCCATTGTCATTATTCATAAGCCAGACAACTGTATTAGGATATGTGTATATTAAAGAGACCTCAATGCTAACATATAATAAGACAGATACCCTCTCCTCAACATAAATTAAATACTATTGACAATGAAACCTGCTAAAGTTTTCACAACTGTCAACTCACTATCGTTGGCGTGCCATCAGATCATCTTGGAAGAATAATCGAGACAACTCACCTCTTCCGTAACAACATTGGTGATATTCAGGTTTAGATGCATTTCATTCGGGTTGGCCTCTGCAGCGTCTGTTTTTCAAAGGGTGATGCACCAGTTACTCAGGGACCTAGACATTGTATATTATTTCCAGGGTGACATATTTATTGCAGCAATGTCTGTAGGAGAGCATGACATAAAACTGCTAGGTGTCCTGCAAACAATCTGCAATAGAGGGCATACCTTAAAGATAGAGAAGTGTAAAATTAAAGTGACTGATGTAATGTATTTGGGCCGCGTAATTACACAGCATGGAATTAAACCCAAATTTGAACTAATAGAGGCTATATCCAAAGTGCCTCCACCTGTGAACAAAGATCAATTGCGCAAATTTTGCGGCATGGCAGCATGGCAGTATACTACTTGAAGTTTATTCCAAACTTTGCAAACAAAACTTAAAATGTAAGAGCCCCAATGAAAAAACTAGCACCATTCGAATGGACGGAACAATGTCAAAAAAACTTAGGGAGATTAAGGAGGGAGTAAAAGAAGCCCCTACTCTCAAAATGTTTTCTCCCACGGCAACGAGTACCCTCACAGTAGAAGCAAGCAGAATAGGTCTGGGGTGTATACACAAACATATTCAGGATAGAAATGACGTGACCATCGCATTTGCTTCTTGAGTATTGAATAAAGCAGAGCAAAATTATTTGATGGTTGAGACAGAAGCTTTGGGAATATATTGGGCACTTCGACACTTCAAAACACAAATTTGGGCTTACCTGTAACAATCAAGACTGATAGCAAACCTCTTGTCCATATCATCTGTTCTTCCAAGTCCACCAAGGATCAACAGGTGGTTAGTGGATATAATACAATACAATGTCAACGTAATGTACATTCCCGGACATGAAAATGTTTTGGCGGACTGCTTGTCAAAATTGCCATGTAATGATGCCAGTGAAGAAGAACAAGGAGACGAAATTGAAAAATGTGTCATAGCAAATATCCAACCTGCCATCTTGCGAGAGGAATGGGAAGAGGCTGTAAAGGAAGATGAGGAGATGACATGGCTACAACGCATGATTCTGGAGGTATGGAAAGATAGAAAAGACACATTTCAGGGTTATGCACAAGAGTGTGACGAGTGCTGATGTGTTTTCTGCTTGAGCCGTCGTCTCCCTCTATAGGCATTGTGCAACGGAAGAGCATCCTGAAATTGCTGAGTCCCACAGCAACCTAAGTATATGAGCCGGACCCGACCCTCTGGAGCACATTTTGACCAAATAGTGGGAAAAACCGTGCCCTTGATCACTAGAAACACGACCCAAATCTGAGCGCCGCAAAGATCAACAAAGGAAACAAAAAAACATGGTGGGCGCGGCTTCAACGCTGCGGAACCCCCGACCCACTGAGGCCTGGCTGGAGAAGAGGTTCGCTTATTGAAGCATTGGAGGAGGAGTCTCAGATTAGCCCACACTGAGAAAGTGCAGGGCTAATTACAGGAACATGCCAATGCGGTAATCTAGCTTGTCGGCGTACACCAAGAGAGTTAATGAGGGACAGATCCGGCAGCATGTTATTGAGACGTGCAATAGCTTAAGCCCTGCACCCGCTGTTTAATAACATGAGCCCTCCACCCTCACGAGCAGGGGGGGAAGTGTAAATAAAGGGACATTTGTGGAAAGAAGAAAATAAAAGAAAAGGGATAGAGGAGGAGGCACAGAGGCCACAACGTTAAGCCAGTAGACAAGGCTTATAAATGTGCAGCTACGCGCCATCCCATGCCTGGCTCCAGATGACTCCACACACAAGCCTGCAAATTATTTGATCAATGTAGGGAGCTCTGGAAAAGGGCTATTCAAAAAGTAACAATGGGAAACACAGGCATGGGTTTTTCCAACCTACAGAGACAGTGAATGAGCACGTTCCAATGCGGCCACGTTACCTACAGCTCTCTGAACAAACTAGTCATAGGCTAGCAATCTTGCTGCATTGTATAGCCCATTAACACCTGCTGGTGTTGGCAGCGGTGTGCTCTCCTTCATGTAGCAGTGACGTTACGAAAAAGATCCTTGCCTCATACGGCAACTACATCAACGCACCTGGGCACTCTCCACTGATACCACCTCAGCCAGACATTTGTGGCTTCCCAGGACTTTGCCCAATTAAAGGGTTGCTAAGCCTTACAAGAGCGGCTGACTATTCAATTAAGGTGAGGCAGCAGCGTACCCTGGAATACAGCGTTCAGCGCCCCGAGTGCACCCCGGCCCGGCCGTGCCCCCCTCTGACCCCACTACCATTTTGTGCCTGCTCCACCGATCCATCGACATGGAGTGTCACGCTGTGCCTGCTAGTGGGTCATTAGGGTACTGAAGGGAACAGGCTGGCTCCTGACAACCCCTGGCTTTACATCCTGTCATTGCCACAACGATAAGCAGTGAGGTAGCGAGGCAGCACAAGGCGCTAGCATAAACCTAGGCCCTGCACACCAACAATCTCCTAAGTTGCCTCAGCACCAAGAAACAAGAATATGCAAGACTGTCCACATACTCATGAACACTGTGGTGATTGGATATAGGCACTAGCCCCCCCACATCCCCCAGGGCCACAACACTAGCAAATCGCATAAGGAGGGGCTCTTTTGTATGAGGGGCAGGGGCACACAAGACAGCAGAAACCCTGACAACTGGGAAGGGCGGCAAACTGTTAGATACTAACTAGGGACTGTGAGCCCCAGAAGCCCCGGCACCTACAAATCAAAACGTCAGGCGATTCGCCGTCCACGGCGTCCAGAAGGTCACAAATCTTGGATCTTAACCACCGGCTCCAAACTCACTTCTACAGAGGTAAAATGAGGATCATATGCTCCAATCTGCCACACAACCTAATTCAGCATGTTCATATTGAAATGGCATGCATGGCCGCGCTCAGAGCATTGGAAGGAGAATCAAAAGTGGATGTGGTTCGTAGCATACCAATGCCAGTCCAAAATCCTCTATTATAACCCAGTAAAAAATGCAATCATGACCAGAAGACCTTAAAGAGAGAAACTGAAAACACAGGCTGACAAGAAGGACAAAATCAGGCAACTGAAGATATGCCTGCTAAACACCAGATCATAAACAACCATGCTCAAGATGTGCACCATCTAATACTTGACAATGCTATAGACATTGCATGCGTAACAGAGACATGGCTACTGGAGCCAATAGGGCCGACATTCTCCATAGCAGTGCCACAGGACTACATGATCTACCATAAGGACAGGGAGTCTGGTTCAGGGGAGGAGTGGCAATGATAGTGAGAGAAACTATCAACATATTCCCTTCTACCACCCCAAGTGCAGGATGTGAAACTCTGCACCTTAAACACACCCCCACAGCAAATAGCTGCATTAACTTCATATTACTATACAGACCCCCGTCTCTCGTATCTCACTTCAACAAGGAAATCACCCAAAAACTAAATGCATTGAAGGGTAGAAAAACCCCCACAGTAATCCTCGAGGATTTCAACAGATAGTACTGGAACCCAAAAGACAAGGAGGCAATACACCTGGAAAAGACATTAAAAAACATAGATTTCATGGTTATGAACTCACACCCAACCATGGAAAACAGCAATTAACTAGATTGGATAGTCACAAACAACATAGAAACAAATTCATTTGAAACCAAGCCATGTATCTGGTCTGATCACTACTCAATTACCTTCATGCTGATAATAAACAAGCCCAAATACTCAATCTAAATCAGACAGAGTTAACTTTAGGAGCAGAACCCATGCAACATCAAGAACCTTTAATTCCACAAAATCACAACGGAAGAAATTATAAAAACCCTAAAATCAATGAAACCCACCTCCTGTACCGAAAATATAATTTCAATCGAAACTCATCTTAGAGAATGCAAACATTTTTGCCCCTCTACATACCAAAATGGTGAATGCCTCTTTTCGGAATGGCCATGTACCGGCAGATATCAAAACGGCAACGATCACACCTCTGGTAAAAAAGCCTGAACTAGACCAAAGCGACCCAGGCAACCTCAGACCGATTACCAACTGTAATTTTCTACTGAAGGTATTGGATAAGGGCTCCACTAAACATCTTCCGGCTTATGTAGAAGACAACAATATTCTCCATAGTCAGCAGTCCAGCTTTCGTATGGCACATAGCACCGAGACAGCCGTGCCCGACCTTCAGTCTCACATGCTGGGCATTGTTGAAAATGGGAAAGCCGGCTTACTTATCTTACTCGACCTTAGTGCAGCTTTTGACTTGCTGGATCCCAACCAACTCAATCAAGCGCTCGAGAAGGGAGCTAATTGCTCAATAGAAGCAGTAGAATGGCTGAGATAATTTCTCTCGAACAGGAAATTCAAGGTTAATTGGGGGGACAGCTTCTCGTTGGTAGAAACAATCAGCTGTGCAGTGCCCCAGGGGGCAAGCTTATCGCTGCTCCTCTTCAATCTAAACATCCGGTACCTTTGTATGATCCTTGAGAAAATCAGAGTACTTTTCACCAATTATACCGATGATACCCAGCTGATCATCAAGCTGAGTGGTGATTACGCAGAAGACAGCTTCAAAGTCGAGAAACATTCTAAAATAATTGAAATTGGGATGACCAACAATTGGCTGTGTTTAAATGCTAAGAAAACAGAACTGATGATTTTTGGGACCAATTAAGCCAGAGCCAAACTAAGCCAACAATATGAGTCTCTACCTATTAAGAACTCCCAAATAAAAGTTGTGAATAAAGTCAAGACACTAGGGATGTATTTAGAGGCTTCCCTCAGTGCAGAGGCATATGTCATGCAGCTTAATAAGAACTGTTCATACTATTTAAGACTACTACACAGAATCCGTCCCTACCTGAGTGTGGAAAATTGACACATTTGCAAGAGCAACTATTTTGTCCAGGTTAGACTATGGAAACGCACTTCTGTTGGGGGCTAATAAAGGCCACTTAGCAAAATGACAAAAAATCCAAAACCATGCTGTAAAAATTATAAAAGGAAAACAGAACACATCAATGAGGACAGGAGAAACCTCCACTGGTTAACTGTTCAAGACAGAATTAAATTCAAAGCACTCACCCTAACTCACCGATGCATCTATGGCACAGCCCCTACATACCTCAAAATTAAATTGGTCACTCATATACCAGGTCGTGCCCTCAGATCCCAAGCCCAGGGCCAGTTAGAAACCACCAGGTACAAGAAAACATATGGTCTAGGTAAAGCCTTTCACACCATAGCTGCCACCTCATGGAATAACCTTCCATTACAAATCAGGCTTGAAACCTCCTGCAGCACTTTCCGAAAGAAAGTCAAGACACATTTGTTTTCGATAAATGACATATGAGTTAAACCTGGGATTACCATCCTTTTGAAACATATATGTTACTTGTTGTCTCGTGGCCTGTAAATTCTGAGTTTTTGTGTGTTCATGTCTTGCGCCCTGATGCCTGCGGGCCCCGGCGTGGTACAAGCAAATAAATAAAATAATTATAAGTGCCAGATGTCTGCTCAGAGGAGATCGTTTAATTCCCCCTGTGTGTCTTCGTGACAGAATACTACAATGAGCCCATGAAGGCCATTTAGGTAAAAACCTTAATAAGCGACACGTAAGAGAGAAATACTGGTGGCCTAATATGATGAACGAGGCAGAGGAGTTGGTGAAGAAATGCCAGGCTTGTGCCAAGACCGACAAGTCAAAGAAACCACATACAGCTCCACTAATACCAAACAAGATTAGTGCAAACTGGCAATGGACATTCTTGGCCCATTTGTAACCATAGGGAACTATAAGGTGTGCATCATTTGCCTTATGGATTACACATCCAAATGGGTAAAGGGGGGAGTTGTGGAAAACACTGGGCCTCATTTGAGGACGGAGGTAACCTTGCCGCTTTTACGGCATGGCTACCCCCACACCAGTTACCGGGTCCGGGTTCCTTGAATGAGGAATTACCGAGCCATTCCGACCTTGGAGGGCCCGGTAATCCCTCATTCAAGGAACCCGGACCGGGTACATCCCCATTCAAGCCCCCACAGGGCTCAATGGGAATGGGGATGGTGCTAACAACGGGCCCGTTGTTAACGGGCCCGTTGTTAGCATCCAGGTCTGTTCGAGGGACCCGCTAAGGACACCTGGTAAAACCAGGCGTCCTTAGCGGGTTCCCGCAAGCAGACCTCGTAATCGGGCGGTAAGGGGTGGACGGCTCCGGCACCTTTACCGGCGCCGTTAACCCCTTACCGCATTTCTCGTAATGAGGCCCACTGTCATAACTAGGAAAGTTATTACATTTTTGGAGCTAGTATTTAATAGAGAAGGAGACCCAGAAGGCATTTTGACGGACAATAGTGTTCAATTTGTGTCAGAAGAGATGCAGGTTTTTCTAAGCGAAAGGTGTATTAACCATTGACGTACCTCACTATATCATCCTATGGAGAATGGCCTCATCGAGCGGATGAATGGCATCATCAAGAATACTATATAGTTAGTATTTACAATGGAAAGGAATGTTGAAGGAGACACTCAATGCCGATAGAATGACTCCCCACTCTGCCACTGGTGTTGAACCATTTGGGACGAGAGGAAGAGCGGCATGCAATGGACTAAATCCATTTTGGGTTGGGTTGGGAAAAATCATACAAGAGAGTCCAGGGAAGTCAACGCAGATACAAGGAACAGTATGACAAAACCAAGGCAACATGCAATCTGTCATTCCAGAACGGGTATTGAGTCAAAGTAAGAAATCCTCAAAGGGTGCTGAAAGGATTGTCAATATACCGGGAATGTCAACAAGTAAAGGAAGTTTGATGGAAAAGTGTTAGACTGGAGGATGGCACAAAGTGGTCGACAGATAATGTGGTCCATGCCCCATATGATACACCTGTCACTATCACCCCATAGGATGTCACCGCACCCACCTTTGCTGGACACACAACTTGGCCTGGAAGGAAGTCAGGTAGTAGCAGTACTGGACCATCCACCAGTGGGGCATCTCTAGCCAGAAGATCAAGAATAGTGGACCTTGTCAGAGAGAAGAGTATATACTACTGAACAAGTCTATGAATGCATACTGTTATAGTTATTTTCCGTGTTATTTTTCCCACTATCGTTCCCATCCCACTTCCTTTCCCTCTCCCTACCATCTGCCCTGCATTATTCTTTCCACCCTCCCACCTATTTTCTTATCGCCATATGGGGGAGATGTTATGAATGTGTTCCAGAGCTCTAGCCCATAGAGGCCTTGCAACATCCGGGGATTCAAGGTGAGATGGTTGACGGGAACTCAGACAAGAGAGCGGCGCTGGGCTCCTATTACGGTCCCCGAATAAACCCACTTTAATTTCACCTTGTGTTTGTATCTTGCATCCACGACACTTGTACGTAATTGTGATTCCCAAAGGAGGTCAGAACTGTATCCTTTGCCTTAACATGGGAATACAATTCTATATTCATCTTTAAACCTTGAAATCTACTTTAAAGAGATGACGTGTGCCTAATTGTGTTTTCAACTGGAAGACTGTATCTTGTACTATATCTAGAATTGACATACCTTTCACTTCTATGAAGTAAACAGTATAAACTGCTGAAGAGGAGAACAAGCATTACCCAAACCAAGAGGCTTCCCCTTGTTAATAGTGAAACCAGCCTTTCTAAGAGTTAAAGAGCCATCCAGCTGCACTGTGAAGCTATTAACACTTAAAGTGCCTAAGATACAAGTGTGCAAGTATTACCTGAAGCTGAGAGTGGCACCAAGGCTTATGGCTGATTACTTGGATTAATAGCTGGCAGAAAGGCACAGGTAAAGCTCGTGAAGGGGGAACCTATTGTTTGTAAAGAATATTTTGAAGTAGACATATTTAGTTGTCAGCGGATGCAAAATTGTACTGTGGGACCAAGGTGACTGTTCTCTTAACAACACCAGAAGTGTTTGTTGAAGTGGAAGCAGCCGCAATGGAGAAATCATCCTGACAAATATACCTATATTAATATTGAGATTATAACTGAAGAAGTCCTAACTGTTGATGAAGAACTGTGTCTAATTGACAGTGGGGACAGTACCTTTTCTTTTCGAACTGTGGCAAACTTACTGGAAGAGATAAAACATTGTGAACAGGAATACCATTGATGCTTTATTATTTTTTTTCAGAAAACTGGAAGTGGATCTTTCATCCAGGAACCAAGATTTGTTACCAGTGAACACGGGTAGATGAACTTGTGTTTTGAAATTGAACTATGAAGAGCTAGTTTCAAACCTTTTCTTTTCTTTGTTGGATATTTTAAAGTTGACTTTGAATCCTGGGGAAGGGACTTTACCCAGGACAGGAGAAGTTCATTCAGACATTGTGTTAATATTGTTTGTTATTTTGTGTTGCCATATATTTCCTTTATGTGTGTGTTGTTTAATGGGGGGGGCAGTTATCCTATATTAGAGAATGTTCCCTTAGCTTTAGTTGGGCAGGGAATTCCTCAACAAGATAGGTGTTGTGTGTGTTAGAATAGGCCCGGCTTATTCCTGTGACGTGCGCAGCTCCACATGAGGAGAAAGAAAGACACAGACACTGCGTGTGAGGCTATAGCGGGAACTGCCGTTTAGCCGGCTCCGCGTATTCTTTATTCAAAGATGTGCACGTGACCGTGGTCACGTGGACATCACATTCCTCATTAACTTTATGATAACTAATCAACCATAGATGATGTTTTAGTATCTAAACAAAATACTTTTAACTTTCAAGAAACTGTTCAAACTTTAAAACTTCAGAGTGAACTAAAGGCATTCATAATGTACTAGCAAAGTTCTTCAATCTCTGTTACCTTCTGTGCGTTCTTCCTCAATTACCACCGTGACTTTGTGTGTATACTATTGAGAACATAGTCTTTTAGCCTCGTCGACGGTAGTGGTTGTCTCCTTAATGTGTATCTCTCACTCCTCTCCCGTGGGGGAGTGTGAGGCGTGTCTTCAGGCTCTTCTTCTTTCCTCAGGTCAACTGGAGATCTGCAGTCTGTCTCTTCACTTCGCCCTTCTTGAGAGTTGTTGTTCTGTGTTGGTTGATCTTCACTTACACTGTTTCTTCTTTTTCCTTCTTCCCACAGTGTTGGCGGTATTTTTTGAAAATAGGAGGCATTCCTTGATACTGATTCTCACCCACGTGTGTCTGACACTAGGCCGTGTTTTCTTTGAGTTACTGTCCAGGGTTCTGATTCATATGGCAGTGACATTTTTCCTTTCCGATTTCGAGTTTTCACTAATACTGTGTCGCCAACTTGTATTTTACTGGTCACTGCTCTCCTGGATAGATCTTCTCTTGCATTTCGTAATCTTTTCCTTGACTCACTGTCATCCCAGTTAACTTGGGTCGGTTTCCAAGAATGGTGCAGAGGTAAACCTCCTTGAATGGGCACTTGGAACATTATGTCTGCTGGACTAACATGTGTAGAGGAGTGTGGCGTAAGACGGTAAGTGCGTAGAAATCTGTAAAGTTCAGGAAGCCATCTACGGCCTTTGTCCTTTGCAATTCGGATGGTTTTATTGATAGACGACATGAATCGTTCTACATCTCCATTCGCTTGAGGCCAGTATGGTGTAATGTGATGATGGCGTATTCCTGTTTCTTTAACAAAACGGTGAAATTCTTTACTTGTAAACGGTGGACCATTGTCGCTTCGAATCTTTGACGGGATGCCATGTGTAGCAAACATTTTTTCTAAAGCTGTGGTGACTTCTTTGCGAACTCACATTTTTCCGCATGAAGTGTGAGTCCTGATTCTTCTAGTCGTTGCAAAGTTGCTGCTAACCGAGCTGTGTGTTCCATTTCGGTTCTTCCATAGACTAAAATATTGTCAGTAATGTTAGTGACACCTGGCAGGTCCTGAAGCACTCGTCGAATTTCATTCTGGAAAATCTCTGCTGCTGAGGATATTCCAAAGTTGAGGCGACAATATCGCCGGAGTCCTAAATGCGATGAAAAAGTAGTAATGTAGCGCGATTCCTTATCCAGACGAATCTGATGATAGCCAGATCGCAGATCAAGTTTGCTAAATATGGTTGCGCTAGTGAGGTCTACAATCAGTTCATCAATTGTTGGCGTAATGTGTTGTTCTCGACCAATAGCTACATTTGGTAGACGCATATCAATACAGATACGCACAGCTTTTGGTTGTTTTGGTTTTGCTGTGACTACCATGGGAGAGACTCAGGGAGTAGCTCCTGTTGTTTTTTCAATAATTTTCTGATCTTCCAGTTTATTCAGTTCGGCTTCTACAGCAGCTCTCATATGAAAAGGGACCCTCCTATGTCTCACTGCTCTAGGTTCAATGGTTGGGTCGATATGTAACTTTACTGAGCGGTCTCTGTCATGATGCCTGCCCCCGGGAAGCCAGACCAGGCCCAGTAACCCCGGAAGCAGGCATCATGCCATTTGGAGCATGCCCAAAAACCCCAGTTAGGGGCTGTTTGGGTGCAGTCCTGGCGTCTATGGCGCCAGGCTCATAAGGATAAAGTCAGTCCTGGCGCCATGGGCGCCAGGCTCATTACAGAAAACCTACCTAATGCAGACCATGCTGCATACTCACCTGGTGCAGATCATGCTGCACGAAGCAACAAGCCAAATGGGGCTTAGGAGGGACTATTTTACCTAAGGGACTACTTTTTTCTCGGGTGGGGGCTGTGGAAGAATACTTACCTGGGACTTCTTCCTAGGCTATTTAAACCACGCCCGGACAGCCACACGTGCTTCGCGTTAGTCTGCATTCTGCAGCGTAACGCTCACCGTGCCTCCAGCATCTTCCAGTCTTCAGCCACGCCCGCTTCGGTCCTGGACCACTTGGAAACGAAAAGAAAGAAGGAGAAGAGGTTCAAACTTGAAACCTTA
The DNA here is from genome assembly GCF_040938575.1 of Ambystoma mexicanum. Classification (NCBI taxonomy): domain Eukaryota; kingdom Metazoa; phylum Chordata; class Amphibia; order Caudata; family Ambystomatidae; genus Ambystoma; species Ambystoma mexicanum. The sequence goes on from NC_090939.1 coordinate 937,707,275, forward strand.
CCTGAATTCTTGATCCATCGCGCCGTCGACCTTGAAGAAGGAGTCATTGCACGCGCATCGTCAAGCACCTCGCAGCGCCACGCTGTACTCACCATCCAGTGCAGCTTTTCCTCACTCCATCGCGAACTCTGCATTTCCAAACCGCTCTCCGATATCTGAGGGGACAAGAAAAGCCAGGTGAGCACGGGAATGCAAAAGTGCAATACAAGCTACCCCCAAAGACTTACCGGATTACCACGGGGGGTACTCACCTCATCTCGGGTCGGCGCAGTTAACTTCATCACCGCCGCACCCCGGCCCCTAAGGGGAAACCACTGGACATTACAAGCTACCCCCCAAAGACTTACCTGATTTACCGCAGGGGGTACTCACCTCATATCGGGTCAGCGCAGTTAACTGTGCATCATCGCCGTACCCCAGCCCCTAAGGGGAAAACCACTATAGACTTACCTGACTCTCCCCAACTGCCCTTTGGACTCTTCGTGGTGGTTAAGTCGGCAACCTACAAGGAATCGGAAAGAGTGAAGATCAGACATTTGAACTCTTACAAACTATTGGATCCTAGAGTCAATACTGGAACTCACCAATTCCTCCATGCCAGTGAAGTAACTGGTCGTCTACGCGCCCCTGCGCTCGATGCAGGATGGAGAGCTCACCTTTTTAAACCATCAGGTGAGAACAAGAGGGAACATCGGGAGTGGTCAGTGGGCAGACAACGGGAGTGGAAGGTGGGTTAACGCTCAAATTATGAGAGGTTAATTCCCTTTCTCCTTTGCAGAAAGATATTCATACGAGCCGACAAACGAAGTAAGTGGGGGTGTCCAATCGGTCATCTCGGCTCTACGTGGCACCAGGCCAGTCCAGATCGACGTCCCCGTGGGAATCAGGTGAGCGTAACAGTCTCTGAAACACCCAATGCCAATGAAAGGTTTTTTATGTTTCTTAAGAAGTGTCTCAATGTTTTCAGGTTGTACTGACAGATTGAATTGTATTACTTCTAGGCGTTCAGCTGTGGTGCATCTGAGCATAGTCTCAATGCCAGCATCTACGACATGGATCAGAGTCTTGCAGCTGACACCACGATGTGAAAGTGTTGTTTTAAAATATCCAGTTACTGGGAGAGGCTTTTTGCAACCATACGCATGTAACAGGACTGACCGTCGTTTGAGCATCAGCTGTGGTCGTAGTTTGTCGAATCTGGTGACTGGCATCACATTTACAGTCGCTCCTGTGTCTATCATCATGGTGACTGGAATGTTTTCCACTAGTACTACTGTACACCGTCGTGACTTGGCACCACTGTTATTGTCATTGCTTCCTGGTTTTACAGCTGATATCATCTGTACTTTCTCTTTTTTCTGATTATAGTTCCATCTGGTGTTGCTTGGAGATGTCTCCCTGCTGGATTGACTTTCTTCACTGCTACTAGCACTGTCAGACTCTTCACCTCCAATGGCATGTGCGCGCCCACTTATACTTTGCCGAGGTTTGTCTTTCTGTCTTTCCCAGCGGTGCTGCTGCTTTTCTTGACGTGCAGTGAATTTTCGGTTTCCTGCACCATCTCTGTGTCATGGTGCTTTTTCCCGACTAGTAGTATCTCTAGTTTGTCTTGAACTTAAACATACTGATGCGTAATGATTCTCTTTACCACATTTATGACACGTGGTGCCATAGGCAGGGCATGGTTCATTTCGGCTGTGTTGTCCTCAACACGATATGCAGTCTTTCGATTTCTTGTTGGATGGTTTTCCTTGTGACCTCTGCGGCCTCAAGGCATTTACAGTTTAAGTATTATTCTTTGATGTATCAGCGTCTAATGGTAAACGGCTTATAATCTGCTTCATTTCTGCCGCGTGTTCCTCTGTCCTTTCACGTAATCGTCCCATTGTCAGAATAGTGACAAGCGGGAGATCTTCTTCAGCTAGGACTGCGCGCCTTAATTTCTCTGAGGACAAACCATGTATGACCTGTTGCTGGACTGCAAACTCTTCATCTGGAAAATCACATGACAGTGCCATCTCTCTCAGCCGGCTGTGAAAATCATCTATATTTTCTTGTGGGCGTTGTCTGGCTTAACTCATCTTGAATCTTTCAAAATCATGACTGGCTTTTGGTTTAAACGTTCTTGTAAGGACATCTCTGGCAGTTGCGTAGTCATCATCTGTACCTCGGTTTGGTAGGGCATTGATTAAGCATGAGAAAAGCTCTCTTCATTTCTTCATCTTCAATCTTGCGGGTGTGAAGGGAAAGTTCAAACTGTTGCAACCACAGTTCCCACCGAAGGCCAGTGCGGGTCCCAAACGGTTGAAAAGGTTTCATAAATGTGCCCTGTGCAACATCCAACCACGTGCTGGTGTCTGGATTCCGACTTTGGCTTTGCTCTCTCTGAGGTGTTGTTATGTCATCTGCCATGTTTCACACTTTTTTTTCCTTCTCTTGTCAAACACAGTTTGATTTGGGAAAAGTCAGTGGGATCACCACGTGTATGCTTTCTCTAGTATATTTTTCCCACACAAAAATTGAAATGCTTGTGATTTCTGTGTGAACAATTTAAATCTGCACTCTTATAAGTTTCATTGTGGGGATTATGAACTGTTCAAATGTTCACATATGCTGTGATGCCAGATCCCTTTTTAAATAGCAGGTTAATGCCTTTTGGTTCTGTCCTTGTCCATGTGATGGCATACTTCTTGCTAAGAAATGTATTGGATTGCTGCTTTTAGCTTATGTTGACATTTTTTTTCAACTAGTGCCTTTATTTTATTTGTTGGAAAAGCTTTGGCTAATACAAAGTCTCTGCGTGAATTTCCTCCCCAAACAGTGTTTTTTTTTCTCACATAATCTCTATATTATCTTGTGTAGAAAAAAAAAAAAATTGGTGTTTGTCAGTTTTTTTTCTGTCCCCTCCCCCACTTGTGGCGTTATTTAAACATGCTGGGGGTCAAGACGGCACAAGGTTGTTATCAACCGTTGCACGGGAAGCTGGAGTGCAGCACGCACTTACTGTCAGAGTCTGCGACGGCAGACTTATAACTTCGTTTTTTTTTTTTCTCAGACGCTCCCCAGCGTTTGCCTGGCGCGAGTAACTCTGCGAGCCTGGCTGCCGGGGAAGCGTTATCTTGCTAAAAATAAAATGTTTGATGGGTCCACGGGTAATCCCATCCTTCGTCGCCAAATGTTGTGTGTGTTAGAATAGGCCCGGCCTATTCCTGTGATGTGCGCAGCTCCACATGAGGAGAAAGAAAGACACAGACACTGCGTGTGAGGCTATAGCGGGAACTGCCGTTTAGCCGGCTCCGTGTATTCTTCATTCAAAGATGTGCACGTGATCGTGGTCACGTGGACATCACAATAGGGATAGAGTATATTTTCTTATTTAAAATACTATATTTTGATAAATTCACAAGCAGTTGTCTGCCTCTCATTACTGACCCCTCACATCCCTGTGTAACAGTTGCTCCACCACCTGCTAGACCCAGCTCTGCCTATGTATATGCAGGTTTCATAATAGGGGACCGAACATCAGTATTGGTTGATGGCACATGATGTCATGAGCTGTGAGCCCTTTATGATGAAATACAATAGGGTCACCATAGATACGGGTCAGACTGTACATTTAGTTGATTACATTCAGAGCCCCAGCAGGAGAGAGCAGACAGCTGGGTAGAGAGAAGAGTAAGGAGCTGGTAAGTAAGCCCAATGTCCATATTTTCTTTCTTATCCCCCTAATCTAGTCAACCCTTTCCTTCAATGCTCGTTTAGCAATGTTTGTGGAATCAGAGGTGTTCCCCTTCCCTTTGCTGAAGGAGATTAGATGTTTAAGTTAGATTGACTGTGCTGCCCCGCTATCACATTTTTTTAAACATACACAAAATGGTCCACTGGGGTTTGTTGGCCTGTGAGAAAATTGCTTTGAGTCGCAACATTTTCTTAGATGCCTAGGCATCAGCCCAAAGCTGTTAGCATGGTACATGCTTGTTTTCTGGATTGGGCAGAGTGGGGGACTTGGTGCTTGTGCCATTGGTGACAAGAATCCACAGCGTTTGGAATCAAACGTGCCAGCATTTCCTATTTCCATGATGGCATATTGAGGAAATTCCATTGTAATGGCCCAAAACCACATCCCACAGAGTTTGGAGGAGCTACTAAAGATTCTAAATTGTGTTTTCCGATATTGGGGAGAAAAAGAAGGTAATACAAATGTACCTCATGTAACCCTACAGAGCACTGTTTGGTTTTTGGACAGTTTAGGAATCTATTACATTGTATCCTGAGTGCTACCATTAGTTGGCCAAAACACATAAGCTATTAATTTGTTGAGAAATTATACATTTTTAAGTTATTTGGTAGTTTTGTATAGTTTGAACATTGCAGTAAGCCCTTCATAGCGCTAAAGGAAAAAGGAGAAGCAGAAAAAAAGATAGTCAATTGCACAGTGACAGTCTGATGCATGTACATTCATAGGAAATATGCGAATAACAAAACCCAGAAAAATGCAGGCCTGCTTTGGGTGGCATCCTAGTTCTGCTACTGCTGTTGACAGAGAATGCAGGTTATCACACAACAAGACTTACGAGATTGATTAAGGTCTGACAGCAGCAATGTCTCAATGGGCTGATAACATTCCACTGTTAGTTTTAAATGTAGGAGTAATGCAAGTAATGCAAGTTACATTAATGGATACATTGGCACAGTGCCAACACAAGGATTGGGAAGGGTTTAGTCAGAAGGGGAAATACCAGGTACACCAATAGTTAAAGGCCTAGAGGGAGCGACACGCTTGAAGGTTAATTTTAAATTTGGGAAGGGAAAGTTTCAGTCTGAACTTGAGTGATACAGCATTCTAAATTGCCCCCCTCCCATCTCCAGATTGCTTGATTTGGCAGCACTGGCTAACAGGGTCTGAGCAAAGGTTCCTCTGAGCATATTATTTGATGCTGACATGGAGGTAGGAGGGGCACAAGGATAATAGGATCTTGTGGATGGCACAGTGATTTGAAGTGGATTTATTTTTCAATTAGGTGTCAAAAGACGACTTTAACACAGAGGAAAATGTTTCCTGAGATTTTGGGAGAAGATCATTCTGGTATCTTTATTTCTGAGCAGTTGCTGTTGATGTGCAAGGCCCTTGTTGAAGCCCATGTGTTGAAGGATTCTAGCTGAGACATGACAAGTGTTTGGGTCAACTAGATTTTCTGTTGTATTTTCTAATGCAGGGTCTAATTTTCCTGAACATGATGTTGCGAATGGGTCAATTGGGATGCGAGTTTAGTGTGTGGGATGAAGGGGACCTGGTCATCCAGGATAATGCAGAGGTTTTTACCTTTGAGAGAAGGAGTTGGAGAGGGTGGATACGGTGGGGAGCTCACCAGATTGGGTCATAGTCAGGATGGCAAAACATATGATCTCAGTTTTGTCAACATTCCTGTAGAGGTTGTTGGCATTTCCCCAATCTTGAATTAATTGCATGTAGAATGAAAACGGACCCAAAGAATTAGCAGCCAAAGGGAGAGTAATTCATCCAGCTTGAGCAGAGCGACCAACTCTAACTGACCCCACTTGCCAGAGACCCCTCCCCACCCCCAGGAGGAGTGTTTGGGAGAACCATGGTACTTTTCCCTGCACATTGTATGTTTCTGTATCTTCCTACTTGTTCATAACCCCCCCTGTGTAACGGTTGCTCCCCCATGCTAGACACATAATAGGGGACTGAGCATCAGTATTGCTTCACGGCACATAATGTCATGAGGAGCTGTGAGCCCTTTATGATTAAATACATTAGCTTCACCATAGATATGGTCAGCCTGTATATTTAGTTGGTTACATTCAGAGCCCTCCAGCAGGCGAGAGAAGACAGCTGGGTAGAGAGAAGACTAAAAGAGCTGCTCAGTAACCTCACTTGCTTTCATATTCCCCTAATGTAGTCAACCCTTTCCTTCGAGAAATGTTTTTGGAATCAGATGTGTGCCCATTCCCTTATGTTGAAGCAGATTAGACGTTTACATTAGATTGCTCTGCTGTCCCACTTTACATAAGGTTTTTAAAAAGACACAAAATGGCTCACTGTAGTTTGTTGGCCTTTGAGAAATGCCTCTTGAGTCCTGAAAAAGTTCTCCATGCCTCTGCATCAACCAACGTTGTCAGCATTGTCAAAGCGTGTTGTTTGGGTGGGGGCAGAGTGGCGGTCTGGAGGCTTGTGCCATTGGTGACAAGAATACACAAGGTTTTGATTTCCATTATGGCATTTTCAGAGTTTGGAGGTCTGCCAAAAATTCTAGTGTGTTTTCTGATATTGGGGAGAGAAAATAAGTTAATGCAGATGCACTGCATGTAAAACCTAGAGAAGGCTCATAACTTGCAGCTTGGCAATCTATTACATTGTTTACTGCTTGCCAACAATATTTGGACAAAAGCACTCAAACTATCAATTTGGGAAATTATATGTTTACGTTGGTAGTTTTGTATAGCGTGAACATTAAAGTAAGCCCTTTACAGCGCTTAGGGAATGAAAGGGAAAAGGGAAGAGCAGAAAAGACTGGCATAGTGACAGACCCAGACCTGTACATTCATAGGCAGCATGAGAATAACAAAACCCAGAAAAGAAAAGTGTAATCCTGATAAGTTAGTTGGCATCCCAGTTCTGCTACTGCTGTTGGCAGAGAATGTGGGGGACCACACTAGACTTAGGGCTTGACAGCAGCAAGGTCACAATGGGCTGGTAAATATTCATTGTTATGGTAGTGGTAAATGAAAGAGTAATGTAAGTAACATTTAACGGCTGAAGGCCTTGCGATACATTGTAAACTGTTTCAGCTAAAGTCCAGTGATACAGCATTTCAATTTGTACCTCTGCCAGATTGCTTGATTTTGTAGAGCTAGCAGGTTGGCAGGTGCTGAAAAAAGGTGTCTTTGAACATGTTTAATGCTGGCATGGCGGTAAGAGTGACCCGAAGATAATAGGACCTTGTGGATGATGCTCAGTGGTTTGAGGTGGATTCCTTTTTCAATCAATGCCAGAAGAGGGCTTCAAAAGAAGGTGAAATAAGAGGCCTGATGTTTTGGGAGAAGATCTTTCTAGCAGCTTTATTTTGAAGAGGTTGTCGTGATGTGTGGGGCCCTTGTTGAGGTCCAATGTGTTGAAATAATCTAACCGAGACTCATGAAGGGTTTGGAATTAACTACATTCTCTGAAGCATTTTCAGAAAGTGACTAACTTTCTTGAGGACATGAAGTTGAAATGAGTCTTGGATGTGAGTTTGTTTGTGGGATGGAGACCTGGTCATCCGAGATAATGCAGAATGTGTAAGCATTAAGGAATGGAGTTAGGAGGGAAATCCAGGGGTGGGGGGCAAGCGGAATAGGTCACAATGGTAAAAAATTATTTCTGTTTTATCAGCATTCCTGCAGAGGTTGTTGGAAATTATCCAAAGAATTAGCAGGCAAAGGGAGGACTTTTCTTCCAGGTTGAGTGCCCTGCTTGCTCGAGCTCCCCTCCCCCGAAAAAGTTTGGGAAAATCATGTTACTTAGCCTCTTCCATATCTTATTCTCCTCCATCTTCCTATCTGTTCATATTCTCCCTGGGTAATGCATGTTGCTGCTGCCTTCACCCCCACTTTGTCTAAAGGTCTGCTTTTATATGTGCAGCTTTCATAATTGGGACCTGGGGCATCAGAACTGCTGACACTTTGGTGACATGATGCCATGAGCTGTGAGCCCTTCATCAAATGCCTTTCCTTCACAATATACATATATGGGTCAACCTGTACGTTTAGTGGCTGAACTGCGCAGTCCCCAGCCCATATTAATTATTTGCAGGGAGAGAAGGCAGCTGGGTTCAGAGAACAGGCAAGGGTTGATAAGTAACCCCAAGGTCTACATTTCCTTTCAAACTCCTCTTACTCGGTTTTGACTTTCTTCAATGTTTTGGGAATTGGAATTGGGTGAATTTCCTTGTGTGGAAGCAGCTTAGATATTTATATTTATATTTATAGCAGCCACATTGTTTTTTAATTATATTTAAATTGTATGTAGTTATCCACAACAAGGCTCTACAACAGACATAATTTGGTTCACTGGGGTTTGTTGGCCTGTGATAAAATGTCTTTTTAGATTTTTGAGACCCTAGAACTTACATCTTGGAATTTTAAATGTTTTTTTATGTATTAAAGAATGTTTCAGGTGTTAATGTGTTTCCAAATGGGGCCCACACCAAAATATCATTGAAATTAAAAGAATTCCATATTGTACGTAATCAGAATGGTATAATTTGTAGTTAGCTTGTCTAAAAGGCCATTAATTTAAGCCAATGATCTGTAAATGCTAATGGTTTGTCCCTGTAGAAAATGTCAACTTCCCTGGAGTCCTGGGCAGTTTGTTGAGTGCAGTTCCAGCTATGAGTGCAGCATAAAGGAGTCATGCAGATCTGCATTCCAGCCCCAGAGTATGATGCCACAATGGTGATTGTAGTCATGTGATGTAGTGTTTGCTGGATAATGCTGAAGGCCAGCCAAGACCCAAACCAAAGGTATCTGGAAGGAAAGGTAATGGAGCAACTAAGAATATATAAAATCATAAGATTTTACATTGTTTTGGTTTTTGTGCACTCTACCGAAACAATGTTCTTGGAATTGCCCAGTAGCTGAGTGTCAAAGGGCGCAGTCCCCCCAGTTACCACCCTTTGTTAGCAGAGAAAAGGGGTTAATTTGGGGTTTCGATTTCAGTCAATTGTGGATGTCCACCCATAGTATTATTACAAATGGAGCCAGAATGTATTTCTTTGGTTCTCAATTTAAGCATGTAACTATGATAACGTATCATGTGAAGTGGCGGGGGAGGTTGTAAAGCTGCTGGAAGACCTCAAGAATCACTGAAGCCTATACAAATACATTTTGGCTATAGGTGAATGATAAAGTAGAATGAAGATCAGTGTTGGGAGGCAGATCCAGCTTAGCACTTTCATATATGGATGCAGTGCAGGATATGAAAATGGGTGAATCGTAAACATTTATTACCCATCAACCTCAGGTTGGAAACAATGTGTGGAGATTTCTAACAGCTTGTTCTTTTCCAAACAGTCACACAAATCTGAAGTCATTTTTAGAAGATTTGAGTGCTCGGGAGAGTGACCAGAAGCTGTATGGTAGGCCAGTCTCCATGGTGGACCATTTATTGCATTATTAAGTATTTGGGTGGGCATGGTTGAGAAAGCTGTGGGGAATCGGTTTCCAAAATGTACTCCTGTGTGAAATGACTCAATGATTTCTGATTTGTAGAAGACTCATCCAAAATGTCTGCAGCAGTGATGAGATCCTAATTGTTGCATAACCTTTAGCTAATGGAGTCAGCATTTTAGTTTGGAGGCAGTGCACTTGCACACTACTCACATATGGTAACATCACCGAAATCCAGTTGCTAGTTTATGCATAATTTGTGTCTTGCTGAAGAACATAAAACAGTGTTGTAGTGGGACTCTTTTTGCTCCAATGTTTTATTCTATGGGGTGAAATATTATTATCACCAATCTGTAAAACACAATGACACGTTAATTAAGGATGGTGTCCATGTACATGCTAATTTTGGTTCTTCTCCCTTATAATGGGGTTCATTGTTATGTTTTTGGGACAGACATCAAAGTCTTCACAGGGGTGATGCTGAATATGGTCTCCCAGTCCATGTGGGGTGGATAGGTGAGTGAAACTGAGCTCTCACCCTCTGGCTTGCTCTAGAATTTAGAGTCTAGAGTGAAAGTGTTATGGGTATGCAATACAAACATGATAAAGCTAACTACTGATGTTATACGTTCTTTCCTATGGTATTGAGGACACACCAGCGAGCTCCTCATGCCAGTTAGTGCTTCTTCTACATGCATGATGCAGAGGGCTTTAGGCAAAAAAAGACATCACTCAAACTTGAGGGGGCCTAGGGTGCAACATATACTTGGTTTACTTTACCCACAAAGGAGTATGGTGTGAAAGCTGTATGGATTGAAATCAAAAGCAAGCATGAGCATCGAAAGGGAGACGGCAGGGTTTCAATCTCGAATGTACGTATTTCAAACAGTTGGAGGGCCCAAGGAGATAAAGGCGCCAAGGCACGAAAGAATGATGTCAAAAGGATGAAGTGGCAATAAGAAACAGCAGATGGGGCAAAGGGGTGGATCAACTCACCTCTCCACGTTTTCACCAGGATCATGTTGTTCACAGTGGCCCTGGAGTTTGGCTGGTGACTTGTTTTTTTAAAATCCATCCTGATTGCTTGCAGGAAGAGCATGAAACACCTCAGAGTGCATTATCTCTCTTGTCCTCTTCATTCTCTCGAAAGAACACTATGTAGGTGTCTTGTGGAGAGGGGCACCGAAAGGAGCAACTACAATTCCATCAGCATGCAGAGGGGCAATATGTGGGTTTATGGACAGCAAACATTGACTGACTGAAATCCTTTCAACTCTACCCTCACATTTGGCAGTCTTAAGTTTGCTATCCGCAGCTGGTGGAATGCACCCATATGCACTGTGCCCACAGGGTTGCTAGCCCATTGTGCCTCATGTTAGGTCACCCTGATGGGACTCATCAAATGTCATGCTATTTGAATGGTCAATCGGTTAAGTGAGTCATTATTAAAATGGGCCTATGTTTTTCATTTCACACAGGAACCAATCCTTACATTGAAATACAGGTAATGTATTACCGTAAGAACACTGAGGTTGCATTTACAGAACACCCACTGCAATACAGTCCAATACTAGGCCCTGTTGCTCTTCACATTTTCATTTCACTTAAAGATTGTTTACTTCTACATGTTCCCCATGCTTCCTATAATATACAGATGGAAGGAAGCCAACAGCTCAGATGATTTCCTGGACCGCACTGTCTGCTCTTGTGGTCTCGCACATTGATGGGGGAATTGCATTCCTGAAGGGGCACTCAGCTGCTCACTTGGCTCTCCTAAAATTAGTCCACCATCCTGCAGCACATCTCAAGTGCATGGAAACTTGACAGAATCATCTGCGCCCTATGCAAACTACATTGGCTTCCTTTCCAGGATACTGTTCAAGACTGCATGTATCATCTAGAAAACAGTCGTGAGTAGCACACCAGCATAACTGGCGGCTAAGCTCTAACTATCTGGTGGCACACCTCACGCAGCAAAGTGACCAACCCGCTTGAATCACAACTCTTCCTCAAAGAGATGGCCTGCTAAAAATCTTGTCACGCACCTACCCTCTGGAACTCAATCCCATTATTGGTTCGGCATGCACTAACAATTCTGCAATTTTGTAAATCTCTCAAAAGGGCTTTTTCAACAACACTTGACCAAGGACTCATCTCAAAGGAGGCACATACCAATGTACATACCTCAACTCACAGTACTGAGTTACTGTAAAAGATTCCAATGCTCTCGAACTAGGTCTGCGCTCTAAGCAAGAAAATAAAATAAAATTCTACCCGTGAAGGAGTAGTGCGTGAAGGATGCACGGACCGGAAATTAACAGCGAGTAGGAGGGGCAAAAAGGAGATGACTGGGCTTTCATCTTGGGGACCATCTATATGGGTGCGGGAACGCTGATCTAGTAAGACCGACGTGGCACTAAGAAGCTGTCAGGTGGGGCGGGGGGGCGTGAAGCAACTCAGCTCTCTGGTTTTCACTGGGGTCACATTGTCAATACGTGGCCTGGTTTTGGGCTAACATCTTGTTTTTCCAAATCTGTAGTGCTGGCAGCATGAACACAAGAAACCACTTGGAAGGCAGTCTCGCTCTCTGGAGAGGACATAGTGCAGGCTTCATTCTGGTTGCCAGGGGCACAAAGGGGCATCTCAGGTCCAGTGGGCTGACAGGAGGAGCATGACAAAGACCTTGGAGGGAAATCTCACTCTTGTTCTCTTCATCCCCTGGAGAGGACAGAGTGCAGGGTTCTCCCTCATAGAGAGCGGCACCAAAAGTGCACCTCTTAATCCCTTAAGCACACTGAGGAGCAAAATGTGGGTTTAAGGCCCAGAACAGGTCTTGTTGTAAGCTGAATAGGACTTCTATGTCCAGCAGAACTTGACAAACCAATATTCCCTTTGCTTTCCCCACCATATGTGACAGAGTGATTGCCTGTTTGGACATGAGTCCAAACTGATGGGACACATCCAAACAAGCCATTTGGTGAAGTGATCAATCAGGTGAGTCATTATTAAAATGGTGCTTTGTTTACATGTTTATTTTTCTCACACCAGCCAATGCTTACATTAACACAGAGTTAATGTATTACAGTTAGAACACTGTGATGGTACGCTTACTGAAAACTCACCATAATACAGTTCCGAATTAAGCGCCTTTGTCCTTTACATTTTCAGTTCACATATAGACATTTACTTCCACATAAAACACAGGTAATGTATTACAGTTAGAACACTGTGAGGATACATTTACAGAATAACCACACTAACGCAGTTCCAAATTAAGCACGATTGCTCTTTAGATTTTCATTTCACATATACAGTTTTTTCTTCCATACGTTCCCTTTGTTTCCTATGCCATAAACATGGAAGGCAACAGCCCCGGGAAGTGCTTCCTTGGTATTTTGAATGTTTTCTACATGGTGGCTGATGCAAAGGATTTTGCATTTGCAGACTTAAGACTTGGCCAGGGTGCAGCAGGTTTTCATTTTACCCTAACCACCAAGGAGCACAGCTGAGATGGGCTGTGTGAACTGGAATTAAAAACAAACAGGAGGGGCAAGATGGAGATGACCGTGCTTCAGTATCAGATGTACTTATTTATTCCAACCTGTTGCAGTGCCTGAGAAAATGAGGGGAAACCAGGCCCATGATGGATACTGCTATGTCGGGTGCGTGAACGCTAATGCAGAAAGAGTGATGTTGCACAAAGAAGAACGGCAGATGGGGCAAAGGGATGAAGCAGCTCACTGCCACAGATTTATGCCAGGGTCACCTGGAATTGGACTAACATGCTGTTTTTTCAAATCTGGCAAATCTGGCGTGATGGCAGGAAGAACGAGGGAAACATCTGAGAGGGCTATCTCTCTTGCCCTCATCCCCTAGAGAGGACTCCGCGCAAGCTTCTCCCTGCTGGTGAGCGGCACCAGAAGGGCACCCCCTCCAAATCACAGCACCTCAAGGAGAAAAATGTGGGTTTAACACTTGACCAGGCCTTGTAAACAGAACAGGACTACTATGGACAGAAGTCCTTGACAGACCATAATACCTTAAACTCTTCACTCACATTTGGATTGCGGGGCTAAACATTTTTATCTGCAACCAATGAGCAGCAAAATATGTACTTTCCCGAGAGGTGACAGCCTGTTTGGACACGTTTACCTCATGTACAGTCCGCCTGGTAGACACATCTAAAGTCAAGTTTTCAAGCAGGGGAGTCTTTTTTAAAGGGTTGGCTTTGTTATTAAAGCACATGTAATATGTTAGAACATTGAGGTAGATGTAAGGAAAACCCTAATACAGTTCCAAATTAATTACCATTGCCGTTAATATTTTCATTTTACATATGAACGTTTTTACTCCTACATAAAAACACAGGGAATGTATTAAGATAGAACACAGAGTACATTTACAGAAAAGACATCCTAATGTATTTCGAAATTATGCACAGCTGCCCTATACATTTTCATTTCACATATAAAGGTGTTTTAATCGACATTTTTAATCCCACACAAAACACAGGTCATGTACTACAGTAAGAACACTGCAAGGGTACATTTGCAGAAAACGCCCACTAATACAGTTCCAAATTAAGCACCATTGCCATTTACCTTTTCATTTCACATATAATAATGTTTTACTCTGGCGCAAAACACAGGTAATGTATTACAGTTAGAACACTGTGAGAGTACATTTACAGAACCCCCACCCCCCAAAAAAAGTTTGATATGTCGTGTTTCTAGGCACGAATTGTGATTGCCCTTTATATTTTAATTTGACATGTTCACATAATCCCACTACTTCCTGGATGATACACATGGCAGCTAACAGCGCAGGGAAGACCTTTGTATTTTTCTATATGGTGGCTGACGCAAAGTGCTTGCAGCAAAATTGGACACTGAGACTTAAGATGAGGTGGAGCGGGTACTTTTACCTCATGTGACGTTGCGCGAGTGGGAAGGCTGCGTGGACTAGAATAAACCTCAAGAAGATGGATAAGAGGAAGACAGGTCTTCAAGCTCATATTTCCTCATTTACTCCAACCTGGTGCAGTACTAGAGGCCATGCGTCAACCTAGGCACTAGATTGGCACTTCTATGTAGCCACATGAAAGCTGATGCAAAAAGATTGACATGGCACTAAACAGTGGCAGATGGGCAAAAGGGCCTCACCTCCCTGGTTTTCAACTAGGGTTGCGAGGTCGGCATTGGCCCTGGGTTTGGGCTCACATATTGTATTTTCTGTAATCAAGAGCGCTGGCACCAGTGACGTCTATATTTTCTATTCACATTTATGTCTACACATGTCTGGGTTTTTACATTATATCAGATGGGTTGACATTTTAATTTTAATGTGCTGAGGATCCAAGGCCCCCTTAACATTAAGTAGGGCTCCACCCAGATATATGCATACTCTGGGCACCGGGGCTGTGGCATGTAGCTGTTCTCGCCATGGTGTTTTTTATGCGAGGCAAGGTGTGGGACCTGGTGTCAGAGACCTCAACAGCCTCCCTTTGTTCCATGCTAACCTTAAAAACATGCAAAGGGAGAGAGACACCTGCCAGTGACAAGCTGTGCCCCTTTCCGCATTCCCTCATCTTGGAAGCAAGTTCCATGCTTTTTATGGCAGCCTGACTCTCAAGATAGCTTGGTTGAAGCCTCTGGAAGAAAAGGGGAGAGCCCTCACCAAAAGTCTGGGCTTGGCATTGACAGCAGGTCTTTCAAGTAAGTTGTCCTGGAGCTGCTTTCTTTTATCTGGGCCCTTATGCCTTATTTATTGTAAATATAATTTTGTTAACATTTTTGCAACTTAGACGTCAAGTATTGATATTTCCCATAACTCCATTCAGGTGTTGTATTAGGCTGCCAGCCCAGAGATAGGGAGGATAGGACGATAGACATTCCACAGAGAAATACACATGGGGATTTCTTTCTAAGTCTATTTGTCTGTTTTATAACTTTGACAACCTCAGTTCAAAGAGACCACAATGAAAGTAGTATTTCAAATACAAATAAATTCCTGTTGAACTGTACCCTTGAGGTACAGCTCTCTATGTTTGAACAACTTTGTTTTAAGACACATTTACAGACTTCGATTAGAGGGTCTCCAATTATATATGATTTCCAAATAATCCCATTGGAGATATATCAACTTGCAAATGTCTTGAGTCACCATCTCTGGACCCCAGAACCTGAATTTTGCCCAGTGGGTCTGAATATCAGTAAATTGGAGGGTCAGATTGACACCCACAGAAGCACAATTCTCAAAGCTGCCTCACCCTTTATCCTAATCACTTAGGTCCACACATCCTGCACTCCCCACCCTACCTGATACTCTGTGATCTGCTCCCCATTGTCTCCTCCCCTAGTTGCTTGTAGATCCCTTGCTACCAATTGTCCACCCTTACCCTCCCCGATTTCACTGTGTGTTTTCTCCTATGATTGTCAAGTGTTGCATTGCTTCTTGAAGCTAGGTCTGTGCTCAATAAATATCCTAATATTAATGATAAAATCCCCAGCTAAGCCTGTGTAAGTATATGTAAGTGGATTCAAAAGGCTCAGACTTCAAATTCACAACTCGGAACCTATATTTCTGTATTGTTCAAGCCAGAGGTTGCTTCATCATTAGAAAAATGAAATATGTATCCACTTGGTACTTGAGATTAGACTGGCAGTCCAAACACTGGAGCATAGCTGCTAGGATATCAAGGACGCAGACTGGAGATGGATGGCAATGCTCTCCTCTGTGACCAAGTGTACAGATTCATGCACATGGCACAGTGGTACGGGGCAGTTCAACTTGTTTAATCCTAGATAGTGATGGATTGACATGTCAAGTTAAAGAACAAATGACAACATACATATATGAATACCTATATTTTAAAATCACAACGCACAAAACAGACAGGGAAAGAGTGAATAGATAGTTTCCAGAATGCTGTTTCATGTTATCCTGAAATGAGAAGCACTGCTTTACAGCCTAGAAGTAAAAGTGAAATTGATTTCACTATTCACATGCACTCCATGTGCTAAATAGTACTGCAGCTAATGAAGCAGCTGCAAATGAGATTTCAAGGAGTAACCTGTTACTAGATCATACCTTATTTGTTAGGTAGTTTTAACTTTTCAATGACAAACGAAGTACCTTTGCCTAGGCAGGCGCTTAGAAGACTGAACATTTAAAAGCATGGCTACAAACAGACCTGTGAACTCCTTCAAGGATGAACAATCAGGAAGCTTTTAAGCTTTATAGACTCCTATTATGTAGAATAAGTGCATTAGTACCGACTGACTCTATATTACAGACTAATTTTGAGATGCTCAGTCGCTAGAGAGACAAAGAAAACCCAATTTAGTAAGAAGAACCAAACCCAGATACCTGGAATCATTATGCCCTTAAGCAAAATGAGGTGTAAAGACCACTTGAAATAGCCACTTCCAGGAATGAAATAACCCCACTAGTTTGATGGATGGCAAATCATGACACTAGCAAAATTCTTAGAGGCAAAATCCCAAGACAATACTTTCCTAAAACTTGTAGGATGTTCTAACTAAGTGATATAGCCCATAAAGGTACCACCCCTGCAAGAAAGCATACATTCTATTACTGAGGAGGAGCCAGTGAATGTTCATTGTTAACTGAAGACTAATTTAAAGTCAGTTTAGTATACAGGGGCCCAGGATAATCTATGTACCTGGCACTTGATTCCATATTGTAAAATAAAGCTATCTCGGGAGGATAGTTCAGCGGCAACGTGCGTGCCTTGGAAGCAAGACGGCACGAAGCAACAGGTTCGATCCCCTGCTTAGAAACTTCTGGATGTTTAAGGGCGTTATTTCTAGGACAAGGATTAGTCCAGTCCAGCTGCGACTATGCTTCTCCTTATGATTGGTAAGTCTTTCTTGAACTCTTGTGATGCTGTTCATTCCGTTTAATGTCTTTATATGTTGCTCCTATTTATGCCCGCAGTAATGTCTCTCTTCTATTTTCTTCCCTTAGATGGAAATGCGGCCTCAATGCAGCTGTGAGATGCGAGACGCGGCCGGATGGAAGATGGATGCTACCGCAATGTTCGACAGCAGGTAAGTGATGGTTTAAGGAAAAGCACGAAGTATAGTGAAGCGCAACCTTAAACTGACTGTTTTTTCGATGTCTATCTAACCTTGTCTTCTGTTTTTCCTTGCAGGCGCTGCTGTCGACAATGGAGCGTGTTGCGTTGCGGTGCCAAGATGAAGATTTCGGCATTCCAGAAAGTGTAAAGATGAATACGTGGTTCGCCGAAGAGATGTACAGGTAAGAACAGCTTCCCCCAGTTGGTAAGTATGCTGACAGGAAGCAGGATGTCCAGGAAGCAGGATCCCCAAAGGCAAGTCTGACCTCAGGTGACGGCGAGCGCCATGCTGCTTGCAAGTGCAGAATAACGCGAAGCGTCTGTCTTGAGGATCGGGGCTAGCTTATATAGCTGAGATTGTGGGCACGCCCATTAGGGCCGGCTTACCAGCCACACCCTGCCACTCCTAGAGAGTGAGTAGGTGCAAAGGCAATACATTAGCAGCCACACCCAAGAATACACTTGGGACTGCTTAATGGATGGAATGTTCAAGGTTAATGCATCCTGCTTAATGGATGGAATGTTCAAGGTTAATGCTTCTGAATTGCTATGTCCATAATGAAAGCTTTTTGGTGTTAAATGGATGTTCTTGTTTACTTTTGTTCAGGAGCCTGGCGCCAAAGGCACCAGGACAGTGTCCACCCGGGTCTCCTGTGCATGCGACCCCTGCATGCCTGTGCCCCTGACTTCATGACCATGACAACACTCCCCCTCAAGGCCCCTCCCAAGAGTGGTTCTCCTCCTGGTCCTGGTTTGGTGTGATTATTGCAATGGAACTGTCTGATTAAACGCAAAGCATGGCTGTGTTCACTGGGTTACCAAGTTCAGTCTTGAGGTCCGTAACCTTTCCAGTCAATTAGGTAATACAATTTTGATCAGACCACCTTGGAGTCCAGGATGGATTTGATTTCATATTCTGGTTCTCCATCTATTACTTTGGGCTCTGGCGGAGAAATAAGCCGTGTATTGGATTTCATGGGTTTGAGGAGAGAGACCTGAAATATGGGGTGAATTTGCATGTGAGATGCTAACTCCAATTTCATGGCGACAGGATTGATTATGGACTTTATAGTATAGGGGCCCAGGTATCTTGGGCAGAAAGCTCTTGCCCCCTTCAGGGGAATATATTTGGATGCTAACCACACCTTTTCTCCAGTCTGGTAGGTGGGAGCATCCTCCCGATGTCAATCAGCAAACAGTTTTTGTCTTTCCTTACCCTTGGTCAGATGCTCTGTCGCCTCCTTAAGAGCATGAGTGATGGTTTTAAGCAAGTGTTTTTATGGCTGGCATTTCCAGGGTATCGGGTGGATCAAACACTGATGTCCTCGATTTCTTCTGTGCACAGTGTAGAATGGAGTTTGCCCTGTGCTTGTGTGAGCAGAGTTCTTGTATGCCTACTCAGCTATCCAGAATATATTTTTCCAAGAATCCTCAGACTGTTGCAACATACACCTGAGATATTGCTCTAAAGTTTTGTTGGTTCGTTCAGTTTGCCCATCAGTTTGAGGGTGATGGCTTGTGGACAACCGGAGATCGATTTTGGCAATCGTACAACACTTTCTCCAAAAGGCAGAAACAAATTGAGTTCTGCGATCAGATACTAATATTGATGGAAATCCATGCAGTCGAACAATTTGCTCTAGGAACACAGAAGCGAGAGTTGATGCAGTTGGGAGTCCCTTCAGAGGGGTGAAATGGGCCATTTTGGAGAATAAATCCACAACGACTAATGGTTGTTGTATCCATTGCATGGTGGAAGATCCATGATGAAGTCCATCGACAGGGTATGCCAAGGTGCTGGCGGTTCTGTTAGGGGATGTAGTAAGCCAGCTGGGTTCTTTTTCTGAGACTTGTGCTGTGCACAGACACCTCAGGTTTCAATAAATTGGGCAATGTCTTTTCGCCAGGTTGGCCACCAGTAGTTTTGTTTTACCTTAGCCTGAGTTTTGGCTATTCCTGGGTGTCCTTCCAGTAATGAATCATGGTCATTTGTGATGATTTGCTTTTGCAGTTCTTGGTCTTGGACATATAATTGTCCTTGGAAATACGGTAGATTGTCTTTGATGGTGTACTGGTCACCTTTTAACAGCCATTCCTGTCTTTGATGGTGGACTGGTCACCTTTTAACAGCCATTCCTGTTGTGTTGATTGATGTATCATGGATTGCAAACTGGTTCGTTGGTCATCCACACACGTGGTGGCAGCTATTCTGGTTTGAATCCTTTCCTCAGGAATTATGGCCACGGGGTCGGATGCTGTAAAAGCCTCTTTTTCTTCACTCATGCGTGATAGAGCGTCTGCTTTCCCATTGCGTACTCCAGGTCTACAAGTGATAATAAAATCATATTCCGCGAGAAAGAGAGCCCAGCAAAGTTGACACGAGGATTGTGCTTTGGCGGTTTTCAAGTATTGCAAGTTACGGTGGTCCATGATGACAGTGTCTGTATGAATCGCCATAAGAAGGTAATGTCACCAGGCCTTCAATGCTGCTTTAATCGCCAGTAATTCCTTATCTGTGATTCAGGGTTCAACTCGGGGGCTGAAAATTTGCAGGACCAGAATGCGACGGGGTGTAGTTGTTCTGTTTCAGGGTCTCATTGTAACAATACTGTTCGCATTGCTATATTTGAAGCATCTTTCTCAACTATGTAAGGTAGGTCTGGTTGTGGGTGTCGAAGGACTGGTGCTGTAGTGAATGATAGTTTCAACTTCTGGAAGGCTTCTTCAGCTTCTGTCGACCAATAGAACTTTTGATTTTTCTTTAACAAGGAGGTAATTGGATGTACAATTTGTGAAAACCCAGGTATAAACCAACGGTAAAAGTTGGCGAATCCAAGCATGCTTTGCACTCCTTTCGTGGATGTTGGTGAGGGCCATTGGAGGATTGCATCCACCTTTCGTGTATCCATATGTACGCCTTGTGGTGTGAGCATGAAACCAAGAAACTCGACCTCAGTTACATGGAAAAAATATTTTTCCAACTTGGCATACAATTGGTGTTGTCCAAGCTTCTCTAAGAGTGCCCGGACATGGCCTACATGTTCTTCCATGGAATTTGAGTAGATAAGAATGTTGTCAATGTATACAAGAGCGCAAACGTCCAATAGTTCACGGAGTACATAATTCATAAAGAATTGGAACGCCGCAGGGGCATTGCATAGCCCGAAGGGCATGACCTGGTATTCAAAGAGGTCGTACTTCGTGCGGAAGGCCGTTTTCCACTTGTCTCCCTCTTTTATTCTTACAAGATGGTATGCTCCTCTTAAATCCAGTTTTGTGTAGATTTGAGCATGTTTCACTTGGTCCAGGAGCTCTGGTGTAGAATGGAGTTTGCCCTGTGCTTGTGTGAACTGAGTTGCTTTATGCATACTCAGCTATACAGAGTATATTTTTCCAAGAATCCTCGGACAGTTGCAACATACACCTGAAATATTGTTCTAAAGTTTGGTTGGTTCGTTCAGTTTGCCCATCAGTTTGAGGGTGATGGCTTGTGGACAACCGGAGATCGATTTTGGCAATCGTACAACACTTTCTCCAAAAGGCAGAAACAAATTGAGTTCCGCGATCAGATACTAATATTGATGGAAATCCATGCAATCGAACAATTTGCTCTAGGAATACAGAAGCGAGTGTTGACGCAGTTGGGAGTCCTTAAAGGAGATCTATTTTTTACTGTGATCTGATTGATGGCTCTATAGTCGATGCAAGTTCGTAAGTCCCCCTCCTTTTTAGGCACGAAGAATAAGGGCGAAGAGGCAGGTGACTTGGACGGGCGAATGAAAGCGTTCGCCAGGTACTGATTCAGGTAAGTTCTAAGATGCTGATTTTCCTGTTCTGTCAGAGTGTAAATTTGCTGCAAGGGATCTGGGCTCTGGGTACAAGATCTATTTGACAATCGTAAGGTCTGTGCGGGGGCAGCACGTTGGCTTGCTCTTTTTTGAAGATATCCTGGTATTCAAGCAGTAAGGAGCTGATGAGTCCTAACACGATTCCTTTCTTCGGTTTCAGATTAGTGTAATCTTTTTTGTAACATGTGTCGGCACAATCATGAGGAAATGTCAGAACTCATTTTCGCCACTCGATCCTAGGATTGTGGGTCTCCAGCCAGGGCATTCCCAATATCATCTGGAACTGAGGAGCACCAATGAGATCGAAAGTACTGTCCTCTTGATACCCGTTCTGACACATAAGCTTGAATTTCTCAGTGTATTATGTCACCGGGCCGGATGATAGCTGAGAACCATCCACATCAGTGACTTTTTCCGATTTCTGCTTCTGTCGGAGAGGAAGGCCTATTCGGAGAGCCAAATCTTGGTCAATGTAGTTACCCACAGCTCCACAATCAATATATGCCTCCAAGGCATGTATTTTTGATGGTGGCTTGTGATTCACCCAAAGCCCTGGAAGGACTAGATGTGAGGTCTGTACGGATTCCTTTTTCATGCTCGACAAGCGGACCCCTACACTTACCGGGCATTGGCGTTTCCCGAGTTCTGTTCTTCTTCTTCATCAGTTTTGTCTGTTGCCCGAACCGTTTTCTTGGGTGGTTTTACCGGGCAGTCACAGAGTACGTGACCTGCTTGTCCACAATATAAGCAAAGCTATTGTTGTCTTCTTTTTTTCCCTTTCTGCTTTGGTAAGGGAACTTTGTAATCCACCAATTTGCATTGGCTCAGACCGTTCATGTGGTTTAGTCTGATTCTCTCACGGTCGTATGTAAACTGACCATCCCTCTGATCTAGCTCGATCCATTTTCCGATTTTGCAACCTATGATCGAGTTGCACCGTCAGGTCAATGTAGTCCGCACACCTCTCAGAGGGATTCACCACTTGCGCCAACACATCCTTATGTTCTCCACGTAACCCTCGGTAAAAGAGTGTAGTCCTCTTCTCTTCTGGCCAGTTGGTCTGGGCTATGAGACGATTGAAGGTTGCAATATAGGTTAATAGATCTTGACTCCCTTGTCTGAGTGACAACAACTCGTTGTCCAGAGCTTGTCCTTGAGTATGACGGGAAAACAATTTCTCCATCTCATGTTGGAAATTCCCAAAGTTCCTTAGTAAAGGGTCATCTTGATTTACCAGAGGTATAGACCAGTCCGCCGCACTACCTCCTAAATATGAGAGTACAAATGCCACTTTGGCTTGGTCATTAGGAAAGGCTCCTGGTCTGCACAAGAAATCAAGGCGACATTGGTTCATAAATACAGCAAACTTGTTTGGGTCGCCGATGAAGCGTTCAGGAGGGGCTAGAGGCACTGCTCCTGGAAGAACCACCTGAACCGGTGTTGATTGTTGTGGTGTGGAAGAATGGGTCACTCCAGGCAGTGGAACCTGTCCTGCTTGTGCTTATAGCATTTGTCTTGCCAATTTGTCAGTTCTTTCTCGAGTTACAATAAGATCCCTCCGTAATGCATTGGTTTCCTGTCTTGAAGCATGCACTTCAGCCCGTAATTCCCCTAGTAAGAGGGCTAACTGATCTGTTTCTGAAGTTTCCATAACGCCCAGGCAGAGAGTATTAGAGGCTTCTCGTTCTGTTACGCTCACCTGGTCTCTGGGGAGGCATTGGGGCACGGTTGTAGCCCTCCCTGAACTAGAATCACCCCCTTCAGGCCTCTCCGTCAGTTGAAAAGCTGTGAGCAGTGATACATGGTGCTACTTGTCCTGCATGGAGATAACAGTGTGTGAGTGCGGTAATCTGTGATTGTTGTACCTCTCGAACCCTTCACCCCAAAGTACGGTTTCTGTGAGCATACCCCGGCCCATAACGCTCACCTGTGAATTATGGAAGATAAGCTCTCCGTCCTGCTACTTCAGCAGGGGCGCGTCGAATGGGATCTAGTTCCTTCACTGATCCTCGATAATGATTAGTCCATTCCAGCTGTGACTATGCTTCTTATGATTGGTAAGTCTTTCTTGAGCTCTTGTGATGCTGTTCGTTCTGTTTAATGTCTTTATATGTTGCTCCTATTTATGCCCGCAATAATGTCTCTCTACTGTTTTCTTCCCTTAGATGGAAATGCCGCCTCAATGCAGCTGTGAGATGTGAGACGCGGCTGGGTGGAAGATGGATGCTACCGCAATGTTTGACAGCAGGTAAGTGATGGTTTAAGGAAAAGCGCAAAGTATGGCGAAGTGCAACCTTAAACTGACTGTTTTTTCGATGTCTAACCTTGTCTTTGGTTTTTCCTTGCAGCCTCTGCTGTCGACGATGGAGGTAAGAACAGCTTCCCCCAGTTGGTAAGAATGCTGGCAGGAAGCAGGATGTCCAGGAAGCAGGATCCCCAAAGGCAAGTCTGACCTCAGGCGACGGGGAGCGCCACGCTGCTTACAAGTGCAGAATAACACAAAGCGTCTGTCTTGAGGATCGGGGCAGCTTATGTAGCTGAGATCTTGGGTATGCCCATTAGGGCCGGCTTACCAGCCACACCCTGCCAATCCTAGAGAGTGAGCAGGTGCGAAGGCAATCCATTAGCAGCCACACCCAAGAATACACTTGGCTGCTTAATGGATGGAATGTTCAAGGTTAATACATCTGAAGTGCTATGTCCATAATTAAAGCTTTTTGGTGTTAAATGGATGTTCTTGTTTACTTTTGTTCATGACTCGATGAAGAACTTAGTTAGCCTGGTGATCACCCATCAGTAAAGTGATGTCACCCTCCGATGCTGAGGTCATTTCGTTCAGCATATATACGTGAACCTTTGGGGTGCAATCTGTAGAGGGCGACTGAGATCTTTCGGTCACTTGCCTGATGTGTCTCATAAGGTCTCTCCTTGCACCTGCATCTCTCCCTGAAGCATTGCTGCGTGTGCCGGACTACATCTATATGGCATGGAGTTGTACCCCTTTGAACGTCTGAGATGAAAATTGCAGACAACCGCCAAATGGTTCTCTCTACCACACTTGGCACAAGCTTGCCCAAGGCAGGGCATTTCACACCTTCCTGATGAGGGAATTGAAGGCCACACTGGTAGCATCTTTTGGATGAAGGGGACCCTCTGGGTGCGCTGTTTCTTGTAGGCCTGACTGGAGCTGGAGCTGCTGACAAGACCTGATATGCTTGTTCTCATCTTGGAGTCTTGATGGTTTCAATTTGCGAGGCGCCAGGACAGTGTCCACCCAGGTCTCTTGTGCATGCAACCCCTGCATGTCTGTGCCCCTGACTTCATGACCATGACAGACCGGCATTAAGCAATATCCAATAACATCATGTCCCAAGGAAGAGCACAGAACCTCAAACTCTTACAACCGGCCTGTTTCTGACCATAATAGCATTAATGGCTTCAGATCCTTAGACAACTAAGGACTTTACTTTCTACTTTGCCTTTTTAACTTTTTCTTCAATGGAGATTCTTTTTCTCTGGTCCAACATCCCTGTGTGCGTAAAATAAATACCTCACTCCTCTTACTAAATGTAGTTCATATTTGTTCTTCCAGTTGATTTGTTATTTACATTTCCTACCTGTTATTAGCCTGTATTTTCTAATTGTATTTAATATTGCCCAACCAAATTCTTTCGTAATGTTTGTTGTCCGGTCAGATAGCACAGCGTGTAGAGCGCTCACTTTGACATCTGTGTGCAGAGCCTGCTAACGCAGGTTCGAATCCCGGCAGGGCCAAACTCAGTCTTTCATCCTTCCGAGGTCGATAAATGAGTACCACACACTGTGGGTAAGCAGCGCTCAGATGCCTGAGGGTCCGTAGCACTATATAAATGCTAAATTATTATTATTACTCGTAGCTTTCGTGAATATTATTATTAATTATTATTATTATTATTACTCGTAGTTTTCGTGAACTGCTCCGTCTACTTCCTGATTCTTTTATTATGTCTTTTTGTTTCTGTTGACTTGCAGCCTTTGAAATTCAAAGGTGGTTTTTTAGTATCCAATGCTTCTGTTCCTGCATTGAGGTGTCTGATCTGCCTTTTATGTGGCCATATAATGAGTGTGCCCAGAACAAAACGAAATGTTGCAATTGGATTTTTCATTACAAGCCTTTGAGTATTGGTTCTAATTTCTCATTTTCTCTTTAATCTTTTTGTTTATTTTTATTTGGGATTTCCTCATCAATGTTTACTCCTGTTTTGATCCTTGTACTTGGAGATTACCTAGACTCCATTTTCTTCCTATTACTTTATTTTTCCATATCATTTTGAAAATTTGGAACATTATTTAAATTGCTCACCATTTATTTAAACTTGTATTTATTTCCTTGTATTTGGGGTGGCTGCAGCTCATACCATTATAAGATGAAGGTTACTGAGCAGAGCCCCAGTCCTCCTTTTGTGTCCTTCAGTGATACATCATCAATGGCACTGTACATGTGTTTTGCCAGTGCATGTCTGCACTACACAGGCTGGCTGCTTTAATTTAATTTTATTTACCTTCCTGTTGGCTGTTTGATCTTTATTTTGATTCTTATATTTCTCATTGTTTTTTTAGCTTGTATTTATTTCCTTGTATTTGGGAGTGCCTGGGCCCACATTTACCCAAATGTTTTTTTCCTTGTACTTGGAGGGTGCCTGGACTCCAACGCTCCCCTCCACCTTCACAAAATACAAATATAAGGCTTAACAACTTGTGAAATCTCCATTCATTTCCAGTTCCAGAAGTAATGACATTTCTTTATTCATTAAGTGCTTCAACAAATACCAGTTTTCTATTTTTACTGATTTATTTTACAAATAAATAAAGATGGAAATCACTTGTTTCCTTTCAGCATTTATTTGTAAAACAAAATGCATAGAAGTGGAAATTCATATTTCTTGAGTATCGCTTCAGTTTGTCAATTATGCGTTCCAAGCTAATGGCTTTGCTAAGTAAAACAGTGGAGAGTCTAAAAAGGTGACACAGTTCCTTTTTAAATAGTATTTAAGGTGAAAATGGATCTTGGCTACATGTGCAAGAATCCAGCTCTATGAGCTTCCCACTATAGACACCAAAGCGCTACACTTCTAATTTGAATCATTACGGAAAATCAATAGTTGCAACTTATATACAGAGAACATATAAATGTGGAAAGATATAAAATGACTACAAAATATGGATAAATACAGATGGAAATGTTGGAAAAAAATACAATGAAACCGGGTTCCTCCATTACAAATCTTCCTTTAAGATGAATACCTGGTAAAATTGCTGGACTTTTGAGCAGGAGTTGCCAAGTCGTAATCTTGGGAGGTGTTAGGAAAGATTTCGTAATTGTAGGTAATTTTCCTTCCATGTGGCAACCCCTAAACTTTTTGCTGTTGTTTTTCACCTTGTTCTCGACTTTGCCAGAGAAGTGCAGCCTTCTGCCGCACTCCTCTGGGCTTTCGCTCCTTTCTTACGGGGAAACTGACATGCCCTTAAAACAGTCAGTACCGGGGAACGCTGTTTCCCGTAGTTTCTTTTATCATGTTGCGGCTTTCGTGCAACATGACACGAGAGGGCACTGTAAGCTAAGTTACAGCTCTCTTGGGTCTCTAGCCTTCTACAGGCCCTAGATACTTGTTTAGGATTGTAACTGATCGGTGCAAGTGATTCAGGGACGGGAATGGTGGCAGCGATCGTTTCTTGTGTTTTGAGCTCCTTTTGGCGTTCTAAGCGCGTTTTCCGCGCTTAACCCAAAATGGTGGCCTGGCTCCCAAAATGGCCAGACCACGAGGCTCCTTTGTCCTGTCCGCTGACCGTCTTGCTCCCTTCACCTTCCCCAGGTCGAGCCGACCCGGGGCCTTCCTTATTTGGGCATGTACTTTCCCGCGAAACACCGATGCTTTCGCGGGCTTCTACATGTCTTGTGTGTGCCTCCAGGATGTGGGCTGGGATGTCTGGTCCCAATACACATCCTGGGTGCCAGAGAGTCTAGGGTGGTGTGAATGCCTGGGACCACCGTGGTCCGTGATTGGTCCACGAATGGTGTGAGTGTTGATGAGCGGATCTCTCATTGGGTCCCCTCCGTTTTGGCGCGAAGGGAACCGTGGATAAGAGGGGGCTGGAAACACCACTACCATGTCGATCTCCTGAGTTCTCACGAACGAAGGAATACAGGAGCCAAGTATCCTGCAACCAAGAGGCTGGACCGAGGAATCGCTGGTGACCCGCTGAAGGACTTCTCCTCTGCACTGCTGTCGCCTTGTGAAACCCTTTTCACCTTTGATCGAACCAGAAGGCCTGTACTGGTACTTCGACCCTTGGAATAGCGGGAACAGCTATTCTCGGCATCTTCACCATCTCCTGCCAGTAAGCCTTCGGAAGTGTCTCTGGGCCATCAAGCTGACTGACCAGTTTACACGGGAGTCTTGCTCTGTAACCGCCGCCAGGTTGTGTAGTATTTCGAGTCCTTGTCACTCTCACACGCTTCGTACACTTGGCGTTCCCAGGTCTGAAGTGAGTAGTGTACATTTGCCTCAGATACACACGGCCGCTCCGTTGCCCGGCTGTGGTAACAAACTGTGCGGGTTTCTTCGATTGGGACGTCTTTTTACTCAACACGACGACGAGGCGTTCCCTGCTCTTCTGAACCTGCCAGCTGCTGAAACTGACGCGGAGAAGCCTGGGTCTGCTTGCATCGGGGACCGGTGAGTAGCATAGCTAGGATCTGGTCGCCCACCTGCAGGAGCCCATTGCTTTTCCCCGCTGTGTCAAAACAGCACCCTTTTCCGTACTCGCGCTCTGCTTCTGCCCACTGTGGAGGCTGGGCTTGAGTCGCGGAACTTGTTCTTCTTCTTTTGTGCACTAAACTGAACTGCCTGATTTCCCTCGAAGAGCTTCTCCTTTTGCCCGTTGGCACCAGCGCGTGCAGGTACTTTTGAGCACAAGGCTCCACTCTTCGCAGGGCTCGGACTTCCATCTAGTTAGGTGCCTCTGAAGGCGAACTGGGTCTAAGCATTATTTCGCACTGCCTGTCTTCCTTCCCTTTTAGGTGGACTACCCATTTCGTGCATCTAACGCTTGAGACTGTCGTATTTGTATATATATTGTGTTGATATGGTATGTGTTGGTTTACTATCGTTATATTGTGATTTTCTCGCTACGGTCATTGTTTTAAAGGCCTTGGAATAAA
Source organism: Ambystoma mexicanum (assembly GCF_040938575.1). Classification (NCBI taxonomy): domain Eukaryota; kingdom Metazoa; phylum Chordata; class Amphibia; order Caudata; family Ambystomatidae; genus Ambystoma; species Ambystoma mexicanum. The sequence continues at coordinate 937,735,596 of NC_090939.1, forward strand.
TGTGTATATATTTTTAATATAACAACTGTTTGGAGTAGTTGGTAAGTGTTCTTGCTTTGTGTGCTCATTGCGGGCTTTCAGTCACCCTCACCCCTCTTGAGACCTAGTCTTGACCGCCGCGATCGCTACCTTGATTGGTCTGGCTCGTCCAGAGGTTACCCTGTTCCAAGTAATTAGGTTGGCCTTCTGAACTTCTGCGCCACCAGGACAGAGTTCAGAAATCCGTCTTAACAAATTGGTGTACAGCGGTGGGATACGACTGAAGGTATCCAGTGTTGCGCACGAACTAAGGCATTTCAGGTTATTCCAACCAGGACACGTAGTGAATTGTTGTAGTATAACTTTAAAAAGGCCATAGTCCTATCTAACAGTATGGAAACAAATACCTTGTTAACTTTAAATGCTTCCAAATCAGAAACATTGAAAAAGATGTGTGCGGAGAGAGGTGTTTCCTCTCAAGGCACGAAATTGGAAATGATCCAAAGAATCGTGGCGTGGCAAGAAGCGCAGCTTGACGCTATAACTTCTGAGGACAGTGCGGAAGGTGGTGAGGCTACTCTCACTGGTAGAACCGACGGTTCTGCCGCTGCACTGATCCATCGCGACCACGAGGACAGGGAGGACGAGATGTCTAATGTTTCCTCTGCCAGTGCTGATGGGGAGGCTATGCTTGAATTCAAGAAGCAAGAGCTGCGGTTTAGGCAGCAGGAGCTTGAATTCAGCATAGCCAAACTAAAAATCGAACAGGCAGAAAAACAAAAAGACAGGGATCACCAGTTGGAACTGGCCAAGCTTCAGGTTGCAAATGGGTCCAAGGGTCCTGGACATGGGTCTGGGGCCTCCTCTCATCCACGGTTTCCGAAAGATCTGCTCAGTGTGTATGAAGAAAGGAATGACGTTATGGACTGGCTGAATGCGTTTGAGTATGCATGCAAAGTTCAACAAGTTGACAATGCTGATAAGATTGCCTGGTTACTCAGCAGACTGCCCCATTCTGGCTGTAGTGCCATTATGGAAATGTCGAAGGCTGAGCGAGCTGATTTCGCAATGTTAAAGCAAACTCTCATTTTAAAGTTTGGGAAGACTCCGGCCCAATATTTGAAACGTTTCAGAGAGTATAAGAAAAAGGAAGGTGGTACTTGGGTATGTTATGTCACTGAATCCTTGAAAAACTTAACTGGCTGGGTCGAAGGTTATAAGGTTTCTACCTTCGAAGGCATGATAAATCTTGTCATGCTGGAACACATTTTTGCATCTTCTTCCCCGGAGCTTAAGCAGCATTTGGCCGATTCGAAGGAGATAGATCCTAAGAAGCTGGCCATTGCAGCAGACTTATGGGTGTCACATCGAGTGTCCCATAAGGACAAAACTCATCCTGGTAAGCAGGAGGAAGGGAAAAAGTCCAAAGATATGGAGGGTGAGAATCTGATAAATCTTCTTCCCATAAGGGCCACAAAAAGAAAAATACGGGTAAGACACAAGAGAACTCACAGGGTAGTGGAGGTCAGCCTCCGAAACAGAACTCTGGTTACAATAAGCCTCCCTATGTAAACAGACCCAATGGATCTTGTTTTGCTTGTGGAGCAACTGACCACGTGAAGGGGGATCCCCGGTGTAAGGTTAGACCTTTGGGGGTCCACTCCGCTAATATGGCCTTCTCCTCCTACGAGGAAGAAGAGATTACAGGAGCATCCTTCTCCTCAGACTCATTTCCCAGCGGGATAGAGGCTGAGGTAGTTTTAGTTTCCCTGGGTTCCTGGGAGCCTAAAGTCGCAGAGGCTTATGCTAGGATTCCGGATAATACCAAGCACTACATTAAAGACAGTGGCCCTCATTACGACCCTGGCGGAATTCGCGGTGCTAAATGCACCGCGGAGCACGGCGGAAAGCTGCCGATAGCGCCATGGGGGTTGGCGGATTTTCCACCCCATGCCGACCTTGGCGGAGCGGTAAATCCCCAATCCCCATTTTGCCCTTCCCCATTCCCATTCTTGCCCCATAGGGTATAATGGGAGTGGGGAAGGCGTTAATTACGCCACCGTAAAGTACGGTGGCGTAATTAACAACGAGGTCCCTTAGCGCCATGGATTTCTCCGCCCGGTAAAACCAGGCGGAGAAAGGCTCCATGGCGCTACGGGAACTCGTAGTAGGGCGGACGGGTCCGCCACGATTACCGCTGGCGGTAACCCACTCCGCCAGGGTCGTAATGAGGGCCAGTGTGCTGATCAATGGAGTAGATACTCCAGCTCTTAGGGATAGTGGGTGCATTCGCACTGTAGTGGATTCTACCTTGGTAGACTCAGAGGAAGTTGCCAGAGCTACTCTGATGCCCACTAAGTTGGCTGACGGTCCACTCCGTATGTTCCCAGTAATACCTGTAAATCTTACTTTAAATGGTACAGCAGTCAGGATTCCAGTGAGCATTCAGAGAAACGTCCAGGGAAAGGTCTTGTTAGGTAATGATCTCAGAGCTTTAGGGCTCGTAGAAGACACTGCCGAAAGACCCCACACACAGTCTCAAGCACGGGCAGCATTGGCCAAGACCAATACGCCGCCCCAGCCGAAGGGGAAACCCAAGGCGAAAGGAGTCGACAAGTCAAGACGAGGGAAAGAGAATATTCCCCCGAGCTCGCCTACCACTGCGGTGGAGGAAGTTGGTCAATCGCCCGGGCCTGACGAGGAGGTGGCGATGCCTGAAGTATTTGACCCCAACGATCATCCTGAACTAAAAGACTTGTTAGTTGAAGGAGGTCCTGATAGGGACGAGTTCAGTAAAGGCCAACGTGAGTGCCCATCTCTGGAAGGCCTAAGGAGACAGGCCTGCTCCCAGCTTGAGGGTGAACCTCCTGGGACGCATAGGATTTATTGGGAAGGTGGACTCCTGTATAGTGAGCCCACAGAGTCTACAGAAGGAGACCATAGGAGGTTGGTGGTTCCCCTTGCTGTTAGGCCCTTCCTCCTGCAGTTGGCGCATGAAGTTCCCCTTGCTGGTCACCTTGGTATGAAGAGGACCAAGCAAAGGTTATCCATGCACTTCTACTGGCCCAAGATGAGGGTGCAAGTAGAAAGTCACTGCAGGAGTTGTGCCTCCTGCCAGTTGTCTGGTAAGGTTGGCGCGACAATCCAAGCTCCGTTGGTACCGCTCCCAGTTGTGGGGGTACCATTTGAAAGGGTAGGGATCAACATCGTTGGTCCCCTTGACCCGCAAACATCCTCGGGCAATAGGTTTATCCTGGTGCTGGTCGACCATGCAACCAGATATCCTGAGGCTATCCCATTGAAAACTGTAACTGCCAAGTCAGTTGCAAAAGCTTTACTTGGCATATTTACTAGGGTTGGCTTCCCTAAAGAAGTTGTGTCGGATCGTGGCAGCAACTTTATGTCGAAGTATATGCAGGCTATGTGGAAAGAATGTGGGCTCACCTACAAGTTCTCCTCTGCATACCACCCCCAGACCAATGGTCTGGTGGAACGTTTCAACAGAACGTTAAAGAGCATGATTGGGGCTCTGGAGGAACCTCAGAGAAGAAAATGGGATCTTCTTTTACCATGCTTACTGTTTGCCTTCCGAGAGGAACCACAGGAGGGTGTTGGCTTCAGCCCCTTCGAACTTCTGTTCGGTCATCCCGTACGGGGACCCTTAGCCATCGTCAAAGAGGGATGGGAGATGCCCTCTCCCCCTGTTACTACCAACGTAGTTGATTATGTGCTAGGGCTCAGAAAACGGATGGTACTTCTGATGGGCTTGGCTAGTGATAAATTGAAGGCAGGACAAGCGCTGGTGAAACATTGGTACGACCAGAAAGCTTCCCTCATCAACTTTACACCTGGTCAGCAAGTCCTGATCATGAATCCCATAAGGCCTCGAGCTTTACAGGACAAATGGTCAGGCCCTTACACAGTGGTGGAGCCCCTGGGTGAGGTTAACTATTTAGTGGACCTTGGAAGGCCTGGACAGGCTCCAAAAGTGTTTCACGTGAATAGGCTGAAGGCTTTCGTCTAAAGAGTCGAAATCGCAGCACGGCTACTGGCTTCAGATGTTGAGGAAGAGGAGTCTGAACCTCTCCCCGACCTGTTCCAAAGCGGTCCTTCAGATAGCTCCTTTGAGGGTGTCCGAGTGGCCCCTCACCTGACTTCTGATCAGCAGGCTGAGGTGAAAAGTTTGCTTAGGCAGTTTTCCCCCCTGTTTTCACAGTCGCCTGGTTTGACACCTTGGTGCAAACATAACATAGACACAGGAGACAGTGTACCTACCAAAAGTAGGGGATACAGGATGTCAGACAAAGTACGGTCTTATATTAAGACCGAGGCAGACTATGGCACCATAGCTGCCCCTCTGACTGCCCTCACAACTCCGAAGAAACCCAAGAAGGTAACTTGGACCGACGAGTGTGAGAAGGCCTTCAATGGCTTAAAAGGCTCCTTGTGCCAGGCCCCTGTCCTCAGGGCCCCTGATTATCAAAGACCTTTTATTGTGCAGACGGACGCCTCTGACACTGGGATAGGAGCTGTACTATCACAAGTAGATGAGAAGGGTAAGGAACACCCTATTGGTTTTATTAGCCGCCAGCTTAAGGACAGAGAGCTCAGATGGTCCACGGTAGAGAAAGAATGTTTCTCTGTTGTGTGGGCCATAAGGAAGCTGAGGCCCTATCTCTATGGGACCCACTTCACTGTGCAAACTGACCATAAGCCCTTAAAGTGGCTATGAACATGAAGGGGGAGAATCCAAAGTTGCTTAGGTGGTCCACAAGTCTACAAGGCTTCGACTTCACTATTGAGCATAGGCCAGGTGTCCAACATAGCAATGCTGATGGGTTGTCCAGAATGTTTAACCGACCTGAACAAGAGACTCATCCAGGGGTGGATTAGTTCCCCCTGTCCATAGTCTGGGAGGGGCGAGTGTTAGGAAAGATTTCGTAATTGTAGGTAATTTTCCTTCCATGTGGCAACCCCTAAACTTTTTGCTGTTGTTTTTCACCTTGTTCTCGACTTTGCCAGAGAAGTGCAGCCTTCTGCCGCACTCCTCTGGGCTTTCGCTCCTTTCTTACGGGGAAACTGACATGCCCTTAAGACAGTCAGTACCGGGGAACGCTGTTTCCCGTAGTTTCTTTTATCATGTTGCGGCTTTCGTGCAACATGACACGAGAGGGCACTGTAAGCTAAGTTACAGCTCTCTTGGGTCTCTAGCCTTCTACAGGCCCTAGATACTCGTTTAGGATTGTAACTGATCGGTGCAAGTGATTCAGGGACGGGAATGGTGGCAGCGGTTTCTTGTGTTTTGAGCTCCTTTTGGCGTTCTAAGCGCGTTTTCCGCGCTTAACCCAAAATGGTGGCCTGGCTCCCAAAATGGCCAGACCACGAGGCTCCTTTGTCCTGTCCGCTGACCGTCTTGCTCCCTTCACCTTCCCCAGGTCGAGCCGACCCGGGGCCTTCCTTATTTGGGCATGTACTTTCCCGCGAAACACTGATGCTTTCGCGGGCTTCTACATGTCTTGTGTGTGCCTCCAGGATGTGGGCTGGGATGTCTGGTCCCAATACACATCCTGGGTGCCAGAGAGTTTAGGGTGGTGTGAATGCCTGGGACCACCGTGGTCCGTGATTGGTCCACGAATGGTGTGAGTGTTGATGAGCGGATATCCCATTGGGTCCCCTCCGTTTTGGCGCGAAGGGAACCGTGGATAAGAGGGGGCTGGAAACACCACTACCATGTCGATCTCCTGAGTTCTCACGAACGAAGGAATACAGGAGCCAAGTATCCTGCAACCAAGAGGCTGGACCGAGGAATCGCTGGTGACCCGCTGAAGGACTTCTCCTCTGCACTGCTGTCGCCTTGTGAAACCCTTTTCACCTTTGATCGAACCAGAAGGCCTGTACTGGTACTTCGACCCTTGGAATAGCGGGAACAGCTATTCTTGGCATCTTCACCATCTCCTGCCAGTAAGCCTTCGGAAGCGTCTCTGGGCCATCAAGCTGACTGACCAGTTTACACGGGAGTCTTGCTCTGTAACCGCCGCCAGGTTGTGTAGTATTTTGAGTCCTTGTCGCTCTCACACGCTTCGTACACTTGGCGTTCCCAGGTCTGAAGTGAGTAGTGTACATTTGCCTCAGATACACACGGCCGCTCCGTTGCCCGGCTGTGGTAACAAACTGTGCGGGTTTCTTCGATTGGGACGTCTTTTTACTCAACATGACGACGAGGCGTTCCCTGCTCTTCTGAACCTGCCAGCTGCTGAAACTGACGCGGAGAAGCCTGGGTCTGCTTGCATCGGGGACCGGTGAGTAGCATAGCTAGGATCTGGTCGCCCACCTGCAGGAGCCCATTGCTTTTCCCCGCTGTGTCGAAACAGCACCCTTTTCCGTACTCGCGCTCTGCTTCTGCCCACTGTGGAGGCTGGGCTTGAGTCGCGGACCTTGTTCTTCTTCTTTTGTGCACTAAACTGAACTGCCTGATTTCCCTCGAAGAGCTTCTCCTTTTGCCCGTTGGCACCAGCGTGTGCAGGTACATTTGAGCACAAGGCTCCACTCTTCGCAGGGCTCGGACTTCCATCTAGTTAGGTGCCTCTGAAGGCGAACTGGGTCTAAGCATTATTTCGCACTGCCTGTCTTCCTTCCCTTTTAGGTGGACTACCCATTTCGTGCATCTAACGCTTGAGACTGTCGTATTTGTATATATATTGTGTTGATATGGTATGTGTTGGTTTACTATCGTTATATTGTGATTTTCTCGCTACGGTCATTGTTTTAAAGGCCTTGGAATAAATGTGTATATATTTTTAATATAACAACTGTTTGGAGTAGTTGGTAAGTGTTCTTGCTTTGTGTGCTCATTGCGGGCTTTCAGTCACCCTCACCCCTCTTGAGACCTAGTCTTGACCGCCGCGATCGCTACCTTGATTGGTCTGGCTCGTCCAGAGGTTACCCTGTTCCAAGTAATTAGGTTGGCCTTCTGAACTTCTGCGCCACCAGGACAGAGTTCAGAAATCCGTCTTAACAAATTGGTGTACAGCGGTGGGATACGACTGAAGGTATCCAGTGTTGCGCACGAACTAAGGCATTTCAGGTTATTCCAACCAGGACACGTAGTGAATTGTTGTAGTATAACTTTAAAAAGGCCATAGTCCTATCTAACAGTATGGAAACAAATACCTTGTTAACTTTAAATGCTTCCAAATCAGAAACATTGAAAAAGATGTGTGCGGAGAGAGGTGTTTCCTCTCAAGGCACGAAATTGGAAATGATCCAAAGAATCGTGGCGTGGCAAGAAGCGCAGCTTGACGCTATAACTTCTGAGGACAGTGCGGAAGGTGGTGGGGCTGCTCTCACTGGTAGAATCGACGGTTCTGCCGCTGCACTGATCCATCGCGACCACGAGGACAGGGAGGACGAGATGTCTAATGTTTCCTCTGCCAGTGCTGATGGGGAGGCTATGCTTGAATTCAAGAAGCAAGAGCTGCGGTTTAGGCAGCAGGAGCTTGAATTCAGCATAGCCAAACTAAAAATCGAACAGGCAGAAAAACAAAAAGACAGGGATCACCAGTTGGAACTGGCCAAGCTTCAGGTTGCAAATGGGTCCAAGGGTCCTGGACATGGGTCTGGGGCCTCCTCTCATCCACGGTTTCCGAAAGATCTGCTCAGTGTGTATGAAGAAAGGAATGACGTTATGGACTGGCTGAATGCGTTTGAGTATGCATGCGAAGTTCAACAAGTTGACAATGCTGATAAGATTGCCTGGTTACTCAGCAGACTGCCCCATTCTGGCTGTATTGCCATTATGGAAATGTCGAAGGCTGAGCGAGCTGATTTCGCAATGTTAAAGCAAACTCTCATTTTAAAGTTTGGGAAGACTCCGGCCCAATATTTGAAACGTTTCAGAGAGTATAAGAAAAAGGAAGGTGGTACTTGGGTATCTTATGTCACTGAATCCTTGAAAAACTTAACTGGCTGGGTCGAAGGTTATAAGGTTTCTACCTTCGAAGGCATGATAAATCTTGTCATGCTGGAACACATTTTTGCATCTTCTTCCCCGGAGCTTAAGCAGCATTTGGCCGATTCGAAGGAGATAGATCCTAAGAAGCTGGCCATTGCAGCAGACTTATGGGTGTCACATCGAGTGTCCCATAGGACAAAACTCATCCTGGTAAGCAGGAGGAAGGGAAAAAGTCCAAAGGTATGGAGGGTGAGAATCTGATAAATCTTCTTCCCATAAGGGCCACAAAAAGAAAAATAAGGGTAAGACACAAGAGAACTCACAGGGTAGTGGAGGTCAGCCTCCGAAACAGAACTCTGGTTACAATAAGCCTCCCTATGTAAACAGACCCAATGGATCTTGTTTTGCTTGTGGAGCAACTGACCACGTGAAGGGGGATCCCCGGTGTAAGGTTAGACCTTTGGGGGTCCACTCCGCTAATCTGGCCTTCTCCTCCTACGAGGAAGAAGAGATTACAGGAGCATCCTTCTCCTCAGGTTCATTTCCCAGCGGGATAGAGGCTGAGGTAGTTTTAGTTTCCCTGGGTTCCTGGGAGCCTAAAGTCGCAGAGGCTTATGCTAGGATTCCGGATAATACCAAGCACTACTTTAAAGACAGTGTGCTGATCAATGGAGTAGATACTCCAGCTCTTAGGGATAGTGGGTGCATTCGCACTGTAGTGGATTCTACCTTGGTAGACTCAGAGGAAGTTGCCAGAGCTACTCTGATGCCCACTAAGTTGGCTGACGGCCCACTCCGTATGTTCCCAGTAATACCTGTAAATCTTACTTTAAATGGTACAGCAGTCAGGATTCCAGTGAGCATTCAGAGAAACGTCCCGGGAAAGGTCTTGTTAGGTAATGATCTCAGAGCTTTAGGGCTAGTAGGAGACCCTGCCGAAAGACCCTACACACAGTCTCAAGCACGGGCAGCATTGGCCAAGACCAATACGCCGCCCCAGCCGAAGGGGAAACCCAAGGCGAAAGGAGTCGACAAGTCAAGACGAGGGAAAGAGAATATTCCCCCGAGCTCGCCTACCACTGCGGTGGAGGAAGTTGGTCAATCGCCCGGGCCTGACGAGGAGGTGGCGATGCCTGAAGTATTTGACCCCAACGATCATCCTGAACTAAAAGACTTGTTAGTTGAAGGAGGTCCTGATAGGGACAAGTTCAGTAAAGGCCAACGTGAGTGCCCATCTCTGGAAGGCCTAAGGAGACAGGCCTGCTCCCAGCTTGAGGGTGAACCTCCTGGGACGCATAGGATTTATTGGGAAGGTGGACCCCTGTATAGTGAGCCCACAGAGTCTACAGAAGGAGACCATAGGAGGTTGGTGGTTCCCCTTGCTGTTAGGCCCTTCCTCCTGCAGTTGGCGCATGAAGTTCCCCTTGCTGGTCACCTTGGTATGAAGAGGACCAAGCAAAGGTTATCCATGCACTTCTACTGGCCCAAGATGGGGGTGCAAGTAGAAAGTCACTGCAGGAGTTGTGCCTCCTGCCAGTTGTCTGGTAAGGTTGGCGCGACAATCCAAGCTCCGTTGGTACCGCTCCCAGTTGTGGGGGTACCATTTGAATGGGTAGGGATCAACATCGTTGGTCCCCTTGACCCGCAAACATCCTCGGGCAATAGGTTTATCCTGGTGCTGGTCGACCATGCAACCAGATATCCTGAGGCTATCCCATTGAAAACTGTAACTGCCAAGTCAGTTGCAAAAGCTTTACTTGGCATATTTACTAGGGTTGGCTTCCCTAAAGAAGTTGTGTCGGATCGTGGCAGCAACTTTATGTCGAAGTATATGCAGGCTATGTGGAAAGAATGTGGGCTCACCTACAAGTTCTCCTCTGTACCACCCCCAGACCAATGGTCTGGTGGAACGTTTCAACAGAACGTTAAAGAGCATGATTGGGGCTCTGGAGGAACCTCAGAGAAGAAAATGGGATCTTCTTTTACCATGCTTACTGTTTGCCTACCGAGAGGAACCACAGGAGGGTGTTGGCTTCAGCCCCTTCGAACTTCTGTTCGGTCATCCCGTACGGGGACCCTTAGCCATCGTTAAAGAGGGATGGGAGATGCCCTCTCCCCCTGTTACTACCAACGTAGTTGATTATGTGCTAGGGCTCAGAAAACGGATGGTACTTCTGATGGGCTTGGCTAGTGATAAATTGAAGGCAGGACAAGCGCTGGTGAAACATTGGTACGACCAGAAAGCTTCCCTCATCAACTTTACACCTGGTCAGCAAGTCCTGATCATGAATCCCATAAGGCCTCGAGCTTTACAGGACAAATGGTCAGGCCTTTACACAGTGGTGGAGCCCCTGGGTGAGGTTAACTATTTAGTGGACCTTGGAAGGCCTGGACAGGCTCCAAAAGTGTTTCACGTGAATAGGCTGAAGGCTTTCGTCCCAAGAGTCGAAATCGCAGCACTGCTACTGGCTTCAGATGTTGAGGAAGAGGAGTCTGAACCTCTCCCCGACCTGTTCCAAAGCGGTCCTTCAGATAGCTCCTTTGAGGGTGTCCGAGTGGCCCCTCACCTGACATCTGATCGGCAGGCTGAGGTGAAAAGTTTGCTTAGGCAGTTTTCCCCCCTGTTTTCACAGTCGCCTGGTTTGACACCTTGGTGCAAACATAACATAGACACAGGAGACAGTGTACCTACCAAAAGTAGGGGATACAGGATGTCAGACAAAGTACGGTCTTATATTAAGACCGAGGCAGACTATGGCACCATAGCTGCCCCTCTGACTGCCCTCACAACTCCGAAGAAACCCAAGAAGGTAACTTGGACCGACGAGTGTGAGAAGGCCTTCAATGGCTTAAAAGGCTCCTTGTGCCAGGCCCCTGTCCTCAGGGCCCCTGATTATCAAAGACCTTTTATCGTGCAGACGGACGCCTCTGACACTGGGATAGGAGCTGTACTATCACAAGTAGATGAGAAGGGTAAGGAACACCCTATTGGTTTTATTAGCCGCCAGCTTAAGGACAGAGAGCTCAGATGGTCCACGGTAGAGAAAGAATGTTTCTCTGTTGTGTGGGCCCTAAGGAAGCTGAGGCCCTACCTCTATGGGACCCACTTCACTGTGCAAACTGACCATAAGCCCTTAAAGTGGCTATGAACATGAAGGGGGAGAATCCAAAGTTGCTTTGGTGGTCCACAAGTCTACAAGGCTTCGACTTCACTGTTGAGCATAGGCCAGGTGTCCAACATAGCAATGCTGATGGGTTGTCCAGAATGTTTAACCGACCTAAACAAGAGACTCATCCAGGGGTGGATTAGTTCCCCCTGTCCATAGTCTGGGAGGGGCGAGTGTTAGGAAAGATTTCGTAATTGTAGGTAATTTTCCTTCCATGTGGCAACCCCTAAACTTTTTGCTGTTGTTTTTCACCTTGTTCTCGACTTTGCCAGAGAAGTGCAGCCTTCTGCCGCACTCCTCTGGGCTTTCGCTCCTTTCTTATGGGGAAACTGACATGCCCTTAAGACAGTCAGTACCGGGGAATGCTGTTTCCCGTAGTTTCTTTTATCATGTTGCGGCTTTCGTGCAACATGACACAAGAGGGCACTGTAAGCTAAGTTATAGCTCTCTTGGGTCTCTAGCCTTCTACAGGCCCTAGATACTCGTTTAGGATTGTAACTGATCGGTGCAAGTGATTCAGGGACGGGAATGGTGGCAGCGATCATTTCTTGTGTTTTGAGCTCCTTTTGGCGTTCCAAGCGCGTTTTCCGCGCTTAACCCAAAATGGTGGCCTGGCTCCCAAAATGGCCAGACCACGAGACTCCTTTGTCCTGTCCGCTGACCGTCTTGCTCCCTTCACCTTCCCCAGGTCGAGCCGACCCGGGGCCTTCCTTATTTGGGCATGTACTTTCCCGCGAAACACCGATGCTTTCGCGGGCTTCTACATGTCTTGTGTGTGCCTCCAGGATGTGGGCTGGGATGTCTGGTCCCAATACACATCCTGGGTGCCAGAGAGTCTAGGGTGGTGTGAATGCCTGGGACCACCGCGGTACGTGATTGGTCCACGAATGGTGTGAGTGTTGATGAGCGGATCTCCCATTGGGTCCCCTCCGTTTTGGCGCGAAGGGAACCGTGGATAAGAGGGGGCTGGAAACACCACTACCATGTCGATCTCCTGAGTTCTCACGAACGAAGGAATACAGGAGCCAAGTATCCTGCAACCAAGAGGCTGGACCGAGGAATCGCTGGTGACCCGCTGAAGGACTTCTCCTCTGCACTGCTGTCGCCTTGTGAAACCCTTTTCACCTTTGATCGAACCAGAAGGCCTGTACTGGTACTTCGACCCTTGGAATAGCGGGAACAGCTATTCTCAGCATCTTCACCATCTCCTGCCAGTAAGCCTTCGGAAGCGTCTCTGGGCCATCCAGCTGACTGACCAGCTTACACGGGAGTCTTGCTCTGTAACCGCCGCCAGGTTGTGTAGTATTTCGAGTCCTTGTCGCTCTCACACGCTTCGTACACTTGGCGTTCCCAGGTCTGAAGTGAGTAGTGTACATTTGGCTCAGATACACACGGCCGCTCCGTTGCCCGGCTGTGGTAACAAACTGTGCGGGTTTCTTCGATTGGGATGTCTTTTTACTCAACACGACGACAAGGCGTTCCCTGCTCTTCTGAACCTGCCAGCTGCTGAAACTGACGCGGAGAAGCCTGGGTCTGCTTGCATCGGGGACCGGTGAGTAGCATAGCTAGGATCTGGTCGTCCTCCTGCACGAGCCCATTGCTTTTCCCCGCTGTGTCAAAACAGCACCCTTTTCCGTACTCGCGCTCTGCTTCTGCCCACTGTGGAGGCTGCGCTTGAGTCGCGGAACTTGTTCTTCTTCTTTTGTGCACTAAACTGAACTGCCTGATTTCCCTCGAAGAGTTTCTCCTTTTGCCCTTTGGCACCAGCGCGTGCAGGTACTTTTGAGCACAAAGCTCCACTCTTCGCAGGGCTCGGACTTCCATCTAGTTAGGTGCCTCTGAAGGCGAAGTGGGTCTAAGCATTACTTCGCACTGCCTGTCTTCCTTCCCTTTTAGGTGGACTACCCATTTTGTGCATCTAACGCTTGAGACTGTCGTATTTGTATATATATTGTGTTGATATGGTATGTGTTGGTTTACTATCGTTATATTGTGATTTTCTCGCTACGCTCATTGTTTTAAAGGCCTTGGAATAAATGTGTATATATTTTTAATATAACAACTAAGTGTTCTTGCTTTGTGTGCTCATTGCGGGCTTTCAGTCACCCTCACCCCTCTTGAGACCTAGTCTTGACCGCCGCGATCGCTACCTTGATTGGTCTGGCTCGTCCAGAGGTTACCCTGTTCCAAGTAATTAGGTTGGCCTTCTGAACTTCTGCGCCACCAGGACAGAGTTCAGAAATCCGTCTTAACAGGAGACATAAATCACAAGATAGATCATCCAACAAAACAGCCTCAATTTCATTAGACAATTTTCAGTTTACCATCAATACAATGTGCATTTAGAGTTGAGGTGGGACCAGCAAATCTTCTAGACAGTCTGTGGGCAAATGCTGAGACTAGGAAGCTAGCAAGCAATGGTGAAAGGATTAGGATAGTTTTGTTGCAACATATATATTTAGAAAATACCCTTTACATTAATTTCTCTAGTTATTACAATGTATTACTAGCCTTGGATGTCAAATCAATTGAAGCCATTTTTTCACAACATCCTTCTGAGGCATGTGCTCTGCACCAAGGCAACATGGAGCAATAGAACCCAGTTTTGTTAACAGTGTAAGCAATACCTGGTTACCATGCATGTAGGCCATACACCAGATGTGCAAAATCTGAAATATCTTACAGGTACAATTACAGCTGAGTATGAATTGTGTACAGCGGTTCTAGGATGCCCTTGCACTAGTATTCCCATAGGGGCACTTGTCTTCCCTCAGCCTTCAGAAGATTTGGGACCTTCTTAACTCCTTGGTATTGTATATTTCTTCAGCAGATTTGGATCATATGCTTCATTCGGTTGTCATTTAGCCTCTTAAGCACACATTCAACGTCCAGCCTGCTATCCCCTTTGAGTGCAAGAAGGCAACTGACCAACAGGGAAGACGTTTGGGAAGGACTGGTATCTACAGGTGGCTACCAGATGTTCAGAGAACTTCACACCTCTAGTGGAGGCTCAAAAGGAAAAGGAAAGTGTGGCAAGGCTGCCAAGAGAGCAGCACATGGCACAGAGCCTGGGCTGCACTTGTGCTTCCGCTGATTAATGTGACTGTCTGAGCCTTGCCCCTTTCCTGGAATTTACAGCACGCACCAGTGTTAAGTGTCAAGAAAAAATGCAGTACTATATAAAATGAAAAACAATAAAGAAACTTCATTTTCAGGTCCCACCAATGGCACCTTACATAGACTGACTCGTAACAGTACAGGTGACCATATTGAACATATTTGATTGTGGGACACAAGCAGGGATTTCCTTTTCACTTTTACAGATCAAAAGCAAGCTTTTCTAAATGTCAGGGCTGGCTGGAGTAGTAATCAGGAAGAGTATTTACATAGAATTAACATTGTGGTTGCCCAAGTCAAGATGGAGAGAAAGAAACTTAATCTGATTGGTTTAAGGAACAGTAGTATGTTTGGTTTGTCTGATTGGTGGATAGGATAATGGGTTGGATTCTTGGGAGGTGAGCAAGATTCTAAACTGCCTTTCATCCAAAGTAATTCAGTGGCTGGTTGTACATTAGTTAAGCTCCTTAAGTGAGGCCTTTCAGAGTTCAGAAGATTTACTAAAGAAGTGAAAAAATCGTTGCTGAGCCAGAGTGATCAAGAATACATCAGGTGGGATTGTTCTTTTTAAAAGCTTAAAGATTCTCATGGTGAACTTCCATGTTATATCAGAAACTTAAAGAGTTTAGAAGTTTAAAGTTTATTATAAGAAGAGAAAACATTTACAGTTTTTATACAATATGGAAAATAATTGAAAAGACTGTGCGCAAGTTTTAAAGTTGTAAATAGCGTGAAAAGTGTTTCAAGACTGTTTAACGTGCGCACGAGTCTTCGTGCCCTCGGCAACGTCGTTGGGAGCGCGTGCGTATGAGAACGCGTGTTGGATTGCGATAGAGAGCGAGTCCATATTAACTGAACGCGGGTCATTTTTATCGCGTGTACATTTTTCACGTGAGTGACGTTACGTATGAGAGCGCGTGTTGGATTGCGATAGAGCGCGAGTCCATTTTTACTGAGCGCGAGTTGTTTTTGGCGTGTGAACTATTTTCACGTGAGAGACGTCGCAAGTAATAGCGTGAGTTCGGTTGGCGATAGAGCGCGGGTCTATTGGAACTAGCACGCATAGTTTTTTAGTGCGTGCGCGTGTTTCACGTACACGTGAATTTGTTTAACGTGTGCGCGTATTTGTTGAGGTGCGCGTGTTTCACGTGCACGTGTATTTGTTAAGGTGCGCGTGTTTCACGTGCGTGTGTAAATAAATAAGTTGCACGTGTAATTTTTTAGCGCAAGGACAATATCTCACGAGTGATTTTGCATGTTAATCGCATGGTTGCAGAGAGTGAATAAGTTATTCAAGAAAGTAACTAAATATTCATATGTGTAACAAAGAAAAGATTCACACACAGAAGAAGCAGTAGCATTCAAGAAAGTTTATGGGTTTCTACTAAATGCAATTTTCACACAAAAGAGAATTCAATACTTCAGGAAAGACTGCATTTCTCAAGAGTATAGAAAATTCGAACTTACTTGAGTTAAATTAATTGAAAAGTCAAAGAAGAATATCTAAGGTTGTAAGGTGTTTTCAAGAGTAATTTTCTTTAGGATATTAAAGAGACTAGAATGGCTATTGACATTATGTACTAAAACATTACAACTGCTTACAGGATATTCCCTAAAGATTATTAACCTCTAAGTCTTAAACAGGGGTATAAGAGGTAAAGAAGTTAGTTTGTTTTTAAAAATAATTTAAAGAAAAAGGTTTACACTAATGTATGAGTAACCTAGTGTATTTGTTTACTACAGATACCAGAGCCTACCAGAAGGTTGCAGGTCTGCAGTGTCTCCGTTGTTATTTTATCCAAATTCCCCTTTCCCTTTCTTGGGGTTCTCAGCTCAGCTTTTACTTTAGGGTTGAGAGGTGAAATCCTGGTGAGGGTCTGTGGGGCCAGTATCAGCTCCTGTGGAATTCAGACAAGCCGGACCCTGACACTAAACTTAAGCCGTTTATAGCTGATATGTCAACTAGAGATAGGAGGTCCGATATCAGGAGCAAATAGATGCATTGCAGGATTAGCACACAATCAACAGCATCCAGCTGCTGCAGAGTCATGATGCCTGTACTACAATCAATGCAAATACTAAATTGGTCAGGAGCAAGAATTGAATCATCACACATATCGTTTCAATTGAAGGGATACCATTTTTTGCACAGTATTTCCCAAACAAGGACGTGTTATATAATCTTCAATCCAGTCTTCAAAGACAACTTCTTTAACACAGGTTTATCACTGGCTGCCAACATTGTAAATAATCAAAACATTTTATTGACATTATTCTTAGCCTTTGCTTGAAATCCTTGGTGGTAAAAAGGGGGTTGCCAGTTCTTGGAGAAAAATATCTCAATAGTAGGATACAGTGGACTGTGTCATGTATAGATTGTGGTGGTTGGTCTATCTTCTGCACCACGATGTACACAAACAAAGGCAAAGGCAGAATCACTGGGCCAACTCCTTCTGTTTTTGTTAGTTTTTAGTGGATAGATATCTTTTCAGATGTATTATTCAAAATGGATTTGCTATTGCAACAAATTATGTAAATTCACACCGGCACACAGTATTCGGGTACTTTTAGCATTCACCAGCCAATACTTTACATTTCACACCTGCCTCTTCCTCCTCCCATCCCAATGAACTCTACCTCGATCCCTTTATTCTAAAACCATGCCCTATGAGTCAGCCCAAAAAAGCAAAAATTAACTATGCAAGACTTTTTGTATTGCCAAGCAGGAACATTAAAACAAGCAGCAACTCTGGTAACTGGCAATCCTGAAGATCACATTAATTCAGCTGTAGCATATTACTGCAATGAAAACATTTGCATCTCAATAAGGCGTTTGCTTCACCAATAAACATAAGTGTCGGAAAGGTGGGGAATCAGAACTAAACTTCATTTAAGGTAAATAGCTGGTCTTTGCTAACACCTGTATAAAAATGCATTTGCAAATATAAGTTCAATAAAGTAAACCTTTTCCAAACAAAAATGTGTACTGCTGTTTTTCCCAGCCTCTCGAGTTACCTTGTCGTGGTGGTTGGGCTTAACTGCAGTTTGTTTCACTTTTGAAGCAGCAGGACCAAAGACTCCCTCTGTCAGAATCAGTCTTCAGGTTGCCCTCATAGTGTGAGGGCAATAGAGGGCCCTTCCTAGCAATAGAAACTGTTGTCCATAAAACAAACGGAACAGCAGGATGTATTCCTCGAAAGAATGGACCCAACGATTCTCCAGGCTACCTAGAACACAAGAAAGAACTGGTTTAGATGAAGCTCCCTTCAATGTAATGCAAGTAGAGTCCACTTTAATCTGGACTAACCTGGTCCACAGACCTTGACAATCGAGACACGTCACAACCTGATGGTAGAGTGGTAGAGTCAGGAAATGAGTTCGGCCTACATAAGAAATGAAGGCAGCATTGATTCATGAATGTTCGATAGTTCTTGGTATCCCTGTTAAACCGCTCTGGGGGGGCCAAAGGAAACTGTGCAGTCATAAACACGGGACCAGAGTCCTGACGAGGTATGGACAGTCTGGATCACGATGCCACAGCAGGTGTGGGAGCAGGAGGCATCGTAGCCTGCATCCCAGCCTGTAACTCGTCTATGCGACGTTGTGTGGATGCATGAGCTGTTGCCATATCATTGCATAAATCTGCAAGCAGTTGCGCGATATGAGCCAAGGTGTCATTGGCGTCCATCTTCTATGCAGCTTGTGAATATGTCAGAATCCGTCTTCAGGTTGCCCTCGTAGTGTAGATGACTGATTCTTCCTAGCAATAGAACCTGTTGTCCATAAAAAAAACGGAACAGCAGGATGTATTCCTCGAAAGAATGGACCCAACGATTCACCAGACTACCTAGGACACAAGAAAGAACTGGTTTAGACCAAGCTCCCTTCAATGCAATGCAAGTAGAGTCTACTTTAATCTGGACTAACCTGGTCCACAGACCTTGACAATCGAGACACGTCACAACCTGATGGAAGATGACCCAAGCTGCAGAAGGTGTACACTGTCCCCAACCGTACCTCCGGGATCTGAAATACACATACCCTGCTATTAGACTAATGAGAGCGTACAGTGTAAGTGATGTATGAGGAACTGCTTGTGTATAGGATCTTACCGTGAGTCACTGAGGTGGAGTCCTGAAGGGAGGCACAGTCGTGGCACCAAGAAGGATGGAGCAGACCTCCAATTGAACCTATTCCCGACAGCACAAGGACGGGTAAACGAGAGGAAAGTCTCTAGTCCCAGACGCCTCTCCCGACGAAATGCGGACGCCTGAACGAAGGAAACCACCACACACCAAGGAAGTCTCTATTCTGTTATGCAGCGGTTACACACAACTTAGTACCAGTTCCTTGATAGACAGAGCAGGTCAATATCGATGCCAGGCAAAAACCAGTGTCCAAGGGTGAAACGAGAAACAATCCAAGGCAAGAGATCTGGGTCGAGCAGGATGACGGCAGGCAGCAACCAAGGTAAATGAAGCAGACAAGGAGCAGACGGTAAGAATTCCAGGTAAGCGTTCCGAGTCGAACAGGATGACCAGGGTAAACAAAGCAGACAAGGTGTAGACGGTAGGAATCCAAGATGCAGGCAATAAGGTTTAAGGAAACGAGGCAACGAATGAAATCCAAAAGCACTTCAGCCAAATTCAGAAACACTGCTGTCTTGAGGGGGAGATACTTAAGTGCCCCGAACCATGTCACGTGATCGGAATGTGCGCTGTAAGACAGGAATGCAGCAGGCAGGACACCACAGTCTCCACAGCAACTTCCAAGCATTGCTGTAGCGTCAGGAATGACGGGCTCTCCATGATCCGTAGCTGGGAAAACAATGTTTCACGGGTCTATGGATTGATGCGAATTGAGTGCATGAACTGGAATCGCAGGGTGTGTTGTTTTCCCATTATGCAAGGTAGCTGTGTTGTTACCATCTGTGAGGCGTGGCTTGGAAACAGGGAAAGGCGCAGTCCTGACACCCTTTTAGCAAAAATCAAAGATTTGCTGTGAAAATTAGCTGGTGATGTGAGGACTGAAGCTTTCCCTTGGAAACCTCATACCTTTCGTAACTCGTTGTACTCTTGCTACTGGCAGTGGATTGAGCTTGTTTAGTTGGCAAGATTTCTGGATTTTTTTTTTTTTACAATTTAAGCATTTCCCTGATATAAAGCAGGGGCTGATCAAAAAAGGTTGGATACTTCACAAATCCTTTCCCTTCAAGAGCCTTAATGATTCTTTTAAAAAACCACCGTGACCCTTCAATAGGAAAAACCTATAAGCAAGCAACTGTCTGCATTCCTGGATCCTCTACAGACTACTTACAAGTCAACCTCCTCCCGTGAACACATTATTCCCATTTTGGACCTGATGGGTTTTCATTTAAGTGCTCCTTTCTGTACGTTCAGGATACGGCCAGTTCTTTTTCTAGAGCTATGCCATCAGTGGTCGACCACATAGCTTACATCTGACCTTTCCTCAGCTATTTCAGAAGGAAGTCTCTGCTCGAAGGTCAACCCCCATTTCACAAACAGTACCTTTTCCTCATGCTGGCTCTTAGTCGGTTACTAACAAAGTTGCTTCCAGCTTTGAAAGTTTCCCACATGCCTCATTTTCTCATTTAGTTATCTCAATGGTGTCTGACTGCTGTGATGAGTCCAGGGAATGGCAGCTGCTACCTGATCCTGACCCTGGCGATGGTAATATGAGGGAGGATTACACGGGAGGAGACAGCTACTGGAGAGATGCCATGACTTCATTGGGGGAGTCACAGAGTTCCCCCCTTCCCCTTGAAGAAGACCCTCTGTCTGATACCCAGGTTCTTAATGGCCTAATGCCATGTAGTCAGTTTTCCACCTCTCACCCGTACTCTCACAACTCACACATAACATCTTTTGATAATGATGTACATTTTTGTGAAGTCTGTGGTAGAAATAAGGGTTTTCTTTTAAGTGTATGTGCTAATTTCCCTAACAGATATTATAGAGTAGTGGGATAATCCCATTCCAAAATGGAGAAGCTTCCACTCAGAAATGATTGGAGGCATGGCTGCTAAGACACAACTTGGAACCTTCACCAAGGTGCCAAACAGCCTTTCATCGACAGACTTAATCAGAGGAGGTCACAGCAACTTGAGTTCCTGTTTAGAAGAAAGAAAACCTGAGAACAAGAATAAAGCTAAGTGCCAACGCTGATTTCCCAAATGCAGCTCATGTAAATGAATATTAAGAAGTAGTTTTATTGTTTTGATGAATAACAAACTAGTTAAAAGATATGTTGTTTGAGATTTTTAAAGACAGAATTTATTTAGCAAAGAATTACTTTTTGGAAAAAAAATGTTTTCTTCATCTTCTTAACCATGTAGTACAGATATCCGTTAAACATTCCCCAACATACCCCTCACACCCGAAACAACCCCCTTGATGTAGAAACCAGTCTCTGGGCTTTAATTTTCTTACGCCCATATTATGTCCATTATTCAGATGCTGTGGGGTCACCATTGTTGCATATAATCACTCTGAAGATGTCCAATCACTCTTCCTTGAATGCCATCTGTGCCCCCTGTAATTGGTATGTTACCCATTCAAGTGATACAAAGATCCACACTTTGTAACTATTCCTAAATCGTGGGTGGTGTACTCTGAAGCTAAATTGCCAAGCGCTGCAAACAAGGTGAGTCAAGTTGTTTTCTTCATTTATTTTTACTCTGTTTGTTTTTTCGGAGAAAATCACAGTGAGCGGCCCGGGTAAGAGAAAAGTACACGGTGGCATGCACGTGACATTGTGGAGCATAGCATTCCAGGCGATTGTTGCGTATTTCTAAGCAACCTTCTGCCGCGGCCTGGTTAGTACCAACAACGCAACGGTTTTCCAATAGAGAGCATGTTCGGCAGAGGCTGAGGGGCAGAGCAGTGCACGGTCTGCACGAACATAAGAAGTTAATTGCCAAGTGGCTTCTGAAGCAGAGCGCGGTAGCTACCGAAGGAATCAGGCTGATTAGTAGAGAGCGCAAGCATTAGCACAAGAGCAGTAGGAACATCGCTTAAAGAAAGTAGCACGATTTGGTGAACACAAGGACAGAGTACCAAAAGATCTAGGAAAGCAGAAAGAGCATTGATAAGGAAAGCAGAATAACTTTGGTGGTGAAAAGGAAAGTCAAGAGACAAGAGGGTTCTTTTTAAGAAAGTTCAATTCCTCTGACAATAAAGAGCAGAGCAGATCATCAGCATTTAACCAAAAGACCAACAAACCAGTGAAGAGACATTTTTTCTTTGAGAAGCATTTAGGAGGAACCAAGGTCAGCCTTCCAGAGAGTTAAGAAGGCAGTCATGTACCTTTAGAGGGAAGAGAAAGAACAAGGGTTTGAGAGAATCCAAAGAAACACCACTACATCTAACCTGTAGTGTGTTTACTTGTAGATTCTGCCTGAAGGAGTAGTGCCTTAGAATTGAGAATGCAAGAGCAGAGTGAGGCAGGGTTGGAGCACAGATCTGGCAGTTTGTTTTGTTATCCCATTCCCCTTTCCCCCCTGAGCTGTCAAGTCAGAAGTGCTTACTAATAGTATCTGGCAGGATGGTTGGGGTGGGTCCCAACTTCAATTCCCACAGGACAGATAAGCTGGGACCTCACAAGGAGTTAAAAGCCCAAAAAAGGTTATGGACTTCAACTCCCATAACCACTCAGGTACTGGGACGAGGAAGAGAACAAAGGAGTTTGTGCAAGATGACAGGAACTCAAAATGCAACATGCAGACTAGTTTTTCCGAACCTTTAATGAGCGGGTCATTTAATAGTGGCATCCTCATTGAGAAGGAGAGAGGTGCAGCAACCCGTGAAGAAAGAGACGTTATCCACGCGATGGCTTCTGGATGCGGTACTCACCGAGAGAGATGGTGAAACAGATCAGGATACCGGGGCAGGCAGAGAAACACTGCGTGCAAGCGAGGAAGTCCGTGGAGCAACTGGGAGCAGTGCAGAAGCTCTTAGAGGCCAGGCCGGATGATGGGACAGCAGTCTTCACTCCAGGAAGCGAGGGACAGTTGGCATGTGACTGAAGAGCCATGCTGGATACCGGAGAAGCATCCATACACCCCGAACTGGAAAGCAGAGGAAGAGATATAACACAAAGGCACGAGCAATGTCGGAGATGCTGGAAAAGAATGGTGAGTACTCCCAAAGCAACTGGGGACCCCGGGACATTTCGACAACTGTGCCAAAGAATGATTGAATAGTGCTAATTCAGAAAATATACAAAAGCAAAGTTTGTTTAAATGAAGTCAAGCCAAAGTACAGAATCAACACCCAAAAAGAAGAATGTTTGATGCAGAAAATACGCAAAGACCAAGTTTGTTTGAATGCTTGCGTTCTGCTCTCAGGCAGGGGTCACAATTATTTTTGCATTGTAGACTCTCTACCCTGAGTTGGGAGACATGACTTTCGATTAATTGATGCCTTCCTTCTTGTATACTAACAAGGACTACAAATTCGCAACTCAGGACCTGTAATTCTGTATTGCTCAGGCCAGAGGTTGCTTCATCATTAGAAAAACGAAATATGTATCCACAAGGTACTTGAGATTCGACCAGCAGTTCAAACACTGGAGCTTAGCTGCTAGATACTGTTCGAGGTATTTTGCAGTATTTCTTGGTTTGTTTGTTGGGGTATTTCGTGGTATAATGGTAAGCCCTAAATACACAAGACTGCTTGATATTTTTCTTATACCGGGACCATAAACTGTAAGTCAAAACTGGACCTAGTACGCTCTAGCTCATAATTTCATGTTCATGTGGTATTTTATTTACAATACCACGTTATGTCCTTTTGGCGGTATCTCAGAACACACTTAGCAGGTAAACAGCCACAGAGAAGGAACTACCGCCTGCAGTAAAATGAGTTTACAACCCTTTCTGCATCAAACTGTATGCCAACACAAGAAACCAGAACACAAAATAAGTACTTTGAGGCTAATTGATCTTTCTCTTTAGTTCTTTATAGAAGATTAGAATTATGCAAAGTATCAAAACAAGACATGAAATGTGCAGCTATCTCACATAACTTTTTCTGTGATTCAAAAATGAAAATGAAATATTCACAAATACAATTCGTCTGAAGTTTCTTTCCCCGCGATAAATGAGCTCTTCCCCACAATATGCTTCAATCACACTTCTAGTGTTGCAGTTCAAGGTCGTCTACAGACCTTGAAAGATAGCAATTACTCCGTTCAGCCCACTGCCTTCATCTGTATCTACAGCTTTTTACATAGAATGAGTAACAAGAAAAACACTGCATTTATAACTGTGACCATACATTTCCTGACTGTAACTGTTTAAAAATACATGAATCCAGAGCCCTCGCATAACACCCACATTTGTTAATTTTATGACAACATTCAACAAACTACATGTTCCTCAAATTAACTGAAACTCACCCAAAAATGCACTTGGTTCTGTGTGCCCCGGACTGCAAAACTCCTTATCTGGTTTTTTTACCACTCAAGAAGTGTCTCAGCCCAGTCTTCAGCGCTTGCCTGTCTGCCTACGAGTGCAGCACACTTCCCACAAGGACTGTGAGTGCCCGAGATCAGAGAGCAAGAGTACACCAGCTAGAGAGCCTGAGAGCCAAGCCTACTCAGAGAGCTCATTTATAAAACCTCTGTCACCTCCCATAAATGTATGTCTGCTTGCATAGACTATAATAAAATACCTCCTCCGAAGCTGATGTCATGTGTCCATCAAGACCACCTGCCTTTAACAATTAGCCAACCCTCTCGAAACTTCTTGTAACATGTGACCATACTGCACCATTAGAAATAGCAACAGAAGAACAGTGTTACATTTCTCCTGCACTGCAGTCCTGTTCTGCAAATGAACAAAAGGCCTACTTTGAGCCACATTTCATTTACTGCGAAGCAAATCTAATTTTTTATGTTTATTTTCGTGCCATTCCATTTAACCTTGCACAGCCTACATTCAGTTTACCAAATTGCACCAAAAAAACATGGACTGAGCTGCATTGAATGTGACATGTTAGTGGGTTTAGTAGTTAGCATAATTAATATATGTTAGTTTATTTCCATTGCTCTCAGGCCATAACTGTAATGTGGTACAAAATGATAGCATCAGCTGTAATGCACTGCCAGATTGAAACCCATCTTTTAGCTGGCATGTTTTCTAAGCATTCACAATACTGACATATATAGGATAATAGTCGCTAGTAGATAAATAAAACAAATCTTTAGCCGAAATAGTTTCTAAACCGTTTCCCGAAGGTTATTCAGTCAGTTGTCAGTACTTCTACCATTTTAGCTTCAATAATTACAAGTAAGTTTATCAATTTAAGAATCAGGCTTTGACTATAACCTTCCATGCAACGTCTCCAAAGAGATTCCCTTGAGATAACTGAACAAGAAAAGGAACTATCAAATATTTGGATACGCCATAACTCAAAATAAGAGCAATAAATCACCAGATGTTTTAGCGTTTCGGGTGTATCAACATTTTCACAAAAACGACAGAAAGTCGCATCAGGACTCTTAGAACCAACCGCCCAATTTTGTGTACGTTGACGTGTGAGAAATTGATTTAATCTGAAACGCATATAGATTTTCCTTGCAAACGCAGAAGGAAGCTGTATTAGATATTTTAGTCTACATTCCCATTTGCCTCGAAAAAGGTTGTATTCATCAAATGATGGATAGGTACCCATTTTGTCCATCATCATGCTCCAAAAGAATCTTTGGTATTTTTTTTTTGGACTCGGTAGCCACATGCTAATGGAATCAGGAGTCTCATGAATTTTTGAGAGAATATTGGTAATTTTTATAGTTTGAAAATGTAAAGATTTTATATATGAGTCACCCAAGATTTTGTTCAATTCGGAATATAAAGTGTTCTTAGGCGGGTTAAGCATTTTAGAGTAGTTTGTGATACATCTCCAATTGTGTTTTACTGACAAAGGTAATATATTCAGTTCGTGGCATATCATTACATTTGGAATAGATAAAGCCATGCCCAATACAGTTTTCCACAGCTTTCCCTGCAATATATTCAGGAAATCATCAATATCATAGCTGCAGATATCTAGGGAGTATAGAATAATGGGTTCAACTTTCTGGAGATAGAATTGAATAAGAGGAAGTAAAGAGAACATGCAGTATCGATGGAAAATAATTTTCATTTGTGAAGCAAGAGTTTTCACTTTTTGGTTGAGAAATTGTTTCCACATTGTTACAGAATATGAGTCAGTAAGAGGGTAACCTAAGTACCGAATCGAAACAGCGTATTCTACTTTCATACCATTTAGGTACCAGGAAAAGTGATGCGGATTTAGTTTTCCACCCGAAAAAATAAGTATGGAGGATTTCATAGGATTAGGAAAAAGATTATGGGTGTGGGCAAAATTTGCAAATAGATCTAATTTCCTTTGAAGCCCAAAAGGGGTTCGGTCAAAGAATAGTAGGTCGTCTGCAAAACCCATCCAATCCAACTTGATGTTACCAAGCTTGGCTGGAAAACACTCTCCAGTCACCCATGTCTCATCCAAACCCAAGAGATATAAATTGAATAGCACCGCTGCCATTATACAACCCTGTTTCACCCCATTTCCGTTGAGATGGGGTCAGAAAGAGCTCCTTCTTTGTTCAGCCGGATGCGATAAGATGTATTTTTATGCAACAAAGCAATCAATGCAACCAGATGATGCGGGATCCCAATGGCCAGCATTTTCTTCCACAATATCTCACGAATGACGCAATCAAAAGCTGCAGTGAGGTCCAAACTAGCTATGTAGACAGGGCCTTGTTTGGAGGAGGAAGTAAAGGCCTGAAGGTGACAAAGAATGGTGGCATTAAGAGGACAACCTATATGTTTCCTAAAACCTACTTGATAGGGAGACATAAGGTTGCCATCATTGATGTACATTTGTAATTCTTGTAGCAGAAGTAAAGAAAAAACTTTTGAGGAGGCGTCAGTTAACGCTATTGGACGATAGTTTGCAGGTAAATTAGGAGGACCTTTTTTATAGATAGGAATAACAAGGGCAGAGGTCCAAGACGGAGGAATAATACCGGAAAACAGAATAGAATCAAATTTGATTTTAAGAATACGAGCCCAAAAGGTAGGGTTAGCTTTGTATACACAGGGGGGTATACCATCCGGACCAGAGGCCCTGGAGGGTTTAAGTTTCCCTATAGCCTCAATGATATCGCCAATCGACCACAAAGGTAATGTTTTGAGAGGAAGCTTGGGCTCGCCACCTTTTAGCGTGTTAAAACGTTCAGGTATACTGACATATACCATATTCAACCCAGAGCCTCACACCGTTATAGGCAAACAGGATACATTTTGATATTTGTTGAAATGATGACCTTGCTAACCTGGCTATAATTTGGAGCCTCCTTTCTTCCTACAATTCAAGGAGGCAGACTGGAGACTGGTGGCAAAGCTCTCTTTTGTGGCCAAGTGTACAGATTCATGCACACGGCACAGTGATATGGGGCAGTTCAACTTGTTTAGTCCTACAGAATGATGTGTTGACATGTCAAGTTAAAGAACAAATGACAACAAACATATAGTGACATAAATACCTATTTTTTAAAATCACAAAGCATGAAACGGAGAGTGAAAGAGTGAATATATCTTCTTTTTTGGTAATGTTGACTTTTCAATGACAAAGTACCTTTTCCTAGGTAGGCGCTTAGAAGACAGAACATTTAAAAGCATGGCTACAAACAGACCTGTGAACTCCATCTTCAAGGATGAACAATCAGGAAGCTTTTAGGTTTTTTAAGTGCATTACTACAGACTGAATTTATACAACAGACTAACTTTCTGATGCTCAGATTCTGGAGAGACAAAAGAAATTCAATGTTGTAAGAACCAAGCCCAGATACTTGCAACCATTAGGTATGTAAGCAAAATGAGGTGTAAAAACCACTTCACTTGATTAAGAGAAACATGGTGTTCAAATCACTTCACTTCCAGCCACTTCCAAGCATGAGTTAACCCCACTAGCCTGTTGGATGGCAAATCATGACACTAGCACAATTCTTATAAGCAAAACCCCAAAACCCAAGACAATACTTTCCTAAAACGTGTAGGATGTTCCAACTAACTGATATAGCCCATAACAGTGCCTCTTTAAATGCCAGCCCTGTAAAAAAGCATACATTCTATCATTGAAGAGGAAGGAGTGAATGTTCAATTTTAACTGAAGACTGATTTAAAGTCTGTTTTTTATATGGGGGTCCAGGATAATCTATGTATATGACACTAGATTCCATATTGTGAAAAGTATTGATTTTATAGCAAAAGGGAGTAGCACTGATCAGAACTTTTTGTGGGTGAATCAGACTGGCATTAAGCAATATCCAATAACATCATGTCACAAGGAAGATAGCAGAATCTCAAACTCTTAAAATCAACCCGTCTCTGGCCATAAAAACCTTAGTGGCTGCAGATCCTTAGACAACTAAGGACTTTACATTCTACTTTGCCTTTTTAAGTTTTTCTTCAATGAAGATACCTTTTTCTTTGGTCTGACATTCCTGTATGCGTTAAATACCCTCACTCCTCTTTTTACCTGTAGTTCATGTTTGTTCTTCCGGTTGATTTGTTATCTAAATGTCCTACCTGTTAGCCTGTATTTTCTACTTTTATCTAGTATTGCCAAATCCAATTCTTCGGTAATGTTTGTTGCCCAAGACTTGTTTCTGTTGACTTGCAGTTTTTACATTTCTAAAATGGTGGTCTAGTAATCAATGCTCCAGTGCCTGCCTCGAGGTATCTGATCTGCCCTTCATGTGGTGTGAAGGTATCATGAATGAGACAGACAATGATCTAGAAGTTTGACTTAAAAAAACATTTAACAAAAAAAGAGGGTTGGAAAAATGCCTAACTTGCCTGAAGCTAAGGTGGGATTTCCCTACCTAAATGAAACTAATTATAGTTTGTGTCAAAAAGTCCAAATCATATGTCTGTCTGTGTCCAAACCCTATACTTGCCCTCACATCTAATTGAATACCATGTGTAGGGATGTCAGCATCAAATGATAAGTGTTCTAAATAATAGTTCAGAGCTTCTTCCAGCTCTTAAGTGGGAACGGATTTTCCCTTCCCTATGATTCAAATAGTTCGCTTTACAACAAAGGGGATCTCTTCCCGTGAATTTCAAGTTTTGCAATGTTTCAAAACAACACGATTCATTGGGATAATCAATGTTCCAATATAACACAGTTCCTTGGGAGATTAAAGGTTCAAACATAACAGTTCCTTGGGATATTTAAGGTTCTAACATAACAGTTCCCTGCGATCTTCCCCCATCTGCTTGAGTGTGGTTACTTGTCACCAATTTATAAAGTTCGGCTCATCAATCTCAGTTCACATAGGCTTTTATTTGAACAATCTCAGTTCACATAGGTTTCCTTTATTTAATCACAGTGTGGCTTGTCCTTAGGTGGGTGTATTAAGTCTAGGCGCGGTTGTCGGACCACACGGTCCACCCATTATAGCTCACGCCACCCACACACCTTAGTTAGTTCTGTTTTATAGGTTTATTGCCGCAGTTTCAGCTTCACAATGAGTCTTCACTCAATGGGGGTCATTACGAGGTTGGAGGTAATGGAAAAACGATGCCGGTAAGGGATTACCGGCACTGCATACCGCTACATGCTATAACGACTCAAAAAGCCGCTATTAGCGCCGCCGCTGATAGCATGCTCCCTCGTACCGGCATGCGCACGGGCACACGGCCCTCGCGCCCGGCAATAGCGCGATGGCGCTAACAGGAGGACATCACAAGTCAGGGGAACATGCAAATACAGGCATCATGAAGGCGGTAATGAGGCGATCCACCCTCAAACAGCAATGTCCAGTGTTCCCAACTGCCACAGGTGCATACAATAAGTACAGGTGGTGGCAATGGAGTCTGGCACAGCACAAAAGGAGCACACCCACACACCACACCCCTCACCACAACAAAATGATTCCACTTGTAGTAGCAATACTGGGGCTGGAGGACATGCTTGCATTGCTACACCAGCAACAACAACAGGCACCACAGAGGAGACGCAGGAGGAGAAGGAGGGTGAGACAGGCCCAGCAAGCCCCACCAGTGCAGCCAGTGGTACCACGCAGGCAGCCACCAATCCCTCACATCAGAGCCATTCAACCTAACCCCTGAGCAGATCTACACCCTGTACCGTCTGGACCGGGACACCATCACCACCATTGTGGACATGATACATGATGACATCGTCAGCCTGATTGAAATACGCACCGCCATCCCACCTCTACTGAAGGTAGTGTCTTTGCTCCACTTCCTGGCCACAGGCACCTACCAGCACACAGTGGGGTGCATGCATGGCATATCACAACCCTTATTTTCTCGCATGCTGAACCAAGTGCTGGATGCCCTCCTGAAGCACACAAGGGACTACATATCCCTACCACGGACTCCCCAGGAGATCTTTGACACAAAAGTTGGTTTCCATGCACTGGCAGGCATGCCAAATTGTATTGGTGCACTTGGCTGTACCCATGTGGAATTGGTGGTCCCGCATGCAACAGAGGTGGTGTACCGCAAACGTAAGCTATATCACTCCATCAATGTACAGATGGTATGCGACTCCAGCAAGATCATCACACATTGTTGTGCCCGATTTCCCGGATCAACTCATGACTCAATGGTCCTGCGCAACTTCACGCTACCACGCTACATGGAGCGACATGCAGGACGACGTGCCTGGCTGCTTGGTAAGTAGCATGACAGGCACATGGCAGTGAAATGGGGCGAGAGATGCACACACCACCATGGTGTCATTGTTGTGGTGACAGCACGATGTGCACATCCCAAAATACTATGCCCAAAGCATCCCAAACTGAATCTGACTACCAATTCCCATAGCAATTAAGTAAGATGCGCACCTATCATAACATGCCAAACTTAAAACCACCCCACATCCCACAACACGTGCACCACCCATCATCGGACCTAACCCTCCGTAACACAATCCAGCAACATGCTGTGTGTATTCACAATGTAAATGTCTGCAGCAAATCACTACACAGGACAAGCAGCCATGAGAGTGCACATAACAAAACCACCCAGGGAATCCACTGCTTGTCACAGGGCCACCACCAGAGTAGTGCAGCATGTCACCATGGGAAAAATCCGCACTGAATGCCAAATAATGGAGAGTCTAAGAGACTACCGCCAACGCTGCCAGTCAGAAATTCTTACAGAACACTACACATCACATATATATCACAAACACAGCGGTATGCATCCACAATGCATGAGCAACATCAAGGCAGTGTACACTGTGTATCATCTTGAAGATGTAATGCACACCATAAGACCATGGCACAGTACACATTGAGGGAATTAAACATGTGTGCATACAAGCAGGGACATGTGCTTGGGACCAACAAATATCTGCAGGCATGTGTGATAAGTACAGCTGTCCATCATGAATCGACTAACACATACCTTATTTTGCTACCATGCAGGTGATAGTGACTATCCCTTGAAGCCGTGGCTCCTCACCCCTGTGCGAAACCCGCAGAACATGCACAAGGAGGACTACAATCGTTCCCATACCCGTACCCGTGTGGTCATCGAGCTGACCTTTGGCCTGTTGAAGGCACGTTTTCGCTGCCTAAGCCGGTCGGGTGGGGCACTCCTCTAAAGGCATGAGAAGGTGGCCAAGATCATCATGGCATGTGTCATGCTGCACAACATGTGTATCCGACGGAACGTGCCCCTGCCCCCTGACATTGAACTGCAACCACCAGGTGATGATGAAGGGGATGAAGAAGATGTGGCCGCACACCATTGCGGTGCCGATGCACAGGAGGGACGTGCTGTGCACCAGTCTGTGATTGGACAATATTTCTAAGACACATGGGTGCAGAGGGTAAAATGAATGTGGGACAGAGGGCACTGGGTGTGGGAGTCATGTACACTATGCACTGTATAGCAATCAATGACACAGATGCAATAAGGAATGTCCACTCAAGTATTTGTTCTGCTACACAACGGGTGTATTAAACTGTTAAACAAAGTGCTCAAACCTTCCACCTCAAACACACCCTCTCCCCCACCCGTTCCCCCCACAACTCCCCCACACACCCTCTCCCCCTCTGCCTCTCCCCTCTCCCCCTCCCCCCACAACTTCCCCACACACCCTCTCCCCCCTCTGACTCTCCCACAACTCCCCCACACACCCTCTTCCCTAACTCCCCCACACATGGCGTGCAATGTCATGGCACTCGAGTCTCCATAGCTGTGCACATGCAGGCTGATCCTCCAACTAATGGCCTGTGTCTGACTCCAGGGGTGGCATGTTAGGGTGGCGCATGGTGCGCACAGACCTGCGCAGGGGGCTTGTCTGCCTGGAGCTGCATGATGATGCGGTGCCTGCCTGCTCCAGTCTGGGGACAGTACACTCTGCCTCCATGGAATCCGCTATGCGGGAAAGGACCTGCCTCAGAGCAGACACCTCCTTGCATATCCACGTGGTACTGTCCACAATTGCCTGTCTCAGGGAGGCAGTGTTGTCCCACCCCTCCTGCCTTGCCTGGGCACCGTCGGACACAAACTGCCTGACAAGGGCAGTGAGCTCCTCCTGCCGCTGCACCAAATGTTCCATTAGTGGCACCCCACCCTGGACAGCGGTGGAGGTGGATGCTGCATGTGTGACATTTGCAGAGTCGTGTGTCACCTCCGTGGGGCTCATGCTCCCTTGCCCTGGCTCCCCTCCAGTCAGCTCCTGTTCACTCTCATAGGTCGAGTATAAAGGTGTGACCTGGGGTGATGGTGGGGGACTGGGTGTTGCAGGTAGGTCCGAGGAGTCATCCTCCAGAGGGACACACACCTGTCCCTGGCTCTGCGCATCTGAGCCCGTCTTGCGTGCTGTGGCTGCCGCCTCCCCAACAGAGCTGTTCGCTGCTTAATGGACCCCATCGGCCACTGTCTCCTGTGCAGGGGCCACAGTTGATGTGGTGACTGTAGCAGTGGCCCTTAGCGGCACCAGTGCCGTGGCATCCTGTGATGTCTGGCCCTTCTGTTCCTGTCATGGCTTGGCTGGCCCTTTCGATGTCGAAGGCCTGTTGCCTTCTTACCCACCCCTGGGCCTCTTGCCTGGGAGTTGTTGCCTGTGCGGACGAGTCCCAGGCCTCGCTGTCAGGATCGGAGCTTGTGGGGGACCGAGAGAGGAACGGCATCAGTGATGGTTCTACATGCATCATGCATACATTGGCATTATTGCTGTTGTACACATTAGAGGGAATTAGGTATTAGAGTTTTGACATTCACGTTGCTTGCTATATAGGTGAAACATGCAGGCATCCGTCAGGGTCACACATGTTGGAGTTGCCGTATACTGTGTGACATGCATTTCTATTGTGGACTGAGTGCAGTGTGACTAATGATGTTTTTTTTATATTTGTGTGGTGTGTCTCATGTACGGCATTGCCATGCTGCATGGAAAAGAGAAAATTGGACGGATATGGCACACCCTATTAATGTGCGTAATAGTGGATTGGATTATTGTCTAAGCAGGAAATTTAAGGAAAATAGAAAATAGATATGTGGTGCAGAGGAGAGATAGGCAACCTTGACACCAAGGTTGCACAAAGTTATAAGAAACAAGATAAGTTCCCAATTAAGGAACTCACGTCCCCTGCACACTTTCCAATGTCTGGAAAACCAGACCAACAATTAGTTTGTATACTAAACAGTGTTTCTAATAATATCTTTTGAAACCATTGCATTAAGCCAAACTTAAGAAGGTGATTTATTAAAGAAATCAACATTCAGGCAAAGTAGGTCACAAGAACCAAATATAATATTTATTCTTGATGTTGAAACTGTGGATGGCCCAACGTTTTTTGAGTGGTACAACACTCTTCATCAGGGGCAAATCCTAAATTCTAAGGAAAGATATGTACAAAATTTACATTAGAGTGATATTTTCCATTAACAACAATTTTGCAAAGCAAGTTGTTTCTACAAACTTCAACTGGTATACAGGCTAATTGAATGAGCATAATAAACAGTAGATATCCAAAGTTCTGGGTACATTGATGCAACAAAATAACATGTTTTAACTGGACAGCTATCATA
The DNA here is from genome assembly GCF_040938575.1 of Ambystoma mexicanum. Taxonomy (NCBI): domain Eukaryota; kingdom Metazoa; phylum Chordata; class Amphibia; order Caudata; family Ambystomatidae; genus Ambystoma; species Ambystoma mexicanum. The sequence continues at coordinate 937,768,921 of NC_090939.1, forward strand.
ACATTTCTATTAGAATAAAAGCAGAAGATCGGTGTCATGGGATTACTTTATAGACTGTGCTGTGCACAAGGGTGACTATATGATCATGGAATAGATATAACCAGTGTAGACTAAAGAGTAACAGCAGATAGAAGTTGCTCTAACCTTGTGAATTTAGTAAAATATCTTCAAGCGAAGAGGTAGTAGGTCCGGGGAGAGTATCCCAGGTAATCGATGAGACAGTACAAGATGAGTATTGTCAACGGACTCATATCTGTAAAAGAGGAGTGAGTATCATAAGCTAGTAAGAGGGTGCAGGAAGAGAAAACTAAGGCTAAAAAAATAATATTCAACTTACAACTGATGGCGATCTATCTGGACACTGAATAATACGTATAGCCATGGTATAGTTCCCAAGGTTCTTAATGGTCCAAGGAGGTGGCTTGAAAAACCCAGATTGTAGCCAATATCTTTTTCAAATGTTCAGCAGGTATCCACTGTCACAAAAAGAAATAACAATGGGAAGAGTGGAGAAAATCTTAGCGGGAAACAACATTGGGAAGAGTGTAACTAAAGAGGTGCAGGACTTAGTGGGAAGGAGGTACTGCACAAAGAGGGCTCCTGTGCTTATCAAGAATACCTTTGGTAGGGAAGATCTTACCTGTTTAACAATAGCGCTGCCAAGTGGAGACCATAGCCCAGAAGGAAAGCCGATGCCATTTGCAACACTGTACGTGTTTATATTGTGTTCTAAGGCATGATGTCATCACGCGGATGCGTGTGACGCGGCGTGCTCAAATTGGAGTATAATTAGAAGATATGCCATAAGTATTATCTGGGGAAGACATCACAATAGTGGAACTATTGTCACTGTCACAAAGTGAGTAATTGTTGCGGAAAAGTGCGAGGCAGAGTAACGGAGGCCCGGGATGTTGATAACATGACGTCATCACGTTAGCGCGTGCATGACGTAATGTGTAAACAAACCCGAGACGGTGAACTTGCGATCCCTACAAGGCACATGGGAACTCATAGAGTTGAGTATAAAGGCCCGTAAAAAAGATGCCGGAAAGCTAAGTACTTCTAGTTCGGCTGGAGACAAGGCCAATCATGCTAATGGTGTGAACGGTGCCAAAACATGAGATCCGTGTCACGGAGAGTTAATGTAATCAGAGGAACATAAAAACACTATATGAGCAGCCTAGAAAAGGCCCCCCAAAGAAACAACCTAATAATAATATCCGGGAGAGGGAGCTCAAAATCGAGGTATGGTAAAAAACAGCTTGCTGTTATGTTAACCACCTAAAGAAAGGCCCCTGTAGGGGGAAGAAGGTGGTACTCGTTGCTCAGAATGAATGTACCAGAGGATATCCAGTGCACAGAACACAAGAGTGTTCTGTTAGAATAGTGAGGACTTTGTAGTGTAGGACCGCTGTAATTGGTCAATAAAGCGACCATTATGTAATTATTAGAGTAGTATATAGTGATTAGCACTGCATGCATGAATGATGTGACTGGAATTTATTAGAGTCCATATTGGATCTGGTGGCACATAAAAGAGGGGCGAAGGATCAAGGATATTAATCTAAAAACAACTCATATATCAAGAGTCACAAGGTCTATTATTTATGCCCCTTCAAGATATAGTCATTTCCATAAATATGATGTATACGCAAGACAACTTCACTGCCCATAAATGGTTCACAATTTGGTTGTAAATCAAGTGTCATAGAACATATGATCAATGACATATAAATAACACTTGGCCGGTCATACAGAAAAACTATAATTTGTGTATAACCAAATTAAGAGGCGCTCATCTGCCCATCGGCATGGTGCACAATCTAAAGGTGATCATACAGTCATTGAAGCAGTTACATCTCTGGCCAGAACATATCAAGTGTGACTACAGGTTGTAATGAGGACAGAAAAAAGAGTAATATGTTGGTGAATTTTTTAGATAAATGGACCCAAGTAGTAGTCTTCGTTAAGCCCCAGGGGGGACATTGCATCAAGTCTATGTATCCAATATAGTTCTTTTTGTGCAAGTAGTTTTGGTAAGTCTCCCCTTTGTAGGGGGTGCAATACTTCTAGTATCGCAAATCTCATCTGTGAAATACTGTGATTGTTGTCCCTAAAATGCCGGAACACAGGTGATTTGAGATTTTTGGTTCTGATCTGTAGGTGGTACTCGTTGCTCAGAATGAATGTGCCAGAGGATATCCAGTGCACAGAACACAAGAGTGTTCTGTTAGAATAGTGAGGACTTTGTAGTGTAGCACCGCTGTAATTGGTCAATAAAGCGACCATTATGTCATTATTAGAGTAGTATATAGTGATTAGCACTGCATGCATGAATGATGTGACTGGAATTTATTAGAGTCCATATTGGATCTGGTGGCACATAAAAGAGGGGCGAAGGATCAAGGATATTAATCTAAAAACAACTCATATATCAAGAGTCACAAGGTCTATTATTTATGCCCCTTCAAGATATAGTCATTTCCATAATTATGATGTATAGGCCAGACAACATCACTGCCCATAAATGGTTCACAATTTGGTTGTAAATCAAGTGGCATAGAACAAATGATCAATGACATATAAATAACACTTACAGACTATTATTTGTGTATAACCAAATTAAGAGGCGCTCATCTGCCCATCGGCATGGTGCACAATCTAAAGGTGGTCATACAGTCATTGAATCAGTTACATCTCTAGCCAGAACATATCAAGCGTGACTACAGGTGGTAATAAGGACAGAAAAAAGAGTAATATGTTGGTGAATTTTTTAATTAAATGAATCCCAAGTAGTAGTCTTCGTTAAGCCCCAGGGGGGACATTGCATCAAGTCTATGTATCCAATATAGTTTTTTTTGTGCAAGTAGTTTTGGTAAGTCTCCTCCCCTTTGTAGGGGGTGCAATACTTCTAGTATCGCAAATCTCATTTGTGAAATACTGTGATTGTTGTCCCTAAAATGCCGGAACACAGGTGATTTGAGATTTTTGGTTCTGATCTGTGACTTATGCTCGGTCCATCTTTCCTTAACTTTTCTACTGGTCTTCCCCACGTAGTATTTGCCACAAGGGCATCTGATGGTATAGACTACATTTTTAGAATCACAAGTTGCATAGCTTTTCAAAGGAATCTTCTTGCCGTTGTTAGGATGCCTAATGTGATTGCCTTTTATGATGTTCTAACAATGTTGGCAATTTAGGCAGGGGAAAGTGCTGTTTTTTGTCTTAGTAAGTGTCCTCTGAGTGGAAGTTTTAGGTCTTTCTGCTTTTATTAGCGTATCTCTGAAATTCCTTCCTCTTTTATACGCTAACATTGGAGGAGATGGAAAGAGACGGTTAAGGTTGGGATCTGATTTAATAAGGTCCCAATTTTAAGTGATGATCTTTTTGACCTGGAAACTCTGTGCTGAGTATCTCAATGTGTAAATCAAGTTGGATTTAGTCTGTGTTGGTTGTCTATTTAGTAACCTGTCCCGAGGTTGAGATTCCGTTCTGGTGATGGCTTGCGTCACTACTTGTTCTGGAAATCCCCTTTCCAGAAATGTCAAAATGTAATTTTCCAAAATCAACACTTTAACAGATAAAGCAGCTACTACCTTAGCCTTCACTGATGAAGAAGCTGAGAGGATTTTAAGCCTAATTAAAGATACCAGTACTGAGGCTACAAACAGAGAAAACCCTGAAATTCTCATCCAACGGCTGGAAAGAGTTATCCGGAGAGAAATTTCACAAAAACTTCATGCTACTACTTTAACGCAGTATTATAAGGCTAAAAGAATTCTGAGAGGACTTAGAGTGTACCTCCGCCCGACTTTATGTAAAGAAAATAATGATTTTGTGAAAAGGTGGGAACACATCTTGAACAAATGTTCGCTTGATCTCATACTACTTACCATAGAGGAACTCGCAAAATCTCTTCATACGATTAATAAAGAAATCGAAGAAGTATCCACACAACTCACTAAACTCAAATCTGCAGCAGAACTTCATACAATCTTGGAAGACACCAATACCAAGTTGGAGAACTATAAACCCGACATCGAACAGCGGAAAATTCGGAAATTTCATAGGGACACGTTGGACTATGCCAGAGAAATAGTCTATACATGGCAGGAATATTATAGTAATTATAAACTTTGACCTGGACCATCTGGCGGCCCTAAGAAACCGACCCCAGATAACACTGAGAGCAGTGATATCACAAGTGGTGAACAAGAAGAACAGCCCAGAACAAGTGCAACCAATCCAGTAACTACTCCCACAGCTATGGTTAGTGAAACATCAATCCCACGGGGAATAGATACAACAATTCCTCCAATTGCTCCACAACCTTTTTTAGGAGACGTCCGACCAGAAGAGGGAAAAAGAAAACAGCGCCAAAAGAACAAATAGATTCACCATTGATCATCAAAATCTTCTCCAGACAGCTATCCAAAGCTCAAATTGACACACTAAGTCTTGGGATCTCATTAATTCACACAAACTCAACTACTTTATTTGAAGAAGAAATTAACCTTTCAAACTAATACGGAAAATGGAATTAAAGATTTTCTTTGACAACCTGGGACAAACAACACCAGCTAAAGAACACGACTACTTGGAAATGAAGAAACAGAGCACCTTTCATCCACAAATCAATAATCCATTGGTCAATCTATTTAAAACAAAAACCACACGCGAATTGAGAAAGATTAAATATGAATCTTCCACTAAACAAAATATTCGGAGACATCAGCTCAAAATAATCAAGGACCTTGCGGATGATAATTCCTTCACTATGAAACAAGCTGACAAAGGGGGAGCCCTAGTACTCATGGACACGACACTGTACAATGCTGGCTGTCTCAAATTACTTGATGATAGACAGACCTACCTCCCATTGGATAATGACCCTACAAACAACATAAGTATCATTATCAAATAGGCAGTTGAGAAAGCAAGTACTATGGACTGGATATCAGATAAAACAGAAGAATTTCTGATCAAAACAACTCCAATCATCCCAGTATTTTACGGGTTACCTAAAATACATAATGATTCCAAAGATCCTCCTTTCAGGCCTATTGTCGCTGGCACAGACAGCATATTTCAACCCCTAGCAGTTTATTTAGATACCGCATTGCAACCACTGGTACAGAAAATACCTACTTACCTAAAGGACACTACACATTTTCTGCAGAAAATCAACAACTTGCAGATTAACTTTCCAGATCCCCTAATATTTTCCATGGACGTTAGTAGTCTATACACTTCGATTCCCCATGACGAAGGTATAGCTGCCTTGGAATGGTTTCTTTTAAGACATGATGAAGTTCAAATCCAAAAAACTTTCGCTATCGAACTGATTAATCTAATACTATACAATAACTATTTCAATTTAATGGCCAATATTACCTACAGATCTCAGGTACCTCTATGGGCTCAGCTGTAGCCCCTTCATATGCGAACATTTTCATGTTCTATTTCGAAAAAACCCACGTTTTGGATCACCCACACTGGAAAAACAAATTACACTGTTGGACAAGATACATCGATGATGTATTTGGAATTTGGAAGGGCGCAGAACAGGAATTGACTGAATTCTGGCATTACATCAATCAATGTAACCCACGGTCAAATTTACAATAGAGATTGGAAGACCACATGTGAATTTTCTGGATGTAACAGTAAAATGGAAAAACACGGAATTGGTAACAACAATGTACAGGAAACCAACTGATGTTAATAGCTCTTTACATTTCACGAGTTTTCACCCAAGGCATCTTAAGAACAATCTTCCCTACAGTCAACTCTTACAAGCCAAACGGATCACTTCCAACGCAGAAAAGCTACAAACAGAATTTGACACTATGAGATCGAGATTTCCAGAAAGGGGATTTCCAGAACAAGTAGTGACGCAAGCCATCACCAGAACGGAATCACAACCTCAGGACAGGTTTCTGAATAAACAACCAACACAGACTAAATCCAACTTGATTTACACATTGAGATACTCAGCACAGAGTTTCCAGGTCAAAAAGATCACAACTAAAAATTGGGACCTTATTAAATCAGATCCCAACCTTAACCGTCTCTTTCCATCTCCTCCAATGTTAGCGTATAAAAGAGGAAGGAATTTCAGAGATACGCTAATAAAAGCAGAAAGACCTAAAACTTCCACTCAGAGGACACTTACTAAGACAAAAAACGGCACTTTCCCCTGCCTAAATTGCCAACATTGTTCGAACATCATAAAAGGCAATCACATTAGGCATCCTAACAACGGCAAGAAGATTCCTTTGAAAGGTTATGCAACTTGTGATTCTAAAAATGTAGTCCATTTTTTTTTTTTTTTTTTTTAGTTGTTTTGGTCGCGAAAAATCGAGACCTTTCAACTTAAAATCTTGTTTACAAAAAGCATTTAAAACAATCTACAAACAATCATACAGGATAATAAATAATTAATAGAAGGTTACAAAAAAGAAGATAAAAGACTTTAAAATAACTGTTACAGTTTTGCTATGTTGAGACAGCATACTTTGGTATTTGTATTTGTTGCAAGTAATTAACAATGGCATATCTCACTGACTTCCTTTTGGTATAAAACAATAATGCCCAGAGTTCTTCAGCAGTCATAATTTCTTGATCCACAAATAAGTGTTTGAAATGAATGCAACGAATTTCTAATAAATTCACACATTCGGTACACAAATGCTTCAATGTTTCTGCTTGGCATTTACAGAACCGGCAAAGCAGGGGTGTGCCATTTTTGTTGCGGTTATTAGTAACATCATTTGTAAGCCAGAGGTTTAATCTGAATCTCAGGAACCCACTACGATGATTAGAGTTTGGGGATTTTAGCAAATAATTAGCCACAACATTGTAGCGCTTTAGTTCAAAGGGATTAGACTTAAAGTTTTTATAATATGTACATGCCACACGTGTGTGGATCCAGTCTGTTTCCCATATTTTTGTTTTTGCTTTGTCTGGATTTTCTAGCAAAAGCGTACTATTTATTTGCGCTTTATCCAAAAACTTTTGAACTTTCATGCGCCACATTTTCAGAAATATATCCACAGAATTCAACAAGTAAGTTGCTATAACGCTCGTTATTCCTATTACATGCTGATTCATCAAACACTTGCGATATAAGGCACACAGTTTGCATTTGTACATCGCATACACTGAAATCAAGCCAAGTTCGTATCTTATAAGTGGTAATGGTTGCGAGTTTGGTAAATTCAGGAGTTGCCTCCAGAAACAACCTTCTCTCGCCGACCAATAGGCATATGACATGATTTTTTGGGTTTCTGCACCATACAAAATTATAGGCACCACTTTTAGTTTGAAGTATGAGAGTACCGGTGACATGGAGAATTTACAATAACGTGCTCTGATGATACGTGCTTGTGAGATGGTCATCTGCAGTTTAAGTAGACCCTGCATGTTGTATTGGTCCACAGCACATAGATTACAGATCAACATACCCAGATATACATATACATTGGAGACAGTGATTTTACAGTCTTGAAGTGGCCAGTGCAACTGTGTCTTACATTGTCTTCTAGTTCTAGTCCCAAACTGGACAATATTGGTTTTTGCCACATTAATGGTTATACCATTAACCTTAGTATATGCATCCAGAGCACCCAGAAGCTTGCGCAATCCTCGTGGGGTATGGGAAAATAACACCATATCATCTGCATACAGTAAACATTTTATTTCAACCCCCACGAGCCTCGGAGAATCAGATATCACATTGTCAAAGGTTCGATTAATATCGGAGATAAAAAAGTTAAACAGGGCCGATGCTAACAGGCAGCCCTGTTTCAATCCCCGGGCAGTTACAATCGGTGGTGTTAATAAACCTTCATTATTTAGCCTGACCTGAATCGTAGTGTTGGAATGTAATTGGATTACCCATTTGAGTATGCTCCATGGACAGTTTGCATCCATCAACTTTTTATACAATAGTTCTCTAGGAACCGCATCGAATGCCATTTGAAAATCGATGAATGCAAGATATAAGGGTTGTTTCCTCTGGTAAGTTCACTGGATAAGGCTGGACAAGGTGATAATATTTATGCCAGTGCCTATACCCTGCAAAAACCCAGTTTGAACTGGGTCCCTTAGATTGTACTCCTGGAGCCAGTTATTAAATTTCTTCAACAGTATCCTAGCAAATAACTTGCCTGGGCAGTCTAATAAAGCTATAGGCCTATATGACTTTGGATTCTCTCGATCGCCCTTCTTAAATATTGGAATAATGATGGATTTCTTCCAAGTCTCTGGGATGTGACCTGTCTCAAAAATTTGTTTGAAGATGCGACATAGAATGCTTGCCCATTCATCCTTGTACTTTTTTAACATTACATTGTTCAAACCGTCTGGTCCTGTAGCCCGAGAAGAGCTCAGTTTGGAAATACACAGTTTGACATCATCCAAATCAAAATGAAATTCATCTGATGCAGTAAATTTATGGAAGTTCAACCGCATCTCCGGAAAGGGAGTATGATAAAGTTTTTCAAAATACAGCTGCCATACATCTGATGCAATTGAGTGTAGCTGGGTGACCTGCTGATCTGTATTAGAGGTACGATTAAGTAATGCCCATATACCAGCAGTGGATTTTTGGAGGAGCTGTTTTAGCATATCAGCTCCTTCCTGTAGTCTATACCATCAGATGCCCTTGTGGCAAATACTACGTGGGGAAGACCAGTAGAAAAGTTAAGGAAAGATGGACCGAGCATAAGTCACAGATCAGAACCAAAAATCTCAAATCACCTGTGTTCTGGCATTTTAGGGACAACAATCACAGTATTTCACAGATGAGATTTGCGATACTAGAAGTATTGCACCCCCTACAAAGGGGAGGAGACTTACCAAAACTACTTGCACAAAAAGAACTATATTAGATACATGGACTTGATGCAATGTCCCCCTTGGGGCTTAACAAAGACTACTACTTGGGTACATTCATTTAAAAAATTCACCAACATATTACTCTTTTTTCTGTCCTGATTACCACCTGTAGTCACACTTGATATGTTCTGGCTAAAGATGTAACTGATTAAATGACTGTATGACCACCTTTAGATTGTGCACCATGCCGATGGGCAGATGAGCGCCTCTTAATTTGGTTATACACAAATTATAGTCTGTAAGTGTTATTTATATGTCATTGATCATTTGTTCTATGACACTTGATTTACAACCAAATTGTGAACCATTTATGGGCAGTGAAGTTGTCTGGCCTATACATCATAATTATGGAAATGACTATATCTTGAAGGGGCATAAATAATAGACCTTGTGACTCTTGATATATGAGTTGTTTTTAGATTAATATCCTTGATCCTTCGCCCCTCTTTTATGTGCCACCAGATCCAATATGGACTCTAACAAATTCCAGTCACATGATTCATGCATGCAGTGCTAATCACTATATACTACTCTAATAATTACATAATGGTCGCTTTATTGACCAATTACAGCGGTCCCACAACAAAGTCCTCACTATTCTAACAGAACACTCTTGTGTTCTGTGCACTGGATATCCTCTGGTACATTCATTCTGAGCAACGAGTACCACCTTCTTCCCCCTACAGGGGCCTTTTTTTAGCTGGTTAACAAAACAGCAAGCTGTTTTTTACCATACCTCGATTTTGATCTCCCTCTCCCGGATATTATTATTAGGTTTCTTTGGGGGCCTTTTCTAGGCTGCTCACATTAGTGTTTTTACATTCCTCTGATTACATTAACTCTCCGTGACACCGATGCCATGTTTTGGTGCCGTTCACACTATTAGCATGATTGGCCTTGTCTCCAGCCAAACTAGAAGTACTTTGCTTTCCTGCATCTTTTTCACGGGCCTTTATACTCAACTCTATGATTTCCCATGTGCCTTGTAGGGATCGCAAGTTCGCCGTCTCGGGTTTGTTTACACATTACGTCATGCACGCGCTAACGTGATGACGTCATGTTATCAACATCCCAGGCCTCCGTTACTCTGCCTCGCACTTTTCCGCAACAATTACTCACTTTGTGACAGTGACAATAGTTCCACTATTGTGATGTCTTCCCCAGATAATACTTATGGCATATCTTCTAATTATACTCCAATTTGAGCACGCTGCGTCACACGCATCCGCGTGATGACATCACGCCTTAGAACACAATATAAACACGCACATTGTTGCAAATGGCGTTGGCTTTCCTTCTGGGCTCCGGTCTCCAGTTGGCAGCGCTATTGTTAAACGGTAAGATCTTGCCTACCAAAGGTATTCTTGATATGCATAGGAGCCCTCTCTGTGCAGTGCCTCTTTCCCACTAAGTCCTGCACCTCTTTAGTTACACACTTCCCAATTTTTTTTCCCGCTAAGATTTTTTCCACTCTTCCCATTGTTATTTCTTTTAGTGACAGTGGATACCTGCTGAACATTTGAAAAAGATATTGGGCCTCATTACGACCCCGGCGCTAAACCATGGTGATATTAGCACCATGGTCCATGCCGGGGTCCGCCATGGTGAATGGCGGAAATACCGGCCCATTCCAAGGTTGGTGGGGCGGTAATTCCCCATTCACCATAGGCCCTTCTCCATTCCCATTTTTGCCCCATAGGGCTCAATGGGAATGGGGAAGGCGCTACTTAGCACCAAGGTCCCTTTGCGGGTTGGATTTTAACGCCTGCAAAAAGCACGTGTTAAAATCGCCAACCCGCAAAGGGACCTCGTAATCAGGCGTTAAGGGGTTAACGGCGCTGCCACCTTTTGCGGCGCCGTTAACCCCTTAACGCCAGGGTTGTAATGAGGCCCATTGGCTACAATCTGGGTTTTTCAAGCCACCTCCTTGGACCACTAAGAACCTTGGGAACTATACCATGGCTATACGTATTATTCAGTGCCCAGATAGATCGCCATCAGTTGTAAGTTGATTATTTTTTTAGCCTTAGTTTTCTCTTCCTGCACCCTCTTACTAGCTTCTGATACTCACTCCTCTTTTACAGATATGAGTCCGTTGACAATACTCATCTTGTACTGTCTCATCGATTACCTGGGATACTCTCCCCGGACCTACTACCTCTTCGCTTGAAGATATTTCACTAAATTCACAAGGTTAGAGATACTTCTATGCACTGTTACTCTTTAGTCTACACTGGTTATATCTATTCCATGATCATATAGTCACCCTTGTGCACAGCACAGTCTATAAAGTAATCCCATGACACCGATCTACTGCTTTTATTCGAATAGAAATGTTATGATAGCTGTCCAGTTAAAACATGTTATTTTGTTGCGTCAATGTACCCAGAAATGTGGATATCTACTGTTTATTATGCTCATTCAATTAGCCTGTATACCAGTTGAAGTTTGTAGAAACGACTTGTTTTGGAAAATTGTTGTTGATGGAAAATATCACTCTAATGTAAATTTTGTACATATCTTTCCTTAGAATTTTTGATTTGCCCCTGATGAAGAGTGTTGTACCACTCGAAAACGCGTTGGGCCATCCACAGTTTCAACATCAAGAATAAATATTAATTTTGGTTCTTGTGACCTACTTTGTCTGAATGTTGATTTCTTTAATAAATCACCTTCTTAAGTTTGGTTTAATGCAATGGTTTCAAAAGATATTATTAGAAACACTGTTTAGTATACAAACTAATTGTTGGTCTGGTTTTCCAGACATTGGAAAGTGTGCAGGGGACGTGAGTTCCTTAATTGGGAACTTATCTCGTTTCTTATTGCCATGCTGCATGCATGTGGATGTGTCAGTGCTGAGGACGGCATCTAGGCAGGGATGTTTCCATGTGTATGTAATGGGCCATGCATTGCTTCTTGGGACGGACAAATTGGTGGTCTATCATCATAATTTGCATTACAGTGTTTTCTTAGGACACTCACCTCCATCTGCCGACGAGGAGGGGCCACGTTCCATCTCGCCGACACCTTCTGTTGCCCCGATGCCAATAGTGCTGCCGCAGATTTCCTCCCACCGGCTCAGCTTGATAGGGGAGCTGGGACCACTGCCAGTAGCCAGGCCCTGGCTCCGGTTGGCCGACATTATGTTCCTGACTCTCAGGCGCAGGTCGTCCCACCTGTGGCGTACGTCCTTGACAATGCGGGGGGTGTTCCCTACAGCACTGACCCTTTGGGCAACAAGTTGCCAGATCTCCTTCTTCTTTATCTGTGCCTCCCTTTTGAGGTTGTTGGCAAACACAACCTCTGCATTATCTGCCAATGTCTTGGCAAGCACTGTCAACTCGTCCTCCGTAAAGCGCTCTTTGCCCTGCGGGATGAGCCTTTTTTGACAGCCTTAGGCATGATGCAGTTGGAGATGGTCTTTATCAGCGCTTGGATGTAGGCTCCAGGTCCTGTCTAGTGAGGCTGGCAATGGATTGTGTTTTTCAAGATGGCCCTTTCCCGTTCCGGCGCGATGACGCTACTTCCGGTTCCGCTTATTGGCGGGCACCGCTAATAGCAGGGCCCGCTAATAGTGGTGGCCGCTAATGCCGTATCCATTGATTCCGGTCACATTATTTAGGGGAGGATGGCGACGGTATTGCTGTCTGCGCTTTCTATGATGCCACTAAGGGGCTTTTTTGTGACTTTAGCGGCATGCCGGTACTGTCCATACCGGCATGCCGCTACTCTCGTGCATGCAAACTTGTAATAGCCCACTATTAGCAGGCTCTTTTCTACACAGACACAGTATTTGCTCCATGCCAGTAAAATCTTTTTTTTTACCTCCAACCTCGTTATGAGGCCCAATGTTCTTTCAACTTCCTTTGAAGATGTAGTCTCACAGATTTCATTAACATTCACATTTCCAGTCTCCTGCTAGGAAACGCAGCTGCTGTTATAGTTTTGGTTGCACAATCCATTATAAGCGTCCTAGTACACTCTCCTGCTAGGAAACATATTCTCTTGCATAACGGCTTTGCTACTATTTTAGTTCTCTTGCTGAATTATTCTTGGCTCTTAGCAAAGCTTGATCATTGAACTCTTAACAGTGTTAGTTTACTTGACTCTTAGTAATGCTGGCTTATTTGCTTGCTTTCCATTCACTTTTCCCTTAAATTCAATTCACATATTCAAAACCAAATGTCCTTGGATTTCCATTAACTTTTTCCTTATTCGCAATTCAGATATTCAAAACCAAATGTCTCTGGCTACAAAATCATTCATCCACCATGTCCGGGGTCCCCTTTCCACCCAGGCGCACTCACCGGCTTTCTTAAGGTCACATTTCTCCTTTCTGAGACTTTCCGGAGACTTGTCTCCGTTCACAGTCTGCTTGCGCCAGTTCCTTCTGGTGTTCATCATCCTCCACAGCTTCCTTGCTTTCCAGCTGCTAACTGCAGAGCTCCGGTCAGCTGCAGTCAGTGGTCCTGCACCACTGAGCATTCGGGAGCCTCTCCAACGCTTCCAGTACCTTTGCTCTGTACCACACTGCTTTCTCCACTCTTCCTCAGACTGCCAATGAGCCCCTCCGCGTGTTGCACTGGATCACGCTCCATAAACCTCCCAGCATTTTGGGAAGGTGCCTTCTCCCTGCCACAGCTTCTGCACTGAAACTCTCTTTCACACTTGCTGTGCCTTTTCTGTTTTAAAGTTCCCAGCTCCATGGTAATGAACCCAACAACTAGACCTCTCATGTTTCTTCGTCCAGTGTTTCCTCTGTTTCAATTGTGGCCTCCTCATCTCAGAACCTATTTAGTGTGTGTTGGGAGCAGGTTGTCTAGGAAAATAGGGAAGGGATTTCTAATATTCTACAAAGACGTGAGAAATATTAGGCTCATTGGAAAAGGAAAACGGGGGATACCATGTCTCACCCAAGGATTCCTTATCCCCACTCCCCAAGTCTTCTCTGGGTGATCCTCCCTCACATATCCATCCCCAGGGTCAGGATTCGAAAGCAATGGCCATCCCCAGGGTCAGGATTCGAAAGCAATGGCCTTTTCCTGGCCACCTGGTATATTGGGAAAATAAGTGAGGATGCCCTCAGTTTCCTTACATACCCTTCCCCTATGTATAAGCTGCCACGCACAAGGACATATGCTGATGGAATCTCGGGAGGTTGCTGAGAGCCCATCAGGATAGAAGACCGATCCTACAAAAAAGTTGCATAAGTAACGTTTCTTCCCACCAGTTTTCAAAGGGCGAGAATTGTTAAGGATGTGGACTGGCTTCCTGAATTAGTGATAGAATACTAGGGATGTCTGTCCCAATTATCGTTTCTTCTGGCAGACCTGGAATAATGGCTGAGTGAAAAATGGTATTTGTTCCTTGCACATGGATGGGAATGGCACCTTAGGGTAGATCTCTTGATTTCCGTGGACACAAGTAATTTTTACTTTGCGTTTGGTTCTAATTTCTCATTTTCTCTTTAATCTTTTTGTTTCTTTTTTTTTGTGATTTCCTCATCAATTTCTACTCTTGTTTTGTTCCTTTTACTTGGAGATTGCATGGACTCCACCTTCTTCCTATTTTATTTGTTTATTTTTACATATCATTTTAATAATTTGACACATTATTTACATTTCTCACATTTTTTTAAACTTGTATTTATTTCCTTCTACTTGGAGTTTGCCTGGACTCCTTCCAACCTGTTTTTTTTATTACTTTGCAGTATGTCGTTCTGCTTCCTTCTCTTGGGCTGCAGCCCTTAGCGTTATAAAATGAAACGTAACTGAGCAGAGCCCCAGTCCTCCTTTTGTGTGCTTCAGTGATACATCCTCAATAGCACTGTACATGTGTTTTGCCAGTGCATGTTCGCACTACACAGGCTGTGTTACGCTCATCTGGTATCCACGGGGACACCACCCAGCCCTGGTTGGATGATTTGCACTCTTGAACCCTCTCCCGGTCCTTTGGTAAGGCCTCTGGTTAAAGATGGGTCTGCAATATAGGAGAGCTGGATTCAATACCAGATTGTCTTTATGTTTTCCCACCTCCCTTGGCCTCAACTTCTTCCTCCCCTTTGGGCCCTCTCCTCACCTTAATATTGTAAAAGGTGGATTCTCCGTCCTGCTCCTCGTGGCAGGGGTGCGTAGATGTGGGGGGCAAGCAGCGACCAAGTTACTTCACTGGTACAAGCCGCCCCCTGTGGGAATCCAGGCCTGCTGCGACTCCGTAGGTTTGCTGCTTTACAGTCCTTATATGCAGTTCTTATGTTCCTCTTAGTTCGAATAATAATGTCTTGCTTCTTTCCTTTTAGGTATGGAAAGGTATTTTGGTGTTGTCATGCATTTTGAAGATGAGCATGGGCCAGTTGGCGAAAGTGCGTTGTGCGCGATGCTGTCCGGTGAGTAATGCGCGATGCGCGGCGCTGTTTCGCCTTTTATATTGCTAACCTGTGTCTTTTCTCTCCTTGCAGGTTGCGATGTTCCTCACCAAGCGCCGTAATGTTCCAGCAATGATACTGACCAGGAGATGACTACCCAGGTAAGAATTGTGTGGCTTTCATCATTCAGGAGGAAACGTGAGTAAACCCTTACTAATGCTGTCTTTCTTTCTCCTCTTTCCAGGTTATGTTATTCCAGGATGCATGCGGTGCCGGATAATGGAGTTCGTACCTTCAGGTGATTGGAACTGAAGTCGGCGATGGATTGAAGACAGGATACTGTTCCAGGTACGTTTCGTAGTGTTCTTTCTCTCTCTGCAGGTTCTTGGTTTCAGATAAGCTGCCATCAAAGAACTGGACACGGTGAGCATTACGCTGCCCACAGCAGAATAACGCAAAGCATGTTCTGCTGTTTGGGTGCAGTTTAAATAGTCTCAGGTAAAGTAGTCCAGGTAAAATAGTCCCAGGCCTGCCACACCCAAAGTAGTCCAGGTAAAGTAGTCCGAGGTCTGCCACACCCAAAAGACTAGACCGCGCGTGCCTCCATGTTGGCTGAACCCCCTCAAGTTAAATAGTCCCAAGTAATAGTCCCATTCTAATGTTGGTCTTCATGATGGTTATTAGCCTGGTGCCATAGGCGCCAGGACTGACTCCAAGAGAGTCTTAGATGAGGTTTTAAGGACTTTGACCTGGCCCTAACTGGAAGGCTGACTTGCCAGTGAGGGCCAGGGGCAAGGGTCATGACAGGCTGGCTGCTTTATTTTAGAACTCCATGCCTATTTTTATTTTAGTTCCTACATTTTATTTTATTTTCTGTTTACTGTTTGATCTTTATTTGATTTAAATTTCTCATTGTTTTTTTTAGCTGGTATTTATTTCCTTGTATTTGGGAGTGTCTAGGCACACGTTTACCCAAACGTTTTTTTCCTTGTACTTGGAGGGTGCCTGGACTCCACTGCTCCCGTCCACCTTTTCATGTGAGAAAAAACTGCTTCAGCTGGCTGCTTTATTTTGAAACACCCTACCTATTCTACACTTGATTTGAAGTTTTTTTTACCATTGGCCATTTGATCTTTTCTTCGTTTGTTATTTCAACTTCTATGTCCTTGTAATTGGGTTGCCGGGCCGCATTTTCTTCTTGCATGAATAATCCTTTTCTGCACTGCTTCTGTCACTAAACTGGGTTTCAGTTTCTACTTCTTTTTTTTTTAAAATTGCTGCTGTTGGAGTGGCTATAGAAGATATTCTGCATAATGCTAGCTTCTGTTGTCCATCACAAAATATAAATATCAGGCTTAACAACTTGTGAAATCTCCATTCATTTCCAGTCCCAGAAGTAAAGACATTCATTTATTCATTAAATGTTTCAACAAATACCAGTTTTGTATTTTTACTGATTTTTACAAATAAAGATGGAAATCACTTGTTTCTTTCAGCATTTATTTGTAAATAAATGTATAGAAGCGGAAATTCATATTTCTTGAGTATCTCTTCAGTTTGTCAATTATGCGTTCCAAGCTAATGGCTTTGCAAAGTAACACGGTGGAGAGTCTAAAAAGGTGATGGATTCCCCTTTTAAATAGTATTTAAGGTGAACATGGAACTTGGCATCATGTGCAAGAATCCAGCTCCATGAGCTTCCCATTACAGGCACCAAAGCGCTACACTTCTTATTTGAATAAATGCGGAAAATCAGTAGTTGGAACTTATTTTTTAAATGCACGCCGTCATATGTCCAATGCCGAAAAAGCGTTGCTGTACGATCAAAATAAACAGTCTGAGTCAGTTAGGAGTATGGATAGGGATTTTTCACTTGGTATTCAGAAAATATATCCGTCTAAAGACTTTCATATATCTGATGAGCTAATTGACAAACTTCTAAATGAACAAAGGCCTGGTGCCACTGCGCCACCTCCGTATGTACCTATTCCTGCTGCTTTGCCTCTTCCTGCTGTCGTTCCTCCTCCCGTAGTTGTTCCTGCTCCTCCTATCGTTCCTCTTAATGTTCTTCTTCCTCCGGCTGTTGTTCCTCCTCCTATCATTGCTGCTCCACTTGCTCCTCAGCCTTTGCCTTCTGTTACGGGTTTGGTAAATTTGCCTTCTGCACCAGTGATAGGACCTTTGTTACCGAATGTACAAGATTTGTCTACTATTTCTCTTCCAAGTGGTTCTGTCCCACTTGTAGTTGATAAGGGAGTGGAATCAAAGATTGTAACTCGTAATACTGTATCTAAAAACAGAAAGTGCAATTTGACTGCATGGGCTAAACAGTGCATGGAGAAGGGCGAACAAGCTGATGTTTTTGCCACACTCTCTAATCTAGACAGTTTTCCTGAGAAAAACATTTTTATTGAAGGGTTGGGAATTCATTTATGTGTAATGTGGAACAGATTAGATTATATAGATCTCCCACAAAGGGTGAGGGATCTGAATGTTTTAGCATATTCAAGAGATACTGCAGAGAAAGTACATGAGCATGCCGAGATGGTTTTTGAGTATAGAAGGGAGTTAGAAAGATTACGGAATGAAGAAATTGATGGTGATAGTTTGGACGCTATGTTTGTACAGAAATGATTCCTTCCTTGTTGTAAGTCGATAAGTGAGGAAACGCAAATTTGCACAAAGGATGCGATTAGGTGGGACATGTCTATCTCCCGTAGAATTATATGACACGTATAGTCAGTATACGCCAGAAATGCAGAGGAAAGTGATACAGGTAATGGTAGAATACCTGCAGGATGAATGTATAAAAAGAAAGATTTGTTGTCCCGCAGAATTATTGAATATCTACAAGAGAGCTTTTTCGTTTGACACTCCTTCAGCTGCTTTAGCGCTCGATTTAGCGCTCGATTTAGCTCTGTTGCTCAGTAGCGTTTGGAGTTTCCTATCTCTCAGTTGCCTATGAGTTGCCTATGAGAGAGGTTCCTCCGACATTTGTCCCAATGGTCGAGATTCCAGCTAATGTTTCAGCAGGAACTGCTGCTCACGAAATTCCTACACATTATGTGTCGCAGTTTGTTCACATTCCATTCTCAAAGCAGGAAGTGTACACCATTAAACAATCCATTCCCGATATTAGAAAGAATCCGACAGGGTTCTATAAAGAGATAGAATCTGTCTTGCAATCATCAGTATTTACTCTGAGCGATACAGTTATTTCCCGTTCTCCTACCTGTTGATTTGTGGAAGCAAATTAGGACTGTAGACGATGTACCAGGGTTAGGAGACACATGGGTTAATATAGTTAGATTGGATAGAGAAAGGCCAGCTGGCGAGAGACCGCCACAGGTAATACTGACTTTGCCTGATAGAATAGTCACAAAACTAAAAGCTATAATTCCTGAAAGAAGGATTATTTGGGATAAACTTACTGCCTGTGTCCAAGGGAAATCTGAGGGTGCTACTGAACTCTTTAATCGGTTCGAACAAGTGTTTACAGATTACAGTGGACAAGATTTGAGCACAGAGTCTGGGAAACAACTTTTTGTGGACACATTTGTACGTGGATTGTTGCCTGACATCCATTCGCAAATTATGTCTTCGGAGAGCGCTTGTCTCAGTCTGAAGTGTTGCATATGGCTCAGTACTATGAGAATCGAGTCAATAATGAGAAAGAAAGAATTGAAAAGAGAAAGGGAGACCTGAAAACTAAAGTTCTATTACAACAAATTGTTAGAGACCCTAGAGGGGGTACTTCACAATTTGGGGGACAGTATGCTCCACAGGGAAATGTGCCGTTGGGTCCTGTAAACGTGAACCAGTGTGCTTATTGCAGACAAGAGGGTCATTGGCGAGCACAATGCCTGATCCTCCAGCAGAGGTCGAATAACGCATTTGGTAACATGGGTAGACGATCCAGAGGCCGCCCTGGGGCAGGGGGTCCAGGTAGAAGTCAGTTTTCTCAAAATGTGTAACCTTTTTCACAGAATAATCAGGCACCTAGTGTGGATAATAGAAACATTTTTGATCATCCTTCTGCTGCATATCTCTGAAGAAATTCCTTTTAATGACATTCTGTTTCGCTAGGATTACCCGAAGCAGGGTTTGGAACCAACGCCTATTCCCGTTAATCAGAAAGGTCCCTACGTTGAAATGATAGTGGGAAATAGGAAACATCTATTCTTGATAGATACAGGAGCACAGAAGTGTTCCATTGACCATTCACGGGTTCCAAACATTCCACTGTCAGGGCAAAACAATGTTTCTGTAGGGTTTTCTGGTACACCAGTAGTTTGTCCGGTTTCTTCGCCGGTACTGATTACATTGGGTCCATTCACGGACCACTGTCCATTTCTTTTGACTACGAACTGTGGAGAGAATTTGTTGGGGTTGAATCAGTTGAAAGAATTAAATGCGGTAATTCATTGTTCTTCGTTCGGATGGAGTGTGTTTGACGATTTCACCACATCAACTTTCTGTCTCTCAGTTCTTGACCAGACCTTTGCCGCCGGAATTTAGTGATGTTCCGCAGTGTTTGTGGGCAATTGAGGACAATGATTTTGGTGTTCTACAAATTGAGCCTGTTAAGATCATTTTGAAACATGTAGTAAAGTTGCCACGTATTCCCCAGTATAAGATTTCGGTTGATGGTGAGCAAGCTTTGCAATGCATAGTCTACGATTTTGTACATCGTGGGGTAATTGGGGAAATTGCAGGTAGTTTGTGCTATAGTCCTATTTTGCCTGTGTACAAGAAAGGCGATAATGCAATTCCTTTTTGTTTCATCATTGATTTACGTGCCATCAATAAGATTGTTGCTCCACAATTTCCTATTGTGCCTGATGTGACAACAATATTAACCATGATTCCAGCTTCTGCTACTTACTTTAGTGTTGTAGATCTTAAGAATGCTTTCTTTAGCATTCCTATACACAAGGATAGCAGATATCTGTTCGCGTTCACCTTAGGGGGATGCTTGTTTACATTCACCTGTGCGCCGCAAGGGTACACGGAAAGTCCAAGCATCTATAGTAGGGCTTTGAAAGAGCAGCTCAACACACTCAAGTTGCCCACCACTTGTACACTGCTCCAATATGTGGATGATCTACTTTTAGCTGCTGACTCAGACAGTGCCTGTAAGGAGGACACCGTGTTGTTGCTTATTCACCTAGCAAAACATGGACACAATGCTTCACTCAAAAAGTTTCAGTATTGTCGACAGGAGGTCGTCTATTTAGGCTATCCCCTGTCAAAGGAGGGAAGAAGGATGACGCCTGAGCGGATAAAAATAATTTCTAGCATGTCTGTCCCAAATACACAGAAGGAAGTCAGAGCCTTGATAGGAATGGCTTCTTTCTATAGGCAGTGGATCCCAAACTTCTCGTTAACGATTAAACCAAGTTTGGCTTTGTTGAAGAAGGGCATTTTTTCGCTATTGCTGTGGAACTTGGAACACCAGCAAGCGTTTGATCTGCTCAAGACTGCACTGTGTTCAGCACCAGTTTTGGGCACACCAAATTATGAAAAGGCCTTTGTGTTGTATGTGCATGAATGTGATGGATGTGCTTTGGCTGTATTAACGCAGGAACATGGAGGGAAGAATAGGCCATGCGGCTACTTTTCTTCTGCCCTTGATCCTGTTGCATGCGCTTTGCCAAGATGTTTGAGAGCTATCGCTGCTGTGTCAGGCTGAGAGGTCCTGTGTCCGCGGAAGCTGCTGAACCCCCGACAATCCCCCTGAAATGTAATTCTCAGAACTAGGTTTCAATTCAGCTCTGCAAACTACACCCCAAAGGGAAAGGGGAAAGTGGATAACAAAACAAAACCAGGCTGACTGCGTCAAGACTAACCAAAGCTGAACCTGCAGAGGATATAAGAAAAGCAGATACAAATCCTTTTATTACTTACTCAACCTTAAGAGTGGAAAGACTTTAAATCCTTAACTAATAATTAAGAATCATACCTGGTTCTTCTCTTGAAATTTCTTAGAGAAGCTTGTAAAGAAGCTGAAAATCTCTCTTACTTGAGACTCTTGAAATTCACAGCAACTTCTTAATTTGAGCAAACCTGGAAAGATTTGCTCTTTGCCTTTTTTCCAAAATTCACTAGTTGTCCAGTTAAATAGTCTTTATTTTTTCTTTCTTTTTCTTTCAAACTTTTCTTTTGTTTTCAAACTTTTTACAATTCAATAAAGTTTGTGAATTCTTGAAGAAACACGTGCAAAACACACACGTGGATAATCTCAATACAGAAGATTTGCACGTTAGAAACTTCCTGCGTTGAAGAACACGCGCACTGTAAGGAAAGTCCACGCGCAAAAAAAAAAAACACACGCGCTTGTAAAAACACGCGAAGCAGAATTCACGCGCAAACGGAATCACGCGCAGATAACACACGCACTTGTAAACTCCCCGCTGATGAATTTCCGCGCCTATTCACACGCGCCTTATAACCCACGCGCAAAAGAGTTCACACGTGGTCGAGTACACGCGTTAAAACACACGCGCAGGTAACCACACGCGCAATTGAGTTCTCGCGCTGAAGCACACGTGCTTGAAAACACACGCGCTATAGAGTTCTCACGCGGCAAACAGATCCTCGCGCTTGGAAGCACACGGGCTAAGAAAACACACGCGCTATAGAGTTCTCACGCGACAAACAGATCCTCGCGCTTGGAAGCACACGCGCTAAGAAAACACATGCGCTATAGAGTACTAACGCAGCGAGCCGATTCTCGCGCTACGAATCACACGCGCTGGAAAACACTCGCTCGCGCAAAGTTCAAAAATATAAATTCAAAGGTTAAATTTTACGAGTTCTCACTTAAATGTCATTAAGATAAACAGAGCTGCAGTTAAAACAAAGTCACTTATCTCCAGCACAATTTCTTAAAGATCTTCAGAGTTTCCTGTCTTCAAAACGAATTCCTGACAGCTGATAGCTTCTCCTGAAACCCCCAAGAAAGTAGCCGCTCAACTGCTAACGTCTGAAGGATAAAATCCACCAGGCCCAAGTATAAAGCAGGAGCAGCCACTAAACACGTCCTCTCAGCTGGGGTTTAGATGATGAAAGGCAAAAAGTGACAGTTTAGAATGTTCATTGTTGTTCAGCAGTGTTTTCCAACCAATCAGAGCTGTCACTGTGAAACTCCATTTTGCCTTGGGTCAGAACCAGGATTCTGAATCAGGAAGTTAAGGCCAAACCAACTACAATAGAAAACTTCCCACCCACACAAGGCTAATCTAAAAAGGATAATAAAAGAGAAATAATGGGAAAGAAACTTGAATAAGGGAAAATAGCCTGAATAGGGGAAGGAAACCTGACAGTACCCCCCTCCTAATACCCAGTCTCTGGGCCTACCTTATGTGGATTTTTAGCATGAAACTTAGCAACTAAACGTGGAGCATGTACATCAACTGAATCTTCCCATGATCGTTCTTCAGGCCCATATCCCTCCCAATCAATTAAATATTGCAACCTTTCCCTCACTTTCCTGGAATCCAAAATTTGTTTAACCACAAATTCCTCAGATGAATCCTCCAAAATCACAGGGGAAGGTGGTGTTCTAAATCTGTTTCCTGAACAAACCGGTTTTAAAAGGCTAACATGGAAAGTAGGATGTACCTTCAAATGCTTGGGTAATTTCAATCGTACTGCCACTGGGTTGATGATTCTCTCTACCTCGAATGGGCCTACAAATCGTGGACTGAATTTATTCTTCCCCTTAATTTTTAGGTACCGGGTAGAAAGCCAAACTAAGTCTCCCTCCTTATATTCAGGACCAGCCTTCCTTCTCAAATCAGCACACCTTTTATATTTCAACTTGTTTTCTCCCAGCACCTTTTTTGCTCTATCCAAGTTATTCTTCATTACCAACAAACGATCTTCCACTCTAGGATTCCCGGAATCCTCCAACACCCCAAAACTCAGAAAGCGAGGATGAAATCCACGACCCAAAAAGAAAGGGGACATAGAAGTAGCATCTTTACCCAAATTGTTGTAAGAGAATTCTGCCAACCATACCAAATCCACCCATTCCTCTCCAGCTTGTAAATAACACCTTAGAAACTTCTCCAATTCCTGATTTACTCTCTCCACTTGTCCATTAGTCTCCGGATGATACCCAGAAGTCAAACTAACGTCTACCCCAAGTTTCCTACAGAAGGCCCTCCAAAATTTTGAAATAAATTGAGATCCCCTATCAGAGATAACTTGACTTGGGAGTCCATGCAGTCGAACCACACCTTGCAAAAAACTATGATCCAGTTTTTCCGCGGTAACCTCTCCCTCCATTGGTAAAAAATGCGCTTCTTTAGTAAGAAGATCCACCACAACAAGAATGGTAGTACAACCCTTATCTTGAGGGAGATCAACAATGAAATCCATAGAAATAGTGTGCCAAGGACGGGGAGGAACAAGTAACGGCTCCAATAAACCATGCGGCTTCCCAACTTGACTTTTTGCTTGTGCACAGACTACACAAGTTTTTACAAAGTTCAATGTGTCTTGGCGAATTCTTTCCCACCAAAAGTTCCTTCGAACCAATTCCAGAGTTTTTCTGAAACCAGGATGTCCTGATAAAATGGATTCATGACAATTTCTCAAAACCTTTTCTCTTAACTCTTCAGTAGGTAAATAAAGCTTGTTATCGAAAAATGGAAGATCGTCTTTCAAACTTCTGGCTGGATCCAGTCTCACCCACTCCTCCATCTTCTGCAAGGACATATTCTGGCGAACTTCGTTCAAAACATCCATTTCTTTAATGGCTCCGGCTAACAAAAAACGTTCTGGAGCAATTAGAGGTTCTGGCTCCAGAATCTCTCTCTCCTCACTACCAGGAAATTGGCGGGATAAGGCATCAGCTTTTTTGTTCTGACTTCCGGGCTTAAAAGTCACAACGAAATCATAATCGGCAAAGAATAAGGACCAACGAAGTTGTCTTGGAGACAAGGTTCTTGCAGATTTTAAAAACAATACATTTCGATGATCAGTAAGAACCGTTACCGTATGTCTTGCCCCTTTCAGAAAATGCCTCCATTCTTCAAAAGCGGACTTTATTGCTAATAGTTCACGATCTGCAATTGTATAGTTCACTTCAGCAGCAGAAAACTTCCTAGAAAAGAATGCCACTGGATGTAGTTGACCAGTAGTTTCATTCCTTTGAGAAAGCACCTCCCCTAACGCTAAATTTGAAGCGTCCGCCTCCACAAAAAAAGGTTTAGAGAGATCAGGATGAATCAGAATTGGACTAGAAGTAAATTTTTGTTTTAACTCTTGAAAAGCTTTTTCTGCTTCAAGGTCCCAGTCAAATTTCACTCCTTTTTTCAAAAGTCTCGTTATAGGAGCAACCAGCCGAGAAAAACCTTCGATAAATCTCCTATAAAAATTGGCAAACCCTAAGAAACTTTGTATTTCCTTAACCTTAGTAGGAGAGGGCCATTCAAAAACTGCTTGAACTTTTTTAGGATTCATTTCTAAACCCTTAGGTGAAATTATAAAACCTAAAAACTCCACAGAATCTGTATGAAATTGACTTTTTTCCAATTTGGCAAACAAATGGTTTTCTCGCAGCTTTTGTAAGACTAAGCGAACATGTTTCTGATGTTGATCCAGGTCAGAAGAGAGAATCAAAATATCATCGATATACACGACCATAAAAATATCCAGGTATTCTCTAAAAACCTCATCAATAAAAAATTGGAAAGCCGCTGGAGCATTACATAAACCGAATGGCATAACTTGGTATTCAAACAGCCCAAACCTGGTCTTAAGCGCTGTCTTCCATTCGTCCCCTTCCTGCACACGCACAAGATGGTAAGCTCCTCTCAAATCTAATTTAGAGAAAATATTTGCTCCTTGTATTTGATTAAGCATTTCCGAGATGAGAGGAAGAGGATACCGGTTCTTAACAGTGACTTTGTTAACTGCTCGATAATCTATGCAAGTTCGAAGCGTTCCATCCGGTTTTGATACAAAAAATAAAGGAGAGGCCGCCGGTGACTTAGAGTGACGAATAAACCCTTTGGCCAAGTTTTCCGTCAAATATTCTTTTAAATAATCATTCTCTTTCTCTGTAAGAGCATATACTCTACTACTAGGCAAAATTGTTCCTGGCTCCAGCTCAATTTTACAATCAAAGGGCCTATGGGGTGGTAATTCTCCTGCCACTTTCTCATCAAATACGTCCCAAAAATCTTTGTAACACTGGGGAAGTTGACCCACTACAGCTCCCACATCATGACATCCAATTCCAGTCTCAGCCAGAAAACTAGACACTGAATTACTTTGTTTAACATCTTCCTCAAAGAGACTTCCTGAAAAGCAATTCTCTTTACAGAAATATGACTGCATGTCAATTGTCCTAGCATTCCAATCAATCAGAGGATTATGGACTGTAAGCAAAGGCATACCCAAAATAATCTTTAACAAAGGAGCATCAATTAACTCGAACGAAAGTATCTCTCTGTGACCTCCTGATAACTCCAAAGTTAAAGAACCAGTTCTGTGAGTAATAGGACCAGAAGATAAAGATGTACCATCAACAGCCCTAGCCTGCTCTACAACCTCTTTCTGAAGAATTGGAATTCCCAAAGATTTTGCCAGACCCGAATCCATGAAATTCCCGGTGGCACCTGAGTCAAGCATAACGGGACCATTTCCCTTACACTCCAACCCAAAGAACAAGGATACATTTACGGTTATATGGGGAACCGCTCTCTGCACAGTATTGGCGATCTGTTGTACCTTGACCGCTGAAGTAGAAGTCTTCTTGGGAGTGTAAGGACAGTTCCCTAAAAAGTGCCCACCTCTTCCACAATATAAACACAGATTGTTATCTCTCCTCCTAGCCTTTTCTTCCACAGTTAAAGGACCTCGGACCCTGGGAGGTGGATTATTCCCTTTGGATCTACTCTCTACTTTAGATCTATCCACTCTAACTAGAGACTTTACGTCACTCTGACAATGACGCCTCTCTGCCTTCCTTTCACTCAAACGAAAGTCCAATTGAATAACCAAATCAATCAGACCTTCACAAGTAGAAGGGCGTTCAACCACTCCAGACAATGCATCCTTTAACTCATCTCTAAGGCCTCGATAAAACAATGAGGCCTGTTTATCCTTGGGCCACTTGCTTTCTAACACAAGGGACTTAAATTGTGTTATATAAGCAATCAAGTCTCTATTACCTTGTTTGAGTTCTAAAAGTTCACCATCCACTTCCAGAGAAAACTGTCTTCTATCAAACATCTTTTGGAATATCTCTAAAAAACTGGTGTAATTTCCTAAAACCGTACTCTTTTGACTCACCAACAACCCTGCCCAAGCAGATGCCTCCCCAGAAAGATAGGACAACATAAAAGTTATCTTAGATGCATCCGAGGGAAATAATTCTGGTCTACTCATAAAATGTAATTCACATTGCGTCAAAAACACCCTAAACCTCTTGGGGTCCCCATGATAACGTTCTGGAGGCGCCAAAGGAACTGGCATAATTAAACTCCTTACCCCTTCTGCCACTCGAGGGGCCCGTTGTATTCGTGGTAATTGATCTCCACCTTCCCTTTCTAACTCAGGTGGAGAACCAGCACCCCCTGAAACCTCATCCTCTCTCCTTTCTCCCCTCTGTTGGATTTGTGTTACTTTAACACTCAAGTCATCCACCTTTTGACTAAGTAATGCATTTTCATCCCGAGATATTTTCAACTCCTCCCGTAACTCCCTGATCAAAGATCCTAACGCCTCCATGGATTCGTCGGGGTTCATGACAGCTCGGGCGGACAAAATTATTGGCCTTTCATTCTGTCAGGCTGAGAGGTCCTGTGTCTGCGGAAGATGCTGAGCCCCCGACAATCCCCCTGAAATGTAATTCTCAGAACTAGGTTTCAATTCAGCTCTGCAAACTACACCCCAAAGGGAAAGGGGGAAGTGGATAACAAAACAACACCAGGCTGACTGCGTCAAGGCTAACCAAAGCTGAACCTGCAGAGGATATAAGAAAAGGAGATACAAATCCTTTTATTACTTACTCAACCTTAAGAGTGGAAAGACTTTAAATCCTTAACTAATAATTAAGAATCATACCTGGTTCTTCTCTTGAAATTTCTTAGAGAAGCTTGTAAAGAAGCTGAAAATCTCTCTTACTTGAGACTCTTGAAATTCACAGCAACTTCTTAATTTGAGCAAACCTGGAAAGATTTGCTCTTTGCCTTTTTTCCAAAATTCACTAGTTGTCCAGTTAAATAGTCTTTATTTTTTCTTTCTTTTTCTTTCAAACTTTTCTTTTGTTTTCAAACTTTTTACAATTCAATAAAGTTTGTGAATTCTTGAAGAAACACGTGCAAAACACACACGCGGATAATCTCAATACAGAAGATTTGCACGTTAGAAACCTCCTGCGTTGAAGAACACGCGCACTGTAAGGAAAGTCCACGCGCAAAAAAAAAAACACACGCGCTTGTAAAAACACGCGAAGCAGAATTCACGCGCAAACGGAATCACGCACAGATAACACACGCACTTGTAAACTCCCCGCTGATGAATTTCCGCGCCTATTCACACACGCCTTATAACCCACGCGCAAAAGAGTTCACACGCAGTCGAGTACACGCGTTAAAACACACGCGCAGGTAACCACACGCGCAATTGAGTTCTCGCGCTGAAGCACACGTGCTTGAAAACACACGCGCTATAGAGTTCTCACTCGGCAAACAGATCCTCGCGCTTGGAAGCACACGCGCTAGTAAAACACACGCGCTATAGAGTTCTCACGCGACAAACAGATCCTCGCGCTTGGAAGCACAAGCGCTAAGAAAACACACGCGCTATAGAGTTCTCACGCGGAAAGACGATTCTCGCGCTAGAAAACACACGCGCTATAGAGTTCTACGCGGCGAGCCGATTCTCGCGCTACGAATCACACGCGCTGGAAAACACTCGCTCGCGCAAAGTTCAAAAATATAAATTCAAAGGTTCAATTTTACGAGTTCTCACTTAAATGTCATTAAGATAAACAGAGCTGCAGTTAAAACAAAGTCACTTATCTCCAGCACAATTTCTTAAAGATCTTCAGAGTTTTCTGTCTTCAAAACGAATTCCTGACAGCTGATAGCTTCTCCTGAAACCCCCAAGAAAGTAGCCGCTCAACTGCTAACGTCTGAAGGATAAAATCCACCAGGCCCAAGTCTAAAGCAGGAGCAGCCACTAAACACGTCCTCTCAGCTGGGGTTTAGATGATGAAAGGCAAAGAGTGACAGTTTAGAATGTTCATTGTTGTTCAGCAGTGTTTTCCAACCAATCAGAGCTGTCACTGTGAAACTCCATTTTGCCTTGGGTCAGAACCAGGATTCTGAATCAGGAAGTTAAGGCCAAACCAACTACAATAGAAAACTTCCCAACCACACAAGGCTAATCTAAAAAGGATAATAAAAGAGAAATAATGGGAAAGAAACTTGAATAAGGGAAAATAGCCTGAATAGGGGAAGGAAACCTGACATGCTGCTGCTGCGTCTCGAAAACAGAGCGAGGTTATGGTCCTAGGCCATGCTTTAACCCTGCTGGTACCTCACTCTGTAGATGTTCTATTAAACAGAACACAAACACAACACCTCACCTCTGCACGATTAACGAGATACAAATTGATCTTGTTTGTTCCGCACATAAAAATTCAGAGGTGTTGCGTTCTGAATCCGGCTGAACTTTTACCTTTCCCGCAAAGTACTGCGTCCAGTGACGAAGCGTCACATGACTGCCTCTACACCACAGAGCAAGAGACTAAAGGCATAATTGATTTGAAAGATACTCCTTTGAACAACCCACAAGGGGAGCTGTTTTGTGATGGCTCCTGTTTCAAACTTCCGGATGGTACATCCACGACTGCTTTTGCAATCACCACATTGAGCACGATTGTGGAGACCAAAAGAATCACGCATAACTCTGCGCAGGCCGCAGAGATTATAACATTGACCCGAGCTTGTGAACTTTCCGAAGGGCTTAGAGGAAATATATATACTGATAGTCAGTATGCTTTTGAGGTGGTTCACAACTTCGGTAAACTTTGGGCAGAACAAGGTTTCTTGACCTCACATGGAACTAAGATCCAATATGGCTCCTTGATAGTACAGTTACTCTCAGCGCTTGCACTCCGGACTCAGTTAGCAATCATGAAATGCGCAGCGCATCAGAAAATCATAGATGATGTGGGAAAAGGGAACGCTTTTGCTTACCAGATAGCCAAACAGACTGCCACTGATCTCTATTCAGAAATGGATACTTCATGGGAAGCCACAAATGTTTCTACTTTGGATGAGGGTATCAAATTTGTAAAGAGTATTCAAGCTGATGCCACATTAGAGGAATCTAAACAATGGGCTGAGGGTTTGGAAATATTGGATGATGACGGGTGTTGGGTGGACAAGTTAGAAGGAAAATGGTTGTTGCCAGATGCGTACATTACAATGATGGTCGCAATGGCTCATGGTCCCACCCACATCTGCGCAAGGAAGTTTTCCAAAATGTTACAAAATGTCTGGGTGAATGATAAAATCTCCAAAATAGCTGAACGTTTTGTTCAGAGTTGTATGATCTGTCTACAGCATAATATGGGAAAGGGCACATCGGCTCCTAGGGGTAGTTTTGGTCCACCTTCTGTCCCCTTTGAGGTTATACACTTTGATTTCATTGAAATGGAGCGTTGCAACAATTACAAGTATGTACTAGTTCTTATCTGCGCCTTTAGTAAATGGGTTGAAGCCTTTCCTGTTAAAGGTGCCACAGCAATGACAACGGCGAAAACCATGCTTAAGGAATATTTTCTTAGGTTTGGTTTGCCAAGGGTCATCTGGTCGGACAATGGTCCACATTTTATCGCTGCTGTAATTCTGCAGATATACACGGGATTACAGATCGATAAACGGTTCCATTCGGCTAGACATGCTCAAAGTGCTGGATTGGTAGAGAGACATAACAGCATCATAAAGAACAAGCTCGCTAAGACGTGTGCCGGCACCAAACTGAAATGGCCGGACGCCTTACCGATCGTGTTGTTATCAATGAGAACAACCCCACAGACTAAGATTGGGCTCTCCTCATTTGAGGTGGTTATGGGTAAGACAGCTAACATTTGGAACCTACCTAAGCTGAGATCTTTGCGTGACATTGAACATGTACTTCTTTCCGACTACTGTGACCGATTAAGTAAAAATCTGTATTTGATTTATCAACAGGTGCGAGAAGCCCTCCCCGTCAAGTACGAGGGCCCAGGTCACAGCATACCGCCTGGAAGCTGGGTGCTGATCAAATCATTTGAAAGAGCATCCTGCCTCGCACCGCGTTGGAGGAACCCACATCAGGTTCTCTTGGCCACACAGACAGCTGTACGAGTGTCGGGACGAAAGCATTGTCAAGAGGATTCCCTTCCCTTTGCCACACGATACAGAAGACATAGAAATCCTTACCTGCGTTGCTCCCAACGATCACGTAGCATCGAGCAGCATCGAGAGTGCTTCGGAGTCTCTCCCTGAGCCTGTGCGGCCTGGGGAAACAGCTGCTTTATCGCCACACTCTCCTGCAGATCCTTTTTCATCATTGTCAGAGCCTGTCACAAATCCACCACTTCCATCAGGAAGCAACGACACGTTGTTCTCAGATCACGCAGTACCAGGAGTCACAGGGTACGATCTGTGTCCTCGGAGCTAGATTTACTGCACGGTTCGGCTGTGCCACCAAGGAAAATCATCGGAGGGCTTGTCTTTTGGCCCCGTTCTTTTGCACGTAAGGATTTTGTTGGCTGGGGTTAGGGAAGGACTAAGAAAACGCGCGATCAGGAGATCGCCAGCAAATAAACTCTGGAGTGTTTCGTTTGAAGAAAACAATGCCTGCAACCGCTCCCACTCGTACGGAACAAATAAGAGACTGTGGGCCTCATTACGAGTCAGGCGTTAAGGGTTTTACGGTGCCGTAAACGGCGCCGACCCTTAACGCCTGATTACAAGGTCCCTTTGCGGGATGGTGATTTTAACGCCTGCTTTTTGCAGGCGTTAAAAACCATGCCGCAAAGGGACCTTGGTGCTAAGTACGCAATTTGCGGCACCGTACTTAGCGCCTTCCCCATTCCCATTATGCCCTATGGGGCAAAAATGGGAATGGGGAAGGGCCATGGCGGAAGGGGGAATTACCACTACGCCAACCTCGGAATGGCGTGGTAATTCCCCATTCCGCCATGGCGGAGTCGGAGAGTTACCGGCATGGACCATGGTGCTATTAGCACCATGGTCCATCCGCCAGGGTCGTAATGAGGCCCAGTGTATCTGATCGTAACAATGAACAATCGAATGGGTGGGCCCCGAAAACGTATTGTTGTCTTGTGATTATGTTAACCGGCTTCACAATAGTAATTGCCTTAGGATTTTGGTATTTGGAAGAAGTACATCCGCTTGAAATTCTTTTGCCCACTGAAAATGTACCTACTGTTTCTACACCTTTTGTGCATCTGCACACTCTATCTCCTAGAGACTCTCAGCACAGACAGAGTTACCACAATAACACTTTATTACTCATAATGAATGCCACACATACAATTTTTAAGAAATCTAATTGTTGGGTCTGCTCGCATTTACCACAACACGGGGATAAGGGGTTGGGCTGGTATATTCATCTTTTACCTTTGACTACTGCATGCTATGCTTCTTTAAGGGGTCTACTCGCATTTACCACAACACGGGGATAAGGGGTTGGGCTGGTATACTCATCCTTTACCTTTGACTACTGCATGCTATGCTTCTTTAAGGGCACTATTCCTTGGCCGATGGAACATTAGCATCTCAGGGAACTTTGATGGGACGAATTTGAATGATTTTGAGAAACAAGTTCTAACGCCCCTGGGATGCACACTTTTTGCAAATAGGAGCAAGTTTAATGTTGCTTCTATTAGGCCTTCTGATAGACTGTCTCGTCATTTTCAATCTTTGATCTCTTTCAAGATGGCTCCTATAGGCAATAGGGATGCCACGCCACCTTCCTACACTGTTAACCACAGCCCGATTCAGTTTCTTTCTGCATACAGAGGAATGGTACTCAGTCAATGGGTGATTTCAAGGGCTGCGCCAACGTTGCGAACTTGACCAGTGAGGACAGACGAACCTGTCTACTTTGTTTGCGGTAATGAAGCATTCCCATGGCTACCTAGGGATTGGCAGGAAACCTGTTATTTAGGAATTCTGTTACCCAGGGTATTCATAGCAAGCACCATAGAAATCTCTAAGTCTCGTCCAAGGCGGGACGAGAATGGCGATACTTTTTGGGGGCAAATATTAAACTCTGAGGATATCAGAAGACTAGCAAGAGTACTGGAGAGGACCATCAACTGGACCACTGACATACTCTATAACATGACTTTAGAACAGAAAGCGATAAGGTTAGTGGCAATTCAGAACCGGATGGCATTAGACGTCATCCTGGCTGAGCGTGGTGGGGTTTGTAAATTAGTGGGGTCCGTTTGTTGCGTTTTCATGCCAGATTCCTACCCAACCATCTTTAAGGCTATACAAAATCTGCACGTCCTTAGTTCAGAAGTGCATGTTCCTGAGGTAAACTGGGATCTTAGCGCTTGATTCTGGGACTTCTTACGATCTTGGGGATGGAAGCTACTTTCAGTCTTGCTGATTATTTTGGGTATTCTGTTGTTTTTCTGTTGCTGTATACAGTGTCTTCCTGGCATATGTTCGGTGTTAGGAGGATGTGCACAGGCGATGGGTACATTAGGACAAAAGGTACGTGTCCTGGAGAAAATGGCAAACAAATTTATGTTGAAGGAAATTTCTGTTTCTGACCTTATGGCGATCGATATCTCTGATGATAGCGATTCAGGGTGTATGGAAATTGAGACGTGCAGTTACTTGTAAAGTGACTAGAAGTAGTTTAGCACTTGGCTTAGGCCAAAAGGAGGGTTTGTTAAACGGGAAATCATATTGTGCCTCCTTTTGTAATATATATTGGCCTAAGCCCAGTCGCTCTGCAAATAAAACCGCGTTGCAAAGTTCCGATTTTAGATTGACTTTGCTGCTATTTTGGGATCATCCGCCATTTTGATTTCTGTTCAAATGTAACTCTGTGTTCTAAAATGGTGGACTGTGTTTCCAACTTGTAACCGAGCCTTCCCGACCCTTGCACCTAGTTAATGTTTAAACTGTCCGATGGCCGAATGTTTAGGCTAAATAAAGAGACCTTGTCCCATGCCTGACTTGTGGTCTGAGGATTGTCTGCACCAATAAGCCTCATCCGCGACCATACATCGAAACAACGTAAAGTAAATGTCGAACGTGGATACTGGCTGAACTGCATTGTGGGGGACATGGGCTAAGGCTTACTGTTAAAATCTGGGAATACACTGTTGCCATTGTAACTTGTTTGAATATAAACCAAAGATAATCCGTGTGTATATTGTTGTATAAGCCATAAGTGAACTCGGCACAAACTCTGGACCATGGATTATTAACTTGCAGAGGGGCTGGACATTATTACTGAAATTGTATAAATGTACAAATGTCTAGATGTCCAGTAACTCTCACTTCTCACACTGAAGGACTGGTATTCGCTGTGATGTACTGAGGACCAGATAGGTATCTGATTTTGTTCTTTGTAAACTGCGCAGTAGTAATAAAGATCTGTGAATCTTTATAAGCCTGTGTTTGGTGTATTTCCTTTTGTGGTACTCAGCCTCGATATTTCCTCTTGCTTTTACAGATGGACAAGCCCACTAATCCCCATGCGCTGATGTAAGGTGTCTGTGAGTTCCTGGTGGTCTACTGTGTCAAAAACGACTGAGAGGTCGAGTAAAACCAGGAGGCAGGGGTGGCCATCACCAAGGATGTTGAGGGCGTCGTTGACCACCTGTATGGTTGCCGTCTCTGTGTTGCATCTGGGTCTGAACCCGGATTGGTAGGTTTGGAGGAGATTGTTGGTGTCGATATGTTGCTGCAGTTGCATGGCTACTGCTTTCTCGATGATCTTACCTAGGGAGGGAAGATGGGTGATGGGGTGATAGTTACCAAGGTTGTCAGGATCCTGAGTGGGTTTCTTTAGTAGAGGGAGGATTTGCCCTGTCTTTAGGGTTGATGGAAAGGTGCCTTGAGTTACGGAGCTGTTGATGATCTCCAGGTAGGGAAGGAGAGCTTGTACAGGGAGGGTCGTAAGGATGTATCGTCTGAGGATGTCGTTTGTATATGATGTGGCTTTGAGGGTGGCCAGGGTTTCTACCAGGTCCTCTGTAGAGTGTTTTTTGAATGTTGTCCAGGGTGTAGAGATTTTGCGAGGAGGGACGCAATGTGGGTCTGTGGATGCAGAGCTAGTGTTTATCTGCTGGTGAATCTTGCTGATTTTGTTGATGAAGAAGGTGTTGATCGCGCAGAATTTTTCAATGGAGTGTGGTATGGCAGGGTCGGGTACCGGTTTGACGCAGTGCTTGATCGCTTTGAAGAGGGCTCTGCTTTTTCTGTCGGCTTCGGCTATGGTGTTCCCGATAGAAGGCCTTGGCTGTGTTGATTAGTTGTCAGCAGCATTTGTGGTAGACCTTAAAATACTGACTTACACTAACATGCCCGAGTCTCTCTGTACACTGGACAGTTTTTTGGGGTTTGCCATCACATTCATGATTATTCTTGCACTGTGTTACATCAAACAGATACACCTCTTGAAAGTCCTAAATCTTCATCAATGATCATAAAGATGCCTAATGGCGTGGGCACAGCGACTACGTGTTAGTATGTGATCATGTGCCACTAATCAGTCTTTATAGAAAGACATTGCTTGGTCTTCTAATAAACCAGCATGCCCATGTTGTGACATGGCGGCTTGAGCATGTTTGAGTTCTAGTCCATTGAATGTTCACTGATCAGTTAAAGGTGGAGCAGGTTGTTCTCTTTCTGAATTGATTACGATGCCTGGGGAGAGCCTTCTACGATTGGCTAAACAGCAATGAACAGATTCAAGACACTTTAGAAAGTGTGTACATGTATCATTGCCAGTCCTCAGGCTAATTGTAATGCTGATGCTGTTTCCAGCACAAAGAAATCCAGACCACAGCGATAAATCCTCAAACTTCTCATTGTTTCCAGACTGCAAAATATTGAACAACACAGGGGCCTATTGGGATGTCTTTTATAAAAGAGCATTGCCTGCCTACAGAAATTCAGTATTTGGTTAATGGAGTACTGCTGGCTGTTCTGGCGGTAAAGCACACCCAATGCTTGGTGACTGGTCCATCATTTGAGCACTTAAATATATCTCAATTACCAATATAACTTTTCTGTCCTCCTTCAAGTACCTGCTTTGGCATTTCTTTGTAGACCCTGGCTTATTCAACAAAAGCCCTAGATTAACAATTGAAAGATATGGTTCTGAGTACTTCAGTTTAAGCAGTGACCATGTTTGAGTACAACACACTGTACTGCTCTTCAAAACATTAATTCTTTGGGCCTCATTAGGACCCAGGCGGTAAGGGGTTTACGGCGGCGTAAACAGCGCCGACCCTTACCGCCTGATTCCGAGGTCCCTTAGCGCCATGGAGGTTTTAACACCAGGTGTTAAAATCCATGGCGCTAAGGGACCTTGTTGTTAATTACGCCTTCCCCACTCCCATTATGCCCTATGGGGTAAAAATGGGAATGGGGAAGGGTAAATGGGTTAATGGGGACTTACCGACCCGCTAACCTCGGAATGAGGCGGTAAGTCCGCCAACCACCATGGCGTAAACGTAGTTTACGCCATGGTGGTAAAGGTACGACCCAGGCGGTAACTTACCGCCTGGGTCGTAATGAGGCCCTTTGTCTCTTGGCTTCGATATTGAAGTAGCTCTGCAGGTCTGGGAACTGCTCCCACCCATAGCCAACATTCAAAATACTGACTTCAACATCACATGGCAAATGGACATGATGTTAATAAATGTGCGATCAAAACAACTTTATTTTCACTAGTACTTTCAAATAAATTTCAGGCCAACATTCAAAATGCTCGCTACAACGCAAATGGATATGATGTTAATAAATGTATGCTGAAAACAACTATTTATTCACTAGTACTTACAAATGGAAGAGTCAACAGGTTTAATACAGAGGCCACAGCATCTGTACTACCTTGGCACCTCTTATATTTAGCGGGCTCATGCTCTGCTCCATGCCTTTTTATGTAGGTTATGGGAAGTGATCCTTTGACACCTTTTACGACATTGGGCACCATCGGTTTGGAATGATTGATTAAGCCCCTCATCAGTGTTCACATAAAATACGAACTCTCAATTCACAGCCCAGGACCTGTAATTAATTCCTGTTCTGTTCAGAACATGGTTTACACACCATAAAGCACTTTGCAGCTTGTTCTTGATACTTATATGTATGTATGTTGTCTAGTAGTGTGCCCTAATAGAACTTGAGAGTGACTGTTATGCCCTAGCAGAAAAACAGAAGTACTCATAGACCATGGAGACCAGTAGTCCATTAACATGGTAGTGCTGTTCTCTGGGATTGAATTCAAAGCTTTGAAAGGGACCTTATGGAGCAGTGGTGAGGGAGAAAGAGGACACTGTTCAATTAGCCACATTGAATTAATCTAACCTATCAATTAATATGGTGCTAGAGGTTGGAGTCAGAAAACCTCGACATCAAATTGTATCAGAGTGGTGGCTTATGGCCACCAAAGCAGCAGCGCTGTGTTAAGAATGTATCAAAAGAATGTTGTAATCTAATATATGCTTATTGCCTGGGCTGCACACAAAATTACATTTAGCCTGTAGAGCAGCTCTGAGCTCTTCCCGTAACTAAAGATTTACAAAAGCACTCTGGTGTAAGTGAGAGGTGGAGCGCTCAAGTTGTCTCCTTGCTGTTAAGCAGTGATTATGCAAAATGCCCATCCAAAGGTGCAAAGGTATGCGGGTGGGTACAGCCTGAAGCTTGGATTAACATCTTCCAGGAAAGAAATGTGTGACTACTTGGGATGCAACATCAGCACAAATTACCCCTGATCGTTGGTTGTTGTTGGGCACTGGAGAGCAGGTGGCCGGAGTAAAGACATAAATAGATATTAGCAAAGTTAGTATACAAACCAGCAGATACAGCAGGCCTCATAAACACATAAGTATCATAACAATGGGCCTAGAGGCTGAGTCGTACAACATCTGAGGAAAAGTACTTGGCCATCTAGGGGGTATTCAAATTTGAAAACCTGCGTTTTCTAGCAAACATTGGGTGCCTTAGGGGATCGAACAATGGCCGTAGCCAGTTCTCTTAACTACTGGTACCCTGCTCAATTCTGGTACCACCACATGTATGTACTTAATGGGTGTATATATAGCGTTTACAATTTGAAACAATATTCACTGTAATAGAGTCCACATTTTATATCTCATTCAATTTCTGACGTACAGTGAAAGACACTTTTCTAGCAAGTACTTAATTGTATTTTTTGTGATAAACGTATATTAGAGGTGTTTGGGGTTTTCTTGGCCCATGCTCTTCTGAAAATTAAGGGGCATATTTTGTGTAGACAAGTCCACTGACCCCTGCGAAGTACACTCCAGTGCTTCCTGGCGGCAGTGTGTCCAGATGCTTCTCTTTTGTTCACCCCTCACAGCAACCTTCAAAGACTCTGTCATCTGCAGAACCCGAGAACATAGTGACATTTCTTGCTGTGCTTAAATGTATGTGTCCTTGTACGCACATTATAACCCCTTTTTGGAAATGGGGATTATTTAATATTACAATAAAAAAGAGAGCAGCAGCTCTGTGTTTATCTTTGGAGAAATATCTTGTGGTACATGCTTAATACATTGAAAATATTGGGGGGAAAGGGATAGGCTATCCTTGATTTAAGATAAACCCTGAGCCGCAGGGTCATTACCGAGTCAGGTCATGCCCCGGGGCCCATAGTTATAGGCCCGAGCGAAGAGAGGGCCTTAACGAAGGACCCGGGGCATTACCTGACTCGGTAATGCCCCCGCGGTGAGGGTTTTATAGCTATCAGTACCCCGGCCCACCAGACCGGGGTACTAATAGCATTTTTTTCTGTTACGAAACGTTGCAGCGTTTCGGAACAGAGAAAAAAAAATGTCAACGAAATGTCTGCCGGGTAGGGAAAACGGAGTCCGTTTTCCCTTTCAATGGCGGCCATCGGGAGCAGACGCGCTGGTGACAGAAGTGTTCCCAGCGCGTTCACTCTCGATAAGAAAAAATACAATCGAGGGGATTGTGTGCAGGGGAGGAAATAAAAAACAAAGCCAAAAAAACATACCTGAATCCCCGACGGGAGACGATGGCGGCCTCCATCCGTGTGGAGTCTCGGAGCGGGGATGGCCCCGCTTCGAGCCTCCTCATTGGCAGAGGGGCTGCCACGCCCCCCCTCCCCCCCGCCAGGGAATCAGGTGAGTTTTTTTTTTTCCTCCCGGCCGAGGGATTCCCGGCCGGATAAAGCCCTGTAGAGAGCCAATCAGAATGGTTGTTTCATTCTGGTTGACACTCGCTGGGTACTAATATAGGTAATAAAATGTGATCTCACCCACAAGTGCAAATACGGGTGGAAACCTTTGCATATTTAGAGAAAAACCCTGTGGTACATGCCTGAACGTGTCTTTAAGACAAAACCTTGAAAAAAGTGTGGAACATGCTTAGGCTATCCTTTGTTATTGGTAATAAAATATAGACTCATCTACCCTTCGCTGTTTGCCTTCCACCAAATCACATATCCTAGAGAAAGCAGTAAAAGAGCAGTTTTTCTGCAAGGTGTTGTGGTTGTAACTTGCTTCTGTGCAGACTAGGTGTATCAGTGGTGTTGCTTTGCAGACTTTCTAGGCTAGCAGACATAGAAGCATGGGGAACAATAGATTAAATTATTTGAACAGTACATGAAATTTGGCGTTGCACAGGAATCTGCACTTACTTCATCAAACTACCTATTCATATAGCTATATCAGTTGAAACAATTATATTTCTTTTTTAGCAGTACTTATGGCTGCTACCAGACTTGACCCTTAAGATGGACAACGAGGAAACACAATTTTACTTCCGAAATTGGAAAAAGAAATCACTTAAGAATGAGTGGGATGATCTTTAAATGCTGGTTTTATGAATACTGACTCTGCCTTATGACAAAAAAATAATCAATTCTATCAAAGAAAGTGGCACAAGCAGTTCCTAGGCCTAACTCTCAAAACTGTGAGTAACATGATGAACTCATACTGTTTGATTTGGGGATGTCCTTTAAATTTAAATCGTAGATAGAGAATGTGGTAGAATGATGGCTTTCATGCCCTGCCAGTAGGGAGGACATGGCCTTTAACAACCCGCCAGCCCGAGCTAAGGCAGGCCCGTGCGGGGTGCGAATGGCTTTCATAATTTTTCACAGGGAGATCCGTGCTGCTTGTGCAGCCGCTCTCCCGATGAAAAATTAAAACATCTAAATAAATAAAAAAAGATGGGACCAAAGCGCAATGCTCCGGTCCTGCGGGTAAGTAGATGGGGTGACAGGTGGAATCAGGTAATTTTGGGTGGGTGGAGGCAACAGGAAGAGACTCCTTGTTGTCTCCCCTCATGGAAAAAAGCACCATCTGGGGAAGGGCCTCGGGTGGCCGGGACAACGTGACGGGATTGTGAATTCTCACCTGCTTTTCCAGCCACTTGATTGGCGGAGCGCCCTTCCCCGGGTGCGAACATCTTATCACCATCTAGGACCAATAGACAACTGATAGATGCTCTATCACTGGATAATACAACTTCTGTTGTTCATGCAGGTTCTAGATTGGATTATTGAAATGCAGTCTGTTTTGGCTTGTTAGGCAGGAACCTTAAACTTTTAGGGAAAGTTCAACATCAAGCAGCAAATTTGTTAGTGATTGCAGAACATGAAAACCACATTAAGTCAGTCCAACATTGTTGCAATAGCGGCCAATAAGGGAGGGACCTTTGGTGCCTAATGAGCTGACTGCTTAGAAGCTGGTGAGTCAAAAGCACTCTACTATGTAGATAAGTTGTTGAGCTTATTTAACACACTTGTACAAATGCATTTGGAACAGCTAACACATTCAATTATTACATTTGTATGAAACGAACATGTGTACTGTTGTTTTTCCCCAACCTTGTGAGTTACCTTGTCGTGGTGGTTGGGCTTTACTGCATTTTCAGCTTTGAAATAGCAGAACCAAAGCTGCCTTCTTTGTAACAAGCTGAAGATTTGTTTAAAAAAAAGAATCTTTGTGAAGGCAATTTCCATTTAGTTAATGATTGAAGGATTAAAGCTTTTAAATAAATTCCTGCTGCGTAAAAGGGCGCTGTGTCTCCTGTTGTACCTGCCGTGAAGCTCCATTGCTTTGCTGAGTCTGGAGGCGCCCCCCCCACAGGTGAAGTATTTGCATAGATTAAGGAGCAGGTCTCCCTTGCGGCAAAGCCGGCTGTGGAAAAGGGCACTGTGGCCGCTGTTGCGCTGTGAAGCGTGGATCGTGGGCATTTGGTGTGGCCAAAGAGACCGAAAAACCAAAATATTTTGTTTCTCTACAGGGGCCACG
Source organism: Ambystoma mexicanum (assembly GCF_040938575.1). Taxonomy (NCBI): domain Eukaryota; kingdom Metazoa; phylum Chordata; class Amphibia; order Caudata; family Ambystomatidae; genus Ambystoma; species Ambystoma mexicanum. The sequence goes on from NC_090939.1 coordinate 937,809,726, forward strand.
CAGGACAGGAAATGGAGCCTGGATCTTAATGAGGAGCTAAAATTGAGTCGAGCCCAACAGTCTTCAGTATCAGCACTTGGAAGAGCAGAACTCCACCAGCCAATTGCGTTTTGCTTCATTTATACTTGCCAACACGGCGTGGTTGGCGAGGTGCTGGAAACAAACAACTCTATTGACTCACGTGACCATTTACTTTGCTTGAGGCAGTACAGGGAGCGAGGGGGCGTTGTGTCAGACTCTTGGTGCCCCTAAACCAACCAGGTGTTCCCTACTACTGTGCTTAGACCTATAAGAGTATATGGAATTTTAGACAGTGTTAAATAAGAGTTTTTAAGTTTGTGAGCTGAAAGATATTAGGAGTATCATTGCACACACTGCACACATTGTGCTGCTGTCGCTGCCTACTCACTGCCTTTTTGCATTAGTTATTGTTGCTGGGTCATATTTTGTAGTGGTTGTCAATTTTTATTTTGCATGATTATTGTGGATTAACATATTTTTGTATGGGAAAAGTAGGATGTTTTAGCTTTGCTGATATTTACATTTATCTTTGGGTCCTTTTTGTATAACATCAAGGTTTTAAATTTGGATTAGTTCTATTTTAAAGGTTTTAGAGACCCTAGAATTTTTCTTTTATTTAATCTTAGGAAATGTCAAAAAGGAAGGCAGCCTCGCCAGGGAAGGGCCCAAAGAAAATATATAAAATGTTCCAACCAATTAATGAATTAAATGTTTTAATTTTGGAAATAAGTGATTTGTTGCATGACATTGAAAGTAGTCATTTATCACCGAGCAAAAATCCAGCCCTGTCTAATTGTGCAATTGCTGAGACTGATGATATTATAATGGGGATAGGTGAAAAAGCCCCCATTACTGAAAATCCCCTTCCCAATAGTGGGAGATTAGGTAAGCTGAGCGGCCTTCAGAAGGAACCTTGGGATACATTTAAGACGGAGATAAGGGTTGACCAAGAGAGAGGGAAGAATTATCAGCTTCCCGTTGGCAAAATAAATCTGAGTAACCCAGATCTGGCATGCATTATTAAGCAAACAACTAGCAAAGGAGATGGGGAACTTCTAGTTTTAGATAACAAGGATATTCTTGATCAAATATCTCAAGAACAGGCAGCCGATATCAGGGATGGGTTTTCCCCCTAAATTGTTTTTAACAATATATTCTCTGTCCTCAACGAGCATTGTTCTATAGTGGAAGCTTGGCACATATAGAAGAACAGGGGTGCCAAGAAGGGGCATCATCTGGATAAGCAAGATATTAAACAAGCTCCATTGAAAGCTTGTAAAAGGTGCACCTTGCTCCTAAATGGAGCAGAAAAAGCTACAGGAGCGATAACACAATGTTTATATAACTGTTCAGAAGAATTTAATCCAATAGAGATAACTTCTGAATTAAAATCCTTAAAGGACATTGTTTATAAGCTAAAGGATTCTCTAAATCTCTTGAGGGAAAGGGTAGGGGGATTATGCACTGTCAAAATGCACGTTCCGGGGCAAGAAGATATTATGAGGAAACCAACTGTGGGGCATATCTGCTGAAGGTACAAACATCTTAACCAAAGACCTAAATAGAAGAGCCTCAAATACCCAGGAAACAATGGAGTGGGCTAGAACCATTACAGATGTTAATAAATAAATATGAAGGTAATAATAGTGTTGGCAGACTGGCAAACCTGCAGACCCCACTTAACAATCAGCAGGCCAAATCACTTACTCGCGATCAATGTGGCCAGTAGTCATACAGAGAAGGAGGGGCTGATAGATCAAGCCTACTGGGAGTAAGAAAACAGAACACTTTGCAGTAATGCGTAATGTCCCAAGAACTACAGAGGGCTTTTATGAAAGCCAGGAAGGCCTTTTTAATAAGGCAATTCACTGGATTCGCCACAGAAAGGGCTGTCTCTCATTGATTCGTAAAGATATAATACACTGCAGATGCCATCCCATGCCAAACAGACCAGATGATTATATTCAGTTATTTCTTAGGGAAGGAGGTCTTATGAAGGAATGTTAATGATAGAGCTCAGAACGTACCCGCCACAATCGCCTACACAAGGGAGCACTCTGAATATAGGAAACATCTTTCCCGGGACAATTGAAAGTGAAAAAGTGCTCAAGAGGGGATTAGAGGGAGTCGATTGACTACAGTGTCCAATCAGCTAAGGACCTGGAAAGTAGCTGCGGACAAAAAACACCTGCTAGACAACAACTGGTGTAAGTTCTTGGAGGGTTTTAACGTTATTTGCCACCAAGAAACTTGGTAATTGGAACAGATTGATATTTTATTTTAATTGGTTATTTATAACGCGCTTGATACCCAGAGGTTTTTAAGCATGGTCCCGGGGATTGAACCTGTGTTGCTCTGTGCCGTCTTGCTTCCAAGGCGAACATGTTCCCCCTAAGTTATCCTGCCGAGATATCCAAGGATATCAGTCCTTTCATATAAGGCCCCAAGAAGGTTCAAGGGGAAGGGCCTGTTAGGGTCTTTTGGTCTGGGTGGAGACTGGATTGAATTGGTGGTTGAGCATATTAACACTGGTTCACCTGATTTACAGCAATTCTCGATAATCCAGATGGTTGTAGTATATTGTTTAATATATACAACAGATAAAAAGCCTCCAAAGTATCTAGCACCATTGTGATGCTGCAAGAGTGTGTGCTCAACTGGAGAGTAATAACCTGGGGACCTACATGGGGCATCACTCACCTGGAAACAGATTTCCCTGCCAGAACCCACTCAAGTGCAGTGGACACCGATCAAGTCATTTATAACCTTAGCTTACGAGCCGTAACAGGCCATCTCCCAAAAGACCAACCAGCTAATTACACATACCAGGGCTCAAAAGAAAAATCTAGGATGGACTATGCATTTGTCTGGCCTGTGATTGGCATTGCATTGATCATTTTCAGGTCATTGAGCGACAAGATAGTTACCACAGGCCTATAGTACTATCGTTAAAGTCTGCAATTGTGTTAAAGGCACTGGATATGTGCAGAACAATTGGTATAACCATAAGAGGCCACGCTCGCCAATCCATAAAATGGGCAAACCGGGAATCAAAGGATTGTATTCCTGATATTTATGGGGATATCATATGGAAAATAGAATTAGTATGCTTGAATGAATTCTAGAATAGGGAAGTGATCTGTACTTTTGACAAGATGATTAAGAGCATTCAACCATTGGTTAGCACTACTAAACCTGCAACTAATGAGAGTGTCAGGAAGAGAGGAATGGTTCGATAGTGTATGTAGGGAAGGCAAGAAAGCCTTATTCCTTTACCTGAAATCGAACCAATTGATCGATAGCGGTCATCTCCGAGCTTTAAGGTGTAACTATAAAAACACAACGAAGGATGAGAAAAAACTATTCCTGGCAAATAAGTGAGATAAAATGATAGAGGCTGCCAAAATGGGTGACTCCGCAGGTTTCTGGAAATCGATAACTGATAAAAATCTAAATGGAGAAACTATAATACAAAGCTGTATGGCCTCAGAGTTATGGCATGATCATTTTGGGCCCTGTATAAGGAATCTGAGGGTGAGGGAATTGCGCACCCAATATTAGAATCATCAGCTGAGGCAATATTCCAGTGCCTACAGTTCACATTAAAGGAGGCAGAGGACGCCATTAAGTCTCGAGTGGGCGGAAAATCGTCTGGCCCGATAGAATTCCAGTTCTGTTCAAGGGGGTCCAAGTCTTGCTATGGGTTTTTAATGCAATGCTAGCTATGAACATGGTCCCTACCTCTTGTCAGACTGCCGAAATGGTGCCCTTATACAAAGGGTGGGAAGGGAAAGCCTGCAAATCACTGCTTGATATCCTTGTTGGACTACTGAGGAAAAACTTTGGCAAAGCACTTTTGGAGCACATCCAGGAAAGGGTCCGTTCTGAGGGACTATGAAATCGTATGAGGGCAGGATTTCAATCCGGGCTGTGTACATTGAATCAGGGGTTCCACTTGCATCTGATTGTGCAAACGTATACAGCATTAACAAAGACAAGACTGTATGCAGTTGCAAAGAACATCCCAGAAAATCTGTTAAAAATAGATTATACTCTTATAACTCAGCTGGAGTATGGGCGGGGTAGTAACTAGATCTTTAGATGTTGTAAGTGCGGTAAGGCAAGGATGGGTCCTGGCGCCCCTTTTGTTCTGCATATACATAAACTGCATTTTTGAAGAAGTTGTTGCCTCAGCATATGATTCACCCTGTCCAGGGAAAGGACTCTTCTATGCGGATGATGCTATACTATTGTCGACTACCCCGTCAGGCTTATGAACATCTCTACAATGTTTTGCCGCCTAATGTGAAGGGTTGGGACTAGAAATTAATTCCATAAGGACAAAGGTCATGATATTTAGTCTAAAGAATGCTAAAAAATAGCTCTCCAAGTAAGTGTCAAGGGCGTCAAACTGTAATAGGTTCCCTGGTATGATTACTTGGGCATTTGCTTTGCAGGTAATTCCAGCTGGGGGCCACAGCTGCTCACAACAATTATTGCTCTTGAGAAGACAGCGGTGCCCTGAAAAAAATATGTTATAATCAAGGGTAGGGTGGGATGGGGGGGAACAGAGGGATCAGTTACACCTATTGTCAAATTTTTCAGGCTGCAGGCCATGGCGTCATCCCTTTATGGTTCTGATATTTAGGGTTATATTAACACAAAGGGCCTCATTATGAGTCTGGCGGTATTCCGGTACAATTTCCGTTCAGCAGAAATAGCATTACTGCTGGGTTGTGTGGCGGTATTAGCACTGCATCACAACCTGGCATTAACGGGCGCCTCACTCTGGCGGTAACGCTAATCACACCCTGTGGAAACTGCGATGATATAAAGCTCACCGCAGAAATATCGGCACTAATAGCGCTACAGGCGGTGTCCTCAGCGCTATTAGCACTGGTGGAAATTGCATCATCACTGGAATGGGAAGCATAGCGGCGGCCTTCTTGAAAAACTCAATCCAACCAGAATCTCCCACTTCCTGCAGTCATCCGGATCTGAAAGACAGCTAAAATGTCACAGGAGGGTGCCGGAAAATTGTCCACGGAAACCCAAGTTCAGTGAGGGAGAATTGGTGGTCCTCACTGATGAGGATGTGGCCCACTGCGTGGAACTGTATGGCAGCTGGCAGAGAAAAACATCTGGCCAGTGGAGAACAGCCACCTGGTATGCTATCAGCCAGAAGGTGACTGCAGTGCCCAGTGTACCCCGTGATGGCGAGGACTGTAGAAAGCGCTGGAATAACCTCAGGGTCAGGGTACGTGGACTCCTGTCCCAACACCACCAGGAGTCCCTGACAACTGAGGGTGGTACTGTCAAACCACTGGACCTGACTGCCTGGGAAGAGAAGTGCAGCACAGTCCTTGACATGGAGGGCAGTGAGGGAGTCGAAGGTTTGGAGGCGGGTGCCAGCAGCCAGGTGAGTCAACCCCCTGCCCCAGCACAAGTCCATGCACAGACATCAGCCTAGCACGGGATACCCCAGTGGACATGGACACATTTCAGCAGACCCAGTAGCTGGGCAGGCCAATCAGGATGAAGTGATGGGATGCCACATCAGCCTTCTTCCACAGCAGCCATTGGGCAGGGCACTAAGGACACCCCTAAGCGTTACAACAGAGTAAATGGGAGGCATGTGACCTATCCAAGTGCCATGCACACCACACCCCTGCTGGTGCACCCTGTGCCAGTGGGATTGTGGTCTGTGAGTAACCATGACACCATGAAGCAGTCACATAAACATGTCGCAGGCCCAGTTGGCCTGCCCCATGTTGGTATGGCAGATGAGCCACATGGAAGTGCATGTACCCTTCACCAACATGGGCACAGCTAGCCAATCACTGAACACCAGAGCGCAACACTGTTGGCTGCACCCCAAAGAGCCACAGCAGTGCCATAGACAAAGCCAGCACACCCACATGTCGTGTGCCACCCAGGGAGGGGATGTGGGGGCGTTGTTACGCTCACCTGATTCCCACGAGGGCGTCCAGCTGGACTGGCCCGCTGTTGCTTCCACCAGAGTAACACGTAGAGCCGAGATGACAGACTGGACAGACCCACTTAACTTCGTTTGTTGGACTCGTACGAATATCTTTCTGCAATGGAGAAAGGGAATTAACCTCCCGTAATCTGAGCGTTAACCCGCCTTCCCACTCCCCTTCTCTGCCCACAGAACACTCCTGAAGTTCCCTCTTAATCTCACCTGAAGATTTGGAAAGATGAGCTCTCCATCCTGCGTCGAGCGCAGGGGCGCGTAGACGACCAGTTACTTCACAGGCGTGGAGGAATTGGTGAGTTACAGTATTGACTCTAAGTCCGATTGTTCGTAAGAGTTCAAAAGTCTGATCTTCACTCTGCCAGATTCCTTGCAGGTTGCGGATTTAAACCACCAGAAGAGTTCCAAGTGGTAATTGGTAAGATCCTGGTAAGTCTATTGTGGTTCTCCCCTTTGGGGCCGGGGTACAGCGATGATGCAGAATTAACTGAGCCGACCCGAAATGAGGTGAGTACCCCCCCAGTGGTAAATCAGGTAAGTCTTTGGGGGTAGGTTGTATTGTCCTTGTTTTTTCCCCTTAGGGGCCGGGGTGTGGCAGTGATGCGGAATTGACTGCGCCGACCCGAGATGAGGTGAGTACCCCCCTGTGGTAATCAGGTAAGTCTTTGGGGGTGATTTGTATTGTCCTTGTTTTCCCCTTAGGGGCCGGGGTGCGGCAGTGATGCAGAATTGACTACGCCGACCCAAGATGAGGTGAGTACCCCCCTGTGGTAAATCAGGTAAGTCTTTGGGGGTGGTTTGTATTGCCCTTGCTCACCTATCTGTTCTTGTCTCCCCCAGGTGTTGAAGAATGGCCTGGAGATGCTGGATTCGCGATTGAGTAAAGGAATGCAGCCCCGGTTGGTGAGTTCAGCGCGGCTCTGCGAGGTGCGTGGCAATGCACCTGAGAAGGCTTCTCTCTTCCAGATCGACGATGTGCTAGATCAAGGATTCAGCTAAGGGTTTTGTTCTGACCTCTTCTCCTTCTCCTTTTCTTGTTCCAGGTGTTCCAGGGCTGAAGCGGGCGTGGCAGAAGACTGGAGCTGCTGAAGACACGGTGAGCGTTACGCTGCAGCAAGCAGAATAACGCGAAGCACGTGTGGCTGTCCGGGTGTGTCTTAAATAGCCTTGGAAGAAGTCCCAGGTAAGTATTCTTCCACAGCCCCACCCAAGAGGAAAGGAGTCCCTGAGGTAAAGTAGTCCCTTTAAGCCTCATTTGGCTTGTGGCTTTGTGCAGCATGGTCTGCATCAGGTAGGTATGCAGCATGGTCTGCAACAGGTAAGATTTCTGTAATGAGCCTGGTGCCCATGGCGCCAGGACTGACTTTATTCTTATGAGCCTGGCGCCATAGGCGCCAGGACTGTAGCCAAAGAGCCCCTAACTGGGGTTTTTGGGCATGCTTCAAGTGGCATGATGCCTGCTTCCGGGGTTGCTGGGCCTGGTCTGGTTTTCCGGGGGCAGGCATCGTGACAGGCGTGAAGGACCACAAGCATGCATGCTGCCGCAGCATGGACACCCTGCACTCCCCAAACTCAGGCCAAAGGCCAGCTGGCCATGAGTCACACAAACATTGCTGCAACCATCCCCACAATGATGTGCCCACATGCAATGTCCCTTGACCAACCATACCCATCTGTGCAAATATGTGGGGTCCCACCCTGTACTATAGTAAATTTGTCTTGCATGCCAACACATGTGGAAGAACCATACCTGACAACATGTTCTATGTCCTCTACAGGCATCCACGCATCACCAGAGGCATCGGGGGAGGACGAGGGGCAGACCCATCTGGAAGTGGCACCTCTAGGACATCAAGGTTAGCCACCAACCCCTCACAAAGGCACACACAAGCTACGCCTAGGTGCATGGACCGCCGTGATACACCTTGACTCAGCAAGGCCAAGCCTTCAGGTGGCACCGCAGGCCATACAGCAACACCACAGCCCACCAGGAGCACCTCCAAGCCCACTGCACCCACTCCCACAACTGCAGTGCCAGACACAGAGGCCGCACCTCCTGGCAGGACCACTGTCAAATCACAGGGGGACCTCAGCCCAGTCTCACAGCCTGAAAAAGAGCCACAAACCCCTGAGAGCCCAGACACCTGAGCCAGATGTGGACACGCCATCTTATGGCTCACCGGCCTACAGTCCCCCACCCCCATTCAGCACACACCACCAAGCAACACCATACTTCAGAGGCTGGATGAGATGGAGAGGCAACAAAGTGAGATGGAGGTCATTGGGCACACCCATTCGGAACACCTCCAGACAATCTGTGATTTCCTGCAAGGGGCCACCCACAGGATAGGGCGAACCATGGCAAGAAACCGGGCAGAGGCAGCTGCCAGTACTGACGCCCTGACTGGACAGATAGTCAATGGGGTGACTTAAGGGGTCTTGGCCCTAGCAGATGCCATCCGTCAGAGCAGCAAGGTCACACTGCAGAACATCCGGGGGCCAGGGTCAATACCCTTAAGTCCCATGACACCCACTGAGGGGTCACAGCCGAGCACACCCAGGCGCAGGTGCCAACGCCAATTGGCTCCCAGATCACCAGAGTCTGGCATGGGGAAAGAGGCCACAGAAATAACATTGATACACAATTTGCCCTGTGTGGTTATGCTGGGAAGTTGGTGGTGGGGAGGGGGGATAGTGTGCTGGGGAGTTGGTGAAGGATAGTGTGCTGGGGAGTTGGTGGTGGGAGGGGGGTAGTGTAATGGGGAGATAGTTAGTGCACATCATTTAATTAAAACTGTTGAACGTCATCAATGCAAGGACATTCCTGATTGTGTCATTGTCATGTTTATTAATAGGGGTGAGTGTCACAGTCAGTCGTGCATGGCTTGTGCCATGTGAATGTGTTCAAAGAAATTGTCTTATCAGTCCCTAGTGAGCCAGTCTCCCATAACTCACGTCATCTCTGACTATGCATGCAGATGCTTCTGCCACAGGCACTGCATCCCCTCCTCTGGGGTGGCATGTCCACGTCAGGGGGTAGCAGAACATTTCTCTGTATGCATATATTGTGCAGCATGGCACACACAAGCACAATTCTACCCACTTTCTCTGGAGAATACATCAGGGCTTCACCAGTACGGTCAAGGCAGCGGAAACATGCCTTCAGGAGGCAGAAGGTATGCTCTATGCACACATGGGTCCTTCTGTGAGTGTGGTTGCAGGCAATATCCTGCCGTGTCTGTGGATCACGGACAGGGGTCATTAGTCAGGACAGCTGCGGGTATCCGGAGTCACCTGCATGGGGGGAGGCACATCCATTAGTCACAGTGTAATGTGTGTGGGTGGCCTTACACATTATCAGGGCAATGGACACCATGGCGTAATTGTGTGGCATGTGTCTGTACAATGTCTGTGCATGCTGCGTCACTCATATCTTGCATTGTTTTTACTTCACATGCACCCTGTTCCCTTGCAATAGATGTTACATAAGGTGTCTGTTGGTGACATGTGCAGCTGGCATGGTGGCTGTCTTGTGGCAGTGTATTGTTCTCCTACATGTGGCATGCTGGGTTTCCTATCGGCCCTCCCTAGGCTTATGGGGCCAGTGGTTCAGCATTGCCGACTGGGGGTACATGGCTGTGGTACTGGCAGGGTTGATGTCGTGTGATGCGATGTGGCAATTTGTTTGCATTGCCTTGGATTGTGCATGTTACTTTGTGTTACCTGTAGTCATGTTTGTGTTTGGAGTTGCCACTGTATGTGTTCATCAGCTTATCCATCCAGGTATGTCCGACATGCACATGGTCCCTGGGCTGTACTGTGATGTTGGTGCAGGTGTTTGGTCAGGTACAACATTTGCATTCGCTTATCAAGCAATGCTTTGTGTAGTTATTCGCATCCCCCAATTTGGTCAAGTGCCTTGCAGCGCATGCATGCAGGCAATTTTCCTCGCCCACTGTCCACATCTGTTGTCCTCTGTGCATGTATCCTGGCAGTGTGCTGTTTCGTAGGCCCATGAAATCATGGGTCGAAATAGGGTAGTGGGCACAGCAATGGGTGATGTACAGGGTGGGGTCGCAGGTCACCTGCACATTCAGGGAGTGATAGTGCTTCCGGTTGCAGTACACTGCTTCATGGGCCTAGGGGGGGGGGCACCAACACAACATGGGTACAGTCTAGGGCTGCGATCACATTTGGTATTTGGGCAACGGCATAGAACTGTGCCTTTATGCCGTTGACCTGGGCTGGGGTGGTAGGGAGTGAGATGTGGCATTGCACGTGTCGCAGGAGGGCTTCCATCAGCTGGGCCAACACTGCACAGAATGTGGGCTGTGCCATGCCGTGCATCACGGCCATGGAGTGCTGGAAAGCACCAGTTGCAAAGACTTGTAGGACGGACACTAGCTTTAGCAGTGGGGGCACAGTTGTCGGGATGTTAATCCTGCTCTTTTTGTTATCCTGTATTGTTTGATTGATCGATTTATTTATTTATAGAGCGCTTTACACCAAGGCGCTGTACAATGGAACAACAAAATACAAGATAACGATAACCAATAACAGTGGGAGCAAAAATGTACATCATGAATCATTCAGTAAAACAGTGGAAAGAGCAATTAACTGAAGGGAGTGGGGAGGGAGGTGGGCCTAGGTGAGGCGGGGTGTTGGTGATGGATTGGAGGGAAGCTGGAATGGAGCGTGAGCAGGAGAGGGGGAAGAGGAATCGGGGAGGCGGCAAGGGAGGGGAAGAGGAGAGGGCAGAGGGGAGATTTCAGGGAAGGGAATGGAGGAGGAGGGATTTAAGGGAAGTGTGAAATGAGGAGAAGGTTGTGGTAGAACGGAATGTGAGAGGGAGAGAGTTCCAGTGCAGAGGAGCAAGGAGTTGGAAGGAGCGGAAACGGGAAGAAGCGCAGGGGGATGGAGGGACAGTGAGAAGGAAATGGTCAGCAGAACGAAGGGAGGGGGAGTAGAAGGAGAGAAGGGAGGAGAGATAAGGAGGAGCAAGACCATGGAGGGATTTGAAGTCAAGGCAGAGAAAGTTGAATTTTAGCTGTGAGTGGAAAGGTAGCCAGCCAAGGTAAAGAGAGTCAGGAAGAGATGGAGTCACGGGTATTGAGTAGAAAAAGGGTACGAACAGCAGAGTGGTAAATGGATTTAAGAGTGGTAAGCTGAGATGCGGGAACACCAAAGAGTAAAGAAGAGCAGTAGAAGAGGCGGGAAAAGACGAGAGAGGAGATTAGGAGTTTGGAAGCGTGGAAAGTGAGGGAGGGACAGATTTTGCGAATATTATAGAGGTGGTATCTGCAGGTGCGAGAGGTAAGTGAAATGTGTTTGCGAGAAGGTGAGAGAGGAGTCAAAGAGAATGCCTAAGTTACGAGCGTGGGGAGAGATCGGGAGATTAGAGGGAGGAAAGTGAATGAAAGTGGGAGGAGAGAGAGGGGGAAGAGAATTGGAGGGGAAGAAATGGACTTTGGTTTTATCAGTGTTAAGAGAGAGAAAGCGGGAGGACATCCAGTTCTTGATAGCAGTGAGGCAAGAGGAGAGCTTAAGGTGAAAGTCAGTTGAGAAGGAGGTAAAAGAGAGAAAGAGTTGAGTATCGTCAGCATAGAAATGGTGGGAGATGCCAAATGAGGAGATAACAGGGGCAATGAGGGAGGTGTAGAGAGAGAAGAGGAAAGGACCAAGTACAGAGCCTTGAGGAACACCGTAAATAAGAGGGAATGAAGGAGAGGTCTGGCCACCCCATGAAACTGCGAAGGAACGGGAGGAGAGGTAAGAGGATAGCCATTTTAGAACCTGGCCGTTAAACCCGAAGGACGAAAGAGTGTGGAGGAGGAGTGGATGATCGACAGTGTCAAAAGCTGCAGAGAGATCAAGGAGGATAATTGCTTGGCATGTCGAGCAGAGAGGAGGGAGTTAAGGATAGAGGAGGAGCAGTTTCGGTGGAATGTTTGGGACGGAAGCCAGATTGGAAGGGAGGAAGGCGGGAGGAAGTAGTAACAAAGGATGAGAGTTGAGAGTAGGCAAGGCGCTCAAGAAGCTTAGAAAGGAAAGGTAGAGAGAGATAGGTCTGTAGTTAGCAGTGAGAAGTGGATCGGCAGAGGGTTTCTTTAGAATAGGAATAATCATTGCATGTTTGAAGGCAGAGGGAAAGATTGGTGAGGATAGGCAGGAGTTGAAGAAAGTGGTGAGGTAAGGGATAAGAAGAGGATAGATCTTGGGGATAAGAACGGAGGGGAGAGGGTCAGAGGGAGCGGATGTGGGGTGGGCTTTGGATAGAAGGTGTGAAAACAAAATCAAAATATCGAGGCTGAGTACCCCAAAAGGAAATACACCGAACACTGGTTACAAAGGAACATACAAAGTACTTTATTTTTATACTGAATCCAGTTACAGAAACAGAGCAAAATCAGATAGCTATCGGCCCTCAGTACAACACAAGGAACTCCAGTGTGTTCAGTGAGAGACGTTGTAATTTAGAATGCATTCGCTTTTTATACACTTGGTGGGCACGATGTCCAGCCCCATTTCGGGTTAATATTCCACTTAATACATCACCGATCTAGGGTTCGTGCCAAGTCTCGAACAACCGCATATAACTGGTTTGCCTTTAATACATCTATCAACAAGCCTATGCAATAACTGTGTGATCTGGGATTTTTCCATGCTAGTCTTCTTAAACATTAATACAATGCGGTTAAACAAGTGTTCTATGTTCTGTATTTGGATACATTGTTTTTATGGTATACTCGTGGCTTAGTTTCTTTACATGAGTAATCCCTTACACACAAGTCAACGAAGGACAAGGTCTCAGTTCATGACCTCAACAAGTGGCCTGCAGGCAAGTTACATATTAGCTATGTACAGAGGTCAAGACGGCCATGTTGTATTTTTGGAATGACATTGTCCACCATTTTAACTCACAGGGTGACTGTTACAAAGCGAATCCTAAAATGGTGGATTGGCCTAAAATGGCGGCTTACATTGATTTAAGGTCAGGACCTTGCAACACGGATTCTTTCGCAAGCGACTTTCGAGCAGCTTGGCGTAGGCCAATATTCATATATTTATTGCAATAGGAGGCACAATATAATTTCTCTTTTGACAAACCCTCCTTTTGGCCTATGCCAAGTGCTAAAACTACTTTGGATCTCCTTGCAAATAACTCCATGCATCATCGTCCATGCACCCTGAATAACTGTCGGAAATATCTATTGCCATTAGGTCATTTGCTAAAATTTCTTTCAACACATATTCTTTGGAAGTTTTATCCGGGGCATACATTTTATGTCCTATCGAACCTATCGCTTGTGCGCAACATCCCCCTAGCATCGAACACATACCAGGTAAACAGTGAATACAGTAACAAAGAAACAATAGGATTCCCAAAATAATTAGCAAGACTGAAAGTACCTTCCAACCCCAAGATCGCAAGAAGTCCCAGAACCAAGCGCTTAGATCCCAGTTTCCCTCGGGAACATGAACTTCGGAACTAAGGACGTGCAGATTCTGTATTGCCTTGAAGATAGTTTGGGAGGAATCTGGTACGAAAACACAGCAAGCGGACCCCACTAATTTACACACTCCACCACGCTCAGCCAGAATGACATCTAATGCCATTCGGTTTTGAACTGCTACTAATCTTATCGCCTTTTGTTCTAACGTCATATTATAGAGTATGTCCGTGGTCCGGTTGATGGTTCTCTCCAGTACTCTCGCTAGTTTTCTGATATCTTCTGAATTCGCTATCTGCCACCAAAATGGCACAACTAATTTAGCTAAATCTCCAAGATTTGTGCTGGGGTGTCACCATTCTCGTCCCGCCGTGGAGGAGCCTTTGAAACTTCTCTTGTACTAGCTATAAACACCCCAGGTAACAGGATCCCTGAATAACAGGTCCCCTGCCAATCCCTGGGCAACCATGGGAATGCTACATTACCGCAGATAAAGTAGACAGGTTCGCCTACATACAAAGGTCTGTTTTCCCCAGTCAAATTTACAATGTTGGCACAACCTAGAAAATTTCCCATTGACTGAGTTCCATTCCTCTGTATGCAAAAAGAAACTGAATCGGGGCTATGGTTAACAGTGTAAGAAGGAGGCATAGCATCCTTATTGCCTATTGGAGCCATCTTAAAGGAAATCAAAGATTGGAAAGGACGAGACAATTTATCAGAAGGCCTAATAGAAGCAACATTCGGTTTACTCCTGTTTGCGAAAAGCGAGCATCCCAGGGGAGTTAAAACACGTTTCTCAAAACTATTCAAATTGGTGCCATCAAAGTTCCCTGAGATGCTATCATTCCACCGGCCAAAGAACAGTGCTCTAAGAGAAGCATAGCAAGCAGTTGTCAAAGGTAAAGGATGAATATACCAACCTAGCCCCTTATCCCTGTGTTGCGGTAAATGTGAGCAGACCCAACAGTTAGATTTATTAAAAATGGCATGCGTAGCATTCATGATAAGCAGCAGAGTGTTATTGTGGTACCTTTGTCTGTGCTGAGAAACCCTAGGGGATAGAGTATGCAAATGTACAAACGGAGTAGGAACAATAAGTGTACTTTCAGTAGGCAAGAAAAGTTCTAAAGAATGAGTTTCCTCAAGGTACCACAATCCTAAGGCAGCGACTATCAAAAACCCAAATATAATTATAAAAATACAGCAATACATTTTTGGGGCCCAGGCATTTTGTCCATTGTCCCGGTTGGTCACCCCCTTATTTACAAGTCCCATACGAGCGGTAGCAGGCATTGTAGTCTTCAAACGGATACCCCAATGTTCGTTGCTGGCATCCTCCGGGTCCAGCGACTTCTTAGTCCTTCCACAACCCTAGCCAACAGAATCCCCTTTCTCAAATTTGGGCAAAAACAAGCCCTCGATGATCCTTTTCTTCTTCAAATGCACAGCCGAACCGTGCCGTAAGTCTATCAGATGCACAGCAAAACCGTGCCGTAAGTCTCTTTTCTTGGACGCAGCTAGTACCTTACTTTTCCCGGTACTGATTGATCCGGAAACAATATATCGTCACTTCCTGCTGGAAGCAATGTGTCGGAAGCAAGTGAAGGTGCCGAATTTGAAATAGCAGTTTCCGGATCAAAACTTTTGGAGAGTGTGGAGAAAAAATGGCAGCTTCCCCAAGCCTCACGGGCTCAGAGAGATTCTCTGACACACTCTCAGTGCTACTTACTGCTTTGGGATCGTTGGTTGCAGTATCAGCGAGGGGTTCTGTTTCTTCTGTAACGTGTGGCACAGGGTGAGGAAGTTTCTTGACGTGGGACGCGTGGATCCAGTTCTTTCTCCCAGCGACCCGCACCGCTGTCTGGGTGACCAACAGAACTTGGAACGGCCCACGCCAGCGAGGCACGAGGCAAGAGGAGTGCTCGAACGCTTTGACGAGCACCCAGCTTCCAGGCCATATGCTGTGGCCCGGGCCCTCGTATCGCACAGGTAAAGCTTCTCTGGTGATAAATCAAATACAGGTTTTTAGTCAACTGGCTACAATAATCTGAAAGTAATACATTTTCAACATTTCTCAATGAATTGCATTTAGGAAGGTTCCAAATATTGGCAGGTCTCCCTATTACCACCTCAAATGGAGAGAGCCCAGTCTTAGTTTGAGGGGTTGTACGCATGGATAACAACACGATCGGTAAGGCGTCCGGCCATTTTAGTTTGGTGCCGGCACACGTCTTAGCGAGCTTGTTCTTAATGATACCGTTGTGTCTTTCTACTAGTCCGGCGCTCTGAGCATGTCTGGCCGAATGGAACTGTTTGTCAATTCGTAATGCCGTACATATCTGCAGAATTACAGCAGCGACAAAATGTGGACCATTGTCCTACCAGATAACTCTTGGTAGCCCGAACCGCGGAAAGTATTCTCTTAACATGATTTTTGCAGTAGTCATAGCTGTTGCATAGTTAACAGGGAAAGCCTCAACCCATTTACTAAAAGCGCAGATAACCACCAGCACATATTTTTTATTAACACATCGTTCCATTTCAATAAAGTCAAAGTGGATCACTTCGAAGGGGACAGAGGGTGGCCCAAAACTACCCCTTGGAGTTACTGTCCCCTTTTCCATGTTGTGTTGTAGGCAAATCATGCAATCCTGGACGTAGCGCTGGGCAATTTTTGAAATTTTGTCATTTACCCAAACTTTCTCTAACATTTTTATCATCTTCTGGGCACATACATGCGTAGGACCATGAGCCATATTGACCATCATCATTATAAACGCATCAGGGAGTAGCCATTTCCCTTCAACTATATCCACCCAACACCCATCATCATCAAGTTTCCCCAGGCCTTCAGCCCACCTTTTGGATTCTTCTAACGTGGCATCAGCTTGGATATCCCGTACAGACCCAACACCCTCATCCATTGCATAAGCATTTACAGTCTCCCTTGAAACATACATCTCCATAAGGAGATCGGTAGCAGTTTGTCTAGCTATCTGATCAGCGAAAGCATTCCCTTTCCCTATATCATCTGTAATCATTCGATGTGCTGCACATTTCATAACTGCTAACTAAGTAGGGAGCGCAAGAGCTGAGAGTAGTTGTACTATTAGGGAGCCATGTTGGATTTTGGTGCCATGTAAAGTTAGGAACCCTCTCTCTGACCAAAGTCTCCCAAAGTTGTGAACCACCCCAAAGGCATACTGACTATCAGTATATATATTTGCTGCAAGCCCTTCAAAAAGTTCACACGCTCGGGTCAATGCTATAATCTCTGCGGCCTGCGCAGAATTATGCGTGATTCTCTTAGTTTCCACAACCGTGCTTAATGTAGTGATTGATCGCATAGCAGCTGTGGATGTACCATCCAGAAGTTTGAAGCAGGAGCCATCACAAAACAGCTCTCCTTGCGGATTATCCAAAGGAGTATCTTTCAAATCAATTCTACCCTTTGTCTCTTGCTTGGTCGTATACAAACAATCATGTGGCACTTCATAGCCGCAAGTAGTATCTTGCGGGAAAGGTAGGAGTTCAGCCGGATTAAGAACACAACACC
This sequence comes from Ambystoma mexicanum, assembly GCF_040938575.1. Taxonomy (NCBI): domain Eukaryota; kingdom Metazoa; phylum Chordata; class Amphibia; order Caudata; family Ambystomatidae; genus Ambystoma; species Ambystoma mexicanum. The sequence goes on from NC_090939.1 coordinate 937,826,752, forward strand.
TCTTAATTTGAATGTGAGGAGCAAACAAGATCAATTCATATCTTGTCAACCGTGCAGAAGTGAGGTGTTGCATTTGAGTTTGGTTCAGTAGAACATCTACAGAGTGAGGTACCATCAGGGTTAGATGATGGCCTAGGACCATTCCCTCACTCTGTTTTACAGACGCAGCAGCGACAGCTCGCAAACATCTTGGCAAAGCGCATGCTACAGGATAAAGGGCGGAAGAAAAGTAACTGCATGGCCTATTCTTCCCTCCATGTTCCTGCGTTAATACAGCCAAAGCACATCCATCACATTCATGCACAACCAACACAAAGGCCTTTTCATAGTTTGGTGTGCCCAAAACTGGTGCAGAGCATAATGCAGTCTTAAGCAAGTCAAACGATTGCTGGTGTTCCGCGCTCCATGGCAATGGCGAAGAAATGCCCTTCTTGGTCAAAGCCAACATCGGTTTGATCACTAGTGAAAAATTTGGGATCAACAACCTACAGTAAGAAGTCATACCTATCAAGGCTCTAACTTCCTTCTGTGTATTCGGGACAGACATGCCAGAAATGTGTTTTATTCTTTCAGGTGTCAATCTTCTTCCCTCCTTTGACTGGAGATAGCTTAAATAGGCGACCTCCTGACAACAATATTGACATTTTTTAAGCGAAGCTATGTGACCATGCTTAGCTAGATGGATAAGCAATAACACAGTGCCCTCCTTACAGGCACTCTCAGAGTCAGCAGCTAAAAGCAAGTCATCAACGTACTGAAGCAATGTACAGGTAGAGGGCAATTCAAGGGTATCAAGTTGTTCTTTCAAAGCCCTACTATAAATGCTAGGACTCTCTGTGTACCCTTGAGGTGCACGAGTAAATGTGAACGAGCGTCCCCCTAAGGTGAACGCAAACAAGTATCTAATATCCTTGTGTATAGGAATACTAAAGAAAGCATTCTTTAGATCCACCACACTAAAGTAAGTAGCTGTAGCTGGAATCATGGTTAGGATTGTCGTTACATCAGGCACAATTGGAAATTGTGGAGCCACGACTTTATTAATGGCACGTAAATCAATTATGAAATGGAATGGAATTGCATTATCGCCTTTTTTGTACACGGGTAAAATCGGACTATTACACAAACTTCCTGAAATTTCTTCAATCACCCCGCGATGCACAAAATCGGAAACAAGGCATTTCAAAGCTCGCTCGCCCTCAACTGAAATCTTATACTGGGGAATGCGTGGCAGCTCAATTCCATGTTTCAAAACTATCTTGACAGGTTCAATCTGTAAAACACTGACATAATTGTCGTCGAGAGCCCACAAGCTCTCTGGTACATTAATGAATTCTGGAGGCAAAGGTCTAGTCAAGAATTGCAAGACAGAAAATTGTTGTGGTGAAATCGTCAAGCGTACTCCATCAGAAGAACAATAAATCACTGCATTTAATTCTTTTAACAGATTCAACCCCAGCAAGTTCTCTCCGCAATTCGAAGTCAACAGAAATGGACAGTGGTCCGTAAAGGGACCCAAAGAAATAGGTGCCGGCAAAGAAACCAGACAAACAACTGGTGTGCCAGAAAACCCTACAGAAACATTGGTTTGCCCTGACAGTGGAATGTTTGGAACCTGTGAATGATCAATCGAACACTTCTGTGCTCCAGTGTCTATCAAAAACTGATGTTTCCTATTTCCCACCATCATTTCAACGTAGGGACCTTTCTGACTGACGGGAATAGGTGTAGGTTCCAAACCCTGCTTCGGGCAATCCTAGCGAAACAGAATGTCATCAAAAGGAAGCTCTTCAGATAAATATGCAGCGGAAGGATGATCAAACATGTTCCTGGTGTCCACACTCGAAGTCTGATTGTCCTGCGAGAACGGTTGCTGAGGGTCCTGTCCAAACTGACCTCTACCAGGGCCCTTACATCCCGGCGACCTCTGGATCGTCTACCCATATTTCCAAATGTATTATTTGACCTTTGTTGGAGGACGGGGCATTGTGCTCGCCAATGACCCTCTCGACGACAATAAGCGCACTGGTTAATGTTCACAGGACCCAAGGGCTCAGTCCCCTGCAGGACATACTGACCTCTAACCTGAGAACTACCCCCTCTGGGGCCTCTAACAATTTGCTGCAATAGCACTTTAGTTTTCAAATCGCCTTTTCATTTTTCAACCCTATCTTTTTCATTATTGACACGGTTCTCGTAGTACTGAGCCATGTGCAGTACTTCTGATTGTGATTTCGCCTACCAAGCGCTCTCAGAAGACATAATTTGTGACTGGATGTCAGGCAGCAATCCACGCACAAATTTGTCCAAGAACAACCTATTCCCGCACTCTGTGCCTAGGTCTTGTCCACTGAAATCTGAGAATACCTGTTCGAACCGGTTAAAGAACTCGGTAGCACCCTCAGATTTTCCTTGGACACAGGCGTAAGTTTGTCCCATATAATTCTTTTTTCTGGAATTATAGTTTTTAATTTTGCAATAATTCTATCAGGCAAAGTTAGTATCACCTCAGGCGGTCTTTCACCAGCTGGCCTTTCTCCATCAAGTCTAGTTAAATTCACCCATGTATCACCCAACCCTGGCACGTCGTCTATAGGTCTAACTTGTTTCCACAAATCTACGGGCAGGAGTACAGGGAATAACAAATCGATATCACCTAAGGTGAACACTGAGGATTGCAAGACGGACTCTATTTCTTTATAGAATCCTGTCGGATTTTTCCTAATATCAGGAATGGATTGCCTAATAGTATTCACTTCCTGTCTTGAGAACGGGACATGAACGAACTGTGATACATAATGTGCAGGAATGTTCACAGCAACTATATTTCGTGCAGCATCGGCCGCAATCTCAACCTTCGAGACAAATGTCGGAGGAACCTCTTTCATAGGCAACTGTAAAGTAGGTGACTCTGAACGCTTACTAAGCAACAGAGCTAAATCGAGCGCTAAAGCAGTCGAAGAAGTGCCAAGTGAAAAAGCTCTCTTGTAAATACTCAATAACTCTGTGGGACAACTAATCTTTCTTTTCACACAATCATCCTGTAGGTACTCTATCATTACCTGTATCACTTTCCTCTGCATTTTTGGCGTATACTGACTATACGTGTCATATACTTCAACTGGAATTATCGACATATCCGAAATCCATCTAAGTGCGTCCTTCGTACAAATTCGTGCTTCTCAGATATCGATTTCGACAAGGAAGGAACCGTTTCTGTACATACATACTTTCCTCCTCGTCATCCTCATTCTGTAACTTTTGTTTTTTATTGTTTAATTTTATTGGTTTACTTACAAACCTTTAAAATACAAGCAATCCCCCTTACTCCTTACGTCTGATTACCACTTGTTTGTTTCTCTATTCCCAGTATTATCTTCTTGTTAAAATCTCAGTAGGCATTACTCAGTAGTACAGATCAGAGTGTCAACACCAGTCAAAAATACTCTAGCACAGTAGGCGCTTTTCAATAGTCGCCAAAAAATATGTCAATGGCAATATCAATTTCATGTCTATACCATTGAACATTTGTTGCCACCAATCTTCCGTGTTGTAGGATCGATGAGCTTCGCCCCATAAGCCCAGGTATCAAGTTCTTTCTGTTCGCAAGCAGGTGCATAATAGCACTAAATGTTTTAAGGTTTCCATTTCATGTATACACCAATGACACTTCGGATCCAAGTCCGCATTTATCGACCATATTCGTAGACGTTCCTTTGTTTTGAACATGTTTAGTCTAAAGCACATGAATAATCGTCTAGCATTTGGATCTGGAAATAAGTCAATATATTTTTGCAAAGTGTTGAAAGCACGGGCTTCAGGTGGAGCCTCGCTCAGTAATTTAGAAGCACCCCTATCGCTACAAGTCTGATGCCAATCCATCCGCCAGATTTTTGTTTTTGCTGCATCGGGATTGTCATGAAACAGTTCTGGAGTAATATCATATTCTGCCATCACGTTTTCACATCGATTCAGCCACATCGCCAATACACCTGAGACTGATGAGCTGGCACTGTGAAAAATTTCGAATTGCGCGATTTGTTCACGTGCTTTTGTTTACCTATATAGCGACAGCAAATTCCAACAAACACGTGCATGGATGGATATTAACGATAATTTGTATTGAACAGTAACTGTTGATGATCCTTTCGGTAAACCTAGTACTTTTGACCAATAGGTATACTCAAGTGTTGACCACAGATCCCACAAACAACCCAGGTTGTTTTCCGCGCCGTACGTCAGTACTGGTATTACCTTTTGGTTATAAAATCGTAGCACAGGTTTCAGGGAGAACTTTCCAAATCTCTTGTTTAGAACTAAAGACTGGATCACCAGTTGTTTACATTTGTGTTTTGCCTCCGTAGCCCAAGGTTCGTCATTGATACACGAGCTGATGGTCATGCCCAAGTATTTTACACTTGACGCTATCTGCAGATTTTCTTGCCCCATAGACCAGGACAAACGCATTAACCGGCGTGTCTTTCTCCCTTTGAGATTTTTGAGGATCAGAATTTCGCACTTCTTTGTATTGATTAGTAAATGATTTTTAGCCACATATTGTTGAACTGTGTCGATTTTTCTTTGCAAACCAGTAAGTGTTGTGTCCAGCAATAGGAGATCGTCAGCGTATAATAACCAACTCAGCTGGGATCTGTGTATTTTTGGTGGAAAGGATCTAACTTCCTCAATGGCAATTCCAATGTCGGATATAAATAGACTAAATATCGCTGCTGCCAAAGGACAGCCCTGCTTGACCCCCTTAAATGTTTTGATCGGTGCTGTCAGGGTACCAGATTGATCCAAGCGTATTCTGATAGAAGTGTCAGTGTGCAATTGCTTTATTGCCTCCATAAGGTCTTCCGGGCAGCCCCACTTACTCATTTTGTTCCATAGTAAGTCGCTGTCGATCGTATCAAACGCGCAGGAGAAATCAATGAAGGCGAGATATACTGTTTTTTCTGTTCTTATCGCCTCCATTTTCAATAGATTCAAAACCAGCAAGTTCAGCGAACAGCCAACCTGCTTGTCAAAGCCAGTCTGTCTGACATCTATATGTTTTTAGACTTTGGCCCATTTTACTAGTTTAGTTTGTAGCATGGTTGCATATATCTTCCCTAGAACATCTAGTAATGCAACTGGGCGATAATTTTTCGGGCAAGTTCTGTCACCTTTTTTAAACACTGGCACGATCACGGCCGATTTCCACGATTTTGGTGTTTGACATTGCTCATTTATTCTCTGAAAGAGGGTCACACAAACATTTGCCCATAATTCAGAATGTTGCTTTATTGTGAAATTTGTTAAGCCGTCTGGGCCAGGAGCACGTGAGTTGTTTGCTTTTGTAATTATTTTTACGATCTCATCTTTAGGAAAAGTTAGGGTCAATTTTTTAATGGTCGTGACATACGAATTTGAGGACTTTGCATTAGCTTTATAAAGCGCCTTAATATGTGCTTTCCATGCTTGTTCTGTGACTATAGATGCCTGCAAGGCCGCTTGAGGGGCTTGAGAGTCATTGATGATGTTCCAGAACGCACTGGTATTCTTATTTAGGAGACATTCTAGCATTCGCTCTGAATCTCTTTGTAACATTAAGCTTTTGTGGGATCGCATCCAATTTTTGTATCTTTGCTTGGCCGCCTTCCTCTTTAATCCACAGGTCTCTTTATCAGTGGACCGAGCATGACGAATTGTCTGTCTCATCAGTCGTTTTTGAACTAATATGTCCAAATCGAAGCAATGTAGCCATTTCATATTCGCATGCTTGGATCCGCCATTAATTGTTTTAAAGTCTTCCAGTAAGTTTGCATATTCGAGCGTGGATCCTCGGCTACAATAATGATTAGATATCAGAGTGACCTCGTCTTCGGCTAACCTTAATCTCACTCTGCTTGCTTCCACCTTGATTTTCTGTGACCATTTTGCTTTTACGGGTCCCTCAGGGTTCCAGAATTCCGTAATTAACATTTCGTGGTCACTATTTTCCCTTCGGCTCACTTTTAGAGTTTTGACCCGTTGTTGTAAATTCGACGATACAAAGATGTAATCAATTGTGGACCCACGATTCTCATACTTCCATGTCAGAGCTGGTGGTATGTCTCGTACTGTGCATCCATTTAACATTTGTACATTTCTTGCACTCATTTCTTTCATCCATTTTGCCGATAAGTTTTTACTCTGAGGTGTTTTCGGGTTAAAATGGTCAATATTCAAATCACCACAGAGTATTATGTTGGTACCCTTTTGCTCACCAAGTAGGCGATCGATGATGCTTGAAACTGCACCAATAAACTCTTCTCGCCCCGCTCTTCCATGATTCCAATATACATTTATTATGGTGATTTGTTCTGTTATTTGAGACCTGTAGTTTAATTTGCCAATCTTAGACTCCTGGATGTATGGAGAGTGATTTGTTGACTTAAGAATATCAAAGCCAGAATCCCTTCTTACCAAAGTTATCAAGCCTGTCATAGGGCGCCCCTTTTCTGGTAGTACGGCTGGGTTTACAGCAATTTTGAAGTCTGATACTACTGGAGTAGTACTTATCCAATTCTCTTGTAGACAGGCAATGGATAAGTCGCCCAGCCACTCCTTGTTAAACAAGTGCCCAAATCCCTGCGTATTCCAAGAGCCCAAGGTGATATGTTGTAAGACCTGTTTCTTATGGCATTATTGCGGTTGCTTAGTGTTTAGCGTTGCAGCTAGCCACTGCCAATTTTTCAATGATTCTTGCGTGTTGTTGTTTGACAGTAAAATGGCCGTACATCCATCAATAAATGTTTAGCCTTGTATGGTTATACTTATTTTGTCAAGCTCCTTTGCTGTTTCTGGACTTCGAGCTTTCGCAAACGACACATGTCGCATTGTAGGGGGCTCCTTGTTGGACCTCGGCCCGTCCTCTCTGATATTGTTGCAGGATGATAGCATAGGTTTCGCAGGCCTAGTAAAGGGCAATTTGTCTAGGTTTGTTGAAGGTGACTGTGAGGCTAATGAACATTCAGATATATAATGTATCCTCTCTCTGTCGTTTGTTTGGACTATTGACTGAGCATCGGGTAACTTATAAACATCAAAACCCAAAGAAAATAGAGAGACATTAGCCTCTAAAATCGATGTAGCAATTAGTGGTGAAGCTATGTGGATCACAGCTTTGTCATTTCGCCGCTCATCCGGAAATTCAACAATCTGCAGATCTTCTGTGTTGATTGAGCGTAATCCTGGTATAAGATGTAGAAGTTTGATAATATTACTTCGATTTAAAATCAAGTTGTCAAGCAACTTTAGCCTCTCAATCATTAGTCTGACTCAGTATCGAGACCCTCCACCTCCGGTGTGGTTCCATCCTGTCATCGATGGATCTACGTTGTGGTTTTTTGGAGGTTTACTCTTATCTTGGTTGTCAGATTGAGGATGGCGTACAGCCCGTTCCTCGCAGCCTTGAAGATGTCTCGCCCTTGTGTTGCTCCATTGGGGCTCCATATTCGCCTTCATTGTATTTTGCACGTGAGCATCTCTCTGTATCTTTAGGCATTTTTCTTGCATTGTTTGAAAAATGGGGCTCTTCATTCGTGAACTTACGGGTGAGGAACCTCTTCCTGAATCATTGGTGACACTGGGCGTTTCAAAGGAGGGTAACAGTACTGTCTGACTAGGGGCTACCATGTCTTGAATGGGCACTTTGGATTCAAGCACTACAAGTCTACCTTCAGGCCTTTTATGTGTGTGGATTTTTCACTATTAAGTTGATGTTTCCCATCAGTCGTACAAGGAGACTCATCAACATCTTCATATTCCATTTCGTCATAAATTGACATGTTCAGCAATTCAGGTGGAAAGTCAAGTTCTTCATTTCCATTCACCTTTGAAGTGTCCCTCGTTACATTGGGCGACATAGTTGTAACAGCTTGTTTTTTAGCTGTGGTAGACGAACAGTTGTTAGTTTCATTTGGTAACATGTGGACCACTTTAATGTTCCTAAGGAATTTCCGAGCTTCGTTTAACTTGTTCCCTTTCCTTGCAGGTAAGTTTTTAGTTTTCCTGCTTTGCGTGACTTTCTGTGCTTTTCCCTTGTTAGTGTTTTGAGGAGCTCCTTCTTCCTTGTTAAAGATAGGGAACAGTATAGGGGCTGTACTTTCACTGGTAGTTTCCAGACTGCCATTTTTCGCGGCCTCCAGAGGGCGCGTCTTTGAAGTCGATTCAACTGGGATAATTGCATGAGCTGGATTTTCTGAGCTTCTTGCTTGTTCAAACGCAGTATGAAAAGACACGTCATCAATTTCAATGAGTGGTACAATAGTTTGACATGGTGTCTCAATACTCTGTGACATGTTTGAGTCCGTAGTTAACTGAATCTTGTCCCCATTATTGTTGGAGTTCGAGGTCGAATACACCGTCTTCGGTGTTTGATTGTGTTGTATGGTGATAGCTGAATTCCATTTAGTCTGCGACTCGTTGTCCATAACTGCAGGCTTAGCACCAGTAGATTTTTCACAAATGCCTTGTTTGGTATTAGGCAATACGTCGACGGCCATAGATATACTTTGAGAATCCTTAGGTGTGTAATTGTGCTCAGCAAGTAGGGTTCTTGGCCACTTTTGTTTAAATGACGCAAGTGCTTCCCTTACAACTTCCGCCAACAACTTTTTGTCAATCGCATCGTTAGTTCTTTGTTCCGATAATAGCTTATGTAGGCCTTCTACTTTTATCGAGTTCTCAAGTTGTTTGTTATAAAATTGGCCACATGTTTGTTCCACATTTGCAACCTTGGAATTTAGCAATGCCACGAGTGTTGTTAAGTCTCTTGTCGCCTCGTGTAAACTTTCATAAAGGTTTGTGAATGGAGATAGAGAGATGGACAGTGTAGATAGTAGAGGTTCTTGTAATTCTCTTAACGGTAATTTTGTGGTTGGATCTATATCATGTTTCAAGGCTTTGGCGTGATGCGGCTCGCTGTTGTCATAGCGTCTGCTGTTCCTAATTTTAGGGAAAGGTCGTTCCATGAGGGAAGAGGCAGCCGAATCGTCAGAGTCGGACTCAGAATCGTCCGATATTGACAATTGTGACGTTCGTGTTTTTGTTTTTGAGGCACTACAAATGCTCGTACCTTTGGTATTGGAACAGAGCCTTTTCTGGGACAAGGACAGTAAATCAGACTGGTCAAAAAAGCGGCCCAATATATTTGTCTTTTTCAGATGTTTTCGCTCTTTTATGAGGAATACTCGATAGTGCTTCATCACAAAGGTCTGAAGTCCCTGTGAAATGGCGTTTTAGTTATACCTTTGAGCAACCCTTATCATGTGGCTGGGTTGAATCACACACATTCGCTTTACAAGCCTTGGTCATTGCATATAAGTTTTGCAATACATTGTTTGCTATGTCCAATGAATCGCGTCGCGCTTCATGAATGTTAATTGTTGTAACAAACATTTTCGGGTCTACCATCATACCTATGTTTGATCCAGTATGATGTAATTCGCACCATCTCTCGAGACTGGCATCCACCGGCTTTAATGCAGGCACGTGTTCGATGTCACGCTCTTTTCCCCCTGCCGTCTCGTGCAGAACGGGAGCCATGTCAACATTCAACACCCCGAGCAAACTGTATCGCAATGGACGTGTGGAGTGTTCACGCGCATCGATCGATCTGTGCTTGACAACTTCGGTCTGGCACGTTATGCACGCTATCATCTCGCGTACCTCAGGACATCCATCAAAGCACTCGACCAATTCACCCTGCAAATCACCCGGCGTCTCCACAGCATCCACAGGCCCGGAAGTGTCATTGAGTCCGGTCGCCACAGACACAGGCACCAAACCCTGGTCCTCGCTGCAGGTATCTTTCTGTGTTAAATCTTGTCGGCCGTGTGAGTCGAGTGCATCAATGTCCGGGTGTTTGGTTATGGCCGCGCAGATTACATTGGAGTCTCTGGAATGATTTTTAGACATTTCCTCGTGTTGTGTAAAGGTATCAGCAACAAAAACCTTAGGAAATGTGTCTTCCATTGTATTGATCACGTTCTCATCTATTGACAAATTAGTTGTAATAGCAGGTATGTCGGTGAGATTTTGAGAGGCTGCCTCAAAGACATCACTATCGGACGCGCAAGAATAATAATGACTTAATCTATTTTGCTTATCTGCATGAGAAGCGATAGGCCCTTTAGCATCTCCAGTGCACTCACGTTTAGTCTGTGCTCGTGTTTTCAGCGTGGTCGTTGATGTGGCTGTGGTAGTCTGCATCTGGCTTGGATTTTTCACGTTCGTCATTATTGTGCCACAGCGCCACTCGCCAAACAGCCCAACAGCAATATTCTCAGCCCTTTGCACCTCAGGGCTTAGCGCCACAAGGGCGCAGGAGGCGGCCTTAAGTACCAGGTGACTGGATGATTAGCCTCAGCAGTTGAAGCAGTTAAAGGTACAGGCACACGCACCTCCTCGCTTCTCCAAGAGAAAGGTATATGTCCAGCAGCAAAAATAGCGAGTCAGTATGCTCTCCACACTCGCCACAGCCCAACAGCAATATTCTCAGCCCTTTGCACCTCAGTAACTTTTCTAACTCCTTTCTATACCCAAATAACCTCTCGACATGCTCATTTACCTTCTCCATAGTGTCTCTAGAAAACGCTAGAGTATTTAGATCCCTTAACCCTTGCGGGAGATCCGCATTATTTAATTTTCCCCACATTATACATAACTGAATCCCTAAACCTTCAATAAAAACATTTTTCTCAGGAAAATTATCCATATTACAAAGTGTGGCAAAAACACTATGCAATTAACTCACGTTTCTTCTCCGGTGGTACAGTATTGCGAATGACAACATTTGACCCTGCACCTCGATCCATTACAAGCGGCTCAGGACCACTTGGAAGAGAGGGAGCAGGCACATTCAATGGAGGTACTGTAACTGGTGCGATAAGAAGAGGTGGAGGAGCTGGAGGAAGGGGAACATTAGGAGGAGCAAGAACAACAGGAACAACAGCAGGTAGAGCAGGAATAACAGGAGGAAGAGGCAAGGCAGCAGGAAGAGGAACATACGGAGGTGGTGCAGAGGCACCAGGCCTTCGTTCATTTAACAATTTATCTATAAATTCATCGGAAGCATGGAGGTATTTGGACGGATATATTTTTTGAATTCCAAGTGAGAAAGCCCTGTCCATATTTCTAGTCGATCCAGAATGTTTATCTTGGTCATACAATAATGCTTTTTCGGCATTCGTCTTATGACAGCGCGCATGCTTCTCCCTACTTTTAAGTTGTTGCAACGCTTCTTTTTTCCAATTCTGCAAAACATCCAATGCTCAGGTCTAGCCTTTTTCTTTAATAGAATTGACTCTAAATACTCAATATGAGGGATTTTCGAAACTACCATTGATTGGCCACTGAAGTTCGGAGGCATGTCTGGTTTGTCTGTGCCAAATGTCATTAAATACTATACTTCCAATGCCATGCTTACAGTACATAGTACATGCCGGCGACCCCTCCTGTGGTGCCGGACGGCTAAATTCCAAAGATTGTCTATTGCTGCGGAACAATGCCCTGAAGCAGGTAGACAATTTCCCAGGCATATCAAATTAGAGGTGTTACCTGGTCAATAATTGTGTCTGCAGATACAATGCGCCAAATTCAAATTTTCAGGGTTGAATTAAGAGTTGGGTCATGACTCACCTGAACAAACCTAAGGAGGTCCGATCGGATTTCAAAGAATTTTACCTAACTAATCTTACCTCGTGTATGGTGATTTCGGCAAATCTGCCCGCCTTGATAGGTGAACCCTCGTCAAGATGCCGTCTCAGACCACAAGCTAATCGTCCAGGGATCGGGTCGTGCAGCGCTGCTGAGGTGTCGCGTCTCGTTCAGTGGGGCCCCTTTTTGTCACACCGTCCGATCCCGGTCCGATAGCGTGTGTCAACCTTCAACAATCCGGCATCAATATTGAGGGTCCCTATTCCGGCGCCAACTGTGAAAACAAAATCAAAATATCGAGGCTGAGTACCCCAAAAGGAAATACACCGAACACGGGTTACAAAGGAACATACAAAGTACTTTATTTTTATACTGAATCCAGTTACAGAAACTGAGCAAAATCAGATAGCTATCGGCCCTCAGTACAACACAACGAACTCCAGCGTGGTTCAGTGTGTTCAGTGAGAGACGTTGTACATTAGAATGCATTTGCTTTTTATACACTTGGTGGGCACGATGTCCAGCCCCACTTCGGGTTAATATTCCACTTAATACATCACCGATATAGGGTTCGTGCCAAGTCTCGAACAACCGCATATAACTGGTTTGCCTTTAATACATGTATCAACAAGCCTATGCAATAACTGTGTGATCTGGGATTTTTCCATGCTAGTCTTCTTAAACATTAATACAATGCGGTTAAACAAGTGTTCTATGTTCAGTATTTGGATACATTGTTTTTATAGTATACTCGTGGCTTAGTTTCTTTACACGAGTAATCCCTTACACACAAGTCAACGAAGGACAAGGTCTCAGTTCATGACCTCAACAAGTGGCCTGCAGGCAAGTTACATATTAGCTATGTACAGAGGTCAAGACGGCCATGTTGTATTTTTGGAATGACATCGTTCCACCATTTTAACTCACAGGGTGACTTTTACAAAGCGAATCCTAAAATGGCGGATTGGCCTAAAATGGCGGCTTACATTGATTTAAGGTCAGGACCTTGCAACACGGATTCTTTCGCAAGCGACTTTCGAGCAGCTTGGCGTAGGCCAATATTCATATATTTATTGCAATAGGAGGCACAATATAATTTCTCTTTTGACAAAGGGAGGAGACTTCAGAAGAGGAAACAGGTGAGAAGATGGACATAACGGAAGAGGGAGGAGAGGGCGGAGGAGGAGAGGGGGAGTCAGAAAGGGAGTTATTTTTTTGCCAGAGGGTGAGGATTTTGGAGAAGAAGAAGTTGGCAAAGTCCGAAAGAGAAAGTGTGGAATTGGAAGAGGGATTGGGAGTGGGAGGAGAGAGAAGACGAGAGAGAGTTTGAAAAAACCGACGAGGGTGGGAGGCTTGAGACTGGAGAAGGTTGGAATAGTAGGAGGATTTGGAAGCTGCAAGACAAGAGTTGTTAAGTGCGTGGTAAGAGAAGTAAGAGATTTGATTAGAAAGTGAGGGGTTTTTTAGCCAGAGTCTCTCTAATCTCCTGAGAAGGCGCCGCATATAGCAGAGATAGGAAGTAAGCCAGGGTTGAGAAGGATTCCGGGTAGGACCGAAGAGAGAAAGGTGGTAGAGTTGATCAAGGGCAGTTGAGATAGAAGAGGAAAGGGAAGCTAGGGCATCATCTGAAAAGTAAAGCAAAGTCTTGGAGGGATGGAAGAGAAGAAGAGCAGGTGTTAGAGAAGAGGGTAGCATTGAAGTTACGAAGGTTACGACGTGAGAAGATTGGAGGGGAGGGATTAGCAGTAGTGGAGTGTGAGAGAGGAGAGAGGAAGAATGAGAGTAAGGCATGGTCAGAGAGATAAACAGGAAGAGAAGAGACGGGGGAAGAGGAATAGGAGGAATTGAAGATGAGGTCAAGGTTGGAGCCAGAGGAGTGAGTAGGGGATGAAGGGAGGGGGGAGAGGAGGTAGGAGTCAAGGATGGAGTAGAGGGGAGAAGAATGAGGGGGAGAAGGAAGATGAATATTAAAGTCGCCAAGTACAGATAGAGGAGAGGGGGAGGGAGAGATGAGCGAGAGGAGGTGATCAAGGTCTTCATAGAAGGAAGAGAGAGGGCCAGGGGGGCGATAGATGACCAGGAAGGAAATAGGGTGGGGGGAGGAGAAGGACTTGTAGAGGAATTCAAAAGAACGGAAAGAAGGGTGAGTTGGAGAGGAAGAGGATGAGATGTATTTGGGGTGGTAAAGGAGACCAACGCCTCCACCACGGCCACAGGGGCAGGGGGTGTGGATGAAGGAGGAAGAGGAGGTCGTTAAGGAGGCTGGGACAGAGGTGTTATGAGGGGGAATCCAGGTTTCAGTTAGGCAGAGGAAATGAAGGTTAAGGCGAAAGAACAAGTCAAGAGTAGCTGCAGTTTTTTTACAGATGGATCTGGCATTCCAGAGAGCAGTGTTTATGAGGGCAGAGTGGTTGGCAGTAGGGGGGTAGAGAGGGTTAGGGTGGTGAGAGAAGGAAGGAGAATAACTGGAGGAGTGGGGGTGAGGATAGTGAAGAGGATTAGGCATTAGGAGGAAAGAGGAGAGTAGGAGGGGAAGGAGAAGGGGGAAGGGTGGAGAGAGAGGGGGAGAGTGAGGTGGAAAGGAGTTGTGGAAGATCGCATACCAAAGGACATAGAGAAGGATAAGTAGAGAAGGTACGCGGTTGTAGGAGTTAGAAATGCAGGGGGTAGAGACCAGTGTGATAGTAACAGAAAGGGGGGCAGTGGGCAATGTAGGAAGAGGTGTGGAGTGGGGAGAGGAAAGTGACAAGAGTGGGAACCAGATAGCGTCAAGGGTGGACTCGGGCCCAATGGTGAGAGATGGGCGGAAGGAACAATAGAGTCACAGAGAGTAGGCACTTGACACAGTAGATGGAGGAGCTCAGGTGCAGGATGACGCTAAAGGTGGACTCGGGGCCAGTGATGAGACATAGCCAGTAGGAACCAATAAAGTCAGAGGGAGCAGGCACTCAAGGCTGTGGTTCGAGGAGTCCAGGTGCCTGAAGCAGGGAAGTGGGTGGCAAGTTTTGGAGTGGTGCAAGATGGTCACGGGTCCAGTGAAGAGAGATGACCGGCAGGCACCAATAGAGTCTGTGGGAGTAGGCACTCAAAGCTGTAGTTGGAGGAGACAGGTGCTCAGGAGTGAGCAAGCACTCAAAACTGTAGTTGGGAGTAGACACTCAGAGATGTATTTGGAGGAGAGAGGAGCCTGGGAGTGAGCAGGGAACTCAGGGTGGCAGGGTCGCTGTAGTAAGCACTCAAAGCAGTAGTTGGAGGGAACAAGTGCCTGGGAGTGAGCAGGCAAGCTCAGGCCGGTAGGGACGCTGTGGGAGGTACCAGGGTAGAATGTAGGTACTCCGGAGAATCACAACCACACAGGGACTGTAAGTACCTTAGCTGAGAAGGCAGTCCAAGACAGGAAGAGAGGCGAGAGTATAGCCAAGTCCAGCCCGCATCCGGCGCCAAGTAGATAGAGGGCCTTAGGAACAGGGTTGGAGCGGAGAAGAGGCAGGGTGGGTCCGTTCGTGACTGAGGAGGAGTGGAGGAGAGAGGCAAGTGCAGAGGCGAAGTGACCAGGTGCCGGAGTGGGTGCACGGAGGGCCGTCCTGTCACCCTCGGGACACAGGAGGGTAGAAGCCAAATGGAGGCACAATGGGCTGCTGCAGGGGAGCGAAGATGTTGGCACCCTGCACCGCAGCTGATACCTCCACAGGAATAGAGCTGGAGCCGAGAATGAGGCAGGCGGTCCTCTCTTGTGCAAAGAGGAGTGGAGGAGGCAGGTAAAACAAGGATGGAAGGGCTCCGGGCCACCGCGATCACACCGGGAGTCAGGGAACCGGTGCAGAGGCAGAGCGCCCAGATGCCAGAGCCAGAGCACGCAGGGCCATCTCGTCGTCCTCAGCACCCAGGAGGGTGAAAGTCAAGTGGAGGCTCCAATGGCTGCTGCAGGGGGCAAAGATGTCACCGCACACAGCAGCTGGCACCCCAGGACGCAGAAAGTCGAACTCCAGAGGGAGCGCCACCAGCAGGACTGGGCCCGGAGATGAGGAAGGCCTGGCCCCCAGTCGAGCGCGGAGGGATGAAGCAGGTCGAAGTCAAGATGGCGGTGCCCCAAGCCGCCGCTATCCCGCCAGGGCTCTGAGAGCCGACGCAAGGCGGAGTGCTCAGGAGAAGCCACGGGGGCACGCTGATTCGCCCAGACTTGCCTAGATGCCGCCGGGACATAAGAAGGGTGAGAGACCCAGGAGCCACAACAGATAGGTCCAGATGCTGGATCCACGGACAGCTGCAAGCTCACCAGGACACTGGTGAGCTTGCAGCTGTGGTGAGCAGGTCATTTATGGTCTTCCTGTTGAGGCGGTACAGGGTGACCAACTTGCTGTCAGTGATGGCCTGACCCAGGGGATCGGTGTACGTCTTGCTTGGGCTCTCCTCCTCCTCATACCCCCCACTTTACTCCCTGTGCCCTGGCCTGGTTTTCCTGCATCTCTACTTCCAGGCATAGCATGAGCAGCTGCATGCCCCAGCTCACAGTGGCTAGTGGCAGCATGGTGCTGGAGCAGTGTTTGGGGAAGGGGTGTGCCTTATGTAGCCCTCTGGAGTGGATTGGGATCACCTGTGGCTTCATTTCTGCCACCTGTGTTCATTTACCTCCACCTGGAGGCTGGGGCTAATTGCGCCATGTTTTTGGTGGTATTAGTGCCAGTTTTTGGCACTAATACCACTGTACATGGACTTGTGAAGCAGTGGTGATTGCGCTTTGTGTTGTCAGCGCAGATTCTGCCGGCTGTAATAGCGCTGACTGTAATAGCACCAGCTGATTTTACAGTCAGCGGAATTTGCGCCGTCGCGTGACACGGTAGAGCTGTATTGGCAGCGCTAATTCCGTTACCTCCACTTTTAGGGCTTACTGCCCCATTTCTGATAAGTCCCTTTGTGCATGGCTGAAAATCAATTCTTGAAATATATCCTTGTACTCCTGTAAAGTGCTCCAAATGCAGTAGTTCAAGCAGCATGTGATCTGAGCCCAATTGATGAGGAGGCAGGTTTCAGGTCAGTGTTTTATTGGCTAAGGATTTGGGGAAACCCATTGCTGACCAAATATCACGATGCCATGGTGCATGTGATGTCATTAGAGGAGGGTTGCAGTATTTCATGGTTTGCCCATGTTAGGCAGTGTCTTATCACCCTGAACATGAGCTGTTTTTGGGATGACCCGCTATTGATTACCAGGGAAACCATGTACAGCGTGAAGATAGCTATCTCCCTCTATAAGAGGACCAACATGGAAAGTTTCTGCTCTAACTGAGGATTTTAATTATCTAATGCTCAAAGACAGTTTTGGATATTACGGTTACCTTGACATTATAACCCCATCTTTTGCACACACTTTGCATTTGGAATTTCGTCTTTGATGTTTAAGGACGTGGACATTTACAAAACATTGGACGAACATGCCAGGCACCAACTGTCCAATTTTGGAGTCTCTGTTACATTTTATGCTTTTATGTGAATGATTGAAATGTCTGAGAATCAGGTCTCTCAAGCCGCGGTTTATACTGTATAGTATCTGCACAACGAACGAGACCATGAATTTCTGTAAATCGACGTCTAATTTGGATGCAGTACATTTTGTATCAAAGTACATTCACTGGGCTTGGCTAAGGAGGTATCCCCTGGCCAAGATTTGAAAAGATACTACTCTGTCTGGAAAGATTTTAATTGTAGTAATGTGTATATAACACTGTTTTATTTTATCTCTTAATCGTTGTAATGTTACATTCAAAGTTTTGCATCTGAAGACTGAAAGTCGAATAAAGATTTGTAACAACAATAAAAATAAACTCATCCAGAATTTCTTCAATTGATAGACATTCCCGTCAAGTAAACTCTTGTTTGCCTTCCACAAGAGTGTAAATTACATTTGGTACGAGTGTGGTTCCTCTTGTGGGGACATTCTTCCTTTCTTGGGACTGATTCAAGTGTTCCTTTTGTTCTAGTGAGGAAATGGACGATCTATTCTGTTTTTAACTTATAGCCTTAGTAGTCACCAATATTTTCTACATCTGAATATTTCCTCCACTGTTACTCCCATTTCCTATGCAGAATTCCTTCTTTAAGGCCACCTCTCAAGCTAGAAGGTCCGATGATTTTCATATCACCCCAGTGTGATGAATCCAATGGAGTCATCACAGATTCACCAGCGGAAACCTCCTCCCATGTGGCCAGCAGATGGCAGCCGCTACCTGATCCTGACTCTGGGGGCAGCTATGTGAGGGAAGATCACCTGGGAGGAGGCAACTACCGGGTAAATGTCGTTGGATGAGGCGCAGTATCCCCCATTTGCCCATGTGGAAGACTCCCTGATACCTTGTACCCTAATGGCCTATTGCCATGCATCTGTTCCCCCCTTTAGGGAACATAAAGAGACCTTATTCCAACACCCTTTACGCCAAACTCCCATTTATGACCTGAAGAATAAAAGCTCAAAGAAAACCTTTTTCAGTTCTAATTCCCCTTAACGTAGAACAGATCTTTCATATGGACCCATTGAGAGAGTTTCTCCAAATATTATGCATCAAGTGACATCAATTCCCACAACACCACATAAATCATCAGTTGACATCAATGGATTCGAATTCCCACAACCACCTAAGTACTGAGACAAGGCGGATGAAGGAATTGGTGTGCAGCAGATTTAAAAATGGCAACCATACTATGAGGGACGGATCAGAAGAGGATGTTGCATCTCCTGCAGAAGTGAGTGACTGCTGGAGGCATGAGCTGATGTGGCAGAGCAAAGGGGAGGTCGAGCAGAGAAGAAACTCAATGTTGCGCAAGCAGGTTGTGCCGTGGAGACAATAGGAGCCGCAAGAGGATTCCTGGGCATTCGGCAGCTCAAAGAGGCAGCGTTGTCCTTACCGGGAGCGGAAAGTAAGCAGACATGTAGGAGCGGAGCCATGAGAGAAGCTGGAGAGACGTCCGAGCAGCCCAGAGTGGGAAGCTAACAGCAGAGGTATGCAGCGTAAGCGCAAAAGCAATCAAAGATGCTACACAGAGCCGGTGAGCCAGCCCAAGCAAAGTGGGGAGCCAGGGGCCTTTCTGTGACAGTGCCACCAACAAGTTGAACATTGTAAAGCTGCTGAGACAAAAACAAAAAGAAGATTGTTTTTGAATTAAAAGGGCAGAGCACAAAATCAAACCCCTATTACATATGAGTGCATGAAATGCAGATGCGGGGAAAGCTTAAAGAAACTTAAAGGAACATTGAAACAGATAGATATACCGAACCAAGGAAGACAAAAGTGGATTTGAATGTAAAGAGGAACTGTAATAGAGAGAAGTCCTGGCAAGGGTATACCAGGCAGTTGAAAGCACAAGAGAAGTCCGGGCAAGAGTATGCCAGGCAGTTGAAAGTACAAGAGAGAAGTATTGGCAGAGAAGTATACCAGGCAGTTGAAAGTACAAGAGAAGTCCTGGCAAGAGATGTATATCAGGCTGTTGAAAGTACAAGAGAAGTCCTGGCAAGAGAAGTATATCGGACAGTTGGAAGTACAAGAAAAGTCCTGGCAAGAGTATACCAGGCAGTTGGAAGTACAAGAGAAGTCCTGGCAGGAGAGTACACCAGGCAGTTGCAAGTGCATAAAGAGTCCTGCCATGGGAGTATACCAGTCAAATTGAAAATCTACAAGAAGTGTCAAGAAAGGACAGTGATTGTTGAGCAAAGAAGAAAGTTGTGTTAAAGAAAGACTTTCCAAGACTGAAGCGCGTTTTACCTAACAGGATTGTTGTTGGCCAAGAAAGACACAAAGAACTGTTAGACAAAGAGACTTTTTTAAAATTTGTTTTATTTTTTGTAATTTTGGTTGTTCATACTTAACCTTGCACAAATTAAAAAAAAACATGTATAATTCACTTTAAGTAAAGAGAGAAAATTAGAAACCTTTAGAGAAACTGGACTACTTTGTTTATTTGGGTTTTTCAATCTTGCCGAAAGAAAACAGAGCACAGCAGCTAGTAATAAATAAACAAAAGATTACTGTCCTGGCCACACAGGCTGTTGCCCTGAACAAGAAACGTGGGCACTTCTCAATAATCCCTGCAAGTGAGTACAACTGTAAAAAAGTGGTGCCTGTGGTGACGTGTGGGGCGGAGATTACACTTTTCTCCATGGCGGGCCAATGGGCTAAGCTTGAAGGAGCGTTCTGGAGAAAGTTTTTAATGTTACCTAATAGTGTGCCGGACCTGGCAATAAGGTACGAATTTGGCCTAGTCTATCTGGAAGCTCTGGTCAAATGGAAAAATCTTAACTCCCTTCCAAATATATACCTGGCGGAAACCCGGTCTAATTGGGCCCTCTTAAAGTGTGGGTTAGAAAGTAAGTCTCTGGCTGCTCTCGCCGAATGGTCTAAAGCACAGGGACCCTCTCTCTTTGGTAATGGAACAAAGGACCTTCGGCCCGCAAATGGCCCTACCGTTAAGGGCTTACAAGGGAGGGCATTATCCGATATGTTCGGGGTGCAAGGGCGTGGGTGTTGTGGCCCGATTGTTGGCATTTTCACTAGCCCAGGAGGACCACCATACGAGGGGAGGGGAGGCCATGCCCTCTCCCAACAAAACCACCAGCATCTATCTACCCGCAGGGCCGGAAACCCGCAGGGTGCAACGGCGCGGGTGTTGCGTGCCTGTAGGGTGTTCGGTGCCTGGAGGGAGAGGCGCAAAGTTAGTCTAGTCCAATGGAGTGAGGCCCCTGTGCATCGCAGGTGTTCGGCGCTAGCACGTGGAAGGAAGGAAGGACAAGAAGTGGGGATCCTGAAGCACTAAAGGCTACAAGGCTTCAAGCAAGGTAGGGCCAGACTGGATTACAGCTGCTTGGGGTCTGTTGAAACTGTTAGCACTGCAGTGAGAGGAGAGCCAGCCACTGTTGTCTGCCTTCAGCGTTGGGGGGGGGCTGACCTTTCTTCACCGGCACTCACGGGCTCTGTGGGAGTGTGGTGAGTCTACTTGTCCCCCCTGGAGCTTGGAACTTTTGGATTTTGGTTTTAGTAAACTCTTTTCTGCTTTTGGTACCTCTGAATGGTCCTCCAGAGTCCCCCACTATCCCGTCACCAACTACATGATGGTTGGTCCTCCTTGTGGTGCCATCTCTGGAGCCCCGGAAGAAGGAGACATTTCTTCCCCTTTCTCCCCCCAGCACATTTCTGCAATCCTCCCTCCTGTCGAACATTCAAGGTCCCCCTGTCCCTTTGGCACACCGCAAACCTAGTCAAGGAGGAATATTGAGGAGGGGCTTGATGTGATTGGCTTTGGGGGCCATGCAGCGAAACAGAGTATGTCTAGGGACCCTCTGTGGGATTGGGGCACCTTCGGCCACTGCCAGCGATAAAGTGAGAGACAAAGTGGAAGTCCCTGGGGAGCCCACATCTATGTACTCCCTTACGCACAGCTCACTGGCAGGGCCCCTACTATGGCCCACCTGGTCCTGCGGTGCTGTGCCGTTTCCTTGCACTACAAACAGTCTGGCTAGCACTGCTGTGGAAGGACTCGCACCTTCTGCTAACCTGCTCACCCTTGGTGATGGTTTTGACTGTGTGGCTACGGCTGACTTTCTGAACAATCTGGCTAATGGCTGTGAGAGGATATCAATGGGCATCTCGAAGCTGACGGGTGGTCTTGTCTCGCAGGCCCCACCCTTGGCGCTACCCTGTGCACCCTTTATGGACCCAGCCCCCCTCATCCAACCTCTGGCTCTAACTCTGACATCCAAGCTCTACAGTTGACTTGGCCCTTCCTGAAGCACACTTACTACTGCTGCCCATGCCCATCTCTCCAGTCCCAGGGGGTGTGGGCAAAGTTGGCTTAGGCTCGGGCTTGGGAGAGAGGTCGAGCCCCCCATCCAGCATTGGGAGTCAGCCCTGTCTGATGCTCCCTCAGGGGCTAGTTCATTCCTTCGTCTTAGCCCTTTTTGGGCCTCCAAAACCCCCACAAATGGAAAACGCTGTTCATGAGCTCCACCTTCCACGGCTTCCACCAATCTGTCAGGTTGCCCCTGTCACCTCCTGCTCCCTGAACTGGCCAAGATCAAAAATCTCCTATATGTCCTGATCAAAGGGTTGTTGGGGGCCAGGGGTGAAGGTGATATGGGAAGGGGTGGAATGGGTCAACAGAGGGTGGTCGGGGGTATTGAACCCAGTTTGTGATAAAGGAACCCATCCCTTGCACCCTGGACTGCCCACTCCCCCGGTGGATCGACCTACCCACTTTTTGATTAGTCGACCTGAGCTGGTCCACCTGCCAGCGTCATCTGTTTGGAGAGAGACCACCAGGTCCTTGGACTCTGGGGTCTAGCCCTTACCATTGCAGAACCCTGTAGGGAAGAGCCCTGGGCAACATGCGGTCAGTGGGGAGGGAGGTTGGGGCCTCAGCCTCCGGTCTGTGCAGGCCTCTGTCTGGGCATCATATACCTGAAGGCGGTAGAAGCCCCAGGTGATTCTCCATGGTGTCCCTAAACTCTCCATCGACTCAAGAGAACCAAGGGATTGCCTTGGGAACAAATGTCTCCACTGATTGCGGGAGGTGGGAGATTGTGGGTTTGTGTCCAGGGGCTCCCTGTTGGAGTGTATCAGACTGTCTAATACCTTAGCCAAAACAGACACTGGCCCTCATTAGGACCCTGGCGGAGTGGGTTACCGCCAGCGGTAATCGTGGCGGACCCGTCTGCCCTACTACGAGTTCCCGTAGCGCCATGGAGCCTTTCTCCGCCTGGTTTTACCGGGCGGAGAAATCCATGGCGCTAAGGGACCTCGTTGTTAATTACGCCACCGTACTTTACGGTGGCGTAATTAACGCCTTCCCCACTCCCATTATACCCTATGGGGCAAGAATGGGAATGGGGAAGGGCAAAATGGGGATTGGGGATTTACCGCTCCGCCAAGGTCGGCATGGGGTGGAAAATCCGCCAACCCCCATGGCGCTATCGGCAGCTTTCCGCCGTGCTCCGCGGTGCATTTAGCACCGCGAATTCCGCCAGGGTCGTAATGAGGGCCACTGTTCAATTGGTGTTTGCGGACACCCTCATGGCAAGGACCGTCCTGGAAAAGTGCAATGGCCATGGGCGGTCAAGGAACAGTGGTATTACAGCCAGTGCATTCCCCACTCACGCCCTTGTGTGTCACTCAGGGGACCCCTCTAGCAACAGTCCCATTTCAGGGGCAAATCTGATAGCCTTGAGCCTGAGGCGTTACGGGAATCGGCCGAGGCAAGTGGCTGGCGGGACCTGACTATTGGTACAAAGACTTGCTCAGGGACATCCACGAAGGGGGTGGCATTTTTTCACTGTTCTGTTGTTCTCCCTTTTGTTGTGTCTTTTGAAATTACGCACCTGAACTGTATCTTTATTTTCTGAATTGTATTTGTAGGATGTACTTTGATGGCCTTTTTTGGTTGAATAGAGTTGTTTGACTGACTGACTGACTGATATGTTCACTTGCAAAATTCGCTTCATGAGGTTGGGGTCTCCAGTTGGTGTGATTCAGTCAGTCATAACTTTATTTCGGCGATGTGCCATTAATGTTTTCATGCAACAACAAAATACATCACAAATACTTTAAACAAAACAGATCTTACAAAATACAATTCAGTTATGTATGGAGGTTTATCACACAAAAGACTAGGAACATGGCCGGAGCTTTGCACCCTAGAGCCAGGTGAAGACTATGGGCTTCTTGTGCACCTTTAGACATTTGGGAGTCCCAACTTCTTTTTCCCCAATGGGACAGCATTTTCTCCCTAGAACACCGGCCTCCCCAGCATATTCTGGCACGGGTGCCGACTAAGTTCTTTTGAGCTAATTATGGGGACGTGGCCTTCCATGCCAAAACACAGTGGGCCTCATTACGACCCAGGCGGTAAGTTACCGCCTGGGCCGTGACTTTACCACCATGGCGTAAACTACGTTTACGCCATGGTGGTTGGCGGACTTACCGCCCCATTCCGACCTTGGCGGGGCGGTAAGTCCCCAATCCCCATTTACCCTTCCCCATTCCCATTTTTGCCCCATAGGGCATAATGGGAGTGGGGAAGGCGTTAATTACGCCACCGTAAATTACGGTGGCGTAATTAACTCCATGGTCCCTTAGCGCCATGGATTTTAACACCTGCTAAAAGCAGGTGTTAAGTCCGCCATGGCGCTAAGGGACCTCGTACTCAGGCGGTAAGGGTCGGCGCTGTTTACGCCGCCGTAAAACCCTTACCGCCTGGGTCGTAATGAGGCCCAGTATATCATTGGCCTTAAGAGGATCCCCAAAGTCTATTCTAACAGTGTATGTGTTCACTACCCCATTCTGGGGTAACCTGGTACAGTTGACAATTTGATCCCGGGATGAAAAAGTACAGCCCCTCACATTTTGGAGCCAGTGTATGGATGTGTTGGCTAATGCTTCCCTGGGTTCATGCCGATGTGGGGACAGTTTGGTGACCCCATGCAGGAATATTGACCCCACTGCCCATGATGCTGGTGGCCTGCTAGATTTTACAGTGAGAATGGAGCATGGTCAGGCCTGGTTGATACCTTAGTATGTGTGGCATACACACTGGGGCTGCTATCTGCCTTCCAGACAGAGAGCTGCCTTGATCAGGACAGGGTAGAAGTAAAGGATTGTAAGCTCCCAGAATAGATACTTTGCACAGTTTTGGACAGTTCACCATTATCCACATAGACAGTATTGTTATTTCTCTTTGATGTATTCTAATAATAATAATAATAATAATTTGGCATTTATATAGCGCTACGAACACTCTGGTATTGAGCGCTACTTATTATTACCCACGGTGTGTGGTGCTTATTTATCGACCTCGGAAGGATGAAAGGCTGAGTTTGGCCTTGCCAGGATTCAAACCTGCGTTAGCAAGCTCTGCACGGATGTCAAAGCAAGCGCTCTACTCGCTGTGCCACTTGACCGGCTGACTGGATCGGTTGTAAGGCATCTTCCACCCTGGGGATCTCCACAGTTGTTAAGACTGGTTACGTGTACACTAGATCCATCTATCCCCAGATCTTTTGAGGGCCCTTCTAAACCCTCTTGGTTTAGCTGTGAGTGACCTTCTGTCAGTCCCTTTCCAACTGCTTCAACCCCTTGAAGTCCGACCCCTTAACCTCACCCGAAATAATTTGGCTCACAAAATGTTGACAACATTTTGTCAAGTGTTGGCAATAAAAGGCTGTAGGATTTTATTGTACAGATATGTTTATGGAGATAACAATAATCACATATCATAATAGTATCATACTTTTGGGCACCGGGTCCTGAGGTTACCCCCTCTTGCCCGTGCCGCCTTCTCATGTCCCACGACTGGTTGTGGGCACCGTACAGTGCCTTGTACCTCTTTTACTTTGTTTTTCTCCCTTATTTTGTAGGGTGGGAGGGTTTTGCGGTAAAAAAGCAAAGGTTGGAAGACACTGAGTAAACAGCGAACCTCCTGTTTGTTTGGGTCCCCGTTCAGGGTCCACAAACAGATTGTGTTTTCTCAGAGCATGCTGCTCTTATTTATAAGACCCAGGGGAGCCCTGGGTCTTTGATATGTATAGTAGTGGAGGCTGTGTTCCAGCCCCCGGCTGGGTAGCCGACTGGCTGGCCCCATGGAGGGGGGGAGGTCTTTGAACCTGAGCCCTGCCTGACTGTTGGTTTCCTTAGGTGCTTAGCACCTTGTTGCTTAGAGGAAGGGTGAGGTGATTGTTCACACCTCACCCTTCCTCATCTTTGTGTAGCAGAGACTATGTCTCTGCAGCTGAGAGTGGGGGAGAGGAGCAGGCAAGGGGGTGGGGCTGCCCCTCTCCTGGCCTGCTGATGGTAACATCAGTTACCCTGCCTCGCCTTGGGCGGCCCTGCGGTATTGCCCATAACTGCTGAACCCATATGCATGCATTAGTGTTGGCCGACCCCTTACCCTCACCCGAAATAATTTGGCTCACAAAATGTTGTAAAGTGTTGGCAATAAAAGGCCGTAGGATTTTATTGTACAGATATGGTTATGGAGATAACAATAATCACATATCATAGTATCCTACTTTTGGGCACCGGGTCCTGGGGTTCCCCCCTCTGGCCCGTGCCACCACACAAGGGCAGGTTGACGGCTGGCTGTGTTCCCCCGAAAGTATCTCCTAGTGACAACACCTGGAGGCTAGTGTTGCTGAAATTTCTCTAAAGAAATGGTCCATGCCTTGGTTTGATAAATGAGTGTCGTCTTTGAGAAAAAGACCCGGGTCACTCAGGGTTATGGCCGGATGCTTTATGAAGCCCAGTCCTCTTGTTGTACAGAATTTCTCTAGCCCCCCTGTTGAGTTTTCTTCTGGAAATGTCTACAGATTTGTAACAGTTGGCCCCTTGCCATTTCTTTCTGGGTAGGATGGCTGAGAAGTATATTTCTGTTTCCCTCCAGTTGTGTGAAATGCCCACTAGGGAGGAGCAAATTCCCTCGAATAAATTTCTCCTTCCTGTGGTGACCAGATCGTTGCCACCAAGGTGTATTATCAGAAATTCTGGCAGGGTTTATGTCTGCTAGTGTTTCGTGGATATTGGGCCACCTTAGGCCTCTATATCCCCACCATGAAGCAATGGTGTTTCTGAAGGGTGGCCCTTCTTTGGTTTCTTCTGCCCATCGGCCTGTCCGGTAGACGAATGAGTGGGCGAATATCCATGCTGATCTGAGTGAGGTCCTCCCTTCGCCCGTTGTTTCTGCAAGGAGGGGTGGGGGGGAGAAAGAAAATGCATATTATATTAGCTGTGGTCTGATGTATCTTTTGTAGCAATCTGACTTCCATCCCCCTATGTTTTTTAGCTGTTGTGGTGCCAGTCCTCCCTGCGATGCTGGGGTGGCGGCACCAATTCTAAAGGAATGGGTGCCAAATCCCTTGGGATACCACCCTGCTTTGCTGATTGCCTTCATCAGCACCCGTTTAAATTGGTAGCGGCTTAGTGCTGAGGCGTCCTTGTGGATTAAACCCCCCCCACCTTGGGCCTTTGTGCGTAATAAAGATTGGTAATACATACCGGGCAGTTTGTTGCCTCGTCAATACAACAAATGTTGATGGTTCTTTTGGCCCCAGTTTTTGACTGTTGGATTTCTATGCTGACACTGTCCTGTCTGACCCTGACTTCCATGACGCCTAAACCGTTTGTGGCTTTGGTGCTGGAAGCAATGAGTTCTCCAACCCGGAAAGCCCCGAAGTAGGCCAGAAAAATTGCTGTTTTGAACAATGTGATCTCATATGGATAGCAGCATATGGCTTCCAGTTGGTCTGCTATTTTTACCAGTTTGTTGAAATCAAGGGGGCAGCGGGTGTCTACCTGGGGGCCCTCTGTTCTGGCCCATCCTTTCATTGCGTAGGAAATGAGGGCGTTCTGGGTGGGATCTGAGTCATCCCGTATTTTTGAGAAATATGAGATTGCCACTAGGTGTCTTTTTGCCCAGTCTCTCTTAAAGCCCTGCTCATGTGCCCATTTTGAAAATCTTTCTATGTCTTTAATCGTTATTAACTCTACATGGTTTAAACCTGTGGCTCTGAATACTGTTTGTAAGCACTTACTGTACTGCGCTGCGGTAGTGCTTGCCAGTGCTTTCTCTGCCATCTCTGTTAGGAAACCCGTGCCAGGGTTCACGTTTTCTGTGGGCGGCAGGCTGTTGGCACCCGTTTTTGAGGTGCCTGGTTCTTGTTGGGCATCCAGGCCTGGGCTCTCTGGCGCTGGAGTTGATGCCGTTATGTTGTTAGCACCCGTTTTTGAGGTGCCTGGTTCTTGTTGGGCATCCCTGCCTGGGCTCTCTGGCGCTGGCATTGATGCCGTTATTCTTGATTTCCCATTATTGCCCAGCATTCTGCTGGTATTGGCGTCATCTGTTTGTGAGAGTGTGGTGCTAGCTCCCGGAATCTTGGCCACTGAAAGCAAGATAAGGCATCTGCAATGTTATTATCCACCCCCGAGATGTGCTTTGCTTTGACCACAATGTTTTCTTGTAGTGTGACTGCTGTGATGGCTCGTAGCACTTTCAGCAGTAAAGAGCATTTGGTAGACCTTGGCCCTCATTACAACCCAGGCGTTAAGAGGTTAACGGCGCCGCCACCTTTTACGGCGCCTTTAACCCCTTAACGCTTGATTACGAGGTCCCTTTGCGGGTTGGAGACTTTAACGCCTGCTTTTTGCAGGCGTTAAAAACCAACCCCGCAAAGGGACCTTGGTGCTAAGTACGGTGCCGCAATTTGCGGCACCGTACTTAGCGTCTTCCCCATTTCCATTGAGCCCTATGGGGCAAAAATGGGAATGGGGAAGGGCCATGGCGGCATGGGGAATTACCGCCCCGCCAACCTCGGAATGGGGCGGTAATTCCCCATTCCACCATGGCGGAGTCGGTAAGTTACCGGCATGGACCATGGTGCTATTAGCACCATGGTCCAACGCCAGGGTCGTAATGAGGGCCCTTATGTTTATGGAGCCTACCACGGCCATATTGCCGCACCAGACCAAGAGTTCCGTGTTAGCTAGCTGCCTGCCCCAGATGTGTAAGGTTAGCCAAATGGGAAATATTTCTAGGAGGGTTATGTTATTTGTCCACCCAAATGCCATGAGTTTGGCCAGTGTCCTGCCACCCATTCTGAGTCTAGTATGGCTCCAAACCCCCTGCTCCCGGCTGCATCAGTGAAAAGGACCCTTTTTGTCCACATGTTCAATGGCGTGCGCCAAAGAGAGGTCCCATTGAAATCTTTGAGGAAATTCTCCCAAATTTCCAGATCTTGTTTCACCTCTGTGCCTAGCCAGATGTGCAGGTGGGGTTTGGTGTATGATTTGATTTTTAGCTCCAGACTTCTGGAAAATACCCTCCTCTTAGGGATGATTCTGGCTGCGAAGTTGAGACTTCCTGCTAATGACTGAATCTTTTTTACTGTGCCCTTGTCTTTTGTTGTCAGGCCTTGAATTTTCTCCAGGAGTTCTGCTACCTTTGTTTTTGGGATTTTGCATAATCCCCTTGCAGAGTCTATTTCAATACCCAGAAAAATTATGTTGGTGGCTGGTTTGGTCGTTTTTTCTGTTGTCAGGGGGATGCCCCACTGTGAGGCCTTTCCTTCTAACTTTGCCAGGGCCCTGCTGCATTCTTCAGAATTTGCTGGACCCATTACCATGAATTCATCGAGGTAATGTACTATCTTGGTCCATGGTCTCTGTTTTTGGAAAGCCCATTGAAAAAAAGAGCTAAATTGCTCAAATAGGGCGCAGGATAATGCGCATCACATGGGAAGGCATCTGTCTACATAGAATTTGTTTTTAAAAGTAAACCTAGCTATTGCTGGGAATCTGGGTGGACTGGCAAAAGTCTGAAAGCGGATTCGATGTCCAGTTTGGCCATCAGGGCATTCCTGCCACATTCCTGTATGAGTCTTACCGCCTCTTGGAAATGTGTGTAGGATACCACAGATTCCGTGTGTGGAATGCCGTTGTTTAGGGATTGGCTCTTAGAATAGGATAAGTGATGAATTAACCTCATTTTCCCGGGTTCCTTTTTAGGGACCAGTCCCAGTGGTGAGATTATGTAATCTTCGAGAGGCATGTGGTCCCAAGGTCCTGCAATCCTGCCTACTAGTAATTCCTTCTTGATTTTTTTCTCCACCATTTTTCGGTTGTCCGTGGCAGACTTCTGGCTCCTTGGGATATTCTGAGACCCAATGCCCTTGAAAGGGATGGTGAAACCCTTGGTGAAATCTTGCAGGATTGGCTCGCTGGTTTCTCTGTCTGGGTAATTCATAGGTGCTTCTCTAAAATTGTTTGGATTGATGGGTGTTATGCCCGGTGCTAATCGTGGGGTTGGCGGGGCGTGGTTGCTGTTAATCTTTAGCATTTTTGGCTGCGAATCTAGTGCAGTTGCTTGCCGCATGGTCACCGTTGCAGTTTGTGTAAGTGTGTTTGTACCAGCATTCCTTCCCCAGGTGCACTGTTTTTTTCCAAAATTCCTGCATGGGATGTTGGCTTTTGGGGAGTGGTTTTTGTTTTGCTGTGGGCATTAGACTTAGCCGCCCATGGCTCGTTCTTCCGAAAGGGCTGTTCCCCCTTTTTGTGCTTTTCATTGTCAGGAAATCTGGGGCCCTGTGGGTTTTTGCTATTTTTGGGGTTTACTTGTGTGACCTCTTCCTCTGATGGAGGCTCAGCGTTAAGCATGTATAAGTCATTCTGGACCTCGTCCCATTCTATGGCTGGCCTCTCTGATATGCTTCTTCTAAATCTAATATCATATGCAAGCCAGGTCTTCCCTTTTTGAGCGATTTTTACCTCTCTGATTTTATTCATGTATGCCCATAGTTTTCTGCCATCATTGGGGAATTTTTCTTCATATATAATTGCCAAGATGGTAAAAGCCTGTAACCAGTTGTCCCAATTCTGTTCCACCTGGGCGTTTCTGGCTATGGCTTTCTCTTCTATTTTTGTGGGATCCCTAAAAGCATCTTTCCCTTTCCGTTGGGCTTCTATAAGTGAAAATATTTCGATGAACTCCTTGGCCCATATGGCCTCTTTGATTGTAATGACAATGTTCCATGCTAAGCATCTTTTGTATCTGTTCGGTATTTCTGTCTGAAAAGATTAAAGTTTTTGGTCTAATTGGGTACTGCTAATCATTACCATGTCTGGTGAATTGTTGTTGCTCCCCCCAGTCTGCCCCTGTGTGATTGTATTGGAGGTTGACCAAGCCTTTAATGCCCCTGTTGCGTCTGTGGCTGCTGCTGCTGACGCAGGTAAACCTGTGGTGACTGCCACTGGTGCTGTTGGCACTCGTGCTGCAGGTGTTGCTGAGGCTGGTGCTGCTGTAGTTGCTGCTGGTGGGGGAGTGGTCACCGTGATGTCTGGTTCTAGAGGTATGGTGGGGTTTGCGGGCCTAGTCTCGGCTGTGGGAAGTGTTTGTTTGTCCCTGATTTCTAGAAATAATTGTTGTATCTCACTCATGTTCTCGGATAATTTAGATAGTTTTTTGTTACCTTTTCCCGTGTTTTCTGTTGACTTCTTTCTCTTTGGCGGTGTAGTATCGTCCTCCAAACCAGGTGATGTGGGCAGCCCTTCTTTTGGTAGACCATACATATTCTCTCTGACCCAGGTGCAGCCATAGTGCTCAGCTGCCTCTATGGCTGCTAATGATTGGGCTTCTGGGCCATGGGTTCCTGTGCTTTTCGCTTGGGGCTCATGATACTTTGGCCTGTTTGATTACAAGAAAGAAAAAATCTTTAGCGTGACCAGTAATTTTGGTTCCGCCCCAGTGCCCTTGTGTGCTTTTTTATTCTTTGCCTCGTGCGGTGGTTGCTAGCTCTGGACCCCTGTTGCCCCTGGGCTGGCTTGCTTCCCCGCCTCTTTGTCGCTCCTTGGAGGCCCTCTTAAGCTCAAAAATGATTTGCCGGGCTATAAATATTGGGTGTCTGAGCGCTGCTTATTATTAACCTGGACCCTTTCCTGAGTTACCCAAAACGTGTATTAGCTCAAAGAACCAGAGGTGATGTTGTCTTGTGATCCACTATCTGCTTTTTGACATTTCTGCCTTTATATAGTGCTATGAGGTCATGGGTATCTGAGCGCTGCTTATTCTTGCTCAGGGCCTTTTTATTGCATTGTTATGTTTTCATGCAGGAAGCCGGCGTGCGTTCTGCGGCTGCCGGGGGCTGAGAAACGTGCTACTTTTAATTTGTAATTGACACGAGTGAGACGGGCGATCTGCGGCTAGGGGGATCTTCCTTTCGCCTGCTGCTCGTGGAATGTTTATACTAGCGTCCGGTTCATAAAATAATAACCTCCCCTGCATCCCGGCGTAGCCGCTCACCTTAAAAGCTGTTGAAATTGACACAGCTGCCTACGCCGGGTGCCTTGATTGTTTTTCCTTCACTCGCTCGGGCTGCTTGGGGGTCCTGTTTCTGCTCGTAAATACCGGAGTCCCTTTCTCGTTCGTTCAAGATTGATGCCGCTCGCTCTGCACAATGGAAAGTTCGGAACAGTTACAATGTTCTGATTGAAAGGAAAAAAGACGCTGCGGATGCAGAGAACTTTTCAAGATTGCTAAAGAAGCAAAGGTTGGAAGACACTGAGTAAACAGCAAACCTCCTGTTTGTTTGAGTCCCCGTTCAGGGTCCACAAACAGATTGTGTTTTCTCAGAGCATGCTGCTCTTATTTATAAGACCCAGGGCAGCCCTGGATCTTTGATGTGTATAGTAGTGGGGGCTGTGTTCCAGCCACTGGCCGGGTAGCCGACTGTCTGGCCCCCTGGAGGGGGGGCAGGTCTTTGAACCTGAGCCCTGCCTGACTGTTGGTTTCCTTAAGTGCTTAGCACCTTGTTGCTTAGAGGAAGGGTGAGGTGATTTTTCACACCTCACCCTTCCTCAGCTTTTTGTAGCAGAGACTGCATGTCTCTGCAGCTGAGAGAGGGGGAGAGGAGCATGCAAGGGGGTGGGGCTGCCCCTCTCCTGGCCTGCTGATGGTAACATCAGTTACCCTGCCTCGCCTTGGGCGGCCCTGCGGCATTGCCCATTAATAGAAGTTCAGGTAAGACCCTACTGCCACAGCATTCCGTGTTCATTGGGCCCCTGTCTCCCAGGTGTTCCGGGACATGGCTGACCTCTTGCACCCGATGAAGTAATGGCCGAGGGATTTCATTCACCGTGGCAACACAGATATTCCCAGACAGATTAGCCTCACCCCCCTCAACCACGTTTTCCCTGGTTGTAAACTCCATGCTACACATCTGTTTTTGGTGAAAGTAATTCTATGAAGCATGTGAGGACGGGAAGACATCATGGACAGCAAGAACAGTAGGTCGCAAGATGGGAAGCTGCAAGCTGGGTGAAGTAGTGGCCAAGCCACAGTCATTAGAATCCCCTGCTGCCGCATTCTCAAGGGGTCCATTAGTGCCGGTATCAGGATAACCATCGGGCTAAAGGGAAGTCCCCCTGGTCGTGGATGATTTGTGTGTATCGCAGACCTGTTTTCAGGGAGCCAGCCCGCATCGATATTTTGTGGGGCGTTGATGGAGTCAGATTCGGGGTAGGGCTTAACATTAAGTTCAGTCGCTTTCCCTCCACAAGGATCCAAGTCAGCTGGGGCAGTGAATGAGCCCAGAAAACTAGTGGATTTCATTAATTAACAAATGAACCTCCCACAAGGGTTTTACAGGGGCAATGTAACATCCCTCTGCAGCAGTACTAGGTGAGGACGTGGCAGGCACAGTTGGTAGTTTCCTTTCTGGAATTAGCATTTTGCATTTAAGTGGGGGATCAGGTGCATATGCGGGTGCTGCTATAGGCGATTCCTGCATGGTGTGAGTTGACATGTTTAATCATTAACCAAATGGAAATGGACAGGTAGCTCGTACTACAGGAAATCCAGGTCAAATTCAATGTTCCAAATTCAGTGAAAGAAACAAGGCGGGTCGAACCCACTCACTTCTTCAGGCGGGCCGTTAGTCACTACCAGTTATTGCAAGGAAAGTTAATCTCCACTATACAAGAGTCACAATGCTCCCTCGCAATACCCCCGCCATCCACAGCTTTGGTCTGACTCACTGGGCTGCCCATGCAGATCTAATTTCTCCAGAATCTTGCCTCCTCTCCCCTTGCCTTTTTCCACGGCCTCGCTAGATGACAAAAAGAAGTAAGTCAGCAAGTTTGGGGAAAGGTAACTGCTTCTTTCAACAATCAGGTGGGGGCTTTGAAATCTGATGAGCGGGTCAAACCCCTTTTGCTGCAAACAGCTTGCGGAGCTAACACCCATGTCCTTTACCACCCCCGCGGGCTTCACCCTCGCGAGGGA
This sequence comes from Ambystoma mexicanum, assembly GCF_040938575.1. NCBI lineage: Eukaryota > Metazoa > Chordata > Amphibia > Caudata > Ambystomatidae > Ambystoma > Ambystoma mexicanum. Next base: position 937,860,238 of record NC_090939.1, read on the forward strand.
GAACGCAGGTTTTATGGATGCAGCTCCAGTGGGGGCGGGGCGCCTCGGTGCAACACTGCCACAGCAGGTTGCAGACTGGAAGAAAATCAGGAGTTGCGCCTGGGACGTAGCGCTGCGGTGCTAACATTTGCGCCCTTTACCCCCCTCAAACCCCCTGTTGGTGTTATTGTTCGTTCCCTACCACCCTCATCCAAATGATATTGCAATCCTACAGCCCTTGTCCTATTATATTCCAGGTGACGTGTTCCAGATCATTTTGGTTGGAGTTGGGCTATTTTGACAGGATTTGGTTGCACATGTTTCCGGATCCCCCAGGTTGACCCTGCAGACCTTCACCACTTGGACTCGTAGTCTGAATTTGCTTATTGGCTGTCAATTTAGTAGCTGTTTGTTGAGGCAATATTTTTAAAATTGGGATGCTCCTTGTTGAATACCATTCCTGAGCTTTGTTAGTTGGTCATTGTTGATTGGCCATTTACTCCCTCTGACTGATCGGCCAGAGTGCAGCCTTGCTCTTTTTCCACTTCTAATACAATTCCTCTAGATATCACAAGAGCATTAGACCGCTCTTCTACTTCATCTAGTTTGGTCTTTTCTTGGGTAGCATTTGTCACTTCTTCTGTCAGGTGGAGGTTTCTGAGGAACTTTATTGAATTGGCTCTGTTGGCCCTTTTTCCTTTTTTCCCTCCCTTTTTCACAGTATTTCGAGAAGGGTCACATTACAGGTCTTGCACATTCAGGGCCATAAGAACACTCTGATCATGAACAGGAGGGAGTCCGCGGGCAATTGTTGCCTTCCCCAGCAACCCCATTGTTCCGGTCAAGCCAGTGAGTATATCGTGTATCAACTCCAAATGTATTTTCACATCACTTAATTGTAAGGCGTGAGTGTTGAGTTCCTGTCGAATATTGTCATATAGGGAAGAAAACAAGCTCATGTTTAGTGCTGAGATTTCTGGAGCAGATAGTCTGATGTGATTATCCAGATCTTTTAGCGTGTGTACATTGCATGTTGAGATATTATGACTTTACCCGGCAGCTTCCAATTCAGTGTCTAAACCACTGTTTATGTCCAGTTAGAAATGAAAATTGGACCTCATCACCAGCTTCAGCAGCTGGTTCCATCACTGTCATCCCCACCCCTGGCAATGTTCGAGCCATATCAGCCTAGAGGGCCAGTTCTAACAGGCTTTGATCGCTAATAAAGATGTAACTATTTGTCTTTCGATCACTGTCAGTTTGTGCGATTGCCTGGTGCCTGAGATCTGTACTGGTAGTCGGACCCAATTACCGAAAATATTTTGACATTTTTTTCATCTTAGTACTTTTACACTCTGGCATTTTATTCCTTGAATCTGGTTTTTGTGTGCGCTCCCGGATCGCAATGTCCCCCACTGTCGTTGTTTAATGTTGTAGTATGCAAACAGTCAGAAACTGGCTTGTCACAAAGCTTGTCACCAAGGGCCTAAACCGCCTCTGTGTTTGTAGCTGATTGAGTGGGTAGGCCCTCTATACGACCAACCATGCATACTTCCGGTGTCACTGTGTATGATCTGTTCAGAATTTCATCATTTTCACTGATCAGCTGCAATTCACCTTCCTTATCCGGCACAGTTATTGCAGTATTAAAGTTATCAATGATCACAACTCACATATAATTAGCACGAGGGGACACCTCTCATTGACAATCACCAAAGTTGAGGGGCGTCTCCTTAAGTAGGGATTCCAATCCTTCTCTGTGAGAGTTCTTGCGAAAACTCCACAATATCTTTCTTCAGTGTTCGTTTTTTCTCTGACAGGAGTACTTGCAATGATGGTGAATTTAGTAATCTCACATAATTTTGATCGTGGTTAAGCCGCGGGTTTGAGGGATTGCTGCGGTTTCATTGGTACCATAATTGCATTATCCAGCGGTTTATCGGCTCCTGGGCCAAGCTTTCATAAGGGCTTTCTTCAGAGTTTGTACATTTTGCTACCACTTTTTCCCCAATTGAGGTAAAATCATACAATGGTGTACAATTACTAGTACAAGTTGATATCATTTCCTCACTGGTAGCTTCCATGAAGGCTTTCTTCAAAGTTTCTAAATTTCGTCAGACTGCTACCTCATTTTCCCCAATTGAGGTTAAATCCTCCAATGATGTACAATTAAGAGTACAAGTTGATATAATGTCCTCGCTAGCAGCGACAGTTGTAGAACCGGCCCCCTGCATGGGTCTACATTATCGATATTGGTATCTGACAAGCCCCCCACAGCCAGTGATGCATTTATTTTCTCTAAAAGCACCTTGTGACAACCTGACGGATGAGCGGAGCATGGAAGACCCGAAAGAGGCTTGGTGGGGCCAGGAAACAGACATTACAACACCTTCGGTGCAGACGAGGGAACCTTATACAGGCAATGAAACGTCTCAGGTCTGCAATGGGAATACAATGCCAGGGAAACACACACTCATCAAAGTTATACTACCGCCGTAACAGGAGGGGAGGAAATACCTGTACTCTTTACACCAAGCATAAAACGCCCGGCTTTCCAGCGGTCAACACGTTATTCTGACAACAGCAAAAGGACACCGTACGAGCGGCCACACAAACAACAGGCTTTCCCGTGGGTCAAATTAGAAAGACTCAGCAATGCTCAACGGGTTTACAAACCAATGCAATACTTACCGATACCTGTGGGAACGGACAAATTGAAAACCAGCGTCCTCCACGAGGCACGAGTGCAGGAACCATTATGGCGGCCAGAGTCCTCGGAAGAAGGGGGTGGGGCTTGAGAGGCTTATCAAGCCTAGGGTTGGGGAAGCTACCTGATTGGCCAGACAGGATCTGGCCCCTATTTAAGAGAGAAAATGAGGAAAAACTAACAAATTTGTTTCCTTTGCATTTCAGAGGACTGCAGCTCGCGAGGAAGAAGGAGATACATATTGTTGAGCATATGAAGACTAAACTTCGCTTTATGCCTCATCCTCTAGGGAAGCTGGCTACCAGACGAATTTTGGACTGAAGAAGGGGAATTAACCCTTTGTTTTCTATTTTCTTTGGGAGTGTTACTCATAGTTTCCGGTTTCTCGTTGCTGTAGAGATCTCTACTCCTGGCTCTACTGCTGGCTCCCTGCTCCGATGACCAACGCTGACACCACTTAGCTTCCAATTTGTGCATGCCTCACAGTCAGGAAGTCTTTTTAAAGTCCAACAGGTGAGGCAGCCAAGGCAGCAGGCCGGGGTCAGCCTTAAAGGTGCACTGATGATTTTTCCTGGTAATATCCAACAGTGCCACAAAGCTCCTTCAAAATGAGTAACAACAGGGAGCAGCAAATTAAAGGCAGCAAGTTGAAAACAGGGTAGAAGAAACCACTACAACCGACACCACTTAGCTTCCACTACTCCAAGAGACACTGTCATAGCATTGAAGAATCCAGGAGAATGGAATCACCCCCTGGAACCAAGGTCTTTTCATCTTGGAGAACATTTACGTTGGAGCTATTCTATTTTCATTTGTGAACACATTTTTCCAATATGAGGTTAAGACATTTCCCTTCACTCTTTATTATTTTGTTTGTAGTTTGAGGGTCAGGATAGAATGTTTGGACACAAGGACGACTTTTGATTTCTAGCATCCTGACAAAGGCAGATCCTTAGTTTTTGGTTTTAGGTAGGGCAACTCCTCTTTAGAGCAGGGTCAGGTAAGCATTTTCCCAAACCGTTTAAGATAATATATGTCTTTAACCAAAAACATGACAACTTTGTGTCCAACTTTCATTTCTGACCCCTCACACCAGTTTCACTCCAAAATTACTAAGTCTATACCCGTGCCCAAAGAGATGTTTCTTTTGTGGCAGAACTGGCAATACTGCACGCAGCTTTTATTTAAATTCTACAATGTCATGTATGAAAACGATTATATGATCTAAAATGAAATGCTAACTGACTGCACATATGTTATTTTCTTTCGACTGCACAATTTCGTTTTGAAAAATATTGCTGCTGCTTCATAAAGTCCTTGCTAAGAATCTTTCTACTCTTGTCACAAGACAATTTCTGCATTTTCCCACAATCCTTAAGTTTGGGCCTGAAAAGGTAGCCAAAAGGTACAACTGTCTGAGACACTATATACACTTCCTGGACATTTTCCCCAGCAACTGTGGATCTGAAGTTTTGACATCCTCTTGTGGTTTGCCTTCACATTTATGGTGATACTACACAGAATTCCATCCAGAAGATGCATGGATTGAAGACCTTTGGTATATTGTTCAGCTTCACCAGTGACCATCAGGAATGCCCAATGAAATGGTGCAACAATCAAGTGCTGGTATTTACTTATGCGCCCCACTTAACCGTCGGAGAAAGACAGCTTGCTTTTATTGGTGTTCTCTTTGTGATGTGCCAAAGTCTCCTGCCTAACCATGGGGGGTTAGCAAAGGGATACACAAAGGGGCAGAGAGCTGCCCAGATCTAGTGGATGCTGGAATGGGAGGATGTATGAGTGGGTCCTCACACTGCAAATGTGTCCCAACACTATGACAGGGGGCTTTGACAGGAGCATTCCTATCCCCTCCAACACCAATGACCACCAGGGAAATGATGTCGGCACTCTTTGAGAGCCATCCCAGTTCCTTAACCATACCCAAACATCCAGTTTACGAAATAGTGCTTCGGAGTTTAGGATGAGCCCAACTTGGCAACTTTGTAAGAGACTTGGTCATATTTCCTTAGTCATAGATTTTCACATGTTTAGTTTGTTTGCTGGGATCGTTGAGAGGAAACATTTCCTTCCACTCCTTTTCTTTTTGATTGTTATGCCTAGTCAGGTGTGATATTGTAAACACCCGAAGAAACGTGCTGAACTATGCTGAACACAAGCAGACTTCTAGTTTTCTGTTCCCATACTTTTCTGTTATTCCCTTTACTTGCTCCTACCTGAACCACACTAGTCTTTATATTACAGATAAAACACTTGGGCACTTCAATTAACTGGACCCTTGTTGTGCCCACACTTAGCAGCGCCTGTGATAGTAATAAAAGATAAATTACTTTCACTGCTCAGTCATCATAAGGGTGGTTGATTTCTATCTAATTGCATCTTAAATGATTAGTAGAAATTAATACAAGGCAAGGAGAGCCTCCTAGGAGCAAGTAACCCAACAGATATATTAGGATTAATAAATAGTGGTGGCTTGCTAATAGGGGTACGCTCAGGCATTGCCCCTCCATTTGGGACCCGAAAAGTTGCTTGAAGCAAAAATGTCTGCCTTAATACTAAGGTAGCCTTTTCATTCTAAAAGAAACAACACATCTTTAGACTATTTGTAAATACAAAGAGGGCATTTCCGAAGTCTCCAGGCCATTAAACAAGGTCATACAGAAAGATGTAAACATTTATGCCTGCCATACCACCTTTTTTGTGTTACAGGATATTTAATTTTTTTTAGATGCATAGTGGTGGCAAATCCACTGGGGTGGCAGGCCAGCATGCCCTTCACACGCTGGTGTGAAATAAATGTATTCCATTGGAACCCACCCATGTCTTGAAACTGCCAGAAACTAGGCGGATTCCACAGGAACCTATTGTAAATGATGTATACCATGTAAAAATGGCAGGTGGCACTTACAATGTCTGTGCTATGAAATGCAAAAACAAGGCATAAAGGCAATTGTGCCTGTTTGTTTTACCTCTTTTCTTTGCACTTTGTACTGCAAATGACTAATATTGAGCTGCCCCGATGGAGTAGGGTCTGTCTACTACCAAAGCTCGATTGTGTATTCACAATATAACTGCCCCGTAGGTGTTTTTTCCCACACACTATGGGCCTGATTCATGGAAGTGTTTTATAATGGCGCAATCCCATAGGAAAACGTTATGTGAATCAGGCCCTATGTGTTCAACTTTTTTCTCTACATTTGTACTCCAACGTACGTTTCTTTTATCTCCTGTTGCACATTAAAATAGAAGTGTTGTGGGAGTTATAGACAACACGAGAATGTGAATGTGCACTACAAATTGGTTTGTTTATTGATTGGAAAGACTAATAGTAATGCTTGTGTTTTTTCACAGTAATAATAGCTTTAATTGAGTACGTTCATTACACGTGGTTGGTGCACAGCATATCAACACGTTTAGGCAAGACTAGTATCTGCTTTACATAAAGGAGTGTAACTGGCCAATATATCCACACCTGCTGATAAATTGGTCAATCAGGAGTAGGGATGGAGGAAAGGGTGATCAGAGGTGGAATCGCTGGACTTATGGGGTGCTCAAAGGGACTTGGCCAGGGGCTGTGCCTTAATAACTGAAGAGAGTAATGAGCGTTCTGATCCTGTACTTATTGTATAACCTTAGAAGGGTCTCCCCAAGCCTGTTTCTCTAGTGGTGGTCCTGGCTGGCATTCCATTATTGGGAGGAGTTCAGGGACCCACTTGGGCGTTGATGGATAAACCGGCACCATACTGGCTTAACATCAGTAGAGCATGGGGAGATCTAAATCCAGCAGCTGTAATGATGGCCGGCAGAGTGAGATGGGTGAGCCCTAGTAATAAAAACGTAGCCAGTGATTTTGACGTCTTGTCCTTTTCACATAAGTAGTGGTATGGAAGGTATTTGAATCAGAGCAGACAACCTGAGATCAAATTAATGGAACAGGCATAATTTTTTATACCCACATAAACTGGTTCATGACTCAGACATTTTTTTCAATAACCCATCTGAAGATGGCAGAAGCATTCCCGCAGAGGGTGCCTATGCTATTGTACAGGCACCCTCAATGCTAATGCTACCGACATCTGTAAATGTGTTTGCAAGTCATTTATGATTGCAATTGACATCCCTATTCTTCAAATAAATACAAATACTAATACCAAAAAAATACTAATAATCCTTGCTTCAATAGTTAGGGCTGGTAGAAAGTCTTAATGACTCTGGCCCCATTGAATAATAATTTGGTGCTGCGCAGGTTTTTCTCCCAAAATCTGTTCATGTAATGGGGAGTCACATGAAGTGTGAAACTGATGATTAGGAAATATTGAATTTTGATACCACTAGACATTCTTCAGATGTCCTTTTCTAGCATTGATGGAAATAAAATGAGCATCTGCTGGATACTTGGGCAATATCTAATAACCTACATGCCTTGAATGGTCACTTTCTTGTAGAAAACCATAAAAAACACACATTTAGCAGTGCATAGGGCTGAAACCAATTATTCTTTTGCACCTATGGAGGAATATAAGGGTCTGTAGGGTCGTAATGTTGGTAGACGATGATCGTATCCCTCTATGCAAGATCTTTGGTCCCCCATGGGAGTGCCCCTCGATAGGAGGTTCCCCAAGGGATTTTGGTGGGTGTCTCACTGTAGTGGGCAAACGTAAATGTAGGCGAGTTTACATGGAGAAACAATAGGGGATCTGCAATTGATTTAGGATATTTATTAAGTTGGAGATTTTCGATGGAATCCTGGCCCACATTAGAATACTATTGGCAACCCCTGCTAAAAAAGCCTTATAGACATCGACCCTGCCAAGCTAACTAGCAGTGCTTCTATGACAAGGAGAGTAGTATTCTAAAGACAGACTTGGAAAGACTCTTAACGAGGCCCGGTGGAATACCGTAGGTGAAGGTGGGACAGGGAAGGTGAGGAAGTTAAGGCAGGCCTAGATATTACTGATCCAGCAAAATAAGAGAACGGTCATTGAGCATGGCTAGAATTAGTCAACATTGTAGCAAGAAAAGATACAGAGGCATTCTGGAACTGGTCACTTTGGGTGACAAAGGTTATTCTCTCAGAGTAGCATGTAACATCAGCAGTTCATTCTGGTACACTCATTTTGCTACTCACTATCAGTGTAGCAGACGTGGTCCCACGAGGTATTCAGAGATAGGTGAAGTTTATGGAAATAGTGCACTGAGCCTCAGGTAAAAAAATCCCCTTTTGTACCTGGGGAAGTTTTCCTTCAAGGCTCTAAAAGGATGGAAAGGCCTTGGGAGGAGATGGCACCCTTGTGGATCACTATAAGCTTGACACTGAGAGCTGGGCTCCACTGCTCCTGAGCTTTTTAAAATGTTATTCTGGCCAGAGAATGTATTTCTATTGGATGTTTGTTTCGATTGTGCCATTTTTCAAGAAGGATGATGTGTCCCTACCTGTGAAATACAGACCAATCGCCCCCATTGATGTGGTACGTAAAATCTTTGGAAATATAGTGGCTTGAGTTGAAACTCGGATAGCTAAGGAAATTAAGGTAGACTCGGCACAAGGAGGGCTTAGATTAGGGTCCGGTTCCATCGAGGGTACCATCGAGCAGGGTATGCGTGAGATGCTATTTCAGATTTAATATGTCAACTTGTACAAAGGTAAACTGTATCTTGTGCTGATTGACTAGATGACTTCCTTTGACCGAGGTGGGGTCCGATTTTGTTGTGTGTGTATATGTACATATATATCCAAGTAGAGTGAAGTGAGGGTGATTTGTGTGAGGGTGTACAGGATGTAGTGGTGTAAGGTAAGAGTGAGGTGTGTATGCAGAGAATTTGACGAGGGTGAAGGGTGGGGTATTGAAACAGGAAAGGGGTGGGTGTTAAGACGCTGGAGGGGGCGTCTGTACTTCCGCTCTCTATCTGGTAAAGGAGAGGCACAGAGGACCCCTGCCGAGATTCTCAATATTGGTGCGTGGTCGAGCAATCAAGGCCTAGCTTCTGAAGAGGTGATGCAAGCTGGTTCTTACGTACAGTGTAGTCCCCAAGCACCCACAAAGGAATGTCCGCACACTGTATTGGTTAAAACACAGTCTTTATATAATTAATATTCAAGGTTATATACAATATCACGATAACGCACTTTGTACTCGGATATCTATAATGGCAAATATACAATTCTACGTGGTACCACATTTACTACTAGACCTCTTTTACGTGCATCAACGGTACGGTTAAATGGCACACAAATCAAGTCGTAAAGGAAACCAGCAATAGAGGTAAGAGGAAAGCAGTTGGTTAAGGCAATTTGGCAGAATACTGGCCCCTACTGAGACACAGTCCTGTGTGGAGATCCCCCACCTGGGTAACCTGTAGAATAAAGAGATATCACAAGCCCAGTCCGCATATTGTTCAGCAACGATTTCCCAATAGTTCTGCAACCCCAAAGTACCTGGCGTTTGTAGCGTTCCTCTTCGGGGAATCGACGGCCCTTCTTGAGTGTCTTCCCTTTAAGGCAGGAGTCACGGGTCGTAGAACGTCCGACAGAGAACAGGGTGAGCTACAACGGTGAAGTGGCAGCTTCTTTCCTAGCGGTGCTCGTTGACGGGGAAGCATCCTGCAAGGAAGAGACGTGCGGGGCACCTCGATGTCGATATTTCTGGACCGCAAAGAGTTTGAAGAACGGTGGCCCAGCAATGGCGTCGAGTCTCTGTGGTCTTTGGGTGGCGGGAAACCCACCGGTGGATACTCCTCAGCGCGACGACGGTCTGGCCTTCTCCAGCAAGATACAGCAGCGACGATGCGGACGAGAGCGTCCTGTGGAATCCGCCTAGTTTCTGGCAGTTTCAACACATGGGTGGATTCCAATGGAATACATTTGTTTCACACCAGCGTGTGAAGGGCATGCTGGCCTACCACCCCAGTGGATTTGCCACCGCTACGCATCTAAAAAAATTAAAATATCCTGTAACAAAAAAAAGGTGGTATGGCAGGCGTAAATGTTTACATCTGTCTCTATGACCTTGTTTAATGGCCTGGAGACTTAGTAAATGCCCTCTATGTATTTACACATAGTCTAAAGATGTGTTGTTTCTTTTAAAATGAAAAGGCAACCTTAGTATTATGGCAGACATTTTTTCTTCAAGCAACTTTTCAGGTCCCAAATGGAGGAGCAATGCCTGAGCATGCCCCTATTAGCAAGCCACCACAATTTATTAATCTCAATATATCTGTTGGGTTACTTGCTCCTAGGAGGCTCTCCTTGCCTTGTATTCATTTCTACTAATCATTTAAGATGCAATTAGATAGAAATCAACCACCCTCATGATGACTGAGTGGTGAAAGTAATTTATCTTTTATTACTATCACAGGCGCTGCTAAGAGTGGGCACAAGGGTCCAGTTAATTGAAGTGCCCAGGTGTTTTATCTGTAATACAAAGACTAGTGTGGTTCAGGTAGGAGCAAGTAAAGGGAATAACAGAAAAGTATGGGAACAGGAAACTAGAAGTCTGCTTGTGTTCAGCATAGTTCAGCACGTTTCTTCGGGTGTTTACAATATCACACCTGACTAGGCATAACAATCAAAAAGAAAAGGAGTGGAAGGAAATGTTTCCTCTCAACGATTCCCAGCAAACAAACTAAACATGTGAAAATCTATGACTAAGGAAATATAACCAAGTCTCTTACAAAGTTGCCAAGTTGGGCTCAGTCTAAACTCTGAAGCACTATTTCCTACACTGGATGTTTGGGTATGGTTAAGGAGCTGGGATGGCTCTCAAAGAGTGCCGACATCATTTCCCTGGTGGTCATTGGTGTTGGAGGGGATAGGAATGCTCCTGTCAAAGCCCCCTGTCATAGTGTTGGGACACATTTGCAGTGTGAGGACCCACTCATACTTCCTCCCATTCCAGCATCCACTAGATCTGGGCAGCTCTCTGCCCCTTTGTGTATCCCTTTGCTAACCCCCCAGGGTTAGGCAGGAGACTTAGGCACATCACAAAGAGAACACCAATAAAAGCAAGCTGTCTTTCTCCGACGGTTAAGTGGGGCGCATAAGTAAATACCAGCACTTGGTTGTTGCACCATTTCATTGGGCAATCCTGATGGTCACTGGCGAAGCTGCAGAATATACCAAAGGTCTTCAATCCATGCATCTTCTGGATGAAATGCTGTGTAGTATCACCATAAATGTGAAGGCAAACCAAAAGAGGATGTCAAAACTTAAGATCCACAGTTGCTGGGGAAAATGTCCAGGAAGTGCATATAGTGGCTCAGACAGTTGTACCTTTTGGCTACCTTTTCAGGCCCAGACTTAAGGATTGTGGAAAAATGCAGAAATTGCCTTGTAACAAGAGTAGAAAGATTCTTAGCAAGGACTTTATGAAGCAGCAGCAATATTTTTCAAAACGAAATTGTGCAGTCGAAAGAAAATAACATGTGTGCAGTCAGTTAGCATTTCATTTTAGATCATATAAACGTTTTCATACATGACATTGTAGAATTTAAATACCAGCTACGTGCAGTATAAAAGAATTCCCCTTGGGCACGGGTATAGGCTTAGTAATTTTGGCGTGAAACTGGTGTGAGGGGTCAGAAATGAAAGTTGGACACAAAGTTGTCATGTTTTTGGTTAAAGGCATATATTAACTTGGTTGGGAAAATGCTTACCTGACCCTGCTCTAAAGAGGAGTTGCCCTACCTAAAACCAAAAACTAAGGATCTGCCTTTGTCAGGATGCTAGAAATTAAAAGTCGTCCTTGTGTCCAAACATTCTATCCTGACCCTCAAACTACAAACAAAATAATAAAGAGTGAAGGGAAATGTCTTAACCTCATATTGGCAAAAAGTGTTCACAAATGAAAATAGAATAGCTCCAACGTAAATGTTCTCCAAGATGAAAAGACCTTGGTTTGAGGGGGTGATTCCATTCTCCTGGATTCTTCAATGCTATGACAGTGTCTCTTGGAGTAGTGGAAGCTAAGTGGTGTTGGTTGTAGTGGTTTCCTCTACCCTGTTTTCAACTTGCTGCCTTTAATTTGCTGCTCCTTGTTGTTACTCATTTTGAAGGAGCTTTGTGGCACTGTGGGATATTACCAGGAAAAATCATCAGTGCACCTTTAAGGCTGATCCCACCCTGCTGCCTTGGCTGCCTCACCTGTTGGACTTTAGAAAGACTTCCTGAGTGTGAGGCATGCACAAATTGGAAGTTAAGTGGTGCCAGCATCGGTCGTCGGAGCAGGGAGCTTGCAGTAGATCCAGGAGTAGAGATCTCTACAGCAGCGAGAAACCGGAAACTATGAGTAACACTCCCAATAACCCACACATTGATTGAGGTGCTTTTAAATCCCCCAATTTGTTTTGCTGCATCCTTTTTGTGACATTTTGCAGCCTCACGCGCCATGCGATTGAGAAGCCATGTTACTGGAGGATTATGAATGTTCAAGCACAGATGCCATGTTAGAGAAAATAAATGGATCCCTGACTTTGGGGGGCTTGTCATCTACCAATATCGCTAAATGTGGACCCATGCAAGGGTCCGGTTCTCGCTTGAGGTCTTCAAAGTTCGCTGCCAGCAAAGACCTTATATCAACATGTACTCATAATTGTACATCATTGGAGGATCATTGGAGGACATGCGGTCGTTGGGAAGGCTCCAGCCAGTCTGGTCAGCACTTCCCCACGCTACCATTTATGGAACTTCCACCCAACAGCTAGTCAGGGGGAAGGGACAGAGTCAGGGCTTCCCGGGACTTCAGGAAGATCAAGGTAACATGTGATGGAAGGCAAGAGGCCACGTGGGCCATTTTGTCTCCATCAGGAATCTACTGATTCCAATGACAGGGTCTGGGCATCCCAAAATGGCGGACGCTCAGGGCACCAGTCATTTCAGCACGGAGCTGCCACCAGCCCGTACCCTGCTCTGTGGGGCACACACAGGTGCCCAAAAACATACACTAGGGGCACAGGGTTGTACACACACCCATGGGTGCAATAAGGGTATCCCATGGGTCCGTTCACCAAAACCAAAAGAGAGAGCTGCACCGCCAGGAGTCCCACATGAACTCCTGTGCGGAAACCACGACAGAACACACGATAAAAAGCAGTAAGGGACAAGGATACGGAGGCCCTGTCCCTCCAATGCATTTCCAGCATCACAGTGGGGTAGTGGGACGGTAAGGCACTGCTTGATCAGAGACTGGGATAACAAAGTACATAACATCTGAGTAGGGGGTAGCCAAAATGGAGCTAGTGAACCCATTGGAGAATATGTGCACAGCTCTTCTGTTGTATAGCGAGAAGATAGTTAAATATAAAGAGTGGGTGGCCTAGATGAGGGGGTAATGTACAAGCCATGGTCAGAACAGGGAACTAACAATAAGGGCGTCCTGGGTCATATCTATACGTTGCTAGCAGCAACGTATAAGGGGAAGACGTTAAAGAACAAAAAGGAAGTGTTGGAGCTATGGAAGATGGTAGAGGATTTAGAAGATGTCCCCCTGACCCTGTGAGACAACAAATGGGCCATCCTGAATGTGTGTCCCAACCCCAACTACACACACTGCCCTGAATGTTCAGGGACACCCCATCCCACCAACTACAGCACAAGCAATGCAGCTACCCCCATTACGATGCTATTCCACATGCGCAGCGCTAGGGTACACAAATACCACCTATATCCCGCTGCCTGCCACTGCTCCTCCTTCGACATTGACTCATGGCTTCATTACACGGATGGCGGTAAGGGTTTACCGGTACCGGTATTTTACCGGTACCGGTAAATCCTTACCGCCTTACTACGAGGTCCCTTTGCGGGTTGGGGAATTTAACGCCTGCTTTTTGCAGGCGTTAAAAACCAACCCGCAAAGGGACCAGTGGAGCTAATTACGGTACCGCAATTTGCGGTACCGTAATTAGCGCCTTCCCCATTCCCATAGAGCCCTATGGGGTAAAAATGGGAATGGGAAGGGCAATGGTGGAAGGGGGAATTACTGCCCCGCCAACCTTGGAATGGGGCGGTAATTCCCCTTTCCACCAAGGCGGTGCTGGTATTTTACCGGCATGAACCATGCCGCTAATAGCGCCATGGTTCACCGCCATCCGTGTAATGAGGCCCTCAGTTTCAGAATCTCCCAAACCCCATAGTGTCTGAAGGAGCTCGAGCTCAGGAGTGTGGGGACTTAGAGTGGAGGCTGCAGAAAGAGTTAGAAGAGACGTTAAAAAGGACAGAGGAAGAGTTGGCGAGGTTGCAGTTGGATGGAGGAGATGGGCAGCGAGCACCTATTGAAACAGATGAGTGGGGAGAAGGGGACATTTTGTTCAGAATTGACAGTACAGCGATCAATGATGTGCATGTGGAGAAGGAAAATAGGGGGTGGTAGTCTGAAAGTCTACATGGGGGAAGACCACAGGCAGAAAGTTTGGATTAGGGTTGGGTCACTCCAACGCTGATATGGTCACAGGGGCAGAAGAGTAAGAATGGGACACAGTGGATGACTTGGGTGACTAAGAAACCCCACCCGGGTGGAGAGTTTTTAGGGGCCTAGGTTGGGAAGCCTCCACGGATGCATGGTAGTGATGAAGGGAAAGCAGGTGGGGAAAAAGAAGGTGGTGAGGATGATGGGAGCACAGTTTCTGTTACACAAAGGGGCCGGGAGTGCACTATATATAAAATTGAAAGCATTTGGTATATTGTCAAGATGAGATGTTTGACACCATTTTGAGTCGTTTGGCATCTCTCGTGTTTTTCAGGATTTGAGCGGTCAGACATATTTGTTTGGATCCTCCCCTACTGAAACCGTTGTTGAACTAATTATAACAAAGGATGATACAGTAAGCCCTAGTTAAAGTAAACTTAGGTACTGGCTAGGAAGAATGACAGTGAATTTGTTGACACTGACTGTTGTTCCTTGTTATCTTCCCTCTTTTTTGTTTCCCCAGGTCATGAATTGTGTGGCACAGAGTTAGTGGTGCACAGCTAAAGGTTCTTTTAAGATTGGATCTACCTCATGTGAAGAGATATTGTTTAAAGGGCACAGATGGTCCCCCTGATGAAGTTCTTTAACACTTTGTCAAACTGTATGGTTTTGAACGAAACATGTTGGGCAATGAAGTATATTGTGATTGAGTTACAATATAAACAGTATTCCGATTTTTTGGATACCTAGCCTCCCCAAGGTAGCATAGATGGGGTTAGGAGCACATTCAAAAGATAGATGACTTGTAGAGTAGCATCCGTTATTAACGAGGAACTAATGAGCTACCGACCATTTGGTCTCTTTTTTTGATTAAGTGTTACCCTATTGTCATACATGATTAAGTGTTGTATAGGCAGGTAATGCAGGGGTGAACACCACAGAGGTGATTTGCATATGGGAATTGTTTTAGTAGAATTTTTGTAAAAAGGTTTTTATGTATTTTTACAAATTTTAATCAATGATGTTTTATGAAGTTGAGTTGATTTGTGTGATGTTTATGAAATTAAAAGAAGTAATTTATAAATGTTAATTTGGACTGAGTGCCTATTTGTTAAAAGCACTTAGGTGTTGGCTGACTTGGATGATATAAGAGGGAGCAACAGGGAGACATGGTTTGACCTTTGGTGTTAGGATTGTCCCGAATTTGCATTTAGGAGCCTGGTCATTACTTCTTTAAATTGGCTCCATGTCTCTAGATGGTGTTTGTATTGTAAGCGCGGGTGTTCCCGTGAGAATTCTTTAAGTAGGGTATTTTGTAAAGAAATTGAAAAACACGAGAAAGGACTGAACGATAACGGTGTATGGTAAGTCATATTCTACTTGCGACCTTTGGCTGAGTGAATTTCCGGGTAGAGTGCGTCGCGTAACCTTAGCAGACGTATTGTCTCCACGATGGCAGCAGACAAGACAAAGAGTTATGACGCCAAATATGTAGAAGAACTATTAGCACAAGCTTCCTTTTTTTCTGAGGAAGGTGAAGGACCTTTGTCGGTCAACCTTAGTAATTGGGACGAATTAGTACAAATGAAGAAAAGGCTAATCCGTACAGAACTGCATGGGTCTATAATGATTGAATACCTACGGTCAGGTACCCTTCCAACTGGTTTAATAGTACGGAATGAACCACGTTTATTTTTGGACAACAAAGATTTTATCATACAATGGAGCTATATAGCCAATAAATGCGGTCGAGATTGGGTAATCCTGATTATAGATACGGCAAGAGAAATGACTTTAAAAATCACAGGAGACCTTGATAAAATGGGAGAAGCCATTAAGAAATTGGTACCGCTCGATACATATAAAAAACGTCTGGAAGAAATTACACGTGAAATGACAGAGTTTAAAAGTTTTTGTACAAAGGATAGAATCGCACTGATGAAAAAGGATTTAATACATTTTTCACATGAAGGAGCGTATCCGTACACGAAGGATGGGTACATACCCCCAGGAATACAACAACAAAGGACATATGGACAACAGAAACAAAAAAGGAACGGATACACATCATATAGTTCAGGCAGTTCTAATGACGGCAGCTTCCATAGTGGACAAGGCCAAAGACCTTACAGGAGTAGAGGTAGACAACAAAGAGGGAATTTTCGCAATAGGAGAACACCAAGAAGAGGAGGTAGAAATAATCAATACAATACAGGCCCACCACCACAGCAACAACAAGCTTCTGCGTCCGTGGTTTCTTTTTTGGACGAGAGAAAGGAAGAGATTCAGTGGGCAGCGGAGGAACGAAGGACCCGGAGCAATCACCCTTATTAGTCAACTTGTCTGGGTATAATCCCAGTACGATTGAAACGACAGTTTTGAACCTTGGTTTGGGGTTTGTCCCTACTACGCATTATGACAAATTCCAAACTAGAGTTGAGATTGAGCAGCTCCTTCGGAAAATCCATCTTAAACAGTATTTTATGGACAAAGAGTTTGAGAAAACTGTTAATGAGAGTGGTTTGAAAAAGAAATCTAATTTTGAGCCCCCGGTAGCAAGTTACACTCCTGAGGCAGTGGTATTTGCGAAGAGAGTTTGGCATGACTTAAGTGTTCTGGAGAAAAAGGATACTCCGTCTAAATTTCAGAATTTAAGTAACATCGAGAAGAAAGCTATAACATCTTTGGCCAAGAACCAGAGTATTATTATCCGCAAAGCAGATAAAGGAGGGGCAGTGGTACTGCAAGATAGGTCAGCCTACATTGATGAATGCAAACGACAGTTGGGTGGTTGCCAGACATTTCGTCGAAAAAAATTGGTCGACCAGACCAATGGTCGAACCAATTTGGTCGAAAACCAAATGGTCGAAAAAAATTTTTTTTTATTTTAACCCTTTTTTTTTTTTTTTTGGGGGGGTCCCCCCCCAACCCCCTTTTTTTCTCTAAAAACCCCTTTTTTAACTAAACGAAAACCCGAAAAATAAATATATAAATAAAAAAAAAAATTCGACCATTTGGTTTTCGACCAAATTGCGTCGACCAAATTGCAGTCGACCAGTTTTTTTTCGACGAGTTGACTGGACACCCAGTTGGGTGACAGCTCCTACTATCGTAAACTGAAGGAGGATCCCACTGCAAGACTATCAGTACTCATCAGAGAAAAAGTCGAGAAAGCATTAGAAAGAGAATGGATTTGTAGACAGGAATATGATTACCTTATCGTACCTCGACCTTCTTTTCCGAAATTCTATACCTTACCCAAAATCCACAAATCACTACTCAAACCCCCGGGTCGCCCGATAGTCTCTGGTACAGGGTCACTGCTTGAACCACTCGTAAAATCTGCTGACAAATTCCTTAAGCCTTTTGTCCTCAATATGTTCTCGTACTTACAGGACACAACCGAAGTGATAAACAGTGTGGAACATATGGCCTTTGATCCAGGAACACAATTGTTAGTGAGTCTGGATGTAGTGGCATTATACACATGTATTCCCCAACAGGACACATTGGAGGTATTAGAGAATGTACTACTCGCCAAAAGAAATTCAGGTGTAACACCGAATAGCTTTATTTTGTGGTGCGCCGAGATGGCCCTCACTGAGAATTATTTTATGTTTAACAATGAATTGTACCATCAGATTCATGGTACGGCCATGGGCTCCCCAGTCGCACCGACGGCAGCAAACCTTTATGTTAAACATTTTGAAGTGCAGTTTATCTTTCAAACTACTAATCCATACTTTTTGAATATCGCCTTATGGCGTAGATTTATTGACGACATCCTGATAATATGGGATGGCACAGTTGACTCGTTTTTAGAGTTCCTTGGGTGGATTAACCAGCAGAATCGATATTTACAGTTTACATGTACTTACAGCTCGGAAAATATTGATTTTCTAGATATCTCAATTGTGGTTGACAAAGATCAAAGGATACTACAAGTTAAACCTTTTCATAAAAAAACTGACAAGAATGCCTTGTTGAGTTTTAAGAGTTTCCATCCAAGGCACACTCGTGAAAATTTACCATTCGGTCAGTTTATTAGGTTGAAGAGATATAGTACGTTGAATTCCACTTTCTATACAGAAGCCGACCAACTGAAAGCGAAGTTGATTAACAGGCATTATCCTAAGAAAATAGTCAAAAGAGCATTCAAAAGATCGATTCACAACCATCGTGAAGCACTACTTGAATACCGTGCAAAAAATCAGGACAGTAATAACGTGTTTGTGAGCACTTTTAATGAAAAAACGAATGAGGTCATCAAAATTATTAAGAAAAACTGGCACGTTTTGGCAGGAGGTGAGAGCCCGTTAGACAGTCCGATGTGTGCCTATAAAAGAGCGTCTAATTTGAAAGAACTATTGACTAAAAATGATATTGCTTTAAAAAGGAAAGAACAGATCAGCATCACAAAAGCGTGGGGCTTACCCTCAGCAGTAGGGCACGTACCTTGCGGGAAGTGTGTTAATTGTAAATACACCAGTAGAACAAGAGAGGTTGACTTGGGACTTACAAAGTTGTGGCAACAAACTAGTCTCACAAATTGCAATTCTTCACATGTAGTATATGCAGTGGGGTGTCCTTGCCATAAAATTTATATTGGAATGACTGAGCGCAAAGTAACCACACGTATAGGGGAACACAGGAGTTGCATTCGCAACCAGAATGAGCAGGCTCCGTTGGTAAGTCATTTTTTGGCAAAGCACCATGATGCAGATCAATTGAAATGGACTATCTTGTGGCGATTGGACAGAGCCAGTAATGCTGATGCGGACTTCAGAAAACTGCAGTACAAAGAACAGTGGTTGATTTTTCTAACTAGGTCAACAGTTATAGGACTTAATGAAGAAATTAACTGGAGACACTGATTTTGGTTATCCCATAGGTTCTTATACAGAGGAGGTCGCTTTGAGAATTAACGTGGATGGTCGTTTAGTGTCATCAAAGATATCCACATTAGTTGTAGTCACGGTGGAGTGCCGCCGCTAGAAGAGTGAGGTTACCAGCATAATTAAGATAGACACTATTGTGGGGGACTAGTACTCACAGTTGTGGAGCAAGGTTGTTTTGCCGTTGTGTCGCTTTGATTGCTGCAGACAGTGAAACATACGGAGTTCGCGCCGCGTGAGGACATGTTTTGTTTTCACATAGAACTTGAGACACAATGAAACGTGAGATCGAATGCAATCACGTGTCGTGTAAGGACATTCTTTGCTGTTATGATTAGACTTGTGATACGCAGCACGTTAGGTAGAATAGAATCACGTGACGAGCTCATGTGACATTAAAGTGGTCACATGACATATACGTACATACATAAAGAACGCTCGGATACCAATCAGTTATAGAGCGACGTCGCACCGAGTGAGAAATGTGAGACGGAGAGATCAATCACTAGCCACAGGAGGGGTGAGTCCATTGCGCTGTGCCATTCCGTATGTGGTGTGTAGTCAGTGACGATGCCGAAAACTGTAGACGCAGTGATATGTGAAACCTGAGATATGACGGTTGTTTTTCTGTTACACAGGTCCCCTGAAAATATAGAATTCTGAGCGGCTGACCGTTTTACGCTGTAACGCATACAGAGAACCACTCCATGAGTAGTTAGCAGCGTATAAATTGGGAGCGTCGTTGCCGTAATCTTTATGTTAAGAAGAATGGGACCTCCCATGAACAGGTATTGATTGCACCATTGCGGTGAACCTTCTGCATGACCAGACTGAACATAATGGCGTCTAGTTTGATACTAACCTAATCAGATGCAAACAGCTTAAGATGACCTATGTGAAAGGAGAGATAGGATGAGAGGACGAGAACTGAATGAAATTAGATCTTCTTCATTAGCAGTATATGTTATACTGTCAAACAATTGAAAGCATTTGGTATATTGGCCAGATGAAATGTTTTACACCATTTTGAGTCATTTGGCATCTCTCGTGTTTTTCAGGATTTGAGCGGTCAGACATATTTGTTTGGATCCTCCCCTACTGAAACCGTTGTTAAACTAATTATAACAAAGGATGATACGGTAAGCCCTAGTTAAAGTAAACTTAGGTACTGGCTAGGAAGAATGACAGTGAATATGTTGACACTGACTGTTGTTCCTTGTTATCTTCCCTCTTTTTTGTTTCCCCAGGTCATGAATTGTGTGGCACAGAGTTAGTGGTGTACAGCTAAAGGTTCTTTTAAGATTGGATCTACCTCATGTGAAGAGATATTGTTTAAAGGGCACAGATGGTCCCCCTGATGAAGTTCTTTAACACTTTGTCAAACTGTATGGTTTTGAACGAAAAATGTTGGGCAATGAAGTATATTGTGATTGAGTTACAATATAAACAGTATTCCGATTTTTCGGATACCTATCCTCCCCAACGTAGCATAGATGGGGTTAGGAGCACATTCAAAAGATAGATGACTTGTAGAGTAGTATCCGTTATTAACGAGGAACTAATGAGCTACCGACCATTTGGTCTCTTTTTTTAATTAAGTGTTACCCTATTGTCATACATGATTAAGATTTGTATAGGCAGGTAATGCAGGGGTGAACACGACAGAGGTGATTTGCATATGGGAATTGTTTTAGTAGAATTTTTGTAAAAAGGTTTTTATGTATTTTTACACATTTTAATCAATGATGTTTTATGAAGTTGAGTTGATTTGTGTGATGCTTATGAAATTAAAAGATGTGATTTATAAATGTTAATTTGGACTGAGTGCCTATTTGTTAAAAGCACTTAGGTGTTGGCTGACTTGGATGATATAAGAGGGAGCAACAGGGAGACGAGGTTTGACCTTTGGTGTTAGGATTGTCCCGAATTTGCATTTAGGAGCCTGGTCATTACGTCTTTAAATTGGCTCCATGTCTGTAGATGGTGTTTGTAGTGCACTATATGTACCCTGGCAACACATGGAAAATGTTATGCATTTGAAAAGCAGACAGCAGGTATTACCCTGGCTGTGGGCGACATGAAGAACTTGTTTGCTGCAGTGTTAGGAGATCAGGCCGACGACATTTGGGTCAAAGCAGGGTACCCCAGGATACTGATAGGAGATGACAGTCATGATGGAGTCCATTTTAAAGATTGCCGGGCCCAAGTGTGGGCAGCGCTACAGCGTGCATACTTGGACACGCCTCATCTCCAGTCGATAATGCAACAAACTATGCAGGATAATGAGGACCCGGCCCAATACATATTACAAATACAGGAGATGTGGAGGGCGGAAACGGGAGAACCATGAGACTGGTCAATAGCATTTTTCTATGTCATGGTTAAGAAAGGACTCCCCAAAGAAGTGCAGAAAGCACTAGATAAGGTGGTGAGAATTGAAGCAAAGGGCTGGGCGTAAATACAGTCTTTAATTGTGTACCATTGTAAATGGTTAAAAGAGAAGGAAAAGGAAACCGCACAGACGGAAGAAGCGAAACTTGTGCCAAAGAAGCGGACAAAACTGTCAGTGGAGCAGAGGGTGATAGTGGGAGAAGTATGCGCAGCCCCCGCATTGGGAGTAAGATACTATTGCAACAGTGTATATCAAGGATTGTATCAGGGAGTGCCTCCCGGAGGGTACCCCAAGGGGAAAAGGAGGATTTGCAGTATTCCAGGGAGGAAGAGGGGGGTTTGGAGGGATGGGCCTAAAGGAAGGGAACAAGGGGCAATGCTGGACCTGTGGCAGAATGGGTCACTTATCATGGGAGTGTAGAAGCATACCAGTGGCTGCATATAACTAGCAAATGCCCCCATACACTCGAGGCACCTCCGCCCTGTATCCAAAGACCTATGCCCAAGTACCCTCAATTGCTTCATACAGCGCACCACCCACCCATGGACCCGCCTGCTCCCGCACCACAGTTCCCACAGCTGCAACCACCGGCTCCCAACAGCACACCAGCGTATGCGATACACCCCATGCAGCCACATACCCCTCAAGTACCCAACAACACAGTGCCTCATGGCATAGTAACAAACTACCAGAGGGCCAGTGCGTTTGGAGAGAATCCCTTCACCTTACTGGGAACAGACACTTATCCATACTAGGACAGCCCACAGAGAACTTTAGCGTGCCCAGTCCCATCAGTCACCGCAACCCAGAAGAGGAGCCATTTGTGGGCGTGGAGATAGAAAGCAAATCATTTGTTTTCATGGTAGACACAGGTGCAACAAAATCATGTATTCAGGAGTGGCATATCCCTTTACCAGTTGAGTTAATGGACATGCAAGGGTCATCTGGGGCAATACAATTGGTTTAATTCACTGAAGAACTGCTTATCAAGGCAGGTAACAGGGAAGTACGAACCCAGCTGTAGCTCTCAACAACATACTGTGTATACTTGTTTGGGAGAGACGTGCTGAATAAGTTCAATATGACCATCTCATTCACGGAGGGAGGGGTAGTGTGTTACACCCTAGGCAAATGTTATGTAAGGGCAATGCTAATTGTATACACATTAGGGAATGAAGGAGCAACTAGAGGAGCACCAGTGCACCCAGACCTGTTTCTGTACGGAGCTGCTGTATTATTGAAGGCAGTGCCAATATGGCTAACCCATCTTGGAGAGTGCCATCCAAGTTTTTATTCAGACTAGCCCAGCCACAAGAGCATTGTGATGAATCCTGCAGAGTCATCACAGCACCCCAGCCTAAAATCTCCACCCATGTGGCCTGGGGAAGGCAGCTGCTACTTAATCCTAACCCTGGGGGGTGGTATCATGAGGGAGAATCACATGGGAGGAGATGGCTGTCAAGGGGAACTGGTGCCTCCTTTGGGAAAGACATGGTATTCGTCTACTTATGAAGATGAGAACCCTAAAAATCCAAAATATCTAATGGCAGGATGTCACTGCACAAGTCCCTCCCTTGAGAAAACCCAAAGAACAATTTATGAAAAGTCACAGACAGAATAGGTTTGATACCTTGGGAGTTCGTGAATCAAATATGACATCCTCTTCTCATTATTCTGTCTTAGCTAGAACATCTCCAAGCTCTGATTACATTCACTTCACAAACAATCAGAACTAAAAAGATATAAAGTACCAAAACCACTATGGATCACAAGATGAAGAAGCTTGTGGAACACCAGAGAAGGACTGTGCAGGCAGTAGCAGTTACCAGAGAGCTGTCAATTGGATTGCCTGACTACAGAAGATGCACCGCAGCAGCAAGTAGTGATGCAGAGACGCAGAAAGAAATCAGTAGTTGGTAAATCCAGGGTGCACCGAGCAGAACATTTTGCAATAAAAGATGATTTTGTATACCGAGCAAGTAGAAATAATTGGCAGAATGGGTGCAACTCGCCTTTTATGAGATATCAACTTGGGGAAACCTATAACCCCCATTGACAACAGCCAGGAGGCCATAAAGAAGAGGGCAAAGCAGGCACTATTCTCCTTTTATGAGATATCAACTTGGGAAATTCTGTAACCTAGATTGCCAACAACAAAGAGACTATGACAAGGAGATAAAAGGGCAACACAGGTGCAATTCTCCTTTCCCGAGATACCAGATTGGGAAAACCTGTAACCCACATTGCCAACAGTCAGGAGACTATAAAGACAGGCAACCATTGTTCAACCCTCCTCACATGGGATACTAGTGTGGAGAAACTTGGAGCGAATATTTCCACTAACAGCACAGACCAATTGTAGTTGTAGGAGTTTTTCTTCCTGGCAGGCCAGTAAACCAGTAAATGGATCAATTGTAGTTAGTCCTGGCAGGTGAGTATACCATGAAAGAAACAGTTGCTTTGAAGAAATGTGGTTGTGGTAAAGAAAGTGTTGTGGAAAGAAACTGTTGACTTTATCGTTCTGACAAATATTTGTATCACAAAAAACATTTACTGTGCTGTCCTGACAAAAGTATTCCATATGAAAAACATTGCTCTTTACCTTTGCAGATGGAGAGCATTCCTTGATCACGTACCCATCCGTGCCCCTCTATCCCTGCTTGCTATACGCATGACCTCGCCACCTACATCCTTGCATCACTCGTGCTTCACCTCCCTTACCTGCGCGGCCCCTCGCAATCTTCCATTGCGTTGACTCCGCGTGCACTGTGCGTCCCCTGACTTGCATGGTCCCTCGCAATATTCGATCGCACGTGCCTCCATATCCTCTCCTTCCCTGCTTCCCACGTTCCGTGACCTGCATGGTCCCTCGCAATCCCGCGATTGCGTGTGCTCTAGCGCCCTCTCCATCCTCGGCCACGCTCATGCCTGCATGCCTTTAGCCTGCATGGTCCCTCGCAATCCCTGATTGCGTGGTTCCTCACACTTCCTCCTGAGTTCGCTCGCAGCGGTGCCTTCCTGACTGTGTGGTCCCTCGCAACTCCCTGACCGCGTGTACTCCCGACAGTGCGTTCCTCACACTTTCTATCCTTGGTTTGTCGCATTGTGCGTCCCTAACCACGTGGTCCCTTGCAACTCCCTCTCGTGTGTGCCTAACGCCCCCTTCTCCAGTCTCCTGCACCCACGCGCCCGCTTTGCTCTTCCTCATTCACTGTCCTGTTTTTCATTGTATTGCTCTGTGTTCTGTTGTTTTCTTCCCTCCTCCAGGTAATCATTTGTCGACTGCTCTGTTCTTTGTATATTGTTTTGTGCTTTTTCCTCACTGACTGCCCTGTTTTGCATTGTATTGCTTTGTGTTCTGCTGTATTCTTCCTTCTTCTTGGTTTACATTTGTCGACTGCTTTGTTCTCATGTATATTGTTCTGTGTTCTGCTGTGCTCCACCCTCCTGTAGGTTCTCTTTTTAATGACTGCTCTGTTCCTGATGCCCTGGTAACCTGATTTGTTACCGGACTAACATGTTTTCTGCCTGCTCTTCCATCTGAGCTCTTGTCTACTTAGTCAATCGTCCACTATTGTCTTGTCCCTTTCTGTCTCGTCTGCTTGCAACCCTCCTTGTCTCCTCCCCTAGTGTCTCCCCCCACCTTTCCCCTCCACCCCACTTCCCCTCTCCTCTTCCACCACCTACTCTGTGGTGCTCTCTGTTTCTCCTATCTATTCAAACTGCTTCTCTATCGACTATCCTGCTCTCCTCACCAAGTCTGGTAGGAAGAAGTTCAAAAAGGATATCCTGGTCTCCAACCCAGGCCTCCTGACACATACACCAGGGCTTCCTCCAGACAGACCCTCACCAACATCCTCTTTGTCGTTCCCTCGCCAGACCTATTGGCTCTTCATATGGTCTCTCTGCTCTCTCTTTTCTCTTCTTCTCCCATTAATGGTGGCACCCAGGGGGAGGCCTTCCTGGCCCCCTTCCACTCCTCTAAGGTCATCATTAATGTTTACATGAATGGCTCCGTCTGGGTCCAAGGCCCTCAGGCCAACCTTTTTCTCTTTGATAGATGCTTCAAGCTCCTCATCAATTTCCTTTCTTCTCCCGCTGTCCTTCTCTCCCTTCTTTGGCTTCCTTGCCTCCCCCTCTGCCTCCTCCTTGGCTACCTTGCCCTCTCCTACTTCCTCTTCTGCCCCCCCTCGGGCTCCTTCTATATCTCTGCAGGGTGTACCTCTGATGTGCACCCCTCCCCAGACGTCTTTGAAGGTTGGCAACTTTCTCCATATTGCCACTCTCAACTGTCGCTCAACAGTGAAACACTCCTCTGACATCTGCAGCCTCCTGGAAGAACTTGATCTCGATGTCCTCGGTCTCACAGAGACATGGTTTACGGCCAGCTCTGTCACAGGTTTTGACACTCTCCTCCCTGATGGCTATAAGATCCTCTCCTCGCCCAAATCCAACCGTTCCGGAGGGGGTGTAGCCTTGATCTTCCCAGAGTGGATTCCTGCCTCTGTCATTCCTATGCAGGCCTACTCCTCTTTCGAATGCCTTGTCTGCAGGCTCTCTCTCTCTCTCCTGGCCACTCTCTTACCACGGCTACTATCTATCGGCCACCTGGTCAGATCACTTCCTTCCCCTCTAAGTGGGCGGACCTCTTCTCCCTCCTGGCCTTGACCACTCAACTCCTCCTTCTTGGAGACTTTAACTTCCACCTAGATGCTTCCTGTCCCTCCTCTGGACTCTTTCGCAACCTCTGCGACTCTCTGTCTCTTTCTATTCTCTGCTCTCGCCCGAATCACTCTGCAGTGCACACTCTGGATGTTCTGATCTCCTCAGACCTCCCCCTCTCTATCCCCCTCACCACTCCTTTCTCCTGGAGTGATCACTTTCTCATTTCCTCTCATCTCTCCCTCTCTACCCCTCAGGCCGAACCAACTCCAGCAGTGCCACCTACCTTCTTGGTCATCCGACCCATGAAGCGTGTGTCAGTTGAGGCTTTCGTCACCACTTTCTCTCTCCCTCCTCCTCTGGCTGACTCACATCCTGACACAGCCCTTTCCATACTCCACTCTTCTATCTCTGATACTATTGATGGTCTTGCCCCTGTCATGAGGATCCGCTCTAAGCCCAAAGCAAAGTGCAACTCCTGGTATGACTCTGACCTCATCACCCTTAAACGCAAGTACAGGGTGGCTGAGAGGAAATGGCTAGCTTCTTGTGCATCCTCTGACAAACTGGCCTGCCGCCTGCTCCAAAGGCAAAACCGGCTATCTGTCCGCACTAAGAAAAGAGCCCACATGCAAGCCTGTGTCTCTGCGGCATCTAACAACGCGGCCAAACTCTTTAAAATCTGCAAGGAGGTGGCCAATCCTGCTGCAATCTCTACTTCTTCTGTCTCCTCCCAGGCCCTCTGCACAGCCCTGCCTTCACATTTCATTGCTAAAATCCAGAACATCCTGCCCACCCTCTCGTCCTCTCCTCCTCCTCCCACTACTCTCTCCTCTACCTCTGGCCCCCCTGTGGCCACCTCTCCTCCCTTTTTCTCTTCCTTCCCTCTGTTCTCCCCTGATGTGGTTTCTAGACAAATCCGATCTATGAAAATCTTGTCAAAACAAGTTCTTTCCTGTTCTCCCAAAACCATTAAGGACCACATTGACAGCCTCGCTCCTGCCCTGGCTGACTTCTGCAACCACTCCTTCGCCACTGGACCATTCCCTTCCCCACTGAAGCACTCTCTTGTGCACCCTCAGCCGACCCCTCCTGCCTGGCTACCTATCGCCCGATCTCCATCACTCCTTTCCTGGGCAAACTTCTGGAAAAGCTGGCCATCTCCCAGCTTAATCTTCACACTGAATCTGTTGGTTGTCTCCATGATCATCAGTCTGGCTTCAGAACAGCTAGAAGCACAGAAAATGCTCTCCTGAACATCCGTGAAGACCTGATCTCTAACCTTGATTCAAATCTCCCCTCTATCCTCATCTTACTCATTCTCTTTTCTGCTTTTGACACGGTCAACCATGCCAACCTGCTCAATCGTCTCTGTGATAACCTGGGTATCACCGATCAGGCACTGGCCTGGCTGACCTCGTTCCTCTCTGATCGACCCTCTCAAGTCCAACTTGGGTTCTTCCTTTCCTCTATTTCACTCTCTACCTGTGGTGTTCCCCAGGGGGCTAACCTCTCTCCCGGGCAGTTCAACCAATACCTGGCACCTCTCGCCCACCGCATTGCTGCTCTCTGCTCCAACTTGCACTGCTATGCGGATGACAATCAGCTGTTTTTCAGGCTCCCCTCTGCCACCTCTTCTCCTTCTCTCATTTCTGACTGTCTGTCTGCTATCCAGGAGTGGTGTGCCGCCAACGATCTCTGCCTTAATGCCAGTAAGACAGAGATTCTCCTCATCAGCACACCTGCACCCTCCTTTCCTGTCACTCTCTGGCCGGTCTCCCTTGGCCCTCTTCCTGCTCCCACCTGTGAGGCTAAAAACCTCGTAGTCATCTTCGACTCCACACTCTCCTTTTCTCCTCACTCCTCTGACGTCTCTAAGAAGTCAAACTACCAACTGCACCTCCTCAGTGGTATTCTTCCTTTCCTCTCCTTCCCCCAGAAGCTCACTGTCTCTAGAGCTCTGGTTCTCTCTAGGCTGGACTACTGCAACAGCCTCTTTCTAAATCTGCCTGCTTCTACTCTCCGCCCTCTGCAACTCATCTAGAACAGGACTGTGAGACTTGTCCTTGGCCTCAATCCCAGGGATCGTACCTCTCCAGCACTGAAATCTCTGCATTGGATCCCTGTGGCTGCAAGGATTACGTTCAAGACCCTCTGCATTGTCCACAAGGCCTTCTGGGGCCTGGGTCCTCAATACCCCCAACTCTCTCTTCGTAAATAACTTCCTACTCAAGCTCTTTGCTCCTTCACCTCCAACTCCCCCAGGGTCAGTCGCTTCTCCAAGCAACGAGCTGGTGGTAGATCTCTTTCTTTGGCTGGGGCCTCCCTCTGGAACAGCCTCCCTGCCTCTCTGAAACTTGAGGAGAACCATCTCCGGATCCAGAAGCACATGAACACCTTCCTCTTTCCTTCTGCCTTCACTCTTCCTCTCGCCTGCTGATTTCCTGTCTGATACTGCACTGGGGTCACCTGGCTACCCTCTGATTTCGGGCCCAGGTCCCTGCCCGCCCAGTTACACACCCTCAATGCCTCGTGAAAACCTTTGCACTTGGGTCTGTATCTGTAACCCTACAGTTCCCCCTACCTGCACTTTTGGACACCTGCTGTCTGCACTTACCTTTGCACCTGCCACCTGCTGGCCACACTTCTGGTTATTGTTTTGATCCCATGTACAACACTGCCCTCTCCCCTTTCCCCTGGCACTTTTCCCATCCCCCTCCCCTGCACTTGCGCAATCTCAATGTCACTTGGCCTAGTAAGATCGTTGTCTCTGTCCTCCCTCTGTTCCCCTTTCCTTGCCTCGTCGCACCTTGAAACACTTGTGTATAGGCGCGTTACAAATGCCATATCATATCATATAATTGGGATATTCTTATATCTGCTTTAAGGAAACTTTGTGGAGGAAACAGTTGCTTTGGTTTTGAACACGTGTTTTGTGAAAGAGACATTTACTTTACCAACTGGAAGGACGTATTGGATGGAAAAGACATTTTGTGTTGAACTGAATTGAACTTTGTTGAATCATGATCTTTCCAAAGTTTTTCCAGAATTGATCCAGGGGAAGGGGACCAAACCCTGGGCACAAGGAATACTTCGGGAGAGTTATAAGTTGGAACGTTTGCACTGTTTTGTTGAACTGATATCCGATACATTTTCCTTGTACACTTTATTTTATTTATTTTATTTTATTTTATTTTGGTACTTATATAGCACACCAAGCCCTCAGGCATTAGGGCACTGTTACATACCTGTTACTCTTAGTGCTTCAGTTACGGTTATGTCCTAGCTATACCAGATGGTGCAAAGGCTACTGCCAAAGTGCAATGGCTTCAGTGGTTATAGGTAGGTACAATTCAAGTGCAGCGCAGGCTGCCAAGTGTCAAATCAGGGTTGTGTATAGGTACTGTGGTTGGTTATATGTGTTTGTGTGAGGTTCAAATACATTTGGACACAAGGTCATCCTTCTTTAGTTTTAGTTTACTAGGCAGGAACATTCTCGTTAGGATAGGGCCAGATAGACATTTATCTCAGCCCTCTTTATTTGAATTAACATGGCAACCATTGAGAAAACTACAACTTTGTGTCCCTCTCTCAGGTCTAACCCCTCAAAGCATGCTGCATTTTTACACTCTATTTGGAAGGGTTGATGGTGTCAAAAAGACAAGATTGTGTTGATAGGGACAGATTCTATGGGAGAAGAGTGGGCCATAGTTTTGTTCATCGACCCAGCCCAGCTACTCAGGGGAGTCACAGTCAGTTGTTTGAAGACATTGATAATGATGGGTAGATAATATTGGCAGTTTGCGTCCCATGAAAAATAATTATTCAAAATTGAAATGTCCTATCTCCTGTGATGCTAGCAGGGAATGTTCCAAAGTTTGCTCATAATGATTTAGTGCAAAAACCTGACGGTTTATGGCCGAGTAACCCCCACGATGTAGAGCTCTTACCAAGCGTCACACCACTTCACATTACGCTCAAACCAGGCGCAGTGTTTGCCCAGAGGTGAACAGTACCCATTGTCCAAAGAGGCAGAAGAGGGGATACACAACACCATCACAGCCCTGTTACATCAAGGCATCATTGTACCATCAAACTCCCCCTGCAATACGGCTATATACCCTGTCAAGAAATCATAGGGGTCAAGTTGAAGAGAGATTCAGGATTTATGCCCCTAAACAGTATAGTACAGGATGTGTTTCCCATTGTACCTAACCCCGTGACAATACTGTACAACATACCCACCACAACCACCCACTTTACAGTAATTGATCTAAAAAATGCTTTCTTTTCCATCCCATTACACCCTGATTCTCAATACCTCGCCGCGTTTACTCATTGCGGAATGGGATTCCAACATATGAGGCTCCCACAGGGGTACTGTGAGCCCACCAGTATCTTTAACTGGATGCAGATTTAGGCAATATACATGTGCCCAATAACATCATTCAATACGTTGATGATTTGCCAGTGTGTAGCGCCAATGAACAATAGTGCATGTTGGACTCCATCATGTTGTTGAAATTGCTCGCAAAGGGTACAAAGTAGACAGGGCAAAGATGCAGTACTGTCAACAGGAAGTACCATATTTAGGTCAGCTAATTTCCATTGATGGTAAAAAAGTAATGCCTCAGCACACTGCACCCTCCAGCCAGTCACACTAAAATAGATGCAGAAATTCCTGGAATTGTGCAATGAATGTAGGGCCTGGATATTTGATTATGCCACATACACAAGACCACTATTACGTACAATTAAAGAAGTGCAAAAGACAAAAAGAGCCATCACGTGGATTGAAGAAATGCTCACAAGTTTCCAAGAACTCAAGGACGTAATTAGTACAGCCACAGCTCTAGCTACCCCTGACTATGCACAAGAACTCTATTTGTTTTCACACTCAGATGGATAGACTGCAGAGTGTTGTAGAGTGTCTGGTGAACTGCAGACAGAGGCTCAGCTATTTCCTTGCATCCTTGTATCTGAAGTGGCTATCTGTGCTCAACTACTTGGTCCTATCGAATCCTGTTGCTCTGCGCTCTACTTGGTGCTTGAAGTTACCGGCTTAAAACTCAGCGGCCAGTGCATCAGCACACATGTCGTGACTGCGGAGTGTTGTAGAGTGTCTAGTGCCTGATGGCAGAGGCACGAAGAGAACGGTGTTGGATATCGGTCATTAAGAGTTTTATAATAATTGCTTACACTTGCATTGATTGCAATGAAGCATTCCAACACCCGTTGATATGGCTTACAGAATACCACGGACCATCTTGGAAGGAAAGTGAAGAGCTCTTCCTTAAAACTAAGAAAATTATAGATTATTTACAGCAGGAGAGACCACCAGTTAATATAGAGGGTGCGACGCACCTGGCAAGCCCTATTGAAGTAAACTCGACCCCCGCTAAAAGCTTTGGCTCTGATTAGTCACACATATTCTTCTGCTACCAAGGGTAATAAAGACTTGCTTGTCTGGCTCACTATAAACAATAATAATTCACTTTAAAAAATGTGCATTGGGCTACAGAGGGCCTGTTTTGGTGGTGCAATTTTGCTACCTTTGACTAAAGGAAACAATAACATTATAGGGTCAAATCTAACTCATCAGATTTGGCAGAATTATTGTCTTCAATGGATTCATCTGAATGCTCGGACTCCGAGAGCGACGATGGCCAAAGAGCAAGTGAATTTTTAAATTATGTTAGCTAAAATAGTTGTCATAGTCCTAGTAAATCTGGATGCTAATAAAGCGAGCGATAGCATTACAATGCCTGTAGGCAAAAACTATGTCACACCACAAGCTGTACAGAACATCCAAAATAAAACTTGTCATCGTTTTAATGCCAATTTGACATCCACAAATGCTAGACTCTCAGCGCCTTTGTCCACTCTCTCACATCCTGGCTGAGCTTATGAGGAAATATTTATTTCCACTAGTGACACGATTTGCTCTACAGACAAACGGCCTTCGAATCCCTCTGAAAACAACCTCAAGGAATAAATTGGGAAACAGAAGAGAAAATTCGCCCAAAAACTCAATGCAAACAAAAAGATTTTAATTACTAACTGTTTAGTAGATGGTACAATAAGAAGGACATTACATGGTCGTGTGGATAAATGGATGCAAGTGCCTAAAAGGGCTACCAAAATAGCCTCTTCTTTTCCTGCTACAAATGTTTTACCTTTGGTTTCACCTGGCAAAGAAAATAACAGTTTTGAACGAACGGGTATGTTACAGTTAGCATTTCAGGCTTCTCCAACTATTGCCTCTACAAATCATTTACCACATTCATATATTACAGAAAACCCTGTTCTTTGCCTATTCTACCAAAAAAAGGCCTACGTAGTGGAAGAGGACCTGAAAGGGAGATGGGTTTTATTGCAAGAAAGTAACCCTTCAAAAGATAGCCCATTTTTAAACCGTTCTAATCTTTTTAACCTCTATGGAAGAGTGAACTAATTGAGCATAATTACTACAGTGTTTATCACCAAGATGGAACTCCCAAGAATTGGTAGTGCTGCAAATTGGGCTTTAATTGAATTGTTTTCTCCTTTGTTGGTTGCTCTAGTAAAATCAAATATTAGCTAATTTGAAGAACTGGCCCGTTCCCTAACCATTTATCGGAAAACAAAAAAGTCAGTGCAATTCTTAGATCCCCCTTTTGTTAATAAGGATCTTCCAACTGCTCTTTACAGCTCAGAACGTGTTACTCTTTTGGTATCCCATTTATCAATGGAAAATATGCAGGACACTTTTCATTGGATGTCTGAAACTGTCCAGAATGGATCTAACTGACATTCCACTGAAAAGGCTTTATTATCGTGCCTATCATGGAACACATGTGGTCACCGCTCTTTTTTTATTGAATCCTGAGGGTTTTGCCTTTATCTTAAGTGCAGACCTTTTCTTTCTACAAGAAACGTGGACAACAAAGGTCTTTAATATTGATGGGTAAACTATACTCCATAGACTAGCTAATCCCTCTGTAAGAGGTCAGGCTAGTGGAGGCTAGGCAATTGGAACTCGATATAGTTCTTTTTTAGAAGCATATATAGGTCCCATTAGCTCATGCTATGTTCTTTCTGCTGTAGTTCAAACTTTAGACCTTTCTTCAAAGAACATTCTTGTTATAAACGTGTATGATCCACCTACAGGGCTTTTTACTAAAGAGATCCAAAATGTAATCAGGGAAACGCTTCTGCAGTGGCATGAATTCAATTTGAATTGTGGTATGAAGATCAATAGCGACTTAAATGTTAAAAATGCACACCTGGTAGGCACTGCATTAAGCGCACGCGAGCGTGATTGGTGACAGTTTTTGACCTCATTTGATCTGGAATGTTTGGTCTTTAGTAAAGTTGATACAAATGTTGCTACCTTTACTTGGTCCAACAGAACTACATGCTCTCATATTGATTACATAATCACAAATGCAACCACGGCTAAAGATTGTAATCCTATTTGGAATCAGGACAATACAGTGAGTGATCATCACTCATTGGCCTGGCATGTTGGCACAGCAAATGTATCTAGACCAAAGCGCATTAAAATAACCAAGGCAACCGCTTAAGGTGGACAACGGAAAAGGTTAATGAGATTAATAACATCTTTCTCGCTAACCAGAGCCAACTAGTAATCCTGATGAAAAAACATGACTGGAAAATTGAAGAACTAACTAAGTACATCAAACATTGCACCTTTTTGGAGCATTCCAAACCTTTTACATTATCTCAATTTGAGCTAAGGCCTACATCAAAGCTGTGTCACTGGCCAAGACAATAAACTTGACAACACATTAGAAAAACTGGTTGCACCAATTTAAACACTGAAAGGAAAATGCCAATTGGCTATTTTTTTTGGGGTCTCCTTAAAACACAAGATAAGCAGAAATGTTGGTCACGTTACAATGAGATCAAAGTTACTCCCACTTCATTGGAGTTGACTCCTATCTCGACCATAGTATGGAATTCTTACATCAATATGATATTGAATGATGAAAATATCAATGTAAATTTAAAATCTCCCTGGACTACAGGGTGTTTCCCTAATTTCTTGGATTATGACCCTAAACATTCAAAGAATATTATCGTTAATCTGAAACATTCACCTGCTCCAAGCCCGGACGGTTTCCCTAATGTACTTTTTAAGGGCAACCCATCCTTCTGGGCCAACATCCTATTTAAAATTTTCTGAGCGATAGAAGTTTCGGGAAGATTACTCAATACGTGGCAGAAATCGATTCTTATCCCTATTATTAAAAAGGATGAGAAACTTAACACTGCAAATTATCGCTTATTAGCTATGCTGGATTCAAGTCAAAAAAATCTTTGCAACAATTTTATAATAGAAATTTAGGAAATGGGTTAATGAGAAAGTTCCATTAAAAACATTCCAAATAGAATTTCTGAAAAACTATAGCACGATGAGTAATATGTCAACCATCAATATTTAATGGCAGAAACTAAACGCAATATAAAGAAAAAATGATGCTGTTGTTATGTGCATTATAGTCAAGCGTTGACAGTATATCACAACGGTTGCTGTGGAAGAAACTAGAAAATTGGGTGATTGACACTCAATTGTTACAGTACATCAAAATACTTTACACGGATACAACAGCTACAGCGCAACTAAATCAGACGGGGGACTAACCAGTCCTGGGGGAGGGTTAAAACAAGGCTGTGTGTTGGCCCCATCTTATTTAATCTTTATGTTGTGTATCTCCCAGACACTTTAAACGTGACACATCATTTTCTGCCAAAGATAAACCGTTTTTCTGTTCCCTGGCTAGCATATGCAGATGATACTCTTTTATTTGATCTAACCCCAATTGGCTTGCAAGTATCTATTAATGCTCTGGCTATCTACGCATAAGCGAATCATATGTCTACTAATTCTTCTTAAAAAAAAAAGTCATGTGTTTGGGGGGTTCTGTTCCAAAGAAAACTCAGTTTGTTTGGAAACTAAACGAGAATATCTTAGCAATCATAGAGGACTATTGTTATTTAGGTTTCCTTATTAAAGAGAATGCTAGCCCGAAATGTTATGGTGACATGATTGCTGTGCACATTTGGAGAAAGTGGTCTATTGCTTAGAAATATGTAGCAGAAAATGGGGGCCACAATATTATGGCTTTGATTGAGATTTATCAAATACGTATTGTGCCCAGCCTATTATATGGTCTTGCTGTGCCCCCTCAATCACATACTACTTGGTTGGATAAAATAGAAGGAAAAATATTGCAATCTTTAACTAACCTCACAGAATATACACCGGTTGAAGCCTTGAGACTTGAATATGGTCTCACATCACTGTCAATACACTGGGCCATTCAGTGTACTTTACTATTTCATAAAATGATGCTGAGTGCACTCAACACCGATGATTTACAGATTTTGTTGGGTAAAAATTGCCATCTCATAAGAAATACGGAGGTTTTTGCAAATTTAAAAAACTTCTCTGTTAATCATCTGAGATCCCTGGAGATTTTTCTTGAAGAAGCCTTAGCAAGTCCTGCCATAGGCATTGTATATTTGACGCCCCATCCCTTTACCTGACAACATTTTGCTCAAAGGCATTCCAGCGTTTTATTTTATTATTTTCTTAATCTGTTGTAAACAATGGAACATGTCAGGGCTTGGCAGGGAATTCCATTTAAAGCTTGATTGTGCTGTTTATGCGCAGACGGTATCGAGACGTTTCAGGATATCTTTACGTCTTGCTTGGCCCTAAAAACACAATATAATAAGGGCTATGGCAATTTTTGTGTGAATTTCAACCAGATAGATACCGATCAATTTTGGAACATATTATTTTGGGCCGAATCAGTAGTTATCACATCTTCTGCCTTTTATATCTGGAAAGAATTCCCCAAATTATTGAATTTTAGGAAATTATGAATATTTGTATTATCTGATTACATCTTTGGGGAGAATATGTATTTTATAATATTTATGATTTTGTTATTGTATTTTTGTATTTATCAAGGTATTATTTTTAGCATGCATGGTTTCATTTTAGATATATAGTCATCTGTAATTTGTTCAACTGTGTTTAAGGCTTGTTTAATAGCCAAAATACACAATAAAAAAGACAAAAGAGATGAACAGATGATGATGTCAGTACTGAGGCTGAAAAGCACTATGGGCCACAAGACATGAGTTACTACAGTGGCATGCTGGACTCAGTAATGCAGGGTCAGTTCCTGTGTGAACAGGCTCTGGCAGCAGAATCCTTTGCCATTGAAAAATCTGCTACCATCACAATGCTCAGTCACGTATGTAGAACACACAGTGTTTTCAATCTTGGAAAGGTAGGGCTTCATTACGGGTTGGGCGGAGCGGTAACAATTCAGTGGTAACTCCATTAATGCTGCATTACCGCTCTGCCCAATCATGCATTTAGGTGGAAAGTTGGGAGATTCACCTCCAGTTTTGAGCTGGAGGTAAATCTGTGGACGTTCCACCCATGTTTGGCACTTTTACCATAAATGCATTGAAAATGCCCCATAGAGT
Organism: Ambystoma mexicanum; assembly: GCF_040938575.1. Lineage (NCBI taxonomy): Eukaryota > Metazoa > Chordata > Amphibia > Caudata > Ambystomatidae > Ambystoma > Ambystoma mexicanum. The sequence continues at coordinate 937,896,799 of NC_090939.1, forward strand.
CCTATAAACTCTGAATAAAATAGGGATTTACAGCCTTGCTGCAACTCGAGATCCGTCCCTAATGGCGCGAGACCAAGTCGCAGTAATGCTAATTGCATTACTGCCGGAACACCGCCCAACTTGTGATGACCCCCTAAATCTACATTAACAACACAAAGGGCTTCAGCCTACGAGGTCATACTGTCAAGCCCATCCATCCACATCGTCAGATGTAAGACAGTGAACCCAGCCATATTCATAACTGAACAAACAAAACGTGAAGTCATCCCAGATAGTTGATTTAAGCAACTGGGCCCAATGGGAATCAAAGGAAGCCAACAAATATTTAATGAAGTATTGAGGTATATATGAGGTATATATGACAATGAATGTTTGAGGTTGTGTCAGAATCCGTGGCAGTTGAACTCGAAGTGTAGACGACAAGTTCTCCCTGCCAATGTACCCCCTGGACACACAAGGTGAAGTACCGTGGAGTCAATTAGTCGAAAGAATATGGAACACCACACGAAAGGCCAGGCCCTGTAAAGGAAGAACGGCAGGTTACTTAACAGCTTATTTCCAGTATATAACATATACAAGATAAGTACAAGACACTGACCATTAATATGGAGCAGTCTTGTAACTGGCCAGAATATTTCCAGATGGTGGATGATAGTGATACTCTCTGGGAAGACAGGGTATTTCATGAAGAAACCTGATACAGGAAACAACAAGAACAAAAGATGTTACATAGAAGTAGACTTACCAAAGAAATCCTAAATGTCTTACCAAGACCAACTGAGGCACCAGTGTGTTCCAACCTGTTCTATGAATGACGGCACGAGGACGCCTAGGCGAAAAACACCAGTCTCTAGTTCCAGGTTTATCCTGCCGGTACGAGGACGCCTATCGACCTAAGCGCCAGTGTTAGACAGGCTCTAGTTCAAGCGCTTTAAGGTAACACTCTGGTGCAGTGTTGGCAGTAAGAATGTAGGTTCCTGTGGGTTCCGAAGATTGGTCAAAAAGAGTTCCGGGTTCAGCGTCGTGGAGTTGAGAATCGATCCAAAAACAGCAGGAAAGAAGCAATCCATTAAACGTTCCGAGTTTGTAGGGCAACTAGCAGGTGAGAGGCAATCTAGTAAATGTTCCGAGTTCGTAGGGCAACCAGAAGGCAAGAGGCAATCCAGTAAACGTTCCAAGTTTGTAGGGCAACCAGCAGGCAAGAGGCAATCCAGTGAACGTTCCGGGTCTAAATACCAGCAAGGACAATGCACAAAAGGAAAACAAACAAGACGAGGATATAAGAGGCAAAGTGACAAGGGACGTAGCCACGGTTTATTTTCAAAATCAGAAGCAGGGCTTTGCGGAAGTCCAGAAGTATTCCAAGGAAACCATGGAAACCGGACTCCTCCCCTGACACGTCACGTTCTATGCCGTGCGTGCAATGGATGCCAAAGTCACCATAGCAACCTGCGTAAACGGAAGCCGGGATGTTGTATATGGCGAAAACGGTGATGGGCATCGGAAGGCCTTCCTATTGTTTCCACAGTGTAGCAGAGTGTGAGGTTTTATTCTGGTTGCGGGAGAACGTGTCAGAAGGAAGTGAGACCTGAAAGTACCCCTCCCCAAAGATGCCCTCTCCCTGGAAGACCAGAACTGAGCCAACAAGACCGGAGCATGCCCATTACCAGTAGGTTCACAAGTCTGATCCTCAGGACCATAGCCCTTCCAGTCAACAAGGTATTGGCGAACACCCCGATGAACCCTGGTATCAAGAATGCAATGAACCTCATACTCATCAGAACCCTGCACCGCAACTGGAGACGGACGGGCTGGCAACCTGGTGGTAGGATGAAAAGGCTTAAGTAGGGAGACATGGAAGACGTGGTGAATACGCCAAGAGGAGGAGATTCCCAGACGAAGAGCAACCGGATTTACAAGTGAGATGATAGAATAAGGACTCACAAAAGGAGGTAAGAGGGTCTTGCGCCCAGGTATACGCAGATTTCCAGACCTTAGATCCGACAGTATAACAAGGAGCAGGGGACCTGTGGGCATCCGTGAAGGCTTTGTGACGTGCTTTGGCCTCATTTAAATGGGTCAAAATGGCATACCGGACCGTAGTAAGGTGACGCACGCAGGCCGCAGCAGCCGGGCTGTTTGGGGATAGGATGGATTGCAACGGCAACGTGTGGGGATGCCTTCCATACATTGCATAAAATGGGGAGGTACCGGTAGAAGTGTGCAGTGAATTGTTGTAGGCAAACTCAGCCATAACCAAGACATTCAACCAGGTATCTTGATGCTGCAACATAAGACAGCACAGATATTGTTCCAGGGTAGCATTTAGCCATTCCGTTTGACCATTGGTCTGCGGATGATAAGCCATTGATAAACAATCGTCAATACCCAGAGATTTTGTGAGGGCCCTCCAGAACTTGAACGTGAACTGCGTCCCACGGTCTGATACAATGATATGAGGAAGACCAAATAAGCGATACAGATGCCGCTGGTACAGATCTGCCAACACAGGAGCGGACGGGAGACTCTTACAGGGCACGAACAGGGCCATTTTAGGGAAAGAATAAATGACCACCCAAATGGTGTTATAATCATGATCTTCTGGTAATTCGACAATAAAATCCATGGACAACATAACCCACGGCTGGTCAGGGACAGGTAACGGTTGCAATAAACTAATGGGTTTGGCAGGGGTGGACTTACACTGAGCACAAACTGCACAAGACTTAATGTATTCGGGAACGTCCTCTTTCATTGAGGCCCACCAACACCAACGCTGTAATAATTCCCTGGTTTTCCGTATTCCTGGGTGGGCTGAAAATCGAGAATCGTGACACCATTGTAGGGCCGTTTTGCGAGTGGCAACATCAGGATTTCGACACTTCCCCCTTCACCAAATATACTCACTTTTTTCAACTTATTAACGAATATCAAATAGCTCTCAAAGCCACAAAATCACCACTTTAACATCAGCCTCTCCGTCTCTTAACCAATACAACGGGTGGGCTCCGCGCACCGCCCTTCTGCAACTCCCCACCTCAAAGGCTCAACTGACAATTCTGCACATGCGCTTCCCGTGCCCTGCCTCAAATGAGCGCCAATTTTTTCAAACCTTGATAAACGTTCTCAGCCACCCAAATAGGTTTGCTCCCCTTTGTGAATTTAAGTCCTATACAACAACCTGACTGGTGATGTCACCTCTATATTAAGGAAGAAAAAGAAATCACCGGCTACCTGCCCCTCCAATATGTTCACTTAAACACTTCCCACATGCAATGACAACCTGGACAAAACAAACAACATATACACGGCCGTCTTCTTGCCCTCTTAACCGGAAAAACCAATCATTCAAATGCTCAGTGTGTACCTATTGCGTCGCCTTGTAGATAACACGCCTCTGCAAGACTTAACCAGAAGAACACCTTCCGTGATACAAGCTAGCTTCATCTGCTAAGCCTTATACACAGGGATACCATCATCCATGACCCGAGCTACATCGCCCTACCCACAGGAAATCCAGCATTTACATAACGTCTGTCATTCGGGCCCTTAAGTCAATCATCTAAGCTGACTGCCAAAACTAATCGCCCCAAGACCGAATGTTCCCTAACCACGACCAAACATTAGCCAACACCACTCTTTATCACCCCCAAAATCTCAAACACTGACCACCAATTAACACCTGTCCACCCCATCCTCTTTTTGCCATTGAGCCGAATCTATACTTACAGTTTGTGATCCGCTGATGTCGCTCGTCCACCGTCTCTCCCCCAACCTGCCACTGCGCCCTTCCGGTCTGCTGTGTGTCCCACAGAAAGCGAGCAGGAATTTCTCCAATGCGGATCCCGCCGTCCTTTTCATGGTGTGCACCCTCCGTGTCTCTCTGTTTCCGCGGGTCACCTCACAGCTCTCCAGGCGTGTAGCGGGGCAAGACGGCCTTGTGCCGATTGATCCTAGCGGACCGTCCTCTGCTACCACTTTATAGTATGCCAGAAGAGTGGGGGGTTTGCAGCAATAATATCATAAATTAGCAGAGTATCATGAGCCCATCAAAACTCCCCCATGCAAAAACAGAAGGCTCAGCCATGAGGTAAAACAGGAAAAACACAATTCTCCAGCAATCACAGCACCCAAGCCTGTGTAACCCAGTTTTGTATCCAGATGACATCACAAAAATTGGATCCATCCCAAAGACCTACAAGGTATCCCAATGGGTTAGCTCGGGTCTACCCCCTTTAGAGCCACTGTAGATTAAGGGCCTCATTATTTTACTATTTCAGGTGGCTTCGCCTGGGACTTCCCTAAAAAGTTGCCTATTACATTGTTGCTGGGTCGCATGAAGACCATGGGCCCATGTAACATTTTATACCACCCCAACATTGGAGCTTCTGGATTGGCTAAAATGGGTCCTTCCAGGCTTGGGACCCTGTTCTGTTCACAGAGCTCTGTGTACCATTTCAAGGTAATAGGACGGGCTGTGTGTCCCCCATTGTTGCTACTAATCTGATCACCTAGCCTGAGAGAGTGCCTTCAGCGTACAGTTCTGGTTTGGCAACACTTGTAGCATTTCTCTTTGCTTCGGTGGGAACAACTTCTCTTCCCACCACAAGTAAACAGGCATTGTTCTGCTCTGCTAGGTCACATGTGAGGGGACCGCAAAAAGAAGCTCTCCTGTCTGCAATTATGAGGATTTTATTCTGAATTCTTGCACGTGGCTTGCGGCCTTGGGAATCAGGAATCTTCCACCAGCCCTTGTCTTTGGCTGCGGACTCCATCTCTGCGCCTCATGCTGCAGGGCCTGTGTCTCCCCTTCCATGCATTTGAGGCCTGTGATTCCATTCATATTCACAACAGTCATAAAGTTTCCCTATGTGTTCTAATGTCTTCTTATGGGTAGTTGCAATAGAGCCTTATAGGTTTCGTATCTGTTCACATGGCTCCTTATGATTAGCTGCAATAAATCATTTGCAAGCTTGGTCCACATATACTTCCGCTGTCTTGCTTTTCTGCTTTGGCTAAAGAAAAGAAAGGTTCCTATCAGTATGTAAATGTATCTGTCCTCTATCTACAGGAGTTATAAGCATGTTTTTCATGTCTACAAACAATAACCTAGTGTAGGTCTGTGTTCCTTCATGCATGAGTGCAGGTTTGCTTCATGACAAACGCTGCTATATCGTGTTGTCACTGATGATGTCATCGAGATTTGATTTTGCTGTCAGTCGACCTGGTCCATTGATGAGACCCCTGTCTCCTCAAAACCATCAACTGGATATGGTTTAGATGGCTGTCTGAGAGAATTTCACTTGACATATGTGGAATACAATGGTGCAGTTGGTGCTAGGCCAAACAGCGAGTTACATATTTCATTCTTCATTCTATGGTTTAACATTTGCATAGGGGACATGAGGGCCATTCCAGGGACCCTCTCTTCAGCACCAAGCAATCTATTCAATCACACGGTTAGCACCTGAACTTCAGTGAAAATGCTGCCCTGGCTGCTCGCAGAGTCACAGCTCGCCTCGCCTGTCATCGTTGTCGGAACAGAGCACTCAGCAGAGCAGGCCAGTGCACTGAGGTTGCCCGCCTACACGCGTGCAGCTATGCATCTGCACAATGTGTGCAGAGTGCATCATGTGATGTGATGCCACACGCAAGCAGCGAGCACACACCACCAGAAAGTAGGCTGCAGGGTACATGCGGCTCCCTGGGAGGTGCCCTTCAAAATGCATAGGCACAAGCTCTGCTGGCATCAGCCCTGCTTGGAGGAAAGGAAATGTGCAGTGCTAGCAGCCAATTTAATGCGAACCACCCAGGCTTGCTGGCTGTTTGTTTTTTCTCATAATTTATGTATCCTTCCGCTACCCAAAGAGGCCCTTTGCCCTGAGACCTTCTGGGGAAAGTACCAGTGTCCCGTTGGGGCAGTCCAGCCCTGGCTTCAGCTTTGCTTCCCCTGCCCCCTTTGATGAAACTGCAAAAAACCCTCTAAAGAAATGTTGAGGTGGTTGTATATTTTTGGGGGAAGGTTTTGTGAAGATTCTTAGACCAGCGGCAACATTATACACACCTCAAAAAACTCCCTTTTCAAGGGAATTCTGAATTACTCATAACTACAAGGTCACTCTCGCCGACCCTGTAATAACCTGGGAAGAAATACATCATGCAAGAATCATGTAAATGTGTCCTCAACCTCAGAGATGTGCGAATGGTTGTGGACAGGAATGCTACCGGGAACAAAATGTCACTTTTAATATCCACACACAGGGACTACACAGTAATTATACATGCATATTACAGAAATACCAAGGCATCCTGTCCCAGCTGCACAATACTAGAAAGAGTACAAGGACTGTTTAAAGACAAGGTATGTATGTGACAGCCAATGGACTTTCAGGATACAGAAACAGGTCAGGGGGATACAACATCGCCTTCCATTGATTGGTTTTCAGTTTCAAAGCAAATACATTTTCTTTGGCAGAGCAGTCAGGCAGTGAAAATGATCATCTGGAACAGAAGAGGATGTCTTGGCCAATCCGACATGTGGAAATCAAAAGGCGGTGCTGCTATATTTCGCAATATCATGACTGCACTGAGTGGAAATACATTCGCGTATTAGCAGCACTTTCTAGCCAGCTCTGAGGTTTGCATGTGTTCAACCGATGTAGTTAACATTAGAAACGTCGACAATTGCAAGACGTTGAACTTGTGTACAGCCAAGCAAATACGGTACATATGTTACACAGAAAACAAAGTCAGTGTGCACATAGAAGTTTTTCTTATGTGCTCCACGTCAACAAGTATTTGAAAACAAAATCCCATTTGCCATAGAATTAGAGATGTCTTTTTTAAAACACAAACATAGTTATTGAATATAGTTGAAACATTGGTAGAAAACTGTTATTTTTATGGTGAACTCAGTGAAGCTCATTTTAAAAAGCGCAATGTAAATTCAATGCGAAAAAGTCATGTAAGACTTGAATTTACATTATACCTCATTTTCATTCATTTGCATGGCGGAGAGGAGGCGCAGATCATAAGCTACAATTCCGCCTCCTCCTTCGTCTCAGCCATACAAATATTCCAACATTTCCGGCAACATGACATTTTCATGTCTGTGTTAATGCTGTGGGTTCCATAGAAATCCATTGTAAAAGCTGCCTGCCATGCATAAATGGCACACAGTGTTTACTCAATTTGCATGGTGGAGTGCAAAAGGGCAGCGTATAGGCGAGTACGCCACTATTTTTCACTCCTATTGGGCCCTCCAACTGGCAAATGTTAAAAACTACACAGAGGGAATTAAATGAAAGTGTAAACGTAACATGTCCCCTCTGGGTAATTTACAGGGGGCCTAATTCCGAGTGTGGCGGTCCGGAAACACGGATGCCGGTAAGCTTACCGGTACCCTTGTTTCTGGACCGCCACACTACGAGTCTGCCTGCAGGGGCCGTAGCGCCCGGTAGGTCCGACCCTGCCAGGTGCATCGGCCCCGGAAGACACAGTCCTCACGAAAGCCCCAGCACCATTAGCAACGCTGCTGGTGCTTCGGTCTCCCCACTCCCATGGACGGGAATTGGGAGTTACCAAATCCGCCGCCTGACTTCCCGTGCCAACGGGACAAAAATGTCCCGGTGGCACCGGGAAGTCAGGCGCCGGATTCAATGTTTCCGGGTCGGCGGCAACCCGGGATACCGCTGACCTCGGAATGAGGCCCGGGGCTTAAAAAATGAGCCCCAGGGAGTGTACACGATCTCGGTGCTAGTGAAGAGGATGTCTTCTAATTCTAAGGTGGCTGCTTTGAAGGCACTTCTTGAGTGTATAGTTCAAAAGAAAATAAATGATGAGCTACATCTAAAAAGGGTGCTGTTTGATTGGAACATCCACCTTATTTAATGTATGTTTTTGTACAGCACCTGCTAGCCCTTTTGATGTCATTTAATAGCCATAATCATCCACTTCAACAGTACACCTATAATGGATTGGAGCAGGTCGTAAAGCTAATTTGCCAGTTACAGGACTTGGACCTATGAGTTTTAGGTCACTCCATATCGAAGAGGGGCCACACTTCACTGTGCTATTGTAGGGAAGCTTTGCTGTTTACATGTTCTTTTTTTTCTTGCAGTAGTCTAGCTATTAAGCATCCTGAAGATTATTCTCTGAAGGTGCTCTGCAGTTGCAGCGCCCCTCCAGTACCTTGGAAACCAAAAAAGACAAGAAAGTCAGAACCAGTAGAAAGAAGAATCATATGTTGGGTCACAGGCTGATTAGGCCTGTGAGTTGCAAAATATTTCAAGCACTTTCACAGTGAGAGGTAAGTACTCGAGTCTAATTTTACAATATCTTACCTTGAAGAAAAAGAGGCGGCTGATGACTTCTGTTCCTGGCAGTTCCTGCAGATCTCGCTGTTCCTGGGCCTCAGTCGTGGGGACAAGAGGGAGGACATTGGGGGTCTCCTGCACTCCACTGGGACAGTCAAAAGCTTGCAACTGTCAAACTTCAATTTCAGTGGCTGTAAGTAATGCACACAAACTGGTGTCCCTCTTCCTGGTTCTACGGTTTTCTGCAGCAACTCTGAGGAAATTCAACCAGCTCCGAGATGGGTGGCTTACTTTGGGGGTTGATTAGTCCCACCAACTCAAAGGGAGAAGTCGTCCTTGCAGGGGCTTCTTTGTCGAAGCAAATTTGGCCATTCGGACCTGCAGTAGGGCATCACCAGGCAAACCAACGGTCCAGGGGTTGCAGCAGCTGTCCTCTTCAAGCTCTTGTTCGGTTCCTTCATTCCAGTGGTCGACTCTGCCTCCCAAGCCAAGAGACTCGCCTTTTATTCACTTCTCTCCCATTAATTCCAGCCTAGCTGTCACTCACCCAGCAGGGTGGCTGTCCTTGCTGGACAGTCAGCCAGCCAATCACCACAGAGTGCATTTGGGTCTCCTAGGAGACTAGGCACAGGGAGTTTCAGGCACCTCCCTCACTTCCTGGCACCCAAGACACTCAGGCGCCAGAGGCGGTCTTCACTCCTGAAGCCCTCCAAAGGCAAATTAGCAAAGAGACCAAACCTGGTTTGGCGAGCAGAGAAAAACTCTAGAAGGACCTTTCCAAAAAGAAATGGCGAAAAAAGAAGACAGGATATGTTTTAACAAAGGGGGCTCAGACGCCATCTTGAAAAACATGGCTCCCGTGATTTAATCTTACTGGAGTTACGAATAGTTCGCGGTCGGGAAAGGTCATGGTAGTTCATTGTAAAACCACTGCCACCAGCCATTCTGAGAGGAAAGGGTAGCATTTGACTGCTACATGAGTATCTAGACACAGGGGATACTAAGTAACCCCTCCAGCACTCTATTTTAAGATAGGGTGTCCTGGGTCTAGGAATTTAAAAAACTAGTAAAGTCAATTTCACTTTACTTACTCTGGGAAACAGTAGTTTATCCCAGAGAAGATATTTAAACCTTGGGAAAGCCTGAAAAGGCTTCCCTGTGCCACTGCACTGAGTGTGCTGTGTGACACAAATGAAAAGATGATGCCTATGGAGTTGGTTAGACTCCATAACCAAAGGAAACAAACACAGAAAACACATTGAATGGAAAAGTTCAAAGTCCCAAAGTTTAGCAAAAGAGCTGGAGGGCTCTAGGGTGGGAGGAATTGGCACATTTATGAGAATTCTCCCTAACAACAAGTCATTGATATTTTTGAAGATGATGAGAAGACGTTTATGCTTAGCTCTTTGTTTAATAGATAGCCAGCCAATATGGTGATGGGCAGAGGAAGTACAGCTAAAGTGAGAAAGGGTGAAAAGTTTGCAGACCATGAAGATGAGGACTTTATCCAGAGGTGAAAAAGCATAGTTGCGAAGGCCATAGAAGAGACTAACACAGTAGCCAGATCTAGAAATGATTAAGGTGGAGATTAACATGAGAGATTTTTCTGATATTTAGGAGGCTGAGTCTGGCTTTAGTGGCAGATTTGGAGACAAAGAGCGATAAGTTGTGAGATGGGTCAAATATGACACCAAGATTACCAGCGGAAGCAGAGTAAGGAAGGTAGTCAGGAGAGAAGAGAAGAGCAGGAAAGTCTGTTTGGTTGGGAAGTAGAGAACTTCAGTCTTAGCAGATGTGGGCATGAGCGAATGAGACACCATCCAGTATTTGATGGTGGAGAGACAATTTAACATGTTTGACAGGAGGGATTTTTTAATCTATTGAAGAGCAGTGTTCCCACTAGCTTTAATGATTTTATAAGAGAGATGCAATTCTCCCTTAAGTAAAGAGGGCAGATAACACTCAAACAGTGTAACTAAGCTCTCAAAATTCACAAAAAGGCCCCTCAAGTCTTCTCCTTCCCAGAATGGTTGGAAATATCCAGTGAGGTAGTGCCTGGTTACCTGGGGCTCCCTCCATTCAATGAAGAATTTCTTGATGTCTCTAGTCCACCCTCACCTGACTATCAATCATATTCTCCAGGAGTGACTCTAGAGATGGATGAGCGGCCATATTTATTCTGTAGATCCCATGTTCTAGGGTTCCTATAAAGCTGTAACAAGCAGGAGAAACATTTCCGGGGCCAAAGACTTTGGACAAAGGACGAAAACAAATATCCCTATCTTGGCATGGCTTGTCCTCTAACTTGGGGGTCATCCCCTGTGATATTCCGCTTGCCCTGTGACCTGGTGGTTATTAAATTCACTCACCTCCCTAGTCCTAGTCCTAGTCCCCCTTTGTGAGATGGAATAAATTCACATGATTTGTCACAGATCCCAGGGTCTGATGGCAGATTAATATCTAAATATAATCAATGTCTGGTTTGATATAGTGGCTCCTGGGCCTATACAATTGTTAAGGCCAAAAGTATTGGGTGTCATAATGTAGATGAACAGCCTTGCTCATTCCTGGCAGGGCCTTATGTGTATTCAGTTGTCAGGGCAGAGTATCACCCAAAACAACCATTTGGTTTCAGCCAGGAAACCCTACTTTTGATCCCCCTGGGAAGGCTTGTCATCTTCTCCAGGGAATAGGAAATCACCTGGGGGCTAGCTGGGAACCAGTCTTTCAAAGGCAACCCTGGAAGTACTATAAACAGCTCCCAACAAGATGGTGATTAACGGAGATGCCTTAATGTAGGCAGACTTAGAATAGCCCAGAAGAGGACTTTCCAGAAGGAGAAGGGTTCCACCGTTTTGTGATTTCCTAGGGTTCGCAAACTTCATGTGCCACTCACCATTTCTGATGATAAAACATCATAAGGCCGAAAACACATGTTCCAGAAGCATGGATTTACCCTTTATAAAAGGTTTGGAATGGTCCAATCTATCTGTGGCATTTCACCTATATGAGAGGTTGAGGCCCTCATCTGGAGGCATTCATCTCTGGACTACTGAAGAGAAAGAATTCACCTGGAACCTGGTTAGGAGTACAGTCTGCTCAAAAGTCCTCTGCCATATAGGCAAATTCACAGGTTTACAAGAAAGAGACAAGCCAGTCCCCCCCTGCCATCCCAGGAGGACATCTAGGGTGAATGTGGTGGGCCAAGGCCTATATGTAGCCTGAACACTGTAACCAGGATCCTGATGACTGGAGCTGAAGGAACCCTGACGGTGTTCTCAGCAACCTTCCGGACATGAAAGCGCAGAACAAAGGACACAGCTTACCCCTGGAGACACAGGACTTCCATAAAACCTGAAGTCTGGAAACAGCCCAAAGCCCTATCTATGGCCACAAGAAGTTTTTCAAGCTAGCTCGACTGTTCTGGACTCACTTCGAAACACCACAAGACCTAAGTTGCTACCTTTGGCACTCTAAACACTTCAATCTGGTTTAACCTGCTTCAAGCTGACTCGACCCATTGAAGGTAATTGTCTCAACCTGTCTTGACCTCCTATTCCATCTATGGGAGAATAACTGACTAGACTCGTCTCGAATGCCAACTCGACCCAGTGTAAGTTATGATCTTGCTCATGCACTCAAACCACTTTAAGCCATTGTCTCAACTGGTCTTGAAACATTGACTCAACCCATTGGAACTCATTGCCTCAACCTGTCTCAGATGGCGACTTGACTCCTTGGGAAGCCTGCCTCTACCCGTTGCAGCACCATCTCAAATGCAGAAAAGCACCTGACTCAACATGCTCAATGGCCCTAGAACAAGCATTGGAGTTATTGGAAGTGGTTCTGCCCCCCTGTTATGCCTTAAAGGAACCTAGTGACATTTATACCCCACTCTCTACCTTCTAAAGGCATCTTCTTTTGAATTTGATGTTGCTGCTGAAATGTGTTCCTGTTTGCCCTGTCTTCAATACTCAGAATTTCCTCTTTCAGTCTGCATTCCCTATGTTCTCTCTTATAGGGGCAGGTTAGTAATGTTCTTATTGGTTGCATTTACTTTTAGTTTGATTAACATTTTTTATTTGTATAGGAACTTGGTTGGACATTTCTTTTATTGTGTTACCCCAGTACAGTTGTTATTTGGTTTGCTCCAGTGCCAGATCGCATCCCTACTGGCGGGTATTACCTGCTCTTATCCTGAACTACCATGAAAGGCGAAGAGGGAATAGCATCCACATAATGTTTGTTTCACCTTTATAATTAGGATTACTGCTGGTGTAGTAGTAGTGTGGGGTGAGTATGAACTTTTGTCACTACTCATCCCTGTATCCCTGCAGATCAGTAGTAATTTCCTCACAACCAATGTCAATCATTTAAAAAGACAATGGGCCTCATTACCCCCCCTGCGCTCGGGGAGCGCGTATTACGAGGTTCCCTTTGCGGGACCCGGATCAGACGTCTGGTAAAACCAGACGTCTTTTTCGGGTCCCGCGAGGGGCAGAGGGAGGTAACAACGGTGCACTTATAATGTGCCCGTTAATACCTCCCTCCCCATTCCCATTGAGCCCTATGGGGGCTCAAATGGGAATGGGGAATGGTTCCTGCAAGGAGGATTTACCAGTTCCTCCTATGTCAGAATGACCCGGGAAGTCCCCATTGCAGGAACCGGGTAAAGGAGCCCGGTTTGGAGGCAGCCATGGAGCTGTTAGCTCCATGGCTGCCTCCAAACTCGTAATGAGGCCCAATTACTTTCTTTTTTTTAATTCACTTTATTTTCATTTTCAATTACAGAAAAACAAAGTAAATACAGAATAACAATGACTAGGTCAATAGTGAAACTCGCATAGAACATCATTTAAGAGATATCAATTAAGGAAAAGGGAACCACAAACTATAAAACATCCCAATAAGAAGTACAATCAACGACCACAAACAACAACATAAAGCATAAAACAAAACACAAACACCCACAACACACAACATATATTGTAAACTAGACTTTCTAACCGATTTGTCAGTGTAAAACAAGACCTTCAGACCAGAAATCCCTTCTATTTTGCACAACTGAGCACAGGAAATAAAATATAAAATATAACGCATGGAAAGTGTGGTGTAGCAGGTAAGATAAAATGCCTTTAAGGCGAAACATGCTATTTTGAAAATAACCTGGGCTCCTGTTGGGAGCGATGGCAGCGTGATGAGGGGCATGATCAAAGTGGCGGGGGACAGCGTTCAATCATGTTGGAACATGTTCTACAGCTTTCAATGGTGTCAAGCAGTTTTTTGGTTATCTGCAAGGAGGGCATGCCCTCTGTCATTTTGAGAGATGACCGTGGCCTGGGCCGCCAAGTGAAATCCAGAATGAGGTATTGCATATTTCTCATTAGTACCCCAATAGGCACCAACGCACCCTCCCACTAGCTGAACTCCGGAACTTACCTGAGGTAACACTCGCTGCTTAGCCGGTGCACTGTGACATGGCTACTCCCCCGTCTTTTGCCCCTGCACTCCGCTGTCATTATTCTTCATCTTTGTCTCCTCTGCACTCAACACCTCCATTCTGCTTCCTTCTCCGAGGCATCTCCCACACCAAGTGCTGTGCTCCTTCCCCTGTCCTTCCTTCATCGCTCCCTTTGGCCATGCACCTACCCCAGTGAACACCCGCAACATGCTGCTTCTTTGTTCCTCCTCACTTTGTGCAGAGTCCAAGCAGCTTTGATAGCGCACCTTGCCTGTCCAAGCTCCATTGATGGCTCACCCTGCCTGTCCAAGCTCCATTGATGGGTCACCCTGCCTGTCCAAGCTCCATTGATGGGTCACACTGCCTGTCCAAGCTCCATTGATGGCTCACCCTGCCTTGACAAATCAGTGCACCAGAACCTCTGCTTGCTCCTAGAGTACTAATATTTATAAACCCTGTGGTGGGAGGCTTCACTAGCTGGGCTCCCACTTCCCAATGACCTGGCACTTGCTCCCCAGGTTATTACCAACCGGTAGTGCCCCCATCAAAGTGAAACCCACGATGCAGATTGACACCTACCGATTTAGCATTTCAAGGTTCTGGCCATCTTGCCATGGCATTCATTCTTTGGGGACCATAACATGTTCTTTTCCTTTTCTTTAATAAAAAGGAGTGGTCCAATGAAGAAAAAGAAAGGAAGACAAAAGGAAACAAGGTAGATCATATGCAGGTAGCAGAGGACAGAGGGTAAAGCAGGCAAATTTGGAGTCCATGAAGCCAATCCAATTCTCAAGTTTATGGACGCTGCTCTCTGGTTTTGAATGGGTTAAGAGGTTAAGAAGCACTTCAGTTGGACCAGCAGTCAATGTATGTTCTCACTTTATATGTACACAGTGGCAGAAGTGTACCTACTCCCCCGTCTGTTGCCCAAGCCCCGCGATTATGCTTCATCTTTCTCACCTTCCCTGCAGGGGAGCAAGGATAGCTAGGCGCAACCAGTTTCTCTTGGAAGCAAGACAACAGCAGCGCAACACATATTTGAATCCCAATCCCGTGCTTAGAAACCACTTGTTGGTATTCAATGTGTTATAAATGAACACTTATAATTATAATTAGTAAAAAATGCACTGGAACGGTGGGCCCATCAGTGGAGAGGGTCGGTGGGATCATGGTGTAACAGCTGTGTCAAGCGGTTGAGGAAGCGGCAGCTTGACAGCCAAGTGGGTGGAACAGACAAAAGGAAGAGGTCACCCTTTATTGCTTTCCATATTTTTCTATTAGGCTTTTGGTCAGTTGGAATTTGTATATTTTGCCTTTGGGACATCGGTCACCTCTACCCGCTGATATTATCTCTGCTGGAACCCATTTGTAACACCTGAGAAGATCCTCCTTCATCTGGAGCCTGAAACTATACACATACATGCTCTCATGCATAGAGTTTGGCACTGTATTCCAAAGCCTGGCTACCAAGACTGAAAGTCTTTTTTTCCCTCTGGTCTTACAGAGCCCTGGGGATGAATAGTCTTCAATCTGAGATAGGAAGAGTCTATCACAGGAGATTTGGTTGAATGCAAAGCCATTGCATTTTGTTGACCGAACTCAGTCAAAAGTAATTTTAAGGGGTGGGTAAGGGTAATAATTAAGGTGGGGGGCTAAAGGGGGTAGGGGACCTCCCCACAGCATATATTGACAGCCAAATGGATTAAAAGAAAAAGAAAATTCGATGGTTTTGCATTTGTCACAATCTCTACAATCAAATCACATAGAAGCCTGCATCCCCCATAGACCAAAGGCTGCATCTTGGGAGGCACAGTGTATTCCCAACCTTATGGTAGGGGCAGTCCCACGCCTACATTTCAAAATGATGCAGATCATTTAAAACTGGATTATCTGCTCTACTGGAATTCCAAGCAGGTTCATGCGACCAGCTTGGACAGGATCAGTTTTCCAACATCCAGAAACAAATCCGTTTTTAACCACCTGAAGTCTGCTAAAGAGTTGGATGCACCCGCGAGGCATTTATTACAATAGTCCAAGCGACTAGTCACTAACATTCCAACTAGAACTGCACACTTGTCTATTGGCATAAAGGGACAACTCACACACAGATGCCTCATATTAAACTATAATTGCTTGTGAATGGCCTGGACCTTCCTTTATTACCTTTAATGTCTAAGAACAACTTCACACAGTGAAAGAAATAACTACTGCTCTGCAGGAGGACAGGGATGAGTAGTGACAAAAGTGCACACTCAGCCCCATACTACTACTACACCAGCTTTAATCCCACTTGTAAAGGTGAAAGAGACACAACCGGATTGGTAAAGCTTCTTTGCTTTTTAAGGTGGTGCAGGCCGAGGGCAGGTGATACTCGGCAGTAGGGATGCAATATGGCAGAGAAGCAAACCAAACAGCCTCAAACAATCCTGGGTCCTCCCGCCCCTTAAAAAGTAAACCTTGGACCCGTCCATCCCAACCAACTACAGGCCCATCACAACAGTACCATTTCTGCTAAAAATACTAGACAGAGTGGCTTATTTACAGATCCAAAAATACTTGGAGTTGTATCAGCTATTAGGCACTAGACAAGCAGGTTTCAGACCCCAGCATGGTACTGAAACCATGCTCATCAATCTTAAAACCCAGGTCGATGAGCTAAGAGACCGCAGAAAATCAGCCCTACTCCTCCTACTGGATCTCTCAGCTGCATTTGATTTAGTTGATCATGAAGTACTCTGCTCCCACCTGGAAACAGCAGCCCACTTCTCCACACATGCCATTGCATGGATCAAATCATTCTTAAGCGGCAGAACCATGAGGGTGTAGGGAAGGGTAGGTTGATAGGACCCCCCATCCCACTGCATGTCCCACCCTGGTGAAGACCCATGACTCGTCGGCAGCCCACCGGCCCCCGGGCCCAGGCGGCAGGGCGGCTGCAGACCGACACCTGAGGCTGCACCACCACGTTATGTGGCAGAGCACAGACGCCATCTTGTATTAAGCCATCCCCATCTTGCTAGAAATGTGCAGATCTAACCCAAGGCAGAGCAACCCTGTACACTGAACGCTGCAGAGTGACCCCCACTCGACCGCGCTCACAGAGGCCCACACTTCCCCCACCTCCCAATGCATGGCAGAAGCGCTGAGGACTTGTTCTCACGAGTCACCAGACGCAAGAAAACAACAAAATTACACACTGTAGTTGTTAACCTTCCGCAGCACATCATTGCCGCAGCCATGAACGGGATCATTAGGATGTAACTGAGATCAGCCCAAACCCTGCAGGCCCTGACCCTGCACCAAGCCCCCAACTATAGACGGCGTGGCGCCTCACACCCATACCCACCCCGAAAACCCTTACAACATGTAGAAACCATTTATGTAATATGTGACTTGTTGACTAAAGTTCGCTGCTAATGCCTCCCCTCCCGATCCTGCTGGACCCATTTCAAGCATCCGCCCGCCTCCCCTGTGTCAGAGGCCGCCACAGCCTGACTCCATGACTTACGAGCTACCTGGTCCTAAATCCCACCGCCTTTCAGGCACCAGTCACATGCCCCCCACGGGCCAGTAGTACCTCCATCGACCCCGAGTTAATGACCCTAGAAAGGGGGGCGCCCACACGTGTACCAAAAGATCGTAATACCATCCCTCACTGAAATTGCCAAGGCTGGTTAGTCAAGCACCCCCGCCCATGCCGCTGACTATGCCCATGAGACCGGATTGTTTGAACCTAAGGTATCCTCCAAACTGATGTATTGAGACACTCCAGATCGCATATCAATGTTCCTGTCCATGTACCTATCTAAGGTCAGCGCTTACAACAGTTGCAAATCAATAGACAACATGAAGTGTGACGAATGGGTGGGAATGTGTGGCCAAAAGGGCAAATGTTAGTTTAGTTATCAATCGTCGTTACAAGGCATGTCCGGCCCGGCGCTCCACCCCGATGAGCCCAGCTGACCTCCCACCCCACGTGGCACAGCACCAACGTCCCCCAATCCTGAAGAAGCAACTGTATACATTGTATAACACCTAGCCATCACCACCCAATCCCTAAGAGTCTGTGGCCCCTATAGCTTACCTCATGCATGACCTGTATTTGTAATATAACTAACTGTCTTTGCTATCGTCAGACAGAGCGCTCTCGGAGTTTGCAGAGTCCTTTGCATGCCCTATATTGATATATAAAGCTCTTTTTGATCTCACCCGCACTTGGTCCTGGCCTCATTCCCCCTTCCGGGGTGTGTCCATTATTGCCTCTCACTAAGGGGGGTGCGTTTCCGGGGACGCTTACATTCAGTGGTGACCCCATAGACGTGATCTATTTTGTTAACTTTAAACTATCCCCTTGGCACAAGACGGCCCCAGTCGCAGTGGAGACACACAGCGCGCCTGCTCAACAGAGCCGCCCACCTACGGCAACTGGTACGCAGAGACGTGCGCACGCAGTTAGGGCGAGAGGGTACGGGTCCCGTTTGAAAAAACCCTTAGTCCGCTCGCTGGAGCCAGGAGGGGCCATTGACTGCGAGGCCACGCCGCTTGGACGGACCAAATCCGGAGAGTCTCGGATCAAGACGGGCACGTGAGTATTAAGTGCGAGTGATATTAAAAGGGAACATTTTTTGGAGGACAAGAGGAAACAAGAGGAAATGAGTGGGGGATATAAGGGGAACTTTCTTACTTCTAATACTTTCTCTTTCTTTGCATACGGACATTAGGATACTGAAATAAAAAGGGAAAAGAGGACAGGAACCTAACTCTGAAAGGGGGTAGAAGGCGGCACCGCGTAGTGCTATCTCGACTAGTGCTGGGAATAAGTAAAACTGAAAAGATAAATTAAGGGTGTCTGAGTGAAGAGACACGGAAAATAAAAATACGTTAGGACTAGCTTTTCTTCTTCTTATTCTTCTCTAAATTCCTCTCATTCGGGGTAAAAATAAGGTCTTAAAATAATAATAATAATAATAATAATATATATATATATATATATATATATATATATATATATATATATATATATATATATATATATATATATATATATATAAACAAAAGAAGCCGTGTAAGGGTTAGAGGGTGTCGTCATAGAAGGCGAAGGGCAAGGGAGGGTAAATGCTATATGTGTATGCTGAGGTATGATGAATGTCTGTGGTGTGTTGTGCACATTGTATGGTTGTGATTTTCTGTAATTACGTGACACTATATAATTGCATTGTTTCAAGTACTTTTCTAGGGGGGTACGGTCATTGTAAGTATGGCCTGGTAAGATTTGACAAACCAGCACCTTTTTCATTGAGTAAAAGTGTGAATTGTTTATTATAACGTGAAAGTGGTTGAAGTCCCATGTACACAGTAACCCACACATAGTGAC
This sequence comes from Ambystoma mexicanum, assembly GCF_040938575.1. Classification (NCBI taxonomy): domain Eukaryota; kingdom Metazoa; phylum Chordata; class Amphibia; order Caudata; family Ambystomatidae; genus Ambystoma; species Ambystoma mexicanum. The sequence goes on from NC_090939.1 coordinate 937,915,949, forward strand.
AGAACAGACTAATACAAGAGAACAGAGTAACACTGGTCTAGGCATGGGAGCGGAGACACTCCTAGCGCACATCTGTAAAAGTTTACCAGGACATGCAGAAAGAATAACAAAGTACCATGACCAGTGGGTAACGGAACTGAAGGGGGAGGGTCTCCCCCAGGTCTGGCCACAAGGAGGGTCCTTTGATAAAAGTGTCTGGACATGGTAGCCACCTGCATATTCCTAAAATACAAGGGAAAACAATTTCATAATAGGAGGGAGATACTAGATCTATGGCGATTATTCGAGGAAATACCTCCACCAAAGAAAATAGACACCACACTTGATCAACCTGCCCTCACGGCTACCCCATCAGCGCGAGCAGAGGGTAGCAAGAAGGACGAGGGAAAAGAGGGAGTCATAGAGGTGACTCAATTGTACCCACTTCTAAACAAACCCCCACCCGCTGAAGGTTACAGTGATCCCAATTACGTGCCCACTAGCACCCCCACACCCACAGGAAGACCAACTGCACCACCGCCATACGAGTGCCCCCGATCAAATGGGCAGATGAGTACCCCCTCAGTAAACATATGTAAGTTGACAGAAGACTTAGACGCCAGGCTCTCAATATCCAGGGAAGAGTTGTCAAGGATACAAAGCCTATGTGAGCAAGGTGAGCCCAGTACAACAAGGTCAGAACGATTGTCCCGGTCCCACCCCTTAGATAAGTCAAACAAGGAAGGGTGGAAAAAAGGGGAGATACCATTCAGAATACAAGAGGAGCCCACCCAGATAGTAGAACTAGGAGCGAACAATATAGGAGGAAGTGTAGAGGGAGGAAGAGTGGAAGGTGATGGGAGAGAAGAGCTGTGTTGTGACCTGGAAGAAGACGAGAAGGAAGCTGGGAGATTGGGAATGGCGGCAGGAGGAAGTTTAGTGGAGTTAGGGGAAACGCCACTGGGGAGGACACTAGAACAGGAGTGGACAGGGAGGTTAAGAAACAGGACAGGAAGGATAGCCATGGTGGGGGAAAAAGAGAACAGAGGTGAGTATTGGGAAAGGATGAAAGGGACGATTACAACTCCCACTAATACATCGGGGGGCGGGGAGACCAAATTATATACCTTGGGCACAGATGGATAAGGCAAAACTATTAAAATCTCTGCCCCCGCTATCAGGTGGAGCTAGCAAGGGGATATACGCCTTTGAGAAACACACTGCAGGAGTGCCCCTGGCCATAGGAGATGTCAAAAGTTTACTTGTGTCAGCAGTAGGGGACCAATCAGACAGGGTGTGGGCAAAAGCAGTTTTCCCGGGAATAACGCTGGATAGTGACAGACACGATAGCGCTGCCTTCAATACCGTGCACGCGCGCGTTTGGGACGCATTGAGGGAAACATTCCCGGACACGCCAGATTTACAGTCAGTAATGCAATGCACTATGAATGATGGGGAAGAAGTTATGGATTACATTTTTCGGGTACAGGAGATGTTGAGAGCTGAAATGGGTACACCATATGACCAATCAACATCATTATTTTACTTCATAATAAAGAGAGGGCTACCAAAAGAACTACAAAAAGCGCTTGACAAGATAGCAGGGATTGAAGCGAAAGGATGGCCAGAGATACAGAGCATAATAGTGCACCATTGCAAAAGAATTAAGGAACGAGAAAAGGAGGTGGCACAAAAGAGGTTGGCAGACGAGGCCAAGTTAGTACAAACGAAACTGGTGAAGGTTGCAGCAGCTGTAGCAGCACTCCCACACGACAGGGACCCAGAGGAGGAGGAGGGGGGATTGGTAGCGATACAGGGGAGGATGGCTGCAAATTGGGCAGACAACAGGCAGAGACAGTGGAATGGACAGGTGGAATACAGAGGACTGCAGTGGCAAGCGTGGCACCCCAGCAACAGAAGAGGTGGGTACAGGGGACGAAGAGGAGGAGGACAGGGATATGAAGGTAATGGCGGAAATGGGGGACCAGGACCCAGAGGGGGGCAAGTAAATTGTTGGAATTGTGGGAGGTGGGGACATTTCTCGCGCGAATGCAGGAGCAGGCCTAACCCGAGTTACCAAGATGACCAATATTACGGGCACCCCCATCCGGGGAGCCCATACGGGTTGCCCCGGGACGGGGGAAGGGAACAGCAAGACCAAAGGGGGCAAGAGCAATACAGGGAAAGACCACACAACATTCAGCAACATCCAGCAGTGAACACCTACTCTACACTCAAAACAACCCATTCACTACGACATCTAACGGCGCGCCTGCCCCATATGGAGGATTAGCGGTAGTTTCAGGTAATGTTTTCAGCCAAGGGGGAACAACTAGGCATCCAGCATAGGACAGCCCACAGAGAACACTTGCATGTCCAATCCTATCGACAACCTTCAATGCAAGCGAGGAACCATTGATAGGAGCAGAGATAGGAAATAGACAATTCATCTTCATGGTAGATTCGGGAGCCGAAAAATCGTGCATACGCGAAGGACGGTTTCCGCTATCTAATCGTAAATTGGAGACACAGGGGTTCTCTGGGGCGGTGGTCAAGGTTCCTTACACAGAATATTTGGACGTGACAGTGGGGGGAAAACAGTGAGGGCACCCCTATTGTATTATGAACAATCCCACGTGAACCTGCTGGGAAGAGATCTCCACAGCAAACTGAACATGACTATCTTGTTCACAAAAAGGGGAGGGATTGTGTGCTCAACCCCAGGGATGTGTTCTATGCGTGCGATGCGAGTGATATATTCAAGAGCAACATGCCCAGAGGTGCGTGGCATACCCGTGAACCCAGATATGTTCATTCATGAGTTAAAAACATTAGCTAGGGTGGTCCCGGAGTTAAAAAAGCTAGAATGGAGAGTACCAGCAGAATTTGTCTTTCGCCCAATAGCCCGCCCCGAGATAATGCCAGGAACAGTGATGTCATTGGACATACATGCAGTACAAATAACAGCCAAAAGAATAGTTGTAATTGCAATGGACATACACGACTGCGAGTGGCGCACAGTATTATGCATAAACGCTGACATTGCACTCCAAGAGCTGTCAGATGAGGAGCTTTTCACAGATTCAGAGAGTGACAGAGAAATAATCATGGAAATAGCCATCCCTTGTGAGATAATGATACAGCAAAGGCAGGTGCCAGTACAGCTAATGGCAGTAGTGGGCGCCCCACCTTCGTTCTTTAATGATGACATGCAGTCAGTGCCCTGGCAATTGTGGACGACTGGTCCACATGGCCTAGGGCTACTACGCGGGATCACACCAGTAAAGATCAATCTCAAGCCTGGAGCAATTCTGCCCCGGGTCAAACAATACCCCCTGTCCCGGGATGCAGAAGAAGGGATAAAAGAAACAATAAATGCTCTACTCGCACAGGGGATAATAGTACCCTCGAACTCCCCATGTAACACCTGTATTTACCCAATCAAAAAAGTGAAAGGAGGGGCCTGGAGGATGATCCAGGATTTACGCCCACTAAATGACGTCATTCAGAAAGAGTTCCCTTTGGTCCCGAATCTGGCATCCATCCTATGCAGCATACCAAAAGACGCATCTCACTTCACTGTGGTGGATTTAAAAAACACATTTTTCTCAATACCACTCGCAGAAGAGTGCAGATACCTAACAGCATTCACCCCAGGGGGGAGGAGGTACGAACACTGCAGATTGCCCCAGGGATATTGCGAAAGCCCCAGCATATTCAACAGAATAGTGCATGAAGATCTTGGAAACATGACTGCTGACAGCACAATAATACAGTATGTGGACGATTTATTAATTTGCAGCAAAAACGAGGGAGAGTGTAGAAAAGGCTCCATAGCCCTTTTGACATTACTATCCCAAAAGGGGTACAATGTGGACAAAGAAAAGTTGCAATACTGTCAACGTGAAGTGCTGTACCTAGGGCAATCAATCTCAAAGGATGGCAAGAAAATAATCCCAGACAGAGTAGCAGCTATCTCGGCCGTGGGAAGACCAAAGACAGTGAAAGGCATGCAAGAATTCCTAGGGATGTGCAACTATTGTCGGGCCCGGATATTAGACTATGCTACATACACACGCCCATTGCTCCAAGCACTCAAAGAGGCACAAAAGAAAAAAACAGAAATACAGTGGGACTCAGAGACGTGCATTGCATTCACATCACTCAAAGAACTCATTTGAAGCGCACCAGTGCTCACAACCCCAGACTATGAACGCGAGTTCTACCTGTTCTCGCACTGCAAGGGGGCACTCATGACAGCAGTGTTAACCCAGAAAACCTCCCTAGGTCACAAACCTCTAGCATACTACAGTGGGACACTGGACTCCGTAATGCAGGGACATTTCGCATGCGAACAGGATCTCGCAGCTGCCGCGTTCGCTATTGAGAAAAGCGCCACCATAGTAATGGGGTGCTCACTTATACTGTATGTAGAACACTCATTGTTCGCCATTCTCGAGCGATCATAAAGCACATTAACCACACAGAGAGCCACCGCGTATGAGGTAATACTGTCAAGCACCAATATACACGTGGTAAGATGCAAGGTGGTTAACCCTGCAAGATTCATCTCAGAACCATGCACTGTAGAGGATATCCAGGCACATGATTGTGCAACATATCAGGGCGAGGACAATGGCACAACTGTGGTGAGCAAAAACGCACTGGCGGAGGGAGAGGTATTTTTCATAGATGGGTCAGCTTCCATAAATTCCGAAACTGGAGAAAAACATGTGGGGTTGGCGGTCGTGCGAATGGAAGAAGGTGAGTACGAGGTCCTAGTACAGCAGCGACTGCCAGCTCATTTCTCAGCACAGGCAGCAGAACTCGTAGCATTAATTGAAGCATTACGAGCAGCAAAAGGATGCGCAGTAACAATTTACACAGATTCGGCATACATGGCCATAACAGTACACAGAGGGCTTGCCAGGTGGGGAAGAAGGGGGTTCAACTGGGCAGATGGTTCACCCATACAACATGCAGAATTATTAAAGGAACTCATAGAAGCATTGAAAGAACCCACCATGGTAGCAATAGTGAAATGCCAGGCCCACACCAATAACAGTGACTTTGTCTCTTTGGGAAACGCGGCAGCAGACGCGGCTGCCAAGGAGGCATCATATTTAAGAAAGGAAAACACAGGTGAGTACTTAATGCGAAGAGAAGTGGAGGAAGGTGTCCCGGACGGGTACAATGCCATGCCAGTGTCTCAAATACTGGAGCTACAGGAAGAGGCAGCTGAGGACAAAAAGGAGTTGTGGACAGAAAGAGGATGCAGCCAGTCGGCAACTGATTTATTATGGCGGCAAAACAACACAGGTAAAGTAGTGATGCCAACTAAGTTATTAGAAGTAGCATTCTAGCAGCTATACTTCCCAGCACACAACGCAAGGCAGCATATCGCAGCCGAGATACAAGAACACTGGTTCATTCCAGGGTTACAGGAACAACTCTCTAAGCTAACAATGGAATGTACAACGTGCCAGATATACAACTCCGGCATGACTTTTAGAACACTCAGGGCAACGATACCCAAGCCGGTAGGACCTTTCAGAGAGCTTCATATCGACTATGCGGATATGGGTGGGAGATGCAACAGAGCGAGGTACATGATAGTGGTAGTTTGCCCCTTTTCACTGTGGGTAGAGGCAGGCCCCTGTGCCCGCCCAGATGCTAAGTGCGCTGCAAAGTTTCTAGTGCGGGAAGTATTTCCCCGCTGGGGAATTTGCGACGTAATTCGCTCTGACAACGGCACACATTTTGTGAACGATCTCTTTAAAGAAGTGACATCATTGCTAGGAATAAAACATAAATTATGCTCAATTTATCACCCGCAAAGTAACGGTGTGGTAGAAAAGATAAACAGATTAATAAAAGGCAGACTCTCAAAACTTTTTCACGCTTAAGAAAAATCGGGTGCACTGTCTCCCCTTGGCCCTGTTTGAGCTGAGGAATCAGCCAAGCAAGGACTACCATTTGTCACCCCATGAGATCGTGACAGGGAGAAGAATGCACACAGCACACTCACCCCTCCGTAGACATTCAGATGCACACAGAAGTGCAACTGTACTAGGAGAAGAATTTAATGATTACCTGACAAAACTTACTAAGGCAGCACGAATGATAGCGAGACAACTTGCACCACCATTCATAAGTGATGGGGAGAATGAAACGCACACTCCAGAGAGCTGGAACCAGGTGAAATGATATATGTCAGGAGCTTTGTGCATAGGTGGAATGCTCCAAGATTTCATGGCCCATACGAGGTGGTGTTTTGCACACCCACAGCGGTGAAAGTGAAGGGCTTGAGATATTGGATACATTTAACAGACGTCCGAAAAGCCTATGACAGCGTGGGACCAGTAGAAGGTGCAGAGGGCCCTGACGGGACAAATGTGCATGAATAAAAGAAATTTAAAAAAAAGAGTATGCAAGGTTATTGAACTGACAACTGTATTATAACAATGTTCATGACAAAATGTGAAGCAGCATAAAATGATCTCTCTCTCTCTCACTCACTCTCTCTCTCTCACTCTAGATGATTACTGGAAAGTGGAAAAATTAAAAAATAATTGCACAGTATGCTTAATGCACCCTTTTCTATGTTTCAACATATAGGAGTAACCATGGCATCGAACAGGCCGCCTGCAACGATTAGCAATAGGGACACTAGGAATAGAAATGTTTTTGATTTGCGAACATACTCCTACGAATGGGGGTTGACTGTCTGTGCTATTATATTTTTTACACTCATGTTTGGCATAACAACATATTACATAATAGCATTTATCTGCATTGAGATAAATGAGGGGGATGTAATGGAACTAACATGGAAAATGTAAGCAAACCGTTTAAGGAGGGTAACTATTTCATATGGGATGGCTTTCAGCTGGTATGGGGGTATGGCCCACATCCAGACGAGGCAAAACATCAGAACGATACTAACAACAAGCTGACCACCCATCTGAAGCCCCAAAGCAATACCACAAATTTTAGTGTACATGAACTAAATGATCGACACCCATCTGTTATATCATGGTTATATGGCACCACTGCTACCCCGCCCACAACGACAATCAGTCCTCCCAGAGAAAATGACTACACCACAGAGAGAATGAAAGAGAATATTAAAATGGCTGACAAGTTTATGACTCTGTATGAGGAATGGGAGAAGTAGGGGGCCGGGGGGAGGGAGTCCCTGTTGCACGCAGCCAGGCACGCTAAAACATTCCTTAAAAACAGGAGAAAGAGGGAAATAGGTAGGAAGAGATATGACGAATACTATGGCCTGGGACTAGACACAATAGAAGATCCTAGACACCCACACCAGTCGAATAAATGGTATGCAGACATGAGCTCCACAGCCAAACAAACAACTAATGAAAGCTGCTACGTGTGCTCCCTGATCCCCCATGCCTCAGATACACCTAAAGTTTTAATGCTGCAAGAATTGCCTCTTGCAGACGCCCAGTGTCTCCTCCATCTCAATCTGTGCAGAATTAAGAACACCTTCCAGGCACACACGGTATCTTTTGAAATGCTGCAGAATGAGAAAATGTGCTACTCAAGAGCAAAAGGAGTGGTATGCTTAAAAGAACCATTCTTAGTAATAAAAGGAACACTATTTTCAGAAAACAAATGGAAAGATGATGTGGTGACGTGCAAAGCTGAAGCACTGCGAGGGCTGTCTACCGAAAAACAACAATGGATTGCAAAGACGTGTGCCGTAGTGTGGTCAGAACATGTGGCAAAATTGACCTGGGTGAGCGCTATAGAAAAAGCATTGAAACTACAGAAAGAAATCTCAAACGAACTTTGCTTCCTGGGAGAAGGGAAAATCGACATGGGACGAAACACGAACTGCAGCAAGAGCCTAATGATCCCAGATATGAAGAAAGGAACAGCAGCCCTGATGGACACATACTGGGTCTGTGGCAAGCGCGCGTACGTGCACCTCCCTCCATCATGGAGGGGCACGTGTTCCCTGGCGACACTGCACTCAGCCCTAATGGTAATACCGGAGAGCCACCTCGGCCTAGGGGGACGGAAGACGACCCAAGCTACAACCAACGCCTCACCCACTGAGGAGCCACCACTTTACGCCCTATCAGAAGGTAACGCCGACGGAATCATGTCCAGAAAAAGCAGAGGTCATCAAACTATATCTCAAAGGCCTCCTCAGAACTTTTGGCACAGATCCCAGACAGGTACAGGTTATTCAGCTCAGCGGAAAGCTTCTTCGCCTCCTTCATTCCAAGTATTCAGGCCAGAGCAAATGCAAAATGGCTTCAGATCACGCGGTGGGAGCTGATTCAATTGGCCAACGACACTGAAGAAGGGTTCAACGTGATCAAGGTGGAGCTAAGGGCGCTGAGACTCATGACAATGCAAAACAGGTATGTCCTAGACCTGTTGACAGCAATGGATGGAGGTGTTTGTCGAAAAATCGGAAGTGCCTGTTGCACTTTTGTACCTTCTGAAGATGCTGATAATGGAACACTATCACACGTCATCGCTGCAGTGCACAACCTAGGGGAATGAATGAAGGCGGAAGGTGGCACCGACCCAAGCACGTGGTTCGATAACCTTTTTTCCTGGGTACCTTCCTGGATGGGGCTCGCTGTGAAACTACTAATGCCCCTCATCGTGTTTTACTTGTGATTTTTTGTGTGTGCCATTTGGGTCTTCGGTGCTGTGCAAATGTAGTCCCCAATGGAACAATGATGATGGTGACAATGGGCAACGCTGGAGGAAGGGCACGGGTGCAACAGGAAGCACACGTACAAACTGGTGAGGCTCCAGAGTCTGAGTATAGAATGGTACCCAAATATTATGACGGGGATATAGTGGACAGGTTATATCATACCACAATAAAGGAGCCCCGGGAACTAGAGTGGTACACGGAGGTATGGGTGGACCTGGAGGGAGATATGGGATGTATATATATGATGTGCACCCCAGGTGAGTATGCTAGAAGGGGGGAAAGCCTCTGGGGGGTTTGCAGAGCTTGGATGCCAATAAAAGGAACGCCAGCCTGGGAAGAGCTAGTGTTGGCTGAGAAAGAGCGCAAACGACTGGGGGAGCTAAGGTATTAGTTACTTAAGTAACGAAAGGGGGGAAATGTAGGGAAGGGTAGGTCGATAGGACCCCCCCTCCCACTGCATGTTCCACCCTGGTGAAGACCCATGACTCGTCGGCAGCCCACCGGCAGCCGGGCCCCGGTGGCAGGGCGGCTGCAGACCGACACATGAGGCTGCACCACCACGTTATGTGGCAGAGCACAGACGCCATCTTGTATTAAGCCATCCCCATCTTGCTAGAAATTTGCAGATCTAACCCAAGGCAGAGCAACCCTGTACACTGAACGCTGCAGAGTGACTCCCACTCGACCATGCTCACAGAGGCCCACACTTCCCCACCTCCCACTGCATGGCAGATCCGCTGAGGACTCGTTCTCATGAGTCACCAGACGTGAGCAAACAACAAAATAAAACACTGTAGCTGTTAACCTTCTGCAGTACATCATTGCCCCAGCCATGAACGGGATCATTAGGATGTAACTGAGAACAGCCCAAACCCTGCAGGCCCTGACTCTGCACCAAGCCCCCCAACTATAGACGGTGTGGCGCCTCACACCCATACCCACCCCGAAAACCCTTACAACATGTAGAAACCATTTAGGTAATATGCGCCTTGTTGACTAACGTTCGCTGCTAATGTAAAGGAGAATGGGTAAAGAGAAAAATATGCAACCGATATTGTATATAATGAAGAGATGTACAAAGACTGGACAGCTGATAACAGTGAACAATAACATGTGTTGTTCTCTTTATACACACACCTGCCTGACACTACCTCATGTTCGTATGTCAACTGTAGATGTGAAATGCTATGTAAAAAAGTATGATCCCCAGCTAGTATTCCATTTTAATGCAAATACATATGAGCGCTTTTAGAAACCCCATGTGTTGTTAGTCGCCCCTCACCCATACAACAGTAAACCGCCTTGTGCAAGATGCCACGCACAGAGCTGCAAGGCCATTTCCCCCTCCTCCTGCCCAGGCCCTCTCAAGATAGCCGGTGTTCAAACAGCACAGCTTTGCCTCCCCTCCCGATCCTGCTGGACCCATTTCAAGCATCCGGCCACCTCCCCCGTGTCAGAGGCCATCACAGCCTGACTCCATGACTTACAAGCTACCTTGTCCTAAATCCCACCGCCTTTCAGGCCCCAGTCACATGCCCCCCACGGGCCAGTAGTACCTCCATCGACCCCGAGTTAATGACCCTAGAAAGGGGGACGCCCACACGTGTGCCAACAGATCGTAATACCATCCCTCACCGAAATTGCCAAGGCTGGTTAGTCAAGCACCGCCGCCCATGCCCCTGACTATACCCATGAGACCGGATTGTTTGAACCTAAGGTATCCTCCAAACTGATGTATTGAGACACTCCAGATCGCATATCAGTTTTCCTGGCCATTTACTGATCTAAGGTCAGCGCTTACAAGAGTTGCAAATCAATAGACAACATGAAGTGTGACGAATGGGTGGGAATGTGTGGCCAAAAGGGCAAATGTTAGTTTAGTTATCAATCGTCGTTACAAGGCATGTCCGGCCCGGCGCTCCACCCCGATGAGCCCAGCTGACCTCCCACCCCACGTGGCGCAGCACCAATGTCCACCAATCCTGGAGAAGCAACTGTATACATTGTATACCATCTAGCCATCACCACCCAATCCCTAAGAGTCTGTGGCCCCTATAGCTTACCTCATGCATGATGTGTATTTGTAATATAACTGACTGTCTTTGCTATTGTCAGACAGAGTGCTCTCGGAGTTTGCAGGGTCCTTTGCATGCCCTATATTGATATATAAAGCTCTTTTTGATCTCACCTGCACTTGGTCCTGGCCTCATTCCCCCTTCTGGGGTGTGTCCATTATTGCCTCTCACTAAGGGTGGTGCATTTCTGGGGACGCTTACATTCAAGGGTCTTCTCTGACTCTGCAGCAGCTGACCCAGTATCCATAACATGTGGCATTCCCCAGGGATCATGCGTCTCCCCTACTATGTATAACATCTTCATGAAGCCCCTGTTCGGTGATTTGGACCTTCTGGGTATCACCTGCACTAACTATGCAGATGACACTCAGATTCTCATCCCACTTTCGGGGGATTATGAAGAGGATTTGGCATTGGTGAATAGGATATACCTCATCATCCAGGCATGGATGGCCCGTCACGGTCTATGCCTGAATGATGACAAAACAGAACTCATCATACTGGGGAACACACAAAACACTAAAAAATTGGACGATAATTACTCATCATTCGTCATTGACGGCAACACCATTAAGGTAACAAAAGAGGTAAAAACACTAGGTTTCTACCTCGACTCTTGCCTCTCTCTAACAAAGCAGGTGAGTGCAATGGCCTCCTGCACAGCATACACTTGCAAGCTGATTAGAGCAGCAAAACCCTACCTGTCCACCACCAGCTGCCTTACCCTATCAAGAGCCATGGTATTATCCAAACTGGACTATTGTAATGCACTATACATAAGGTCTAATAGAAATATGCTGTAAAAAATCCAAACTTTGCAAAATAACGCCCTTAGAGCCGCCTTAGGAATCCCACGAAGAGAGCACATTTCAGATATTAGAAGACAATCGAACTGGCTCTCCAAAGTGGGCAAAATTAAACTCAAAACATTATCGTTAACATTCAAAAGTATTAACAATCTAGCCCCCAAATACCTAACAGAATGGTTCACTAGAAAAACATCCAATAGACCTATTAGAGAAGCATACACCAATAAGTTAATTGTTCCCCCATTTAAACTGAGCACCGCCGGAGACAACAGCTTCCCAGTCAAAGCAGCTCAACTGTGGAACTCCATCCCCTCCTCCCTAAGGTCTAACCAATCCTATCCACACTTCAGACTCAACTGCATCAAATGGCTTAAAGAAAATTACCTATAACTATCTGACCTCTAGATCATTTACGCCCCTCACCACCCAGATCCTTGACTGTCAATGTATACTGCGTATACACCCATGTTGTACAAATACCTGTATATAGAAATCTGTATATTATCTCGTAGACATATCTGCAGAAGCAATTATCTCTTGTTGCCAATGTATACTGTATTTTTCCTGAAATGTGTAACTGTAACTTGTAAGCTTAAAGTATTCTTGCACACGCGCCCGGTTACCTTCGGGTCTGCCACGCGCTACAAATAAATAAACAAACAAACAAACAAACAAACACAAACAGTACTGGGGTACCAAAATCAGGAAGGAGTCCATCTTAATTTTGTACATCCATGCTTACATGTCATTCAGGCTTTCTGAATGTACAGTCAAACAGATTTCAATTTAGCCTTTAACTGTCATAGAGTGATAAAATTAAAAGATATGCTTTAACTTTAAAAAAAGAAAAGTATTTTAATGGGTACCAACTTTCATTGATATTTGTGGCTGTGATAGCTTTTTGGGCTAAGATCAAAGTTAAACATGAAGCAAAGATTTGCTAACAATTTTTAGTGGTAATGTACTGTTCCTAAATTATCTAACTTTACAGATCTAGTTTGAAATAACCGAGAAGGACCCTATCCATCTCTCAAGTAGCGCAGGACATAGTGGGCCTCATTACGATTTTGGCGGTAGCCATGCCGCTATTGGAGGCATGGCTGCTGCCAAAATCGGGTTTGGGTCTGGGTTTCCAGAATGGGGAATTACCGGGCCATTCCGAGTTCGGAGGGCCCGGTAATTCCTCCCTCCAGGAACCCGGGCCCTGACCTTCCCCATTTCCATTTCAGCCCCCATAGGGCTGAATGGGAATGGGGTAAGGAGCTAACAATGGGCCGATTACCACCGGCCCATTGTTAGCTCCCTCTTCCCCTCGCGGGACCCGCTCTGCACGTCTGGTAAAACCAGACGTGCAGAGCGGGTCCCGCGAGGGGACCTCGTAATGTGGCAGAATGGTGTTAACGGGTCCGCATCCTTTTGCGGCACCCATTAACCCATTCCGCCACTCTTGTAATGAGGCCCAGTATGTTTTATTGTCCAGTTGTACACTTAGCCCAAGTGTAATGTAGGATGTAACACAGGAAGAAACACTGGCCCATCCACACAGCTCGGCTCACTCCCTCTCTCCAACTGTCCCCTTAGAATCCAAACACTCAAAAGACAACATTCCACACCAACATTCCGCCAACTCAAGATTCCACAAGCACCAGCACATTGCTACATATTTATTGTAGTTGTTGTTATTAACATATGTTAACCTTGTGTTTGATTGTGTAAGGCTTACTTTGCAGCCAAATGCCCACTTGAAACACTTTCAATTAAAATGTAGAAAGAAAATACAAAGAAAGGTAGTGGAACTCAGTTCCCAATAGTTCCCTCCCACTTAGACCACTGTGTGAGATAGTTCCTGCTCACTTCAACCTGTGCGTATGCTTGTGGATGTGTGTGTGTACTGTCAATTTTTCAGCCAATGCACCCGTTAATATATGTTCGGCAGATGATAAGAGGACCCTGCTCACACGTGTTAGTTTATTGCACTGATCCATATGTGCACAGATGCGTGCATCTTAAATATGTGATTCACACAGTCTTACGCAGATGTTACAGGCTTAATGCCTGAGCAAAACAAAATGTCCATCTGGACTTTAATTGCTGACTGTCCTGAGTCATAGTTTATCTTGAGATCCGTGTCCAATTCAAGTTAGCCCGCATTATGGCAGGGTATTGTTTCACTGATTACAGAAACGTTGGCAATGGCTGAGATGTCCAGTCTACAAAAGCGAAATGATAGCACCCTAGAGACGTGTTGTTATTTCGTAAAAACAGTTGGATAGAAAGGGATTTCCCAGGATTCCAGCGACTTGAAATAGGGAAATTCCATCTTGGCAGCGCGCAGTGGTGATTTATGACATGTTTAAAGCTGTACTTATCATTGGATAGGGGAGGGATCCCAATAACGTTTGATTTAGTGTCTGGGAGACAGGTCAGACTAACAAGGCCTCGAAGCTCAACACCGCATGCCTCACTGTGCAAGCACCGCCGTAAATAACCCGCGAGGGTCATTTTACTGGGCCTTGCTTTATCTGCCGTGCTGAACACAGACACATCTCCAGACTCTGAATTTAGGAGCAAATAGCATCCCCGGCTCTCTGGTTATATTGCATTCAGCTCAGTATTAATCACACTATCCTACAAAACTATACCGAATGTCCCAAAGGAGTCTCTTGGCCCATCAAATTGCAGGCTACACAAGAGCATTCCCGTGTGTTTAATAATCTATTTTTTCTATATACCATTGTATTTTTCGTCAAAATAATATGCCATTTTGGCTGAGGCAGCACAAGCAGCCAGAACACGCGTGAAAAGAATGTCAGACTTTGTTCACACCTCCCCTCCACCCAAATGGACACAAACCCAAAATAAATGTGTGTAGCCAACAAGTACACTTTAACCCCTAAACGCAAAGGACCGATTCTTGAATAATGATGTTAAGGACATTAAATCCATGCAGTGCTTTCGGCATATGCTAGGGGGAAAAAAAGGAATCCTAAAATGGATGATCTAAAACCTCCTAATGCTGGTCAATCAGCAACTTTACTTAATAAAAATAGGATAGTAGGCTTTTATACAGCGCTTCATGCAGGATACTCCTCGCTTCCAGGCGCAGTAGTATTAGTTGATATTAATAGCTCATTTGAAATGTATCGACCTCGGAATCCCTCAGGTAATCCATCTTGAGACGTGCAGGCCGCCCTCCAACAGAAGTACGGATTTGTGTGTGAGTTTGCCATCTGGACAAGATGCAAACATTGCAGATCGCCACAGGCTTTTGAAGCATATCTTTATTGACTGCAACGGTGGCAGCTGGTGAACTGTTTAACTGTAGGGGAGTACATGTTTACAGAGACGTCATTTAGGGGTCGCCCCCTGAGGTCTCCCTTGCTACCCCTAAAAAAACCGACATTTGTGTTTTTTTTCTTAATGCAAGCTCCTGGGCTCTGCCCAGCACCATGTGTTTTTTTGCTTCTGGGGTGGCTGGCTTTCTTGTTCAAGCCTCTAAAAAAAAAAGAACAGGGGTTCCACAAGTCACACTTTCACCAGTGACCCTAAATAAGAAAGAATAGGAATACCAAATAATTTGTCTTTCTGGAATTCTATACAATAATTGCTAGACTCATTTAAGGTTTATTTCAGGCACACTTCAGGGGGTGAGTCACTGATTTAGTCTGTTCTTAATCGCCTCAACTCAGCCTTTCATCCTTCTGAGGTCAATAAATGAGTACCAACACGGGTTGGGTGATATTGGCTGTATATTTTTTCTATATAAAGCGCTTACGCGTAAGTGCTATATAATAACACATCATTATCATTTGGCCATGGACGTCTGCTTGTATTCACAGTAAGTTGCTAATATGGGCCTATACACTCTGATCTTAATGACACATATGGTGATCCATTCTTGTATGACCTGTATATCACTTTATAGTGATATCGTAACCATATTTTTCATAGTGTACTTATACTTAGGAACAATGCTATGTGATGCCACTTCCTGTTTTGTCAATGGGTGAAATGCTGTGTTCCATCGCTTCCCAGCGATATCTCTTCGGGGTGGGGTTAAATGATGTCACTTCCTGTAATGTTTTCAGAGGTCAAGGGTTGTGTGATGTCACTTCTGCTACCCCTGGCATTTTGGTGAAATGACGTCCCTGAATGTTTACACCGAATATGCGGTAGTGACCAAGCAAAGTATGGGAGCCCGAACCAAGCAAGTACGTTTCGGGGGAGTGGGGTTCCCCCCTTGAGACATTTTGTAAAATATTGGGTTAGAATCGTGCATTTTTAAAACACTTTATGTGAAGAAATTGGTAAAAAGCTGCAGCTTGCAATGAGTTTTGTAGGTTAACACATGAACAAATCCAATAGATGCAAGTCATTAACATTTCACAGGAGCATTTTCAAGCTCAGTTTAATGACTTTGCACACACTATATGCAAGTATAAAAAACAAAGTGGGAAATACCACATCGGAAAACTACCATGCGGCTTTACTCTTGATGTGCAGCATGAAATGCCATTCCAGAGTGAAGATTTGTCTAGGCTGGGCCCACAATGTGGACAAGTACCACAGACCGACACTCATCAGGTTGCTTTCATCCTTGATGGCCAGTAATACATGCCATGCCACAGTAAAGAATAATGTGCATACGGGACCCACCAATGTGGGCCACACACCGCATCGGAACATTCATCATGCTGCTTTCATCCTTAATGGCCAGTAATAAATGCCATGCCACAGTAAAGAATAATGTGCATACGGGACCCACCAATGTGGGCCACACACCGCATAGGAACATTCATCATGGTGCTTTCATCCTTGATGGCCAGTAATAAATGCCATGCCACAGTAAAGAATAATGTGCATACGGGACCCACCAATGTGGGCCACACACCGCATAGGAACATTCATCATGCTGCTTTTACCCTTGATGCCCAGCAAAAAATGAATGCCCTGCTACAGTAAAGAAGTATGTCGGACTGGACCCACCAATATAGGCCAGTACCACATAGGAACACTAATCATGATAACTTCACCCTGAAGCCCAGTAAACAAATGCCATGCCAAGGTAAAACAGTCCAGTTTGGGTCAGTATCAGTAGGAGCTCTAGTCTGCCTTCCCCTTGGTTGCCCAGTAAGAAAAATGTCATGCAACAGTGAATATGTGTCCAAACTGGATACACCAATAAAAAAAGGTGCTTCTGTCCACCCCTCCCCTCAATACGATGCCTGATGCCCAGCTTGTACAGACACGTATGCATTCGCCAATGATCATTCATACAGCATCCATTCATCATTAACTCTCCCATTCACACACTCATGCATCTGCATTCATACAACATCATTCATTCTTCATTCCCTCTCCCATTCACACTCATGCATCAACATTTATATGGCATCATTCATTATTCATTGCCTCCAGGTCCATTTTTCTCATCCCAGCACTTACATGTGACACAAGTACTGTCACGAGGACAAGTTGGACTGAGAGTAATGAAGATTACTGGTAAGTAATCCTCACATTCACACTCCAGTGCACTTACAGGCTTCAGCATTCATACAGCATAATTCATACACTCCTTCATTCACACACATGCATCAGCATTCGTACGGCACCCTTCTTTCTTCATTCACACTCCTATTCGCACACACGCATCAGCATTTACATGGCATCATTCATTCTTCATTCACACTCCTATTCGCACACACGCATCAGCATTTACATGGCATAATTCATTCTTCGTTCACTCTCCTATCCGCACACACGCATCAGCATTCATATGCGCATTCATATGCATCATTCATTCTTCATTCACTCTCCTATTCGCACACACGCATCAGCATTCATATGCATCATTCATTCTTCATTCACTCTCCTATTCGCACACACGCATCAGCATTCATATGCATCATTCATTCTTCATTCACTCTCCTATTCGCACACACGCATCAGCATTCATATGCATCATTCATTCTTCATTCACACTCCTATTCGCACACACGCATCAGCATTCATCTGGAATCATTCATTCATCATTCACTCTCCTATTCGCACACACGCATCAGCATTCATATGCATCATTCATTCTTCATTCACACTCCTATTCGCACACACGCATCAGCATTCATCTGGAATCATTCATTCATCATTCACTCTCCTGTTCACACACACGCATCACCATTCATATCCATCATTAATTCTTCATTTACTCTCCTGTTCGCACACACGCATCAGCATTCATATCCATCATTCATTCTTCATTCACTCTCCTATTCGCACACACGCATCAGCATTCATATGCATCATTCATTCTTCATTCACTCTCCTATTCGCACACACGCATCAGCATTCATATGCATCATTCATTCTTCATTCACTCTCCTATTCGCACACACGCATCAGCATTCATATGCATCATTCATTCTTCATTCACACTCCTATTCGCACACACGCATCAGCATTCATCTGGAATCATTCATTCATCATTCACTCTCCTATTCGCACACACGCATCAGCATTCATATGCATCATTCATTCTTCATTCACACTCCTATTCGCACACACGCATCAGCATTCATCTGGAATCATTCATTCATCATTCACTCTCCTGTTCACACACACGCATCAGCATTCATATCCATCATTAATTCTTCATTCACTCTCCTATTCTCACACACGCATCAGCATTCATATGCATCATTCATTCTTCATTCACTCTCCTATTCACACACACGCATCAGCATTCATATGCATCATTCATTCTTCATTCACACTCCTATTCACACACACTCATACGGCATCATTCATCATTCTTCATTCCCTCTCCCATGCACACACAACTGTTTTGCAACCCCTAAATCAACATATTTTTTAAAAAGTTGACATCACTTTCTTAACCAAACAGCATGCATTGATATCCAAGGCCCTGTGGCTCTTGATCTATCACTTTAGAGTTCCAAATATTACTTCCTTGTGAATTGTGACAAACTGCTTACCTTGAAACATAGAGGCCTACGGTCAAACCCAGTCTTCAATATTAAATGGAAAAAAAAAACTGTGTAATATTGAGAAAAATACTTTGTCCGGCTTTGCCTACACTTTTAAATATGTACAATGCAATGTGTGCGTATGTATATTTCTAATAGGAAGAACCGTTTTTGGGTGGTTTATAACTTTGGCGCTATTTGACGAATCTTCACAAAACTTTGCAAAAAATATGTACACCTGACGGAATCTTTTTTCAAAGTTTGGTGCAGTATTGCCAGGGGAGGGACATTTGTAGGAGGGCTCCCAAACATTATGAAATCTGCACATACTTGAATGGGGAAAAAAGCGCTTGCAGATACAGCTCGAACCGCTGGATGGATTTGCACCAAACTTGCATGACGAGTGGCAGTCTTGTCTGGAAAGTGTGCTTTTGCAAATTTGCTGGCAATCTGTTCAGTGGATTTTTCTAACATGGTCATAAAGTTGGTAAAAAGAAAACAATTAGTGATATCTAAGTCCGTGGACTGACTTCTGATTTGGTGTCCGAAGGAAAGTATGGAACAATCAGAGTCTGATATACTGAGAATAATGTCTGATAACATCACATAAAGCTGCAGATTGTCCAGTTGGGAACGTAAGGTGCATCCAAACTTCTGAAACAGACTCCATATTTGATGTGCAAACTGCACCCATGGTCAGCAAAAATAGCAGTGAAAAATATTCAAAAACATAACATTACATTTGTCTTAAAAATGAAACAATATTTGGTGAGATGAATGTTGGTGAGGAATAGATGGGGTGGAATATGTCTAAAAAGAGCCAAAAATAGGTGGTTTTTCTTCTCCGATATCCAAGAACATCTCAGATGCTCAAGGACATTTCTGTGATTTTAGCAAACTTGACCAAGGTTCAGGAACATATATGTATAGAGATGCATTACAGGATTGGTGATTGTAACCCTGTAGTTATTGGTAAATTGGTTTTCCCATAGGAAGAACAGTGTTTGGGTGGCTTATAACTTTGGTGCAATTTGACGGACATGCACAAAACTTTGCAAATTCAATATAGAGCCGACTCCGAATGCTTGTGCATAGTTTCATGCAGGTTTGTCGAGTGGGGCCAAAGTTGTAGGGGAGTCCCAATCTTTTTCGAAATCCGGATAGAATTGAATGGGGAAAAACATGCTTGTGGCTACAGCCCAAATCGCTTGATAGATTTGCACCAAACTTGTACTACAAAACATTATTTCGGCACATGGCCATGAAAGTAGATATAAAAACAATAATAATCACAAACAGGATGCCAAGTTAAAAATAAAAACTCACTCAATATTACAGGCTAAAATTGATATGATATATGATATGGCATTTATAATGCGCCAATACCAAGTGTTTCAAGGCGTGACGAGGCAAGGTAGGGGGTACAGAGACAACGATCTTACTAGGCCGGGTGACATTAAGATCGAGTATGTGCAGAGAGGTAAGAGGGAGAAGGGTAGGGGGCAGTGCAGTACATAGGATAACAGTAAAATAAATAAAACAATAAATAAAAAGTGCGGCCAGCTGGTGGCAAGGGTAAGTGCAGACATCAGGTGGCAAGTGCTGGTGGGGGACTGTAGGGATACAGAACAGCCTCTGAGTGCAAGGGTTGCCAGAGTGGCAGTGCAGGTGTGAAACTGGCGGGGAGGGGACCTGGACCCGAGATCAGAGCATAGCCAAGTAACCAGTGAAGTTTCAGTTTCAGCCAGGCGATCATCAGGGGAGTGGAGGAGAGAAAGCAGAAGCAAAGAGGAAGGTCTTGAGGTGCTCCCGGAACCGGAGATGGTTCTCCTCAAGTTTCAGAGGAAGGGAGGCTGTTCCAGAGGGAGGCCCCAGCTGAAGAAAAAGATCTACCACCAACTTGTAGCTTGGAAAAGCGAATGACCCAGAGAGAGTTGTAGGCGGATGAGCGAAGAGCTCGAGAAGGAAGATATTTAGGAAGAGAGAGTTGAAGGTATTGAGGTGCCAGGCCCCAGAAGGCCTTTTGGACAATGCAGAGGGTTTTGAACTTAATCCTCGCCACCACTGGGAGCCAGTGAACAGATTTCAGTCCTGGAGAGATATGATCCCTGGGCATGAGGCCAAGGACAAGTCTCGCAGTCCTGTTTTGGATGAGTTGCAGAGGGCGGAGAGTAGAGGCAGGCAGATTTAGAAAGAGGCTGTTGCAGTAGTACAGCCTAGAGAGAACCAGAGCTCTGTAGACGGTGAGCTTCTGGGGGAAGGAGAGGAAAGGAAGAATACCTCTGAAGAGATGCAGCTGGTAGTGTGACTTCTTAGAGACGTCAGACATGTGAGGAGAGAAGGAGAGTGTGGACTCGAAGGCGACCCTGAGGTTTTTAGCCTCACAGGTGGGAGCAGGAAGAGGGTCAAGAGAGGCGGCCAGAGAGTGACAAGAAAGAAGGGAGCAGGTGTGCTGATGAGGAGCATCTCAGTCTTACTGGCATTAAGGCAGAGATCATTGGCAGCACACCACTCCTGGATAGCAGACAGACAGTTAGAGATGAGAGAAGAAGAAGAAGAGGTGGCGGAAGGGAGCTTGAAAATGAGTTGAGTGTCATCCGCAATGGCCTGAAAGTTGGGCAGAGAGCAGCAATGTGGTGGGCAAAAAGTGCCAGGTATTGGTTGAACAGCCAGGGAGAGTAGTGAGACCCCTGGCAATGAAGCTACCTATAGAAGAGTGAACTGGGGTTCTGCCCAGCCATTTAAGACGAGGTAGCAATACCCTGGAGATGAATGGGGATGCAGAAGTTACTCAAAAATCAATAATCGAAACGACTCAGGTAGTTGGCAAAAAGATTAACTGTTTTAATATCAATTATCTAAAACAGGGACTACAGCGGACATCAACAGACGTCTCAGCGCATGGTTTCTTAATTTGTTTCAGAAAAAAACATCTTCTTCATAGTAAAAACTCGGAATTGATGACATCAACCTACGTATTTACTAACGTCATCTAATGTGGCAAACTGCAAAAACCTATTTAAGAAAGTGATAGGACTGGAGGGAACATCTAAGTATATGTTCCATACTAGTCGAAGAGAGTAATAGGCTCCTTAACATCAGCTGGGCAAATAAGCCCTCCCCCAAAACAGGTCACTATGAATGTCACTAAATACACAATTTCCCATTGGTTGCACAAACTATAGGACCCTTAATTACACGCCCCCCTACAATTGGTTGGCACTCTTACATCCGTCAGTGCTCTTCTACCTATGTTAGCAGCACGCAGGCTAGACTTCCAGGTGCTGGTGAGCTGGTGATAACCATAGCTTCCCACCAATTAGCATATCATCATCTCAGTGGTCTGCTGTCAGTTAAGCCTTTGAACTTGTCCTTGGGAGTGTTCTTTGCTCTGAAGAATTCAGGGGAGTGAAGGCACGCTGTGCCCCCACGCGTAGCTGTGGTCGTCATGTTGTCCAACTTCATCCTTCCACGTGACTGAAGACTACAACATTAAGCTCTAGTGTATTTAAAATACTATTTTCTAATAGCCCTCTGACATCTTCCTTGTTTTTGTCCATACCTTATGAACAGGAGTTTCATTCTTTCTTTCACACGATTTGTATTCAATGTCTGTTAATCCCAGTCTGATACAACCTTGGCTTCTTGGGGCTGATCCAGCCTCGCCTTTTTGAGTTTCACTCCTGTTGATTCAATTTCTTTTATAATTGCGACACACTGGAAAGGCCGTTCTTCCTGGTCCAGCACTGCTATAATACGTAGTGGAAACATCAATTCTTTACTTATTCCTATGTATGTATACGTTGGTGCATGCCGCAATCTATTCGCTATAAAGCTAGCCTCAAGAATATTTCGTCTGCTTGCGTTTCTTTGCATATGTATACATATAAAATGACTTAATATCTTCATCATTTCTGTAGCATAAGTTTCTTCATCTTGAGCCCAAGATGTCACTTATGTTTGATACTTTCTTGATGCTTTATAGAATACCTGCATTCTCTTGTGTCTGCATATCTTCTATGTACGTCAGTCTTGCTTCATATGTGACGTCACCATTCTTCTCTTTAATTCATCTGGCCTGTTTCTTCTGGAATTTCATTCAAATGGCGATCATACTGTCTCCTATGTAGGTATGGCTTTCGTAATGGGAACCTTGCTTTTAGGATTCTCCTGGGTCTGTAGTTTCAATGGTACTGCAAATGTCACACACTCTGGTTCCCAACATATAGGCAATATGGGCAAGGTGGTTGAGGTAGGGATACTTGCCTCCTTCACTACACCCCCCTCTTGGTGATTCATCGACCATTCTCCCATCATCCTTCCCATCTAGACATTCTCTTCTGAAGAAATGCTTCTTTGGGATCCATATCTTTATGTCTCCTTTCAGGCATCCAGCTGATTTCACATGCTCATCCTTGTTCCACGTCATGGGCATGCACTGTCCACTTGGACTGCAATAAATCCACTTTCCCACAAACTTCTTATGATTCTTTGGATACAGGAACTTTGTTTCCTCAGGTGCATGAATACTGGCCTTCACAAAGGCTCTGATTTCCTCATCTGTCAGATCTGTGGCCTTCCATCCTGATTCAACATCGATCATGATTTTCATCCCAATGGCTTTCTTTGCTGTCTTCTTACATTGTGAGATTATTATCTTAATCACACAAAATCCAAGCAATCTCATCACGATCAGGGCTCCAACGAACTTGAATATGTCTGCCATCCACTGTGGAACCCAAGAAAAGAGCAATCCAAACCAGCTATCATCAGCAATCCTCCTCTACTTCTTCTATCATCTGGACTTGTAACTTTGTCAGCATCTCTATGGCCTCTGTCAAGGTGCCATTCTCGTCATCATGAGACGTTATGAACGTGCAACATGATTCCCTGATTCTTGCACAAACACCTCCATCCATAGCTGTGATCATGTCCAGGACGTATCTATTCTGATGAGTCATCAGTCATATGGCTCTCAGCTCTTCTCTGATGGCATTGAATCCCTTTATGGTAGTGTTGATTGTCTGCAGCAATTCCATCTGGTCATTTGCAACCATTTAGTATTTGCTCCAACCTGGATATTCGGCATAAAGATCAAAGTGAATATCGACGAAGTCTGGCTGAACAATCTCTGTTCATGTGGGATGGCATCAAAAGCTTCTATTGACTTGGCTGAAAGATAGTTTTCTCTTTTCATTCGATTTATCAGCTCTACAGATTTCTTCTTCCTCAGGTGAGCATCTGCTTTCGGAAAACTGTAAAGGCTTAAGTCACTTTTAGGAATCACCAACGCTGGAACATGAACATTCACTAGTGAGCATCGTCCTCCCCAGTCTTTGGGTACCTTCATATAAGCTCTGGATCCACAAGCCTAGTAGTGATCCAACATTACTGCTGTTCCAAGTTTCATTCCTGGTACATCAAAGATTCAACCACAGTTCTGATTCTCTCCAATATTTCTTGTGCCGTTGTTCCTGAAGCACAGCTTTGCACTGTCCAAATGCACTATCTGCAAGGGTCCTCCTCTATCATCAAACCAAGTTAGTAGCTTAGCAAGTCTTGTCCATAGTGGCTTGCATCCATTCTGCACTATGTTAATGGCTGGCTGATAACAACCAATGACCATCCAGGCTCTGCAGATGACCACTCCTTCTTCCCATCCATCTGGTGATAACACTGATCCCCAAATCTGCATCTGGCCTCTGTTCTTCCATCTACTAATTTCTTCTGCAGATTTTCCTGGACTCTCAAGTCTTCCGTTTACTTCCCAACTGATTTCAGCTTCTTTCACTCCAGGCTTTTCGTATCTGAATACGTGATTCTTAGTGTGAGCTCTTAGCCTTGTCTTTGTATCCTGAACATAGTCGTCTTCATCTGGATCTGTCCATTCAGTTGCCTATTTGAGATATGCATCTCGGCCCATGAACTGACACCTTGTACGGCAGAGCGCTATGTGTGATAGACAATGGGCTGTCTGGACATCCATTTCAATAGCTATGAAGATCTTAGACTTTCCCATGCTATAAGGCAGGAGTACACACACAAAGCATTCCTCCCTTGAGGTCCTCCTTCCCACTTCTTTCATATGTTGATACCATATGTTATTCCCCAAGTGTGCTGTACTATCTAGGTAATCATTCAACTCACTGTAATCCTGCCTATCACTTCACTTATGCCTCATTCTTTTCTTATGATCTTCTATAATCATCTCATAAAGTATGTCAGCATAATTCCTTCTTACTGGACCAATCATAGAAACATTTGTCAGTGTGCTGGGTGTTTTTACATGTGCTACTTATGTAGGCTTGCTCCTAAACAATCTCTTTCTTTGTCCTTCCTTTCGAGCCAGTTTCTGGTGCTCAAGAACAATCTCTACAACACCTTTTTCTAAGGAAAGATGCCTAGTGACATTTGTCATAGACCCAGGCACTCCTACACGGATTACTGGAGTAGGGATAATCACATAAGGTCTTGGCTGCCTTGTAGTTGCCACATCTGTACCCTCCTTCTGCATAGGAAGATACACAGGAATCCTTTCTCTGCTTGGATTTACATAGTAAGCAGTGCGTACTGTAAGTGATAGCAGTATGACTATAAACAAAATACATGTGTAAATCATGTCTAAGTAAGCCCAATTTTTGCAGCAATAGCTTCTTGCACATCGTGGACGTCTCTCATTGACTGCCATAATACTATTGCTATTGATGCTGCTCATTCTTACTCTTTTTTTAAGTCAGGAAAAACTTAATTTTAAAATCGGGCAACATCTGCAGTACTCTGGAATGTGCTGAATCTGCTCCACAGATTCTCGATCAGTTGGCTGTTGCTTGACGATGAACAAGGTTCCCAATGAAGACCAAGGAATCGTCCTTTCACCAGACGAAATGCGGATTCTCCTTCAGCAAGAAATGAAGTGCTTTAACCAATAGACTTTTGGATCTCTTCCCTCGAAACTCTCATTCAGTTCTCAGTGCTCTCTCAGAATATAGATTGACTTGTGCTATTATGTCTCGTAGCATCTCATTAAGTGCCACATTATTTCTTGGGTCTCTCAAAAAGGTGTGAACATTAGTTTGCCTTCCAACAACATCTGGGCATTCCTCAATCAGGTAGTGGAATACCAAGCCGACCAGTCTATGTGCATTATCATCTGATAGGAGCTTTTGTGTTTTTCCCACTGTACTCAGGAAGTTGAAGAACTTGCTCTATTGTAGCTGCAAGCAATCTCCTCACAATTGGACCACACTTAGGATCTTGCAGGAACAGATGAACGCTAGTAGTTTTCGCCACAAGAGCAGGGTATGTGTGCAAAATGAACAGAAAAACTGCAAGAACGATCCGTGAAACATTGTCATTGGGCACCACCATGGGCACCTTTGAAAAGAAATTCAGTGAGAAAGGAATCGGGGAACTGCTTCCTTTTCTAGTCGTCGAAAAGGAACTCCAAATTTGGCATGCTTTTCTTCTCGATCAAGACTTAGATATGTCTCAGTCCAATGTCAACAAACTCCTGTGGCTCAAGAACAAATATCTTCCCTTAACTCCTTTTTTAGTAGCTGCAAAGAGTGTCTCGAAAACAAGCCACAGTCCAACATACTGGTTATCTGTTTATACGACAGCTTCTGCTTCCTTCTTCCTCATCATGGATCTAGTCTGCATGTGCTGAGATTCTGCCCTGATGCTTGCTTGGAACGGGGGTGGAGGTCAAGGGGGTACTCTACCGTAGATCTTTACGTCTCCAAGAAATATCCAGGTGCGTCTGCCTTTCACCTTGACTGCTGACGATG
The DNA here is from genome assembly GCF_040938575.1 of Ambystoma mexicanum. NCBI lineage: Eukaryota > Metazoa > Chordata > Amphibia > Caudata > Ambystomatidae > Ambystoma > Ambystoma mexicanum. The sequence goes on from NC_090939.1 coordinate 937,942,286, forward strand.
TCACGTCTTCCACGATGAATGGCCCGTTAAAACGTGGTTCGTGCCATCTCCTCACAAAGTTCCTGATCAGGATCTGATCACCGGGAAAATGTTTGGGAAAATGTAGTTCTTCACATACGATTGCTGTAGCATCTCCTTCTGTGTTCTGTGCCCCACACCCCTTTCGCTTGAGCTGATCTGAAATGGCAGAGATACTTGAAGTTATCCATGTTAAGTTATCACGTAACTCCTTTCCTAACAATTCTGCTGTCGTCTGGGCATCACTTCTATTTCAAGACGGAGGGGTGAGGGGTGTCCTCATCCACCACCCTGACACTATTTCATGGGGGGTAAGGTGGTGGTCGGAGCCTGGTTGATTTCTCAACACATATAATGCCAGTGGTAGGCAATGCAACCATCCTTTCTTCAAGGTAACCTTCAATTTGGCTATTCTTTCTTTAGGCAGGCCGTTGAGTCTCTCACAGATCCAGTTTACTTGCGGATGATATGCCAATGAAAACTTGTGCTTTATACTAAGCAACAAGCTTATCTGTTCAAAGACTTCATTAACAAAATGAGGGCCATTATCTGATCTTAATGCTTCAGATATTCCCCATCTAGGAAACACTTCTCGTACTAAAAACGTTGCTGCACAGTTGGAATCTGGGTGTATACATGGACCAGCCTCAATCCACCATGAAAAGGGACATACCACTACAATCATATATCGACATGTTCGGTGTGCAAATGGTGAAAGAGACCATTAGGTCTCGAAATAACTCCGCTAACTGTGCATAGTGTGTGCCCAGCGGTAAACTTTTGACATACAATGCAGTTTACTACATAAAATGCAACATGTTCTACAAAATTTGGAATGAACCAATCCTCGGCAATAGTTGCAGCGAGGCTCTCTCTAGTGACATGAACTGGGTAGTCTAGCTGTTCTAACACCACCCTTAATAAGGCTACAGGCATCACTGGTTTACCAGTGCTGTCTTGTTGCCATAATGGTTCGGAAGGGTTCAAAGAACATCCCCTCGTGTCCACAGGTCTTTCTCATCCTGAGGCACTTCCCCTACAAATTACTTATAACAATCAGATGCACTCATCATTACCACCATGCCTTCATTCACATTAGGTGTGTCAAACGTCATGATGTTTTCTGAACATGCAACATGTTTTGCTTCCTCCTCTGCTGCTTGATTTCCACATGAGATAAAATCTGCCCTCTTAGCATGTGCTGCGCATTTAACGAGGGCAATGGCTTCTCGGAGTTGTAGTGCTTTAATGAGGCTAACCAATAAGGCTGCGTGCTGCACTGGAGTGCTGTCCGCTCGGAGGTAGCCCCTCCTTTTCAACGTGCTATCCCTGCATGCACTATTGACGTTGTATAGGCGGAGTCACTGTACACTGTTACTTCATGGTCTATGTGATTCTCGAGCGTGAAAATCAGCGCCACTAATTCTGCAGCCTGTGCCAAAAAGTGAGACACCATTTTCTTTCACCTTGGGAGCTTGTCATGGAACTCTTCATAGTTCAAGTAATCATGTGCATGCTCGTCCTCTGCCAGTGATTCTGCTACAAACATGGCAGGATTCACTATTCTGCATCAAACTATTTTAATCACCGGATTCAATATAACCACCCCATAGGCATAAGCCCTTTGAGATTTCAACGTGTCTTTAGGTTTTTCCAAAATGGCAAACAATGTGTGTTCAACAAATAATGTCATGGAACACGCCATTACTATGCTGGCAGCTTTCTCAATGGCAAACACAGCGGCTGCCAAAGATTGTTTGCAAGGAAAATGACCCCTCCTTACTGGGTCTAAAATCCCACTGTAATACGCAAGGGGCTTGTACCCCAACGTGGTTCTCTGTGTGAGTACAGCTGACATAACAGTGCCATTTGTGTGCCTCATCAAACCCTTCTTCCATTTCTTCAGTCCAGACAATTTTTTCCCCGAGTTGCCTGTGCTTCCTCTGAGGTGCTACAGACCAATATGTCATCCACGTATTGCAACACAAAACTTTCCATCTGCAGGACTCTATTGAAAATCGATGGAGACTCACAGTATTCCTGTGTCAGGCGAGTACTTTTCAGATGAGTTTGTCTGAATGTAAATGGGATTGAGAAAAACGCATTTTTCAAGTCAATCACAGTGAAATATCGTGCTTCAACAGGAATACTACATAAGATTATCACAGGATTAAGAACTAGAGGGAACTCGGCCTCTACAATCTGGTTAATTGGGCAAAGGTCTTGCACTAAACGCCACAAACCCCCTTTACTTTTTTTCACAGGATACACTGACGTATTACACAGTGACTCTGACGTCACCAAGATGACTTGTTGTATCATGGCGGATATTGTCTTGAAAATACCTTCATCTGCCTCCTGAGACACTTGATACTGTCATGCTCGAGGTAAAATTGCTCCTGGTTTCAATTTAATGTATACTTCTCCAGCACCCTTCTATAGGCCTACATCATAGGGGCCTGTTGTCCATCATGAAACTGGCACTTTCGCCATGTCTTCATTGAAATACTTGGGCACTTCTGTGCTAACATCATTTTCTGAGGTATGTCACGTGTAATGGCTCGTACCCAATAAGTAATACTCATCTCAAATACTACTTCATCATCTGACGGATGGCCTCTAAACATATCCTCATCAGTGATGTCAGTTAATCTGTAACCTTCCCCAATGGCAATCAATGTACACAATCGTCTGCCTTCATGATAATTTCCATCAAGCAAAGCCATTTCTCCTCGTACTATGGCTGCTTGTAATTATAAAGGAAAGATCCGTCCTTCCTCTTCATCCATAGGTATCTTTGGCCTAAATAGAAATTCATAAGGTATTCTCATAGTTCTACCCATTAAACCTGGCAGACATGTCAACAAAATGTGTACCTCATAGTAAAAAAGTCTGGTTCTAATGGTACTCCTCGTATGGCCACTTGTCCTGAAAATGCCAGGATAAATTCACTCACGTTTAAATAATGCATTCCTGGTGTTCAACACACTATGCCCTCATCAGTGAACAAAATCGTCATATTCAACTTGGTCATTAGATCTCGACCCAATGTATTGACAGGTGTCTTGAATATAATAATGGCACAGACATTTCACACTCTCCTATAGAGACTAGCAATTCTTCAGTAAAAGGAACTGTACTTGTAGCTCCTGTGAAACCTTGAGTATTCATGGTATTGCCAGACATCTTAAATTTCCTCTCTCATATGCATGAGTGTTTTGCACCTGTGTCTACTAAAAAAGTAAAAAGATTTGCCTCCTATATTGACGTCAATCCTCGGTTCTTCTTGAGGATTGGGCATCACAGATAGTATCGAACATATCAAGTCTCCCAATGAACTGTCCTATTGTGGATACATTCTCATCCCTGTACCTGTGAAAGGATTCCCTCCATCGACAGTGACACCCCCTATTCTAGGAGTCATTAACTGTCCCATGCTTGTGCCTTGCTGTGTTTGCATGGGTGAATGCTGTGACTGCCCTTGAGGCGGATTCATTGTTTCCTGCTGTGTTTGTAAATCGTGCTGCATTCTCAGCTCTTGTGTTTGCTGCACTATCTGATTTTGAGAAAATCCATCTCCATTCTGTTGCAAACACGTAGGCGGGTTTGTAGTCCCCCCCTCTTGTGAATTGTCCATTTTGCACAAATTCTTGACTTCTAAACGTGCGAGCATAGTTCTCTGACATACCACATGTCCAACATATAAGAGGTCTCCTAATTTGCCCCTCCTGCATGCCTTGAATAACATTCTGTATGTTTTGAAACCCACCTTGGTTACTTTGGAAAGTTCCCCGATTATTCTAAGAGCATCTGCCTGAATAGCCTCCCTTCCTCGTGGTACAAATCCATTATTACCTTGATTGAACTGCCTTTGGTTATTCACCTGTGGCATGCCTACTGCTTGCTATGAACCCGATCCTCCTCCCCTAGTCAACATTGCCCCTTCAATGGCATACTTCGATAACTTTTTCTGTACTAACTTTGCCTCTTCACCTTTCCTAACATCGTCTTTCTTTCGATTCTTCTCTTGCAACAGTTTGCAATAATGCGCAATGGTCAGCTGTATTTCTGACCATGGTTTTGCTTCCATGCCCACCAATTTCTTGAGCTGCTTTTGTACTGTTTCTGGCACCCATTGGCATAATATATGGTGAAATACAGGTACTGATTTCCCCCAAGCCTCACTTGTCTCCAAAGCCCACTGCTCTTGGAAATTCTGAATGTAAACAAGAGGATCACCCCCTTCCTGCATCTTTTTCGCCATTATAGCTCCCATATCTGATGTGTCCGGATACAGTACTCTAAGCGCTTTCCAGACCCCCGCCCTACAGTTATTGAACAGTGCTCTGTCATGAGCAGTGTTCAACGTGGTAACACTCGAATATCCTGCTCTTGACCAAACCTCATCAGCTCTCTCCCCAAGGATAGCAACTAGGAGACCTTTAATGTCCCCTATAGCTAACGTGTTTCCTCCTGTCATTTTCTCCAATGTATGTATCCATTTCTCAGCGCCAGAAGTTAAACTCAGGAGTTTACAACTTAAATTATCCTTATCCATCTGTGGCCAAGGTATATATTGTTGTCTGGCTCCCCCTTTCTCCAACAAGGGAAACTGCGAGATCCCAAACTTACATTTGTCTCCCATCGTCTGTCTGTTCATAACAGGGAGAATGGCTCCAGACTGCCTTCTTCCTGGCAGCGATGTTAACCTGCTCACATAACGTGGCAATTCCCCCCTCTCAACATGGGATCACCCTTTAGATTGATCTAGCCGCGTCAGAGATTCTGATGCCCGAGATTTGGGTAGGTCTAGATCCGACCATGTTACTTCCTTGTCCATTGAAAAACACCCTTCAGGGCCACATGCGTTACCTTCCTCCTCTCCACCAAAGGTTTCACTATCTTCGTCTGACATATCCTGTCCCCAAATTGTGTGGCTCCTCTAGTCTTCATCTCTATTCAGAGTTAGTCTATCTAAAGACAACTCTTTTGGCTCAAAGCTACATGAGACTCCCTCTTTATCGTACAACCGTGTACTCTGCAGTTGATCGGTTTTACCCTTACCTTTGATTTCTTTCTTAGTCCTCATATCATGATATACTTTATCGATGGCATCGCCAATGCTTCTAGAGTCAAACTCATCCTCTAGATTTGCTCTAGACCGACCTGGTATGGGCTCATGTGTTGCGAAGAACTCTTCTATATCCTCCGATGCCACTACTGGACTAGCCTCCATTAATTATTTTTCTACATGCTCAATGTCTCATGCTCTCTGTCTCCTCTTTCGTTCTATTTCATCATCAAACTCTCTCCGCTTCCTTGCTTCCTCTCTTACCCTGTCTTCCTCTTTTCATATCTCTTCTTTCATTTGCCCTTCGTATCTCTTCGTCTTTGCATTCTTTTATCCCTTAATTCCTGCTCCTCTTCTTCCTCTCTCCTTCTTTCTCGCTTTTCTCTTTCTTCGATTGCCCTCTGTCTGTTGTCATATTTCTTTGCTCCTCTGCCTTTTCCTGCATTTTTAGTTTTCATCTTGATACAACTGTTCCCGTCTTTGTCTATCCTTCCTTTTCATCCCATCTTCTTTCAATCATTCCTCTCTCTATATATCTTTTTTGTCCTGTTTATCTCAATCTTCCCTTTGCCTCACGTCCTCAATGCTCTTACCATCGAGTTTGAGCAAAATCTGACCAACCATTTGTTCTTTCTGTATAAGTGGTAACTCATCAGTCTTATCTTTTTCTCCTTTCCGTCTCTTTATTTCTCGTCCTATATCTAAGGATGTACTTGGTTAATCACTTCTCTCCTTGCTGTGTCTCTCCTTGTCCCTCAGGACCTTAGAGATTCCATCTCTCTCGGGTATTTATTCTGTACTCTCATTGCTGCTTTGCACAGGCGACGCAGATGCCGGATTGCTGTACCCTGTTGCTGCCTTAAACTCTCTTAATGGGTATAACCCGTCATCTTTCTTACTATCACTGTTTGCTTCAGGCTCAGCGGGGGGAGCAGAAGGCTCCTTGCCCCCCTCTTTGTATATATTTGTATATATTCAATATCCAATCTTCAGGAGGCAGCTCTTCTCTTTCCTCCTGATACATTTTACAAAGCTCTAAGCTCGCTAACCGTTTATCTAACTTTTTTCCCGTGTATGCTGCATGCAAATATGTCATCATATGCTGCAAAACTGCCTTCAATAGTGATCCCTCTTGTGGACATGGCACAAACATCTTATCTGCCGTGCCTTTAACTCATTCTGCACTGTACTGCTTAAGTTTGGGAGTGTGTTTCGGCAACTGTTTGCAGAGTTGTGTAAGTGGAGTAATATCCTCCATTTTGACTCGTCACATTTGACTGTCAATACTCACCTTTACACTTTGCAATCAAAAGATAAGTTTCAGAAAAATAAAACAATATGAACGTGCACCAATCGTTGCAGGCTCCAAACCCTTGTCATGCACCAGTGAACCCTCCTGAGATTCCTCCTCACCTGGGTCCTCTGCAGAACTGTCTCTGGTCTCTGATGACTTCTTCCTTCTGGTCTTCTTAGCTTCCTTGAGTTTCTTTTGTTTTGTCTTCTTTTCTTTCTTATCATGAAGTTATGGTTGCGCTCCCACAGAGGCCACCTTGACCAGAGAGTAATCCAAGCCCCCTGAACCAGCGGAAAAAGCCTTTGGGCAACAAAAAACCCTGGAGGTGGTAATGAAATTCTTGAATGTGGTTCTTCGGATGACAGGGTATTTTGTCAAGTCGTTGAGTGTCCAAGTGTTTTCCTCTGGTGGTACAAGCGTGGGATGGAGTCCCACTATTCCTCTCAATGCGGTGAAAATAGAGGCCTCAGGATTAGATAAGTGAAATTCTACTCATGGAATGAAGCGGCTGGGGTACGGTTTAGGAGTGTAACCCCCGCGCATGAGGGTAGCAGAGACCAGGCTCCGTGCAGGGTACAGGCTTAAAGGAGGATTGGCTGCACCCTGAACGGAAACAGATGCGGATGGCAGAGGATGAAATGGCTCTAGAACGAGCAAGGTGAGTAGAAGAAACAAGGACAGGTTACAGTGGGTAGAAAGAAATGCGAAAACAGACCGCAAGAGTGCAAGACAGAACAGACAAAGAACAGTTAGAACATCAGTTGAAAAGACTGATCGAACGTGAGCCGGAGAACAAAAGATCAGCTCGACATGGACACCGGAAATCAGAATGCACACTCGCAAAGTGAGTTGCCGGGAGAAAGATTACCCGCCAGAAGCAGAAGAAGCAAAATAAAGACGAGGGCACAGAAACAAACAGCAGAAGTGACTACCGGCCGAGAGACAGTAGAGAAGGCTAACGGTAGGCAATTCAAGGGGAAACTGCAGAGCACAGTAGCGAGGTCCAAGGAGATGGATACAACGCACCATTCCTAAGGCACGGTGCGTTGTTATAGGTGCAGCAGCCATCTTGGGTGAGGACTAAACTGCAACCTCCGATTTGTAGAATAACTACGTTGTTCAATGCAGAAATGTCCACCTATTGCCAGAGTTTCCATGGGTGCAGCATCACAGCATGCCCTCTTCCCTTCGGGGCACCCCCCGGCTTGCATGGATGAAGTCTATGGAAGCGCTTAATCAGCCTTGGAGCATGGATATGGCTATGGGGTTCCCGTAAACTCTAAGCGACTGAGTATCCCTTCCAGTGAACCAGATAATGAAGGGTACCTTGTCTGTTGCGAGAGTCCACCAGATGAGAAACCTCCTACTCCTAAGGTTCCAAAGGGGAGGTTGCCTTGAACTTGCGTTTTTTCCAATGGAAAGGATCAGGGATGTACTCCTTGAGCAGAGAGGTATAAAAAACAGGATGTACTCTTCGCAGGCTGTCGGGAAGCTGTAGTCTGAAAGCCACTGGGTTGACCTGGGCTGAAATGGAAAAAGGCCCGATGTATTTGGGAGCACACTTTCCTGTATGCACCCACTTGGGAAGGAACTTAATGGATAGCCATGCAAGAGTACCAGGCTTCCTTACCGGGTTCTGTTTCCTCTTCAGGTCCGCCCATCTCTTATACTCTTGCCAGCTGCTCACCAACGCCAATGAAGCCTCCTTGTGGATCCCTTTGAGATTGGTGAGAAGACTGTCTATGATGGGAAACTTAGTTTAGGAAAATGCAGTGCAGGGGAGATGTTGAGGATGGTAGCCATTTGTACATAAAAAAAGGGCTCATATTGTTTGCTGTATGAAGAGTGTTAGTTTAGGCGAATTCCGCCAGTGGAAGGAAGGCTGCCCAATTGTCCTTCACCTTGTTACAAAAACACCTCAGTTATTGTTCTAGATTAGCATTGAGTCGCTCGGTCTGGCTGTTGCTCTGAGGATGATATCCTGAAGACAGCACCCTTTGTATATCCAACTGGGCACAGAGAGAAGACCAGAATCTTGAGGTGAATTGGTTGCCCCTGTTAGACACCAAGGTCTTGGGAAGCCCATGTAGCCTGATGGTATCCTTTAGGAAGATTGAGGCAGTCTCTGGAGCTGTAGGTAGACCCGGGAGTAAAGGGAAATGTGCCATCTTGCTATAGGTGTCCACTGTGACCATGATGGCCATGCTTCCCTCAGAAGGTGGGAGTTCCACTGTAAAATCTGTGGAAACATGTTCCCAAAGCCGTGATGGTAAGGCTTCCTGTTGAAGCAGACCTAGGGGTTTGCCCTTTGAAGCCTTACTGGCAGCACACACAAGATGACACGTAACTTTGGACGTCCTTGCTCAAGGATGGCCACCAGAAGGTTCTGGGCACCAGGTCTCTGGTACCCTTCTGCCTTTGTGTCCAGCCAATGGGAGGTCATGGCACAACGAGATAGGCTCAGTCTGTAATGATTCTGTAGGGAGAAACAATGCTGATTCATGCTAATAGAGTCCATCTTTCAGGGTGAATAGCTGTCTTGACAGACCGGGTGTGCCGACTCTACGGTTTTCTTGTTGGAGTTCCTGGAGAAAGGTAGGAATAAGGGCTATAAACTTCTTGTCCGGGAGAAGCTTCTCTTTTCTCTGGTAAATGCCTGTATCTTGACCTAGACTTCTAGAAAGGGCATCGGCCAATACATTCTCTGACTCTGGTATGTATGTGATGTTGAAGTCATACTGTGAAAAGAAATACGCTCATCGGGAATGGCGTGAGTTGGTGCACTCCATCTGTTGAAGTACCCGTAGATTTGTGATGGTTGGTATGGATTAGGAAGGGGTGTGCTGCTCCCTGAAGTAAGTGCCTCCACTACTCACAAGCTTGTTTAATGGCTAGAAATTCCTTCTCGAGAACCGAGTGGTTGCGTTCGCTAGCAGTGAGAGTTCTGGAGTAATAGGCCACTGGGTGTTCTTGAGTGTCAGAAGCCCTCTGGAGAATGACGGCCCCTAAAGCTCCACCAGAAGCATCCACTTCCACAATAAACTGCTGAGTCTGATCAGGTTAGACTAGTATGGGCGATGTAGTGAAGAGATTCTTCAGTTGTTGAAAGGCCTTCCATGTCGAATCCTCAAACACAAATCTCACTCCCTTCTTTAGCAAGGCAGTTATGGGGAGAAAGACGTCGGAGAAGCCTGGAATGAAGCACCTGTAAAAGTTTGCTAACCCCAACAATCGCTGGACTTCCTTCACATTTTGGGGTTCCCTCCATTGCTGGATAGCCTGGACCTTCCCTGGATCCATTCGAACACCTTGTTTAGACAGGATGTATCCCAGGTAGGACACTGAAGATGCTTCGAAGTGACATTTTTCAGGCTTAGCAAACAATTGGTTGGCCTGTAGATGACAGAGCACCTCTCGAACATGACAACGGTGTTCGGACAGCGTGTGTGAAAACACTAACATGTCGTCCAGATAAACCACAGAGATATACAAGAGGTCAGCGAAGATCTTGTCAACAAAATGCTGGAAAACAGCTGGGGCGTTCACCAGGCCGAACGTCATCACCTGATATTCGTAGAGCCCTAATGGTGTTCGGAATGTTGTTTTCCATTCATCACACCTCTTGATCTTGAGTAAGTGGATGCACCCATGAGGTCCAGCTTAGTAAAGACTGTGGATCCCTGTACTGTACTATAAACGCAAAAATAAATAAATACATATCAGGTGATGATTCTTGGAGGACCCCCCACACATTACATTCACTGGAACACAAGCCACTGCAAGCATTTTTAGGCCTTGTGGTCCTAGCGGTTTGGGCAGGGCTGCTCACATTAGTGTCAGGGAGGCCAAGGCTGGTTTGCAAACAACGGTATGGAAGCCTGACCAAAAGAATGCCAGTGGTTATGATTGATTCAGAGACTTACACCGATTACATTGAGGACCCTTACAAATTGCATTCGAAGTATATATTCTGCTGCATGAACTACTTGGGTATAAATTAAACAATCAGTTTGGTAGTAAGAAAAATGTAATTCTGAAGGGGAGAGTGTAGTAAAATCAAAAAGAGATTTGATGTGAGGCTTGGTATTAGGCTATTAGGTGTAAGCCAGAATGATTGCATTGGTCCACAGCTAGGAAGAAGAAAGGATGTTCAGAGGGACAAACATTCTATGGGCATGTTTGGTCATTTACCCATCCATTGACATGTTAATCCCTATGGTTGTCCAATGACTACCTGCCCCCTCCCTGCTGAAACATGCCCTCTTAGGTACTCTTTAAGCAAGCTCTGTCACAAAGTAACATCAAACTTTGTGCTGTATTGGGCCTGCTTGTGTTATATCTAAGCATTCTTTTGAGTGTTTAATGACTTCATTGCCTCTGTAAATGAGCTCCTATTGTAATAAGAAATCTCTTAACAATTTAGTTTTCAGCCGGTAGATTTAAAAGCAATATGGGTGTCCTCACATCTGTTACTTGCACTGGAATCCTAAAACACGCAATCATAAAGCCAACTGTTTTGACTTGTGTATAGGTATTACACAGGCATTTGCCAGACAATGACATCATATGCTTATCTACTCGCACCATTTCCCAGATGTTCCCACCTTATTGCCACGTGGTACCCTTATAGCAGTGCCTGGCAAATGCCTATCCCCTGGGTACCCATAAAGCCCAAACTGTTGGTGGTTCCAATGCTTGTTGGTTTCAGTTTGTCTCCCTAAGTGAAAGTGTATATGCCCAGATGTGGGTGACATGATTGCTACGCCTAGGGAATCAAGCTGCATCTCACTGAGTTGGTCCAACAAGGACCTACATGAACATATCTAGGCTAGGATGGCAAGTATGGATCAGCTTCAACTTCTCACGCATACCTACCAGTGTATCTTGGTCTGTGTGGAAGCCTAGCCTGGTCAGACATTTAATGAAATGAAAAGATGTGTGCTGACTTGATAACATCATACTGTTGGAGTAACTATTAACAATGTTTGTATGCAAACAGAATTCATCATGTGTATTGTGGGTCTTGTTTGAAAAGTATGTTATAACTGCTTGATGTTTAGGCAGTGCTGGAAATGGAAGTTATTTTCTGTGGGATCCCAACAGTGACAGGGTGGAGGGGTGGGACTGGAGGATTATTCTCACACTACACAATAAACAGTTGCCTCTCAGAAGATTGATCATGAAACCTTGAAAATAACGTTTGCTATAATGTTGCTGGCAAAGTATAAACAGAGCACATCTGTTAAAACAAAAAAAAAGGTTATTGAAATATTTCTTGCAGAGTGCAATCAGAGGTGGATTTAACAGTCGGACAAGGGAGAAATGGCCATGGGGCATCCGTGCTCTGCCTTTCTCCATGCTGCCTTGAGACAAATGGACTGTCGGGTCAACTACGAGGGAAAGGTGATGTGGTTGTTGTGGATGGGGATGGTTTGGCAAGAGGAAAGAAAAAGGGTAACGTCAGAGGGGCCAAAAGTACTGGTAAAGGAAAGGATCAGGCTAAAAAGGCGAAAAATATGCCCAACATTAAGGTAAAGGGGCACAATACTAACCTAAGGGGCATTTTGCGTCTCTCTACTGTGAATGGAATAAATGCTCTAAGCAATGAGAAGGGCATCGCAGTTGCTCAGTTGGACACTGAGAGATACTCTGTCGGTTGTGTGGAGGGGAGTTGCCTTGACCCAGCTAATATGGAAGGCATTGGAGAGATGTCAAATAATGTTGTGGGGATGGGGTATACAGTCAAAAATCCATTTGGAGGGAGCCACTTGACAAAACCCACAGGGTACACTGCTCAATGTCTTCAGTGTCTGTCTAAACAGAATCTGTACAGAGTTGGGCTGACAGGGCTTTGGACCGTCCAGCAAGTAAACAGACAAAAAAAAAAGATTATGGAATATCTCCAAGATGAAGGGGGCTAACATTGACATTATACAGACGGACTCTTGTGGGCGTCTGGCTGTGGCAGTTGGAGGATATCCAATAAGTGAACACTCTGTGCCTACAGAGGCTGGGGACAAAGTGGGCAATTCTGAGATCAAATACAGAGGAAGGAAGAGGGATGAAATCGGTGGGACACTGGTGGGATGAGATGTTGGATGGAATAATGTCCCTGAATAGATTACGTATTCTGGATGTCTTCAGAATGATCCATAGCTTAGATCTGTTATCACAGAAGATATTCACTGGATTATCCTGCCCTTAGTTACCAATTTACGTATGGTGAGTTGCTTTCACTGAGCCAGTGTGACCAACATGGTATGGGAACAGAGGGCCAACCTTTATCTCTCGGCTATGATCTGCATCCTCTAAAGGCTGGTGAAGAGGTTAAGATATCTTTGGAGTATATCTCAGCAGGGGCTGATGCCGGCTATTCATCTGGGGCCCAGTATACCTTAGGGCCTAATGGGAGTGTGGAACCTGAGGCCATTCATTCTAAGTTTTTACAGACAGCCAACGATTGGTCTTGGGTGGGGCCTGCCCTCAAAACGTTTGATCTAATTCGACAAGGATTGGGACATTTGTAGCAACATTGGAGTCCGTTTGATATCTTGGAATGCTTGTCGGTTGAACAACATACCCAAGTTTTGGTCGCCATCCTGAAGTGCCCAAAATTGAATTGCTACAGGAAACCATGTCTAGTGTACACTTTGATTTGGATGGCTACCAGACCTTCACCAGACCAGCCATTTGTTCTGGTTTGGGATGACCAAGGAGAGGGCTTGCAGTGGCTATTGACCTAAGACTCAAATTGGTTTCCAAGGTCTTTTTTGAATCAGAATGGCTCCTTGCTCTTAAAATGACCCAAACTGGGTCCGGGGCGTGGGGGGGCGTATCTTGTGGTGAATCTGTAATGGAATCCTGCAAGGGCGTCTATTAAGGATGTAAGAAAATGCTTAGGACAACTACTTGAGGATTTGAGGATTGGTATGCCAGGGGGAATGGGGCTTATATTATTATAGCTGGGGATTTCAATTTGAACTGTGCCGAGGCTGCATTGCTCAACAACTCAAATGGCGGTGCACACCTCCTGTCCTTGAACGTACAAAGAGGTTTTGAATGGTATTCGCTCCTTAGTGAATGAGGTATGTTCCTACTGGAGGATCTGACCACTACTGAACTAGCTTATACATGGCATGGGGGGAATTCTTGATCGAGGATCAACCATGTCTATGTTACTAACACCCTGGGAGCTGGATGTGGTTCTTTGACCCGTGTGTACCCCCGGATGGGAGATCATTTACTCTGGACACTTTGTTGGCCATTCCTTTCACTCTACTTGAAGCTAGGGTGGATCTGGCTCTAATCCATTGATTAAATTGCAGACGAACAGTTACTTGGAACTACAAGATGGTATCCAAGTTTACTCAATACATTACCAGAGGTTTTCCTGAAATGATTATGTGGGTGCTGTCTTTGGGGACTCCAGCTGAGCAGATTAATTGTGTTCACTGTAATAAGTGTGACCTTTGTGAAGGTCTTGATAACCTAGGGCATACCAAGAGGATTTTGACTGTAGGAAGAAAGTGCCATACCTTCGATCCTAGGATTCTGGCTTCTCAGCAAATCAAACAGCAAGCTGTCCATGGGCTAAAGAGACAGAGATTAAATGCTGTGGAGTACCAACTAGCCAGGAAGAAAGCTGCACCACCTCATAAAAATCTAGTCAAATCCCTATCCATCGAGTCTTATGAACGTGATAACCGGTGCATGCTGAATAGCCTATGTGTGGGTAAGGAGGCAATCTTTTGGGCAAATTTTAATTCTGCTTGAGGGGCGCCCACTCCAATTACAGATTCCGTCATATCTGAGGCCACCTTGGTGGCTTTTATTGAGTCTAAATATTTGCCTCCGGTAGACAGGATTTCGTGTGCATACCTCAATTTGGGACCAATGGAGAGGGGGGGAGTGCCAATGGGAGGTGTGTGATATTATCTGGGCTATTGAAAGCCTCAAACCATTGAGGGCCCCTGGCCCGACGGTAGCCCTCTATTTGTACATAAGAGCTCTCCTTTATGGGCAACCCTTTTAAAGCCCCTCTTTGGCACAATATTTGTGTACCATCTTATCCCATCGTCATGGGTCCAGTCAATCATCATACCCATCTATAAGAAGGGAGATCCTGCCGACCCTGCCAATTATAGACCTATTTTCCTCATTGACGCCACCTGTAAGGTGTTTTCTATTCTTCTTTTCAGGGACCTTGACCAACATATTAGGCAATTGGGTCTTTTCTCGAAATTCCAGGTTGGGTTTAGAAAAAACATGGACACTCCACTCAACGCCACTCTACTTGCACATCTTTTATCTAATATTCATAATAAAGATGTGGGGAAGGTCTACATGGCATCCCTAGATCTATCTAGTGTCTTTCATTGTGTGGTAAGATCCCAATTGTGGAACAAACTCCTTAGTTGGAAAGCACCCAAAAAGTTGCTTCAGCTCTTGGCCCTGCTCTACACAGGCACCTGCCTGAGGGTGTGCCTTACGTATGAGGGTGGTCGGTCTACCCATATTCGAACTTGCGTGGATTTGAAGCAGGGCTGTACTGTTGCCCCTGTCCTATTTAATCTATATGTGCGGGATGTGGAATATTTGTGGAGGGGTGAGATGATGTCAGCAGCTAGATTAGGTGGGCTCAGACTTGATTGGTTAGCCTTCGCTGATGATTTTATTCTCTTCGATGAACACCCAGGGGCCTTCAATACAAATTAAATCTATTTGCTCACTATTGTACCTATAACATTTTATCCCCTAATGGGGGTAAATCTAAAAATGTTATCTTCTCCAAGAGACGAAAGATAATCAAACACTTTACATGGAATTTAGGTGGGGAGAGATCGGAGAACATGTGGACTCCCTATGGTACTTGGGATACAATCTGAGCAATTGGTCTTCTTGTGTTATGTGGAAGGCAGGCCTACAGAGTAGGTTCTCTCCCTTGACCTCTCAAAATAATGTCTGTTACAGAAGCGTGTGTAAGTTTTCTCTCGTACCAATTTGGCGCTTCTACTTGGCTAAGGTTGAACCTTTGATACTGTATGGCTTAGATGTCTGCCTATTAGACATAGGGGGTTATCTTAATGTTGTACAAGGTAAACTATGGAAATAGG
The DNA here is from genome assembly GCF_040938575.1 of Ambystoma mexicanum. Classification (NCBI taxonomy): domain Eukaryota; kingdom Metazoa; phylum Chordata; class Amphibia; order Caudata; family Ambystomatidae; genus Ambystoma; species Ambystoma mexicanum. The sequence continues at coordinate 937,957,782 of NC_090939.1, forward strand.
TGTTGGGTCTTTCTATGGCTATTTCTAACTGCATCATTAGGCATGAATTCTGCCTTATCTCACTCAAGGCCCGCTATACTTGGCGTATTCTGGCTTCTTACTCTTAGAGCCTCTGCCCACCGTCCCCAATAGCTTATCTATGGCTCAGTCTAGTATCACCAAAGAAGCCACAGTTCCCTCCATCAATTCCTCTATTAAAAGAATGAATGATATTTTGATTCATATTGGTGGAACTGAAGAGGAATCAGTACATCGACCTGGATATCTAAAGGCTAAATTACACAAAATAGACTGGGTGGAAACAGTTGATGCAATTAGTCTGCATAGTACATATACTGAATATGCTACAATTATACACAAAATTGAATGTATTCCTCGATATCTACAGAGGTTACCCTGCTGTAGAGTTTGTGAGGTTTTTCTATGCTTTTGCCTCAACCAGTTTCACTCGAAGGAACGTATCTTACACTGAAAGGGTCAACAACCCCTACTTGATAACATCTACTGTAGGCTCTGTGATAGTACGTATGGCCAGAAAACCCTCAAGCATTGGGTCACTGTCTGTCCTTACTTTCGGGAAATAGAGAAAGATGTTTCAAACAGAATGCTCCAAGGTAATATAATTTCTCTATTGTCCTTTTCTGGTCTCGGTTAATGTGGGGTCATAATGTTTAACTTATTTTACCTTTGTATCCATTTTTATTATGTGTTTCTCTCTTATATAGTGAAATGTGCCTCTGTTGTTATATAGTGAGAATTGTGTATTTGCTATCTGCTTTTGTACATTTTTGTTTATATATATATATATATATATATATATATATATATATATATATATATATATATATATATATATATATATATATATGTCTTTTGTGTAAGGTTGCTTTGGTAACCAAAAATAACACCAACAAAAACAAAATAAATGGTAGATTGATAGTGCCACACTTTTATTCTGCTTCTCTTCTTCTCCACTGTATTGTTGTTTACATCTCAGTTATAGCGTTATGTTGAAAAAAGGTACAAAACATTTGTCCTACGGTATGATTAATTGGGATTAATCTCTCAGACTCTTCTTAAGAGTTCTGCAGTATACAGCATTAATTTTTCATGCCTTGACAATGGTTTCTGACGTGAGTAGCGACTGGAAGGACTAAGTAGTGAGGAAGCTTATGGAAGGAAACAAAGGAGCAAATGGAAGAAGAGAGCAGAAGACGTTGGAAGGGGTACTGGAGAGCTTGTGATTTTGGAAGGAATGAGCAGGTGGAAGGCGAAAGCAGATTTCCCATTTGAGCAATTGAGTGAACCTGGCCAAATCACTTTATATCAGCAAAACCTGATGAGGTGGACAGGCTGTTTCCAGCCAGAGTAATACTCCTAAACACACAGCTCCAATAGCAGAAAAGACTAATGAGTTTGTTGCTGCTAAAAGGAACTTGTGGAAACGCTTCCTTTTGATTTCCTTATCATCGGCACTGCGAGTCATCCTGGACTCTTGCCGACTCGCTTGTGCTTCCTGGAGGAGGAGGGGCTTTGCGGTGGTCACGTGAGCTATCACGTGACTCCATCAGGTTTGAAAAACCCGCCCCTGTCACCCTTGCGGCGTTAAGCCCGACTGCAGAGTAAAGGGCACTGCATTTTACAAGTGAAGAGCTGTTTTGCTGCTGTTTGGCTCTGGGTGGCACTGGTGTCCGGAGGTAAACAGGCCAACATCTGGTTCAGTATTAGTAGAAACACATGCTCAGTTCATTGTTGTACTAAACTGTTATTGGGAAGGAAAGATGGTTTAAGCCAGACTCTCAAGCCATCAGGCGAATTGAAGCAATTGTGATTTATTATAGATGCGTTTTTATGAACTTGTGAATCCCATCAATCAGTAACCTTTATATGAATTTTAAGCATATTGTTTGTCTATTCACTCATTTTATATGGACTAAATTCCCCTTTGTTGTGCATAGGGAAACATACCTCAATTGAGGAGTTTTTTCTCAGATTTGTAAATTCTTAAATTAATTATCAATCATATTTTCTAGTAAGTTAAACCATGACATTTACATTGAAGACAGAAATGCCAGCATTAAATTTAACATTAGTTAAAGATGGATTAAGAGTAATTCACACTCCTGTGGTTGGTGCCACGGTTACTCCATCAAGACAGCAGAAGAAATAATTTGAAACCTATACAGTTAGCAAGAAAATGGCAAACAAAGTTAAAAGTCCTCTAATTAACGGAAGAGGTGACATTCGTAAATATTGCAATTTGGGGGCTCCCACTGATACCAGCAGAAGTGAAATGCTCCCAAACAAAGTGATGCCTAACAAACTTGTTAACCTAATGAAAAAAACATGCAACATTTGTTGCACGTGTGACAGCCATTAACTACTCCCACCATAAGTTCCACACCCATTCCCCACCCAAGCCCCACATACCTGGGACCATCGGTCAGCTTTGCCTAAGAATCCCTTTGCCTTAAATCTGCCACAGAGAGCAATCCTAACAACCATCTTTATCAGACATTCAAATAGTCTTGCAGGTAAATTTGTCAACCCTGGTCCTAAAAACTTGGGTTTGAATCATCCAAGCTCCTGCACCTTATAAAGCAGTCTAACCTAGTTAATGGTGCAAATGTATTTTTCCAATCCATTAAGATTTGCTGGATCACGGATCTCAGAAATCTGGCTTAATGACAGCACTTTTTTAGGGTACACTTACACACAATGGAAGTTGCCTGCATCGAGTAATGGATAGGGAAGGGTTTGAATTGTCCCGAAGACACAAAAAGAGTTCAGTTTTCTGAGTTTCAGATATGCCAGGATATCCAGTCTTTTATTTTATTTTCCCTACATGTTCCTCATGGTAGCTAATATCTTGAGCAGTCATGATCTTGAGATAAAGTGGAGTGTCATCTGAATATTGCGCAATCTTGAGGATCATGTCACTTACCAGGTTCTCCAGTGGTTCAATTTACCAGTTAAATAACATGGGTGATAGGATGGGACACTTAAGGACACATGTGTAACAGTCACAGAAGACGTTCAATTTCAGATCTTCATGAATTGCCACGATTTTAAAGGTACAAATAGTCCCATTTGCAAACGATCTCATTATTGCCTCTCCATGGTTTTAAGGGGAATCTGGTGGTTTACATTATAGAACACTGTGGATAGATCAAGAAGTACAAGTAGACAAGCTTTTCCACTGTCCAAGATGCATTGTCCTTTGCCCTAAGCGCGACAGGTTGATTTTGTACTGCATTTGGACTCTAACACCAGATTAGTATACTATTGGTATGTTATTTTCTGCTATGTCTCCATCAGTTCCATTACTAGACATTTTAGTCAAAAAAGGAGAGCAAGATTATCAGATGGTAATTCTTTACATTGTATGGACCATCAGGGTTTATTTAGGTGACGCATAATCTGGCCCACTTTTAGGTTGTTTGAATTCCCAGAATTCCCACTGCCGTCAGTGACATGTTGATCTGGAGCTAGCAAGGCCGAAGACCTTCATATGACTCCTTCAGCTATGAGGTCGGTATTGGATTTCTTCAATGACTGGATGGCTTAAGCATTTTCGCAATAGTTCTTGAGTAAGTCCAGTGATATTGAAGAATATCGTTACCACTTGTCTGACTTTTGGACTTGGAGGATCTGATCTCATTGCAGGGTTTGGCAGCTTAAATGTCCAGGCTGATTGGCCATATCTTCTCTGTGAGGAAATGTGTGAATCTTTGACACTTCTCTCTTAGGTTAGGGAGCACTGATTAAGACATATGGTTATAGGCATGTTTTACCAATTTAAATTGTTTCCTTTGGTTCTATGCAGCATCAATTTGTGATTTAATGTGGGTGACCTTTGCATTATGTTCCCTTTGTATAAGATCTCCTTACAAATGTTAGACATTTTGAAGAGTATTTATAATTTTTTTCTGTCTGTTACTGGCATTATTTCATCAGCAATACAGGCGTACAGCATGCTATTATGTTATGTCACTCCAACAAGTACACAAGACGCCATCATGCAGGCATCAACCCTAATAGAATCACAAGAAGTGGATAAAAAAGTATAAAACGTGTTAAACTAATATGTGCTTTTGAAATATCCAAAGAGCGAAATACAGCCTTTTTAGGAGGGTGGGGTGAAGAAGGGTACATTGAGATTTTTAGAAGAACCATTATGCCAGTGCCGTTATTTACTTTGCCATCAGATGCATGACCATCAGTTTCTTGCTGTATCCTACAAGAGTTCCCAAAACATGAGATGGGTGGAAGGCTATGAATTCATCTCAGCCACTGGCATTGCTCTCGGTAATCTTTCAGACTAGCAGTCGGCTGGTTGTCCCTAATTGGGGCGCCATATGAAACAAATCTGCACCTCACTCATGAAGCCCAAAAAGGCAAGACACATGTATGGGCTTTCTTGTGATTCCATGCAGAGGAGATTTGGCCTAGCAGTTTGGGCAAGACTGCTGCAATTGGTGGCAGTACCAAGACTGATTTGCATATGGCTGGTCGCCTTCTGAAATGGTTCAGATGGGCTAAAAAATTATGGTGAGGAAGATTGCCCAGAGCAATGCCAGTGGTTAAAATGAATTCATAACATTGCACCCATTGCATATTTTAGTTATAGTTTGCATCCTATAAACTCAGCAGATGGCTTATAGAACCTTAAAGTCTCACAAACCTGAGGTTCATGACTGCAACTGCCTAAAAATCCCAGAATTACATTCATGTTGCCCACTCATTTTCATGTTGAAATATTGGGAGGAAGGATAGCTCAAAGGCGACGCATTTGTCTTGGAAGCAAGACAACGCAGCCAACACAGGTCCGAACCCCGATCCTGTGTTCAGAAACCACTTGTTGATATTAAGTGCATTATAAATGAACAATTCCAATATTTGTACACAACTTTTAGGACCACGCTCCTGTCTTTAGGGCATAGGTCATCCCTGTCCACTCACCCAAACACGTGGACAGAAGTTAAAGGTTGTGCCCCTATTTGCCTTCCCTGTAGCATCAACTCTTCAGCAATTTCCAGTCACCAACATTTGCCAAAACATGGCTTTGTTTTCATTGGCCGAACCACAGACCTGAAAGACTGCGGGTCAAGAACTATACATCCACATACGTCCTCTTGCGTTCCAGGCCATAAAAAAGAACAAGAGGTCCAGGCAGCATATTGTGAGCAATTTCAGGCATTTGTTTAAGTCTACATCATCATGTTCAAGGACCATCTTATTCCAGGAGATACACTATTTCTCTTTTCCTCCATTTTCTTCATGTTCACTGGTGTGTTCATAAAGGTGCATGTTCCTCTGAACATCCTAAAAGAGTTGTATTTGTATACTGCCTCACCATGAGGACTACACCCATGCATCTTGAGAGTGTAAATTCTCCACAATAGATATATCCTTTTGCGAAGGTTAGTTTGGGGCAGGGGAGACATGCATGTGGCATTTGGTCAGGGTGTCTTTCTGTGCATGCTCTTGGTTCCCTCTGCATGATTCTACGGTGCAGCTTCCTGCAAGCTGTGTCCATACTCTGGAGCACGGGAGACATGCATGTGGCATTTGGTCAGGGTGTCTTTCTATGCATGCTCTTGGTCCCCTCTGCATGATTCTACGGTGCAGCTTCCTGCAAGCTGTGTCCATACTTTGGAGCACGGGAGACATGCATGTGGCATTTGGTCAGGGTGTCTTTCTATGCATGCTCTTGGTCCCCTCTGCATGATTCTACGGTGCAGCTTCCTGCAAGCTGTGTCCATACTTTGGAGCACGGGAGACATGCATGTGGCATTTGGTCAGGGTGTCTTTCTATGCATGCTCTTGGTCCCCTCTGCATGATTCTACGGTGCAGCTTCCTGCAAGCTGTGTCCATACTTTGGAGCACGGGAGACATGCATGTGGCATTTGGTCAGGGTGTCTTTCTATGCATGCTCTTGGTCCCCTCTGCATGATTCTACGGTGCAGCTTCCTGCAAGCTGTGTCCATACTTTGGAGCACGGGAGACATGCATGTGGCATTTGGTCAGGGTGTCTTTCTATGCATGCTCTTGGTCCCCTCTGCATGATTCTACGGTGCAGCTTCCTGCAAGCTGTGTCCATACTTTGGAGCACGGGAGACATGCATGTGGCATTTGGTCAGGGTGTCTTTCTATGCATGCTCTTGGTCCCCTCTGCATGATTCTACGGTGCAGCTTCCTGCAAGCTGTGTCCATACTTTGGAGCACGGGAGACATGCATGTGGCATTTGGTCAGGGTGTCTTTCTATGCATGCTCTTGGTTCCCTCTGCATGATTCTATGGTGCAGCTTCCTGCAAGCTGTGTGCATAGTTGCTGGAAGCTCTGCCTTTGTGCTGAAGGTTTCTCCTAGCTTCAGCTACTGAAACTCCTATGGAGTGTCCCTCCCCTAGGGTGGTGGTGGGGGTATTCTCCCTTCATTCGGGCTAAACCAGGTGAAGGGGAACCCCGCTCATCATGGGGCAGTAGCGTGCTGCTCTAGTGGTCCACAACATGTAGACGCCTGTGACAACACTCTGCCACCCTGGTGCCCTAAATATACTAACACGTCAATGTTGATGCACCGGCAGCATGCCTGTGTGCTGCATTGCCTAAACTGTATCAAACCTACAGCTGTGCCAAAGCATGCAGCACTCATAGCTATGACGCCAACATTCCTTTCTCTCAACAGACTGACTCGCCTTCTCCACTTCCCGGGCTTCTCTAGTTAGCTAATGGCGGCTCTTGCTTGCTTTCACAGCTACATTTACTAACACTGTCTCCCTACCCACTAAATGGACTATGACGCTTGGGTTGAATTTATTTATGCGCACCCACGGCAAAGACAATAGGACAAGCCGTTATTGCTGCCTTAAATAGACTGCCTCGCGTTTCTCAACGCTGCCATCCATCTTAAAAGGCCTGCTTACGTTGAACGTCGGTTTTCGCAGTGCTGAACCATTTTAAACTTCATCTATGTACGGAACCTTTCTCATGTTTACCATTTTTCATTGGTATCTTTTAATCTAGGTTTATGATCTAAACATAGACCTATTATACAAAGTGTTTAACCAAACTGCTTGCTGTCGTCACAAAAAGCACAGCACCACTGTCTCTTGCCTTAGCAGTTGTGACTATTGCGCGTCGAGTCTTCAAGAAAGGGTATCCACTTAGAAAATCCCATCAGATGTATCCCTGAAGAGATGACAATCTCTTCGAGGAGATCCCTGAAGGAATATGAAAAATAGAGAAAGAGGAGTTGGGGACATCACAAGAAATGAGTGTGACGCACTGAGAAGACTGGCCGATGAAGAGAATGTATGGACCTTATAGAAACTGATGACAAAATAAAGAATTGAGTAAACTTTCATGTGCGAAACGAAGATTGCACATGTGAAAAGCACTGTAGAAAATGCAAGCCATTTAATAATTGTACAGATGCAGTAACGCAAGTAGACTAAGTGATCATAGAAGCTGGCTATAAGTAGTGAATAGACTGCAGGTGAAGACGCCATTATATAGAAGCTGGACATCGGTGTCACAATTTTAGTAAGTTCAGACCATGAAGCGAAGGGCTGAAGACTGTGTCGCAGCAAGGAATTAGCTGGGAGCATGGAAGAATCGAGAAGGGCTGCCTGGCTTGGTGTCAAGACTGAAGGCAGCTAAGAACTGGTCATCTATCCTTGAAGAACAGTGAACGCGGGAAGCTGAATTATCCCTCGTTAAGGTGCAACGAAAGAACACCATGAATGCCAAGTTTATTAATTCAAGACAATTCAATGCTATAAAATTAGCCGAATTGCGGTCTCCTGTCACATGAGCTAAGGATGGGAATAGAGTTGGGGACGCAGTCCAGAACTTTGATAAGTGTGTGCCCACACTCCCTTATATTCCCAGAGACGAGAATACATTGCAAGGCCAATTTCAAAGACAGTCTGCATGGCAGAAGGCATGGGTGATGAGAGATGATGGGCTAATTGGGTGGGAAGGTACAGTTCAGTCTACACCCTGGCACCTGGGTCTGCGTTCACATGCTGCAAAGTGAACCGAATGTTCCAGAATGGTACGAGCATGCCAACCAATTGTAGAAGACCATATAACGAAGGGACTTATAGTTTGAGAGCCAATATAGTACTGTGTTTCTAATAACTGATGAAGATGATTTGCACTAGGGGTGGGCATGAGTTGTCCACCTTACTGTAGAGACCCAACCACAACCCAACCCCTTATATAGTATACTTGGATGTTCCCTTGAACCAACCACGATCCCCTGTAGGTTTTTCTTATTTTCCATGTAGTATGATGTCACATATGATGAGTTTTTACTATGAAAAATGTTTTTTATTAAATTCTTTGAGAGAACGGCATTTGTTGATGTCCATTGTAACTCCCTGTTTTAGATCATTAATTTTAAAACATTTAACAAACCTTTGCTATCTTCCTGAGTTGGTCTGATTATTGGAGTACAGAATGATTCTGTTTCCCATCCACCTGCATGACACGCTACCTAAATTAAGGCCCTATGGTCACATGGTAGCAGTGGTAGGATGGTTCAGACCCATCGACCTATTAGCTCTATATTTTTGGACGATCAGACATCCTCCACCATCTAGCTAGAAGATTGCATGGTTTCCTGTGGAGAGCGGCCGAATAGAAAACTTGCAAGAAAACCGAGATGGTGGGCAGGGTGCCTCTTTGATGAAATTCCTACCTGGTTTCCAAAGGTGATTTGCGGATGGAAGGCAAAGTTCATCAGTTGGAGGAGGAATCAAAACCGAGGGCCTTGAGTCAATTAACTGAATGGTCAGTAGAAAGAGGAGAATAGCAAATTAAGGGGATGGGATTGTTTTTATTTAAAAAGTAACTGGAAATATTGTGTAGATATGGAAGTGCCCAGATGCCTGACCGAAGGGGGTCTCAAGGAGATCGTCTCACACTCCAGTCTGAGTCCCTAGGCTACATGTGAACAGGTTCACAGAAGGAGACAATTTAAATCCTGTGACAGGATATTGATTAAGGGCGAGGAGAAAAAAGGTGATCACAGAGTATTTCTTAGTAAATGTGTATAGTCGACTTGTCTGTCTGTCTGTATTTGTGTTGAGTTAAGGTGTTGAAGAGTCATATATGTTGTAAAGTTTTGGAACAAAGTTGAGGAGCTAACGGGTCTATTGAGGGAAGTGGTTGGTACCAATCCAGAGATAGAAAGAGATAATTGAAAAAGATAGAGGCTTGAGCAGCGATTGTTGGAGCACACTCATATTTGTTGTTTTAAGAATATTGAAAGTGGTGAAAATATTTTATAAAACCTGGTAAGTATTTACAGTCAATTGAGACTCGTCAAAATGGGAGACGCTCCTCTGATGCATTTATGTAAGATATTGCCAAAGCACATGCCCAAGCTAAAACAGTATAGTGTGGAATGGGTGAAAGGCATGGCAGATACGATGTTCATGCTGTGGCCACAAGGGGGGATCATTTTCAAAAGTTGTATTGCAACACATGACCACAAACTTGCACTATGCGTACAAGGGGAATAAATGAAAGAAAAGGTTAGCTATTTTAGAGCTTTGGAAAATCTACCAGAAATAAAGGGAAGATCCACCACTTGAGGAGTGGATGCTTAATCAGTGTAATGAGGAAGGTGTTGAGCTCTCAGCTCCCCTTGCCTTGCCCGAAGTAAAAGGAGCTAGCCTGAAGAAGTAGGGTTGTATCCTTTAAAAGGAACTGAAAGCAGCGATGGGATATAGTAATCCCATATACAAACCATCTGCTTATAGGAGTGACAATAATCCAGAGGAGAGTAAGAGGAAAGAAGAGATCTTTAAGATCATGCAAAGTTAAGAAGAGAAGAGTGAGCGGTCACATATCTCAACAGAAATAGGAAGAGAGATTAAGAGATGGAAAGGGGAAAAGGACAAAGATGGCGAGGTAACAGTCGTGCAGAACGAATGGATGGGAGGACAGATATTACAAGTTAGAAGGGAAAAGCATCGAGGAAGTAAGGCAAAGGGAAGATAAGGACGAACAAGATAGAAAAGACAGAGAGCAAGAGCAAAGATTGAAGGAAGATGAGCACAAAAGAAAGAGCAAGGAACAATGAGAACAGATGTATCAGAAGGAGCAAGAAAAAAATCAGGAGTGGGCAGAGGAGCAAAGAAAGTATGACAATAGGCAGAGATTAATAGAAGATAGGGATAGAAAAGAAAGGGAAAGAGCGAAGGCGGAAGCGCAGAATTTAAGGGACAAAAGGATACAGAGATGAAGAGAAGAGGAAGAAAGGAGAGCAGAAGTAAGGAGAGAAGAGAGAAGACAAGAAGAGGAAAGAATTAGAAGGGAGACGAGAAAACAAAGGGAATTAGATGAAGAGTTAGAACGAAGAGGGAGACATCAGGACTTTGTTTTTAGCCTTGTTCGTAAGGAACCAGTAAAGCCAAGCCCAGCAATACAATGGGACAGAATAGAAGAGTTTCTTCCGTTAAAGGGAGCACCGTCAGGGGCATCTAGTGTAGCATTAGAAGTATCGGAGACAGGATAGATAAGGCCTATCAATAACTGAAAGAAGGTAGTAAATCTGGAACCCGAGGAAAGGGAGATCAGGCCCTAGTTTTCCAATCACGAAGCGAAGAAGAAACTCCATTCAGCCTTGAGCACGGAGCCTTATCCTTAAGTAGACTGAACTTAGATAAAGGTGAAGGGGGTGAGAGTCACACTCGTTAGGGATTAGACATGTTAGATAAGGAAAGAGAATCCTTCCTTGGGGAAGAGGGAGGGAGCGCGTGTACCCCTGAGAGAAGCCTGCAGACGGACAAGGAAGTAAGATGGTCTGATCTAGAGCAACATAAGGATAGGACGCCATATCCCATAGCATATTCAGAGCGTCCTAGAGGATGATCGTATAGGAGAAGGGAGAATCACTGCACTATGTGAGCAGGTTAAGATCGCTACCAGCGAGGAGATAGGCAGGTACAATTGAATAGGCAGATGATGGGTTAGGGTTTACGCAGTTTCCCTTATTGGAAAAAGGGGGAACAATACCACAGAATATTCCATGGCCGCAGATGGATAATGATAATTTAAGGTGCAAAGTCCAGAGTGTGACGTTGGGTGCTGGGAAATGGATATATGAGTTTGAAAAAATGACATTAAGGGTCTCTTGGCAGCTATTCCTGGGGAAAGAGCCAATGACAAATGGAGGAGAGCAGTCTATTCAAGTGTGACAGCACAAAACACAGCCACAACGGAGCGCCATTCAATAATTGTGGAGCAGATGTTTGGAGGGCTCTCAGGGTGCAGTATCCCAACACATCAGATATGGGTGCAATTATGACACGTAAGATCATGGACGAGAAAGTCCCTCTAGCTTACATTCAGGATTTTCAAGAATCGTTGGCAACTTGAAATGCAGGAGTCATGGGGAAAAACAGTGGCATTATTTTACCACATTTTAGGTCAGGGATTGCCCGAGCCAGTACAGAGTCAACTGAAGAAACAGGTGGGGATGGAAGCGAAGCCGTGGGCTGAAATACAGTTGACGATAGTGCATCACTGTCCGCAGTTGCAGGAGAAAAACATGAAGACAGAGGAGGCTAGGAAAATGAGGGAAGCAAAATTAGTTCAGAAGAAGCTGTCACAAATTGCCATGGAAGGGGCAGTATTGACCAACAGAGGAGGACTGGGAATGCAGCAAGCAGTGGGGGCATCACAGGCAAATAATCAGCACTAGATGGATCAAGGAAGGAATGGGTTCATGCCAAGATGCAGAGGTACAGGATATAGACGAAGGGGTGGATTCCAAAACAATCAAAGTGGGTTTCAAAATGCGCAGAATGAGAATCAGAATGCACAAGGAGGATTCAAGCAAGGGGGACTAGTCAGGTGGCCTCGCCCTGTATGTTGGACTTGTGTGATGACAGGACACATTGCACATGCATGTGGGAGCCAAGGGAATGTACAGAATGGGCAATTCTGAAGAGGGCGGACAGCTTATCCTCCACCATATAGCACACAAACTAGGGAAGGGTTTGCCCAAGATCAGACCCTGCATCAGGTACAAGTGCCACAAATGCAAACGACACAGCAACTAGAGCAAGTGCAAATGAATCCAGTCGCAACACGCCCCCATGCAGACACAGCCGTATGCAAACACAGGACAAGTAGTGATACCTAGAATAGGAGGTGCCAATGTGGTAGGCGGGAATCCTTTCACAGGTACGGGAGGATGCATGTACCCACAAAAGGACAGCTCACAGGGCGACTTGATGTGTTTAGTACTATCAATGATACCAGACCCCCAAGAGCGATGATAGGAGGCAAATCTTTTTCTTTTCTAATAGACACTGGGGCTACTCGTTCATGTATACGAGAGGGAAAATATCCAATGTCGGGAACTGCCATGAATGCTCAAGGATTCTCTGGAGCTACGAGTCGAGTTCATTTTACTGACAAATTACCAGTCTCTATAGGAGAATGTAAAATGTCTGTTCCATTGTTCTATTCACGACAGACACCAGTTAACATTTTGGGAAGAGATTTGATGACAAAACTTAACATGACAATTTAATTACCTGATGAAGGAATAGTGTGTTCCACTCCCGGAATACACTATTTAATAAAATGTGGGCGAAGTCATACTGGCGTTCACAGGGCAAATGGCTCTGTGAGGCATTCCATAGAGCCAGAGGTTTTTCTTTATGGAGTGAGCATTTTACTAACATGGCCACCTGGGTTAGTGGGGAAGACTGAGGATACATGACAAATTCTTGTTCAGACCACAGATTCCTACGGACGAAGAGGGGGGACAGACTATCCTTCTAGAGCTAAAATCAGCCCTAGTACAAAGGGAAATGGCGATGCTTGAAGGAACGGATGAGGGTAGACCATGGCGAACAGTAATAGCTCTCAAAGAAGGGTACAGGTTGACTTGCATTACTGATGATGATATGTTTAGAGAAGACCCAACAGACGATGAAGTAGTGTTCTGAATGAGCATTACATACTGGATTAGAATAGAGAAAAGGGAAATCCCACAACGAATGGCAAAAATGTGGCAGCATCCAGCATTTTTTTAAGAGGACTTGGAGAAAGTGCCCAGCGTCCTATGGACTACAGGCCCTTATGACGTAGGATTATTAAAGGGAATAGGCGAAGTTAAAATAAAGTTGAAGCCAGGAGCAATTTTACCTCGAGCAAGACAGTACCCCATGTCTCGAGAGGCTGATGAGGGTATATTTCAGACCATTTCAGCACTGATGAAACAAGGTATTCTGGTGCCATCAGAATCATCATGTAATACCGCCGTGTATCCCATCAAGAAATCAAAGGGAGGGTTGTGGAGATTCATACAAGACATGAGACTAATTAACCAGTTTGTAGAAGCAGAGTTTCCTCTACTTCCTAACCCGGCGACTATACTATGCAGTATCCCGGTGGAAGCACGATATTTCACAGTGATTGATTTGAAAATCCCAAATCCACAGATACTCCTTCTCCTGTCGTAGAGAGCCGAGTGGCCACTGAGGTGCCTGCAGTAGAGACACCAGACTCAATGACCTGTGGGTACCCTAAAGGCATAGAAGCAGAACCGGGGGCAGAGGACACAGTAGTTTCAGACCTCAAGTCTGAGTGAAGTAACCTACAAGTTCTCCACGGCCTTTCACCCACAAACCAACAGGCTTGTTGAGTGTGTCAACAAGACCCTCTAGGGCATGATAGGTGGCTTGGAAGAGCCCCTCAGGAGAAAGTGAGATATTCTCCAGCCGTTGCCTCCTGTTCTCGTACCTGGAGGTGACACCGAATGGTGTTGGGTTCAGTCCCTTCGAGCTCCTGTTTGGCCATCCCTTTAGTGGTACGGTAAGTGGGGTACGGAAGGATGGGAGGGCATTCCCTGAATTTCTTCCCAAGTCATATAGGACTATGTGCTGGGTCTCTGATAGAAGATGGGCAAGCACAGAGAGCAGAGCACCCAGAATCTGAAGGCCAACAAGGAGCTCATGAAGCACTGGCATGACCAGAAGTCCATCATGGCAGAATACACACCAGGCCTGAAGGTCTGGATCATGGAACCCATCAAACCCAGCGTCTTGCATGACAAGAAAAGATTGGTGAGGTTAACTACCTCATTGGCACCAAGTCCCTGAGGTATATGCATCAAGTCTTCTACGCCAACCGGCTAAAATCCCATTACAGCCAGAATGACTTGCATGATGAGACCGAGGAGGAGACTGATCCTCTCCCCGACCTGTTATGCACAGAGCCCACCTACTGGTTTGCAGGACTGTTCTCACTGACTCACTGATTGATTGGTGAGTCCATGACATCGACACCGGAGCCAGTGTGCTGGTGAAAAGCAGGATTTACTGGATGTCGGACAAGGTCAAAGACACCATTAAAGAGGTAGTCTCTAAGATGTTGGTTTTAGGGGTTATCAAGCCTTCCTGGAGCCCCTGGGCTAGCTCGTGGGTACTGGTACCTAAAAAGGCCAGTAGCAAGAAAACTGAGGTCCACTTTTGCGTGGAATACCAGGGTCTCAACTCTGTAAGGAAGAAAGATGCACATCCCATCCCTGGGGCAAACAAACTGATTAACTGCTTAGGTGCTGCCAAGTTGAAGAGTATCTTTAACCGCACAGAAGGGTACTTGTAAGCTCATCTGACAGATTAAACAAACACAATAGAGGTCCACATTCTTCACCCTGAATGGGCATTATCAGTTCACTGTTATGTCATTCCAGACTAAAGAGTGCTCCTGACACCTTCCAGAGGATGGTGATCTAAGTCCTAACGGGGCTGAAAGACATCAGCATTGCCTACTTAGACGACATTACTGTATTCAGCAACACCGGGGAAGACCATATATCAAATCTGCTGCAAGAAGGGGCTGGGTGCACCAAAGGTGTGATACCAGTGTAACCCAGTTCACACACAGCCCTTTTATTCAAGGAGCCGCGTGGTAGGCAATGCTTTAACCACAGGCTCCTTGAGTGAAAGGTCTGCCTGCTGCTGATGGATCCATGTGATTACTGCAACTCCCATAATTGCAAAGGCCGAAAATGCAGACCTGTGCGTGGGCCGTGGCTCAGGAGCCCTTTCTGGAGACTGCCCCGGCTCAGACCCGGTTAGCCGCGGCCAACTTAAAGCCCTGGATAAGGAGCAGGAGCTACCTACCGAGCTCCCCGTTTGTGTTCATTTGAACGCTGCAAGCTTTCTAGAATTTTGCTAAAAATAAAGATGCTTGACACAGCAACTTGGTGAAGCATCATGTTGTGCCAAGACATACCACAATATCTGCGCAATAGAAATGGGATTAAACACCATGCACACCAGATCGACGTGAATCAAGCAGAGCACATCATATTGCTTTCATACACAGCCACCCCACAATGAAGGCCATGGCACAGCAAATGACAGCTCCACCAGCATTCCTGTCCACTCTAGCTGAGCCAACAATACAGTGACGGCAATTCAGAGCCAGGTTTCATGTGCATTTAGAAACACAAGGACGGTACGACAATGACATCAGCACAAAAAGCATTGGGTATGTAGGGCCGAAGGATATTCTGAACCGCACCCGGAGAAAAGTTGGTTGACGGAGCAAAAGATGAAAAGTAAGAGAAAGAGCCTCATTACTAGTACAATGGTGAAGGATAAAATGGTGGAAATGCAGTGGTACCTCTGTTACCACTGCATTACTGCCACATTACCGCACCATCATACCACAACTTTGGTGGTGAGGTGGAGTAAAAACCTCCAGCAAAATGCTGGCTGTAATTCTACCACCTTGTCACCAAAAATTAGCAAAATCGGCGGAATAACCACCAGTGGTAATTCAGGCAAAATCACCATGGAGTCTGAACTCCATAAATGAGAACTAACACTGGCATACCACCACTTGTAATCTGGCAGTAAATCTGCCGGATCAAGTGGCGGTAACAATAATTCATTTTGGCGGTATTCCTGCAGATTTACTACTGGAATACTGCCAAACTTGTAATAAGGCCCAAAGTTGTGAAAAAAATTACTAAAAGGTTTGACCCGTATGACTACATTATTAGGCACAGTTTAAGATTCTAAAACCTGAACAAAGCCCAAGCAAGAGCATGACGGCTACATAGTAGCCTTCAGTGAACTTCCTAATACCTGCGAATTCAGGACAATTGTGGACATGATGCTACGATGAGGGTTGTATACGAATTGTTTGTTTTACAACTGTTCGAATTACAATTGACCTTTTCACAATTGACCGAATTGTGAAGGTCAATTGTAACATATATGTGGGGGGAAACCCCCCACAACCCATATATATATATATTTTACCAAACCGATATAAATATATATATATATATATATATATATATATATATATATATATATATATATATATATATATATATATATGTGGTCAATTGTGAAAAGGTCAATTGTGACCCTTTAAATTTGGTCAATTGTTCATTTGAACAATTGTAAACGAACAATTTGGGTAATACCATGACGAGACCTACTCAGAATATGGTGCTATGGTAGCAAAACGCAGAAAAAGCTTCTGGAAATCATGATTTCCACATTGAACAAAGTTATAGCAGTTGCCCAGAGCATCAAAGAAGTGGACATGCACAAAATGCAAGAATACAAGGGACAACCAGAGACAGCACCACCTAGAATAATTGAAGTCAGAAGAACTTTCATGTGACTGAAACATGCATTGAATCTCTGGTACAAGCCATTGACAAGATGTTCAAAATAGGGTGCTACTGCTGTGGGAGCTTGCCCATGTTGCAGGTACCAAAGACTGCCCCACAAGGGGGAAGACATGCACACATTGTCAAAAGGATCACTGGCGAAGTGCAGTATGTCAAATTGGATTCTACTGTATAGGGGTACAGGGATGCGTTGGGGTAGTATAGCCCATGCACCCCTCAGACTTCTACAAACCAAAACACAACACAATCAGGACAGAAAAATAGGGACAGTTAAGTGATATTCCTCCTTCGCTTTGTGCTAACGTGGACATAGGGAAGGCTATGCCATGCCCAGCAGAGATGGCCACCCCGCGTACCAGCTTTTTAAAAAGGTCAAAGGGAATTGTTGATCTATCAACAGGGGCGCCAAGAATATAGGAGAGGGTACAAGGCAATGTTTTCGATGAATGATAGGCACTTTGTCGTGCTTGGCATTAAATGGAAGTGAACGGAGGTGGGTGGGGGAGGTTGAAGGGTGTCCACTTTAGTGAGTGGGGTGCAAGAACAGGAACCCAGGAAAGGGGGAGACCATTAGGATGGGGCAATTACAGCATTATTTTGAATACGGCCCATGTTGTGTGAGTAGGCATGCAAGGTAGCTTGGTGGGTGAAGCTTGTGAGCTGTGCAACCGCAGGCAATGTGTGTTGCCTATATCTTGCCTGGTCCTGTCGCAGCGCCGTGGGTCTGCCAGCTGTTAGAGATCTTTTTGGGCTATATTCAGTATCTCTCAGTATTTTGTGGTATGTTGGTATTGTGGCATTTTTCTTTGCTCTTGGCAATATATTGTGGTAAACCTATTGTTTTATTTTTATAGTGGTGAGACTAATTTCAGAACACTGCCTTATAATTATTTCACCAGTGTCACTAACGGTAAACAAATACTGGATTTAGTACACTCTGAATAATTAGCTCATGCTCTCCTGTGATATTTTATTTACAATATCACTCTTTTATGCCCTTGTGGCTAGCATCCCAGAATACAATAAACATGCAAATAAAATACAAAACATTAATTCAGCCTCCCAGAGTAAAACAATTTACTGTGACTAACTTTGCTTTGATATTTTTCTCACTGCATGTTTAAGTTCTTATGCATGCCAACTCAATGAGACTGAGCGCATAATGAATACATTGAGACTAAATTACCTTTTTGAATCATTATTCTTTATCAGAAACTAGAAATATACAAGTTACACAGAATACATATGCACCCATGTTGTAATTCAAACATAAACAAGGTTTCCCTGCAATGGATTTCAAAGCGGTATCTGCGATAATGTCGAGTGCTCTGCCTGTTGTCTGCCGTGAACTTCACAACAAAGCTGTCAGAGTCTGAATCTCAGAAAAACCTGGAGAAATATAATCACAGTTTTACATGCACATTTAAATTATCATAATTAATGCATCGCCTAAAAATGGACTGAATTATTCAACCTATGCTACCCAGTATCAAACATCCACTTCAACACGCTCCTCAATTACAATATAATTACCTTGGTTAAGCTGGCTATATTCCCTGATTCAGCCCTTCTGCTTGCCGCACTCAAGGTCAACCTAGATAAAGATTCTAGAGAGTGCAGTTCTTCTAAGGACTGCCAGGAAGAACACAGGAGACTCAGCCTCTCAGGAACCAGCCTTCTCTTTCAGCAGTTATGCTTCCTTCGTCAGTGAGTGAATGACCCACCCATCTCTGCCTCAAACCTTTTTCTAAAACCCATGTTTCACTCAAAAAGAACCTCCACTTAGCAAATCAGCCCATACAAATAGCACAAAATTCCCTCTGTGCCTTTACCCAAGGTACAAACTGCATCACTGAAGAGAAAGTGTTACATCCCTCCAGCGCTTCCTGCCCTGAGACAATGCAATGTCTTTGGCAGAACGGATCTCACATTCCACACTTTTAAACACAGCGCAGCTTTAAGCCTGCACGTTTAGTTTATTTCATTTCCATCACAATGCATTTCCATCAATCTGCACCAGTTCATATCATGTACTGGTTTGCACTAAATATTATTATGGGAGTCTGTTATATGATACATGGGTAAGATAAATTAGTATGTTTGTTTCATGTTAGTTTTATTTTTTTGTGCAACTCGGCCCACAACTGTGGCATCATGGATCAAAGTGATCCTTTTCTAGCATGTGTTCTGTGCATTGACATCTATTTAGATTCAGCCTGAGTCTCATAACCTTGATTCACATATATGGGTCTCAAACCCTTGCCCTTAGTTAAAATTCAAACCTTCGCTAAAAGGTGGATGATGACATGCAGAGCTACCTTGCATTCCTACACAACTAACACAAGATAACCCAGGATTTCGGGGGCGGGGTGCGTTCTGGACGATCTTGGCCATTGGAGGATGGAAGGTGGGGGACAGGAATGCATAAAACAGGCTGAATTATTTGCACGTGATAGCCCCAGGTGAGCGGGAGGAGTTCTTGCTGGGGAGCGCAGCATGTTTGGCATATGGGGGAATGTTTAATGCAAAGGTACATCGTATGGCTTTTCTGGCTTATTGATAGTGAAAGGTGCACTTGAGGTGGGCCAGGGGGTGGGGGTGCTGCTCAAACGCTGGCCTGAGGCAAGGAATAATCAGGGGTAGTGTGGAAAGGGGAATGGGTTACTTCTTAAGATCCACGCACCCATACTTCATGTTTCGGGTGGCGGTTTGCCAAGATGAATGTGAGGCAATGCAGTGTTGGGGGCAGCCCAGGGTTCCCTCACTCCTACAATTTAGGAAGGATCTCATGACCCTACTCGTCAAGGAAAGCTCCTACCTAACGCCTAGGTCCATATACTGTCCACTCATCAACCGCACCGGAGACCAAGTGATCAATTCCCATGGTGTCTTCCCTGGGGTGCTGGTAGAGCCATTGCTGAGAATTGCCCTCCCTTTCTTGTGGATAGATCCCCACTCCCTGGTTTCTCTGCTCCCTAACTTGACGCCCCCCAGAGGATTCTAAAACAATAAGGGTCAGCTGTTCCGACAGAAGGGGGACGAGAATATAGCAATAACAGTTTAGTTTAGTTTATTATTTATATGGCGCGCAATACCCTGGGGCATCAGGGCGCAAACAGACAAGGATATGCTCAACATAGTTACAAGTACATGATAAGTAGGAAAAAATACAGACACCAACAATGTTACAATAGGCAGGTATGTACAAGGTAAGGTCAGGGTCAAGGAACAAAGGGTAACAGGGTACATGTTTCCTGCATAGTCATAGGGTAGTGATATACAGTTATGTACAGTGTGACATATCAGGTGACCAATGTCAGAATGATGTGCTGCACACGGAGCTTCAATCGCATGGTAAGTAGGCTCCAGGAGCAGGGAGTGCGAGTCAAGGGAGGAGCATTCAAAGGGTCATGCAGGTTAGAGTAGTTAGATGTCATTGGCTCTCAGCCACCTAGTTAGGTTCTGTCTGAAATTGGCGAAGGGCTGTGTTTGTCTTTCAGGTGTACGCAACATCTTCCACACAGCCGTCTCAAGGTGCACTCAGAGGGTGCGGCCCCACAAAGGCGCCCCCAGGGCGCAACAAAAAAGGGCGCATTGCCTCCAGCTCATTGTTATCTAACACAGTGCCCCTTAAAGAATCACTGCATGATTTTTTAATAGGCGCTAGATATATGACAGTGAGCTGGATGCAAGGTGCCCTTAAATACACTTGGCAAGAACAGCAGGGGGCTCCATTCTGTTGCAACAGAACTGAGCTCCCTGGTGTTTGGCATTTGAGGTGGGTGGGGGGCACACACATCTCACACATGGCGCTGGCAGACCTGGGGCCAGCACTGATCTTCCAAGGGGTAGACCAGGGGGTTCATAAAACAGTGGCAATAGGTGGCCGAGAATCGCTCTGGTACACAGGTATACAATAAAACATGTTGCTTGTGGGGGCTTCATAGTGGCGGCTGGGGGAGGCAGCTGCCCTAATGGGCAACAAGGGGGTTAGGTAGAGTATGGTCGGGGGAGGGGTGATGGAATGGGAGGATGGGTCGTAAGGGAAGTCAGGGGTGTTGGGAACTTTGGGCATCAATGGGTGGGTGCTGAGAATATATGGGAGGGTATAAAGGAATGTATTGGCTAAACTAATGAACGTGTCATTTGATCCAATTGGGGTGAGTTGCTAAAGAACACAATGGGGCAGGTAACAATGGAATACGCAGAGCCAGTGGCTATGGGTGGCAGTAAGGAAGGGGGGCAAGAGTTCCAAAGGCAGGTGTGTTATGGGACGCGAGAGGGCTACAGGGGGAGGGGGCGGATTAGTTAATGACACTATGAAGGTAAGGAATAACAGTGGTAGATGGGGATGATGGGTGAGAGGAAGGGTCATGGGGCGGAGGACATAGTTGAGTTACAGCAAAGGGCAGAGGGCGTTTCCCCACCGGACATCACCTGTCAGAATCACTTGAGTTGGCACATCCCAATAGCAGTGAGGCAAAGTTTGTGGAGACCGGGGTTCATAGATATCTTCTCCTTGTTAGAACAAGACAAATAAGGCTATGACACACACCAGGGTCACAAGAAAGCAGAGGGGAAGGGGAAGAAATGAGTGAGGCCAGCAAAAACATTGGAGAATTGGCTGGATGCATTTATTTTAGCAAAGATTATAATAGAGAAATTCTCTGAGCAGGGGCTAGCATTGCATATGTGTTGTAATGGTATTATGTAGTACGGCAGGAGGGAGGACTGGATTCGCTATTATATGAATTGTCCACGACTGGATGGACCATATGGGGGTGCACTCAGGCTAGTGGGTCGGGAACATTAAGGAGCGGGAATGGCCAGCGGGAGGGGCCCTTTCGAATCAGTACACAAACAATGGGGCACAAAGGCGGGGGTATCTGGAGTATCCACAAGCTTGCATGGGGGTACAATGGCAGAGGGGACTAATTAAGCAGAAGACTTACAGATAAAGGGGGCAGTGGAGGGCGAACTTCATGGTAAATAAGGATTGACAGATATGGAGGCTGTTAAATGGTAGGCCTGCAAGTGGAGTCCCAATTTCCATTTTAGGACTTATGCTCCAGTTGTGGAGCTCTCTGGCATGGAGCGGGGGCCTGGAGGAGGGGGAATAGGGCAAATGGAGGATTGGGATGGTGGGGGATGGCACAGCCGCATACTGGGGAGGGCAGATGGAGGGGGAGCAACTCCGGCCACAAGGGTAGGGGAGCAGAGGGAAGGGGGTTCAGGATGGTGGAACATGAGAAATGTGATTTGAATTCAGTGATGAAGTGGAGTAAAGTGATGCACCTTGTGTGTCGATGCATTTTGATACGTATGGCGTGAGAAAGAGTGGGAATGCAGAGCACAGGAAGGCATGGGGCCACCTGTGTTGCCAACAAGACATGCAGTATAAACGGTAATCAAGGGGGAATATAGGGGAGGCACAACAGGTGACATGATGTGCCAACGGGGCTGGGCACAAGGAACAGAGGTCGTAGGGAGGGGAACAGGAAGGGAGGGGGCCACCTGCACAGTAGCAGAAGGGCTTCCGCTGGCCCTGAGGACCAAGGGTCCATCCCCCATATGAGTGGGAAAGGTAATGGTATGGTTGCAAAGATACCCCCTCATAAAATAATGGGACACCTTAGTTTGGGGTTTCACAAAGGCCTTTGAAATCCCATATAGAGGCCCTATGGTGGAATGATGGCCGTGGAACGCTAAATCGGTGTGGGATCACCAGGAAATGGTAAGGGAAAAGATAAAAAGGAGCTAAATCTGGGGAGGGTAGCCAGTCCGTATACAATAAGACCAATAGAACACCTGATCATTTTGCCGCAGGGGTGGTACCCAAGAAGGAGTTTGGAACATTTAGGTTAACTCAGTAAACGATACGTGCAATGCCAGGGATTGCTCTGTGAGCTATGACTCCTTTGATGAGGTGGTAATTCTGACACAGAAGGTGAGACGGGGGGAGTCTACTGACCAAGGTCGGCATAGAGGCAGCATTCCACTTATTACTGGTACACCCAAATAGTTTTCACTTGTTAGGATTCCAATTTCAGGGAGAATTCTACATTGACTGTTGCATGCTAATGGGTTGTTCAATTTCCTGCTCTTACTTTGAGCAAATCAGCTCTTTCCTGGAGTGAGTGCCGAACGAGAGGGCACCCAAAGGGTGTTAAACACACCACCTGGACGATTTCTTGTTTTTAGCAGAGAAAGGGGGAGTAAGATTCACAAGGCTATTGTCTGAGTTCAGGAAACTGGTGGGGGATATAGATGTTCCACTAGCAGCAGAAAGGACGCAAAGCCTATGCACAAGGGTTGCCTATTTAGGGATAGAAATAGATATGAAAAGTGAGCTGACCAGGTTACTATGAGAGAAAGTGAAAGACGTTGCTGAGAACCTTAAGGAAATATTTGGGAAAGGGAAAGCTATGTAGAAAGAGATACAGGTACTGCTGGGTGGGCTGGACTTTTCAGCAAGGATTGTACTGACAGGGAGGGCATTCAGAAGGAGACTAGCAGGGGTGACAGAAGGCATGACTGAACCAAGGCACTACATCAGGTTAAATAGTGTACCTGAGGGTCGTCCTCGAAATGTGGCATAGCTTCAAGATGGGCTTTAATGGAGTAAGGTTGTGGAGGACACCTTGGACGTAGTGCGGACAAGAGCGACTATTCACAGACGCGTCAGGGAGATGGGAGTGTGGGCGATAATATTCGGGAAAGAATGATGCAGGGCAGCATTTGTACACAAGTGGGACAGGAAGGGTAGGAGGAAAAACATAAATGCTTTAGAAATGTTCCTGGTGGTAGCAGCATTTCACGTATGAAGTCCTTAACTCGCAAACAGATGCTTGACAAAATGGTTGGATAACACAGGGGTAGTGCAGGTGATTAGCAATCAGGCAGCACAATGTCTGATAACAACGGGGTTGATTCGTCACTTGGTGTGTGCGGGGCTGCTTATGAACACTGTGCTAGGGGCAAGACGTGGCAGGTTTACAGAACACAGCCGCTGACGCACATTCTCGTTCACAGATTGAGAGGTTCATACGGGTATGTCCTCAGGCAGACGAGGCAATGACATGGTTCGACGAGCGGTTCTGGGCATTGGTGGAGTGGACGAAAGCGTGAAGGATTTAGCAGAACAGGTGCTGGCAGAGTGTGCAAGGAAGAAGTACAGGAGAGGTATCAACTTGTTCCAGGCGATATGTCCAGAGCTGGGGCACAGTATGGACACCAAGAGCATGCGTTTGCTGCTCTAGGCAAAAGACTATGAAATCAAAAACTTGATTAGCGGAGCACTTGGAGGCCATAGCATTTTTTGAGACGTTCGAGGGTAGAGGAGACCCAACTAAGAGCTTCACAGTCCGGACCGCATTGCGAGGTTGGAACAAGGGGAGGACACTAGCCTCAGATGACAGATTGCCAATAGACTTCAGGGTACTGAGGCAGCTGATTGACCAATTGAGTGAGATCTGTAAATCACTGTGTGGGGGTTAGATGTTCAGGGCAGCCTTCAGCATAGCTTTCTTTGGGGCATTTAGAATCAGCAAACTAATTGCCCAGTCCGGAACAGACACAAGCGGCAGAGCATTAGCAAGGATGGATATAACAATGTATATAGGATGCATGTGAGTATTCACATCAGGTGGTCAAAAGCTGACCAGGGTGGGAAGGACAGGAGGTGATATTGGGAGTGCTAGGTGAGGAAGATTCTTGCCCAATTCACATAGCAGGGTTGTAGGTGTTAGTCAGACCCGCAGTCCATGGATATTTATTCTTACATTAAGACGGGACACCTTTGACACAGTTTCAATTTGGGAGGGTGCTGGCTATGCCACTAGCTAAAATAGGTCTAGAACAGAAGAGATACACACCAAACTCGTTAAGGATAGGGGCAGCAACCATAGCCTATGAAGAAGGGCTGGAGGAGAGGAGAATAAAGCAGCTGGGGAGGTGGAAGTCGCACCGGTTCTAGAGCTACAGTCGGCCAGGGGGCAGGAACGAGGTTACAGTGCAAGGGATAAGTGAGAGCAGGGTGTTAGATGATTACAGGTGGTAGGGAAGAGGCTTCAAGGGAGGAAACACCACTTCAGAGAAGGAGGCAGGAGTCATGGGTGGGGGCATGGGGATACATGGGAATGCAAGCAATGTCTGGAGCAATGCAAACTGGACAATAAAATGATAAACTAAATGCACACTTTTGTTTCATTTCTTAGGGCAAAAGGAACCATGGGTGGTAGGACATGTGTTTGCTATGTGAGTAGCAAGGGGCATATGCCAAGTGAAGAGGAGCAAGGACATGGGGCTTAAGGAGAAACAAGTGGTGTGGATGGGATGGTGGAATGCGATGGAGCGAGCTGTATGGGCTGGGAATGCGGGAGGGGGCAATGCGAGGGAGGCCGCACATGTAATTCACCTAGGTGGCAATGGCCTAACATCAAGGGGCAGAGGCCTGTTACTACAGCTAATGCAAGGAACACTGATAGAGTTAAGTCAAAGCCTGGGGAACAGAGAACTAGTATGGTCCGAATTGATTCCAAAGCAGGAATGGAGGGGTGCCCATTCACATAGAATGATGGAGAAATCTAGGAGGCATTGAAATGTAGGCATAGGAACGATCTTGAGAGACATGGGCTTTGCCAGTGGTTAAGATTCAGTCTAAACCTTCGAGCCATCACCTCTTTGTTTTTGCTTTGTCACCCCGAGTGGGACGGGTATGCCCAGACGTGGGTCCCGTGCCTGCTGGGCCTAGAGACCCAAGCTACTCCTCACTGATGAGCCCCAACAAGGGCGAAACATGTTTGGGGATGCTTGTGGTCTCGTGCTCAAGGGATGTGACCTAGCAGTTCGGGCTGGACTGCCCCTTTTGGGGTGGGGCCAAGCCTGATTTGCATATGGTCTTTCCCCTTCTGTAATGGCTTGGCAGGCGAAGAACGATGGTCTGGAGGGTTGCCCCGAGCAATGCCAGTGGTTAAGATTCAGTCTAAACCTTCCAGCCATCACCTCTTTGTTTTTGCTTTGGGTGGGTCAGGCACGCCTTAATCACCCTAAGGGCACAAGGGTATTTTGCCCCAGACAAGGTTCATCTGTCTGAGGTGGGGATGGTCTTAATGAGAATGAATATCAGGGACACGTTGGAAGGGTATGGGTGCAAGTGAAAATGTAAAAGGAAACAAGGCATCCAGCAACACCTAAGCAGGGAGCAGTGCTCTACAAAGAAGAGACGGAGAGCGGCAAGCAAGCCAGGAAGCCATGGGAGTCAAAAGATGTATACAGGGGGCAGCTGTCCGGAAATGACTTGCACACAAAATAATAAAGAGTGGTATACAATTACCGGCTGGATGACTGTATCAAGGGCAAACGGTGTGGGTGTTACAGGTTGGGGGCAATTGGAAGGTGGGGTCTGGGTGTGGGAACTTGATGATGGTGATTGCTGCCCTAGAGTCTTGGCAGAGTTACCTGGTGTATCCAAAAAGAAAAATTGCTGTAACGGCCAAAAAGGGTCCAGCAGTCATAGGGGATGGGGCGGGAAGGGCAATACGCACCCCAGGGCACCCGATCTTGGGGAGGCATCGGGCGTAAGCGGCAATGGTGGGCGAACCAAAGCGGGGAGTCTTGACATTGCAAGAGGGTTAAGGGAAGGCTGGCTATAGTAACGGTTAACACAGGGATACGGGCCATGGGGAAGGGGGGATTGGCCACCTGAGAGGGAGTGGCTGATGACAAGGGGCAAGTGTAAGCAATACAAAGAGGGGGTGAGCAGCAAAGCCAGCCGAGCACGAGAAACAGGGGACAACGTAGCCGGTCAGCGCCAGCAAGGCAACCATGGCCAGATAAGGGGGCAAGTTGCACCAATGGATACCGACTCAGCATAGCCCCTGCAGATGGGATCATCAATAGGGATTGTTAAGACGGATTTCTGAACTCTGTCCTGGTGGCGCAGAAGTTCAGAAGGCCAACCTAATTACTTGGAACAGGGTAACCTCTGGACGAGCCAGACCAATCAAGGTAGCGATTGCGGCGGTCAAGACTAGGTCTCAAGAGGGGTGAGGGTGACTGAAAGCCCGCAATGAGCACACAAAGCAAGAGCGCTTAGAAACTACTCCAAACAGTTGTTATATCAAAAATATATACACATTTATTTTAAGGCCTTTAAAATAATGACCGTAGCGAGAAAATCACAATATCACAATACTAAGCCAACACATACCATATCAACACAATATATATACAAATACGACAGTCGCAAGCGTTATATGCACGAAACCTGAAAGGGAAGGAAAACAGGCAGTGCGATAATGCTTTAGACTCAGTTCGCCTTCAGAGGCACCTAACTAGATGGAAGTCCGAGCCCTGCGGTGAGTGGAGCCTTGTGCTCAAAGTACCTGCACACGCTGGTGCCAACGGGCAAAAGGAGAAGCTCTTCGGAGGAAGTCAGGCAGTTCGGGTTAGTGCACAACAGAAGAAGAACAGGTTCCGCGACTCAAGCGCAGCCTCCACAGTGAGCAGAAGCAGAGCGCGAGTACGGACAAAACGGTGCTGTTTTTACACAGCGGGGAAAAGCAATGGGCTACTGCAGGAGGGCGACCAGATCCTAGCTATACTACTCACCGGTCCCCGATGCAAGCAGACCCAGGCTTCTCCACGTTAGTTTCAGCAGCTGGCAGGTTCAGAAGAGCCGGGAATGCCTCGTCGTCGTGTAGAGAAAAAAGACGTCCCAATCGAAGAAATCTGCACAGTTTTGTCACCACAGCAGGGCAACGGAGTGGCCGTGTGTATCTGAGCCAAATGTACACTACTCACTTCAGACTTGGGAACGCCAAGTGTACGAAGCGTGTGAGAGTGACAAGGGCTCGAAATACCACACAACCTGGCGGCGGATACAGAGCAAGACTCCCGTGTAAGCTGGTCAGTCAACTGGATGGCCCAGAGACGCTTCTGAAGGCTTACTGGCAGGAGATGATGAAGTCGCCGAGAATAGCTGTTCCTGCTATTCCAAAGGTCGAAGCACCAGTACAGGCCTTCTGGTTCGATCAAAGGAGGAAAGGGTTTCACAGGACGACAGCAGTGCAAAGGAGGAGTCCTTCAGCGGGTCACCAGCGATTCCTCGGTCCAGCCTCGTGGTTGCAGGATACTTGGCTCCTGTATTCCTTCGTTTGTGAGAACTCAGGAAATCGACCTGGTAGTGGTGTTTCCAGCCCCCTCTTATCCACGGTTCCCTTCGCGCCAAAACGGAGGGGAGCCAATGGGAGATCCGCTCATCAACACACACACCATTCGTGGACCAATCACGGACCACGGTGGTCCCAGGCATTCACACCACCCTAGACTCTCTGGCACCCAGGATGTGTATTGGGACCAGACATCCCAGCCCACACCCTGGAGGCACACAAAAGACATGTAGAAGCCCGCGAAAGCATCTGTGTTTCGCAGGAAAGTACATGCCCAAATAAGGAAGGCCCCGGGTCGGCTCGACCTGGGGAAGGTGAAGGGAGCAAGACGGTCAGTGGACAGGACAAAGGAGCCTCGTGGTCTGGCCATTTTGGGAGCCAGGCCACCATTTTGGGTTCAGCGCGCAAAACGCGCTTAGAACGCCAAAAGGAGCTCAAAATACACAAAACGATCGCTGCCACCATTCCAGTCCCTGAATGACTTGCACCGATCAAATACAATCCTAAACGAGTATCTAGGGCCTGTTGAAGGCTAGAGACCCAAGAGAGCTGTAACTTAGCTTACAGTGCCCTCTTGTATCATGTTGCACTAAAGCCGCAACATGATAAAAGAAACTACGGGAAACAGCGTTCCCCGGTACTGACAGTTTTAAGGGCATGTCAGTATCCCCGTAAGAAAGGAGCGAAAGCCCAGAGGAGTGCGGCAGAAGGCTGCACTTCTCTGGCAAAGTCAAGAACAAGGTGAAAAACAACAGCAAAAAGTTTAGGGGTTGCCACATGGAAGGAAAATTACCTACAATTACGAAATCTTTCCTAACAGGGATCACCTACACGTTAGCTCTCACCAAATAAAGCAGCTGCACCATTTTGAACATCCACCAGAAATGATGTGGCTGTGGAATTATTGTGGGGGATATGAGAGCTGGACGGTAGGAGGAATATTCCAGAAGGGAGGGGGTCAGGCATCAAGTGTGAGGTGTCAGCACTAAGCTCAAGACGAGATAAAGCCTTGCAATTACTGAAATACTCAATGACCAAACAGACTCTGGGAACTGTGCAAGAATTAAGCTACTGCAAACAGGCTAACTCTCCCAAATGAAATTCATCAGCCCAGTTGAAGTATTTAAGGCTAGTCAAATATACATCAAGACCACCAACAGGAAAACTTGGAACATGAAAAGGGTTGCATTGTACCATAGTCAAAAAACTGAGACAAGAGAAAGAGAAATAGAGCATAAGGAAACTCGTGATGGCAAAAAGCATCAATTAGAAGCTAGTCCAACAAATAAGAATTTCAATGGTGAGACTGACCTTTAACCATCATAGAATAACATGCCATATGAAATCGGGCTTGAAAAATCTCCAGTTGAGGAGCCCTCTTGTTAAGTCAGAAGCGTCCTTTTCCACCAGGATTGCCACACCACCCTGAGCACGCCTGATCCTCCAATCCGCATTTGGGCTAAATTGGGAAAGAGAAAGCAAGTAATGTATTACAGAACAGTCAAAGATGTTTGCCTAGAGAACACAAGGTGCAATTCTGTCATTTTCACAGAAAGGCAGATGTGTGTACAAGCATACAGACTATGAAACAATACTACATGTTGTTACAAAACCATCCACATACCTGCCTCTTGGCAGGCATGAGCAATGCAACTTTTTCCGGCAATGGTACCTGGTGAAACATGTTTGTTTGAGCCACACCGTCCTTGCAACTTCGTTCTGGTGCATTGGGTCACTTTGATCATTATAGTCAATTCTTCCTGATGATTGCAGATACGACTGAAGTGCATTGGCATCTCAGAGCTATGGTTTCAGTTGATATTCTCATATATATGGCCACTGCATGTTATATCTCGTATACACCACCCCTTCTACCAACACAAAATGTACAGGACGCCCTTGAGACGTGGAAAAATCCTGTAGAGTACGTCATGAACTGATGTCGTCTTAAGGGAAAGGGGTGATGTGGCATCCCCTCCGATTCCCCACGCTGCCCGAGACCTGCCCCTGAAATTCCCTTTGCGCATGAGGAATGAAAATCAGAGTGGACGGAGCCTGGAAAGTGTGACAAGACAGGAGCCACCTACCTGAGCTCCAAGACCATGTTCATCTTAGTTCTGTTCAGGGGCGTTACTAGGGGGGGCTAAGGTGGCTATAGCCCCTGATCTTTTGGTTGTAGCCCCGGATAGAATCTCAGGAGCTAAAGCCAAAAGACTAGCTAGCCCCCGGTCCCAACAGTTCCGACATCAGCTTAGCCCCGGGTCTTTTCCAGACCTAGCAACTCCCCTGGTTCTGTTCACAGACTAGAATTACACTAAAAATAAAGACGTCTACCACACCAACTTGGTGTAGTATCGTTTTATTCCAGAACATACACACATCTCCTCAAGAGTCAGTACTCTGAACTTCTGATATAACTTACGTGTCCCCAGCATGCAAAGAACTGCTGGATTTGCATGACAATGGTACGAGAGCGGTGCATGAAGAATCGAAAAGCACTGTTACTTTTGTGTTTTCTAGCCTCAACACTGTGCACATTTATTTGTTTACCCTATTATGGGAAACGAAAAAAGGAAATTAGAAAGAGAGCCTTTCTGGTTCAGATGAATTAATCGTTCACACACCACAAGAAAAAAATGCACAAATTCATTTTTTGATTGACATACATGATCTTTTAAAAGTGTCTGTTTTTAAGTGTTAAAAATCGGTGAATTAATTATTATGGATTGTAGTGAAATTGTATGCTGATGAAATGTTATTAATGATTATTGATTTGTGTATGAATTAATTTGATGGTCTGATATTAGTTTGGTATAGGAGTTTGTGGTTATAATAGTTCAATGACTTCTGTGTTTGGTTAATTGTGTTAAAGTTTTAATAAACTATAAACACACAGAACAATGAAATTAAGTAGTCATTCAGCAAAGAATATAAAGGAAAGACTTGTGAGAAGCAGCCAATTGCTAGTGGTGCGGCTTGACGAGCAAACATGCAAACGTTTTAACAATTCAGCCAGGAGCCCACAGGACGCGAGTTAGTGAGGAACGCAGTGCATGCTGAAACCCTCACTGAGACCCACTAAGACCCTCCCCTCCTGCTGAGAACTTGCTGGTTCCTCGCTGAGAGCACCCTGAGAGTGCCACGAGTCCTTCAGTGACTCTGGGCCGTGACCTGGGTTGTGAGTTCTGTGAATTGTGTCCTTGGTGCAGTGAGGTACTGAATACCTCCCATAAACCAGGGAGGAGGACGCAGTACTTGCCTGGTATTGCCAATTACAAACTGGTATCCCAACGCCTTCTGGTTGGTGGGTTGGTTGGTTCAGTTCAGCACCCAGCCGGGGGAGCACCATAGTGTGCCACCAGTGGCCTAATTACTTAGTTGCTTAATAACTCAATGACTTCGGGGAAAAGACCCTTTGAGCTCAGCTTATTATTATTTGTTGTGTGTTCCATGTTGATAAATAACTGAACATACCGAATATTATAAAATCTTAGAAGTAATTTGGCAAATGATAACACAAGTCCTGTAATCCTTAAACCCCCAGTTGCCATGGACTTGGCCACTTTTCCTGACTCAAATGTCAACTTTCCAACTTTAGCCACAACTCTATCTGCAACTGACTTGGACCATGAGTAGATAGAGACTCTTTCTCCTGGGGCGTTGAAACAAGTTTTGGAGGTGCTACTGGATGTTAGCATTTCTATGCAGCAATCTGTCACACACATTGTACGAAGTACCACTGTAATTTTGGTTGTTGAACTTGGAGGGAATTCAAGGGACCAAAGGAATACAATGAGCGTAAGTCCCACTTTAAAAAAGAATGAAACAACAGTTTCAGGTTCTTTACAACAATCAGTCTGTTCGATTAGACTGCAGCAACCCGTACATGAACAACCAATACCTCAAGATCGGGCAGGGATTGGGCTCGGGGGTAGGATGAGCCCCCCTGTTCTGGGGAGAAAGGAGGCTAGGGTTGGGTCCTTGATTGTCTGCGCTCAAAGAAAAATGTATGTATTTTTCCCTGCAATATTCACTAGTACGGAATTACGTGGGACAGCGGGAAAGAGTAACTTGGACCTTAATCAATCCTTGTTACCAGTGATCTACCATTTGGATGTTTCTAACATTATTGGGGATGATAGTCTTTTGGCGGGAGCCACCCACCTTAGAAATCACTCTTGACATACTTTTTATTCATTTATTTGTATATAGTTCAAGGAACTTTTACAACATTACATATTAAAATGATAATTCATGCACCACAATTCAAGTATAACAGACAATTCAAAATTCAAAACCCAAGTCGGACAGGCTGAAAATCAGTCCAGGTAGAAGGAGCATGACAGACCTACTGATCAAATACCAATACCACTGCGGGTATTAGCCAAACGACCAACCCACGTGTGGCCTCATTACACGGTAGGTGGCCGCGGAATGAACGGTGCCGGTAAGGGACCGGCACTGTTCATTCCGGACCGCCACATTACGAGGTCTGCAGCGGGTCCGCTCTGGATGCCTGGCTAGACCAGACGTGCAGAGCGAGACCCATTAGCAGACCAGGATGCTAACAACGGGCCCGCCATTAAATTAACGGGCCTGTTGTTAGCATCCTCCCCATTCCCATTGAGCCCTATTGGGGCTCAAATGGGAATGGGGATGTACCGGGTCCAGGTCCCGAGAATGGGAATTACCGGGCCCGCTAAAGTGGCCATGGCCCGGTAATTCCCTATTTCTGGAACCCAGACCGGGTACCCAGTTTGGGGGTACCCATGCCGCTAAAAACGGCATGGCTACCTCCAGACTCCTAATGAGGCCCATTGTGTAATATGGAAAGTTTTAGAATAAAATGAAAATAAAAAAATATAAAAATCCTTCTTTCAATACAGATTTTAATAATAGTTTGAATGATGATTTAATGATATCACCAGAACCTTTTTTTTTTAGCTCTAGTCATGGAATAGAACTTTATATTTCCAGTATATAGAAAAGGCTATGGATATCTGTATAGATGGGTACTATGCATGCATGTGCATGTAGTGCATGCAAGCACACAGGAACAGTTAGTATTAACTTGCACACCTCAGGTTGTGCTGCAGCACAGACAGGGCAGACTGCTGGAGCCATGCAAAGCAGATAGTGGATTTCTCAGCCCCGGGTGGTGCCAAAGACAGTGGGAAGCTCAGACTTGCATGGTACCAAAGACAGCAAAAAATGCACACTGGCGGGTAGCCGGGTTCCGACAGCAAATTGGACCACTTACCAAACGATGTGCTATCGCGCAGAGGACTGGATTGTATAGCCAGGCTCACATAGCCAGGCATGAGTAGGGCACACAGCCAGTAAGCATTGTATGATATGCTAATAATAAAATAATACAATATTTTCCAACTAAAAATACACTACCAGAATACAATTCAAAGCAGATGACTCTGGATGACTTTACAATTGTCGTTTTTGGTTTCAGTGACAGATCAAATATATATCACTGATAAGGAATCAAATGTTGCTTTGGTGTTAGTATTTCGAATGATTAAATAATTAAGTCCTCAGGATAAGGAAACCATCTGACACACTGTCACATGATTGTAGAGAGTGATTTGGTGCGTGAGTTCACCCTAAAATCCAGGAGGGCAAGCAGGGGGTCGGTCCAGTGTTCTCCCGGCACTTAAGCGGCCACCTTTACATCCCGGAGTGCATTGATGTTAATTTATTCCTGCTGTGACTTTGTTCTCTTGACTCCGCTGTCATCTTTGGACCTCGTTATATCCCGTTTCTAACCAACCTTCAAATCAAATCACAGCCACTGAAGTGTTAAGGAGATACCTAAGGCTTCAGATGGCAGTTACAGGTTGCGGGTGTGTCCCTGATACATGTGCCCAGCTGTTCATTTGCAGCCCATGTGATACTGGCTTGCCTCCTTGCCTATCCTGAATCCGAAGGCGCTGGTGTAGAGCCTCTTCTCCCTCTCCCCATCCTTCTTCACATCCCTCTACCTTGC
The DNA here is from genome assembly GCF_040938575.1 of Ambystoma mexicanum. NCBI lineage: Eukaryota > Metazoa > Chordata > Amphibia > Caudata > Ambystomatidae > Ambystoma > Ambystoma mexicanum. Next base: position 937,991,643 of record NC_090939.1, read on the forward strand.
ATCTCAGGCTTGGAAAGTAGTAAGGGGGAACTGGGCTTTGGTATACATCCTTCAATGCAAAAAATACCCCCGGGGTTATCTTGCACTCCTTTCGGTAACAGACACGATTCGGACATTTGGTGATTAAGGAACAGGATGGTTCAGAGATTCGTAACAGGCCGTGGCCCTCATTACGACCCTGGCGGAATTCGCGGTGCTAAATGCACCGCGGAGCACGGCGGAAAGCTGCCGATAGCGCCATGGGGGTTGGCGGATTTTCCACCCCATGCCGACCTTGGCGGAGCGGTAAATCCCCAATCCCCATTTTGCCCTTCCCCATTCCCATTCTTGCCCCATAGGGTATAATGGGAGTGGGGAAGGCGTTAATTACGCCACCGTAAAGTACGGTGGCGTAATTAACAACAAGGTCCCTTAGCGCCATGGATTTCTCCGCCCGGTAAAACCAGGCGGAGAAAGGCTCCATGGCGCTACGGGAACTCGTAGTAGGGCGGACGGGTCCGCCACGATTACCGCTGGCGGTAACCCACTCCGCCAGGGTCGTAATGAGGGCCCGTGAATTTAAACTTGATCATAACCTCGAATGTTAACCTAAACAATCAGCAACTAATCTGTTTGTGATGGCGCATTTCCTGACAATAATCTAGGTAACGAATGTATGAAAAAGAGTAAGAGTCGAACTATAGAAGTATAAAGTATGGAGTAACTCTGGATTCTCATGTTTGTGGCTTACAGGAGTTTATAACCGATAGGGGCCTCTTCCCTTGAGTGTTGTTAATAACACTTATCTCGTTAATTATTTTTGTGCTTGCTTGTAGAAACCTAGCGGGTACTAAATATCAGTCCAGCTGGTGGACACACACTAATGGTGTGAGTAGAAAAAAGGGGGTGTCTTGGAATTCCGCTAATTATTAAATGAACTAAAGAATGAATTGGCTAGGTCACAAATACAGATATGATTTGACTTTTGTGGAAGTGAACAAAGAATGCAGGAATAAAACATTTTTTGAATAGTTTTCTATAACTTTGCTTCTGTTGGATAATAATTTAGGGTGTATATAACAAAAAAACATTTGGTCCTCTTGAAAAAAGATTTTGGTGGTTGTGGGGGTGTCCCCCGCATGTGGCATGTAATAATGTTGCTTCAAAAAACGACAATTTTTCAGCTAATTCTTTGCATGGCGACATTTTTGTGGCGACATTTTCACATGGAACCTATTAAACATGATTAATCTATTGAGATAGTCGATTTGCTCAAATCAAGGATTATCTCATTTTGTGATCACAATCAAATGCTAATAACAATGCCACAATTCACTCTGAATCATAATGTACTTTGTTTTAAATTGCTCTATCTACAAACAATTGCAAGAAGCAGCAATGGGTGGGACTAATGCACCAGTGTATGCCAATTTATTCATGGGGCACTTTGAGTAGGAACATGTATGTTCTCATCCAGTTTTAACACCAGGGGCAGAGACTGGGAGGGTTCATTGGGGTCAGACGACCCACCCCACCCTTCCCACAGGGCTGGAATTGAGCCAGGGTTGGGCAAAGCCCTGATTTAGTAAAAATAAACTATGAGAGGCATGCTGTACTGCACTCGTTGGCGCGCCACTCGTAGGGCTGTTTTCTTTTTTACATATCAGGGCTGACCCTCATTCTAACTGAGTGCCAACCCTGAAATAAAAATAAACTTGTGATTGGCACACTGTGATGTGCGGTGCAATGAGCCACTCACAGGGTTGTTTGGCAACAGAAAACCCAAGAAAGGGGTGCATTTGTGTAAGGAAGCACTCTGTTCTCTGTTGAATGCCCAGACAACAAGAAGAGAGAGTCAATATTTGACACTTCTGCAAAATCTTCATAAAAATTCTCAAACACATTGATTCTGGCCAAACATATAGGAATCACAACTATTAGTATTATATTAGTGACCATAAAGACCTTGCACATGTGGTCTTTGAGAGAGGCAATTAGGAAGTAGGGAATGGTTGATTTTAGTGAAACATTTAATTTGAAGAAAAGGGACCTTGCGCAAGAAGAAACACTTTGTCCAGGACAGCTTTTCAGACTTCCTTACTCTAGTGGTTTGACATCAAATGGTACTTGCCGTTCCTAGGATGTTCATTCAACAAAACTGCTTCCTGTGAAAATCTCTCTCTCTGTGATCCACCTGCCATAAGGCTTGGAACCAAGGACTGACATTACTATGTACTCCCCCAGCTGATCTAAATAATTATTATGTTTTCTGTGGTGCAGCCATGCAGAATCAGAGAAAGCATGATACTTTCTTGCACAAAGTTTTGTAGATGACAATGCTTTTGCCATCAGATAACTCCAGGTCACATGTTCATCACCATTGCCGCCAACCACCAAGAAAAGCCAGAGGTTTTAGGAACTGGATTATCAACACTCTGTGCTTCTCAATAAATCCAGACTGACTCATTTAGCTACTCCGATGGTCTCCCCACACCATTCCACCTTTCTTCTTGTCCATCCCTTCTCATTCATGTCCATGTTCTACTTCAAGTACAGAACAAAGGGTGGGCCAGTGGATCAGGATGACACCAATAGTTATTTCAATTAGTACAAATTGTATTCAATAATTCATTGCATCAACATATAACTGTATGTCCTAATTAAAACAATACTTCCAGTTATAAAGACAAAATCACAATTCTTTCACATCTCAGGCATCAATACTCTCAATACTCTACTCTTCCAATTTTCTTATAATAAGATCCAGGAAACTTACCTGCCGGTGACTATACTCTATGGTGAACTTAATGTTGACATCACACTTGTTCAACCATTCGTGGAACTCCATGCAGGATGTTATAGAGCCCCTCCAGGTGAGGAAAACATCGTCAATATACCAACGCCACACTCGGAGGTGTGCGCAAAGTATCAAATGACGATCTAAGAGTTATCAATCCCCAGGATAAATTTGTCCTCATTGTCGGCCATACACAAGTTTGCCACGTCGGGGGCAAAAGTTGCCCCCATACTCACCCCCTTCTCCTGTTTGTACAGTTGTCTTTTAAAGAGGAAAACATTTTCCGTCATAGCTAGCCAGACACATTCTTGAACAAATTCAGTCAGTGGTTGATGGGATCTAGTTCTTCTGTCCAAATATTCTCCCAAAACTTGTAAACATTTCATTTGTGGAATGGCCGTTTATAGAGATTCTATGTACATAGTTACAAGTATGTCTTCCTCACTGACCTGGATATTATGGAGGATCTTAATCATATCGGTGGAGTCTTTTACAAAAGATGGCATCTCCAGTACGAAAGGTTTTTAGAAAAACTTCAGAGTATACCGATAAGGGTTCAAGAAGTGAATCTATCACAGACACAATTGGTCTGCCAGGGGGATTTTTTTGATCTTTGTGGATTTTGGGCAATATATAAAATGCTGCCTTTTTGGGCCAGATCTTATTAAGAAAACGGCCTTCATCTTGGCTGATCCACTCTTCTTGGACGGCATGGTTAGTGAGACTCTTGATCTCATCTTGAAGTCTCAAAGTCTGTTCCCTGTCCAACTTTTCCACAAATGGTTGCACAAGTGTGATGTCAACATTAAGTTCACCATAGAGTATAGTCATCGGCAGGTAAGTTTCCTGGATCTTATGATAAGGAAATTGGAAGATCGGCTTATTACCACTCTTTTCAAGAAACCCACTGATAAAAAATTCCCTCCTCCATTTCATTAGTTTTCATCCTTCTAGTCTACACAAGGACACTGACATGAGGTGGTTTGTTCTTCAACATATAAAGGTCAACATGCAAGGAGGCGATATAGGGACACTACTGCATCGCATTGAACAGCGCTGGATCCATACTTTGGATACAGTCCGGAGTGGTATTAATGTTTCAATAGAATTGAACTCTCTAGTTACAAGAAAGTGAGTTTATTATAGTCAGAAATATGGACTGCAGTTCCCATAGGAGGTACCACTGAGAAATGATGTAATACATTTATCGAATGCACCTTTTCTTTGTGATACATAGTAATCTGAAGTCAGACTGGTGTCATACATGATAAGTGGACATTTGGGTAGCTATAGGGTTAACTGTTGATAGTGAACAGCGCAGCTATTGAACCAGGAGTTGGGATTGTGTATGTGATTCCACAATGAGGACACACCAAAAAAGTCTGACTTTAATGTATTTAGAAATATTATCAAATATTAGCCATAAATGCTACCCATCTCTGAATGAGGAGTCTTGAAAAATGTCCGCTTTCCATCACTTTTTAAGCATATTTTAATACATCTTTTATCATTTTCTCATTATTTTTATTGATCGAGAAAAAACAACTTTAAAATCATTAATTGCGCTCCGTGACAGTCTGGCGGTTGGTTCCGCTGGTATTGGCCTTATCTGATGAATGGGGCATGATGGGACACGGTAGTAGTGTTCCACGAAACAATGGGGAAATTAGTCCTGTTTCTATGTGCATGAATGACTAGGAAAGGGTAAATAGAAGTCCTTTGTCTATGTTGATCCTGCATATTGTATGGAGACGCGAGACAAATTCATTTGCCGTCCCAAACACTGAAAAATGTGATGAGTGGTTCTGAACATATCGGTAAGCAGAACGCCATGTAAATATTGCACATTGTGTGAACAACCTGTCTTCCTGTCAAAATCTGGGCAAGTCTGTAGAAAACAAATTTGCTGATGTTTTGCGTGGGAGGCTGCGGGCCGAATTTGAGCTGCAAGGTTGTTTGTGGTCTTATTGTTTCGATTTGGAAGGAGGATTAGCTGTTTGTTGCCCGGTGTAGTATCAAAAATGTATCCGGTGCAAAATTGATAATGAGTTAGTTTTTCTGAATTGATCAATGATGTTGGGCATACTCGAGATACAATAAAGGAGTAGCATCTGACCCATGCATGTTTCCATGATGACGTGGTATAGAGTAATCGTAACACAGTTGGTTTGGTGAAATCTCTGACTCTGGTGATTGATAATACAGAGGCATAATCAAATTGGTCTTTTCTTTATAGAAATTTCTGAATATATATTCACCCAGATAAGGAATTCTCTGGGATTTATGACATGAAGATGGAAGGGAGTTATCCATCACTATGACCATCTACCCAGATGCAATATACTAGGGGGTAAGTCTGTTTAAGAGATTTTTTTTCATAGCTATCAAATGAGGATAAGATGTAGCGGATACAGATGGATTGTTTTGTTCCCATAGGATCCAGAGCCAGATGGTGCATGTCTGTTATTGGAGGCAATAGAAACATATTCGTCCAGAGGCCACTGGGAATTGTAAGTGCTTTTTAAAAAAAAAAAGGTTTTTAAAAGATTGTTTGAAATATATACACTTAAGTGACTTGACTAGGGGAAGATGAGTTAGACTTTTTCCGCTGTTATTTCACAGGGCCTATCCAAACAAGTTTATAGGCGCCAGTGAAGGATTTAATCCAACACATCTGTCTTCATCTCTAGATTGGTGATATGGGGGTGAGTAAGATGTTATATGTTTACTCTTTAGAATTGCACATGTGACATTAAGAGTCACCTTTGTGAAGAAATATGGATGACACAAGACCCTGATAGGTTTTTCTGTATGTCTTTTAGATTTGAAAATGGCTTATTCCAATCCATGAAGGGCAGGACATCTTTATTTTTGCCTTACGTCCTGAAGAAGGTCTTAAAAAAAATAAGGACGGCAATTTCTGTTAAATTTGACCAAAACACGTGTCGACGACCACATGAACAGTCTGGGAATTATAACCAGATGATATATGACACCTTAAACTAAGGACTGGGTCATAAATAGATGCTAGAAATTTCTGTAAACATTGGTGTAGTACTGGAGTATAACTACACAGTGTATAGTAGGCCATATTGGTTTTATGTATGTATGTATGAATGAGAGAATGAGGAATTGAGAGTATTGATGCCTGAGATGTGAAAGAATTGTGATTTTGTCTTTATAACTGGAAGTATTGTTTTAATTAGGACATACAGTTATATGTTGATGGAATTAATTATTGAATAAAATGTGTACCAATTGAAATAACTATTGGTGTCGTCCTGATCCACTGGTCCACCCTTTGTTCTGTACCTTGTATCTTACCTGAAGGACCAGGGACCTTGTTGCAGGTAAACCCCTTTATATACATGTTCCATTTAATAGAAAGTCATGCGACAAAGATACAAACTATGTATTCATTTATTTCATGATGCTTTCAACTTAGACTTGGATTCCGAACATGGTGAATATGTATTTCAGTAATAAATAAAACCATCTGTTTACATGTAAATAATATTGCCTATGTTCTATTTAGCCTAGTGCACACATATTCATGTTGGAGAATGTAATTGCTTTCAGATAGGTAATGGGGTGCCAGTGAGAAAACCAACCCTGACACTGGGTTGTACTAACAAATGTAAAAACAACAGATATCCACAAACTTGTGGAACTCTCCCTTCCCCTGGACACCCAATTGGTATTCTATAAACAATAAAATGTGTAGGTTATTGGTAAATTATATTAGATTAAATAATAACAGTCATACTCCAATTTTTAATAAAACAGATCAAATATTTTTACTTCATCATATGCTTTCTGGACCATTGATTTGTACTACATCATACTTGATTTGCAATTAGTTAAAACTGGCGACATATAGTCATAGAATAAATCATTCACTTTTTAGCAAAAGTAAACTTCTTATCTTTACATCACAGGTAGACAATTTCATACAATGAATTTGAGACAATCTCACATATGGCTAGATCAAACAAGTCAATATTCTGTGCTGTGTTCAATCCTTGTAGGCTTCTCTACGCGTTTCAGGGTGTGTTATCCCCTTCTTCAGGTGTTGTCTACCCAATTCTTTATTTCCTTTTCAAATCTATGATGAATAATTGATCATCATAATTAAGTCATCCTTATGTACACAAATCAATTATTCCTACAGTCTTTGTAGTCTGTCATGATTGTCTATTTTATAATCACCTGGATATATCTCTCCTGGGAATTTATTCCAAGATGTTCTTCCTCCTATCTGATTCTTATGTGATGACATAACTCTCCCTGAAAAAATCAAAAACACATATGTAAAACCTAACTACCCTTAGTAAAAGACAAAAGTTGCAATGTCTGTGATTAATATCCACAGCTATATCTATATCAAGTACTCAAATGACAAGAGGGTCCTTGCCTTAATTGCCTGTATGGTGCTAGGAGAGATCATCCCTTAGATAGTGCAGGGTGGTCATACATTTGCAAAATTCCCAATGTGTGAAGCCCTGTAGACGGGCCCCCTTGCTTTTGTGCTGCGCTTGTAAGTACACATATTCATAATAAATGTGGAGCTACTCTCTATCCCACTTCTGTTGTACTCAATATCATGTTGTCTTCCAATCAGTAGAAAAAATGGTCTTACCCAGAAGTAACATCCAGGATTTGTAAACAGGAGAGTGTGGCTCCTGTTGGATTAATTGTAGGGCAGTCTTCACAGTTGGCCACATGTACAGTCAGTCGGCACTTGGTGAAAACTGGAACTTTAGCAGCAGTCACATTCACTCCTTGAAGGAAGGGGACAGGAAAACAATTTTACCCTTTTGATTGTTACAATGTAGCCCTTTTATTGCATAGTAAATATGATAGGTTATTTATAACGCACTTAAGCGCGAACCTGGAGATCGAACCTGTGTTACTTTGTGGAATCTTGCTTCCAAAGCGAGCACATTGCCCCTGAGCTATCCTCCCGCGATGATGATGGTAACTACATTGATTACTCATCAATCACCGTTTTCTTTCTATGATCCCCCAAAATGTCATTTCAGCCCAATGCCTACACCTGGGAATTGTTTGATGTTCCCCACTGTGAGTGATTAATGTCATAGGTGTGAACTGAATGAGTGCAAACTGGGTTCACTCAGGAGAAGCGTTAGTCACCCCATCTCCCGCCTTCAATATATAAACTATCACAATTGATGCCGTTTTCACACAAGCAGTTTGAACAGGAATACAAAAGGGAAAATATGCAGAAAAGGCAAATATTGTGTCATGTTCTGGTGCATTTTTAAGAAGTGTAGGTAGCCCTTAGAAAATTGCATATGCCCCAGCCAACCTATGATGTAACGAAAATCCCTCAGACTCTGCCCAACCCCGAGCCTGGTCCGCAGAAAAGCTCTGAAAGTGTAATATGTTTGTAGATAAAGGCAAATGCCACCTTGTTATGGCATGTTATGGTGATGATAAATACAGGATGTTCTCTTATGCCACGTCTGCTATTTTCACAATATTTGGCTACTTAATGTATACACATTGGTTTCCAATGGCTTAGCTCATGCTTTGGTTCTCGGAGCCCAGACACACTTCCTTCGGGCTTGACCCTGGCCACGGCTCTGCCTATGTACTTCTTGGTGTGCCACCTCTAGCCATAAGTGCTGCCTACACGCCAAAACAATTGGCATGGGAAGTGACAATAGGAGGACGATGGGATGTGAGGAGAGACACACAACCTCTAGGTATTGTGTGGCTGTTTAACCACCCGTTGACGTTTCATGGCCATGCTAGTTCCTATGGCCATTCTCACCCACTACCATTCCCTCCTCGCCCGCCAAGACACCGCCGCTAGATCATGTTGACCTAGCTCTGTGCTTTTAAGGGAATGGCATTGTTATTTCAAGGTACTCTTCTGAGGGGCAATGGCTCTGTTGAAGCTGCAAATTTGCTCCCGATGTAATAAAATCTTTTAACCATGTGTGCCTTGTTTATTAGCAATATCTCTGAGTCATTGCATCTTTTCCTTGCGATTAATTCCTGTTGAAAAACAAGCACTGCAAAACTAACGGTTTTGGCTCCTTCATTAGGTATTACATTGCATTTGGCAGACACTGCCATAATATGCCCAGGAATCATCATTATTTGCCATTTGCTGCTGGTGTGTGAGCCTGGTGAGCTGGTACCGCGCAGAGCCCGCCATGACCCCGTTGCTGCCCCGCGCGGGTGCAGCCCCGGCCTCCCTCCTGCTGCTCGCCCTGCTGGCCACCGCTCGGGCATTCGAGCCGGACTTCTCCAGCCTGTCCACCGGGGGCAGCGAGTGCTTCCGCATTGAGGGCCGCGCCGTGGAGCCCGGAGTGCGGCTCAAGGACTGGATCGGCTGTGCCCGGGTGCTGGTGGAGGGCGAGGAGTACGTGGGCTTCGTCAGGTGAGAGGTCCCGGTCCATCGGGGGGGCCTCCAATGGCCTGAGACAGCTGCTCAGCCTTGGGCCCGGCTCCAGGGCCCTAGGAATGGCAGGGCCCCTGGCGGGGGAGGATGTGGGGGGCCCCTCACTAGCATAAATGAGATCACAGAATGAGTCTTCAATCGGGAAGTTGCACTAAAACGCCTTGCCATGAGTGAGGCAGGAGACCTAGCCTGCGTCGCATCTGGATAGAATTGTGTTAGCATGTGCACACATAGAGGGAATTCTTTAGCCTAACATGTGCCACATCTAGATGGAATTGTGAATGTTAGCATGTGCCGTACTTAGTTGGAATCCTCAACCTAGCCTGCGTCGCATCTGGATAGAATTGTAAATGTTAGCATTTGCACACATAGAGGCAATTCAATGACTGATATATTACTCTCCTGCCTAGCCTGGACCTAGCGTGCAATCAAGAATCAACCAACCACTTACAACTCCACTCCTCTGCATACACCTCTCAAACTCGAACCAAACACAACCATAAGCCTTAATGCAGCAAACCGCACAAACTTCACTACACTGCAACAACAAAACAAACTGCACATAGACTTGCACAACAGCACACGACAACTACCGACCGTAAAACACCCCAAGCCCAGTCAACGGACCCACCGGGCTGAGGCTGCCCACAGCACATCACTGCTCTCTTGCACTTCTCCAGCTCATTCCCCCTAACTCACCCCCCTTCTCCCTTTTTCAGAGCTGCAACAGCGCCAGGGGACCACTCCCGTGGTGATAGTGGGTGGTACAAAAATCCTTTAACATTAACATTTGTCGTCATCTAATGGCAGGACTGTACCGTAGAGATAGTGACTGAAAAGTGTCTAACCCACGACTGCATTAAAGCCACACCTGTTAGCTTTGTCTATCCGTGTATACTGCTCGTGTCCTCTGCGTGGGAGGTTACTGCATGCCAGCACTTTCTTCATGAGACACACAGTCCTTGTGGAGCTGAATGTCTCTTTTCATCACCTGAACTGACACCAGACTGAAGATATGGCTTTTGACAAGGCTTTAATGCGTGGTTATCTTCGTGACACATCTTATCGCCAGACAGCAGTGAATTGTAAAAAAGAGATAATTATGCGTTATTTACATAGCGCATTAATCTAAAGCGCTTTACGGAGCACATATTTACATACAATATCACCCAACCGAAATTGGTACTCATTTATGGACCTTGGAAAGATGAAAGGCTGAGTTGGCCTGGCAGGGATTCGAACCTGCGACCTGCATATCACACTCAGAACGCAGCTGCAAACGCTCAACCCGCTGAGCTATCTTACCAGAGATGCTGTAGTTACTATTTAATCCATATGTTCCAATTAAGCCTACATAGAAATTAAATCTTGCTTCAGGTAGACATCAATAGGGTTCCATGTCTTTACAATGACACCCAAAATAACGACATACTTTAAAAACGACACCTAAGTAACAAAAAGGGTTGATTATTATTTTTATTAATTTGGGGGGGTCCACCCACAAGCCTCCAATTTCTACTGCCTTTTTACCCTCCCCCCTACTACCACTTTTAATCCATTAACCCACCCCATATATACTTTTACCTTAAAATTCGTTATTTAGGTGTTGTTTAAAATGTTTGTCGTTATTTGTTGTTGTTGTTCTAAACCCTGGATCCCCATCAACAGTATACTAGTGAAATCAGAATCCTTCAGAGCAAAAGCACTGACGTTCGTTTTCTGATCCATGCATCCTGGAGTAGTCAGGCCTGGATGAGCTGCTCTGTTCTATAAACTCAACACGCAAAGATTCTGACAGCAAGAAGAAAGCAGGCCTCATGGCTCATGTGCCTCCTTTCAACCTGAATGCATACATCAGCGTTTCAAGCCAGAGGCCTCTGTCAGGAGGCTGTGATCCCAACCATTGTCAACTTGTAATGACAAAAAAGAGAGCCGGCAGAGCAGTAAAGACTGGAATCTGGGAAGGCCCCCGGGTGATAGGGCTGGGTCGGGACACGTGTGATGCACAGCATTCCTGCTGCTGGGAAGCAGGCGGGCTCCCCCAGAAGCCAGGCGGGCCAGGGGTCGGTGTTTATGCGAAGCCAAGAGCAGAGGTCACACACAGATAAAAGTGGCACAGGTGGGCCGCTCTCCCATACGTCACCCTGAGGGGTACAAGACAATGATAGAGGAAGGAGAGGGGCAGGGATTGGGCAGTTCGGGTGAGGAATGTAAGAGAACGCGAAAAAGAGCAACAGGGAAAGCGTGCCAAAGAAACGGGAACCTGAAAAGAGTGCTCCGAAAAGGAGCAGAATGCAGCAATTCTGCATCGGAGGTAAAGGGATAGATGGTGGACAAGATCAGGGAACCAGGAGGGTTCGTTGCTAAGGGTCTGTCCGCAAAGTTTCCTAAGAAAACCAAAATTTGAAACCAATTAAGAGGCTGTTGAGGTGGTTTCTCTTTCAGGTTTCGGCTGCAGCACCTAGCGCAGGGACTACCGTTTAGTACGGCTAGTTCTAGATACTGCATGTGAATGAATACACATCTGCCGTGGTGACGTTTTACTATCCTCCCCATGTGGATGCTTCTGGCATTGCCATTCGCTGAAAAGTGAACAATCCGTGTGTGCCTGAGTTTCAATTGGTTGCCTCAATTCAATGGCAATAGCCCCAGATTTCACACTCGTGGGCCAGAACTGCGTTTCTTTGGCTCCCCTTTATTTGGTGTGCGCCGGCTTTGTGTTGCGTGCCGTAATGATTGTTTTCACTTCTAATGGTGTGAACTTTATTGATATGAACCTGTAGTCTTGGCATCCAGTGTATTGATGCATCTGGGCCTGCTCTTGTGTGACAGCCAAAGCATATTGCCTTTTGCACTGACTCCTTTGATGTTGCTCTTTGCCCAGCCTCTAATGCTCAGGTGTATCGTGTCACTCGTATCTCGGTCACTACAGAGCACATAGGCTGAAATGGGAGGGCGAGCGAGCGAAGGGGGCATGGGCGAAGAGGTCTCACACTATAGACAAGTACGTGGAAACGTAAAACTGAAGACGTTATAAATGCTGGGCAGTGCAGCAGACTCTGGTCATGGGGCCTGATCACAAGTTGGGTGGTATCTCGGCAGTAATACTGCCGGGATACCGGCCAACGTTAATTGCTTTAGCACCACCTGGTCCGGCGCTATTAGCTATTAGCGCCGGATCACAGGTTGGCCGATAACGGGAAATCCCCATTCTCCAATGGGACATTTTCGGTGCAATTAGCGCACGCTAATACCGGCGGCCGTAATTGCGGCGAAAAATAGGGCGCTAAATGGGATTTTCACCTTCAGCAGTAAGGTGGCGGTAACGCAGCGTATTTAGCGCTCAACTCGTGATCAGGCCAGTACTTAAATACAGCAGTATTAGCGTTACCTTTAAGGGCTGCCACCAACTCTTGATCAGGCCCTTGGTTACTAGTTACATTTAACAAATATAATACAGCATCAGGGTAAGTTAATGTCTATGGACTGTCACAGTGTTAATTGTCTTGACTGGTCTATGATTTGTTTTTATATAGGCAGGGTTTTTAGTGCTATTCTGAATTTCAAATGGTCTGGCTCTGGTTTAAGATCTTCATGGCACATCATTCTGGGGGAGGGCATTTCATATAATTGCCCAGGCATTGTCTTCGCTTCCTGGATCTAGGTCGTTTGAAGGGCACAGGACCAGGCTGTTAGCAGTGCTGGAACTCAGGATTCTCTTTTTGGCTTACTGCACAAAAACCCAGACTCATTTAAAAGTGGAAAAGGTCGCTTTAATGTGACAGGCCAAAGCTTACAATTAAACGCTTACCTGGCTCCATGGCCTTACAAACTAAAGACATATTTTAAACAACCAATTAAATAATTAAACATTCTCATATTTTACCCAACAATTAAATAATTAAATAAAGCCATTTCCTCCCTAACTATCCCTTGGACCCTACCGTCTCCTTACCCCTTTTCCAGGCTTCCCGCTTTCTCCCCGGGGTCATGCCCCTCCAGGCTCAATACCTGTTCCCCCGTGGTGGCCCGCTTGTGCAAACAGTGCCACCCCATCCTTTCCTGTGTCATTCCCCCATTGTGCTTCCCTCCCCGCACATCAAAAGGGGCCATGCCCCTGGCACCAGAAAAACCCTCCCCCGAGGTGTTCTTTCTGCCCCACCGCCCCCCACCAATTCTCTTACCTCCAACTCAACCAATCTCCCAGCCAAGAGCTCAAGTCCGCCAGATAATGATTGTTCCCCAAACCGGAAAGTTTACCCATCCTCTCTAACTCTCATCAATCCTTTCTAAACCATCTCCTTACGTTCCAAAACCTGTACTGACACCGATGTACAAAATTCTACCATCTCTCTGTTTATCCCCTTCCTAGCCCGCTCTATCGGACCCTCATTTCTCGGTCCCCTCCCAACTCTCTATGGCAAACACTTAGTCCCCCCACAGTTGCTTGAGGCCACACTTGTCGTACCCATAACAAAAACCCTTTCTATTTTCCTGAAAAGAGCCACACTCGTATCCCGTACCAAATCATTTTCCCCACCAAGACTAATCCCCCCCCACTCGAGGCCCCTAGTTTTCCCTCAACCCAGCCCACATAGGAAGCAACTGATCCCAGCCCAGCCCCCCAAACCCGGACCATTTTACCACCACATAATTATAGCTGCAACCCAGTTGCCTGTCAACATCCCTTTCCTCAGCTTCTTTCCCCGCCCACTTAACCCTAGAATGTCCCAAAAACCAGATTTTTGACATCTGACCGTACCTCCTGGCAGCATCTGAAAAAGAAATGACAAAATCACTTGCAAATCAACAACATCCTAATAAATGCAACACTCCTGCTACCTACTGAAAACATTTTATAACGACCTTCCGTTTGACCCGGTCCCTGGCATACCCTTTGTATCTCCCTTACTCCCAGCGTCCCAACCTATTCACCTGCTCCTCTGAATAGTCCAGCCTGCTACCTTCAGATGCTGCACCCCTCCTAAGTGAATGAGTTCCAACCTCCTAACCATTCCCACACCACTAGTAACACCTTCCTCCGTACCCTATCATTTTTTTTGGCCATCTCTTTAACCCTCTCCGGAAACACCCAAGGTCCTCTCCTACCTGTCCCCCTATATTCCGCCCCTTTCACCTAACCTTTAAACAATACACCTAAACCCACTTGCCCACCCTTTTTCCCTAAACTATTACCCTCCTGCTCACCCTTGCCCCTCCACCTTCCATCACCTTATTAATTTGGCCCTGCGTTGCCCCCCCTGCACCGGGGGCCCACGTGCACCCCCTTCCATGCAGGCCCTTTCCTTTATTACTCCTCTCGCCACTGCACCAGGGGCCAAACCTGCACCCCCGTTCATGCAGTCCCTTCGATAAAACCATCTCCAAGCTCCTTGGGTCCCTTACCACCTGTTTCCTACCTGCACCAGGGGCCCTAGTGCCCCCCCGTCCATGCAGGCCCCTTTTCTGCCTTACTCCTCTCCACCGCTGCACCAGGGGCCAATCCTGCGCCCCCGTCCATGCAGACCATTCCTCATAAATTCCTCTTCCGGCACCTTGCTCCGTTGCTCCACTTTTTTCCCCCAGTTGCACCAGGGGCCCTATTGCACCCCCGTCCATGCAGACCCTTCTCCTCACTTCCCCCTGATGCAGCCTGAAGCTTACTCACCCTGTCGTGCGCCAAGCGCGAGGGCTTCGCCACCGTCAACCATGCCCTCCAAACGACGGCCACCACCCCTTAACAATTTCCACAACTACTCCCCCCTGCAGCTCTCCCCTACCTACTATTCTTTCTCCTCACCTCTTTCCTACCCCCTTTAAATCGCCCCCAAAACCTTTCATCACACCTTGTCCCTCCCCACCTTTTACGCTAAACTGAGCCCGACCTACCAGCACACCCCAATTTACCTGGCATGCGTTCCTTCCCCCCACCTCCTTGCCCCGCTCCTTGCCCTGACCCACTGTCCCCTGCCTGAAAACCATCCGTAACCGGATGCCGACCCGCGCACCTGCTGCACTCGTGTTTAAATTTGCACATCCACCTCGTGCAGCCTTCTTTATTGAACGCCCAACATGCTGTCGAGGGCTAACCTCCGCCTCCTCCCCCCGCCCCCTCATGGGTGGAGCGATCAAGAAAGGGCCGGTAAGGCACAGGCAGCCCACTTGCTGTGTGCAATGTCGGGGCAGGCCTCATTGGAGCCATCCATTGCAGCCAAAGATCCATGTCTATCTCCCCCCAGACCGCTTGACTGTCCTCCGCCATTCTCGCTCCGAATTCCTCATCATACCGTACCCAGGCAAAACCCGCAAAACTTGTGAACGCCCTCCTAATTACGTCCATATATTTAAGCAGGGCCACGCAACGCTCTGGGAATTTTTCACAATATACACTGGCATAAATGATAAATGCTGACGTCCAATTCTCAATAGTCACCGGTACCCTTGGTCGCGCAGCCAGTTCCCTCTCCTCTTCTTTAGACCCCTCCTTAGCTCTCACTTCCCTATGGAGCAATTTAAAAACATCTACAAATTCCCCCGCCTGAATCTTTTCCCTGGTCGCCGCCATCAAGTGCGCCCCCAACGGTTTTGTTATCCCCATGTATGGCAATTTTCTCTCCTTTCCTTTCATTTCAACCTCCTTTTCTTTTCCCCCTTGCACCTCGAGCCCCAATGGCTCCACCACCTTGTCCGTCTGAATCTCCACCGAGCAAATGCTCTTCTCAACCCCCAAGGCTCCAATGGCCTGTACACCAACTTCTTTCCTCAGCCCTTGCAAACCCGACCCTTCATTTCCCGTCCCCCCTCCTGGGACCCCTCTCTGCCATGCAGATGACCATTCCCTTTCCCGCTCACCTCTTTCTGCATCCGCCGTCTGCTGCCTTGCGTCCACACCAATGCTCCTCATCTCCTTCCTTATCAGGCTCCTACTGCGGGGACAAAACATGTCTGCAGACTCACCCAGCCAATCTTTCCCCCTCCCGCTTGTCCCCCGAACCTCCTGCACCTGTCTTTCCATATCCCAAGCCCAACATCCTCTCTCCTCCCCCCTTACCCCTGCCGACCTATAACCATCCACCTCCCACTGCCCCACATAATCCTCCAATCCCATTTCATCACCCATCAAATACCATTGTGGCTGCGTGCTCGTGCCCCAGTCGAGTTGCTCATCCTCCTGCGAGCCCGGGGTGTCCACCCCGCCACTCCTTTGACGTCTTCTCGGCGGGGCCGTGGAAACCCCTGCCTGGTCCTCTTCTCGCGGGCGAGGTGCTCCGACCTCCACCCTGGTTTCTTCATTGCTAGGGGCCGTGCTGCACCCTCTAGGCTCTCTGTACGCTGACTGAGCAGGGGCCGCTCTCAAACCCTCTACTTCCATTTGACCAGCGGGGGCTGCGCAGCGCCCTCCGCCCTCACTCACCCTACCCGTGGGGGCTGTTCCGCACCCCGCCCTATCCACCTCAATTGATGGGGACCTCCCTCTCCTTCTCCCACCCACACTCTTCCGTAGGTATTTCCCCCCTCTTCCCCGCTGCCCTTGCACGCCCTTCTGTGCCCCAACCTTAGCACCGCCCTTATTCCCTCGAGCCCCCTCCCTTTGAGCACTCCTTGCTTCCTTAGAGCTATCCTTCATTACCTCCCCACATGGCTGCCCACCCGAATTCATCTCGTCCCCGGACGCCCTCCGGTCTATCTCCCTCCTCAACCTCCTGCCCCTGGATTCCCACACCTCCCCTCTCCCCGCCGCGGGGGTGCAAGCCACCACTGCCGCGAGAGCCCCATCGGCTGCCGCTCTGCGCTGCGGCCTACCCCCACTTGTTTCCCCCTCACCCGTGACCTCCCCCACCACCCCCTCCATCTGGGCCCTAGATGCCCAGCTAATTATTGCCTGGGCCTCCCTCAGAGCCCTGGCATCGACCAAACCCTCCTTGCCAGCTCCCCGGCCCAACATTGTGCCACACCAATCTAGTTGTGCACTAGGGGTAATCCCAGTCAGGCTAGCTAGCTAAGCTCCCGAGCCAAAACCTACCCATGGACCTACGCCCAACAATGCCAACCCAGCTAACCTAGCACAGAGTAAAATGAAACAATAATAACCCCTGGCACTAAGAAACCCCCAGACAGAATATGACCTACTCTGCTTATGTGCCTATTAAATTATTTTATTTGATTTATTATTCTTTTTTTTTTTTGAGTATTTGTTTACTCTATCTAAAAAAAAAAAATTTTTTTTTTCTTCTTTCTTTTTTTTTGTTTTTCTTTTTTTTCCTTTTTTTTCCTTTTTTTTTTAATTTATATAACGGTAACACATTTTTTTTTTTTTTTTTTTACCTTAGAACCACCCCCACCCTTCTACCTCACCCAGCTCCCAAACAAAGAGCCCAAAACCACAGCACAGGCACCAACTATTGGTGCAGCAATGACCAGGCACACTGCCACTTGGCGGTGCTCAAGAGTCACCACACCCCTCAGAAAAAGCACACCGCCCCTTTAATAGGGCTGCACTGCCCCCTTTCAAAAAGGCGCTGACACCGTGTCCACCCTCGGCGCCGAAGCCGGGATACAAACAGCAGGAGCTGCGGAGGAAAGAGGGGCTACCCCGCGCTCACTCCTTCCCCCGGACCCCCACCCTGCCGGCAGACGAACGAAAGGCACAACACGCCGACACCACTTCAGGGAACACCCGGAGCCCTACAGCCCCCCGACCTCCTGCACTGCCCCCGCTGTGAGACCCCGAGATAACGGGGGCCCAAGGTAAGAAGCGAGGGGTGTCTTATCTACGGCACCCCTCCTATAAATGCGCGCGCCCCGCTTAACTATACCTCTCCTTTTACTTTTCTTTTTTCTTTTCTTTTTTTTTTTTTTTTTTTTTTAAACCTGACCGCCCGCTCTTCCCAACTCCCCTACCTCACCTTACTATTCCTCCTGCCTCAAGGCCCAGCTACTACCAGGGAAGGCTCGGGAGCAGGCAACAGGACTTGACAATCACCAAGTCCAACTGTCACCTGCCTCCCGAACCTTCCCTGGCCCCTTAAATACCCTTGGGAGGCCCTCTGCCCCTCACGGCCACTCGCTGGCCGTGTGCAGCGCCAAAAACTTCCCTTGGGGGAAACGCTTCGTGTTCCTCCCGGGGCACCCCTTGCCGTGTATTTGGTGCCGTGGTCCACAAGCTATCTCGACCCAATGTTCCATGTATTTCATGTATTTGTATTTATTTGAAGAACAGAGATGTCACATTACCAGCTGCACCTCCTCAGAGGTATCCTTCCTTTCCTCTCCGTCCCCCAGAAGCTCACTGTCTCCAGAGCCCCGGTTCTCTAGAAGCTGGACTACTGTAACAGCCTCTATATAAATCTGCCTGCCTCTACTCTCCGCCCTCTGCAACTCATCCAGAACAGGACTGCGAGACTTGTCCTTGGCCTCAAGCCCAGGGACCGTATCTCCCCAGGACTGAAATCGCTACATTGGCTCCCAGTGGCTGTGAGGATTAAGTCCAAAACCCTCTGCATTGTCCACAAGGCCTTCTGGGGCCTGGGGCCAAAATACCTAAAACTCTCTCTTCCTAAATATCTTCCTTCTTGAGCTCTTCGCTCATCCGCCTCCAACTCCCTCAGGGTCAGCCGCTTCCCCAAGCAACAAGTTGGTGGTAGATCTCTCTCCGCAGCAGGGGCCTCCCTCTGGAACAGCCTTCCTGCCTCCCTGAAACCTGAGGAGATCCATCTCCGGTTCCGGAAGCACCTCAAAACCTTCCTCTTTGCTTCTGCTTTCTCTGCCCCTCTCCCCTGCTAATTACTGAACCTGCACTGAATCTGCAACTGGGCTACTCACCGATCTAGGTCCTTGGCCCCGCCACTCTCCCCTGCACTGCCTCCCTGGCAACCCCTGCACTGCGGGACTGTCTCTGTATCCCTACAGCCCCCCTTCCCAGCACTTGTCTGCACTTACCCTGCACTTGCCACCAGCGGGCCCTTATTATTTATCTTGTATTCTACCAACCCTGTACTGCACTTTTTCCCCCTTTCCCCTTGCACTTTTCCCTTCCCCACCACCCTTGCACTTGCGCGATCTGAATGACACCTGGCCTAGTAGGATCGTTGTCTGTCCCCCCTTTCTTCCCCTCTCCCTGCCTCCTCGTGCCTTGAAACACTTGTGTATAGGCGCGTTACAAATGCCATATCATATCAATATCGATCACAGATATGTCTGCACTAAGCAAGGAGGATCCGAGATGACCATTATCAGTACATTGGGTGCGGCAACACCAGTTGGATATAAAAGAAGATCTGAGATTCATTGGCCTTTTGACAATCCCTAGGGACCCCGAGATGGAGAGATGGAGAGAGAGAGAGAACTAAGGAGAGATAATGCTCTGTTAATCTGTAAATATAGAACCGTTATGCACGGTTTAAATACAGAGCATGAGATGGGGGTCTTTATGTAGAAGAGCCAAGCTTCAATCAATGTGGGTAGTATTTTAAGGACGGGTCATTTAGGTTCACTGGAAGGTGCTATACTTTACTCAATCATTTGTAAATTGGAGACTAACAAAATGCCGACCCTTGGGGCCCACTAGGGTGATTTCTGATGTTGAAGTGGTAGGAGTTATGGAAAATCTGTATGTCATTTTTGTTGACCAAAGGCCGGCTCCATGTGATCGCCAGAACGGGCTCAGTCTGTGCATGCCATGGGCAGTGGCGATTTCTTCTGCAAAGTAAAATAAGGGCACAAGTAGTGGTGTAAGACTCAGCAAATGTGAGTGCAATTTGAAGTTGGTGTGTTCTAATAGAGGTTAGGATTAGTGGTGTAAGGCACTTTAAATGGTAGGGGTAGTGGAGATGTGTCTTGTGAGGTTTAATAAGATCATGTTTGACGGTGTAAGTTACAACAAATGTGAGTGCAACATGGAGCGAAAGTGTTTTAGGGGAGCTCAGGATTAAAGATGCAAGGCACAACACATGCAAGGGTGTTTTGATGCTGGAGGAGTATAGTTAAGGTTGGAAAATGACGTCCCATGTGGTTATGGCAATAGGGCAAATGTGAGTAGGGCATTTTAGGACGTGAATGTTAAAACGAGCAGGAATGCAATGGTAGCAAGGGAACAGGCACGACATGAAGGTTGCAAATAATGGCATTGTATAGGTCAGTGTTTTCAAATCTATTGAGTTCTGCTTGGAGGACGTGGGACGCTAGAAGCGTCATGACGCATGGAAACAAGGGTTATAAACAAGTCTACCAAGGGGCTGACTTCCACTCATTGGCAACAGGAGGAGAATCCATGCAGAGTGCGGCAGGTCGAGCCACAGGGCTGTTTGGAGCACGATCGCTCACAATAATTTGTAAATGAGACGTGTTAATGTTCGATATGGTCTATATTGACAGGCCACAAGTACGAGAATTCCAGAGGACAAAGCTGTTGGAGAGCTTGGTTGCTTGCGTTTAGCATGCTTTAAATTTGTTATGTCGTGCCTAACCCAGCATTAGCAGCGAGGCGTGTGCGATGAGCATGTTTAGTTGTGTGCTGCTAAAAATGCTTCAAAGTCCCTAGCAGGCTAAACTCTGGGGAAGTATGTGAAGTGGTCAAACAGAGGTAATGATGGCGTTTTTGAATTACATTCTAGGTATTGGAGAACACTTTCAGAATCAATGAGCACATAAGTGTATGGAAATCAGAAGGGAGATGCATAGTCGCTGGAGCTAGTAAGGTAAAGGAGTGATGATTTATTTTTTTCTTTTTGTGGAAATGGGGTGTTACCTTCGCTATTTTCTAGGTTTTTTTTTAAGGGGGGGCACTAGATTGGCTTTGTGTTTTTTTCCCCATAAAGAATAGTCAGGTTGCAAGTTGCCAAGGAGAGGGTTGGGCACTTCATTGATGGTTTTGTTAATAGGTGTAGTACACAATGAATTAACTAATTGATGTAGGCATGCACGCAGTGATACTTGGTTGTGGTGAACACATGGTAAAGGTGAAGGGTCTAAGAGTTGTATAGGGGATACATGTGTACAACAAGGTAAAGGTGTAAGGTGAAGGGTCCAGAAGTGTACAGGGGATATATATGTATAAGTTTGTTCTGTGTCGTCTCTTGTTCTTTTCTGCAACCCATGCTGAAATATGATATTTTACCTATGTGGTGGAATCTTTATGAAAAGTGTATGGAATTTTCTATTCTTTGGTAATGTATGAAATTGATTTGTTATGGTTTTTGTATTGACGATTAATATGTATTGCTAATCTAGCCCTGAAGAAGACCTCATGGGAAGGTTGAAACACGTGTTGGAATATACCATTAAAAATGACTAACTGATAACTCTCAGATGTGCTGATGAAATGTTTAACTCTTACAGGATATAACAAACTTGAAGAAAGAATTGGTGGTGTACGCACAACTGGTGAAGGACACACACATGCTTTTTACATTTACAAATAGTGTAAGAAATCCCATGAAGTGTGCCTGTACAGCAGCACAAAGATGAGAAAAAGAAGTGAGCACGTTTATGAGGGTGTACAAAATTAGGATATGTACACAGAAACAAAATGTTTATAAGAAAACAGGCGACTTGCAAAGGTAACATTGACCTAAGGGGGCAAGTGCTTCAAACTAAAGAGGAGTACTTGTTACATTTACAAAATTACATTATTAAGTTTCACTGGAGACAGTGGTGGGGTCAGGTAGGGAAGATCGGGGAGTGGGAAGTGGGAGTTCCCTCTTTTGCATGTATGTAAAGTTTGTGCCAAGCTTTGAAGATATCAACAGTTCGGTTGGCTTTGATTGTTATGGGCAGTGGGTTCCAGTGCAGCGGGTGAGCAGGAAGAAAAAGCGGAAGCGAGCAGAGGCACAGGGAGGGTATGGGATGGTGAGGTTGAGATGTGAGTAAATTAGGATAAAGTCAGACAGGCAGTGAGGCCCAAGACCACTGGTAGCTTTCTAGGAGAAGGAACACGAAAAGAGAGCAACTGTGTTGTGTCAAAACAAATTGGCCAATACTAAAAACCTATTTCCAAATCCTTACTCCATATAACAAAAGGGTGCGAGACAATGATATGTATAACATATGATAGTAATGCAAACTAAAATGTCCAAAAGGGTTTCGGTAGTTCAGCACTGCTGAACTAATACACTCCCTTACCCACGTTGCATCATGGGACAAGACGTAACAGTGGCATAACTGCGAGCACCCATTGAGTCTACAGGCATCAAGACGCTTTCTCTTCCGAAAAGGCAGGATCCCTCAAATCAATGTCCTTTGCCTGGCAGAACAAGACTTTTCCCAACTCTCACCATGTGGGATTCCCCTCTTCTGCTGCTTTCTCGTGATACCCCTTCATTGGGTACACCTTTGTCTTTACACCACTGTTGAATCACTTTATCAAAATGAGGGATTCACTTTTCCTTGCTTTCACTTGGCATACCCCAGTTGGGTTCATTGTAGCCTTCAAATCACAGTTCAGTTAACTTTACCAGTTCTCCTAGCTTATAGCATTCAGGAACTCTTAATGTCCTTTTAAACAAATATTTGATTCACTCAGGTCCCCCTCCTTCGGGCTCAGACGTTCCTCTGTAGGCAGTTCCGGCTTTCCTTGATCGGGCGTGAGCCTTCAAACCGCCAGCATCACTCTTGTTTCTTTGCAATCTTTCACGCTTTCACTTTTACATACTTGCCAGTTCCATACAGAGACTTCTGATAGGCGATCGTGTCTCGCTGGGCCACTGTGTCATACTGTAGCAAGTGAATGTACTTTTCACAATCAAGGTTCTCTTTTACTGTATACAGTTCAAAGGTTAATACCGGCCTCCTCTCCCGAGGCCCTCTGGTATCTGCAGTTCCTTTCTCTTCTTGTCAATGACTTTATACTGTACGAGGGGGCTTGTACCCTTGACTTTTTTCTTGTATGAAAACTTTGACTATTCGCCTCCTTTCTTAGTTATTTTCTTTTGCAGCTTCTCTCACATGCACAATCTCAGCATTTTTCCATTCTTGCTGCAATGTGCTTTCGCTCGTAGTTTCTCGGCTACCCAACGAGCACTTCAAATGTTAATGCCCTTTTAATTTATCATTACAAGCCGGGCTCCTTTTTCACTAAATGGCAGTGGCTGATACAATCTATCAGGGCCTTCCATTCACTCAAGTCTTTTGGCTCAGTGCGGCTAGCTTCTTTTCAAGTCCTCACACCGCACATGAAGGCGGTACCGCAGTGACTTTCTGCAGTGGCAGGAAGTTGCACCTTTGGGATTCTGTAGCGACTTTCACCTCATAGGTGGTAGAACCACAGCCTTTCGTTCGCCTCCTGGTCCCATCTGCTCTGCTTCCACAGTTGATATTGATATTGATATTGATATTTTATTTCTATCACGCTCGTACACAAGTGTTTCAGAGCGCGACAAGGCAAGGGAGGGGAACAGGGGAGAACAAAACAGAGATCTTACTAAGCCCAGTCACATTGAGAACGCGCAAGTGCATGAGAGAGGGCAAGGGGAAAAGTGCATGGAAGGGGGAGAAGTGGAAAGTATGAAGCAGAGGAGAAATAGATAAATAACAATAAATACATAATAAAGGCAACAAACAGTTTTAGTGCAGCCAGCAATTTGCAAGTGCTAGGTTTAAGGCAGAAGACAGGGTAGGTCTGATAAGTGCAGGAAGAAAAAAGGGGGGGCTGTATGGGTACAGATTCAGACCCCAGTGCAAGGGGTGGCCCGGAGGCTGTGCGGGAGGGTGGCAGGGTGAGCAGTTACAAGGGCCCGGAGGACAGACGGTGGCCAGGTGCACGGTGCCAAGAGAGAACAGATCAGCAGGGGAGAGGGGGAGCGAAGGCAGAAGAAAAGAGGAAGGTCTTGAGGTGCTTCCGGAACTGGAGATGGTTCTCCTCAAGTTTTAGAGTGGCAGGGAGGCTGTTCCAGAGTACGGCCCCAGACGAAGACAGAGATCTTCCCCCAGCTCCTTTCTTTGAAAAAGGACTGACCCTGAGGGAGTTGGAGGTAGAGGAGAGAAGAGCTCGAGAGGGGAGGTATTTGTGGAGGGATAGCTGTAGGTATTTTGGACCCAGGCCCCAGAAAGCCTTGTGGACAATGCAGAGGGCTTTGAATTTAATCCTTGCATCCACTGGGAGCCAATGGAGAGATTTTAGAGCTGGAGAGATACGATCCCAGGGCTTGAGGCCAAGGACAAGTCTTGCAGTCCTGTTCTGGATTTGTTTCAGAGGGTGGAGAGTAGAGGCAGGTAGATTTAGAAAGAGGCTGTTACAATAGTCCAAGCTAGAGAGAACCAGAGCTTGGGATACCATGAGCTTCTGGGGGAAGGAGAGGAAAGGCAGAATACCTCTGAGGAGGTGCAGTTGGAAATTTGACTTTTTAGAGACCTCAGAATTTTGGGCAGAGAAGGAAAGGGTGGAGTCAAAGATGACCTTGAGGTTCTTAGCCTCGCAGGTGGGGGTAGGAGGAGGGCCAAGGGAGGCCAGCCAGAGAGTGAGGTGAAAGGATGGTGAAGGTGTGCCGATGAGGAGGATCTCCGTCTTGCTGGCATTCAGACAAAGATCATTGGTGGCACACCAATCTTGAGTGGCGTTGTCTTCCCGGAATTTCCTGCCGTTCCGTTCTGCTGGTCTTGCTCGCTTCGGTTGCCCTTCTCGCCTTGCTCTCCGAGTGCTCTCATGCCCCGCCTTTTATCCCAATGGGGAAAGGTAACATGATTCAGGTGCGAGTCATTAAGGTTAAGTGCCTGACTGCCTGAACCTGATGTTGGGACATGTCAAACGGACTGGTTGTGTGTGAATCTGTTTTTCCCTGAAGCGCTTTGTCCGTGCAGCAAAGTGTCTATAGGAAAGGGGGGGGGATAACATTTCTAGATAGTACATGGAATTAGGTTGTTCTACAGGGAAATGGGTACAGATATACCACGTCTCTCCTCCGGATGCCCCGTCCCACTCCCGAGGTACCCCTCATCCAGGTGATCCTCCCGACTGGTCCACCCCCGGGGTCTGGATTCAATAGCGATGGCTGTGCCCGGCCTCCTGGATGACAGATCCCAAGGCACTAGTCAGTGAGACACCCTTTGGTTTCTCACAGCGGGCTCCAGCTGATAGTTGCAGGAATCCATTAATAAGACCTCTCATGCAATATCACCATCTTTTTCCTTCGACTCACCTATCATTCATTCACATTGTGATACCCTAAAAATGATGGTACTCAGCATTCAGTCTCTTGTGGATCATTGTACTGAGATTGCGGATTACATAATTGATAATGATATATCTATTTTAGCTATCACTGAAACATGTCTACACCCTGCTGTTGCATGCTATATCGCTTTCCTCTCCACCGGGATACAATATACTAAGAGTTGATCATACCTACTGTAAGGGTGGTGGGTTTGCCTTCATATGTAAAAATACCCTAGATTTTCATGAATTAGCCTGCCGTACATTGACTGACTGAACTGCTTCATGCTAAGCTCAAGGTTAATGGCAATCTCACCTATAATTTCCTCAC
Organism: Ambystoma mexicanum; assembly: GCF_040938575.1. Lineage (NCBI taxonomy): Eukaryota > Metazoa > Chordata > Amphibia > Caudata > Ambystomatidae > Ambystoma > Ambystoma mexicanum. The sequence goes on from NC_090939.1 coordinate 938,017,327, forward strand.
CCTTTATTGACCTTCACAACCGATGGCTGACTTGAAAATCATCGACAGGCTTTATTGTCTGATTTTCTGAAATGTTCTACCTGCATTATACTGTTAGGCGATTCAACTATTGGGCTAAATTCGCTATTGGAGACTGCAAGGATTTCCCTGGCCAAAATGGTGGTGTTTCCAAAGATGCTATATGTTTTTAATAACGTACCGCTGATCCCCCGCATCTCGATTTTGAAAATGTGTAAAAAGTCTTCTGGTAAGACCTGTGTGTGTGGGGAAACAGTCCGTTTGAAGAAGGAGGGCTAAAATACCCTGATTTGTTTGTTTACTAACTTGCGGCACAAATGCAATACTCCATCTGGTGGTGGCACCCATCACTCGAACTCCCAAACAACAGACTGGGAGGGCAATGACTTGGCCTGATGACTTGAAGGAGAAGTTATGGGGAAGGAGGAGAAAGGTGATTAGGGGGAGGTGCATCCAGTTGACGTCACATGCTGGGCCTGGAAACAGGCAATGCTGGGGGAGGAGGGTGCAGGAAAGTTGAACCCCGATTTTTCCATATACGCTGTGCACGGGATTGGGATCATGCATGAGAAGGTTTTCATGACTCATTTTGAGAGGCTGGGTGTCCACGTCCTGGCGGATAGGGTTTGAGGTGGCAGATTTATTCTCTGGGATGCAGTGAAGGAAAGCAGTGCCTGGAATGCAGCGACAATGCTGCTGTATTTTGAGCTGAGGGAATCCCTTCGCACCCTTTGGCCTTGCTTCCCTGAAGCACCGGAACACTCCCCCTTGGTTCAATTTTTGGTTAACACCCCTGGACCTACCAGGATGGTGTCTTCCTTATACAAACTTATTAAGGCACAGCGGTGGGGATCACACATCGTTCAGAGCAAAATGGTAAGTGTCATTGGGGAGGACGCTCACAGATCTACAACTGTGACAGATATGTATGCTAACCTGGAGGGTTTCCCTTAATAACAGATATCGTTTAATACACTTTACGTTTTTACATCAGATATGCAACAGTCCAATACAATGATATTAGATGAGTACATTCTTTAATAGATTAAGTAGTTCATGATAGGTCTCCCGATCACCCCTGACATCTTGTTACTAACAATATAAACACAACTCCTTTTAGGGACTTTCATCAAAATTTATTTCGCATGTGATGTCATCAGTGATGTCATCAATGACATTTGTGATGTCATCTTTGATGTCCTGGGTGTTAGTCTTAGCAGTGCACGGTGGTGGCGCGAGTTATGGTTATTTAGCTTACCATACTGGTGAATTTCTGGGGTTTTTCGATTTTACTTGAAACAATAACGTCCCTTTAACAACGTTTTTTCGTTGAATTTCATAGCTTTTTATTAGTCCAACATAACCATAACGTCCCTTTAACAAAGTTTTTTCAGTGAATTTCAAAGGTTTTTATTAGTGCAACTTAACCATAACGTCCCCTTAACAAAGTTTTTTCATTGAATTTCATAGGTTTTTATTAGTCCAACTTAACCATAACGCCCCTTTAACAAAGTTTTTTCAGTGAATTTCATAGGTTTTTACCAGTGCATGCTATTTTCCTACAACTTACTAATATCATACTTACCCAATATAGCAATGTTTGTGTCCAATTTACAAAGTGCCACCTTAAAACTCTGCCATTTCCCACCTTCTGGAATCATTTTCAACACTTCCATGCATTTTTTGCAACTATTTCAACTAGTTTTGCATCCGTAGACGTCTATGAACATCTGACTTCATAGCGGACCTTCCGGACAGTGCCACATGCCCATACACTGGCGTGCGGCATGATGACATGTCCGAGAACCCGTCCGCACTTCACAATAAGATCTCTGCTTTGCGGACAGTCCAGAACTGCATTTTCTACTGATCTAGGAACTTTCAACTTCAAAATTTCCCTTGCACAGCTCCAACACTTATTCCTACTCATTATCCATCACAATCTAGTACACAGTATATACTTTTAGCAAAACTGCTATCTATCTTAAAATGGCATCAACTAATGCCATCCCTCCTCCCCAAGAGACACCACCACTGCTGTAATCAAGGAGCATGAGAAACACTGCCCCCTACCTTAGAAATAACACACGCGCAACATTTTCCCTTCTCCACCTACCCCTCCATATTAGTGTTTGGTTCCTCTTCCCTCATTTCCCTCCTAACCTTTCGTTCTCAGCTTTCCTGCCAAAGAAAAATACATCCCAAAACAACAAAAGACATATTCCATTAGGAAGCACCTTTCACAGTTAAAAAATAGAAATAATATAGACTCAATCTACTTTATATTTCTCAGTAAAGTACATAGACTCAATAAGATTTTTCAACATTTCCATTTGCATTTTGTGTTATGCTAATGGGAATACTGTGGCATTCATCCTCCGTTCCAGGAACTGGAACGGTGGATACCGGCACATCAGCCCAAGTTATCAGCCCAAGCAAAGCAAGGGTGGATACCGAGGTCTCTGGACCATTATCCCCCCATTCCAGCCCCTGAAATGGGCGATGAAGGCCATTAGCACCCTAGGTTCCCAAAGCGGGAACCCGCGGTGCTAAAAAGAGGATGTTCTTCCGAAAATCCTTTTCCAAGATGGCCAGCATGGAAAGGGAAGGCGAGGGTTCCATACAGGGCCCCTCTTCACTTTCCATGGCAGTCTACAGAAGGCAAAAAGAGAACCCTATGACTGTATTAGCACAAGCACATTTTTCTTCCCTTTCAGATCTATCCTAATTTCGAATAACTTTACCACAAAGCCAGTCCCAGCTGGACATGGCCATTTTAATCCTATGTTTTGTCCCTTGTGGTCATGGCCAGTAGCCAGATTGTCTGGATCATGACCTTTATCCATGACCCAGACAATCTGGCCACTGCCCATGGCCACAGGCTACCCCTCAGTCACTAAAGGTATACCGCTATTTTTTGTAGCTACATTATGACACTTGTCAAATAATAAAGCACTGGCACATTTGCAAAACCATGCTTGTATGTCCTTGACAATGCTCCTTACGCAAGTTTGCTGGAAATCCACCCATGTTTTATTTTTTTCAAAAGTACATACAATCGTCATATAACCTAGCCCCCACTTAAGAAAATCCATTCAGACTTTACGAAAAAATCTATATCTACATCTATAATCTTTTTGCAAACCTTTGTGTAGATTTGTCAAATGGCACCACATTTATAAGCTTTTGCAATATTTTGGGACCCCCCCTCTAATTTTACTCCCTCTTGACAGATCCCACCAAACTTTGCAAAAACATGTATATCTACATCTATTATCAGTTTGCCAAATCAAGTGTAGATTCGTCAAATGGCACCTCATTTATAAGCCTTTACATTATTTTGGGACCCCTCCTCTAATTTTGCCCCCTCGTGCAGTTCCATTAAGTGGAGCCAAAGTTATAAGCCATCCAAGAACTGCATTTCACCAACCCTGTAATGCTGAGGCGTTTGCGAACTTTACAGGACTGCTCGCGAACATCCAAACTGTTTGCGGACTTTCGCGAGAGAAAAACGCCCGTTTTTTTGCTTCTTGCAGCCATATCCCATCCCATCCTCATCAGCCCTCACCTCCCCAGAGATTATTTGATAAGTTTGACAAGTGCAATGTTGTGTTTTCTAATATGTTTTTACCGCGATGTCCACGGAAACGGCTGATGTCCGTGAATCCAAGATGGCAGGCATTTCCAAAAATCTGACACACTTCACGCTCTTCACCATCGGTGTCCTGTCCGCGGAGCGAACAGGGAAGTGTGTCCACAGAGCAGACATAGATATCACTAATTTTTTGTGGCCTACTTTTTGGTCGTTTAAAAAAAAACTACTGGATGGATTTTCACCAAATTGACAAAAGCACTCTTTCGGGACCAAGCCGCTGCTCCTGCCGCAGAAAATCTGTGAAAATCCGTCCAGCGGTTTGGGCTGTAGGCGGGAGCAAATTTTTTTCCCCATTCAGTCTATGGGAAAATTAATTTTGGGACCCCCCTATAACTTTGCCCCCCCGGACCAAACCTCACCAAACTTTGCAAAAGAATTCAGAGTGGGCCATATACTTTTTTTTTGCAAAGTTTGGTGTGGATTAGTCCAGGGAGAGCGAAGTTATAAGCCGCCCAAAAAGTGCTCTTCCTATCGCTTTTTTAAATATATATATATATATATATATATATATATATATATATATATATATATATATATATACACACACACACACACACACCCTCCCCCCCTCTACCTCTGTGTGTGTATTTGCTTATTTCTCAGTGCTTTATGGGTACAATAATAAGGCGTAAACGTGTAACTTAGAACTGATCTATACATGATCTAGTACAGGATACAGATTCTTTACTTTGAATTATTGTGTATGTTTCACTACAGGGGGTGGGACTGGAATGAAGAACGAAGATGTGTCTTTCAAACGTGGATTGCTTATGTACAAAGGGACCATTCCTGGCTGTGCCGCTCCTTATGCTACTGCTCTTATCGGCTGCTTTCGCCATTCTGGTCGATCGCCTTGCTACTGTTGCTAACTTTTCTCCATCTGCTTCTGATTGAGTCAACTCTTTCTTTTCCAATAGACAAGTCAAAGTCTGTGCTGATGATGTTTTTGCATCTCCTACCTTTCTAGATTGCGGCGTCCACCAGGGATCCTGTCAAGCTCCCACCATGTACTGGCCTCAGTCTGATCTTCTAGACCATATGGGTGAGAGCTACACTAATTATGCCAACGATACCCAGATACTGTTACAACTTTCTGGTGATCATGACAAAGACTCCCTGGCTATTAATCAAGTCTATTCTGGTATTGAAGCCTGGATGGCTACCAACTCTCTCGCACTGAACAACTCGAAGACTGAGCTGCTCACCCTTGGTACTAGTCACTGTATCAAGAAATGAGATGCCCACTACTCCCCATTTTCTATCTCTGGCTGCAGCATTAAAGTAGCTGTAAGGGTCAAAACATTAGGATGCATTTTGGACTCTGAACTCTCTATGACTCCTCATATCAACCAGTTTAGATCCTCTTATGCATATTTATCTTAGATTACTCAGACACATTAGGGGCTACCTTTCTGACACCAACTGATGTCTCTTAGCTACGGTAATTGTGGGTTAAAAGATGGATGACTGCAACTGCCTTATTATAGGTACTTCACAAGCTAGCTTTCATGAATTGCACGTTACCCAGAATAAGCGTGGTTCGTATTGTTTGTAATCTTACCCACCGGGATAATGTCACCCCTGCCAGGCGGTCTCTACACTGGCTTCCTGTTCAGGCATGTGTCAAACACAAGATTCTAACTTTGACACATACATGCCTTCCAGGTTCTGGCCCTGTCCATCTCACCAGTTGCATCAAATGTTCTATTCCTAGGAGATGTCTTCGCTCAAAAGTCTCTTATCCGATGGATGTTAGTCACTTCAAATGGCAGCGATTTTGCCACCCCAACTCTCTGGAACAGCTTGCCTTTTCCCTCCCCGGTCTTCCTTCCACCTCATGTTTCAAAAAAGCCCTTAAGACATATTTTTTAGCTCCTGGTTAGATTTGTCTTTGGTTTTTGGTATGATCTTGGTTATGATCTCTTGTATGAGGACTCCCTTTTTGGTCCTTTTTTCCTCTTCTTTTTCAGTGCTCTGAGGACCATGCCCTTGTGGTGCTTTATGAATAATAAAGAGTAACAACAACAACAAAAGTAAAGTATAGGAAAGACTGCCATACGAATATGAGAAATCAGGTGAAAGTTCAAAGAAAGAGAAAAAGACAGATAGCAAGATTTTTTTTGTTAAAAGCATATTTAAAAACAATTGCTAGGTGGCCAATTCGCTTGTTGACTATCAACATGAAATAAAGATAAAAATGCATCAAACTAGACAGGTCACATATGTGTAAATCAGGTCTCAGTTAGCAAAAAGTAAATCCAAATGATTAGAACTAACCACATTCAAAGCTTCATGGGTACATGAGGTAACACGGTGAGCATTAAAGAAGGATGTGCTAATCACAGTATAGGATGATTGATATATTGAACAGTAGGTTGAATGGGAACAGAAAGAATTATCCATTTATCACCCTGACAAAACTCGACACATTTGTATAATATGTATGTACATTTGTATAATATGTATGAATTTCTAATTCAGGTACAAAATAATTACAATTGTCCTGACACGACCAGCAGTGATTACAAAGTAATCATAGGAAATACAATGAGCAACAAATTTGCCAGCTGCTTTCCGAGGTTGAACATTAAACTGAAGATGGCGATGTTTGGGCAGCACAGCTCTGGTCGCGTGGCCGTGTCACATGGTGTCCAAATCAGTCATCTCTGGTCGCGTGGCCGTGTCACATGGTGTCCAAATCAGTCATCAACAATGACATGGGGAAAATGTGTGGCGAGGTTGTCCTAAAATGGCACTCAGCGTTTTAATAGGGACCTGACTCTCACCCTCCAACCAGCAAAAAAGTGCAGAGGCCAGGCACGATAGAAACTGTCACTCTCCTGACTGCTAAGTTCCATGCAATGACGAACAGTAAACTGAAGATGTTGAAGTTCAGGGACTTTAGCTTGTAGTTGTGGTCACGTGACTGTGACACGTATTTTCCAACCAAGCCATTTAATGCTGAGAGGGAGAATTGTTGTGACAAGGGAGTTTCAAAGCAGTGCTCAGAATTCTAATATGAGAAGGAATCTCACACTCCAACCAACACCCTGCAGCACTTACTCTTCGAAATGCTTAATTATCCTCTTCAGTTGGTGCACTTTTCCATTGGTGTGGCAATAGTGTGCTATACCCCCGACCACTGTTGACGTCTCCATCACACCCAGCACCATTCCCATGGAAGGTAAGCACCATGCTCAGACCACGTGCTACACCGACTCCCATAATGAGCTGCATCCCAAACCCAGAAGCATCACACTAACATGTGCCTCCTTCGTCCCCCCGCCACCAGCCTCCCGAATCCTCCCGCCCACGAACTGGTCAAACCACCCCTGGCGCCTCCTCAAACAACTCTCAAAACCCACACACCACCCCCCCAACCACCCCAGAGAACCAAGCAAGTTTCTTCCCATCGCAGCGACAACTCAAATCATCAGCATCAAATCCAACAAACCTTAAAGTCACCTTGCAAGGTTCTCTCCCTGACTCCTCCCACACCCCGCCTTCCACCTTCCTTCCCAGGGCCCTCGCAGCACGCTACACCATCCCTACTTCTCTGCTCCAAGACAACCACACCCACACGACTAGAAGCAGGAAACCCTGCCCCACTAAGGCCAGAAATAACCGCCTGCTTACACGCTTCTCCAAGCACAACCGTGCACACACACTACCTATGCTAACGTCCAACAGAAATGATCGACTATGCTCCTGGTTAACCGCTTGCCACTCAGAGCCCTCAAGCCTCTTCAGAACATCACCACTAACTATTTCCTATCCCCTCGCATCCAAAAGCATCATCTCCTACCATGCTGACTTTATTGGTAAATCGTCACTAGCGCCCATGCGCCCAAAGCCTCTGGGCCTACCAGCTCCCCAGCAGGCTTAGCTATTGCTAATGAGCCTTCTGCAAATGTAAAGCCTCCTACTGTCACCAATATCCTGGGGGCCATCTTGCCTACTGCCAACCAGGTTAAGGTTGTCTCATGCATTGATCTGCTTGCTCCTGCTACCTATGTTTTAGGGGCTACGCTGCCCACTGCTAATTTGGTTAACATTGACTAATGTACTGTATTGCCTGCGGTTGCCACCAATGTACTAGGTGCCCCCGACGCAATGCAAGCATGAACATAGCCTCTCAGACTTGTGCACTACCACCATTCCCTGACCCCCATCAACATAGTGGCCTACCCGAACCCTAAGACCCCTATACCGCCCCCGTCTAAGCCTGCAAACACCAGCCAACACTCTCCTACTACCATAATCACCAAAGGCCCGACTGATGGATCTACTCCCCAACAGAACTCACAGGAGCACTAATTAATGCTAGATCACGACCAGCACACACACTCGATATCCATGACATCATTTTATCTAACCACCTGGATATTCTAGCCATCACAGAAACGTGGCTGGACCCAACGGCGGGGCCCGCACTATCTCTGGCAATCTCTGAAAGTTATACTATCTACAGCAAAGACAGACCACCCTCTAAAGGGGGCTGACTAGCAGTCATTGAAAAGGAAACACTAGCCATTCACGAAATAAGCAACCTAGCCATCCAATCAGTAGAACTACTATCCATTAAATTAACCCACTCCCACACAGCTACACTGAACCTACACCTCATATACAGACCGCCAGGACCTGCTCCTTCCTTTGAGGGAGACTTAGTATCCCTCCTATCTTCAGAAACCAAACCGTTATCTAGAACTGCTATCCATGGTGATTGCAACCTCGGTTTTAACAACCATGCAGACCCTCATGCACTATCCCAGGCAAAGTCCCTAAGCACCCTGGGTTTCAATCAATGCATCTGTGAACCCACACACACAAAAGGTCGAACACTTGACTGGCTTGCTGAGTGTAACAGCAATATCAAATGCTAACCAACCTTCCATGTCCTTGGTCAGACCATAACGTTATTTCCTTTGTCATCCCTGTGCACAATGCCCGGATACACACTCCCCTAATCCACCCAGCCGCTCTAAGTAGAAAGACTTGTAACATCACCCATGCCACTATCCTCCCTCTTTTGAAGCCCCTCACCACTCCAAAACCCCTTTCCCATGACCCTTCAGACTTGGTCACCCTCTTCAATCATACTCTCCTCCAAGCCATTGACAAAATTGCACCACTAGCTGAACGCAAGCCCAAACCACTAGCTAATCTAAACTCCTACGCTCCACTAAGTGAGCTGCCGAAACATCCTGGAAAAAGCATCCATCAGACTCCAACAAAGTCTTATTCACCTCCCTATCCAAATCATACAAACTAGCCATTTGCAAAGCAAAAAAAGACCACTACAACGATAGACTTGATAACTCTAAAACAAGCTCGAGAGAGTTTTTCTCCATACTGTGCGAACTATAAACACTTATTGCCTATCTGACCAACTGTCTTAAGGACCATACTTGGTGCACTAGCATCCAAAATGCACTCCTGGATATATTAGCGTCACTCCAAATCACAATTCAATCAAAAAAAGATAAACTCATGCTATCGGACCTGCCACCACCCTCCACACAAGCGCCTCTAAACTTCATTATCCAACCATTTGACTTCGCTCAGGCCTCTGTTTTGGAAGTGAAGAAAATCATTAGCTGTTTCAAACCAACCAGATGCCAAGGGGACATATGTCCAGCCTCGGTCATCAAAGACTACGTCACCAAGTTAGCCCCGTTTATCACAGCCATTGTAAACTCTTCTTTCGCCACCAGCACGGTCCCCACTAACCTCAAAGGGGCATGGGTCCTCCCCCTTCTAAAAGAAACAACTCTTGAACTTAGCATCTCAACAAACTATCGACCTATCACTACTGTCCCCTTTATCTTGAAAATTCTAGATAAAGTAGCGTACATGCAGATCCAAAACACTTAGAAACCAACAACCTCCTTAACCTGTGCCAATCTGGTTTACGTTCAGTCCATGGAACGGAATCAGCCCTCCTTGATTTAAAGATACAAATGGATAACTGCATTAACAATGGAAAACATGCCCTTCTCCTCCATCTTGACCTCTCTGACGCCTTTGATCTGGTGGACCACAAAACACTGTGCCATCACTTGGCCTCAGCAGCTCACTTCTCGCCTGAGGCGATAACCTGGATTGTATAATTTCTATCCAACATAACCATGAGAGTCTTCTCACCATCAGCATTAGCAGACCCGGCTCTAGTCACCACAGGTGTCCCCCAAGGTTCCTGCGTCCCTCCCACTCTTTACAATATTTTCACTAAGCCTCTTTTCGACTGCCTTGACTCCTTGGGTATCTTCTACACAAATTATGCAGATGATATCCAAATCCTCATTCACATTACTGGCAACTATGATAGTGATTCTAGTGCGTTGAACTGTGTCTACCAAAGCATCCAGACTTTGATGGCCATGCACGCTCTGTGCCTTAATGACGATAAAACCACAGCGACTAAACAAACTTGACAAATCGTATGCCTTCTTCGCAATAGACGGAAACTCCATTCCAAACTCCAAAGCAGTAAAAACCTTGGGAATTTATCTGCCTGCCTCCCTCACTCTAACTAAGCAGGTCAATGCAATAGCCTCTTACTCAGCCTACACCACAAACTTAATTAATGCCAACAGACGATTCCTGTCCACTGATAGCTGTCTTACCCTAGCCAGAGCCCTCATCCCATCAAGACTTGACTATTTCAATGCCCTCTTTGCAGGAACCACCTCCAGTAACTTAAAAAAAACTCCAAGTTATCCAAATAACGCTCTTAGAGCAGCATTGAATATCCAGAAAAAAGACCGCATATCCGCCGCCAGAAGGAATGCCCACTGGCTCCCTATCCACGAGAGAATCCACTTCAAAAATCTCACAATCACACATAAATGCTTAGCTAATACTGCCCCCAAATACCTTACCAAGAAATTCAAGAAAACCCAAGCAAATAGACCAACCAGGACCTCCCAATCCAACATGCTCCTAACACCCAAATTCAAACTAAAAATTGGATGCAGCTGTCCTCTAGTTGCATCTAAACACTGGAATGCCCTACCTGCCCATTTTAGATCTGATTCCTCCTACTGGTCCTTCCGAAAAAACTCAAAACCGGGCTGTTCTCACTAGACAACTAATTATCAGCACATTCCCTCAGAGCATAGCGCCAGTAAATACTCATTTGTTATTCTGTAACTGAACTGTGTACTTCGTCCTTGACCTTGCAAAGTACTGTTCATACTGTAACCTATGAATGCCTGTAACAGCGCCCTGATGCCTACGGGTTCGGTGCGATATACAAATAAATAAATAGATTGCTGACCACTCAAGGAATAGTAAGATACATAGGAGCCATCACTGGATTTCTTTATTGTCATACTGAGCAACAAAAAGCTCTCTCTGCTTGGCACACATCTCCGGTCCGACAATTGTAGGCATTGAGCAGCACCAGAAAACTGGAGAATACACGAGGGTGAAGCAGCTCACGATTTGCAATTCACAATGAAAAAGAGTGGTCTTCAAAAGCGGTCCTTTAAAGGCAAGACTAGGTAGAACATTTTATTATAATAATTATTCATTTATAACTCGCTTAATACCAGGAGTGGTTTCTAAGCACAGGATCGGGATTCGAACCTGTGTTGCATTGAGTTGTCTTACTTCCAAGACAAACACGTTGCCCCTGAGCTATCCTTCCTCCCATGAGGGGCATGATGCACTATGAACTCTGGAATTCGAATCTTCCACTGAATACTTGCTTGAGTACAGCAATGAAGGTCTTGTGCCTCAGTAATCAGGGCCACCTGGGGTTTGCTCCCCTGGGCAGAAGCTACTCATTGCAAATCCACACCTTGCAAGAGGCCAAAGCCACACAACCTCAATGCCCTTTGCATGTGGTTAACATAGTTCAAGTCAATAGCGCCCCCTCCCGGTGAGTATTAGAATATAATGCAAGAACGACATCTCCACAAGGAAACCTGCTGAGACAATACATGACAATGAACAATCACACACGACATGTGGCATGGCTGCTCTGATTTACCCCTCCCACTGTTATGATACCAGGGGCGTCAGTCCCTCCCAGGACATCATTACGCGCCCGTTCAGCTGCCTGGAGACAGTCTAACAGACCTGGCACCCTTTCCCACCAAAGAATCCGGCGCTTTTCTGCCCCGTTCTACAGACGCCAGAAATTACAGGGGGAAAAGGCTTTTGCCCTGACAGCAGTTTCCCGTAATACAGCAGAACTACGCTTCCCATCCTCCTTGGGAGTACTTTCTGCTTCCTCCAATGGACAGCACAGAGCCTCACTTTGAATCGTTCGTTACTCCGTGACGAATGCGGAAACCTGCTTCCTATTGAAGTTGCTTTAGTGTTTTGTTCCAGTGAAGTTCCGTCTTCATTACCCCTGGTTATACTTGTCTTCTGTGTAGCAAACCCTTGCCCGCTGTAAGGACTGTATTTGGACCTGTTCTCATCGTAGTTTTCACATTCTGTGTACCTAACCCCTCGCTTGCGTACGGACTGCCTTCGGATCTGTCTTGTCTCTGGTTGTTACCTCCTGTGTACCGGACCACTCGCCTGCTTACGGACTGGCTTGGATCTCGTGTTTTTACCAATACGCTTTCTTCTTTACATTCATGAACAGCTTGAACCCAACACCGCTCCCAGCATAACGGTCTTCTTGCTGCTGCCCCTGAGCTGCCTCTGACTACAGCTGCACCAGAACCCAACGCAAGTACACCAATCTCTTTATTTCCTCTGCTTGTCTCTACTGTGTTGGTTGTCTTTCCTTACCTGTTGTTGTCACCTGGATCTGTTGAACTATATTTCCATATTACGCCAAATCTCCTGGATTAACATCCTCCTGCCAGTGTACTTGGGGACACTCTGCAGTAACGTGCACCACCCCGGCACTGGTGCGTTCCGCGTGCCGTCGGGGTAGCACCCCTACTAACTTACCCTTTTATTATTTTGTACTAGTCGTTTTGGACTCTATTCCCTCCTTAAACTGCCTACCTATTCCAACACGGTAAGGACTGTAACACTCAGTTTTTGTACATTCCTTCTTTGGTCTTGCTCTGCTCTTACTTCTGCTCAGCCCATAGTCAGCTTTCTCCTACTCTGTTTCGTCAGGGTGAGAATATCTAAAGGAAAACCCATCAACCGTTTAGTTCAGGTATTCCATGATCCACGCAAATAAGTATTTGATCTGTTGTTATCGCCTGATACTAAAACAGTGTTATTTCTTTACAGCTGGTGTATATAGCGGTGTGTGCTCCTGCTCTTTTAAGTGATTGGTCTCACTTGACTGTCTATTTTGTATGGTCTGGGGGCATATTGCTGAAAAGAGTTTTCTTCCCTCAACAGAGAGGAGGCCCTGGTTTAGGTCTAACTAAGGCCTCTACAATCAAGTCCCGTCGGGTCTCTGTGGATTCACCAGGAAAGCCATCCGGTGAGTGACACCCACGTAATGTGACCCAAATGTTCTATCTTTTACGTTTTTATGAAAGATTTAATTAAAAAGATAAACATTGAAACAAAGAATAATATAGACAGAGTCGGCACCGGCAGAGATATCTGAAACCAGCTCACTCGGCTGATCCTTTTGCCTGCACAGTTCCTTTCTGTGTTCTTTGTTTAAGAGGTACATCTCTTCCTATAATTGTTATCTTGTTCTACGTCTAGGCCACTGCAGGTCATAACAGTTCGGATAAAAAACGCATTTCCATGGTGGGTTGAATCCAGCTCACAAGCCTGCTCCCTTTTATCAAAGTCAGGTTTCCAATCCTATACACTGCGAATGCTGTGGATATAAAAGTGTGTAGATAAGCTTGAGTACAACACAATGTGTCACTACGCACCCAACAAACACTTTGGTAATGGCACTGAGTGGCTATCTGCGAGACTGTAGATACTATGATACGGTAGGTGTGGCAAAACATTGAACATGGCCAGTTTGCGTCATGCGCCATACTGTGAGGAGAGTGTGGCGGTGCAGAGAGTTTGCCTTGAAATATAGGAGTCATAGACAAAAAGAAACACGTGTGGGAGACAGGTTTGCAAGACGAAGGCAGTGTTTTCACAGCAACGGTTACATCACGTGTACGTGTTGGACAATTATGGAGTACACAAGCTGTCCTTTTAAGAAATGTTTATCGTGTCTTGTTATTCCCTGTTATGTCATTTCTCAGCTTTCAGGTGGGGCAGATGTTTCTTTTTTTATAAATCTTATATCATTAATATAGTCAATGGGTGAAGAAAAAGGGCATTCAAAGGAAGGTATTTTCATAACATGGCAGGAAGTCATAAAGAGCAGATTTTCACGTAACAGGAAGTCCTCGGTTGTACCACTTGTTCCGGCCTTTACCTGCCTGCAACAAGTACAGGTACAGGAAACATTAAAACAACACAGAAAGACACATCGATGGGCTTAGCCAATATTACAAACACTTCATTATCTGCCTGCAGGTAGCAATGCATATAGAATTTGCAGAAATGTTGCTGCTGTCTTGCTCTGCAATCGAGCAATCGTGTTAATGTGTTCACCCAGTACAGTTAAAACGCAAATAGGGAATATGTATTTGCTGAAACTGAATTTCGCATGGAGCGCGAGGAATCTTGCGGCCAATGGGAATGTCCATAGCATTTTCAGGGCATCTGATCATCATGGGCGACCCGACCACAGGTTGACCTTTGGGAATATCTGTGAGCCTTATGGTAGTTACTGGAATAATGGCCGGTTCGGCCCCTGCTTGCCTTTTGATCATGTCGCATGTACTAAACGTAATCTTCTGATGCGCCCGGCTATCCGTGTCCGTCTACTTGAAGTCCAGTGTTGTGATGGGTTGAAATCCGTTCTATTCGTGTTGTGGCTGAAGCGATTTCCCCTGTCCATTCCTGTGAGCTGACCAAGCGAATCCATGCATTTTAGCACACGCCTAACAAGCGCCTGCATACTTTCTTCACCTTTCTCATGAAATAACAAATCGTAGAACTAACACAATGCTCTATATAGAATATTAGAACACCCTAGTGGTGTTTCTGGGAAGCTGATTGGTCAATCTGCGGGCTATACGCACTGATATAGCCCGCAGATTGATTACAGCCCGCAAATCGGGTGTTTGCAAAGCAAAGAGCTTCAACGTTGTGTATTCTGCAACGTTGAAGCTGCTTGCTTTGATGTATATGTAAGTGTTACTATATACCCGCGGTGTATATGAACACTTTCATACACACCAAAGTAAACAGCTTCAAGGTTGCAGAATACAACATGGAAGCTGCTTGCTTTAGTGTATATGAAGGTGTTCATATACCCCACTGTATATGAACACTTTCACATACAACAAAGCAAGCAGCTTCAACGCTGTATTCTGTAACGTTGAAGCTGCTTACTTTGGTTTATGTGAATGTGTTCATATACACCCATGTTCTCAGCAGCATTTTTGAAAAATAACGAATATGTCGTTATTTTACAAAAATGCTGCTGAGATTTCTGGATTGTGCCCGTTATGACAAACAGGCGCAATACTGAAGGTGCACTGTCGTGCACTACGAGGAGGCCCAGGCCCACTTGAAAATACTGGTGGAGCCTGGGCGTACTGATTGGGTGCAGTGAATCCTGCTTTTTAGCAAATTCACTGCACCAAGTTCAGAATCGGGCCCTGGTGGTGTTCTAATAGCTTTATAGACCTGCAGCAAGGGCCGTACTTGGCGTTATGGTCCCTCATACCTCGTTAAAGGCCCTCGCTTTGCTCGGGCCATTAACTCGGTCTTCAGGGCCCATAACGCCCGGTATGGCCCTCGCTGCAGGTCTATAAAGCTATATGAAATCCACAAATCAGTCTTTAAGTTCTCAGGTGCATTTAATGATGCTGGTTGAAACAGCAATTAAACGTGCAAAGAGGCTCCTTCCAGCATATTGCCCAAAACATTGTAACTGCCATGAACGGTCGAAATCAAAACGCAGGAGGCGAGGCAGTCTGACGAGAAAGCGAAAGCTCAAGTGGACTCCAAACATACTACACTGTGTGTCACGTAAAGGAGAGACGACTTTCTCAAAATGTGTCAACCTTGCCCTTTAAAACAGACATAGCCGAGAATCAGTCCATTAATGAACGTCTCCATTTGTAGACACGTCGTTACAATACATCCTTTAATATCTGGATAAAGGCACGTAGACAAAATGGCGCACAATAAAATCAGCAGCGAGTAGTGCAATGCATCAGAATGCATGTTAATCCTTTTCTCGAACATGTACCTGCTCATGTAAAAATACACCGTACGGTAAGTTTAGTGAAGGTACGCGTCTCTATTTTGTATTGTTAATGAAATAGCTGGAGACATCCTAAATGTGTTCCGTGTGTGCTCAGACATGCTCTTTCTCCAGATGCTGCTGACCATTCATAACGTTGGTCCCTCTCCTGGCCAATCAGGATTCAGAGCACACTGGCTGAGTCTAGCAGTCCTGGCCTGCATTCGCTGCACTCCTGCGTTGTGTTTGGCATCCTGTTATGTTGCTGCGCCACATTCTTCCACACGCGGTTTCTGCCATCCCATCATCAGTTATGGAGGTTTATGAATCTCAGCATGCGGGTGGCTGGAATTGCTGGGGGACCACACAGTGGTTTGGCTCCTACATGCTGGGCCGCCTCTTCTTACCTGGGCAGCTATATCCCCTCGGTGTCCTTCATTCCAGCTTTGTAGCTGTGTTTTTTTTCAAATTCGACATCCATACCTTGCACCGACCTCCAGTCGGGTGCTAATGGAATTAATGTTCACCATTTTGACCTGACCCATCCTGTGGGGGCCTTCAACCAACATAGAATGTCCTTGCCACACTAGGCGCTATGATCTTGAACTAGCAGGCCATTACCGGCTGGGGCAGCCTACTGTGGCGGGCATTAATGCCTCGATTTTAACGCCTTCCAGGGTCCTTTCGGTGTTATGCATAAGTATGTGGATGCAGCCTGTGCATACAGAAAGGACACTGACATTTGTAACATCAGCCAACGTGTGATGCAGCACCCTTTCCCCCAATCTGTGAGCCTTTCTCTCAGCGGATGACCGGATGTTTTATTAGTTGTTTCCATAGCCCGTAGGCCAAAGGAGAAACTAACTGCACTCATTCTTTCTCTTTTAAGGGTGCTGCTATATTGAAACCGTGTTGCCGATGCAAAAGGTTTTGATCGAGCTGAGCGCATGGTGACGTATGATGATGTGCCCAGCTGGGCTACAGATTCTGTACCCTTCCACAGGGTTCGAAGTTACAGTGTTGGCTGTGACGTGGTTTGGACACTCACCTCCTAAAAGTCAGTGGCAATGGGAGCTGGATTCAAATCTCACCTCCTCCAATGCCATTTTGAATTGGCCTTTTCAATGTAATGTTGTTGCTTTTTTCCCCATTTGAAATGATTGAGTTATGGTTCATGTACATTTGGGGAAGCAATTAGCCTCACAGCTTGGTGGTGAAGGGATTGTTCCCCAGCCTTTGCAATGATGGGGGACAGACTTAGGGCCTCATTACGACCCCGGCATAGGACTCAATGGCAATGGGGATGAAGGTAGCACCGGCACGTCTGCATGCGGGTGCCTTTTCAGCCTGCCAGGTCAGAACTGGCGGGCGGGAGGGCATCTGGCGCGCAAATTTGTACTCTGCCGGTCTGGTAACAACAGTGCCAGTAAGCCTACCGGCATCGTTGTTACCGGACTGGCAGGGTTGTAATGTCTTTCTTAGTCTGTCTATCCAGCAATCAAACCCTTTGGAAGCCAATGCTATTTAAGTCTTTCTATAAAAACAGTCACACTTTGTAATTATTATAAGAACAACACTGGTGCAGTTTTTTCCACTTTTGTAGCATAAATAATGACTTTGCTATCTGTCTATGCTTTGGAATTGGAATCCCTGCAGATGGATTGCACGAAGCATTGTACTCATGCAACATGCTATTCCAGGCGTGTTAGTCCTGTTGCCTTTAGAAGCAGAAGCAGTGGAGCACCCGTTTCACCGAATGCCAAACTCATTCTGATAAGAAATGCACTTAATATGCAACTCTGACTAGACAGTGTGGCCTTTCTCTCTGATGTGAAATGATTTTAGGGGGAAGGGGAGACATGTTGCAATAATTCCGCTGTCAGTATGCCCGCATACAGCTGCACTGTACAGTATCCCTCGTGTTTAATAATAAATGTGTCAGGCGGTAGAACATCGGCCTGCCACTGCTGTAGTCAAGAAATGAAGGCTCACATACAGACTAAAACAGAATGTGTCAAGATGGAGGACAACTCACCAAACTCTCACGATGATAGTGACCCCGAGTGCCAGGTTGCAATGTCAGGAAGAGTGCAGTCTCTCTCTAATAATGGGTCAAAATGAACAAATGTATGAGGCCCCATGTCGATGTGGGAAACCTTGTGATGTTACGTTATGTTGATTTATACCACACACTGTTACCACCCAGGGGCGGTCTTCAGGCGCTCCCGTGGCTCTGCAAGAAAGTAGGCAGGGTTGGTTAGTGAGGGTAGAGTGATAAGATAGCTCCAGAACCAGGAGAAACTGGCATCTATGAGCCTCATTACCCGGTAGGCGGTGAGCCATGGCGCTATTAGCGCCATGGCTCATGCCGGTAAAATACCGGCACCGCCTTGGCGGAAAGGGGATTTACCGCCCCATTCCAAGGTTGGAGGGGCGGTAAATCCCCCTTCCGCCATTGCCCTTCCCCATTCCCATTTCTGCCCCATAGGGCTCTATGGGAATGGGGAAGGCGCTAATTACGGCACCGCAATTTTGCGGTGCCGTAATTAGCCCTGAGGTCCCTTAGCGGGTTGGATTTTAACGCCTGCAAAAAGCAGGCGTTAAATCCCCCAACCCGCAAAGGGACCTCGTAGTAAGGCGGTAAGGATTTACCGGTACCGGTATTTTACCGGTACTGGTAAATCCCTACCGCCATCGTGTAATGAGGCCCTATGTGTGTTGGCTGCATGCACTGGCTTGTTGGATCCTTAAGGGTAAGGCCCAATGCCTGGGTTATTTTCTTGTGTGAATTTAGATGCGTGGTGTGACTGTGTGCTTTACGTGAAGATTGGCTGGTATTTAGGTTGCATGCTGGTATTTAGGTTGCATGCTGCCAAGAGTCTACTAACGTGCAAATAACAGGGAAAACGGTTTCCCGAAAATGTCTGTGCACCTTAGTTGCAAATTAAAATAAGGGGGAACGGGTATATTGATGATCATTTTATAATAGAGCGCTGCTCTGAAATGTAGCATTCTCAACGGAATTATTAGCAAAAGACAATTTAAAGATATCGTTAAGGGAAGAGAATGTTCTCGTATTTGGTATTATGCATGTTTCGAAGCAAATGGTGCTTCTTTTTTCCAGTGTGGTTTTCTGCGCAAGCGATGGTGCGCGTGAGTCCAGCGCGCTGCCAGGGGATTATTGACATTCGCCTGACATACGTTGGGAATGTTTGTTTTACCTGCCATGACGGATCCATCCAGAAATCTGAAGCTGCGTCACGTTTCCACTGCCACTCACGGTTCTCCTGACCTGACGGAGTTAAGGGTAACTGGCGCGCACCATCCCATTCATTTCTGCCTGCGCCAACAGGTGCCGGGAATTCCTTGTCTGCAGCTTTTGGGAGTTGCTGCAGTATCCTGCCATGCTCTGCTGACTTTCATGTCTTGAACAATAAAAACACGTACTATGGCAACATTAATATTCGCTCTAGAATGTGGTGAGGTCACCTGAAGGGAAGGGGTTCGGTTGCAGATTTCTGTTTATTTAATGTGTGTGGATTGATATAGTTCATGAGATATAGCAGGGAACTTCCAAGAACCAAAACGTATGTTTGCTATTCCTACATGCTTTGACACAAAAGTAGACAAGATGTCAGGAAGTTTGCCCCAGGCACAAAGAATTGTCGGAGCAGCAGACACATCGGCATCCTTCACTCACCTGAAACTGCGTAGACCTTCCTGTGCACTCTTTTGCAGACCCCCTGTCGCTGGCCTTGAGTGGTACAGCCCAGGAAATACGAAATGCATCAGGTTCCCGTTTGATGAGAGGCTATGGAAAGGTGGGAGAGAATTGCCTATTCACAATGAAATATTTATTTTAACTCTGAACATGGCCATCTCTATTGATGGAAAAGTTCATGGTGCAACCAATCTTTCCTAAGACCTAAGATGAGAGGATTGGTGTGGAGAGAAGAAAAGAGATGACTTTGAGGCGAGAAGGGATGATACCATACCTTCATAGGAGGGAGTGGTTTTGGCATTAAAAAGTAAAGAGATACCATCAGGAAAGAGATCAAGGGAACAGGACTAGAGAAGGGCATAGAGAGGGCCTGTTAGGGCCCAAGGACTAAATCCAATAGTGGTGGTTTGACACGTTGTGATGCAATTGAGTCTTTCTGACAATATAACCCTCAAGGGTACAAAAGGACAGATTGAGGTGAGTATTGCCCGAAAATATGGTACACCCTGGTACTCCAACAGCTGCTGCAAGAAAAATTAACCAAGTATTAACATTTGGCTTAAGGCAATGTAATCCCAAAACAAGGTGAAGAATTGATACTCAGAAGCAAGAAAATCAGAATGGGACTGAATAGTTCCAAGCTAGATTGGTGAGTATCCTGAAACAAGAAAGGTAACTGGTACCAGGAGGACAGAAGAGTAAGAAAAAGGAAGAACCAAACTGTATGTGCTTACCAAGTGAGTGTTCTGGGTAGAAACAGTAGATGTAGTTTTGGGAAGGAAGTGGTAGTCCTGGAAACACAATGTCCTGTTTCCTATTCCCGCCAGCACGAGGACGCCTAAGGAGTCTATTGATCCTTGAACTGATGCGCTAATGTCCTTTGATCCTTGCGCCGATGCACGAAAGTCCTTTCTGTTCCTTAAAGTCTTTGGGCGGTAATAGAATGAAGGCCTAGCACTGATTGTAGTTGGAGCAATCTAAGAGACTTAGGTCTTGGCAACAGGTAAGACCTGATGAATGAGACAAGGCAGTCCGTGGATGTTCCGAGGTAGGCAATAATCAGGTAAGACGTGAGGAATGAGGCGAATGCAGTCCGAGGCCGTTCCAGGTCTAGCAATGAGCAGGTAAGACTTGTGGGATGAGGCAAATGCAGTCTGTGGCCGTTCCGGGTCTGGCAATGAGCGGGTAAGACTTGGGGGATTAGGCGAGTGCAGTCCGTGGCCGTTCCGGGTCTAGCAATGAGCGGGTAAGACTTGAGGGATGAGGTGAATGCAGTGCGTGGCCGTTCCGGGTCTGGCAATGAGCAGGTAAGACGAAGGCAATGACAAGAACAAGACAGGAAAGTCGCAAAAGAAAACCAGGGATTCAAGGAGCCAGAAGACAAGGTAATAAGATGCCTAGCTTAGGAAATTAACAAATTCAGAAGCACCGCTGTGCGCGGGGGTGGGGCTTAAATACCGGTCAGCTGACTGCACGCATAACACAGCGTCGTAGGCCTGAACACCTACATGAATGCAAAGGGCGCCAGCATCTCCAAGGCAACCCATAGCGTTTCCTGAAAGGCAATGGGGAAAGAGACGCACCATGATTCCGAGGAGCTAAAGAGAGTCCCGCTTTAGAGTGAAAACTGGTCGCTCTACTGTGGATTCTGGAATGTTTAAACTTATGCGGAACCGATCTATGATCAGACGAAGAGACATCTAATGGAACCCTGACAGGGCCTTCCTAGCCCAGGAAAAGAACAAAGGATCACTGTCTTAGGTTGCAACACTAGGGAGGTTACAAAGGACCTCTGTGACAGGGCCATCAGCATGACCCTGTCAAGCAGGTTGAAAGACGCCAGAGGTGCTGTGCGGGGCTCCCTAGTCTGCATGGAGCCAGGTATCTGTACTTGTACCACCCTCCTGTCCCAATTCCCATCAGACTCTTACCTGACAAGCTCTGTTTCTCTTCTCTTTCAGGTGATTCCATCGTGGAGGCAGCGCCATCCAATAAACTACACCAACACAATGCCCCTGGGCCAAACTGACAAGACATGGCCTGGAGCAAGAGGATTTGACTCATTATCCAGATTTAGTTGAGAGTGAAAGGTGTACTGATTGAAGGTAGTTTTGGCGGGATAGTTAAAATGGGTGAGTTTGAAAGTAGGTGTGAGAGAAGCTAGGGGTTTGAGAGAGATAGGCACGTGAGAGGTAGAAGTGCAGACCTGTAGAGAGAGAGCAATAAGACCAAAAGTAGAGTATAGGGAAGTGGTGAGAGATCATTTGGAGGGTGAAGACAGGGGAAAGGGGAGAGAGTGGGAAGATCGAGAACAGCGTTCAGAGAGAGAGGAGAGAGACAGAGAGATAGAGAGGAAGAGAGAGAGAGAGAGACTGGGAGGAGGGGAGAAGAGAGGAGACAGGCAAGTGAGGAGAAGGTTAAGAAATCGCCTTCATGAGGAGAACATTTAGAGGGCAACCAGACTGCCCCGCTAGATCCTGTTGTAAGTCAATGAGTGAGCCAGCTAGATAGGCTACGGCCTACAGGCCTCTTAGGGAAAGGGAGAGAATTAGATAGTGTGGGTACCCTGGCTGTAGTAAAAACTGAAAATGCAGTTCTGTCGCTTCTTATCTTATTGAGAATCTTCTCACACCATGTTGGTTCAGGTAGAGTGAAGAAGCAGGTGGATAATGGAAATGCCACAATTACATCGGGTGAACAGAATAATAGCCAAGGAGTAGACAGGGTGGAAATGGGGCAGCAAAAACATTCAGAAGAGAGGGTGAAAGATGAGGGGAGGGCCACCTTAGACTCTGCTGGCATGGGTATGTACACGATACAACATGTAATTCTGGTGGTAGGTAGGATGTGTGTTAATACCTGATTAGAAATACAGCTCCTAGGAGGTGTAGTGGGAGAGTGGCTCCCAAATCCAGCTTGGCCTTATTATCCTATGTAGATATCAATGAGGACATAATTGACTCAGAATAACAAGTTGAAGTCTGGGTAATACATGAGAATGATGGGTATGATGATTCAACATGCTTGGGCTCACCACCACAAAGCTTATTTGCAAGTTATTACTTGGGGAGAAAGTTACACCTTGGGGAGAATGAGGTGAGATAAAGGTGGGTTCCATTCTACTTCAACACCACCCTCCTCCACTCCCTTGTGTAGACTCCAACCCTCCGGATGCTGGAGGGAGCATAAAGGTTTTTGATGCCCCCTGTCCCCAATTTGCCAGTGTCCAATGGAATGACCCAGAATCAGCAGCTGTAAAAGTTCACAGACTATATTTTATTGCGCAGCAGGGACTTTCATATCATATCCAAAAAGACGCAAAGGGCATTGGAAAACATGTTTACAAACTCTTGATTGCAGTCCCTTTCCAAAAAGAAGTGATGGAAGCATCTTATGCCCTTGCATCCGCGCTGCAGCAAGTAGTGACTAAAACACAGTATCATATCCTCTCCTGATTGTATTGGCCAGAAGTCTTTCACAACAGTAAGACGTTTATTGAAATTTATTCGATCTTCCAGAAATCTTCACAATCACTTTCTTATATAACTAGATCCTCTTCTCACACATTGCGATGGATATAGTCTGTCTATTTGAACCTTCTAAACAGGGCAACACATATATCTTCGTCATATTAGACCATGCAACACCATATCCTGAGGCATTTAATAACACCAACATGTAGATACTAAAACACCCGCTGCCATTCTTCTTAAGCGTGGAATTCCCAGAAGAGATATTAATGAACATGGACAAACCTACAAAACCATAACATCCCCCTGAGGAGGTTGGTGAGTGAGGACAGAAAAACTGGGCTGTATGTATCCCATGGGCATTGTTTGCTGTCAGTAAAACCCTCCCAGGGCTCTGTAGGGTTTCTCAGACTTTCAGTTAGTGTACAGACGAGAGCAACAAGATGTACTTGAGATGATCAAAGAGAGTTGAGAGGGGCAAAATCATCAAGGTGAAAACTGGGCCCAAGTTATCCGAGTCACAAGATCTTGAATGTTTATTAATGCAACTTGTTAACCATCGTTTGTTGGAGAAAAACAACAAGCCTGTTACCATCCTAAGGCAAATCTCCAGAAATGTAAGCGTGGTGACAAAGTACTCATTTTCCTTACCACCTCAGAGAATAAACTCCTACCAAAGTGGCACATGCTCTATAAGATCACTGGGGTAGTTAGCAGCCTCAATTGTCATGTGGACCTTTGAGATAGGAGGTTTAAGATCTGATTTACCACCACGTAAACCTCCTTAAAGAATGGAAAGACTGAATCATTTGTAGTTGGGCAATTATTGACTATAGAGCATGTTCAGTCTCTGCCTTTCCTCAGAAGAAACAAAATTATAAGATAAGAAAGGACACATTTGAAACTGCACTTTAAATTCTCCTGGAAATACAGCTGACACAAAGAATAGTTAGTTTTGCGCCACACAAGTAGGGAACAGATGAGGGATTAGCTTGCACAATGAGTATGTTTTAAAATAAAATATATTAGTTGACAGGAAGTCGTGTACACAAGATAGGGACTCACTACACAAGTAGGGAAGAACAAGTGTACTCAGATAAAGGTTGCAGTTTCTTATAGGAAGGGAGATCATGTGACAGGCATGCACCAGAAAATTGGTAGATAGCAAAATAAATGTGTACTGCATGTCAAGGAGTTCCCCCCTTCTCACCTGAGTTCGATCTTTTCTGGATTTCTTGATCGATGCCTTCTTGAGTACTGCTCGAGTCTTGAATAAGGCTGTACGAGTCTCTTCCGACTCCAGCGTGCGTTCAAGTACCGGAATGCAGGGGTCCAGGAATCCAGGAAATAACAGGGTGCGCAACTAGCACACGAGTCCAGGAATCAGGAAAGGAAGGAAAGGGACTAGAATTGGGTTAGAGTGGAAGAAGCAAGGGAAACAATACCGGGAGCTACGGAGCACACGTCTGGTCGCTACTTCACAATAGCATTGAGACGCGTGGGGCCGCGGAGGCGTGGCATATTTATGGAACATACTACATCCGCCGTGAAGGCTGGTGCGAGGCGTGTCATGTGATACGGCCATGTTGGGAGAAACAATGAATGTAAGCCCCGCTGTGACAAGGACCAGGAAGTCCAGAAGAGGCGCGTTCTGCGGGTCATGACAGCATGCTTCCTCCGAAAACCCGTTCCACCAGGTTTGCCCGGGTGTATAAGGTGAAATCATCTGAGTAGTCGAGGGGTCTTGAGATTAGAAAGTGGTTCCCAGGTTCTTTCACTAGGAGGATATCCTTTACATTCAACC
Source organism: Ambystoma mexicanum (assembly GCF_040938575.1). Classification (NCBI taxonomy): domain Eukaryota; kingdom Metazoa; phylum Chordata; class Amphibia; order Caudata; family Ambystomatidae; genus Ambystoma; species Ambystoma mexicanum. Next base: position 938,042,206 of record NC_090939.1, read on the forward strand.
AGATATTGAAGCTGGGTTGATAATTTCCTTGATGGGAAATGGACCATAGTACCTAGGGGCCAACTTGTTTGGTCGTAGATGCCGGGGTAGTAATTTCGAGGACAACCAGACTTGATCACGATTGCATAAGAAGGACCTGCTCTCCTTTTTAAATCTGCATACCTCTTAGTCTGTGTCTCTAAATTTATTTTGGCCTCTTGGTGTACGTTGATGAGGGTTTCAATCCAGGAGTCGACAGTAGGTACTGGTGTAGGATGAGGGAGAACAAAGGGTAGAACTGATGGATGGAAACCTTGGCTACAATAAAAGGGGCTGGTCTTAATTGCTGAATGGTCAGAATTGTTGTAGGCGAATTCAGCCACGGGTATCAGGAGCGACCAGTCATCCTGAACCTTGGTGGCGAAACATCGAAGATACTGTTCCAGGGTCTGATTAGCACGTTCTGTGGCCCTGTTGGTCTGGGGATGATAACCAGATGAGAGGGCGCGTTGGATTCCCAGAATTCAACAGAGATGTTTCCAGAATTGAGAGACGTCCTGAGGTCCTCGATCAAATATCATCTTGGAAGGGAGTCCATGTAAACGAAATATGTGTTCCAGGAAGATTCCAGCAAGTTCGGACAAGGATGGTAACTTACACAGGGGTGTAAAATGAGCCATATGAGTGAACAAATCTATGGTAACCATGATGCTCGTGTACCCTCGGGAAGGTGGTAATTCCACAATGAAGTCTGTAGCAATGAATTCCCATGGCCTTGTTGGCAGCGATGGTTGCATTAGAAGACCCGCCGGTCTCTTGTTATCATGTTTGTTTTGACTGCAGACAGCACAAGATGTGATGTACTGCTGTACGTCGGTCTTCATTCCAGGCCACCAAAACTGTCTTTGTATAAGACGGAGGGTGTTGGTTATGCCACGATGTCCGGAGTGAAGGGTATCATGACAGAGGTTTATCATTCTGTGTTGTAATTTCTGTGTAGGAATGACCAGTTCATTGTCCTTGAATAAGTATCCTTCCTTAAGTCTTAGGTTCCATGGATTCTTCCTTGAAATATCCTTCCAGAGGTCAGAGGATTGGGTTTGTACTCAAATTTCTTCCAGGAGGTTGACTGCTTGAGCTACAAAGATCGTGTGGGGAAACATCTTAGGATAGGCCTTGTCTTCAGTAGTTACATAGTCAGGACGTCGAGATAAGGCGTCAGCAATCATGTTTTGTGATCCGGCAACATGAGTGATTTGGAATTGGTATTGGGCAAAGAAGTAGGCCCAACGCGCCTGACGACTGTTCCTGCACTCCAATGATTGTAGAATTCGAAGATTCCGATGGTCCATGCGGACCTGAACTTGATATCTAGCACCCAGAAGTAGATGTTGCCATTCAGCGAAGGCCTGGCGGATGGCTAACAGTTCCTTTTCCAGGACGGAATAGTGTGTCTCACTGGGAGTCAGGGTTCGTGAGAGGTAAGCAATGGGGTGTTCCAGTTTATCCTCAAGTTCCTGTTTCAAGACCGCTCCTATGGCGTAGTTAGAGGCATCCGTTTCCACCAGGAATGGGCGATTTATGTCTGGTTGGGCCAGGATGGGGGCTTGCGTGAACTCTGTCTTCAATCGTTGGAATGCTTTGTCTTGCGGTGTAGACCAGATAAAGGGAGTGTCTTTCTTCAAGAGAGCAACAATCGGCTGGACAATCTCGGAAAAGGTATAAATGAACTTCCGGTAGAAGTTGACAAGCTCCAGGAAGGATTGAACTTGTTTCACGAAGGTGGGAGCAGGCCATGCCAGTATGGCCTTTACCTTTGAAGGGTCCATAACAATTCCTTCTGGGCTAAGGATGAATCCCAGGTGGTGAACAGAAGTAACGTGAAACAAGCATTTTTCGGGTTTGCCTAAAAGTTTGTGTTCACGGAGTCGTTGCAGTACTGCCTTTACATGCTCTTCATGCTTTAGAGGATCCTTGGAAAAGATCAATATGTCATCCAGATAGACAATGACAAAAAGGAATAACATGTCAGAAAACACCCTGTCCATAAAACGTAGAAAAATCGCGGGGGCATTAGCTAGTCCAATGGGCATGACTAGATATTCATAGTGACGAAAGGGTGTTCTAAAGGCTGTTTTCCATTCGTCTCCTTCCCGGACATGGATCAAATGATAGGCACCCCGGAGATCCAACTTCGTGAATACTACGGCGCCTCTCACAGCTTCCAGGATATCCGAGATCAGGCGTAGTGGGTACCGATTTTTGAGGGTGCATTGATTTAAGCCACGATAGTCGAGGCAAGGTCTGAGTTCCTTGGTGTCCTTCTTGGGAACAAAGAACAATGAAGCACCCGCTGGAGATTTTGAAGGTCTTATGGTGCCGTTTTCAAAGTTGGTATCCAGGTATTCTCTGAGGGCCTTTTTCTCAGGTTCGGAAAGAATGAACATTCTGCCAAAAGGAATCACTGCTGAGGGATATGTATCTATGGCACAGTCTTCAGGTCTGTGAGGGGGTAAGGCCTGGACTATGGCAGTTGAAAATACATTAGCATATCCATGATAGGCCTCTGGGACTTGTATGATATTAGAAACCATGAGTGGTGTTTTCAGGTCTCTTAGTGGTTCTTTAAGGGGTGTCTAGGAGGGATCCAGGATTAGACAGTGAGACATACATAACTCTGAGCCTAGGAATAGTGATTCTGCTGTCCATTTCATATACAGATTGTGCTTCTGTAACCAGGGCATACCCAATACAATGGGGTAATGGGCTGACTTAATGATGTCGAATGTAATCCGCTCTTGGTGATGATTTATGAAAAGTTGGATCTCTTTTGTCTGCAGGCTTATGGGTCCTGAAGAGAGGGGTCTTCCGTCGATTGCTTCCACCGGCTGCATGGTGCTTCGTGTCTTGTACGGAATATGATGACTAACAACCCAGTCTTGATCAATGAAAATTCCCATAGCTCTGCAGTCCACCAAGGCCAGAATGGGATAGGTCTTATTCTTGGAGGGCGACAAGAAGGCTTGTAGTATCACCAAATTGTTTTGTCCAGGAGAGTTCAAGGATGGAATTGATGTGGAGCAAACATCTCTCTCCCGGAGTTCTGCTCCATCTAGGATCGGGAGCTGGCATTTCCCGAACGCCGAGGAGGGGCCAGAGGACACTCCCTAACTAGGTGTTTGTCTGAGGCACAATACATGCACAACCCCGTATGAATCCTTCTCATTCTTTCTTGCGGGGATATAGGTCCACGGAAGGCTCCTATCTGCCTGGGTTCTGGTTCAGAGATTGAGCCTGGGTTTGTGTCCGCCTTGGTGGTGCTCTCAAAGGATGGCTTTGGAGGATTAGCTTTGGATTTCTTCTTCTCTGCCTTTCTTTCCTGGATACGAAAATCTATTTGCATGGCAAGGTCCATTAGTGCCTGGAATGAGTTTGGGCGAGCCACTCTGGCCAACTCATCCTTAATCTCCTCATTCAGTCCTCTCCTGAAAAGGGTAAAACTCGCCTCCGGGGACCAATCAGCTTCCTTGACTAACTGCTTGAATCGGGTAACATAGGTGAGCATATCCTGGGATCCTTGCTGAAAGTCTAACAGGTGTTCCTGGGCACTATAGACCTGTTCTGGATGGTCAAACATGGTCTTAAGGGCTCGTATGAAGCCATCATCGCCATCTAGAAGAACGTTGCCAGAATTAACGAGGGGCGTGACCCAGGTTAAGGCGTTTCCTGAAAGGTGGGAAATTATGAAGCCCACTTTAGCCCTGGGAGTTGAAAAGTAGTAGGGCTTAAAAGTAAAGTGAACCAAACATGAATACAGGAATCCTCGAAGGGTTTTTGGTGAGCCATCATATTTGTCCACTATACCGCCCAGCAATACACTTTCTTTTGTGGCAGAATCGCGGGATAGAACTAGTTGTTTGAGAGCGGCGTTTTCCACTTTTAGATTCTGTACCTCGGTTGATAACTCTTGCATGCCACGCATCAGGTCCTGGACGGCCGCTTCCATGTCCATATCGAGTTCGCTCGGTTGGCGCCTCAACTGTCAAGGAGTTCCCCCCTTCTCACCTGAGTTCGATCTTTGCTGGATTTCTTGATCGATGCCTTCTTGCGTACTGCTCGAGTCTTGAATAAGGCTCCACAAGTCTCTTCCGACCCCAGCGTGCGTTCAAGTACCGGAATGCAGGGGTCCAGGAATCCAGGAAATAACAGGGTGCACAACTAGCACACGAGTCCAGGAATCAGGAAAGGAAGGAAAGGGACTAGAATTGGGTTAGAGTGGAAGAAGCAAGGGAAACAATACCGGGAGCTACGGAGCATACGTCTGGTCGCTACTACGCAATAGCATTGAGATGCGCGGGGCCGCGGGGGCGTGGCATATTTATGGAACGTACTACGTCCGCCGTGAAGGCTGGTGTGAGGCATGTCACGTGATACGGCCATGTTGGGAGAAACAATGAATGCAAGCCCCGCCGTGACAAGGACCAGGAAGTCCAGAAGGGGCCCATTCTGTGGGTCATGACACTGCAGAGGAAAATAACATGACAAACAGTTGCCTTTTTACACTGCACCAAAACAGCAGAGAATTAAACACTGCAGTGTTAAGAGAGGACCAAGCTAAGCACGCTATTTGAACAAATACATTTAATTCAGGAGAATTCTCTGGTGGATGGATGGTAGCTGCTCAAAAGAATGTCAGAGCCCAGGGCTCCATAGGGGAGAGTTACACAACAGAACATGATACCATTGTGAGCGTTCAACTGTCAAAGTAAGTCAAGTTGCAACTACACAGCATACTATTTGAAGTTCATGGGACGAACTGAACATCCCAGGATATTTCATAAGTAGTGGGCAGATTAATGTCTCAGCAATCGACTAGGCATGACAGAAAAACGCGGATGCGGCGACAAAGACAAATAATTGCTGCAATAAAATCTGAACATGGTGGAAGTAGCATGACTTACAAAATAGTTATTCATAAATGTATCAATAACAGAATGGCGGGGTTACTGTCGTAAGAATTGGTCTTTGAAACTCAGACATCATGGCGGGGATAACATTGGCTGTTTTATTTAATTAAGTACAAAGGCGATATGCTTGTCCTCTCCTCCAATCTACATAAACATGTCTTCATGCTGCCATTTCACAGAGAGTGTGACCGCATGTTAACCCAAAAGCACATGTCCTTTTCACCGCAGAAGTAATTTAGAGCCTACCAATAATATTCAAGCATAATGATCTAGCAGATTTTATGGGATGTTTTATGGGTGGGATCTTAGATGATAAGTTATCCAATCATTATTGTTGGACACATAGAATTCTATATGTAGCTCAGTAGAGGGAACCATTGACCAGGAGCGATAGGTTTTCATAACTATGGCATTAAAATCACCATATAAACTGCTGTTTCCTGTTGACATGTGGCAGAAAATCTTGAGTGAGAGCTGGGCTGTTAATCTTGCTTTTCCCCAGCCTTACTTGCAAATAAAGCTGAGTTGCCTTGCATTTGGCACATCACAATCCACTCTGTGTTGTCTCTTTATTTGCAAATACCGGTTAGAGGGCTATATGTTTTTGACCTCTGTTTTCACATTCGTGTGCAAACCATTGTGACCTTTATGCCTGCTGGGATTTACTCTGAACTAATTGTATTGACCTTCAAGGAGTCAACCTTTCCAGCTTTTAATGCTTATCCCATGCCTCAAATTGATGAGTTTATAGGAATTCCAAATATATTACCACTAAGAACCTTACTAAAGGTTATTGGAAACTCCTCCTAGTTCCAAGTGATGGGGAATTAACTGCTTCATCTGCACTGGATGGCATTTAACAGTGTACCGTTCTCTCTTTCAAGTTGCATGATACTTCAGTTGCTTTTTAGAGACTAATGGTGTAATCCTAAAGCCATATCAATCCTTTTCCGGAGCATGTTTTGATGATACTCTTATATATAGCTCTTATATACAGCTTTGTATGTGCTCACAAATGCCCTCTAAACTGCCGCTATGACAGCAAACCTGGCAAAACGTCATCTCGCAAAGAATTGTATTTTTTATTTCATTTTATTGAGTATATGTTAGGCACTTATACAACTAAATAGTGTTTCAAAGCTCCACAAGGCAAAATCGGAAGGGAACAGGGGCAAAAACAATAGCAAAAACAGTAAAATACAGTCATGGGCCTACCTGTGGCATTCGGGCGTGCAAGTGCAGTGAGGAGAAGTGCAGGCGATGGGGAGGAAGGGGGGAGTAGAGGAGTGGCAAGTGCTGGTGGAGGACCCAGGAGTAAGTGCTAAGGGGAACCAAAAGGGAGAACCTTAGGCTAATTGCTAGTGCAGGCGATTCCCAAGAGTAGGATGCAGATCCGTGAAGCAGAGGCCTGCAGTGCGGGGATGTGGGAGGACTGCTTGTATCCACTGGGAAGAAGGCCTGGAATCCTGTGAGATCCATAAGGATAAGGCCACCAGTCACAGCGGCAGTGCGGTGAGTAGCAAGGAAGGAAAAAAGGGAAGGAGGTAGAGAACAGCAGAGTTTTGAGCCGTTTCCGTAACTTGAGGAGGTCCGGCTCAAATCTGAGAGAGGCATGGAGGCTGTTCCATAGGGATGCGTCAGCCGAGGAGAGAGACCTGCCCCCCACTCTCTGCTTGGAGAAGCATTTGACAGCCAATGCGTTGGAGTTAGAGGAGTATAGGGCTCTAGCAGGGGAGTATTTAGGGAGGGGAAGTTGGGGCTAGCATGGGCCCAGGCCCCAGAAGGCATTGTATATGATGCAGAGGGTTTTGAATTGAATCCTTGCAGCCACCGGGAGCCAGTGGAGAGATTTTAGGGCTGGAAAGATACCGTCCCTGAGCTTGAGGCCAAGGATAAAGTCTTGCTGCCCTATTCTGGATTAGCTGGAGGGGGCTTAGGGAACAAAGAGGGAGATTGAGATAGAGGCTGTTTCAGTAGTCCAACCTGGAGAGGACCAGAGCTCTGGAGACATTGAACTTCTGGGGGAAGGCGAGGAAAGGGAGAATGGGGTGAAGTACCTGTGAGTCTTTGTAAGTAAGGGACTCATCCCACCTCAGACAAATAAGGTAGAGGATTTGATGTAAACCTTGTTGCTCCGTAGAAAAGAGAAAAGTGAATGTGCTTGGTGGGCCACTGACTTTTTCCATCCTCCACCATAGCGGCTGCATTAACTGAGAAACTTAGAAATCATTGTCCCAATAAAATGATGTGGGTTCAGGCTGATCATCTAGACTCTGACCATCTCAAACATTGCCTCTGCAATCCCCCCACATTGCAGATGCTTGCTCTTTTAAGTCCCTTTATTCTACCGAGACACAGCTTTAAAGTTTGGTTAAACGATATTCTAAAGCTAGTGTATGTTGGAAAGGTGCACCCCATCCTCTGTACTAGCAGAGCGCTGCAAACAGAGTTATGCCACAATAGAGATGGATGCCCTTATCATAATGTGAGCCATAGAATGTTTAGGAAACTAGCTTCAGTGTGAACGTTCACATTGGTTACAGAACATGTACCGTTGGTATGGCTGGCCTGAAAGAGTGATCAAATGTGCTAAAACGTGAGAGTAATGAAATGGTTTTTCATATCACAACTGTACACTTTTGCAGTCACAATTATAAAGGGCAGGAGCAGCCAAACATATTTTACCTAAGTTTGTTCCCCATAGACCATTCAAGGAAGGGCCTCACAGAAAGTGAAATGGAGTGTGGTGAGTTGCCCAAACTCCCCATCGTGATGTGTGTGTGGAGCTAATCTGGCCGCTATTCAATGTGCCTCCTAGATGGCGGTTGAGGTGGAATCCCACTGGTTCACTGTCCTCACAGAGACACAGCTCATTTTTCCCAGAGGAAAAAAAATGCTTGCTGGTCCTACATGCTTTGACACATTAGTAGTAAAGATTTCAGGAAGTTTACTTCAGGCTCAATGAATTGTCGAAGCAGCAGACACGTCAGCTTCCTTCACTCACCTGAAACTGCGTAGAACTCCCTGTGAGTTCTTTGTCACTGGCCTTGAGTAGTACATCCCCGGAAATACCAAATGCACCTGGTTCCAATTTGATGTGAGGCTATGGAAAGGTGAGGAGAGTATTGCCTGCTCACACTGGAATCTTTATTTAACATCTGGATATGGTCATCTCACTACTGATGAAAAGTGTCATGGTCAAGCCATACATTTTACAGCTCTTGAAGACTCAGTTTGACAGAATGAATTAACAAGGGTCACAGTAGATCCTGAAATGGAAGGACACTCTTTCCATAGTGCAAGGTACTCTGGCCTGAATCCACGGATTTCGCGGACACCAGCTAAGGAACATTTCCAGCATATTTGATGTTACATGTGCCAAGAAGTGGCCCCGAAACGTGCATGCATTTCCGCATAGTGTTGCCCAGCAGATGGCAGACAGCAGAGACTCTGGAATGCCACAGAGCAATTCCAAGAAATAGAAGTTCCTCCAAGATGGCGCTGCAGGCCATAGATGTTTTTGAAACTTTTTTTCCCACGCTTACCTTCAGATATACTCTCAGGTAATTAACCACTGTCAGGCATGGGCTAATAATAACATATTGAATGAAATTACAAATCCTCAAGGGATTAACCAATAAACAAACAGAATTAAAATGACAAATGAAAATAACATATCCGTTAAAAGCTTGGAGAAACCACGCCAATAAAAGGCATTGTAGAAAAGGTGTTGGGAAAGAGCAGAGAGGAGCAGATCCCGGCGAGAGCCAATGAGCGGAATTTTACTCCCTTGATAAAAGGGTAGAATACAGAGAAGAAGGCTGAGAAGATGACTGCCTGCTGAAAGGCAGAGTTTTGGAGAAAGCGGAAGAAGACCAGTGCTTGTAAGAAGGCAGTCAGACTGCACGCTGGAGGTTTGGAGGTGGAGAGTTGCAAGTCACTAGAAGCCACACCGATGTGGGCTTGTAGAAGTGCATCTACACACCTCCCGAAATGCTGAGGGAATTTGTAAGTCACAATCTAAAGCTTTGCACCAGCAATGCCTGGTCAAAGCAGTAAAAATAGAGAAACTTGATCTGTGGCAGGATGGTGACATAATATTGACTGCCTGAAAAGGACACAGAACATGAGAGGAAATAAATTGCATTGACCTGGTGTGAATCCGTAGAGAAAACAAGGCCCAGGAGGTACCTGTTGTTAATCCGGGGTGATCGCAAGATAATGAAGGAACCTAGAGGGAATTCTGAGAGTACCTAAGTTCCAGAAAGTACCTGTTGTCAGAATTGAGCGAACCTGCTTGAGGTAAGACCTCACACGCTTCCAGAAAACCCAAGAGCAGAGAGAAATGTAGAAATGAAGATTACCCGACCCAGAAAGGCTTAAAAGAGAAAACAGTGGAACACCTGTGAGAGATCCTAGAACATGTGGTGAAAGCAGAAAGGTGACGGAAAGTCCAAACTATGATTCTGAAGGAGATCCCCTGGAAGGGTTGTTGGTTTTTGCGTTACATTAGCTTACGGGTGGACAAGTGGGAATAGAATTTGAGAACTCTTTCGCTGGCAATACCTGGGATCATTTGTATTAGTAGCTTAGGGTTTGCCAGGAAGCTAAACGACTTGGTATAATTAGGTTTTAAACTTTTTCTTTTGGCTACCTCCTTTGGAATATTGTTTATAGACGAGGGTGTCACAGAAGGGGCAAGCAGTCTTAAGACACGTTTTTTCCTTTATAGTTTAGAACAGGTTGCTGCTAAGATGGTGAACACCAAGAGTAACCCAACGTTTTGTTGAATTCTCCTTTACACTGTCTTGTCTTAGAAAATCCGTATTGGTTCTAGAGAGAAGATTTAGGCCTGTAGGTACTTGGTGCAACCCTTCCTTAAGAAACAGAGAATAAAGTTCACTTTGGTCAAACATTGTAACATTTGTGTCAAGTGGGTAATTCCCCAGCCGACCACAACAACAAGCGGGGCTGTAAAATAAATAATAGGAAAGGGGCCTTGGTCATCTGGGGGATTTAACTGTCCAGTATTGACTGATGTAAGGACTGCCTTGACATACCTTTGTCAGTTATGCTACAAGCCCTTTTCACCTAAGTGGGACTGAATTTGGTAATTGTGTGAGTTTGGGCTGTGGACATTCTATAGCCTCAGCCAATTATTTTTTATTTTTTTATTTTATTTGAATGTGTGTCCCGCACTGGCCCTTACCAGAGGGTTTTGGAGCACTTCACAAACTATTCATAAGGTGGGAAGTGAAACAAGATAAAACTTAGGAAGAAAGGATGGGCATGCTATGGCAGGGGAAGTGGTGTGGCTGTATTAGTTGTGGGTAAAGTGTTCCCCTATCTGGACTACCGACATTCTTGCAGGATCTGCACATCAGGTTTCAAGCACCTAAGTACAAAGAGCATTTCAAGCATAGCTCTGTACTGCAATGGAGCCCATGCTAAAATGAATAACTGGAGAACAAACGTCCTGTCATGCGCATCCGTATTTGTTTGCAGTGATGAAATGCTACAGTGTTTATATTAATTGTATTTTAATTCATTGGGTTTAGAGAGAAAGGTTGTCAGAATACATGGACATTTTGAAAGAGATGTAGGATAAGGAACAACTATCATGTCGTCACTGTGAACTAAAAAATGCAGATGCAAAAATGTCAAATTTCGAAATCCACGTTTCTCCCGCAATTATATGTGGGGGAGGAGGGGCGGTTGGGTTAGGTTCATAAAAAATATAAGTGGAGCATTGGGAGGGGTGCCGGGATTGTCCTTTTGGCTTGGGATCCTTGCCACACTCGGCGACCACTTGTTCAGTGCCTGATAGCTACAGAGCATCCCTGTTCTGAAAGTTTAGTACTGCTACTAGAACTCTCAACTGCTTGCGTGTTTTCTGCTCTCATGTTTTGCTGCGATGGATTGACCCTGGCCACTCTTTCAACTCGACGCTCCACATAGTCTATGGGCTTCATTACAGGGATGGTGGTAAGGATTTACCGGTACCGGTATTTTACCGGTACCGGTAAATCCTTACCGCCTTACTACGAGGTCCCTTTGCGGGTTGGGGAATTTAACGCCTGCTTTTTGCAGGTGTTAAAAACTAACCCGCAAAGGGACCCAGGGAGCTAATTACGGTACCGCAATTTGCGGTACCGTAATTAGCGCCTTCTCCATTCCCATTATGCCCTATGGGGCAAACATAGGAATGGGGAAGGACAATGGTGGAGGGGGGAATTACCGCCCCGCCAACCTTGGAATGGGGCGTTAATTCCCCTTTCCGCCATTGCGGTGCCGGTATTTTACCGGCATGAACCATGGCGCTATTAGTGCCATGGTTCTCCGCCATCCGTGTAATGAGGCCCTATGTCTAGATCTGCTGAATCAGTGAACTAATCCGTTTTACTGCTTGCCCCAGCCATTGCAAACAGGCTGGGTGCCCTTATTCAATAAGTATGACCAAAATGCCTAATGCCTTGTAGTGGGTAAGGAAGTGGAACCTATCTAGCTTAACACCTGGCAAATGCAGTAACAGGAACCTTTAGCGATTTTGTATTGTTAGGTGTTCCGTAGGTGTTCCTGCAAGAAGCAATTGCCTGGCTTTCTGGTGTTCATGTCTCCCCTTTCCCCCATTAGAACCTTACAGAAAATTGTTACATTTTTGGTGGCCTAGAAACTTGTTTATTTAACAAGCAGTGTACCGGTTCCATAAGACCATTTTGTATTGCATTTTTGGTACAAGAAACAATGGCCTGGCTCTCCCGTGTTTCTGTCTCCATTTTTCCCATTGGGAACTTACATAAAATTGTTAAATTTTCGGTTGCCTAGGACCCTATTCATTCGTTGCCTAAGAACCTTTTTCTGTTAAAGTGATCTTTTTGATCCCACAGGCCCCTATATATTTAAAATGCATTGTTTGATCGCCTGTGAACTTGTAGTGCCCTCTAAAAAATCCCAAATTGCCCCACCTACCAGGCTCCTGCCAATCCTGAACCTCCTTACTGTTTTCTTCGTCTCTCTCCCCTACAGTCTCTGCCTACCCCCTTCCGTTCAGTCTTCATGCTTCCTACTCTCTTTCTCCCTTTGCTGTCCGCCACTCTTATCCTAAATGGCACTCAAGCAGCTCCTCTCCTTTGCATCCCATCCACTCCAACCTCATCTACCCTAGAAGCTTCCAACTATCTACTCCAGCAACTACCTTTGTCTCCACAGCTTACCTCACACTCTCACAATCTTTCTACAAACCCCCTCAGCCCCCATTCTCACTAATCATTTTGATTCTCATCATCCTAAACTTTCAATTGGCTATCGCCGAAAGCTGGCTTACTCCCCATGACACCACCACCCTGACAGCCTTCATACTGAATTTTCCTCTTTTTCTCACTCCCCTCATCTCTCCAACAAATGGTAATGGTGCTATCTTCATGTTTAGCAAGGATAGACCATGGGCACCCCTTCCTCTCTGATTTCACGCTCTCATCCTTTGTGTATATCTCAGACCAACTCCTTGCTCCCACCCCTCTTACTGTCCTTTTATACAGCCCACCAGGCACCCTAAACTTATTTTTCTCTGAAGGAATGACCCGGTAATTCCTCATTGAAGGAACCCGGTATGGAGGCAGCCATGCCCTTAATAAGGGCATGGCTGCCTCCATACTCGTAATGAAGTCTCATATTCATATCTTCCAACCTTGTGTGCTCTTCTCCCACAATTGACACTCCCAACCTCACTCTTATTCACTTCACCATGCCTATTCCTCATCCACTCTCCCATCCCTCAACTATCACCAAATATAAATTCAAGCTTCAATTGATGGACCAAGTCAACATCTTGCTCCAATCTGCCTCTCCTCTGCTTGCTTATTCCTTTGATGTTGCATTTACCGAATTTAACTATGCACTGTCCACCCCCTTCATTAATCACTACACTGTCTGATCCTTTACACCTTTGCCGATCGCATTTTCATCTATGGATCTCCAGCTGCTGCATTACTGTTTACGCTGGTGGATCAAAAACGAAACCCCCATTCTACTCGCTACCTAAAAGGGCTCTCTAATGGCCATGACTGCAGGTCTTGACAGAGGAATATCCTTCTATTACATAAAACCTCTTTCCTTTCCGGTCCCACGCTCACAAACTATTAAGGACATGCTCCCACCTTTGGAACCACTCTGTTTCATCCTGTCTCTGCAAATGACCAAGATGCTTACATGTCCTCTAAAATCACAAAAATATAGGAACGGTCCACAACATGTCCCCCCTTTTATCCCTGCAACTACCTCCTCATTCTCTCCTCGTCCCATCTACCCCACCCTCTCTTCTCTGTCTCACTTCCTCCCTGCAAATCCACAAAATGTCTACCTGACCTTCACTTCTACAACACATCCATCACTCAATTGACCCTTTTGCACAACACATTGTTATGGAAATTGCACCTGTCACCTTCGCTCATCTCTAAGTTCAACTCTCTGCCTCTCTTTCTCAATTGATATCTTCCCAGCCTATAATCAAACAGCCACAGTCATACCTCTCCTAAAGAAACCAAGTACTGACCGAAGCAATCCCTCATTCTACCTACCTGTCTCTCCCACCTTACTTAGCACTCTAAAATCCTCAATAGGGTTGTTTGCAACTGCACAGTCCACTAAATGGAATTCCACTAACTTGCTGATACCCTCTGATCTAGAATGTGGTCCAAACACTCCACTGAAACTGACATTGCCAAGTCTTTTAACACTACTCACCACGCTCTTCTCGCCTCCATCTTCATCCTTCCAGTGCTTTCATCTGCATTTTACACTGTGGGTCACCCTTTTTTCTTCAAACCCTCTCCTTCCTTGGGTTTAAGGACACTTTATGTTGTCTGTCTAGCTCTCTGGCTATTCTTTCTTCATCTCCAGGGATCTGTTTTAGGCCCTTCTCTTCAACCCATACACCTCACCACCCTGCAAAGTCATGTCCTCCTTTGGATTTAACTATCACCTCTTTTCTGAAAACACTCTGATATTCGTCTAACTCCCCTGCGTCACCCCTATAATCTCTGAATGCATAAGCAACTGCAACTGCAAAACCACCTGCAAAACCATCATCCACCATGGGTTGGCTCTACGCTTTCTCATGCTCAACTCCTCAAAGGCGGATGTTATTTTGTTCTCCCTTCCATCCTGACTATCCACTCTCCCATCTCTTTGCTGCATGACTGCCTCACTGTCAAGCTTGCGTAAAATAGAGGAGCGCTTGGGACCCATTACGCCATACAGAAGAAGCACAGTTACCAGTCTAGTTCAATTCCAAGATCACTGCTCCCAGCCACAAATTGGCAGAAGTCTACTTTACTGGCTGGCGAATGAACTGCTTGCGCATCACAATACATGAGCGTTCTGTGGCAGATTAATCCAGTACCTTGAATTACATGCCTGGTTTGTTCTCATCTGTATTCCCCTCTTTATTTGTATTCCTCTTTTGACTCTTTCTATGCCCCTGGTCACATTTGCTTTGTTCTGTTTTCCTAATTTGACAATTCCTACCTTTCCATCTGCATGATCCCTCTTCTTGTGCTCAATCTGCATCCTGCTACTGGCCTGGATACTCTTCTTTGCTGTGGGTCAGTTCTGTTTCATTGGACTGATTGAAACCACGTTCCGCTAGCTCGGTGACACACTTCTACTACCACTTGGTCCAATGGGGGGTTTCTTCCACATAGGGTTTCCCCCATGGGTTATCATCTCTTCAATGGCCTTCCTGCTCCTTGTTGTACTGTAGGGGGCAGGATGGCCTTCTACAGAGATAGACCTTATCTTTTCATACTGTGATGTCATCTGAAGATGTCGGTAAGATCAGACCCTAGTTCTGACACTCATCACCTCACACATTATAATTATAATTATAATTGTTCTTTTATAATGCTCTTAATACCAACGAGTGGTTTCTAAGTGCGGGATCGGGATTCAAACCTGTGTTGCACTGCGTTGTCTTGCTTCCAAGACAAACGTGTTGCCCCAAAGCTATCCTTCCTCCCCAACCTTGGATCAAAACCTTGAGATTCTCTATGACAACAACCTCAAATTCTTCCAGTTCATCTTGGCCACTGACACCACAGCTAGATTCAACCTACTAAAAATTAGAACAATCCACCAATGCCTCATGTACCAGTCTACTAAATTACTCATATCCAAACTGAACAACTTTGCAAGCCTACTTCTTGGTCTACCCCTCTACTCTCATCCCCCCCATGAGGTATGGCTCTCCACACAAAATGACAACCTCTTTCAATTTCTGAGCCTCATCTATAAATCAGTCTGTGTTCTTGCACACACTACCTCACAGACTGCATTCCCTATATTCCCTCACTCAAACTCTCTACTCTACATCTCTTCATAATCCTTCAGTCCTCTTGCCTTCTCACACTTTTGCTTCTTTCCTCTACTTGCCCCATGACACTGGAAACCCCTCTCCGCCATCATACCTATCACTTCAAAATCCAGATGAATTTCCATCTGCTAACGATGGATGGAGCCCACAAACCTTTCCACCATCACATCTAAACTAACAGCCAGCCCCACCTCTTCTTCATTTTGCCCTGAGACCAAACTATATAATTTGTAAATGTGGGAATACGGGGCCTCATCCTGTCAATATTAAATAATATGTTTATTTCCAACTATCCCTGTCCCTGGCATATGCTCCCACTCTTACCCTTTTACCACCCAGTATTCATTACTCAATCAAACAATGATCTTACTTTAAGGCATCCTACCAAAGGACGAATTTTGCTTTCTGTTAATTCCTACTTTATAAGTCATTTCTTTTTTAAATGACAACTTGTTTTTAAATAAATACAAATAGCATGGAGATAATGACTGTGATTCAAGGACTGACCAATGACCAAAATATCATGGAGAAAATGTAGAGACGGTACATGGATGAGCATGTATATGCATAGAAAACAATCCCTTTATTCATGATACCACGAACAACCAAAAACGGGGGAGCTATGCTTGCAAGTACTCGTCAACTTTATCTGTCCCCTTCTCTCCTACTCCTTCTCCCACTTACGCTCCTCACCACCCTGCCTCCCTATCATTGCCAGTCGATGTCCCCTGAAATGAATTTCATTCCAACTGTGACTGCATTAAATAGTACCCTTAAGAACCACTTTCTAAGAGTATAAAAGTGCTACTACCCCAACCCCACCAGTGATCCCCAACAACCTTTACAACCAGATTGTAAATATCTGTCTATAAATATGTAATGAAGAGGAATTTCAAGTATGCCTGGTGCTGTCCTAATGTACATTTTCCCAGGTTTTGCCCCTCACCAGCTGATTTCATGTAATTAATCTACCATGACTTTGCAAAGGTCAATACAGCACCCAGAAGAGGGACTGCTGCAGCCATAGACATCCCTTTCATTCAGTGTTCATTGGCGGCAAACCTTCCTTTTCAGCCAATCAAGGCAGAATGAGGCAAAATCCACAAAATCCAAATATATTGCACCCCCTGTGTAAAACAACACATAAGATCCAGATGAAGCCCCCATGCTTCCTTGGACTTGGCCCTTCCGCTTCCCAAGAATCAGTCTGATTAATCTCACATTGCTGGATCTATTACAAAATTGCATTCCGAATTTTAAAAGTTTGAACACAGGCAGAGATATTCTGAAAGTCTTTTTGGAAAAAAATAGGAACATGTAATGGCTGGGGGTGCACACTGTTGCTTTGTTACAATGGCCCTCATTACGACCCTGGCGGAGATCGTGGTGCAATATGCACCAAGGAGCACGGCGGAAAGCTGCCAATACCGCCATGGGGGTTGGCGGATTTACCGCCCCATTCCGACCTTGGCGGGGCGGTAAATCCCCAATCCCCATTTTACCCTTCCCCATTCCCATTTTTGCCCCATAGGGTATAATGGGAGTGGGGAAGGCGTTAATTACGCCACCGTAAAATACGGTGGCGTAATTAACAACAAGGTCCCGTAGCGCCATGGATTTCTCCGCCCGGAAAAACCAGGCGGAAAACGGCTCCATGGCGCTACGGGAACTCGTAGTAGGGCGGAAGGGTCCGCCGCGAATACCGCTGGCGTAAACCCACTCCGCCAGGGTCGTAATGAGGCCCAATGTATTCCTAATCCATGCCCAAATTGTGATATTTGAATCCTGATTCCCTAAAAATGTGCAGGAAACATGTTTGGTTGCTGAGATGTTGCTTGGTCCAGCTTTGCATTTAACATGATGTTCTATATTTCCCTTTACCCTACACTGTCTGTGATTGGCGATGAATAGCAATTTGTGTGTAAACACAGTCTACTTCAATAGATGTGCCTATGAGGACAGAGACTAAAAAGGTATAATACAGAAAGTTTGCTGTATGTTCCCAGTTTAACTTTAAGACCATATTTGGCTAAATTTCCCTCAGAATCTGCCCGTCGATGGTATTTTAAATTTAGACTGAATTGTTTGCCAGCGTTAGAAATGTTAGGAGCCCAGTTGAATACACCTCATGAATTAAGAATCTGCAGACTTTGCATATAACACAGCACTGAGTCACTATTTCACTTGGTAATAGAATGCACAGCACTGAACAAACCAAGGATTATACATTTTAAATCTCATGTAAACTCAATTGAGTATGTGGAAGGTATTTCTCGTTGGAACCGATTGATGACAAGTGGTGAGGTGTCTCTGCTTTTAGCTCTTGTTAATTTTTAAAAATATGGTTTTGTTGCACTGTCCAGTGTGACAACCCAGGGTGAAGATCTTTTAAGAGATGTTTTATGAATTGATGGAAGTCTTGGTTTTGGATGACTAACATGTATGTGTTTTTAAATGTGATATTGGTGTGTGTCTCAAATATTGTTGTAATGAATGCTTGTAATTAATACTATGAACTTGGCAATTTTTAGTTTTAGTTATTGCTTTCATGTATTTGTCATATTTGAATTTTATTTGTGTAATATTTAATGTGTGGATAATGTTGTATAATGTATTGTTTTTACCAAATATGCAAAAATAAAACAACATTTAAAAAAAGAAAGTCTTTTGGGAATAAATAGGAACATGTGATGGTTGGGGGTGCACACTGTTGCTTTGCTACAATGTATTCCTAATCCATGCCCAAATTGTGAAATTTTAATCCTGATGCCCTATAAAGGTGTAGGAAACTTGTGTTGTTACTGAGATGTACTGCACCATGACACTCCATTCTGTTAGATATATTCATTATTCCTAAAATGCCCCTTGAAAGTAGCATCTACCAACCTATAGACACAGATAGTAACACATACACACTCACATATTTGTCTCCTTTCCCTCCTTCACCCCAGCCATCTCAGAGTAGATTACAAACTGGCACACTGCAATTGATCATTGGATGTTTCTCCGCTGGCTTATGCTGAACTCATAAATAACTGAAGTGATCTTTCTTCCAACTTCCAATGTCATCTCTCCCGTACCCTTTCCTATCTCCTTCCTACCTGACCTTCTTCTTCCTTCACACAGTATCGCAGTCTTGGTGTTCCTTTGATAGCGATCTACGACTTCAACAATTCATCACTACCACTGCCTTTGCTGCTCCTATTAACCTCCTCAACATTTGGAAAATGAGTCATTTTCTTAAACCCCTCTCCAAAAACTATAATCTCCACTCTTGTGCTTAGAAAACGGGACTACTGCTCAAGCCTATGCCTTGGTCTTGGTCTTGCTCTCTACTCCTTCCTCCCTCTAGACAAAGTCTTCAACTTTGCTACCCACACTCTCTAAAACCTACCCAGATCCTACCCTATTTTTTCCTACCGATAACATGCCAGTTGGGTCTCCAGGTGTGGGTGTGGTCAAGGAGGGTCCCCTTTATTGTGAATAATGTATGTTGTGCACACCATATTAATGACAGCAAAACTGGGATAGTGTCGCAAATCCATATGAATCACATAGGTATTAAAACTGTAAATACAACACAAACAAACTCATACAGGGGGTGTTTTTCTTTCAAAGTTTAGTTGTTACACAGGCATTCTAAAAGTAGCAGGAACATTTTTGACGGGAAAGAGAATTGGTTACTTAGTAATAAGGTTGTATGAACAGGGCAAGGTTCACAGTGCTGGCAAGAGAACAGATGTTATATGGGCCTTTGTATTAAAATCTCTACAGGGGATTAGTCATTTGTGTGGTGGTAATAAACAGGGCCTGAGGGCAGTGTCTGATGGTTAAGTATTTTTTCAGGTCATCAGAAACTGTATGTGGCAACAGAGATTAGATTAAGGCAACATACATCTGTGGAATAGACATGGCTATCTATAGTTCAAGGGAAATAATGGTTTAGCAGGCCTTCCTCTATTTGCTCAAATATGTCAGTGAGACCATTTGCAATCATACTTAAAGTTAAAGGTTTTAGGCCAGTTATTGCTAGCAATGAATTATGTTTTCAATACTAATGTTTAACCCATGAACCAACGTCAGGACCTACTACAACAAATCCGAAGAGGTGTGTTTTGAATTTGCTCTAAAGATAATAATGAAGATATGCCTGACCAAATGGAAGAATTAGGGAAATATGGGATTTCTTTGAGTAGGTTTTGTTTAATCATATTTGGTGGGTGAAGAGTAATAACATGTATCTGGGATAGTTTTAAATTGTTGCAAAAAAATATAAACTGACAACTGATGTCGTATTGTTGAGACTTGGCTTAGTTTGGTCCTGCAACACCATCTAACCGTTCCCTGGAGCTTTGTACAATAAACTTGCTTTATCTACAACTGTGCACTTGCTTCTTACGTGGTGGGCCTGTTTTGGGTTAAGATGATTAATATCCACCCCCACACAGGCACACACGTTCTCTTTTTAAGGTTCCTTCTGCTACTGTACAAAACTGTCAATGGTCTTGCTTATTAGTGATTGTATCTCAGTTTATTCATCATATCATTCCCTCTGATCCTCCTCTGCACTCAACCTCACTCTCAAGTGCTACTTCTCACTTCTGCTCTTTCTCCCTAGTCACCTCACTCCAATGGAACTCACTTCCCATAACAATCAAGGCCAGTCTAACTGCAGATCTATTCAAAGTATGGTTCAAACTTCACTTACTTGCTAAAGAGGGAGCACCCATGCATTCTCCCCCATCCTCCCTACCTGACCCCACCACTGCCTCCGGTGACCCTTAATAATGTAATTTTATATATTTAATTAGCACTCCTCTTCAGTTAGACGCGCTTCCCCCCTGTTAATAATATCTTTGTAAGTCACCTGTTTTCGTATATAAGTATCAAGAAGAGACAGATAGGTATAATATTCATAACATTTTCATCATGTGGTGATAGTCTATTCTCTTATCCTACTGCAAGTCCTGAAAAAATTGACTCAGTAGACCTAAATAAAAATTCATAATCCAATTTATTTTGACAATATGACATATACCAAACAACAACTCTAAATATATGATATGATATGATATGGCGTTTATAATACGCCTATACACAAGTGTTTCAAGGTGTGACAAGGGAGGGGAAACAGAGGGAAGACAGAGACAACAATCCTACTAGGCCAGGCACATTGAGATCGCGCAAGTGCAGGGGAGGGTGGGGAGGGGAAAAGTGCGGGGGGGGGAAGGGGAGGGTGCAGTGCAGTACATAGGGTAGCAATAAAATAAATAAAGACAATGCATAAAAGTGTGGCCAGCTGGTGGCAAGTGCAAGGGTAAGTGCAGACATCAGGTGTCAAGTGCTAGTAGGGGCTGTAGGGATACAGAAATAGTCTTCGAGTGACAGGGTTGCCAGGGGGCAGTGCAGGTGTCCAACTGGCAGGGAGGGGACCTGGGCCCAAGATCAGAGGGTAACCAGGTACCCAGTGCAGTTTCAGATTCAGCCAGGAGATCATCAGGGGAGAGGAGGAGAAAAAGCAGACGCAACGAGGAAGGTCTTGAGGTGCTTCAGGAACTGGAGATGGTTCTCCTCAAGTTTCAGAGAGGCAGTGAGGCTGTTCCAGATGGAGGCCACCACAGAAGAAAGAGTCTACCACCAACTCACTGCTTGGAGAAGCGACTAACCCTGAGGGAGTTGGAGGCGGATGAGCGAATAGCTCGAGAAGGAAGATATTTAGGAAGAGGGAGTTGAAGGTATTGAGGTCCCAGGCCCCAGAAGGCCTTGTGGACAATGCAGAGGGTTTTGAACTTAATCCTCGCCGCCACTGGGAGCCAGTGCAGTGATTTCAGTCCTGGAGAGATACGATTTCTGGGCTTGAGGCAAAGCCAAGTCTTGCAGTCCTGTTTTGCATGAGTTGCAGAGGGCGGAGAGTAGAGGCAGGCAGATTTAGAAAGAGGCTGTTGCAGTAGTCCAGCCTAGAGAGAAACAGAGCTGTGGAGACATTGAGCTTCTGGGGGAAGAAGAAAGGAAGAATACCTCTGAGTAGGTGCAGCTGGTAGTGTGACTTCTTAGAGATGTCAGAGATATGAGGAGAGAAGGAAAGTGTGGAGTCGAAGATGACCCCAAGGTTTTTAGCCTCACAGGTGGGAGCAGGAAGAGGGCCAAGAGAGGCCGGCCAGAGCATGACAGGAAAGGAGGGAGCAGGTGTGCCGATGAGGAGAATCTCGGTCTTACTGGCATTAAAGCAGAGATCATTGTCGGCACACCACTCCTGGAGAAAGACAGTCAGATATGAGAGAAGGAGAAGATGTGGTCTGAAGGGAGCCTGAAAATGAGCTGAGTGTCATCCGCATAGCACTGTAAGCTGGGGAAGAGAGCAGCTATGTGTTGGGCAAGAAGTGCCAGGTATTGGTTGAACAGCCAGGGAGAGAGGTTTGACCCCTGGGGAACACCACAAGTAGAGATAGAGACAGAGGAGAGGAAGGACCCAGGTTGGACCTTGGAGGGTCGATCAGAGATGAAGGAGGTCAGCCAAGCCAGGGCCTGATCGTTGATACCCAGGTTATCACAGAGATGGTTGAGCAGGATGGCACGGTTGACCGTGTCAAAGGCAGAAGAGAGATCACGTAAGATGAGGACACAGGGGGTGTTGGAATTGAGGTTGGAGAGCTGGCCTTCACGGATGTTCAGGAGAGCAGTTTCCGTGCTTCTGGCAGCTCTGAAGCCAGTTTGATGGTCATGGAGACAACCAACAGATTCAGAGTAAAGATTAAAGTGGGAGATGGCCAGCTTTTTCAGGAGCTTGCACAGGAAGGGAGTGATGGAGATTGGACGATAGTTAGCTGGGCTGGAAGGGTCGGCACAGGGTTTCTTAAGAAGAGGGTGCACAAGGGAGTGCTTCAGGGGGGAGAGGAAGACTCCATTGGTGAAGGAGTGGTTGCAGAAATCAGCCAGAGCAGGAGCTAGGGTTTCAATGTGGTCCTTGATGGTTTTGGAGGAACAGGGGTGAAACTGTTTTGACGAGACTTTCATAGATCAGACTTGTCTAGAATCCTTGCCTGAGGAGAACAGGGGAAAGGAAGAGAAGGGAGGCGAGGTGGCTGAAGAAGGGCCAGAGGAAGAGTAGGGAGTAGAGGGAGGAGGGGGAGAGGATGTCCTGGATTTTAGAGATGAAATGAGAAGCCAGAGCCATGCAGAAGACCTTGGAGGGGACAGGAGAGGTAGAGACTGCAGCAGGATTGGCCAGCTCCTTGCAGATTTTAAAGAGTTCGGCCGAGTTGTAAGATGCCGCGGAGATGCAGGCTTGGATGTGGGCTTTCTTCTTGGTAAGGACAGAGAGCCGGTATTGCCTTTGGAGCAGGCGACAGGCCAGCTTGTCAGAGGATGTACCGGAAGCATGCCTTTTCCTCTCAGCCACCCTGCACTTACGTTTAAGTGTAATGAGGTCTGAATCGTACCAAGAGTTGCACCTTGGCTTTGGGCTTCAAGCGGGTCCTCATGACAGTGGCAAGAACATTGAGAGTATCAGATATAGCAGAGTGGAGTATGGAAAGGGCTGTGTCAGGGTGTGAGTCAGCCAAGGGGAGAGGGGGGATTAGAAGGTGGCAGCGAAAGCCTCTACTGACACACGCTTCATGGGTCGGATAACCGAGAAGGTAGGTGGCAGTGCTGGAGTTGGCTTGGCCTGAGGGGTAGAGAGGGTGAGATGGGAGGAAAGGAGAAAGTGATCACTCCAGGAGAGAGGAGTGGTGAGAGGAATCGAAAGAGTAAAGTCTCAAGAGATCAGAACATCCAGAGTGTGCCCTGCAGAGTGAGTCAGCCAGAGGGGAGAATAGAGAGTGAGAGAGAGTCGCAAAGGTCATGAAAGAGCCCAGTGGAGGGACATGAAGCATCCAGGTGGATGTTGAAGTCTCCAAAAAGGAGGAGTTGGGTGGTTGAGACCAGGAGCGAAGAGGAGAGGTCTTCCCACTCAGAGAGGAAGGAGGAGATAAGAAAACATACATGTAAAATTCACCCAAAGCATAAGGAATTGGAATCTAATTACCAACTATAAAAGGACATCCCCTGATGAATGTGTAGAGGAGGAGCCAAGTACCTCTACCAGAAGTCCCGCCACTATTTTGCCTATACCTTGGAAGCAGGAAATTGCGGCATGCACTACGCCAGTGATGTTACCTATCCCGCGAACAATCCTCGAAACAAGGTATCCATTGAGAAAGCCTTATATAATGTACCCACGAAGAAATGACAGCATCTTAAGAGAGGTCCTGAAGAAGTTTGAAGTAATGAAAGCAAGATCCTGGTGACATCACATGAAGCGAAGATGACGCACCAAGAAGAGATGCCAAAGAAGAGAGTATATACACCTTATAGATTCAGATGACGAAGTAAAGAATTGAGTGACATTTCATGTGCGGAACGAAGATTGCACGTATGAAAAGAACTGAAGAAAATACAAGCCATTTTATAAATGTACAGATGCTGAAAAGAAAGTAGAGTAAGTAATCATGAAGGCTGGCTATACGTAGTGAATAGACTGAAGGCAGTGCTGCCGTTATATATATATGTATAGAATCTGGATGTTCGATGTCGTGTTTAGCAAGCTAGGACCCCATGAGTAGATAGGGCTGAAAGTGTGGTGCAGCAAAAAGAGACGGCTGGCGATGAAGTAAGAATTGAGAAGGCATGTCAGGCCCAATGTCAAGGGTTGAGGAAGTCAAGAAACTGGTTATCTATTCGAGAAGATACAATGAACATGAGAAGCGAGATGAGCTCCTGTTTGAGGTGCAATGGAAAAGCATTATGAGTGCCAAGTCTTATTCAGTTAAAAGTAATAAATACAAAAGAAAGAGCTCAAACACGGTCTCCTGTCACATGGTCGAGATGGAAATAGACTTTGGGCAAGCCAAATTGAGACTGGAGATATGGCTGTGCTCACACTCCCTTTAATTCTCAGGCACAGTGAAACCTGCTACGCCGAGTTCAAAGACTAATTTGAATGGAAGACAGCAGGAGTGATGATGGATGATGGGCTAATTGGGTGGGGAGGCATGACCAAGCCAACCCTCCAGCACCTGGGGTACCAGCTTGCATGCTGCTAGCGAGTGGAATATTCTAGAAGGTACAAGCGTGCCAACCAATTGTAGAGGGCCACGTAGCAAAGAGCCCTATAGTTGAAAGGCAATGAAATGTTGTGTATTCTATGACAGCGAAGATGACTTGCTCTAAGGGTGGGCCGAGCTGTCCACCTGATGATAGAGATCCAATCACAACCCTATGCCCCATAGAAAGTATACGTAGATGTTCCCCATAGACCAACCATAATCCCAGTTAGGTTTTCTTATTTTGCCACATAGTATAACGTCACGTGTGAGGAGTTTTTAGTATAAAGTCTATGTTTTTTATGAAATGCGTTGAGTGTGAGTTGAAGAGACTTGAGTGAATGTCTGTTGATGTTCGTTGTACTCCCTGTTCTAGACAACTGCAAATAAAACAGATATGTTTTGCCAACTTCCTGAGTCAGTCTTATTCGTGGTGCAATAGTAAATTCTGCATCCCCATCCATCTCAGATACTGCTACCTCGCTTAAAGGGCCTATGGGTTCACGTGTTAGAAGAGAGAGGATGGTTCAGACCCATCGACCAGTAGGCTTCCAGTGTTTTGGATGATCGAACACCCTCCGCCATCCAGCCGGAAGATCGCAAAGTTTCCTGTGGAGAACAGCTGATACATAAAACTTGCAAGAAAATAAATATAGGTGGGACGGGTCTCTCTTTGACAAAATCCCTCATGGTTTCTGCAGGTGCTGAGCGGACGCAAGGTGACAGTGATCGATTGGAGAAGGGGAGACGATACTGAAGGCCTTCAGCTAAAGAGCGAATGGTGAGTAGATTGAGGGGATTGCCAAAATAAGGGGATGGGATTATGATAATGTAGACAAGTAATGGGGGTTGTTTAGTAGAAATGAGGAGCTTTTAGTATAAGACGACGAGCATCTAGACAAGGAGCATCTGTAGAGCCCAGTTTCCTACCTCAAGGCAGGTCCAGAAGGAGTAATTTCAAAACCCCAAGCGGGTAAATAGACAGCACATAAACAGGTTTATCATAGGGAATGACTGAAACTCCAATCTCAGTATTTTAGGGGCTATGAGAAAAGGAGTACCACAGTGTATATGTGAAAAGTCGACTAGTTTGTCTGTTTGTGTATTTTGTGGCTGAAAAAGTGTCAAAGAGCGACAAGAATAAGTTGTGTTAAGTAGATGAAGAGATAAAAAGTTGTTACTTATTTTTGAGTCATTGTCGGCGCCAACCGAAAAAGTAGGTTGAGATCATTGAGAAATAGAGGCTTTGAGTGGCAAAGGTTGAAGCACGCTCATATTTGTTGTTTTTCTGAAAAGTATTTCTGTAAACAGCACTAAGTAATGACAGTCAATTGAGACTCGTCCCAATGGGAGACATTACTCCACTGATGCACCTGTGCAAGACTCTGTGCCAAAAAATGTGCCTACGCTCAAACAGTATAGTGCAGAATGGGTAAAAGGTACAGCAGACATAATGTTTACGCCATGGCCACAAGGGGGACCGCTGTCAAAAGTGGTATTGCAACACATAACCACATAAGTCCATGCTGCATACATGGGGAAGAAATTGGAGAAGAGGTTAGCTATTTTAGTGATTTGGAAGATGTACCAGGAGGTGCAGGAGGATCCGCCTCCTCAGGATTGGATGCTCAATCAGTGTAAGGAGGAAGGTTTTGAGCCTTCTGCTCCCCTCACCACGCCTGAGGTGAAAGGCATTGATACAGAGAGCACAGGATTGTATCCATTAAAGGAACTAAAAGTGGCGACAGGGTGTAGTAACCCGATATATGAACCACCTGCTTATAGCAGTGAAGATACTCCAGAAGAAACTAGAAGAAAGGAGGAGATATTTTAGGGTCACAGGACAAAGAGGAGAAAAACAAATGATTAAATGTAGCCAGAGACATATAACAAGAGATTATGCGATGGAAAGGAGAAAAGGATAGAGCTGACGAGGTAGTGCTCGTACTGAACAAATGGATGGGTGTACAGATATTGCTCAAGCTTGATGGCAAAAGTATCGAGGAAGTCAGCCAAAGGGAAGATCAAGATGAACAGGATAGAAAAGACAGGAAACGAAAAAAAAGACTGAAGGAAGTTGAGCATAAGACAAAGAGCAGGCAGAGATGACAACAGATCTATCAGGAAGAGCAGCAAAAGAAAGAGGAAAGAGTGGAGGAGCAAAGAAAGTATGACAACAGACATAGTGCAATTGAAGAATGAGACAGGCAAGACAGAAAGAGAGAGGAGGAGGCAGCACAGAGATTAAGGGATAAAAGAATACAGAGACGAGTGGAAGTAGAAGAGCGAAGGGCAAATGAAAGAAGGGAGGAGAAAAAGCCCAGAAGAGGAAAGAGTTAGATGGAAAGCGAGAAAGCAAAAAGAATTAGATGAAGAAATGGAGCAAAAAAGGAGACAGAGGGAGTGCGATATTGATCGCATTCAGAAAGAGTTAATGAAGCAGAGTCCATTGATACGATGGAGCGATATAGAGGAGTTCCTCCTGTCGCAGGGAGCAATGTCAGGGCCATCTAAAGATACATTAGATGAGAACTTTGAGATACAGGGCATCGGAGATAGGATCGATGAAACCTATCAAGATATGAGAGCAAGAGGTGAGCCAGGAAACAGAGGGAAGGAAGATCGATCTATAATCGCCCAATCACGAGGTGAAGAAGGAAGCACACTTGGTCTTGAGCATAGAGCTTTGTCTCTTAGAAGGTTAACTTTAGATACAGGTGAAAGAGAAGAAATTCAATTTAGTTGGGGACTAGATATGTGAGAGAGAAAGGCTCTGTGGGGAGGAGGGAAGAAGTGCATGCAGTCCTGAGGGATGCCTGCAAACAGACAAGGAAGTGCGATGGTCTGATCTAGAGCAGCCTAAAGATAGAATGCCAGATCCTATAGCATATACAGAGCGAACCGAAAGAACGATTGCATAATGATAAGAGAGAGTCACCACCATATGTGAGCAGATTGACGTCATTGCCAGGTAGAAGGCGATCAGGAACCATTGTTCCCACAATGGATATACAGACAATGGGAGCCAATTGTGGATTTGGGTTCACGCAGTCACGCAGTTCCCTTTATTGGAGAAAGGAGGGGCCAGACTACAGTATATTCTATGGCCACAAATGGATAAGGAAAATTTAAGGTATGAACTACCTAGTTTAACGGCGGGTGTGGGAATATGGATTTATGAGTTAGAGAAAATGACAGACAGGAGAAAATACTTTAGCAATAGGGGACATTAAGGGTCTCCTAGCAGCTATTCCTGGGGAAAGGGCTGATCACATTTGGATGAGAGCAGGATATTCAAGTGTCACGGCACAGAATACAGCACACGATGGAGCACCATTTAACAATTGTAAGGCAGACGTTTGGAGAGCACTCGGGGTACAGTATCCTGATACGTCAAACATCGGTGCAATTATGGCACGTAAGATGAGAGAAGATGAGGATCCGCTTGCTTATGTTCAAAGTTTTCAAGGACGGTGGACCCTTGAAATGCAGGAGCCATAGGGAAAGACAGTGGCAGTATTTTACCACATTTTATGTCAGGGACTACCTGAACAGGTACAAAGGCACCTCAAGAAATTTGTGGGAATGGAAGTGAAGCCATGGGCAGAAATACAGTTGACCATAGTGCATCACTGTCGGCTGCTGCAAGGGAAAAATAAGAAGAAGGAAGGGGCTAGAAAACTTGAGGAAGCCAAGTTAGTTCAGAAAAGATTATCAAAGTACGTCATTCAAGGGGCAGTATTGAAAAGCGGAGAAGGGTTGGGAATGCAGCAAGCAGTGGGTACATCTCAGGTGAACAATCAGCGACAAATGGATCAAGGAGGAAATTAGTTTATGTCGCGAGGTAGATGAATGGGCTTCA
This sequence comes from Ambystoma mexicanum, assembly GCF_040938575.1. Lineage (NCBI taxonomy): Eukaryota > Metazoa > Chordata > Amphibia > Caudata > Ambystomatidae > Ambystoma > Ambystoma mexicanum. The sequence continues at coordinate 938,070,466 of NC_090939.1, forward strand.
GAGGAAGGGGTGGTTTTCAAAATAACCAAGGTGGTTTTCAAAATATGCAAAATGATAATCAGAATCTGCAAAGAGGATTTAATCATGGGGGACAAATCAGAGGAGTTCCTCCTGTATGTTGGACATGTGCAATGACAGGACATATTACACGAACATGTGGGAGCCAAGAGTATGTACAGAATGTGCAATTCTCAAGAGGGGGGACGGCTTATGCTTTAGCATATAGCTCACAGGCTAGGGACGGTTTGTCCAAGATCAGACAGTGTATCAAGCACAAGCACTGTAAATTCAACAGGCAATGCAATCACAGCAAGCACCATTGAATCCGCCACAAAGGCAGTCACAGCACACACCCATGCAGATACAGCACAACGCAAACACAGGACAATTATTGACACCTAGAGTAGGGGGTGTCCCTGTGATGGGAGGAATTCCTTTCACAGGTACGGGGATAAGTATGTATCCACAATAGGACAGCTCACAGGGTGACTTGATGTGTTCAGTACTATCCTTGACCCCCAGGAGGAACTGAGGGTTGATGTAATGATAGGAGGCAACTCTTTTTCTTTTTTAGTAGACACTAGGGCTACTCGTTCATGTATACGAGAGGGCTAATATCCGATGTCGGGAAATACCATGAATGCGCAAGGATTCTCTGGAGCTACAAGTAGAGTTCCTTTCACTGATGAATTATCAGTCTCTATAGGAGAGTGTGATATGTCCGTTCCATTATTGTATTCGCGGCAGACACCAGTTAACATTCTAGGATGAGATTTAATGACAACACTGAACATGACAATTTCTTTCACTGATGAAGGCATAGTGTGTTCCACTCCAGGGATACATTATATGAATGTTGGTGAGTTTTTATTGGTGTTTACAGGGCAAATTGCTCAGCGAGGAATGCCACTAGAGCCATAAGCTTTTCATTATGGGGGACGCATCTTGTTGACATGGCTACCGGCTTAGTGGGAAAGATTATGAGAATACCTGATGAGTTTTTGGTTTAGACCACAGATACCGATGGACGAAGAGGGTGGACAAATTATTCCCCTAGAATTAGATGTAGCCATAGCGCGAGGAGAAATGGTCATGCTTGAAGGCACCGATGACAAAGGCAGACCATGGAAAACAGTGATTGCCATTGGGGAAGGATATAGATTGACTGACATCACTGAAAAGGATATGTTTAAAGATGATCTGTCAGATGATGAGGTAGTATTCGAGATGAGTATTACATGCTGGATTAAGATAGAGAAAAAGGAGATCCCACAGCGAATGGTGATAGTACGTCAGCGTCCAGCATTTTTTGATGAAGACTTGGAGAAAGTGCTGAGCACTTTATGGACTATAGGCCCTTATGACATAGGCCTATTGAAAGGGGTGGGAAAGGTTAAGATTAAGTTGAAACCAGGAGCAATTTTACCTCGAGCAAGACAGTATTCTATGTCTTGAGAGGTGGGTGAGGGTATTTTCAAGACTATATCAGCCCTGGGGCATTTTAGTGAAGTCAAAGTCACTGTTTAATACTGCAGTGTATCCTATCAAAAAATTCATGGAGATTCATACAGGACATGAGAATGTTTAAGCATATTGTAGAGGCAGAGTTTCTTCTAGTTCCGAATCCAGCAGCAATGCTATGTAATATCCCAGCAGAGGCATGATATTTCACGGTGATTGACCTGAAAAATGCCTTTTACTCAATTCTGTTGCCTAAGGACTCCCTAGATTTGACGTCATTACGTTTCGCCAAACTAAACTGAAGAGCACTTGTTTGACCGAAGGGTATTGTGAGTCTCCATTGATCCTTAATAGGGTCCTCCAGATGGACCTTGGCAATATTTATTTGAAAATGGACCTTGGCAATATTTATTTGAAGAGCGTTGTGATACAGTACATAGATGACATTTTAGTTTGTAGCACAACAGAAGATGAGTGCAGACAAGACTCGATTCAGTTAATAACTATCCTAGCAGACAAGGGATACAAGGTAGACAAAGAGAAATTGCAGTATTGTCAAGAAGAGGTGTTGTAAATAGGCCAGTTGATCTCGCATGAGGGTAAGAGGGTTACACCTGAAAGAGCTAAGGCGATTATGAAAACAGCATAACCACCCACGCTAAAGCAAATGCAGCAGTTTAGGGGATTGTGTAACTATGTAAGAGTGTGGGTATTTGATTTTCATATCCGAGACCCCTTTTGCAGGCTCTAAATAAAGCACAGGTGAATAAGGAGAAAATGGAATGGACTGAAGAAATGGAAGAAGGATTTGAAGAACTAAAGAAAGCGATTTTTACAGCTCCAGTTTTAGGGATTCCCAACTATGCTGAGGAGTTCTTTCTATTTTCGCACACGAATGGGACAGTAATGACAGCAGTACTCACACAGAAAACTACATTGGAGTACAAGCCTCTTGCGTATTACAGTGGGATCCTAGATCCAGTTTTGAAAGGGCACTTTCCTTGCAAGCAGCCGCGTTTGCAATAGAGAAGTCTACCAGTATTGGGATGGGGCGTTCTATGACATTGTTTGTTGAGCATGCTTTGTTTGCCATTTTGGAAAAACCTATGGGTACATTGACATCTCAGAGAGCTTCTTCATATGAGGTGATTATATCGAATCCAGCCATTAAAATAATCAGGTCTAAAAAAGTGAACCCTGCCACTTTTGTTGCTGAGCCTCTGGCAAAGCGAGAGCATGTGCATGATTGCTCTAACTACGAGGAGTATTACGATGACAACCCACTCGTAAAGGAAAATGCGCTAGCGGGGGGAGATTCTCTTCATTGATGGGTCTTCAAAAATTGATCATACTGATGGGGAAAGGCATTCAGGTGCTGCCGTGGTAAGACATAGAGCAAACAGGGAATTTGAGGTTGTAGCAAGTGCAAGACTACTGTCTCACTTTTCAGCACAAGCAGCAGAATTGGTGGCGCTTATTGTCGCGCTGCAGAAACACAAAGGGCAGGAAGTGACGGCGTATAGTGACTCTGCCTATGTGACGTCAACCGTGCATGCTGGGTTAGCATGATGGAAAAGGAGCGGCTACCTCCGAGCGGATTGGACTCCAGTGCAACACGCAGCATTATTGGACAGGCCTATTAAGGCACTACAACTCCCAGTAGACATAGCAATAGTTAAATGCGCAGGCATACTAAGCGAACTGACTTTATCTCTTGCGGGAATGAGGCCGCAGACGAAAAGGCCAAAAGGGTTGCATATTCACCAGATATTTCAAGTTTTGATACTCCAGATGTAAAGGAAAAAGTATTCACGATTATGACAGTAAATGAAGGGTGTAATCACTTATCAAGACTGCAGTTGATGGAAATTCAAGGCAGTGCACTGCAGGAAGAGCAGGAATTGTTGAAATGGAGGGGGTGCTCCTTGTCCCCATCTGAAGCATTGTGGTGACAGGACAGCACTGGAAATCCGGTGATGCCTGTAGCCTTGTCAAAAGGAGCGTTTGAACAGCTGCACTACCACGCGCATGTAATTAGAGAAAGCCTTGCAGCAGATATTTGAACACATTGCATTTTATGTAGTAAATTGCATTGTATCTCAAAAGTTTACTGCTAGGCATACACTGTGAACGATTGAGGAGTGATTCCTCGACCAAATGGTCCTTTTCAGCATTTACATATTGACTATGTTGATATGCTGCAAGTATGTAGTGGATACATGTATATGATAGTGGTGGTGCATCCCTTTTCCAGGTGGATCGAACCAGGTCCTGGACACACCCTGGTGCCACTTTTGCAGCAAAGTTTTTTTGTCCGAGAAGTCTTTCCCTGATGGGGGGGTATGTCAGGTGCAGAGATCTGACAATGGGCCCCCTTTTGTTAATGAAGTATTTGAAAAGATTAGCCTATTGTTAAGTATAAAACACAAGTTTTCTTCTGCTTACCACCCACAAGCGAATGGATTTGTGAGAGACTCAACGGTCCTCTTAAAGAGAGAATTGCAAAAATAAAATTGACACTGAAGAAGGGATGGCTGTATTGCTTACCCCTTGCATGATATGCATTAAGGAATCAGCCTGGGTCGGACCACATCTCACAGCCCATGAGTTAGTGACAGGGATGCGAATGAGAATGCCTTTGGCTCCTCCATCAAGGAGCAGAAGTGATGCCCAGAAGATTGCAGAAATGTTAGGAAATGAGTTACGTGCTTATTTGACATGTGTGACCAAAAGTATCTCTGTCATTTCAGATCAACTCAAGCGCAAGGGGTGTCGGTCTCAGGACACAGATGAAGACCATAAAGCAAACAGACTGCAGGAATGATTACCGTACCAAGAAATTGTGTTAGATATTCAGTCTGAGTGCGTAATTTTACCCAAAAGTGGCATGAGCCACGCTTTAGTGGTCCCTACATAGTAGAGGACGTTACTCCCTCAGCAGTAAAAGTCCAAGAGAGATGCACCTGGATACATTTGGGAGACATGAAGCCATATGCTAGTGAGAACGACCTACCCCCACCCATCGATTCGGAAGCAAGACAAGAAGAGGAAGTTCAGCACGTGCAGACTAGATCAATGACGAGGAAGAAGGAGGCTAAGGTTGCTGATTAAATAAATGCAAGTGTGCATTTGGACTGTGGCTCACCCCACACACTCTTTATAGATATTATAGCAAGGGTGCAAACCAAGTTCTTGAGCCACAGGAATCTGTTGAATTGGACTTTAGTAAGTATTGATGTTCTAAAATATGCCAAACCTGGAGTTTAATTTCGACGACTGGCAATATGAGCAGTTTCCAGATTCATTACTCACTGAGTTTTTGTTTGGATAAGTTCAATGGTCTTGTCAGATGCCGATTACCCATAGGTTCCATCTCACTGTTTTTGTTTTTATACTCAGAGATTATCCTGCTCTTGTTGGGCACAGCAATGACATATGCACTTTTGTGCATGATCCTAAAAATGGCCCTGCAATCAGGAGGTTACTTATGGCAATAATTGAGCAAATCTTGCGACTACCTCATAATTTAACAAATTTGCCCGATTAAAAAGGTTTTTTTCCTACCTTAACGCAGTACACAGGCATACTGAGGACTGTCGAGAATGGTGCAGTTTTGGAAAATGAGTGTAATCAACGATGTATAGAGATTCATAAATGGTGGGGATTAATGCATTGGTGAATAATATATGCATGTTCAGCATTTATTATTGTTTTCCTGATTTTGTTGGTCAGCATTGTCTATTGTGTACCGACAGAATAGACAGTGTCAAAGGGACCGCTATCTTAATTGTACCGTCAAGTAAGATAGTGGTCCCTTTGACTCTTCCCATTGAAGTGATGCTCTCAGAATTGTCTGTTATTGACAGGTCTAGGCCATTTGTGATAGTCCCCACACCAGCAGCCCTTGTTAGGTCACCTATTTCCATGAGAAGTGTTCCTATGATTCCCCCTGTAGGAAGAACCGTTACTTCATGAGCTGTATGCACAAGCTCACTTTGCAAGAGGGAGACACAAGAGAAGCACAAGGGAAGATGATTATGAGTTAAATAATTATCTATACAGTATAGCACACTTGGGGAATAACATGTGGTATCAGCACATGAAAAAGGTAGGAGAGAGACCTCTAAGGAGAGCTGTTATGTTTGTGCTCTCTTACTCTATGCTGTGGGGAATACCAAGATATTCATAGCTATAGAGGTAGAAGTCCAGAAAGCTCATTACCTGACACACCTTGCACTCTGCAATGCGAGAGGTCAGTTCCAGGGTTGAACAGAATCCTTTGAATGGGTGACCGAGAAGACAGCTCCAAAAGATGATGATTGTGTGCAAGATTTAAAGACAATAGAGAGACCACACACCAGTGATCATGTGATAAGATATGAACAGCCTGGAATAAATAGAGCAGGAATCCGATGGGAAGTAAATAAAAAGCTCAATTGTCAAGGAAAGAATTATGAAGAAATACGAAGATGCAGGGAGAGAGGTCAGATGCAAATCAAGGGAACAGTACTCTCTCCAGATTGTTGGGAGGAAGGCCTGATTGTGTACAGAGCAGCAGCAATAACAGGATTTTGAACTGGTTTTAGATAGGGTGGAGAAGGGATATAAACATCTTTGGCCAAAACGTGCAAAGTTGCTGACATGGGTTGATGACAAGGGAGGCCCGTTGCAGACAGTGCCTCTGGCTAGTGCAGAGCTATGCTTCAGAAACAATGACAAAAGAAAAGTTGGAGAGAATCAGCAGTGTGGTTGAATTTTAAATGTACCAGGAATGAAGGAAGGAACAGTAGTGATACCACTACTAGGACTATGGATCCAGAGCATATATGAAGTTGCCCAAGGATTGGAGAGGACTGTGTTCTATAGTAATCGTTCATGTTCCAGCATTGGTGATTCCAAATAGTGACCTGAACATTGGAGGGTTCCCAAAAGCAGATGCTCACATGAGAAAGAGGAGAGAAATTGAGTTCCTTAATCGAACAAGGCGAGAGAATTACCTTTCAGCAAAATCAATAGAAGCCTTTAATGACATTCTGTATGAACCCAGATTGTTCAGCCAGACCTCAGTGATATTTACAACTATTTTCGTGCCAGGGATCCAGACAATGGTGAATGCCAAATGGTTACAGATAACCAGATGGGAGCTCCTGCAGACGATCAACACTACCATAAAGGTATTTAAAGCAATCAAAGAAGAGTTGAGAGCTATAAGACTGATGACTCTCCAGAACAGATATGTCTTGGATATGATTACAGCCATGGATGGAGGTGTTTGTGCCAAAATCGGAGAATCATGTTGCACATTCACACCTTCTCACGACAATGGGAATGGGACCTTGACAGAGGCCATAACAATGTTGACGAACTTGCACGTTAAGATGGAGGATGAAACAGAAGATATTGCAGATGACAGCTAGTTTGCATCAATCTTCTCATGGGTTACACAATGGATGGCTAACATCTTCAAGCTTCTTGGAACATTACTGGTGATGATCATGTTTGGATTCTGTGTGATCAGAATAATAATCACACAGTGCAAGAAGACAGCAAAGAAAACAGTAGAAATGAAGATCATGATCGATGTTGAGTCAGGGTTTGGCCCCAACGAGTTGAAAGATGAAGAAATCAGAGACTAAGTGAAGGCCAGTATTCACACACGTGAGGGAACAAAGTTCCTGTATCCAAGAAACCGCAAGAAGTATGTGGGAAGATGGATCTACTGTAGCCCAAATGGACAATGTAGTCTTCTGACCTGGAGTACTGATGAATATGTAAAGTCAGCAGGATCTCTGAAAGGCGTAATGAAGTTATGTACTCCAAAGAAGCACTTTTTCAGACAAGGGTGCCTGGATGTGAAGGCTGATGAAAGAGTGGTCGATAAATCAACCAGAGGGGGGAGTGTAGAGGAGGAGCCAAGTACCCCTACCAGAAGTCCCAACCCGATTTTGCCTATATCTTGGAAGCTGGAAATTGCAACATGCACTACGCCAGTTATGGTACCTATCCCGCGAAGAATCCTCGAAGCAAGGTATCCATTGAAAAAGCCTTATATAATGTACCCATGAAGAAATGACAGCTGTTTAAGAGAGGTCCTTGAAGAAGTGTGAAGCAATGAAAGCAAGAGCCTGGTGACATCACATGAATCGAAGATGACGCACCAAGAAGACATGCCAAAGAAGAAAGTATATAAACCTTATAGATTCAGATGACGAAGTAAAGAATTAAGTGACATTTCATGTGCGGAACGAAGATTGCACGTATGAAAAGCACAGGAAGAAAATACTAGCCGTTTTATGAATGTACAGATGATTAAATGCAAGTAGACTAAGTAATCATGAAGGCTGGCTATACGTAGTCAATAGACTGAAGGCGGTGCCGCCATTATATATATATATATATATATACATATATATATATATATATATAGAATCTGGATGTTCCACATTGTGTTTAGCAAGCTAGGACCCCATGAGCAGAAAAGGGTGAAAGTGTGGTGCAGCAAAGAAAGGCAGCTGACGATGAAGGAAGAATCGAGAAGACTTGTCTGGCACAGTGTCAAGGGTTGGGAGAGCCAAGGAACTGGTTATCTATTTGAGAAGATAAAATGAACGTGAGAAGCGAGACGAGCTCCTGTTTGAGGTGCAATGGAAAAACACTATGAGCGGCAAGTCTTATTCATGTAATAGTATTAAATACGAAAGAAAGAGCTTAGACACGGTCTTCTGTCTCATGGTTGAGATGGAAATAGAGTTTGGGCAAGCTTAATTGTGACTGGAGATAAGGCTGTGCTCACACTCCCTTTTATTCTCAGTCACAGTGAAATCTGCCAGGCCGAGTTCAAAGACTAATTCGAATGGCAGAGAGCAGAAGTGATGATGGATGATGGGCTAATTGGGTGGGGAGGCATGACCAAGCCAACCCTCCAGCACCTGGGGTACCCGCTTGCGTGCTGGTAGCGAGTGGAATATTCTAGAAGGGTACAATCGTGCCAACCAGTTGTAGAGGGACACATAGCAAAGAGCCCTATAGTTTGAAAGCCAATGAAACGTTGTGTATTCTATGACAGCGAAGATGACTTGCACTAGGGGTGGGCATGAGTTGTTCACCTGATGTTAGAGATCCAATCACAATGCTGTCCCCCATAGAAAGTATATGTAGATGTTCCCCATAGACCAACCATAATCCCAGTTAGGTTTTCTCATTTCGACACACAGTACGACGTCATGTATGACAAGTTTTTAGTATAAAGTCTATGTTTTTTATGAAATGCGTTGAGTGTGAGTTGAAGAGACTTGAGCGAACGTCCATTGATGTGTGTTGTACTCCCTGTTTTAGACAATTGCAAATAAAACAGTTATGTTTTGGCAACTTCCTGAGTCAGTCTTATTATTGGTGCAAGAGTAAATTATGCATCCCCATCCATCTCAGATACTGCTACCTCACTTAAAGGGCCTACAGGTTCCAATGTTTTACCAACGTGGTTGATAAGGACAGAAACATGTTGGGATTATGAAATTGGGACACATTACTTTGGATTGAGATGTCATTTTTGTCTACTTGTGTTTGTATGATGAAATGTCCAAATTGTTATATTGTCAGTGATGTGTGATTCATTTTTTATGTTTGTGGTTTTTTTATTATTTTTTGTGTTTTGGGTGTTATTAATTAAGAGTTTTATTATCTTTAGAGTTGTTGTTTGGAATATGTCATATTGACAAAATAAATTGGATTATGAATTTTATATTTAGGTCTACTGAGTCCATTTTTTCACGACTTGCAGTAGGATAAGAGAAAAGACTATCACCGCATAATGAAAGTGTAATGAATATTATATATATATATATATATATATATATATATATATATATATATATATATATATATGTCTCTTCTTGATACTTACATAGTTTGGGTTGCCCCAGAGAGTAGAGATAGGTCGAACTCGGTAGGGGTCAACCTTGGGGTTGTGTGTCACCTGTATTATATACACCTGTTTTCTTATATATATTTTGTTTCTGTTTGTTTTGTTTTGTCTCTGGTATATGTGCTATTTTGTAACACTCTCATAAACTAACTTGTTCTCATCTTCATGATATTGTACAGGCAACCTTCGTGGGAAAGCTTCCACCATCTGTCAATGTGTAAGTCATTTCTGATCGAAATTGGCATCCCTGTTCTTCAAACAAATAAAAAATACAAAAATACATACAGGACATACTTCCATACTTATTTTGGTGGCATGTAAACATGGTCCTCCGCAAGGCGTAGGCTTGCATATACAGGATTGTGTGTTGCCATCTACCTATATGCATGACATGAATGCTCAGTGTTGGCTTAGGAAGCAAACTGCTGCTGTGTAACCACACTGCTACCTCTCCAGTTGCCTAGCTCATCTTTGATATGGCAGTACAACTACAGTCAGGCATGGTTTATGCATGCCGCTGTTAACTCATACACCAGCATCACACACATTCAGTCAAATGGAGACTTGACATGGCTTGCTCCCGTGTCTACTCCTGTGTGTGCGATCATTCATATTTCACTTCCTGCATAATTTCCCATCATTGTGTCTACCCCGAACAGTGTAGAACCCTCCATTATCATGCAAACATTCAGGAGAAACAGCAATGGTGGGCCCCATTATAGGCATCCAAGCAAATTCATCAGTGGAGGGAGGCGAGGAGTAAAAACAGAATTCGTGCAGGATTAGAAACCTGTCCAGAGTGAGTAATTTAGCAATTACTCTTGTGGCCCAGAGGAAGGAGAGGCAATGGTACATCATGCTTGATGATTATGAGAAAGTCATATGGGGGAGGGGGCGTTTATAAGTATGAGCCTTGTCGAGACTTCCATTTTATGCTGTGCCTTGTTGTGTTCCCAAGCCTATGAACCAGAAAGAAAGTTGCAAATGGGAATAGCCACGTTTTTAAAAGTATTTTCATTTTATGTTTGTGTTGTTGAGTCTATATTGGAATTGAATGGCTGGAAGATAATACATACATTATTGTATGCCCTGCTTATGGTAGTAACCATCGACATCATTTAAAAGATTTTTCTAAATATGAAATATGATCATTGCTGTTGGCTGAACAGCACTATATCCATGTTCAAACCACAGTGACGTGGTCTAGGCACTCTTGATCTATGTAGCAAAAGCTTGGTTTAAAAGAAGCACGTTTTTAAAGTCTTTAATTCACCATTGATGTAATTATTGTACTGTGCACTGATTAGATTTATTGAGCTTCTTTTCTTAAACTAACTTTAATTTGCTCTATTCTTATTTATGATTATTGTTTTTATTGTTTTATGCTTTTATGAGCGTAGTGTCAGTTAAAAGCAATTGCTGATGATAAATAAAACACTATATCCATAAGGAGGAGATTTCACATATTTTAAAAAGGGAACACCGAGAAAAAGTCTAACATGAGTTTAAATGATCATTGCAGAGCTTTGCAAATTATATTAATTAATGAGCATGTTTTTTCAATTTCTGTTTCAATATAAAACGAGCACGGGTAATTTCTTAAATTGAGCACGGGTAAAGCCTTGAGAAAGGACAAACGGTCTGAACAATGTGTTTATGTGGAGAGCCGCTTTGACTTTGCAAGATGATATGATGAAAGATGAAAATCAATAATAACTTTCAAATCCCTTCTCAAATGTCGCAAATGGACGTTATGCACTTTTGGACCACATATGGTCCAATTACAGTCTGCACATAGCCTTGAGATGATGTCCCACGCATATTGGTGACTTGCAGGCCGTGGAGAACATGTAGTAGAATTATGCTATCTTTCTGCACCGCTACGTCATGAATCTTCCTGTGAAGTTCGACTTACAGGTACGTGGAAAACAGGTAGTGGAATTATGATCTGTTTATTTACCACTTTGCCATGCCTCGTCTTGTGAATTTAACATGTTCCCAGCAAGCTGTGGACGAAGGGGGCAAGACCGAAGCATAGTTGTATATGGTTCAGATTGGTTTTACCCCAAGACCCAGTACTATGTGGAAAAGTCTGATTTTACCTTCCTTTAAGAGGGAAACAAAATGGCCGCTTTGCACCTAATAACTGATGCTAATCCTAAGGGTAGATGTTGTAAATTATCATGGGTCGCCACAGCAGTGGCTGATTTCAGATAAATAAAAAATGAAGTGTGCCAGCATAGTGGAGATCTACACATAACAGTAGAGTAGAATCTGTAGGAGCTTAAGGACACACCATGGCAAAGAAAATTGTCTGCCTGAAAAACATAGGCAGAAACAGAGTTTGGTGAAAGATAAATAAATAGTACCCCAATCATTTTCCAGAACCTCATACTGAATGTGGAAGACACATCTTTACTTAACATTGGTGTTGTTGATATTTTAGTGACGCATACACTATGAAGCCCAGATGGCCACATAGCAAAAGGTGCTTAGGTCTCGCTGAGATGCTTGGAGTTGTGGCCAGCCGAATAGAGAAAATCTCCAGTAGGAAAACTAGAATGTCTAAGATCTTCTCCAGACATAGAGAGCAGAAACTAGATATGTGGGTCCTTTTAACTGCCTCAGTCTGCCCCCATTCTGAGAGGTAAATAGGAGTCCACCGTAGCCCTCAATAGACAATTGGATTTTGCAAGAGTTCAATGCAATCGTAAGACCTTCGTGAATAGGCATTTGAGCAAAGAACTGACCCTTGAGTTATCTGATGATTCAGTTGTACACAGTGAAATCAAAGGGAAGAAAACACATTTTCCATGAATAAGTATACAGAAGCAAGGAAGTAATCGGAGAACTGACATCTCAGGGACTGACACATAATGTATGACATTATTAGCATAAACAGGGAGCTTGATTGTCTAGTTCCCAGTACATATAGCCAGCATTCACTCATCTCAGCTATTGGAAATGAGGTGGGCTCAAGCACAATCAAGAGGATGAAAGACGAGTCATGGAAGCCCTGCATTGTGCAGCAAAATAATCTAAAAACAAATGCTAGTGATGTGAGATTCATTACATAATTGGAAGGATCGGGGCATTTCTACATCACCTACCTGACCATTACTAGGAAGAAGAAGACGTTAAATGTTCTCTTGGACATGGTTGGGAAAAGGATGTCTCATAACACATGGTTAAAGGCCTTCTACACATCTAGTGTGAGATGTCTCTAGACTAAGGGCCTCATTCCAAGTTGGGCAGTAAGGGTTAACGGTCACCGGTGAGGAGACCGGTGCCGTAAAACCCTTAGCACCCAATTCCGAGGTCCCTTAGCGGGAGCCGCAAAGAACGTGTCGTCTGACCACACGTCCTTTACGGGTGCCGCTAAGGGACCAGGGCGCTAATAACGGCCTGCTATTCGCGGGCCCGTTATTAGCGCCTTCCCCATTCCCATTGAGCCCTATGGGGGCTCAAATGGGAATCGGGAATGGTTGGTTGAATGGGGACTTACCGGGTCCTCCAGGGTCGCAATGACCCGGTAAATCCCCATCCAACCAGACCGGACCCGGTTTGGGAGGCAGCCATGGTGCTAATACCACCATGGCAACCGCCCAACTCGGAATGAGGCCCTAAATGTAATTTATATATTTTTAATTTAGCTTGCGCAGGTTGGAGAATCGATAGAATAGCAATTGCTAGCAGGTTGGCAGATACTCTAGCATATATTTCATGGCCCTAAATGTATCGGGGCTATGGGTCTGAAAATGAGTGTGATTCTCACCGTTCTTGCCATAACTACTGTGATGGTGTATTGAATGGAACCCCTAACCCCACTTCCGCTAGTTCACTGACCCCTTACAGATTATTTATGGTGAGTCCTACACATGTTTTATAAAAATCTGCATGATACCATCAGAACTCGGAGGCTCTGTCAGTCTTTAACAGACGTATATAACATCTAAAAGGTTCTCTGGAGCACCCTACCCGGTAGAAATGGTCCCTTTTCAGGGTCCAGCAGTCTAAGGAGTGATACTCCTACTAACTACTCTTCAAGGAACCTCAAGCAGAGGGGATTCAAGTGGGTACAGAAACTGCAAAGAAATTCCCAAGACTTTCAGTGATATACACCGCAAAAGTCTTCCGCTCACTCTGTTTGCTGGGAGCAGTGAGATTTGGTATCTTTCTTGCATGACTCTCCAGTATTTTGTATTTTGTAAGAAGCAGTCCACATCTCTGCCTTTTTAGTATGGACCACAGATCCATCTCATAACAGAAAATATAGGCCCTCATTTTGAGTTTTCCGGTATCCTGCTAGTAATTCAGTGCAATGCTGGAAAATTCACCTACCCTTTCCGCTGCCTGATATACCGGTATTGCTGGGATATTACAAGTGGCAGAAACACTGGTAAATCCATGGAGGCCCACTGGACTCAATGGAGGGGATTGTCGGTATTTCCTGCACCGGTAATTCTGGTGAAGGAAATACTGCCATTTGTTTGCCCCTGGGGGCCTGATTTACATCCAGTTCTTTGCTGGAGGTATATCATTGAACCCCGACCGTCAAACTTATAGTTTCCTTGTGTGGTAAAAGTGCTGGTGGCGGAATTATCAGCATTTTACCGGCCCTGGGAAACTTGTAGTGAAGGCCTGGCCTTGACCGTGAAGAGCTCTGGTGCCGAAGTGTTTATACCTTTGTGGATTGATAGAGAATGAACTAAGAGAATCTGAGCTCAGTTGACAGGCTGACAGGTACATGAAAGGCTTTGAAGAAGCACACTGGGCTGAAGTCATGCAGGCTTCTGTCTGCCAAACATGTAGTTTGAAATTGAATTCTGTCCTTGATCTGCCACTAATGAAGTGCCTTTTGTGCTGGGCTGATGTGCTCCGTGTGGTTCATGCTGAGTATGAGGCAACTGGCATGGTTGTGTGTGCTCTGGCCTTTCATCAATATTTTCAATGCCAAGTTCACGAAGATGGTGAAATTGTTGTCTAACCATTAAATAACTTCTGTCAGAATACACTTTTTCTTTTCTAAGTTAGTTGTTGGACTGGGAGGATTGCTACTTAAACAGCTAGGTGATAAAGCGTATATTTTGTTATCAAATATATTTATGTTTGGTGTTTTGTTTACTGCCATTTCGAAAGGAATTGCTGGAAGGCACTGTGCGCAAAAGGCAATAGGACATCTGGCAATGGGGTAGTCGCATACTGCTCTTGAAGCTTGGCTATCGCTTCTTCCCTTCTTACCAGTTCCCTCCATATATCCCTGAGTACTCCCAGTTCTGCGTGAATGCTTGCCATAGAACTGCCTGGCTGGCAACAGATCCTTCATTATTTTCCAAAAATTCTGCGACATGTTGCGCCAAGCTGGTCTTGTACACTGGGTCAGCCAGTGCGGCCGCATAAAATCGCTAAGGTGGTCTTAGTGGGGCGACTTCAGGGATAACTATCAAAAGCAGTACCGGTGAGTAGTCAGATAATGTCCTAAGCAATGGTACTTGTGACATGCAGGAAAGGTCATGGTCAAACATAACCGCTAGGCTTCAAGCTCTCAGCATTGGGATGGAATGGCACACAAAAGAGGTGTCAAAAGGGAGGTGAGAGGGTGGCACAGGGCTCAGGGGTAAGGTCGCAGTTTGGGAAATATAGGTAGAGATAACCTCAGTGCATACATTTTGGGTAGGTTTCAGGGAAGTCTTTATTTGGTTGTTATTGTTTCATCTTTCTGTCAACAAAGGGATGGTCCCAGGTCTCGGTCATGGGGTCTACTTTGAGCAGCAATGTAGATTTTAAATTAGCGCTTATGGCTGATGGGTACGTGGCGACTGTGGCATTCTACAGCATGCAGCATATTTCGGCCTTGATATTGGGTCACAGAGACGCACAGAAATGGCATGTATGACAGCACCATATCCGAAACCTCGGAAGAGTTTCCCAATCGAACAATCGTGCCATCACTTCTTTCCCTCTCATTACGCTAGTGTTTCCGGCCGCCTTAGTGATCATTTATACAAGGCATTCTGCCCTGATTAACTCTGCCTAGTAACTGGTATAGTTGCAGTCCCTCTCCATTCGTATTCGTTTTTACACAAATTCCTGCCCCGCCCTCCCACCCCTCCCCTGCAGGGTTTCTTTCATTTTCTTTTTCTTCGATCCAAAGACCTGTTTCCGTACTCCTGAAAAATCCTCAGTATCAATCTCCACTGCGTTCAGTTGCCCGGCTCCAGACCATTGCCACTTTCCTACAAAGTCCTTTCTCCTGCATTCCTGTCCTTCCAATCTGATTGTGGACCTCACCTACCAGATGATGTGTCTGCTGCCCAGGTTGCCTCAAGAACCTCCACATGAAAGTGCAACACTGGTGGGACTTTCAAAGCATATTGCTACTCTTGACAATTACAATTGTTTTTGTTTTCTTTCATGTGCCCTAAAATTACCAATGCTATTGCCCCTGTTTGGACGGCACAGTTCCCATCACAACATATCTTACCCCCTTCCTCATATGTCTTCACCTATAAGCTGAAACTATTACATTGGAGTACAGGAAGGGGGGAGATGACATGTGATGAGGGAAACACAGCTTGTAAGTGTTGTTTGTTTATTTATCCATCCATTGGCTGCCCAAGGACATGCACATCCCTATGGCCAATCACAAACATTACCCACCTATTCCTGTCCAAAAACATCCTCCTGGGATCTCTTTGAGCTAGACTTATCAAGTAGTATCATCAGGGAGGGCGCTGTTACGCATGCAGCTATATGCAGTCTGAGCGCAAGCTCCAGCAGCATGCAGAGGACCGGGCATAAAACCCACCGCAAAAATGCCCGGTTTTTGACATAATTGAGCAGAAAGGTGTGTGAAGGTATATACTAGGCACACACAAATAATCGCACGGATCGTGTTGGCGAATCAGGAGTTACACCAAGTTTTCGGCACAGCCCCGTGTGGCCTCCTGAGAGTGAGCCCAACGCCCTTGCAGACCCGGCCTGCCAGAAGCCTGTGCGGATGCCTGAGGAGGGATTGAACGGAATAATGTTGTTCCCCAGGCCGACATTAAGGACACGCTGCTAACCAAGATGCCCTGACCCTGATGGCCAATAAATGAGAGGAAGGTGACAAGAACCTCCCGTCTGCGGAAAGATGGGACAACCGCTGGGTATAGGATCAGCAAGGGACGCAAGGTAATGCTCACTCCTACGAAACATTGGGCCGACTGAACCAGTGTCGCCCGACCCCACCCGAGTATCCCGCCAAAGCAGTCCAACAGAGCGAAGCAACTTATCTCATTAGCAGAGACTGAAGTACGGAGCAGCCGTGCCCCGAACAGCGGCAAGACAGCGGTAACCGGGGCTGTGGGGGAGGACCAAGCTGGACACAAGCGTGTGGCGCGAGTAGAGCAACAGCCATAAGGACCTTCGGGCAGAACGGAACTTATATCCCGCTGACACCATAAAATAGGTGAATACCCTGATCTGAAGCCGTACGAGTGGGGCACAGGTAATGAAAGTAGCACGTTGGGCTTGGCCACATGAGCCCTGGAAGAGGAGATCCCGAGGGCAGACTCAAGGAGTGTTAGACGTGCCGCTCCGGCATACTCTACTACCATAAAGCCTGTGAGGGGTAATACTCTCTCCTCTCAGGATCACTGCATCAACCACGGGAGAACACGGCAAAGGCCTCACAAAGAGAGACAAATACACAGACACTAGAGGCTGAATGGGAGTGCCATCATACCGGCATTAGTCAGGGATGGGAACCACTCCTTGCAGCCGCTGTATGCGTGGCACATTCCAGCCACGCGCTGGGCTTCAACCACAAAGGAGCCCAGAAATAGGAATCGCCCACCAGCGAAGACCTGGAGGCGAGGTCATGTCGCAACAACATACATATAGTAGAAGTCCCAAAAGACGCACTTAAAGGCCCGATGGAACTGGCTGTTGAAGAACTACTGAAGGAACTGTTGGGAGATCCTGGATGGTCAGCGATGTTCGTTGTTGAACGGGGACACAGATCACTTGCCACGCATCCGAAACCAGGCACTTACCCAAGGACGATAATTGCCAAACTTATGAACTACAGAGACAGGGACCTGGTGCTATGGGAGGCAAGAGACAAGCATGAATTGAAAATGGGATCTTGCATGATTCGCATATTTCCCCGATTACACCCATGCAGTACAGCAAGAGCGACAAATGTTCACGGGGGTGAAGAAGATGCTACGAGGATGCATGATACCATACGCAATGCTGTATCCGGCCAGATTGCGGTTGCGTTACAAGAATAAAACATATTTTTTCACATTCCCCGAAGAGGTAGTCACCTTTGTTGAAACAAATATTCCTGTAGCTGATAAGCAGAAACCCAGAGGGAATGATGGAACCACTTGAGACTCCTCAATGAGAGAACCGAGCAGGCGACGAAAGCTGGTCCGTTGCATTGGTTTACTTGCAAACACAAGATGTAACTCAAACACTGCTCTCAAAAGTACAAATTGTCTTCCATCTTTCGACATATGCTTATGAAGATGGTATTTCACTCTGTTTGTTAACTACTAGTCCCCTACTGTTGATGCAACATCTAAGGGTAGCCTTTTGGGATTACTGTGCTTTCTGGTTTCCCAGAGGGTCTTGGGCCAGTCAATAGAGGCCACAATACTATATAGGACATTATCTGACTACTCACCGGTACTGCTTTTGATAGTTATCCCTGAAGTCGCCCCACTAAGACCACCTTAGCGATTTTATGCGGCCGCACTGGCTGACCCAGTGTACAAGACCAGCTTGGCGCAACATGTCGCAGAATTTTTGGAAAATAATGAAGGATCTGTTGCCAGCCAGGCAGTTCTATGGCAAGCATTCACGCAGAACTGGGAGTACTCAGGGATATATGGAGGGAACTGGTAAGAAGGGAAGAAGCGATAGCCAAGCTTCAAGAGCAGTATGCGACTACCCCAATGGTGCAGATGGCGACTGCTATCAAAACACAGTTAGATGAATACCGGGCAGCAGCAGACCGAGAACTGCGCTATTTCGATAGACCAGCAGCCGCACGGAGGTATGGTGAACGGGAAAGACTGGGTAAACTGCTGGCCCAGATGGTGCATGGGGAAAGGGGAAACACGAATATCCCATGTATAACCAGGAGGGATGCAGTTTTGTCACGGATCAGGAGGAGATTAGCAAAGTCTTTTACGACTTTTACGCCAAATCATACTCCCCCAAGCACAGCCACACAAGATGAAATAGACAGCTATTTAGCCAAGATACCCACCACTCTTTCGTCCGGTGAAACCAGAAACGCTTTAGTGAACCCCCTGACATTGAACGAGATAAAAGATGCAATAAAGGCCCTACCGGGTGCGAAAGCACCTGGCTCTCATGGGCTAGGAGCCACATTTTATAAGCAGTTTGCAGAGACAATAGCACCTCGCCTCCAGTATGGACTGAGGCACTAGCAACAGGCAACTGATGAACACAACGAGAGAAGTAATGATAACCTTATTACACAAACCGGGGATACAGCCTGAGGATTGTCGTTCCTATCACCCACTATCCTTCAAAAATACTGATACAAAGGTATTTGCAAAAATACTAGCCAACCGCTTGAATCCCCTAATACCTCACATGATCTATGAAGACCAAGCAGGATTTGGACAGGGCAGATCCACAGCCTCTAACATTCGCTGGTGCTATAATACTGTCCCTAGAGATACCGAAGGGATCGCAATGGCGTTGGATATGCAAAAAGTCTTTGACACTGTATAGTGGCCCTTCTGGTTTAGTGCCCTAAACAAATATAGTTTTGGCCTATATTTTATAAAGTGGGTCTGTATACTCTGCACACAGCCCTACTTGAGGGTGTGCGTTAATGGGACACTATCGTCTATACTAGAGCTGGCTGGTGGCACAAGACAAGGCTGCCCGCTGTCCCAGCTATTGTTTGCCTTGGTGAATGAGCCCCTGGCTGGCTTACTGAGGGCAGATACAGTAGAGCGGGGCTATCACTGATCGGCAGAGTAGAGTTTCTAACTCTCTACGCCTACGATATAATACTATATGCGAGGAACCCAGAAAGATACCTGCTAAAAGGTACTGAAAGCAGTATGAGAATTCTTGGAGTACTCTGGTCTGGAGTACTCTGGTCTAAGGTTAAATGCAGCTAAGTCAGAGATATTTCCACTAACGGATGCGACCAAACAACCCACTGAATTGCACAGACTCAACTGGGCACCCAGAGAGAGTTGATATAGCACGCACAACACAATTAGCACGCACTCTAAACTATGTTGAACTTACGGACACACTCTGTGCCCAAACTCAGTTGTTGGAATCATCTACCAATCTAACTTATGGGCTGCATAGCATTGATTAAAATGATCATTCTCCCCAAGTTATTTTATCTGTTCAGTACAGTGCCTGTGTGGCCGGGAAGAGCCTTCGTCACTAAAATGCAAGGTGCATGCTCAGCATTTATATGGCAAGGACAGCGAAGGGTACGCTGGAAACGCCTCACTAAACCATATGAGCAAGGGTGACTGGCTGCCCCTGACTTTGAGCTGTATTTCCTCTCAGCGCAGTCCTATTACGCAGTATACTGGACATAGGGGGTCCCGATGCGCCGCACGTGGCAACTGAAACACTAGGAGAAGGCTTGACAAGGCTTCTACACAAGCTGGCAGAAGGGAAATCGAGAAACAACAATTACATGAACTCAACACTGGTTACATGTAGAGCGTGGACCAGGCTAGAGGGTAACCCTAAAAACACTGTATTATATAACCCTGACATGTCAATATGGGACACATCATACCTACACCCGACACAGGATGCAAAACTGGCCACACACTGGAGAAATAAGGGCATAAATTGTTTCAGGGATTCATTTGTCGATAAGCAATTCATTCGCTGGTAAGATATTAAAGCAATTGTGGATGTCAGCTGATGCAGAACTTACAATACTTCAGGTTGCGCTCGGCAATAGCCAACACGTGGGAGGGTTTTCCGGAAGAGCCCCCATTACACCCAAGCCTGGGATATATACTCACCCCTAGCGTGGTAAAGAAGTCAGCCTTTACACTCTATAAAATCACGCTATCAACCAGGTCAGCCCAAACCCCAGATGTTAAAGGTGAGTGGGAGAATGATCTAGGGACCACCTTCATGGACGCACACTGGTCACAATTATGTGGGTTGACAAAAAGCATATCATGTAACTCTAGGTACCGTCTGATACACTATAAGATATTGAACAGGGTCCATTTCACCCCGGCCCGACTCAAAAACATGTATACCACAGCGACAGGAAAGTGCCCGAGATGTGGAAACGTTGAAACAGGCATATTCCACATGTTATGGTCATGTACAAGGGTAGCCGGATATTGGACCGATGGGTGCAGAGCACTAGATGAGATGTCAGACTAACCTATAAACTGGGACCCCGGATCATCTGTGCTGGGCATTGTATGCAGAATGGGTCCAGTGCGGTGCACAATTTTGAATTTGAGTTTATTATTAGCAAAACGTGTGATATTAATGCGTTGGAAAAGCAGGGAACCTCCAGTGCTGGGTGACTGGGCGAATGACAATGAGGATGTAAACTCTAGTCTACTACCAATGGCATGTCGTCTGAAAGACATTTGGGGCTGGTTCAGGCAATACCTTATGGATAAAACTGTAAGAGAAGAGGAACAAGAAGATTTGTGAAATGTAAATATGACATACTCCCATTACGTATAAATTGAATGACTGTAACGATAAGAAATGCAATTGCAAGCAATGTAATGTGGTAATCTGGGCAAGTTAAATAAAAGTTTTTTTTTAAAGTAGTATCATCAGACCTTGTGCTGTTGTGTCAAAGCAGTCTTCAGAGTGTAAATTGCTTAATTGTAGCTATAAATGTTATAGTGGTGTAATTAAAATGCCTGAACCAAGTTTCCCTTAATGCAGTTGATTTATAAGCAGTATGTGGATTCTTGAACTGAAGCATTGGGAGAGCCAGCAGTATTGGCTTGTTTATAGGTGTTAGATAGGCATTTGTGAGGCACTGTTATCACATGCCCAGGAGCTCACACCATTGAGTTGCTGTTACCACCTTATGGCCAATTAGTACCATTATGGTGGAGCGAGGCGAATGCCCATCCTGTGCCTACACAAATGCCAAAACTGTTGGCTTTGCCAACGTTTGCTCTTATATGGGTTGATTCTTTCCCACATGTGCAGAATGAAAGCATAAAGCAGTCAGCAACGCTCAGTTCCTTGCATGTCTTCTGGAACTTGACACCTTCATTGAGACTGGTGTGGAGTGTGGTATCATCAGGGTAAACCTGGAAGCTGATATTGTAGGGTTCGATCATGGGGGCTAGCAGGGCTATGCATGCATGGAATAGAATAGGATTGGTGAAAGAGACAATCCTCGAAGATCACCAGGGTTGCTGGTCGCTGTTTTTGAAGTGAAGAGATCCAGTTTAACTTGATGGGTGCAGTTTTTCAGGAAGGGTGCAAAGCAGGTTATCAACTTCACAATCTTGACTACACAGTCAAGTAACACATTCATGGTTTCAAAGGCCACAGGTAGATCTAATACAGTGAAGGCACATATGTTGCCTCAATCACGAGTGGTCAGGGGTTCATCTCTAATATTAAAAAGTGTATATTGCGTGCCTTGGCCGAGCCACAACCCAGATTGATGATGGGATGAGAATTGTGGTGACCGCTGTTTCACGAGATTAACTAAAACACACGGGATGAAAGATGGGCCAGCAAAGAGACCAGGACGCAGGCTCAGCATTCTCCGGCTCTGGCTGCGCCAGGCTAAGCATACAATGCACAGTGAAGAGGGGGCATAGAGCCCCATCCTCTCTGCCACACACATGCATGAATATTAACACCAGCAGGACATTTTCATGCTGCTGTAGATGATGTGGATTCCCATGGAATCCACGTGTTTTACAGAAAGCAGGCGGATTCCATAGGAATCGATCGTACAGAATCCATCGTAAACGTTGCCTGCCTTGCATGAATGGCAGGAGGTGTTTACTCAATTTCCACTGCGAAGTGCAAATGGGAGGTGTACCGTTATTTTTGCCTGATTTTACACCTACCTTTTGTACTTTGTAGTGCAAATGGCAATGATGGCACGAAGGAGACCTGATTGCATATAGGTTCAAATGTAGGCGTCTCCTCCATGCGATTTATGGGGACTTAGAGCAGAAACCTCTCTGTATTGCTATCTTAGAAGTGGTGTTGTGATCACAATGTTGTGCTTATGTGTAACAGTGCAAGTGCTCAGGGCTGTGTTTATGAATGAGTTGATGGTGGCACGAGAACCTACTTCCTTAAACCTCGATCATCCATTCACAAAAGGGTACTTTCTCATAGAATTGAATCTAATTTTGTTATTTTACTTAAGTAATTATAATACATTTCATAACGCTTTGAACATTAATTGGTTGTTCATTAACAATTTAGTAGCAGACTGACTGTATTTCCTTCTTTAACCTAGATTTGGCGTACACTATGTACCCTGCTTTCCATGTACAAATTACAGTACATAGATGGAAGTGTGGCTATGGTAGCCACCATTAGCCGCCTTTTAGCAAGACTTTGGGCCTCATTATGAGGTTGGCTGTAACCCGCCGGTGATGCCAGCAGGTTGCTGCCAACCTCGTAACACTGTTACAGTCGCCCGATAATATCCCAGTGCCACCGGGATATCACAAGTTGCGGCGGTAATGGTTACTGCGAATTTCCATGCAGGTCAGGCCTGCCGGGGGATTTGTGGCCCCTACCGGCATCGTAGTAGTATGGCGGTCCGGAAAGGGTGCCGGTACATTGCTACCAGCACCCTTATTTCTGGACCGCCATATGTAATGAGGCACAATCATTGTCTTTATACTTTTTTTTATTTTTTAGTGCCTTTAAATCATTTTTTTAAGACATGTCATGGCAGGATATCTGATGTGCCTCGTCCTGGTGAGTGGAGACAAGGACTCTTTTCTCTGAATTGCCACTGTTCCATGAAGTTAGCCATAAGTAGCAAGGAAAAATGTGCAGTCAAGGGACTTTCCCTGAGAGGTTTTTCTTGCACTTTCTGGGTGGCAATTACCCTCAAATCGGGCATTATACCCTTTGGGGTATTAATAAGCTGTGTCAGGTAGATGAAAGATGTGTGGTTGAAAGTGCACATCGGTACCTAATAGCTGGACGCTTTGTAAGGCCAATGAGTTAACGGTAACATGGTGGTTGGTTTGGATTGGATTGAATTGGGGCATTTGTAATGCACAACTGAACGGACTTAACCACATCTAGGCACAGATGGTTCAAGATAGAGAAGGGTGGACTCCACTAACCTTCAGACATTAAACATACCAGCCAGCCTCCACCAATCCCAAGCTGAATTTTTTAAAAAGATACGTTTTATGAGATTTACAGAACTGAATACGTGATTCCTTTTTTCTGACCTCCCAGGGAACACTGTTCCACAGTCTGAGACCATATACTGCAAACCGTCTATCTCCTCTGGAAACACAATGGGAGGGCAGAACCACCAGGAGAAATTTGTCAACAGATTGCAGCGCTCAAGAAGGTGGGTTCACATCAGTTTGACTGTCAAATAAGACGGAGTCAAGTTGTTCAAGCATTTATAAATCAGCCACAGGATCTTCAAATCGATTCTGTCACCCACTGACAACCAATGAAGGGAGCGACGCAGTGCTGAGTTTGGGGAAAATATGCCTACTTTAAAGATCAGTCTAACCACTACATTTTGTGCCTCTGAAGCCGATGCAGATGTTTACGTGGAATACCTGCCAACAGGCTGCTACAGTAGTCTAATTGGGAGATAAACAAGGTTCCCACCAGGGAGGCTTGATCTTCAGATGCCACAAAAGGAAGAGAAAGCCACAATAACGCAGCAAATAAAATACTGACTGCAAGTTGCCCCTACCTGAGTTTCACAGCCTAAGTTATCTTGCCAAATACAACCAAGATTTTAAATTTTGGCAGCAAACTTAACACTAGAGCCCAAAAGGCTTGGAGAGGGAGGATGCTTGTTATCAAGAAGGAGATGTTTCGGCACAAACAAGGTCACCTCCGTCTTGCTGGGGTTCAGTTGAAGCCATTTTGAAGACATCCAATTACTGATATCTTCCAAACACTGTCCGAGTCTGTGAAAAGAGTCCTCAAAATTGTCCTGCTGAACACATTTCTGGGTATCGTCGGCATACTATTGGAAGCCGACCTTATGGCTTCTCAGAATATCCATTAAAGGGTGTAGATCCAGATTGGACAGCAGGGGGGACAGTGGTGACCCCTGGGGTACACTGCAGCTCTGAGGGAGAGTGTCTGATAAAAACCCTCCCAACGTCAGTTGTTGCTGACAATCAGATAGGAAGGAGTCAAACCATTTAGTAGCATGGTCCAAAACCTTTCCAACCCCCCATCAATGCTTCAATAAGACACCGTGATCCATGGTGTTGAATGCTGCGGATAGGTCCAGAATCACTAACAGAGACAATTCACGTTTGTCTGAAACCCAGAGGAGATCATCCCAGACTGCCATTAGCGCTGTTTCAGTGCCAAATCTTGGCCGAAACCCAAATTGGAGAGGATCTAATAAAGCACCCATCTCTATATGGTCCTGGATCTGGACCGTAACTACTTTTTCCAAGATTTAAACTGCCCATGGTAGACCAGCCACCGGGCAGTAATTTTGTAGTTCATTTGGGTCCAGGTTGGGTTTTTTCAGCAACAGTGGTATTTTTGCAATTTTGAGCTTGGGTGGAACAATAAATTGTGCGAAGGATGCATTCACAAATAGTTTCATAAAGGGGGTAATCTCGGCAGCAAGTTGTTAGTAGCTTTACGTGTTTACATCAAGTTCAAAATAGTATCCTCTGAAACTGCTTTGAAATCAAGCAAGAACATTGGTGATTATCATTTTCAGGCACTGGCATCTGTAAGGATGAAATGTCATCTGATTTCAAAGGTGATTGTCTATTTTGTACAAACTTCTCTTGAATCATTTCAATTGTGTTCGTAAAGAATACATTAAATGTATTAGCTTGATTTAAGGATGCTTCCCTGCGGGAGGAAACACTACATGGATGGCAGAAATGAGTAATGACTGAGAAAAGTTCTCTTGGACGAGTATTGACTACCTCAATCCTTTTATGTAAAAACCACGACTGGTCTGGAGGGTTGCCCAGAACAATGCCAGAGGTTAAGATTTATTCTAAACCTTCCAGCCATCACCCCTTCTGTTTTGTTATAGTCACCCCGAGTGGCACAGGTATGCTCAGATGTGGGTCCCGTACTTACTGAACCTAGAGTCCCAAGCTACTCCTCACTGATGAGGCCCAATGAGGTTGCAACATGTTTGAGGATGCTTGTGGTCTCGTGCAGAAGGGATGTGACCCAGCAGTTCAGGCTGGACTGACTCTTTTGGGGTGGGACCACGCCTGATTTGCATATGTTCTTTCCCCTTTTGTAATGGCTTGGCAAGTGAAGTAAGATGATCTGGAGGGTTGCCCAGAGCAATGCCAGAGGATAAGATGTATTCTAAGCCTTCCAGCCATCACCCCTTTTGTGTTGCTTAGCTTTGAAAATGTACATTTTTGTAAACTTTCAGAGCAGTTTTGGCGTTCATTGCCTGATGGTTCTGCGCTTCCTCCACTTTCTTTCCATTGCCCTATAATGTTTTCTCTGTAAAGCTAAGATGGGAGACAACCATGGCTTGTATCTTGTCTTTATCGTCCTCGGTGTCAGAGGTGCTTATTAGCTAGAGCAACTGGCGAGCAACAATTTAAGGCTCCGCGAGCAACATGTTGCTCCCGAGCTACACGTTGGGGATCACTGATCTAGAAGATCGCCAAATAACTTTGTACCTTTGATGCATTCTTTGGAGAACTGTATGCTTATTGTTTGACATGCATGTGCATCCTTACATTCACTGTGGTCCCATAGTCAATGCCTGCGCTCAGGCCCTATCAAATGTTAGATCAAATAGTAATTCTACCTGTTGCTGCATCATGCCAAGAAAAAGAGCATGGGCAGAGCCATCTTCGATTGACTCATATAGCCCCCAAAAGTCACCCAGTACCTCCTCTGCAGTATATGACGCATACGTGCTAGCTCTGAGGGAGGCATGAACCCCTGTAAAGGTTGTCGTGATTGTCAAATACACCTTCTTATCCACTGGATCCCTTACAGCTCCATCCTTTGCGGTCATGGAGTTACTATCTGTGAGGCTGGAAAGCATGGCGTCAATCTAGATCTTTTTAGGCATGGATTATTCCTCTACATTCAAAGAATGCAGTTTCAAGTTGAACATTAACATCTGATCCAGAGACCTCCATTCTCTCATATTTCTCTTTTATAACTGAAATTTGTGGCATTGCAATCCTGTCTGCATTTTTGATTTGCTTAATTCTGGACTCACCTCAAGGTTCAAGGGTCTCCCATTTTTCTTGTCTTTTATCCAGTCTCTTGACCTTCATAGTGAATAAATTAGGATGCAGTGACCAACATTTAGCCTTACATGTTGTGTGTTTCATTTGGGTTACCTTTGCAGAAGATGGCCCCTGTAAAAACGAACGGAAAAAGAATATAGATCACCTGCTGAGAACACTACCTACTGTAGATCTTTTCCTTAAATTTGTACCAGATTTGGTGAGTTGTAAAATAGTGGCCTAATTGTGAGTGCATATGTCTGTATTAGGTGTTATTAATTTTCAAAGGGTGTTTTCACCTTAGTACCATTATTTATTTATTATTGTCACTCTGTCTGTCCACCAGAGAGTCCTGTCCTGAAGAAGGCGGTAAATGTTCTTTTGCCGAAACACAGCTACTCTGCGTCGACCCTTCATTTTGTGACTTTTAATCACTTTTGTGTCTTCCACCTTCGGATTTATGTATTTACAAAGTCGACTGAAGTATATTATGTCCCAGCACTTCCCTCTGGAATATTGTCTGTGTGTAAACTCCTGTTGTACTCTTTCCAAAAAATGATGCATAATTATGCACTATAATGATTGAGACTTATGATAAAAATTAAATACTCTTTATGGGAACATCATTTAGGGGTCGCCAGAGGTCGCAACTGCAACCTCTGAGGTCTCCCTTGCAACCTCTTAAAAAAAAAATTTTTTCTTTTTTTATTTGTAATGCAAGCTCCTGGGCTGTGGCCAGCACCATGTGGCTCTTTACTTCTGGAGTGGCTGGCTTTCTTGTCCAGGCCCCTTAAAAAAATAAGAAAAATAAGAACAGGCGTGCCACAAGTCTAACACTTTCAGCACTGACCCTAATTAAGAAAGAATAGGCATGCCAAATAATGTGTCTTTAAGGAATTCTATAAAGTAATTGCTAGACTCATTAAAGGTTTATTTCAGGCACACTTCAGGGGGTGAGTCACTGATTTAGTCTGTTCTTAATCGCCTCAACTCAGCCTTTCATCCTTCTGAGGTCAATAAATGAGTACCAACAAGGGTTGGGTGATATTGGCTGTATATTTTTTCTATATAAATAACACATCATTATCAATTGGTCATGGACGTCTGCTTGCATTCACAGTAATTTGGTAATATGGGCCTTTACACGCTGATCTTAACGATGAAAATGGCGATCCATTCTTGTATGAAATGTACATCACATTATAGTGATATCGTAACCATATGTTTCGTAGTGTACAATGCTATGTGATGGCACTTTCTGTTTTGTCAACGGGTGAAAGGTTGTGTTCCATCGCTTCCCGCAATATCACTTTGGGTGGGGTCAAATGACATCACTTGCTGTGATGTCATCAGGGGGTCAAGGGTTGTGTGATGTCACTTCTGCTACCCCTGGCGTTTTGATGAAATGACGTCCCTGACTCTTGATTAAATCAAGACACCAATAATACACCTAACAATCTCAATTTTGTGAATGAGATGCCATTATGTGTTGAGTTAGTTTCATATGAAGACATTGCTAAATAGATGTTGAATGACCACTTGTAGGAATCCCCCTTCTATGTACTCTCAGGGGTGTTATACATATGAATCCATCTATATCGGACACATAACCCAGGACTTTTGCCAGTGTTTCGCTAATCAAGTACTTCCCCTTGGGATCATTATTTGGCTAGGAGGAATCAGCATCCTTAGTTGATGATGACGAAACGAAAGTGGATTCATTCCTTGACTTTCTTTAGCACCCTCATCCAATAAAGCTTTCTTTAACAATATCTTTATCCCTTCCTATGCATAGATATTTGTAGGAAGATCTTTTTTCCTTTTTATCTACTTTGCCTACGTCTATGAGAAAATTAGGAAGCCGAATCAGAAGAAGAATCAGTGGACCTCTCCCTCAAATGAATTACTTTTACACAGCATTTCTGGTGAGGCAATAACCGCTGCTAACCCTTGAATGCTTCCAACAACGTTTACCTTGCATTACAGGAAAGCATTGAATAAATGGGGCCCATGACATTTTCACGCATGCTCAGATGGGTGTCTTGCTTCCCAAACCAATGGCAACCCTGCACAATCCTTTCCTAAGTCGCTTTCGATATTAGATTTGTTTACATCCTCATCCTGGGTGCCTCACTTGCAGGGCTGGAGTCCCATGGTCCCCTATCACTGTTATGACTTGCATGGGAGCAGGTTCCCATCTTCCCTGCACTCTCCTTCTGTCATTATTAACACTTCCAAAACCACGCAGAGCCAAAGATAAGTGTGACCTCTTGTATTCCCCTTTACAGACTGCCGTTTCCCAAGCTCTACTAGCCCCTCCTCTTCCTCCCTCACTCCCCATGCCAGTGTCCCTTCTCACCTCCTTAAGGTCATCCCTGGTTTTAAGGGGGACTGACTTTACTGACTCCACAACAATGACGTCCTCACCAGCTGCATCAGAGAGCAATGTATAATGCTTCCCCTTAAAACCCATTGTGGTGAAGTAGAAGGCAGCCCAGCTGTCTATTTGGGTCTTTGTCTATAGGAAAGGGGGAAAGGGCAGGATTAAAACAAGTTTGGAAAAGGGTTCTTGGCATGGAGGTTGGTACCTCAAAACTAAATACTGAGATGAGGAATAGGAAATTGAGTTAATATGGTGGACTAACTTCTAACATGGAGTACTATCTCCATTTTGCGCAGACATGGGGCAGCGCCAATTGCCGTGATATCTTTGTGTGGGTACCACACAAATCAGAGGCGCAGCACAACCAGCAGTGTCCATTGCGTACATGGTGATGCGTTTGCAAAGCACCATTCACACAATGGTGCAAAATCCTCTCTTGTCCATCAAAATAAGTGTCACAATTTGCACAACCCTACCCTGCACTTCAAACAAACCTGTGGGTCGCAGACGCAGCACCCCATCAAACCCGTGTCCTCTTTCTTTTGCATTGATTTCTAAAATTGGTAACATTTTTCGGAGGCTCTTTATGAATCCTGATGACTTTTCAGGCTTTTATACGACTGTAAAACAATGCACCTTATGACTATGAGCAGGGCAGGGTTCTACTGGGAAGTGTGTTCCCTGAAGTGACTTGCTTCTGAAAAAAACATAAGGTTGAAAGCGTTCTTTCCTCCCATTTGTCTTTCTTGCTATGGGAGATGAGCCTTTCCTTGGAAAAAGCTAAAGCAATTGTCTGCAAAAATATCTCAAATGCAGGGATGGCGAAAAACATCATTCAAGCTTGAGGTTAAAGCAATGCTGAAAACCGAGCGAAGTGGCTTTTTGGCCACGAGCAAAGATTCAACTTCGGTTGCTGGTCTAGAAAGAAACACGTAGACTTCTTATACATTGATAAAGAATACGCACGTCTGCATATGATTTTAGTCATGCGTGTATGAGAATTAAATTAGGGTAGAAGTTTAATTGGAAAAACCTCAATGCCTTCTTGTTAATTGCACACATGTTTCACCATGTCCAGATTTTAAAACACTTGTTTTGATTTCCATTCGAAGCAAAACCACCTCCTCATGGGGGCTTTGTGTTAAAAACAGCATCTATGTGGTTTTACGGATTGGCGGGAGAAAAAAGTAAAACGTCCCCTGCAGAATTGGCATAATAGAGCTGGAGTTAGACAGTAGGGGGCTCCCTGACTACCTCTCTGAACTACACCACACACTCCTCCTACAATCACATCATCTTTCCATTCACTGGAGTGGCCTTCACTATCTTTAACACTGCTCTTTAAGCTCCCTTCTCCTTTCACTACCCTGTTACTACACTCACTCCTAAACCCCCCTCCACATCCCTGGATCACACCTCCCATCCACACCCGGAAAACAACATTGCGGAAGAAGCTTCACATTTGCACAAGGTCCAGGCACTCCTCTGATCTCCAACTCTATCTCACTGCTATTCAAAACTATTCCTCTCCTCTTGACTCTGCCAAAAGTGACTTCTCTCTTTCATGTTGTCTCATTCCTTCCAACCTACCAGGCACCACCAGAAATCTGCCAACTCCATTCTCTCACCCCCTAAGACCATTTCCATCACCTTCTCTTTCTGTAAATGATCTTGTGCTCTAGTTGGCTCCTGAAATTTCAACCATTCACAATACCCACGCTAATGAGCTTCTACCCATGCTCCTGCTCACTTTTCTCCACCAACCCTACCCTCATCTCCCGCTACTATTTCTTCATAAATCCCCACCAACCCTGATGAGATTCTTGGCCCACTCCTCAAGGCTTACCTTTGCCTCCTCTGTCCCTCCACATTGTGAAGCACATAGCTCCCAGTGTTGCTTTGCATCTTACTTCCCTCTTCAACTCATCTCTTGACAATGCCAGTTTTCCCTCATCCTATAAGACAGCTACTGTCATCCCTCTCCTTAAGAAAACATTTTCCAAAATCCTAGAGCGAGTAGTATTCAATCTACTCTCTGAGGTCTTTTATACTCACAACCTTTGGGACCCTCTTCAATCTGGCTTTGGACCTCTGCACTCTACCGATACAACTCTTCTCAATGTCAGCAACTTAATATCTTCTACTCGGCATGCAAACATATGAGCTATTCTTATTCTTCTCGAGCTCTCTGCTGCCTTAGATACTCTTGACTAGTCTGACCTTCTCTCTACACAATCTCGATCTCTCCTTGGCATCAGGGTCGAGGCCCTCACTTTGTTTGCTTCATACATTGCCCCAAAGCACTTTCAGGTGTCCTGGAACAGCCTTACTGCCCCACTCACCGCCCTTACTGTTGGAGCTCCCCAAGGGCCTGTCCTTGGTCCACTTCTCTTCACTCTCTATACTTCAGCTCTGATCTCCTCTTACAGCTTCTCCTATCAACTTTTCACTAACGTCACACAGCTCTTCTTCCCCTTTCACTCCTTATCTGACGAGCATTGTCAAAAATGTCAAACTGTCTATCTGCCATCACATTTTCAATGGCATCTCACTGCCATGGTGGAAGTTGGCAGAGGCATCAGTGGTGTCTAAGGTGCTTCCAAAAGTGTGGTGTGGTCATGGAGCATGGAGAAAGTATTGACAAAAGTGCTGGCTGCACTTTTGTCAGTAGCCAGGTTAATGGCGATGACCACGTTGTGACCATTGAAAAGATGTGGAGGTGGCTGCTGCACCGAGCGCCGCTGCGCTCTGAGAATAAAAAGAAGTATTGAATTTGTAGTCTTTGTCCCCCGCATTGTGTGCCACATCAGGAAAATGGGAGCGAAGACCCAGAGAAGAAATTTGAGGTGCTTGGGGAGGCCTTTGGGGGGCCGGCGGTGGTGTTAGGCTGGAACACATACTATTTGGACCTTGTGCACAAAAGTGTACATTTCTTTATTATTGTGGATTTTGTGATACTTTACAAAATATGTTTTCTACAACGATGTTATGTGCAATAAAAACCACGGGCTTTTATTGCCAACACTTACAAAAATATTTTCAGTCATCATTGGGGAACAGTCTCTGCCTCTTGGCTCCACTGAGTATGGGACATTAGAGTTCATGGTCATATTACAATGAACCTACTGTGACGGTGCAGGGAGATTATTGCTGCTGACACCAGAATTTAAACCTATGTGGAAACTCAGTAAGAGTGCAGCTCAATGTTTGCGCGCCATTTTTCCTCAGAGAAGTTTTGTTCAACGGCACCACAGAAAGCAATTGTGATGCGGATTTGTAGAGAATTTAATTTGTAATTTCACGTGACTGTGAGTTTCGTCTTTTACATTAATTAATTTCCATTGAAACGGTTTTTTTTCAAAAAATTGTAGTGCATGTGAATGTTGGTGTATGTTAAGGGCGGATGTTGTTATAAGCCGTCGTGTGCAACCGGTAATGGAAGTGCGTTCCATGTTAATGAGTAGCAGTGGAGAGAGAGTGAATTGGTAATATTGCTGATAAGTAGCAGTGGTAAGTAAATCATTGTGCAATAATCATGTTACTATATTTTTGGAGAAGACATGCACAGAATTAGGAAATGTCATGTATTAATCATTAATGTCGGGATGTTTAAAATGTCGTATTGGTGATCACTGGCAGATCAATACTGCTCTGCCTAGTGCTGTACTACATCCCACCATCATTCAAAAAAATGTTTTCTCTGCATGTGAATGTGAGTAAATATCAAGGCGTGATGTGCATGTTTAGGAAGAAACATGCATGAAGTTATTGGAAAAGGTGCACATTTTTAGTTGCATGTAGTATGTCTTTTGGATGTTGTGGTTTTTGTTTGGTTAGATGGATGCCTTTGAACGTTGATGGTTAGTGCGATGCCCCGGTTGCTGGGGTGAGGTGCTCTTAGGTGTGGCAGACCTGTGGCCAGGGAGTGGCAGTCCCTGGTGGAAGGAGTTTCAGTTTCTTGATGGTTGTGTGTGTAGGTCTGTTTATTGGGTCCTTGTGTGGCATGGTTGTGCTCGGTAGTGGCAGTGCCGAGACCCTGGTGCATTTGTGTGTTCGGTCATCACAGGGAAACTGTTGTACCACCATGACTGGGTCCTCCTTACATGGATCTAATTTAATGTGGAGAAACCATTGGTTTTGTGTCCTATGTCTAATGGGTCCACCTATGTCACATACAGCGTTCCCACTACATATTTGCCTCTGAATTCACACACATGGTATTCTAACAAAGTGATTTTCTGTTCTTTGTAGGCTCCCAAGGGAAAGTCAGGCTTGAATAAACAAGGGGCATCTCCTTTGATGAGCTCTTTATAAACAGTATCCAGGACAACAGTGTAGTCGAAGCCAGTGTCCGCCATGAGATTTTCTGTGACATTATTTAATATGTCCACTCAAAATGGAGTTTCCTCTTTATGCATGAGGAGCTACAAGAAACATGAAGAACTAATCGACTGGTGGTGTCTGTGAGTTCATCAAAATCTGAGATGTTATCTCTACCAGAATTAGAGCCCTGGTGGCTTTGCTGTCACACACGGCTTTGCTTACAGGCGGTGCATTCTTTATCCCCAGCTGGGCAGTTTCTTCTGTTCTATAAATAGGACGGTCATCCACACTGCAAACACATGCAATGGCTGTCCCTAATTGTATGTGGACCCTGACACTTGGTGCACGAGGATTTGCAGCCACTGCTTCATCGTTGACTTAAGCACGAGCACTGGGATTTTACACTTCCTCTAGTGAGAGATCTCTGCTTAGCAAAAGAGGTTGTTGCACTTTCGTGTCTCTGCAGTGGACTATTAACTTAACTGGTCACAAATGAGTTGATCTGCCATGGGGCTCAGAACACATGCACTTCCCAAATCTTATTAGCCTGTGGAAGTCTTGAATAGTCCCATGCGATGATTGCAGCCTGGTGTAAACATAGTTTCTCTCAAATACAATGTTTACCTTTGTATCCAATGTTCTTCCCATGCTGGTGGAAGCTGCAATATACACATCCAAATGGTAGTACTGTCCCCGTTCTTGCAAGGAGCCCTTGGTAAGAAAGGTCTCTGGGGGCCATTATGAGTTTGCAGGAATCCTGCCCGAAATTCAGGTGGGATATCAGCAAACTGCCCCTACCATTTCCACCGCCTGGTATCAAAGCATTACCGGGAGATTTAAGGCGTGGAAACGCCAGTAATTCCCCTTTCTATGGAGTCTAATAGGACTCCATGGAGGTGATTGCCGCAATCATCAGCACCGGTAATACCTGTGCCGGTAACTGTGGCATTTATTTGCGATAGCGGCCTGATTTACCGGCAGGTCAGGCCTGGAGGTAAGTAAGGCAGTGCTCCCACTGGCAAACCTGTGTTGCTTGTGCTGGAATTACCAGCAGTTGTACCAGCATTGTTTGCATACCGGCAACATTGTAATGAGGCCTCTGTCGTTCAGTTTCCAGCAGGTTATAAAACAAAGCCTTTTTTCTTTGGGTATTTGTCTCCAACTGCTGTCAGAGTAACACCCTCAATAGAGACTGCAGCCATAGAACTGGAGACTTTGTACATAAATGAAGGAACTGCATTGTTCAGTTTACATAGTCACGCAGCGCAGCATCGCACTCCTAATGTACGCAAAGCAGGTCTACCCCGCAATGCTCTGTGGCTGGGCTATTGCAGGTCATAGTGCCCAGGGTGCCGGGCTGCTTAAAAGCATGCGTGCATGGTAGCCCTTTAGTAAGGATAGTGCCCACGGGATTCCGTACCATCCACGTTTCTGTTTCCCAAATGCATGAGACCCTCATTGAATGATAGCGATAATGATGGTTTATTTATATAGGGTTTTCGTCAAAGTGCTTTACAAAAAAACATATTTACATACACCAAACCGAAGTTGGTACTCGTTTATTGACCTTGGAAGGATGAAAGGCTGAATTGGCTTTGCTGGGATTCGAACCTGCGACCTGCAGATCGAAGCAGCGAGTGCTCAACCTGGTCGGCTATCTTACCTCTACAACAGTAGTCAAGCCAAGTAAAAATATATTTGATCAGCAGTCATGTTTTTACGAAAATTAACATATAAACCCCATCATCAGCTATTGTTTTTCAGAAATACCCTTCTCCCTGTCCCTCCCCCCTTTGGGTTTCACATACCCATGCTTTCCAAATAAATGTATTGTGCTACTGCAAACACTACCACCTCACTGGCAGTGCCGCAAACCCATTCCAAAGCTTCTTATAGATGCCTTATACCACCTTCTTTGAGTAAGGGTTTCAACCACTTAGATCTTAGTTTAGAATAGCTGAAGTGCCGCAAACAAAAAAGGAATCACTCCTGTCTCTAATAGTCTATCTCCATAACCGTCTTGCTGAGAGGAGAACACCTTTACGGAATTTAATGGAGAGGAACCTCATTTCCGGGTTGTGAATTCTATCAAGATAGAGTTCCTGCCCCATCGGGTATTTTAGTTGCAAGTATTGATGGAGTCTGAGATTGCCCATGGCTGTTTCAAATAGGATTTTGTCCTTAAGCGCCCAATATCGTGTCCTTAGTTCTCTCAGGTCAGCTTCTGAGATTTACGTCGGGAAGTCCCAGAGAGGTGCTGAAACTAGCCCACCCAGGCCTTTCCTGATTGCTCCAAACCAGTCCAGATCTTCATGACCTGGCTTTGTGTAAATCTCCATCAAGTGATCTTTATAAACTGAAGGGCCGGGCTATGTCCAGATCCTAACCCAGAAAGCCATCGGCTTGAGAGCCAGCTCATCACTTCATCCCTTAAGCATATGATTCCAAACTCTTTCTGCGTCTGGGTTCAAGAGGTAGATAGTGGAACCCTTACCAAAGACTATGGGCCTCATTACACGGTATGCGGTAACCATGGCGCTATTAGTGCCATGGTTGCCGCCGGTATTTTACCGTGTCCGCCTTGGTGGATGGCAGAATTACCACCCTACTCCAAGGTGAGTGGGGGCGGTAATTCCCCATTCACCAAGGCACTTCCCCGTTCCCATTTTTGTCCCCATAGGGCTCAATGGGAATGGGGAAGGAGCTAATTACGGTACCGTAATTAGCACCAAGGTCCCTTTGCGGGCCCGTTCCTTAACGGCTGGTAAAACCAGCCGCTGAGGTCGGGTCCCGCAAAGGGACCTCGTAGTGAGGCGGTAAGGGTTTACCGGTACCGGTGCCCTTACCGGTACCGGTAAACCCTTACCGCATTCCGTGTAATGAGGCCCTATGTCCTTTGACCACGGAAGCAGATGACAGTAACTGTTGGACCCCAAAGTTCACCCACACACAATACTCCAACAGGATCCCTACTTATCTCTGCACTCCTCTAGAGGAGCACTCCCCCCTTTGCCTGCCAAACCATGGCTGACGTGGAGGAACCCTCCTGTAACCTGTTTTAAAGTCAGAATGCTCTTCACAGCCTAGCCTTCCAGGAATAGGAGCTACAAAATATAATGCCCATGTAGTCAAGCATCTGGATTTGTTCTTAAACTACTCCCCCGATCATGATCTTGGAGTTCAAGCGTTCCTGTCTCCCCAAGGTCATTACCTTCGTTTTTCACCCATTGATAGTAAGATGTTTAAACCAACACTATGCATTGACACCCTGTATACGCTATCTAAGACCTTTCTTTGTTTGGGAGAGTAGTACCACTTCATCTGTGAAAAGTATGGGAATGGCTACACTGGCAAGCTAAAGATCAATTTTGTTGATTAATAGAGTTGGGGCAAGCACACAAAAATGTCTCACACCTCTGCCAATTACAAATTCATCCCGGTGTCTAGGGAGAATAGCTCAGTGGCAACGTGCTCGCCTTGGAAGCAAGATGACACGGAGCAACACAGGTTCAATCCTGGGTCCGGTGCTTTAGAAACCCCTGAGTATTGAGCGCGTTATAAATAACCTATCATATCATATCAAACTCTCACTCCCAGGAAAAGCCTAACTCTTGACCCTTAATGAAGGGCACTAATTGAACTAATCAGTACCTGGCACATGCCTTCTAGTCCTAGGCACAACAGTGCCGAGGGGCAGTGTACAGACAGAGGATAAGGATAGTGCATGCAGTGTTCAGATGAGATGCTCTCATTTGCTGCCCATTGCTGAAATCAGCGCCACCATGTGGCAGAAACCGAGTATCGCGTATGACGCAGTTAGGACGTCCTTAGCTGAGTGTGCCATAAGCGCAGGGGGTGCACATTGAATGACAAGCCCCTGCAACCCCCATTTTATGGTGTGAAAAGAGCTTTGCATTCAGGGTGTTGCATAAGCAGGGAACGACAAACCTCAGCAGGGGAAGAACAGCTGTCTACAAAATCCAGGACTGGCGAAAGGTCCCGCGCTTGCTGGCCCCATATTCATAATTTACTTTACATAGCATTGCATAATAGAACAGGTGTAAAGGTCTAAAGTGAAAGGTTCACAGTCCAATCTGCCCTTTCTTACACCAATTGTGACCATTACATTAATTGTTCATTGGCAATCACTGCTTTTAAATGTCATCTGGCAAATATCAAGTATCTTTCCAATTTCCTGGCCGATGTGACCGCAGAAATCTTTCCATGTATTCATTGCCTAAATATGCTCTTTCGGGGAGCGAGCCTTGCAAATAAACACACCTAATACACATAAAAAGAGATAAGCACAACACAATCATTCTTGCAGATGGGTCCCAGACATATCTGTTGGAGATGCGTGGCGTGCCATCCTTTTCTCTTGCAGGCCGATATGTTATTTCCTCAAGACTACCTGACAGAATATTGTCTGCAAATGAAAAAGAAGCAGAAGCATTTTATTATATATTTAACACATGTTCTATTGCTTTGCATATCAACACACTCTACACACCAATCACATTATTGTTATGTTCTGACTCCAAGGCCTCGGTTGTAATAATGCGAGATGTATAATAAATATTAGATTTATACTGCAACAGGGGTTCGGTCCACAGTGGCTGCTGACAAATTTGCAAAGTGGTGAGGCGTAAATATTTTCCCTGAAATGGTCTAAGGGACTGAGTGAAGCTAGCATGATTGAACTCATTCTAGGAGGTTGTGGGTTGGGTGGTGAGATGCTCGACCCAGATTTAAAAAAAATATTTACGGCTCGGCTTTTGAGTGAATTAGATGAAAAAAGCCACACGCGATTCCGCCAGCTCTGTAGAGGAAGGCATGAAAGATTTCACTACTCCAACAGTAAATGTAATTCTTTCTGCTTTAATGATTTTGCCAACTGCTAAATCCTGCGGCCAGATCAGGCATTTTACCAAGAAGCAAGGTATGTCCTTGGGCTTTGTGCTCTGAAGGCCTTCCACCGAGATACATAAGCTAAGTGAGAACATACATCTCTCTGTAAGGGATCCAGGAGCCCTCACGGAAAGAGAACCAGCCCATATTGTAGCGTGTTATGCTTGCTTTCATACCAGAGTTTGCTCCCTTGTCTGGTCATTGCAGGTGCTGCTGGTTCTTTGCCACAGGGATTCCTGTGACTTGGCTCAAGATCAGATGGTTACAGCTACTGGAACCATGAGCATATTCTTCAGTCATCCATGTTTCCTGACTTCCATTTCCATTGAAAGTTTCTTAATCCAAATGGGCCATACAGTGGCAATGTCCTGTATAAACAAGAGGGAGATGCTCAGTATCTCTCCCTCAAGGCATGAGCTTGTGAGAATCTGAAACGTACGGATGGCCATAACAGGCAAGCAAGCACTGCAAAAGGGTGGTGCAATAGCACTTTAATCATTGGGCACTCCCACTGACACTTGTATTACTTCCAGAGAGAAATTATATTTCCTTTTCCTTCCTTGCTGCCAGCGATCCCCATTACTGAGTTCTGATATATTTGTTAAAGAGTAGAAATTATTTTGGACTTTCATCTGTCTCTTACTTTCTCCGGCTATCCTGAAAGCCCGTGTGAACTTTGATCCTAATAACTTACCTGTTGCTGTGATTCTCTTAACTTACCCATCCTGTGGCAAATGCTCCATTCCTTCCAGTTCATGACCTCATCCTCAATCCCGGGGAAATCCTACTCTGTTGGAAAACAGCACTGCTTCCCCATCCTTTCCCTGGTGTCACTCCCTAGGTCCCCCCCACAAATCCCCGGCAACCTCCACCTCATGAAAAACCTTAGATGCACACTGGACATGGATTTATCCCTCTCCCAACACATCAACTCTGTGTCCAGAACATGTTTCTTCCACCTACGCGTCCTCAGCCGTATCTTCCCATACCTCACCTATCATCACCGTTTCTCTGCCATCATCTCCATCATTCTCTCACGCTAAGACTATGCAAACTGCCTTTATCTAGGCACACCAGCGTTTCAGCTAAGGAAACCTCAAAGAATCCAAAATGCTGTGGCCCACCTGCTCATTAGCCTCCTTCCCAGAGAACACATCAGCCCTACACTAGGAGTCTTCCACTGGCCCCCTATTGGTTGATGTAATTCCTTTAAAAACATGTTCATCAGTCACCATGCCATCCACAACACCGGCCAAGAATGCCTCCAAGACAAACTCACTCACTACCACCCCTAATGGACACTCAAACCCGGCACATTATCTCTCCTAGTTGTCCCACATTACAACTGCACCAGCTGAGCGTTTCCTCTTTCTCCGTCCAAGCTCCAATCATCTGGAACTGTCTTCCCGTCCACAATTGCAACATTGATAATCACTTGGCATTCAGAATGGCCCTCAAAACCTGGCTCTTTCCTTCCTCCTCTTGAAACCTTCTTGCACTCTATACTGTTGATGCAGGCACAGAAGCACTGGCCCAAACCCGACAACACACCTATCCATCTAAACCTCCATTGATGCTAGCAGCATTCACAGCGGCACACCGTGATAAACTCGGCCCTCACCCCTAGTTGACTGTACATCCATCTCCTGTCCCTCCGTGCCCATCTCTCACTGCTCAAGCTCTCAATCTAGGGAGACCACAGCTGGCAAGACCAGCCAATCGCGTTGAACCTAGGAAAACGATATTGAAGATGTACTCCATCCTAGTTTAAGTTAAGTATACCTTGCCCACGTCTGTGGACAGAAGCCGCAGGCACGGTTAGCCATCCATGCACTATAGAATGCAGCTATGGCTGTCCACACTGAAACCCCTGACGTACCTCAACACCTCTGCCATTGGTATACAGCAACAACCCTAGAAAAATGTCGGTCTAGATGGGCACACATTGAGTTTCCCACCCAACAGTACCCACCCACGTGCATGACCTCCGGGCAAGTATCTTAAAGCTAACTCTTAGATTCTCCCACACATGGACTTCCCCGCCAGCATTGCCCCTGTCAAATTCAACAAAGTCACACAAGAGGAAGTGCTTGCCACCACCCTCGCACTAAAACCATCCAACTGCAAAGGTGACGCTTGCCCAGCACATGTAGTTAAACTGTGTGCACCCACTTTGGCACCTATTATCACAAACTTCGTCAATGCCTCCTTCCGAACAAATGAAGTCCCACCCAATATTAAATCAGCATGGGTCACCCCATTACTCAAAAAAACATCTCTCAAACCCTCCATTCTGGCCAACTTTTGGTCAATCCCAACAGTCCTCTTTCTTCTAAAGATACTGGACCGAATGGCCTACACACAAGTACAGCATCTTCTAGATCTAAATCATTTGCTTTGAAGGAGGCAATCAGGCTTCTGTCCATAACATAGCACAGAAACGGCACTAATGGACCTTAAAAACATAATGGACCTCATACGGGACTCAGGCCACTTAGGTATTCTCCTTTTACTAGACCTATCCGCTGCCTTCGACTTCGACCATGGCACACTTTGCCACCACCTAAGTGAGCCTTTCCACTTCGCTCCTGTGAGAAACCTGAAGGCACCTCCCTGACTAGTCCCCAGGGGTCTGTCATCCAGGTTACAAGGACACGGCCATCGCTATTGGATCCAGTTCCTGGGGGTGGACCAGTGAGGGAGGATCACCTGGATGGTGGGGCCTTGGGGAGTGGAAGTGGGACACAGACAGGTGAGATGCAGTGTCCCCCTTCTAATGACAACTTTTCCCCAACCTACTACGTAGGATACACAAACACTTTACCCCTCACCCCTTTTTCTGACAAAAACACTTTTGCATGTTACAAAGGACAACGGACTAACACTCGAGCCATTTACCTGACTTGTCCCAACACCAGGGTCAGGCAAAGTTAGGCAATTGTCCAGAATCGCACACACCTTACGGCCCTTCCCCTTCCCCACAGGGATAAAAGGTGGAGCACAAGAGCGCAATATGAGCAAGGCAGACCGCACAAGATGAGAGCTAAATCAGCACAGCAGTTCAAGAGGAGGAGAAAGAGGGCGCATACCAAGAGGGTGACAAGGAGAAAAGCCTTTCTGACCAAGGCCTGGGAAACCTCCACAGAAGGAATTGTAAGACCGCAAACAATAGCCAGCATGTGTTGCAGCAGATTTCTGCGGTACACAAGGCCCCCCTCTGCTGATAACCAAGCTGGGGAGAGACGCTGGTCTCTGTGGTACCATCCTTGACTCTAAGGAGAAGGACAACCAAGCAGTTCATCACAGCCAGTGAGTGAATAAGAGACCCAACTGTGTTGAACGAAAAGTAGCAAACGGCTAAATTGAACTGTCAAAGGTTTAAAGACCTATTGATACAAAAAGGGGGAAAATCAGCAACAGAGGAGTCCGGCACCACGTGGGTGCTCACTCAGGAAACTCTGGGTGATTACTCGATTGTTGACACTACCATAATCAGAAAGCCTTGGGAAAGGTGAGAAGGGGGTCAAAGTGGTCATACAGGGGTCTTGTAAAATCCTCTGTACAGTCGAAAGTCTTTGACCGACAGATGATTGTGAAGCTAAGGGGAATGAATCTTGCATCATAAGAGTTGAATGAGAAAGATTGACAAATTTGGCAAGCATGAACCTGAAAGAGGGATGCTGATAAAAAGGGGGAAAGTCCCGAAATACAGTGTGTTCACAATAGTGAACCTGGCCAAGGGATGTCCACAGTGAACTGTTTAAAAAGACATAAAGATTTGTCAATGACACAAAGAAGATTGTGTTGAAAGCCATAGTTAACCCGGCGGAGGGAGGCTAACAATTGAGAAGGGTCCGAATCTGGAAGAGGGCGACCCAGGGTTGGAAAATGCATCAACCAATGAATATGTGAAAAAGGAACTCTTTGTTTATTACTTTGATACATCAGGTCTACGGAGGCAAGATACCTTTTGTAGAAAAGAGACTTAACCACCGAAGGCCCTGATTGCTGAAAGTGGAACTGGTACCTCATGCTGGGAAAGCTCGAGCGTATGCTGTGCTCCAGAGTCCTACCTTGTCCGGTGCTGAAAATATGGACCCCAACTACTATTCCTATTCCAAAAAACCTGTTGCCGACCATTCTCTTGTTTCAAACTTTCATCCTATTTCTTTTCCTCCCTATCTTTCTAAACTACTTGAACGCCTTGTCTATTCCCAAGTTTCCTCATTTGTGTCAAATAGCCAAATTCTACCTCGCTTTCAATCTGTTTTCCGCCCCATGCACTCAATGGAAACCATTCTTTTGTCACTCTTAAAACTTGCTGCTCTCGGAATGTTACTCTAAGCACTGTTCCCTTCTTATCCTACTAGACCTTTCTGCTGCATTTGACACTGTTGATCACTCACTCTTGCTAGCCTCTCTCTCCTCCTTTGGTCTTTCT
Source organism: Ambystoma mexicanum (assembly GCF_040938575.1). Classification (NCBI taxonomy): domain Eukaryota; kingdom Metazoa; phylum Chordata; class Amphibia; order Caudata; family Ambystomatidae; genus Ambystoma; species Ambystoma mexicanum. The sequence goes on from NC_090939.1 coordinate 938,113,347, forward strand.
GGTCCTGTCCATTCCTGGTTCAAATCATATTTGTCCCAGCGGACATTCTCTGTCTTCTATGGGGAGGGACAACTTCGGAATCTATTCTCTTGCTCATGGTGTCCCACAAGGATTGGTTCTGGGACCTTTCCTATTTTCTCTCTATACTTCTCCTTTAGCTAAAGTTATTTCTTCCAGTGGGCTATCACATCTTTTCTATGCCGACGACACTCAACTCTTCCTCTCTTTCTCTTCCTTCTCAGCTGTCCTCATGCTTATTGGCCATAAAATCCTGGATGTCTTCCCACTATCTTATACTTAACACTACGAAAACTCTTTTTTCCTTCTACTACCATTCCCCCCCTTTGCCTCTCTCGTCCATATCATTTCCCTCTTCACAGTTCGCCATCGCATCGACTGCCCACAATCAGGGACTTTACTTTGACTCCGCTCTACCCTTTAAACATCACATTTCAATCTTCTCTCGTGCCTGTCACTATCATCTATTCAATATTTGCAAAGTTTGCTCTTTCCTGACTTTTGATGCAACCAAGGTATTGATATCTTCTTTAATTTTCTCATGCCTTTTCTATTGTTCCACTGTGCTTTTCGGCCTCCCAACTTCTCGACTTGATCCCTTGAAATCTGTTTTCAATGCCTCTATTTGTGTACTTTTCTGCTTGACTCCACATGATTCTATTTGCTCTGCTCTTCTCACTCTTGGCTGGCTCCCTTTCTATGCTCAATTCAAATTCAACTTTTTATCCCTTGTCGTTAAATCACTCTATGGTCTTGCCCTTATTACCTCTCCTCGATTATCTCATTCTATACCCCCCTACCGCTCTCTTCGCTCTAACTCTCAATTTCGTCTCGTAGTACCAGCTCCCACCCTGTGCCCAGAAACGTTTTTGCACATTCTCTCACCTTGCTCCTTTGCATTGGAACACTCTCGCTGTATCTACGTTCTATCTCTGTTTATTTCTTGTTTCGTAACTCGCTGAAATCTCATCTGATCCAGCAGGGTTGACCCCACGCTTTTCATGACATACTTCATATCATTGTACCGTTTTGATATTGTTGTTATGTACAGCGCTTTGGATTATGGTGCTATATAAGCCTCAAATAAATACAAAAAAAATACAAATACAAATAATTTTGTAGATCCCTTTTTTAAAAGCAAGCAGTCAAAATACTTGAACATACTTACGAGACAGTACATCAGTCAAAAACATTTTTGAGAATATGCCATTTTATGTTGACCATGAATTTCTTGTCACAATGGATATTCAATCTCTTCATACGAGTACTGTGAGGAACCTGAGAGTGTCCTCACTTATTTCCCCCCTTTATCCTCTGCTCAGGTGGCCAGGGAAAGGCCATTGCTCTTGGATACCGACCCTGGGGGTGGATATGTGAGGGAGGATCACCTGGGGGAAGGAAACTTGGGGAGTGTGACGAGGATGTCCTTAGGCGAGACATGGTATCCCTCATTTCCCTTTCAGCATGAACCCTCCATCCCTCAAGCTTTTCTGGGCTTTTGTCAGCATTTCTTTTCTGTGACTCCTCTAAAGTATTCCCCAAATTACACCAGTATGCTACTGGAATGAAGAAAAGGACAACTAGAACAACGCATCGTTATTTTATTACTGCAGACATATATTCAACTCATTTAGATACTGGGACGCAGAAGCGGATACCTAAAACAACACATTCTCATTTTGTGAAAATGAACATGTATCCACCCCAGCCAAGAACCGGGACGAGAAGGAGGACAACAAGAGCAAAGCAGGACTACCGCTTTGATGATGAGCGGTCTAGTCCTTTTTGGTGTGAAAATGGAGGCGGGAGCTTTTAAAGCTGGAAGCTAAAGCTGTGGCAGAACGCCCACAAACTGTTTCGTGCAGGTGCACATCTCTGGTGTGGCGACATGGCAGGAGAGGCACTTGAGACCCGTGAGAAAGGGCAGAGGCTATGCAGCAGGAAGCAAAGGTACAGGACGCTGGAGGCCGATGGCGAGCCATGAGATGGAGGCTGGCTGGACCGAGGGAAACAGTTGTTTGAGTCCTGCATCGCAGAGGAAGCACTACTGGGTGCGCGCAAGCCACAAGAAGACCGCTGGGAGAAGACGCAAGGGACTGCACGGAGAGACAGAAGCCTGTGGTTGCAGAGGATCTCGCAGAGAGCCATAAGACCGACCGGTGAGTGCAACCAGAAAGGGGGAACACTGGGCTGCCAGGCAGTGATCGGAATATCGCTACGAATGTTAAAGTAAACGGAAAACACGCATTGCTAGGAAAGTCAAAGCAAATTAAAAAACATTTTGAATACCAAACTAAATGAAAGCGAGGCAATTTGAATACAAATTAAATTAAAGCAAGTTGGGAACACTCGGACATCATGAAAGCAATGAAAGAGTGTGAATCTAATTGAAAGGAAGCGTTTGAAATGTATTGAAACAATGAACTGCATTAACTGAAAATAAGTGCTAGCAAAGCTAAGAGAGCACAAAGAGGTGTATGCATGATATATCCAGCATTGGTCTAAGCCCAGAAAGTGCAAAGAACTGCATATTGGAAGGAAACGCGCATTGGCGAGAGCCAAAGGAACATAAGAAAGTGCAACAAGTGCATGGTGGCTAACCAAGACACAATACAGTGTCAGGAGAGTGTGACACATGTGGCTAAGGCGAGCCTCACTGCTAAGAGAAGCAGTGAATTGGTGTTAAATGGAAACACAGTCAAGGAGCGGTACCAGTTGCATTACCTGTAATGGGTGGACTGTATAGTCCGACAACTGCGCCTAGACTGGGTGCACTTGAATGGGAAGCCACAGAAAACACCTATAAAGAAGCTTGTGTTGTACAAAGACATTTTTGTGACTTGGAAGTCAAGTATTGTTTTGAAAGCTAGAAGATTTGAACTCTTGGGGAAAGGAACCCCTGTATTTGATGAACTACTTTGAACTTGGGGATATTCCTCCTTACATACTATAAACGCACATGCATCCATGTGTCTTGAGTAGATTTTCTTCCAGACACATGCATTATAAATACATCATGGAACTCAGAGTTTATGATTCCATGGTGTTTATTAGCATGTGACCCACAATCATTATTTTTCAGCGGGCTGACGAAATACCCCTGGGTAAGCTGCAGCTGACCATCTAGCTACACCCACCCTGCCTGTTGGACGCCACGTGGCGGGTGAGTAGGTTTTTGGAGTTCTCTGTATTTGCCATTGTTATGACAATTTCTGATGCTATATACTTTTATGCTTGATAAGATATCCCACATGAATAGCCCTTTGTTTACTCTATCTCCTCTACAAAAAGGGTAGATACACCACAGAACCATACAGAAAAAGAAAACAGGTCAGTGCACCTTTACATCTATTAATCTATTAGGCAATAGAAATTGTTGCGATCACAAAACATCTGACTAAGCATGTTCAACTATTCTATTTCCAGGTGTAAGACTGAACACACATTGAGCTTTAACTTGAAACACTTGGAACATTACACCTCAAACCCTGAAGTTAGATGTTAAATCTGAAATACAGTGGCATTAGTTGTTGCTTTTACAACATTTGAGCTTTTTGGATATTGTAAATTCAATTTGATTTTTATAAGATCAATGACACATATGCTATCAATGACACATATGCTATAGCACAACAGATTGTGTTGCTAATGCTGATTGACAGACAGGCTCTCAGCGAATACAACTGAGATACTTGATTGTGATAAATTGTTACACATCACCGTTTGATTTGTATAAACACTTTTTGTTTTGAATATTGTCATTTTACAATTGATTGACCCATTGGTCACAAGTTTGATGTGAATTGAGGGTGGACTATTCACCCTAACAATATTAAACGTCATTGTGCTAAATGTTTACTTTAATGATTTCTTTCAAATTTTCGATTGATATTCTCACCAAATTAACCTCATGGTGTAGCTCTTTTCTGCATCAAAAATCACACTGGACTTTGGTCCCACAAGAGTGCAAATAGGGTTCCCTGTTTGCAACAACAGGCTTTGTTTGTTTGTATAAATGTCCCCACAAGCACCACAACACCAACGTTAACCCTTCTCTCTGCTGTCCTTCTTCAACCATCCCACACAGAACACCCACAGGTTCTACCTTCCACATTCTACCTTACATTCTACTCCCTATATGGAAATCCCCAGTACAGTGTAAAGTCTGAGATACTACACATGTAAAAGCTAAGATACTACACAATCCCTCTAAGTTAAACTAATATTCTACTGGGAACTTTAGCATTTAATGCTGGAAAAATTAAAATATCTTGTATTATTTGTGACCTATTCATACTCCTTGCTATCTGCATAATTACATCTAATTGGAAAGATTTTACAAAGATGTCTATCAAAGTTTGGTGTAATAATATATGTGATGTTCATAGAATTGAGAAATGTAATGCCAACTCACACTCTCTCTCTTTTAAACATGATAAGAAATCGCAATACTTTGTCAGCTATTTAAAGGATATACATGTTTAATGCAGTTGTGTATTACATCAGCAACGTTGTCTATGTTAACAGCAGTGAATTTGATTTTTTTATCGCTTCACTCCATGACTGTCGTTTTCTTTTCTCTTTTTCGTACATTATCATTCTCAAATGACTTATTCTTTCTCCATTCAGTATTGATTAATTATCACATTCTGATGTATACTTTGTAGCTACCATATTTACCTTTTATTGTCTGATTGATGATCTGTAATTTGTGCTTTGAATATAATAAAATCTTATAAACTAAAAAAATAAAAAATAAAAAAATGCCATTGCTGGGTAGCCAGCCAAATGAACTGTTACTTATAAATCTGTGTAACCTTTGATCTGGCAAAGTTGAGATTGAAGCTACATAATTATGGTTTTGCAATGGATAAAAATAAATGTGCAACTATGACACCATGACATATTTTTAACTCACATATCTTATCAGAGGGTGTCTTCTCAATTATGTTTGTGAATTATCTGATGAGAAATGTTATGTTTTTATTCATTTTCGATTGTATACCATTCCAGTTTTAGTCAATGTTGATAGGGAGTTGGTGTGGGTTAGCTTATCATTGTTCTACATAGACTTTGTCAGTCAAGCATTTAAACACATGAACATATATTTTTAGCATACAGCCGTAAGCTAAAATGGTTTAATGAGAAATTGACTAGTACTGGGGAAACTGAACTTATTAATAATAATTATATGATGCGTATGTCTTATAAGGGAAAATATAATGTTTGCATGACATTTCTTGAGGAAGCAAACGATAGTCTAACAGTGTATTTCATCTGCATTGGGTTTTGTTTAATTAATTGGTTTGTATGTTTTTTAAACGTGTGCACATTGTAATACAATAAATATGTATCAATCCGAACAGGCACAGCATGACAATATCAACCATTTCATCTCTTGGACTTAACAATTGTGGGTTCAAATCATACAATTTGATCTAATGTTACCACATGGAATCAACTCGTCCGGCTTCTGTTTATGGAAAGAAATGTTGATAAGAATGTAGGGGTTCAAATTGCAAGCAGTTTTAGATTCTGCTGTAGATACCATCCAGTGATTAATTATCTATGTATAACTATGTATGTCTTTACACGTGTCGCTATGTGTGTCCTTATGATCCCGGGTAATGACACAAAGAACAAAACCATGCAGCATTAATCTTGATAAGAAAGCAATCTATAGTTCCTTCTGCCACATGCCTGAGAATTGGTTTAAAAGAAAAGATGAACCTTACACTCTTATAAGCATCAATTTGCACATAATCCATATTATTTACATAGGATCCACATAATTGATATTATTTACATATAATATATTAATAAAGAAAAAAAACATTAGCAGATTTCAATCAAATTCATTTCCTTAGTTCTAAAAATCCTTAATTTACTTTAGCTACATTCTGCCCAACGATTTCTGATCTTGTCGAGAGATCGTTTTTACATGCAGTGTGTCTTGTTTGCCAAGTCAAATACGTACACTTTACCTACTCTCGGGGACTTGCATCATAGTTTTCAATCACCTTTTTCCTAAGGACAATTTCAGAATGATAGCCACTGGCAATGCTCCAGTACCTAAGCTTAATGCATTGGGGGCACATATCAAGAAATAACACAATAGCTGGACAACACTTCAGAGTAATTATTTGTTCTCAGGCAACCGTCCACCTCATTCTTTTTTCAAATGCACTCACGCTTCGAAAGAAAGTGAAGTTTGCTTTTGTGCAAACATCTAGTGAGGGAGATGTGGATCGTTGCAGTGTGTACGGATTGTGCCGCGTGTACAGCATTGGTGCATACGCATTTATGCTATTGGAGGAGCAGGAAAGGAGGTCCAACTGTCTCCAATTTCCACGCACATTAGAAATAACTGATGGGGCAGTGGCCAGGGACTGTCTATGCAAGTGAAGGGCGCATGCACACATGGATGTAGAGCATGGTGAGACACACCATTCACTCCTTTTTCTTCCCTTTTGCTCTTTGTCCCTGGCCCATTCTGACATAAGAATGATGTCTTTACGCAACAAGGTGATATTGCGACTTTTGAATCAATTTTACACCACTTTATCGGAAAACCTTGACATTTTACCTTTTCAGTTTTCTGCTGTCCATGTGGCCCATGTGCTCCCTTGGTGTGAAGCGCAATGCTATTAATGATTTGGAACACACCCAAACTACCTACTGTTCACATTCAATGTGACTTGACATTTGCCCACAGGTAGTTAACCATCTAGTAAAACTTTGTGAATTGGGAACTTTGTTTATTTTTAGGGGTGGGGAGATTATCTTTGGGAGGAATGCCACGAGTATGACAACCTGCTGCGACGTAAGACCCCTGAAACCCGTGTATTTGGTGGCTTGTGTGCATAGTATTGCTTACCATTTTGCTGTATCTTTTAACGAACTTCATCCACTCATATCACCCTCCTAGTAGCCCACTTTTTGAAGCTGCTCGGTTACAAAGTTGGACTAAAGTTTGGCGCTGTGCCGCTTATGCGCAACTCAGGTTTTGATTTTCTCTTTGCTCCCTAGACGTAGCGATATTTGAACATATTGGTATCTCTTAACCTTCATTCTATTTTGGGGTTTGTATGATTCGTCTCCAAAAAAAACCTTACCTCAGCATTATCTTTCTTACCATTTTAAGGGTGCCCAATGTTTCTCTTCTTTGCTCTGTATTCGGGACAAGTGATCTACTCTGGCACGACCTTTAAGTTCTCTAGATGTTGGCAGTGCAGCTTTGGTTATCTTGCAATAATTACCTGGTCTCAATTTAAACTGCGTTCCTTTGAGTATATCGTCATTGCTGTCAGTAAAACAACACTGGCTACAATATTGTTTTGCTAATTCCATTTCCCCTTCCGTTTACAAAACCTTTGTGACTGCATATTATTCTGCTTTTCTCTCATTTTTCCCCACTCATTTCATATTATCCATCTTGGTATTGATAACGTTGCCATTACGCCCTTCAATCCTTTGGCTCTTGTGTTTTTATTTATTTATTTATTTTGACATTTGTATAGTGCACCTAACCCAGAGGCATTTAGGCACTTTTGATTAAGAGGGATGGTTACGTTGGTTACTTGCATAGGTAGTCAGCTATAAAAGTTACTTATATAGGTTAAAGAAATTGGTTACGTTCATTACATCATACAGACGTTGCTTGCATAGGTTACAGAAGTTAGTTACGTTACTTACATCATACATTAATTCTCGGTGCGGGTAGGAGTATAGTAGAGGTATATTTTGGTGTCTTGGGAGAAGTGCCTTGGCTTTTGCGTTTTTAGATAGCTCAGGAAACCAGTCACCTTGCACGAAACCCCGCCCTCCGGGAGCCTCTGCCTTGTACTGCATGGTGCCACCACAGGTTGTTTTTGGGTGGCAGAAATCACAGGGGCTCACCACCGCATGTTGCACTTGGCACAGCACATAATGCTGCGGCAATGCGTTTCGTCTGTTAGAGAAATGGGGATTATTTTGGAAGTGCGTCATTGCGTGCGCATGTGGCGGACAGCACACAGCCCCCTGGACCATCATAACTTAACACCACAGACACCATTTTGTACTTGAAGCTGGAAACTGTGAATTACAGCTGCATGCACATTTCGGCGCCAGCTCTCTTAAGCACTGACCCTACAAGTGTTTTCACACGACAGGCAGTGGAAAGATATTCTGCATGCGGTAAAACCCTCTCAGGAAGTCTAAATATCCACAGCTGTGCTGATGTAGGAATGCCAGCTTGCTATAGGCTGCAGCACATTACTTTGCCATATGCGCTTGAGTGATAATATTACAACTGTTCACTGCGGCCCTGCTTCTAGATTTGGCTGTTAGGAGGTTCCACTACATATGTTTTCTTTACTGAAGGACAAAAAAGTCGCTTTTTATTTTAGATTTATATAATTTGCTCACAGATGGGCACGCAAGGCTGCCCGGAACACCATTTGCAATATACTGTGTCCCCATACTTCCAAATGAAATATTCAAGGTTTTTCCTTGACTGACTCAGGGTCCGGCCCAGTAGTGCAGCAGAAGGGCGTGCAGGTGGAGCGGGAGGACATGGCCATGTTCTTCGTGTGGGCAGCTGCGAGGACCCTCTGGGAGTATGGCGGAGTGCCCCCTTTCTGGGTGGGGGGCCTGGGCCACTGAAGGGGAAGTGGTCTCCACCCAGTTGCTCAAGGGTGCTGAGGAGGGCGAGGTCAATCTGGAGGAGTCTTGGGGTGGGGGAGGCAAGGGCTGCAGCAAGTGGTGGGCCCACCTAAGGGAAGCCTGGGACTTGAAGGATGCGGCTTAACCTGTTTCTGTTGCTACATAATGAAAAAGGCAGACACAGGGTGTGAAGACCTCTACCACACTCCCCCCAACCCTTCCCACACTTTGAGGCCTGGTCCTGGATCTGACAGTCTTCCGACCTGCCAGCGGCTAAGACCATCAAAGGGGATGAGGCCAAGTCCAGCAAACGGAAGAGGCTGCAATCTTCTGCAGGGTGGAGGGCTAAAAGTGAAGTAGGGCAGAGGCAATGGCCCGCCCCCTGGGGAAAAGTGCCCATGTGAAACCACATTCACCAGTGGCATGCTGAAATTCACCAAGCAAATTGTCCCCCAACCTCCTCCCCCCAACTACCTCTGCTGAGCCCACTACTGACCAGACTGCCAGCACCACCGCCTCCAGTATTGGTGGGGATGCGGTTCCTACTTACTCCAAGGGCAGGGGTACAGCCCAGCATTATCAGGCATGCTGTGCCAAGCTGCTTAAAGCACCCCACACCTGTCCAATGTGCCCAGTTGGTGTCAGTGGTACTGGCAACAGCAGCCAACGGCATGCTCCCTTGGGCATTCCCACCCCAACAAGTGGTTGGGGGGGCACAGCACTGGCAGCCCCAGCATTTGTGAGGCATCCATAGGGCCATGGGATCCGGTTATGGGCCATGCAGGCACCCACTGCCAGCTTGTCACGGTGCCTGTAATCTGGGGGGAGCTGGATTCACTTGGCAGTTGTAGTTAAAATGGAGAGGCTCAGTTAGAACTGCCCTTCACTTCTGTAGGTCTATCTGCAGGGGGGAAGGATTGAGGCAGTCATTGGGCTGGTACTCCCCTCAGAGTGACTGCCCACTCATGAGAGTGGCACTGCTTTGAGGCAGAGCGTTTTGCTATAAAATGTGGTGGAGTCCAAAAAACCTTATTAGGATTACAAATAATTACTGGCAAATTATGCAATGGTGGTATGGCTGTACTGTGTAAGTTATCAACTGGTCACAGCCGCTCAATATCTACGGCAGCTGCCCCTTTCCCAAATGCATGCACCATCCACGAAACAGCCGTGCTCGACTGTTGGGTACGTCATATGTATGGACAAATGTATCATCAGCATTTAAGCTGCTTTATTGGCTATGGTTAAATGTTGTATGTATCGTCCTGCGTATCTTTCAGGCTGTGCCCTCTCTATCTTCCGTGCTGCTGTGTCTGTTTCTGTTGAGATGTACTGTCTCACTCTTTCAGGCTATGTGCATTCTCTCTTTTGATAGTACCCTCTCTCTGTCTCCCTTTTGGACTGTGCGCTCTCTCTCCCTCTCCCTATGTTCATATTTATGAAGGTCATTTGTTTAACATGAGCTAGTGAGAGGCTGTTCCAGGCGTTAGAGACAATATCCCCCGCTTCACTAAATGCACTCAGCACACTTGCAAGAGGGGGCAGCTTTGCGATTCTACAGCATCTGACACAAATGCTACTGATCATATGGACTGCTTGCTATACCAATACTGTACTGGGTAATCATTCCTGGTGGTGCTCTCGCTGTTCCTGTTCTGTGTATTGAACATCTGAAATTATGGACGAGGTTGCCACACACCACCTCTTCCCCCTAGGCTTTGCCTGCACCCCTTACAGAGCTTTTAGCAGGTATTGCCTGTTCACCTCATCAATCCAGAGCTTGACAATCCTGGTGGTGTTGTAAAATTGTGGTTTGGTTTATGTTTTCCCTGCTTCCTTTTTACAATTCAAGTTGCAAGCTATTCTGCAAAGTATCCTTGCACGTTTGCAGTGTCTCCTCATTTCCACCCCTGACACATGCTGATGAAAAGCGGCAAACATTACCTTGAAATTTGATTCCATTAAAGATCACAAAGCAGGATTGAAAGCGGATCCTTCACTGAGATGCATTGTGTTGACTAACCCACTTGGTTGCTTCCTTGAAAGAAATAATTGTATCGAAAGAGAGCGATACTTCTGTCCCTTGCACACTTTTGTGCTGGTAAACCCCAGCTAATAGTCAAAATATTTATCAATGACATTCTGAAATCTGAACAATGAAGTTTAGAAATGAATATTTGGAAATAGCAGATTCTTGCAAAATGAATTTTCAATAGAAAGAATGTCAAAATGATTTCAATCGTATTTATTGAACATGTGCTCTATGCGTTTTGGGAAAATTCTCCTCATCATCAGGAGCAAATTCTATAACTGTTAGTAACATAAATAGTAATATATTATTTACATGGTTTAAAGGTATGTGTGCATTTCAAACAGTATTTAAAGATGTTATTCTTATAAATCTCAAAATACATGCCATCAAAATATCATTCCACAGTCAACCTTATCAAAGTAAATTACGTTACCACATGGTAAACTGAATAGATTGTGTAACACTAAATGAAAAGAGCACACCTCATGCAAATCATAGAAGTGCTTACTGTGCAAACCTTGCAATTACTCAACTGATATGTATATGACGGTTGGCAACATTTATTTTTAAAAAAGAATATACCTGGAAAAGTTAAGGAAAGCAATCTACCTATAAAGTCAAACTGGAAATATATAAAGAGAAAGAGGATCAGTAACCTAGCCTTATCAAACTCCTCAAAAAAGCAATTGAAGAGAGAAAGAATATATAAAGGTATTAATAACTGTAAATAGTTAAATAACGAGGTCATACCTTGTTCAGCGTAGAAAATTTAAGTAAATATTCTCAAGGCTTAAAAACAGGAAAACTATTTTTGCAATGTAGAATCCTCTAAGATTTAAAAGAAATCTGTGGCATTATAGGGAACTAAGAGGATTATTTACCTCAATAAAGATTCCCAAAAGTAACAAAATGTTCTGAATTTGACAATCAAGCCAAATATCCGGACGTCGCCATCTGATACAATTAAAAGGGAGGAAAGCGCAGGATAAGCATGATGAAGTCAGGGCCTATAACGTGCACGATGACGTCATTGCGTAAGCGGAACCACAGTGGAAATACAAGATTGCATCATAAATACAGAGCACATGATGATAGTAAACAAACCTATAAATGAAATGATTAGAATGAATATAGTGAATAATACATATGTGCACTATTTTAGCCCATGAGGAATAGATCAAATGCATAGTAAACACTTCTATGTTTACCACTCAAAGTCTACAAAATTAATCAGAAGAATTGATGGTGACATGAGTAAAACATCAGGTCACTCATCATAGTCAAGTCAAATCATATCCATTATAGGTAAGATGCATAATATCCTGAAGAAAATAAATAAAGAGGATTCAAGTAAATGTCTACCAAGAATAAGATGTGCATTAAATTGTCTATTCACAATAAACAAATTCCAACATTATCCAAAGTCCAATTAATACCCAATAAGATATACTATGTATAAAGTGTGAACAACGTGTGTGCAAATTATCTCATAATTAAGGACATAACACCCGCCCAAAAAAGGGCAGGAACCTTTAATGTAACAAATCGGATATGACCTGTAGGGAATTTTTGAAGCTGAAGAGTTTTTGCAGTGTTTTCAATTTGTAATTACTAACACATAGTATTGGGGGCAACCTGTTATCTTAAGGAGTCCCCCAGGCGACCTGGACCTCCAGCAACAAAGACTGACCCAGCTGCACATGGAAGGGAAACTGAAGAACCAGCAAGCTCCACTCTGCCTGCCACCCCATTGACTGCACCATGCAACAAGTGTCCAGGAAGCCCCCAGCAGGGAGGTACAGCCGGCCGACACCCAAAGCCAGCATAAAGCACTGCTCTCTGCCTCAGCCAGCCCTGTTATCTTAAGGAGCCCCCCAGGAGACCTGGACCCCCAGCAACAAAGACTGCCCCAGCTGCACATGGAAGTGCTCAGGGAATCTAAGATGGCCGCCACCGTTTTGGAAGGGAAAATGAAGAACCAGCAAGCTCCACTCTGCCTGCCAGCCCATTTACTGCACCCTGCAACAAGTGTCCAGGAAACCCTGAGCCAGGATACACAACCAGCCATAACCCAAGGCCGGCATATAAGGCTTTCCTCTGCCTCAGCCTGCCCTGTTATCTTAAGAAGCCCCTAGGAGACCTGGACTCCCAGCAACAAAGACTGCTCCAGCTGTACATGGAAGTGCTTGGGGAGTTTGAGATGGCCGCCAATGTTTTAGAAGGGAAACTGAAGAACCAGAAAGCTCCACTCTGCCTGCCAGCCCATTGGTTACACCATGCAACACGTGTCCAGGAAGCTCCCAACCAGGAGGCGTAGCCGGCTGACACCCAAGGCCAGCATATAAGGCTGCTCTCTACTTCAGCCTGCCTCGGCCTGGATCCTGCATCATGTCCCTGCAATTCTGCCAGGGGGAGCCCCAGAGGGAAGCTATGGCTCGTCCCGTTTCCACGGCTCAGTATGCCCAGTCGGATAAGCCCACATTTAGAGCTTGCACCCAGCCTGCAGCGGTAATCCGCCTCATCGCTTCCCACTGCATCCCTCTGCCAGCACCCAGCGCCTTCCTCCTGTCATTTGCATTGACATTCGAGCAGATCTCTCAAAAGAAAACCTGATAACTGCACCACAGAACCTTTCGTGTTCACCTCAAAGCCACTGGTTGACAACCGCTGCGTTCCTTGCTCACCTAGCAGCCCGCCTACACTGGCCAACCTGCAAAGTCACACCAAAAAATCTATGGCTAAAACCATGGCAGTCTCTAAAGTGGCCGAGTACAGTGAGGCACACAAGCTCCTATAGCACTTAAACCCCCTTGACACTCTCAAGGAACAGTAATCTGCGGCGAAGGACACTCCAACACTGCTCAGCCCTTACCCGCTCAGCATTTCCAAAATGACCCTTGCCGTCCTTAGCCACCAAGGTCTATCGGCACACCGATCCACAGACCTTCAATGCAGCAGGCACCAAGAATGTGCCTTCTCCCCACAGTCGTATAAACTTCTGTCCTGAGAACACCTCCTGGAACTTGCATGCGGCTTAAACCTTCAGACCTTGATCCTTTGATCAATACAAATGCCTCTGTACCTCCTTGTAATGTAAAGGTACCCATGTTGGCCAACGTCACGCCCATTAATGATGGTCTTGACCCCATCTGTAATGTTATAACCCCTAACGCTGCCATTGTCGCTACCGTGCTTAAGGCATATGCAGCTACTCCTGCTATTATTGCCCCCATTTGTGATGCTACGGCCACTAATGCCGCCATTGCTGTTACCGTCTGTGGGCCTTATTTTCCTACTCCTGCTTATGTTGCTACTGTGTGTGTTGAGATTGCCCCCATTTGTGATGACACCAATGCTACCATCTTAGGTGAGGTAACTAGTCCGCTACTTACTAATGCTACGCCCTTTTGTGATGATATTGCCTCCAATGCAGCTAATGCTGCTCCCTTCTGTGAGGGAACTATACCTCTTCCTGCGAATGTTTTGCCTAATGGAATTGTCATTGCCCCCATTGATGCCAATACTATAACCATTTGTGCTGCAGCTCGGCCCAATTTTGCAATCTTGCTCCCTCTGGTGATTTAGTTGATGCTAATACTGTGCCCTTCTGTGCTGCAGTTCCACACAATGTTGTGCCTAATGGGATTGCAGTTGCCCCCAATGATATCAATACTAAGCCAATTTGTGCTGCAGCTCCGCCCAACACCACCAATCTTGTTCCCTCTGGGGATTTAGTGGTGCCTATCACTTCCAATAGTGCCACTACACTCGGTATAGCCCCCTCTAGTGACTTAATTTTGGCTAATACTGACAAAATGGTTCTAAAATGTACCAGCACCACCTCGCTTACCTACCAGTCAGCTATTGGAACTGACTACCATACCCTTAACCCTGCCTTCGCTCCCACCAGTCTGGCTCTTAATACCTCTGCTCCTATCAACTTGGCCACACATATCGTAGAAGCAGGCACTGGCGTACCGCATGGTCTGTTTCTCAATCTAGCCCTGGTCAATGCCCGCTCACTTCCCCCTCATGCTCTTGACATCCACAACCTCCTGCAGTAGGCAATCTCGGTGCCCAGGCCATCACTGAAACCTGGCTACAGGCAGCATCAGGCCCTGCTTTATCCATCGTCATCCAACCAGGCTACACCATCTTCAGGAGTGACAGGTTGAATTCCATTGGATGCGGAGTCACCCTCATAGTTAAAGACCACCTACGCATTAGACAACTTAACACTTCCCTGCACGAAAACTGCAACATCCTCTCTCTATAACTGACCATCTCTCCTACCAACACAATCACAGTCCATGTTGTCTATCGCCCACCTGGTGTCATGTTCCGCTCGTGGCAGTACTGGAAACTATGGCAACTCCATTGATGTGCCGGTACATTGTCACATTTCCTCTCCCGGTCTAGCTCAATTCCAAGATGGCCGCCACCACTATTTACTTGCTTCCAGTAGGGGACTCGGAGCATTACAACTCGTATTATTTACTGGTGAGCACGCTCGTAGTTCGCATCCTCCCTTGCCTTCTTACCTGTTGGGGTTATTCCCTCCTTGTCTCCCGATCTGCGTTCGCTGTTTGTTCAGTGCTCTCTCTCCCGTTCATACATGGTTGGTGGTTTCTCTTTGTCTATCCTGTCTTCCGTATCTCCATCTCTCTCCCGCCAGGACTCCAGCTGGGGTTCCCACACCTGTCAGTGCTTGTGCTTTATTCTCACGCTCCTTGCCATGCCTTTGTTTCCTGTGTGGCTTGTGAGGCCTTTACTTCACTCTGTGGTATCCACTTCTCCTGTATTACCTCACGTGCCCTCCTTTGTGGGATGCACCGCATAGCACACCTTGTACTCCTGCATGAAGAAGGGGTATTTTCCTGCTTCTTTCGAAAATCAGCCAAGGACACATCAACTCAGAATTCACTGTGATTCCGGAACGCCGGTATTGCTTTGATACTTATCCAGCTCACCTTATCTCAAGGAGCCTTTTGCATGCATCTAAACGTCCCAGGGTTTTTCAGCAACAAGGCTTTTTCCCTGGTTGTGGTTGGCTCCCCGAAGTCCTCCTTTGCCTAAGGTGTTTGCCACCTGAGCAAGGTGGCCTCCGGGGGAACTCGTCCTTATCTCTTCGACAAGAAAGAAAGAAAGAAAGACCAGATGACCCCCAGACCAGCAGGAGGAAGAAGAAGACGGAGGTGTCGGGAAGCTCATCCGAAGACCGAAGTGAGGAGGAGCAGTGGGCAGGGTCACCAGTCTTTGAGACATTGCAACGCCCAGATTCTACGATAGTGTCTTTAGAACAGTAGCATGAGTTGGTAGCTGCACTACAAGGATTGCCAGCTGAAGTCCAATCGATTAGAGCCGAGAATGCGGCCGTAAGACAGCATGTTGCTGTACGAGACAAACCTTGTGGCGACCTTCCTCCTTTGTCCTTTCCTTTTGGAAATATGATGACAATCCAAGAAAGTTGAAAGAATTCCTCAACGCCTGTCTGGTGTATTTCACCTTTCGCCCCAGAGCCTATGAACCTATGAACTAGACAGGGCCAGGGTAGGATTTCTCATATCCAACCTGGTAGGAAATGTATCGGCCTGGGCAACTCCTTTGATCACCCAGGCAGACCCACCCATGAACGATTACGCCTTGTTCATTCAGCAATTTAGGGCCTGATTTGATCGGCCCGAAGTCCAATACTCCACCTATGAAGCCTTACAGGATCTGAAACAAGGTTCCCAGGATGTACAATCCTATGTGTCTGCCTTTGTGAAGATCTCTACCAAAGCAGGGTGGCCTGATTCCGCCCAACAGACCTTATTCAGAAGAGGGTTACAGGAAGATATCAAGGATAAGCTCGCCAGGGTGGCAAGGCCGGCTACATTTCAAGAGCTGGTGACCCTGTCCCTCCAAATAGAGTTTTGCATGTCAGAATGAAGACAAGAAAGACCAGACCTTTCCAACCACCAATGCCGAATATGCCTTTACCCATGGAAAAGACATTGGACAAGGAACCTAAGCCGATAGGTGCCGCCAGAGGACCCTTGACGGCAACAGAAAAGAAGAGACGGAAGGAACTTGGGTTATGTATTTACTGTGGTTCGTCCAGACACCTTCTGAGGAATTGCCTGGAAGTACCCTTCGCTATCAGGGAAACGAGCAACCCCGGCCTTAGACAGGGATAAGGTTGGGGGAAATGTTGCTGGTCCCTGTGATCAGACCCAATGGAAGGAAGATTCTCCTGACAGCGGATTGATGTTGTTAAACGTCCAGCTATTCATCGAAAAATCCCCTCCCATAGAGGCGCTAGCCATGTTAGACTGTAGCACCGCAGGTCATTTTATGGACATCACCTGGGCTAAAGAGAAGGGCATACCTCTTCATCAGAAGGCAGATCCCATACCGGTTGAGGTGTGGATGGTTCACCCTTAACCTCTGGTCCCATAATCCAGGAATCCTGCTTGATCATGGTAGCAATGTTTCACCATAAAGAATATATGAGTTTCGAGTTAATCTGTGCAGGCCACTCCCTGTCATTCTGGGAATCTCGTGGCTACAACAACACAGTCCTAACATCAATTGGACTTCCAACACGATTTGTTTCCAATCAAGCTAGTGACACCAACATTGTCTCTCACAACAGACGGAAGACCCCCAGGCAGGAGTGCAGATATCTTTGACCAACTCAGTTGTATAGACCATACCCCCACAATACCAAGAATACATCGATGTATTCGAAGATGTAACTCCCAGGCCCTTGCCCCCCCCACCCCACTGAAAGGAGGATTGTGCCATTGAATTACAGTCTGAAGCCAGTATACTCGTAGGAAGGATGTTTCCTTTGTCCTTACAGAAAAGAAGGGCTTTGAAGGAGTATTTAGAGTGTAACTGCAAGGGCAGCCTTTTAAGGGAGTCCAAGTCTCCAGTGGGTGCATTTTTATTCTTTATCCCTAAGAAGGGCACAAGCGAACTCAGGCCATGCTTCGACTACCATGGACTAAACAGCCAGACAGTTCAAGACAGGTACCCCGATGCCACTCATCAAGGAAGTGTTAGAAGCAGTACAAGGATCCAGTATCTTTACCAAGTTAGACCTTATGGCGCATACCACCTGCAAAAGATCCGAACAGGTGACGAGTAGAAGACTGCATTCCGGATCTTGTTAGGCCACTTCAAGTATCAAGTAATGCCATTCGGCCTGGTCAATGCCCCCTTTGTGTTCCAAAAAATGGACAAGGTGTTCGCAGAAATTCTTTTCTCTACCGTGGTGGTGTACTTGGATGACATATTTGATTTTTCTTCCAACTTAACCGAACACCGGAGGCACGTTATTGAATTACTGTCATGCTGCAGCAATGGAGTTTGTGGAACAAGTGGAGAATAGGGTACCACTCCGTACAGAAACAGTGAAGTGGGAAGCACATCTCTGACAACCGAAGGTGCAGTCTAGCCTTCTACCAACATGGCGGTCGATGCATGCAGCGTTCCTATAAACCAAACCAAACCAAACCAACAACATACGGAACGCTCGGCACTGTGAGTCGTATCGTTTCCTCTAGGTACCAGCTGCTGCTTTCTCGCAGTCCCTCTGCTGTACTTTCCACCATTTCTCCCCTTGTTTGGGGCTAAGTTCCTTCTTTCCACTCTCTTTGTCTCGCTACCTTCTGCAGTCTTGCTGTCACTCGAACTTCCTTTTGAGTGCCTTTCAGCTTACTTCTATCTCTTTCCAGCATGCACCTTTTTTCCATTTCTCCGGTGCTGCCGCTTTTCTGTTTACCTGTTTTCTTTTGGACTGACTCTCGCCGTCAGGGTTATCCTGTGTTCTTGCACAATCTAAAGCCACTCTGGTATTCTGATTCCTTCTGCTTCTTTCTCGTACCCCTGTACTTTCTTACGCCACTCTGGTATTATGCTTTCTATATGTTCCACCTTTCCACTGAAAGTAGATCCTCCCTTCTTATCATCTGTAACCCGGATCTCACTTACCTGGGTCCAGCTAATTGGGTTAGATGGTCAGCCTTTTCCACCGAAGGTTTTCCGTAATTTGGTTTGGCCTTTCTTCAACAGAGCTATTTGGGTCCCTGTGTTACCAGCTTCCTGGGTGATCACAAAGACAAGAAAGGGAAATACAACTTTAAGCCAGAAGTCGGAAGGGCAAGAACATCCACAGGGTTTTTTGGTGCTAAGAAGCTTTTTCCCTGTGCCTGAGGCGGGCTCCCAAGTGTTCCCTTTGGCCAGTTAATATCATCCTGTCAAGGTGGCCTCCGGGGGAGCCCGTCCTTATTTACACAAGAAGAAATCAAGGGGCAAGAAGAACCCGGAAGAAAAGAAGCATTGAAGACGAGAATCTTCTGAGAATGTTGCCTGTTCCTCAACAGAAGGAGGTGAGTAGGGGGTCTCAGGAGGGTTCTCCGTATACGACGCCCAGAAATTCCCATGGCCTCATTGGAAAAATTCCAGGAACTTGTGGCTGCTATCCAGGGCCTCACTACTCAGGTACAGACTTTACAAGCTGAAAACGTAATGCTAAGGCAACAGAGGGCATTACGGGATGAGGGCCAAGGCGGTTTACCTCCTATGCCTTTGCCTTTTGGGAAATATGATGGAAGTCCCAAGACATGGAAAGAATTCATGGATGCCTGCCAGGTTTATTTTACTTTTAGACCGCGGGCATACGGAAAGGGCCCGTGTAGGGTTTCTAATTTCTAATCTAGTGGGGAACGCTCTGGCCTGGGCTACCCCTCTGGTGACAAACAATGATCCTGCTCTACAGAACTTTGCACAATTCAAACAACTGTTCCAAGCACGATTTGACAGACCAGAGGTTCTGTATTCCTCGTATGAAGCTCTGTTAGACATTAGACAGGGCGGGTCAGACGTGCAGACATATATATCTCGGTTCAAGAAGATTGCTTTGAATGCAGGTTGGCCAGACTCGGCCCAACAGACAATATTTATACGAGGACTTAACAAAGACCTTAAGGATGATCTGGCCCGAGTAGCACGTCCTGGCACGTTTCAGGAGCTTGTGACACTAGCACTGCAGATAGAATTCCGTCTGCTGGAATGTAAACAGGAAAGAAGAAAGCCTCGGTCTTACCCTCCTGTGACCGACCTCACACCACAGATCAAGGTCCAAAGTAACCCAGACCGCCCTCCCGATGAGCCTATGCAAATAGGC
Source organism: Ambystoma mexicanum (assembly GCF_040938575.1). Lineage (NCBI taxonomy): Eukaryota > Metazoa > Chordata > Amphibia > Caudata > Ambystomatidae > Ambystoma > Ambystoma mexicanum. The sequence goes on from NC_090939.1 coordinate 938,133,218, forward strand.
ATAACCTGAGGACCATTGACTCCAGAAGAAAGGAAGAGAAGTAGAGACTCAGGACTCTGTATGTATTGCAGGTCATTAGGATATCTACTTCGAGATTGTCCGGAAGTGCCTTCCCGGAGGAAAGGAAATGCTTCCCCCTGATCCTACGCAGGGAAGATATCGGGGGAAATTGAAGCCATCCCTGCAACCATACTCAAGCAACAAGATTAGAGGAGGACTCATGGCTGATGGTGTTCTGTATTCCGATGCTTCTGAACCAGGGGAGGTTAGTCGAAGTACAGGCCATGTTGGATAGTTGAGCAGCAGGCAACTTCATCGATATTACCTGGGTTAAGGAGCAATGCATCCCAATCCTAACTAAACAAAGACCCATCCCCGTAGAAGGTGTCGATGGAACACCCCTATCTTCAGGACCCATTAAGATGGAGACTGAAGCCATTCAGAATTATGGATGGGAAGACACCAGGAAGCAGTAACGTTCGACCTAATCAGAGCAGTACATTTCCCTGTCATCCTGGGAATCCCTTGGCTTAGGTGACACAATCCCCAGATAGATTGGTCTCCGAATAATCTGAGCTTTGATTCAGACTACTGTCAACAGAATTGTCTGGAGAACATAATTGAAAGGCCTCAGAAGGGACAAACTGTACCAGTACCCCAATCCGTAGTGTCTTGTATTCCTCTGCACTATCAACAGTATTCCGAAGTATTTTAGACAGAATCCCGAGACTACTGCCTACAAATAGGCCAGAGGACTGCGCTCTGGAAATCCAGGAAGGAACCACTTTTCCCTTCGGAAGGATGTACCTGCTCACCCTTACTAAAAGGAAGGCACTCAAAGAATACCTCAATGCCAATATGCAGAATGTATTTATACAGGAGTCAAGATCTTGAGGTGGAGCATCATTGTCCTTTGTCCCTAAGAAGGGAACCACTGAACTTAGACCCTGTATAGATTACAGGGGCTTGAACCGCATCACTCTGTGTGATCGATACCCTATGCCTCTCATTCAGGACATTTTGGAAACAGTACAAGGTTCCACCATTTTTACAAAGCTCGACCTTAGGGGGGCCTATCATCTCCTTAGGATTAAGGAGGGGGACGAGTGGAAGACTGCATTTAGAACCCCCTTAGGCCTTTTTGAATACCGGGTTATGCCCTTCGGCCTTGTGAACGCTCCTGCAGTTTTCCAGCGATTCATAGATAAGATTTTTTCAGACCTGCTGTACATTTCGGTGGTGGTGTACCTAGATGATATTTTGGTATTCTCCTCCAATCCACTTGAACACCAGAGACATGTGAAGGGAAGGAAGTTCTTCATCGTCTTCAGAGGAATCAGTTATATGTCAAACCGAAGAAGTGCCAGTTTGATATGCAGACTGTATCCTATCTGGGATATATCCTGTCGAAGGACGGCATCAGGATGGACTCAGGAAAGGTGGAGGCTATTCTTGGCTGGCCAGAACCCCAAAACGTAATGGATGTCCAGAGGTTCCCGGGCCTAGCTAATTTCTATAGACGCTTTATACCTAAGTTTTCTGATATAGTCCTTCCCATTACCACCCTGGTTAAGAAGGGAGTTCAATTCCAGATGTCTTCTGCAGCACTACAGGCCTTTCAGCAACTCAAAGCCTTGTTTACTTCTGCGCCAGTCCTAATGCAACCTGATCAGACCTGTAAATTCATCCTAAAAACTGATGCTTCGGATGGAGCTTTAGGAGCTGCCCTGCTTCAAGAAATGCCTGATGGTCAAGAACACCCAATCGCTTATTATTCCAGAACATTCACTCCTAGCGAGAGGAATTATTCCGTACTGGAAAGAGAGTTACTTGCGATATGACAGGCCTGTGAAGAATGGCGACATCTCCTACAGGGCTCCGCCCAACCCTTAATCATGAGAACAGACTATAGAAATCCGAAAGTTCTACAGCAAATGGAATGTAGCAATGCACGACATGTTAGATGGGCTTATCACTTCTCTTAGTATGACTTTATTATTACACACATTCTCGGCTCACAAAACATCCTGGCGGATGCCTTATCTAGAAGTCGTAATCTGGACTTGGGCATACATCAGAACAAGGAATTGCTCCTTCCTGATAAGAGGTTCATAGCCCAGTTGTCTAGATTCCTTCTAGCGATACAGGATGGTATCCGTTCAACGGATAAAGGGGAACATCACCTCGATACTAAGGATGGCCTACTGTACCATGGTACCGATCTATTTATACCAACCGTAGAACTCCAAGCTAAGGTGTTGACCTGGTGCCACAATGCACCCTTAGCTGGTCATAAAGGACTGAAAGGTACCTTGGAACTAGTTAGACGACTGTTCTGTTGGCCAACATTGTACAAGGACGTCCAGAAATATGTATCAGAATGCCTTGTCTGCGCGACTGGGAAGTCGGCTACAGGCCGACCAGTTGAACTATTGCAGCAACCTCCTGTGCCTTCCAGACCATGGGAACCCATTTCGACAGAGTTCATTGTTGATCTGCCATTATCTGAAGGGAAGTGAGCCATTGTGGTTACAGTAGACTCATACAGTAAACTTGCTCATTTTTCTGCTCTTGCTGGACCCCCAACAGCTACAGAAACTGCATCAGTCTTCCTGAGAGACATAGTTCGACTGCATGGGCTTCCTAAAACCATACTTTCAGACCGTGGTTCACAATTCACATCTCAATTCTGGACGATTATCTGTGGTCAGCTGGGCATCGAGAGGGTTCTCTCTTCTGGGTACCATCCCCAGAGTAATGGTCAGACAGAGAGATTAAATGCCACTTTAGCTATTTAAGGTGTTTTTGCAACAGGGAACAGGACAACTGGTCATCGTTACTCCCGCTAGCGAGTTTTCCCATAACAATACATACCACACCACCATTCACATGAGCCCTTTCTACTGTACTTATGGATACCATCCTAAACATCTACCCTGGACCGACGTGCCAACCACCAATTCCCCGGCTGTGGACAGTCTTCGCGACAATCTCAAGACCAGCCATGAAGAAGCCAAGAGATCCCTCAAAGACAGCAGACAAGGTTACAAGAGGACTGCAGACTGTAAGTGGAGTGCCAATCCTGATTGGGCTCCAGGGACCTTGGTTTGGCTGGCCACTAAATACCTCCCTGGATGGGTCCATTTGGGAAAGTTTGCACCCAAGTACATAGGTCCATACTCAATTCTAACTCAGATCATTCCAGTGGCTTACAGACTTAAGCTGCCCCTGAGTCTTCAAAGAGTACACACTGTCTTTCATACTTCACTCTTGAAACCATGTGTTCTGGATCCTTATTTGAGAAGGAGATGAAGACACAGGAGTGCTCCTGCCCCAGAACCAGAGGAGTACGAGGTATCTCAGATAGTAGACTCCAGATATCAGAGAGGCATTCTACAATACTTGGTGCACTGGAAGGGTTACCCTGAGTCTGAGCGTACATGGGAACCCAGAAGTCATATTTACACAACTCTCCTTTTACGCCGATTCCACAGACAACATCTGGGCAAGCCAGGGGAAACCCCGGTAAGAAGGGGGCATACTGTATCTCTGACAACCGAAGGTGCGATCTAGCCTTCTACCAACATGGCGGTCGACGCATGCAGCAGTCCTATAACAACATACGAACGCTCTGCACTGTGCATTGCATCATTTCATCTAGGTACCTGCTGCTGCTTTCTCGCAGTCCCTCTGCTGTGCTTCTCAGCATTTTTTCCCTCATTTGGGGCTAAGTTCCTTCTTTCCACTCTCTTTGTCTCGCTACCTTCTGCAGTCTTGCTGTCACTCAAACTTTCTTTCGAGTGACTTTCAGCTTGCTTCTATCTCTTTCCAGCATGCACCTTTTTCCCATTTCTCCGGTGCTGCCGCTTTTCTGTTTACCTGTTTTCTTTCGGACTGACTCTCACCGGCAGGGTTATCTTGTGCTCCTGCACACTCTAAAGCCGCTTTGGTATTCTGATTCCTTCTGCTTCTTTCTCGTACACCTGTACTTTCTTACGCCGCTCTGGTATTCCGCTTTCTATATGTTCCACCTTTCCACTGCAAGTAGAGCCTCGCCTCGCCTCTTATCATCTGTCATTCGTAACCCGAATCTCACTTACCTGGGACCAGCTAATTGGGGTAAACGGTCAGCCTTTTCCACCAAAGGTGTTTCCGTAATTTGGTTTGGACTTTCTTCAACTGAGCTATTTGGGTCTCCGTGTTACCAGCTTCCCGGATCATCACAAAGCCAAGAAAGGTAAATACAACTTTAAGCAAGAAGTCAGAAGGGCAAGAACATCCACAGGGTTTTTCAGTGCTAAGAAGCCTTTTCCCTGTGCCTGAAGCTCCCCTGGTGTTCCCTTTTGCCAGGTAATATCATCCTGTCAAGGTGGCATCCAGGGGAGCCCGTCCCTATTTACATGAGAAGAAATCAAGGGGCAAGAAGAACCGGGAAGAAAAGAAGCATCGAAGAAGACAATCTTCTGAGACTGTGGCCTGTTCCTCGACAGAAGGCGGTGAAGAGGGGTCTCGGGAGGGTTCTCCGGTCAAGGCCAGTTTGAACAATTACTGTCTCGAGTGAGGACCTACCAACTGTTCGCCAAACCCGAAAAATGTGTTTTCGAGGCAACCTCCGTCTCTACCTGGGCTTCATTCTCTCCAAAGAGGGGATACAGATGGATCCAGGAAAGATCAAGGCCATATTGCAGTGGCCAGAGCCATGGAACATCAAGGATATCCAAAGGTTTCTATGCCTGGCAAACTTCTATCGAAGGTTGATTCCCAGGTTTTTGGAGCTGGTTCTCCTCATTACCTCTCTACTAAAGAAGGGAGTCAAATTTGAGTGGAACGTGGAAGCCCAATCTCCCTTCCAGAAGCTAAAGGAGATGTTTGTTTCGGCACCCATTCTTGTCCAGCCGGACCAGTCCCTACAATTTATTGCGGAAGCTGATGCCTCAGGAGGCGCCTTAGGAGCAGCTCTCTTACAAGAGGGAGCAGATGGGCTGGAACAACCTGTTGCTTACTTATCCCATACTCTCACACCCAGTGAAAAGAACTATGCAGTCATAGAGAAGGAACTACTATCCATCAGACAGGTCTGTGAAGAATGGCAACACCTCCTTCAAGGAGCTACCTTTCCTTTCCTTGTACGGACTGACCATCATAATCTACGGATTCTCAAACAAATGGAGTGCGGGAATTCCCGGCATGCTCATTGGGAGTATTTTTTCTCCCAATTCAACTTTGAAATAACATACATCCCTGGTAAGGAAAACACTTGGCAGACGCCCTGTGATGCAGCTTGGGTGAAGTTACCAAACCATACCAAGGGCAAGAAAAGGTGCTGGCAGGGTAGAAATTCCTGGAAGCGGTTAATACTTTTTTGCAACAGATCAAACAGACCTCAGTACCTTCTAAAGTTCCTCACCTTCCTGGACATCCCTTGGTCACAAGCAAGGGTCTTTATTTTCATAAAGGGGTCCTGTTTCTACCAACAAGAGAGCTACCAACGCTAGCCATTCATGGTGTTGTGACCTTCTCATTGCCAGGCACAAGGGCCGAGCTGCGACACAAGAACTGGTGTCATGGAATTTCTGGTGGCCTACTTATTATAAGGATGTTAAGACCTATATAGCCACCTGTCTCATCTATACCCGCAGTAAGTACTCTACCTAAAGACTGCTAGGTCTGCTCCAACAGGACATGACTCCTATGGGACCTTGGCAACATGTGTCAATGGACTTTATAATGGATTAGCCCCCGTCCAAGAACGACACAGCGATAATGGTCAACATCGACTCATTCAGTAAGATGGCACACTTTTCCCTCCTGAAAGGCCTCCCATCAGCACCAGAGACAGCAGCCACGTTTTTGAAGGACATAGTCAGACTACATGGTGTACCCCTCACCATGGTGCCCGATAGACGATGACAGTTTACCTATGTGTTCTGGTCCACACTCTGCAAACACCTAGCTATCCACCGGACATTGTCCGCAGGGTACCACCCTCAAAGAAACGTGCAAACCGAGAGACTCAATGCTACTCTTGAGCAATATTTGAGGTATTTTTGTAACCAGGAATAGGATGATTGGGCGGATGTTATCTACCTGGTGGAATTCACAGCCATTGGAATGAGCCCTTTCTATTGCACTTATGGATATGACCCCTGACATATCCCAGAAACAGGATTTGTTCCTACCAAGATACCATTGGTTGATCAGTTGGTAGAAACCATCAGGAACACCCACAAGGAAGCCATCCGGAACCTCAACAACAGCAAAGAAAATTACAAGACATGGGCGTACAAGAATAGAAAATAAAACCCTCAGTGGGACAAAGACACTAAGTTTTGGTTGTCAACAAGATTCCTCCCCAGATGGATTAATGCAGGCAAGTTTTCTCCTTGCGATATAGGTCCATTCCCTATTGGATCCAAGATAAATACGGTAGCCTTTCCGACTGCAATTGCCTCAGAAGTTAAGAAGGATACATCTGATATTCCATACCTCCCTCCTCAAGGAGTATATCCCAGATCCCTATGCCCGCAGATCAAGAAGGAATACCATTCCAAGGAACAAGGAACCTGATGAGTATGAAGTTTTCCAGACTTGTGGATTCCAGGTACAAGAGGGGAACTTTACAATACCTCATACATTGGAAGGGGTATTCTGTGGCCGCCAGAGAACCTGGGAACCCATACAGAAAATCCAAGCACCCCAAATGGTGCATAGGTTTCACAGACAACATCCCGGCAGACCTGGGGGAACCCCAAAGAGGAGGGGTTATGCTGTCATCTTCCGCCTATTGTAGTACTGGAAAACGCTGGCATTGATCCATTGATGTGATGGTACGTTGTCACGTTTCCTCAATGAGCGGTCTAGCTCAAATCCAAGATGGCCACCTGCTTGCTTCCAGTACAGGACTCAGAATGTTGCAAATTGTATTATTTACTGGTGAGCACGTTCGTAGTTCACTTCCTCCTTTGCCTTCTTACCTGTTGGGGTTATTCTGTCCTTGTCTCCCGATCAGCATTCGCTGTTTGTTCGCTGCTATCTCTCCTGATCGTACGTGGTGGGTGTTTTCTCTTTGTCTCTCCTGTCTTCCACATCTCCCTCTCTCTCGCCAGGGCTCCGGCTGGGGTTCCTACACGTGTCAGTGCTTGTACTTTATTCTCACAGTCCTCGTCGTGCCTTTTTTCCTGTGTGGGTTGTGAGGCCTTCACCTCACTCTGTGGTATACACTTCTCCTGTATTACCTTACCTACCTCCTTTGTGGGATGCACTGCATAGCAGCCTGTCCTTGTACGCCTGCATGAAGAAGGGGTATTTTCCTGCTTCTTCTAAAAATCAGTAAAAGGACACATCAACTCAGGATTCATAGTGATTCCGGAATGCCGGTATTGCTTTTGATTTATCCAGCTCACCTCAACTCAAGGAACCTTTCACCTTCATCTAAACATCCCAGGGTTTTTTCAGCCACAAGGCTTTTTCCCTGGTTGTGGTTGGCTCCCCGTAGTCTTCCTTTGCCTAAGGTGTTTGCCACCTGGGCAAGGTGGCCTCCAGGGGAGCTTGCCCTTATCTCTTTGACAAGAAAGAAAGAAAGAAAGAAAGAAAGAAAGAAAGAAAGAAAGAAAGAAAGAAAGAAAGAAAGAAAGAAAGAAAGAAAGAAAGAAAGGAAGGAAGAAAGAAAGACCAGAAGACCGCAGACCAGCGGGAGGAGGAAGAAGACGTAGGTGTAGGGAAGCTCATCCGAAGACCCAGGTAAGGAGGAACAGAGGGAAGGGTCACCAGTCTTTGAGACCTGGCCCCATCCTGAAATCTGAAGAATACCTACTTCAAACCGTAGGAGACAATATAAAGCCTTCCTCGCAAGTGACTCTGCTGGGGGATCTAAATCTAGGCCTTAATTACCATACTGACCTACAAGCCACCTAACTAGCAAATTTGCTAACTGCCCTTGGTTCCAATCAGTGCATCTGCAACCCTACGTACATTAAAGGGCGCTCCTTGGATTGGCTAGTGGACCTCAATTGCCATATCTTCGTCAAGTCCAATACTCCCTGCAAATGGTCGGACCACCACATCATCGCCTTCATGCATGATCCTTTTTGGGTTGCATACCAAACCTCCTAGGAAGAAGGTATCGCTGTCTCTGTCTCACTGTTCCAGGAAGCTAACCAAAGATAGTCTCTTACCATTCCTTGATGTCCTCAAATCTGAGTTCTTGGACACCTCTGATCCAAATGTCCTAGCTGCTCTCTACACCAAAACACTAAACAGAGCAATTGACACTATTGCCCCTTTAGTTCCCAAAAAATCTAAACTCGCTATGCTGTTCATGTCAATTTGAACAGCATAGCATTCTGTATGATGACGCACCAAGCTGAGTATTTGATCAGGGTGGATACTAGGGGGAACCAGGGATTCCAGTTTCCTAAGGGTGGCAAACAGTTCTCTGGTGTTCAAATTGACATTGGGTATTCTTGTGTTGAAGGTGGTAGCTTTGGTTAGGATAATAGCTTGTTTGTTTTGTTTGGAGATGTTAGTGAACCTCTGTTTAAGGGCAGCGGAGGGGTTACTTTTCCAACTTTTTTTCGTTCTAAGATCCGAGAGGTCCTGGGTGTGCCAGGAATAGATGGTAACATCCTGGTACACCCAGGACCTCTCGGATATTAGAAAGAAAAAAAGTCTTGCAGAAACTGGTTGGAAAAATAACCCCTCCGCTGCCCTTAAATGGAAGTTCACTAACATCTCCAAACAAAACAAACAAGCTATTATCCTAACCAAAGCTACCACCTTCAACACAAGAATACCCAATGCCAATTTGAACAACAGAGAACTCTTTGCCACCCTTAGGAAACTGGAATTCCTTGTTCCCCCTAGTATCCACCCTGATCAAAGACCCAGCTTGGTGCGCCATCATACAGAATGCTAGGGGCGTAGCCAGCGCGCATGGCGTGAAGTCGGAACTCGCCTGCGCTCCTGCCCAAGATCCTAAAACGGAACATATTACTCCGGTAACTCGCAGCATATCGAAATAAATTCGACAGCTACACGAAGGGGAACCGTTTTCCTACGCCCGATGCTGCTTTTTGGAAGCAATCGGACCTGCGAAGTAAATAAACGCTGCGGGAGAAGAGGAGCCCCTGCGACACACAAAATGGCGGCAGGCAAGTGAGCTGTGGCGAAGTAACGCAGGAGTACAGGGAGCTGCCACACATCGAGGTCGGACAGCAGCAGTGCGCAGCACCCCCCACATCAGGCACAGTGGTCGCATCGGACAGCGCCCGGACCCGCCACAGGACCTCCGGCGCCCACATAGTACCGTTGCCAGGAGGGGGAGGCGCCGTGAGCCCCACTCCCTGGGAATGCTGGAGCGGGGGCTCTGGAGCCGTGGAAAGAGCTCTGAAAGGGGAGAGCTGGGGAAAAACCCCCCTACAGCACCCGAGAGCGGACACATTGGGGAGTCACCGCTCCGTCGGGGCCCCGCTGGTGAAGCAGAGAGATGCGGTCCAAGCTGCGACTGGGCGCAGTGAGCCTGGCGGCAAGCCGTGAGTACACAAACGGTATGGCAGGCTCCACGACGGAGGTGGGAGGCTGCGCACCGCCCCAGAAAAGAGGGACTGAGAAGGTGGCCCAATAACATGCTGCACTGAGGGCCCCAAAGCAAGCTGGTCTGGGGCACCAGAGACCCCCACACTTTACCAACAGCCAGGGCCCAGGCACGGGGTTACCCTGAAAAACTAAAACAGTCACCTAAATAGGAAGAAGGGGCAACAAGTGACCAGCCTAACGGGCCCAAAGCGGCAACAGGCTTAATAGCGGAAACCACCAGCTCGAGTGGGGGGCAAACTAAAACCAAACGGCAAAACGGGGGCACTGCCTGAATCACTGCAATCTCCCCTCAAACCCTTGTGGACAGAACCACTGTGTATTGATCGGCCTAACGGCTGAACACACCAACACTAGGAAAGCCAACACTCAGTGGCGGCACACACCGCTGAAACCAGTCAAGAGTGGAGACATTCCCACGTTCATAAGCGATAAACCAGAACAGTAACCGAACCATCACACTCTCTGGTCCTGGTAAACACTCATTAACCAGCACGACTTAAGCCCAACGAAGCATAGTTCTTGCCACCAGGAGGCCGATAAAACGACAAACACACTCCAAAACAACAAACTGGTCCGCTTCCACAACATCCTAAAAGCAGCACACACAGACGAACCCGAGTAACGGCAAAACAACCCTACGCAGCCAAAAATCCAACAAACAGACGGCTTAGCCACAGTTCTCTGCCCAAGAGCAGAACAAGTGCCAAATAACCTGAAAGCACCAACTGGGTAACTACTGCCTCACAACAGCAGAATGGGAACCATGAAACAAGGGATGTCTCCCCCTAAAAACAAACTGAAATCCGCAACAATGGACTCCTTCATGACGGTCAGGCCCAAACAACAACAAGAGGCCACGGCCACCGAGGAGCCAACAACCCAGGATGGGGACCCCAAAGATACGCAAGTCCTGCAGGCCATAGCGGCACTCCGCACGTTCATTGATACCAAAATAGAAGAAGTAAAGTCGGACATGCAACTGATGTGACAAGATGCCCGCAACTTAACTGAGAGAGTGACCAATGCGGAGGCCACACTACAGGACAATGTTGAAAACACACCAGATCTAAAAACAAGGGTCCAAGAACTTGAACTGAAGGTGACAAGACTAGAGGCGCGCTCGGAGGACGCGGAGGGACGAGCCCGCCGCAACAATATTCGAATTCTAGGGGTGCCGGAAGATATGGAAGGCCCAGACCCAACAGAATACATAGAGACAATGCTACAATAGAAATTGGAGCAGGTAAACTCTCTCAGGGATTTTCAATAGAGCGGGCCCACAGGTCACTACAGAAACGACCTCCCCCAGGCTCCCACCAACGCCCAATAATAGCAAAAATCCTAAACTTCCATGACAGAGAGACAATACTACGATTCTTGAGAGAAGGCGGGGAAATCAAAAGACAAGATGCCACAATAGTCATGTACCCAGACTACACTCTCAGAGTGCAACGTGCAAGGAACTCATTCATCCCGGTGAAAGCAAGACTAAGGAAACTCAACCTCAAGTACATGCTACTATATCCATTGCGCCTCAAAGTACTATACAAGGGAAAAGCAATCTTTTTAGAGACTCCAGCTGCAGCCAACATGTGGCTTGAACATAACAACCTCGCAGACGATAAAGAAGAAACAATAAAGGCGGTCACAAGATAATGAACATCCAATGTAACAGGAAGAGACAAATGCCTGCACAATGAAATGAAGACCGGACTATTGGACCGAACTAGGAACTATGACATAATGAAAAGCAACATCGGGCAGGAGCGCAAAGACCCGCACACACACGGATGACGAGGACTCACCCCTCCAGAAAATGTGTAGGCCGAATGCCTACACACCACCTGCGCTGGAAGGCCTGGCATGGCCCAGAAGGCTCGGGAGCCCCTGAGCGCTGTAAGTTAGTAGCAACTGCTGGGGGAAGTTCACAGTTAACCGGTCTGTTATTCTCATTCACCAGAATGAAGGTTATTAACTTTGGTAAGTCTCCAAGTAATACCATGAAGAAGGGGGGAGGAGGATGGGGAGAGGGAGAAGAACGGGATCGAACCCACACACATGCGGCACGTCTGGCAACCGCGCCATGACAGTGGGCAGCCATGCCAGGGAAGCAGGACACTCGAAATACCCTCCCTGAGCCGCCATGACAGCTAGAGTAAAAATAATGACATGGAACGTGCGGGGTTTGGGCACTTACCTTCGCAGGAACATAATTAAATCCTACTTACACAGAAAAGGGGTGGAGATAGCGCTGCTACAAGAAACCCACTGCACAGTAGAATCCATGGCCAGACTCCAGGCACACTGGGGGGGGCAGGGATTTGGTACTACTTACTCCAAATACGCCAGGGGGGTGTACACCTGGATCCACCCACAACTCCCATTCCACCTGACCAAGTCCGAGATAGACCCAGAAGGCAGATTTGTGATAATATGGGGGCACATTGAGCAAACAGAGATATGCATAGTGAACTCCTATCTCCCCAACAACAACATCCTGGCCTATCTGACCTCACTGTATACTAGAATCATACAATATAGGAATGGCCTTTTCATCTGGGGGGGAGACTTCAATTGCGTACATGACCCAATATTAGACAGGTCCATGCCCCAACTGAAAGGCCCATCGGCAGCAACAAATGCCCTGGCTGCCATGACGAACAGGCTAGACCTAGCTGACGCATGGTGGGAACTACACCCGGTAGCGCGAGGTTATTCATATTTCTCATCCCCACATGGCCTATACACGAGGCTAGATTACATCTTTATAGGGAGGGAACACCTGCCCCAGATGGAAAGTGCACACTACCTGGGAAGGACCATCTCGGATCACTCCCCGCTCTTAGCGGAATGGAACCATACTGGCCCCAGACCCCCGATCCCCATGTGGAGAATGCTTGTAGAAGCCCTGAGGGACCCAGCGTTCAAAGATGAACTGCAAGTCTCCATTGATAACTACATAGAAGAGAACACGGGAAGTGTAGAACACATAAGCACAATGTGGGATGCCCTAAAAGTAGTGATACAGGGAGAAATCATAGCAAAGGCGGGGGGCATCAGGAAACTACTCCGAAGGGAACCAGACCAATGGGAACAAGAGATTGAGGGGTTGGAGGCCACTCCCACAAGCACCCGTCAGAGGAAACTGAACTAAAAAAACTCAGAGATAGTAGCACAAGCGCATGGAGCAGACTCAAAAAATTTGACTATGCCACCAAAACAAACAGAGCACACGTAGAAGCGGACAGGCCGAGTAGACTGCTGGCCTGGCTCTGCAAAAAGGAACACCCTAGGCATCCTACCACCTCACTGGAAGACGAAGACGGAAAAATGCACCAGAAGCAGCAGAGCATAAACACCTTTAAACACTTTTACGCACACCTGTACTCCCACAAAGACCGGGTCCCCCAAGATCAGATAACAGACACATTGGAAGAGATAGGGCTCCCCAGACTGTCCCCTACACAAGCCGAAACCCTAGATGCCGGCATTACACCTGAAGACATAGCTGAAGCTATTAAGTCCCTGGCCACGTGCAAAGCCCCTGGTAGCGACGGACTACCTTCGGAATTTTACAAAACATACGAGTCCTCCCTGACCCCCCTGCTACATGAAGTTTATCAAGAGGCATGCAAGAGGGGAATACTGCCTGAAAGCATGAGAGAGACGCTTGTGGTCCCAGTCCTAAAGCCCAACAAACCAGCAGACAGATGCGACTCCTACCGTCCACTTGCGATGCTTAACTATGACGTGAAGATCCTAACCATAATACTAGCCAAAAGGTTATCCGGACTAATAGGAGACATAATAGACGCAGACCAAAGCGGTGTTGTACCAGGTCGTAACACATCCATGAACTTACGCAGGCTGCAGCATGTTATAGCGCAAACCGACACAGACAAAGAATCATACGCACTACTATCCCTGGACGCTGTTAAGGTATTGGTTCCATATACTGGGAATGGCTGGTGGCTGTTCTTAAGGAATTTGGGTTCGGACCAGGGTTCATTAGATGGATCAAAATACTCTACACTAAACCAAGAGCAAGGGTGAAATCCGGGAAACGTGTCAGAGGCCTGGAACATATGTAGAGGGACCAGACAGGGCTGCCCACTATCTCCTATGCTTTACATATTAGTTCTAGAGCCCATAGCCATCTATTTCAGAAAGCAATGTTTTGACGCAGGTATAAGACTTGGAGGGGTAGACCACATTATCTCACTCTATGCAGACGACATCCTTCTGTACGTTAAAAACCCACACCTCAATGTGCCCACCATGCTCGAAGTCCTGGACAATTATTCCAAGGTCTCAGGTATACAATTCAGCAAGACAAAATCCTATCTGTTCCCATTAGCGGGTCTGAAAAACATGGACACAGAGAAACTTCCCGCAGTAGGGATACAATGGCAGACCACCTCATTCAGATACCTAGGAGTCCAAATAATGCATACCCCTGAACTAATGCATGAGTACAACACAAAGGCAGCACTCCCAGTGTTGCGCAAATCAATGAACTTCTGGGCGAAACTCCCCCTATCAATGATGGGCAGGGCCTCGATAGTCAAAATGATTGTCCTCCCAAGGTTTCTCTATGGGTTCCAAAACGTGCATTACTATATTAACAGACCCTTTTTTCGCTTACTTGAAACAATCACACGAGAGTTCCTATGGGGGAAAGGCAGACATAAGGTAGCAGTCTCCGCCCTAGTTCTACCATACAATCAGGGCGGAATCCAACTCCCAAACCTGGAAAAATACTACTTGGCAGCCCAACTGAGGTTTGTGACCAAATGGCTAGCGGACGAACCTACATCTGAGACGCCTCTTCTGCAAGCTTTGATCCCCCCAATACAGCTAAAAGAGCTGATCTGCGTACCCCAACACCTACTGAAAAATGCACCCTTCCTAGCAGCCCTGGTGTTAGGAAAGATTTCGTAATTGTAGGTAATTTTCCTTCCATGTGGCAACCCCTAAACTTTTTGCTGTTGTTTTTCACCTTGTTCTCGACTTTGCCAGAGAAGTGCAGCCTTCTGCCGCACTCCTCTGGGCTTTCGCTCCTTTCTTACGGGGAAACTGATATGCCCTTAAGACAGTCAGTACCGGGGAACTGACTGTAGTTTCTTTTATCATGTTGCGGCTTTCGTGCAACATGACACAAGAGGGCACTGTAAACTAAGTTACAGCTCTCTTGGGTCTCTAGCCTTCTACAGGCCCTAGATACTCGTTTAGGATTGTATCTGATCGGTGCAAGTGATTCAGGGACGGGAATGGTGGCAGCGATCGTTTCTTGTGTTTTGAGCTCCTTTTGGCGTTCTAAGCGCGTTTCTCGCCCTTAACCAAAATGGTCGCCTGGCTCCCAAAATGGCCAGACCACGAGGCTCCTTTGTCCTGTCCCCTGACCGTCTTGCTCCCTTCACCTTCCCCAGGTCGAGCCGACCTGGGGCCTTCCTTATTTGGGCATGTACTTTCCCGCGAACCACGGGTGCTTTCGCGGGCTTCTACATGTCTTGTGTGTGTCTCCAGGATGTGGGCTGGGATGTCTGGTCCCAATACACATCCTGGGTGCCAGAGAGTCTAGGGTGGTGTGAATGCCTGGGACCACCGTGGTCCGTGGTTGGTCCACGAATGGTGTGAGTGTTGATGAGCGGATCTCCCATTGGGTCCCCTCTGTTTTGGCGCGAAGGGAACCGTGGATAAGAGGGGGCTGGAAACACCACTACCATGTCGATCTCCTGAGTTCTCACGAACGAAGGAATACAGGAGCCAAGTATCCTGCAACCAAGAGGCTGAACCGAGGAATCGCTGGTGACCCGCTGAAGGACTTCTCCTCTGCACTGCTGTCGTCTTGTGAAACCCTTTTCACCTTTGATCGAACCAGAAGGCCTGTACTGGTACTTCGACCCTTGGAATAGCGGGAACAGCTATTCTCGGCATCTTCACCATCTCCTGCCAGTAGGCTTTCGGAAGCGTCTCTGGGCCATCCAGCTGACTGACCAGCTTACACGGGAGTCTTGCTCTGTAACCGCCGCCAAGTTGTGTAGTATTTCGAGTCCTTGTCACTCTCACACGCTTCGTACACTTGGCATCCCCAGGTCTGAAGTGAGTAGTGTACATTTGGCTCAGATACACACGGCCGCTCCGTTGCCCTGCTGTGGTAGCAAACTGTGTGGGTTTCTTCGATTGGGACGTCTTTTACTCAACACGACGACGAGACGTTCCCTGCTCTTTTGAACCTGCCAGCGACTGAAACGGACGCGGAGAAGCCTGGGTCTGCTTGCATCGGGGACCGGTGAGTAGCATAGCTAGGAACTGGTCGCCCTCCTGCAGGAGCCCATAGCTTTTCCCCGCTGTGTCAAAACAGCAACCTTTTCCGTACTCGCGCTCTGCTTCTGCCCACAGTAGAGGCTGCGCTTGAGTCGCGGAACTTGTTCTTCTTCTTTTGTGCACTAAACTGAACTGCTTGACTTCCTTCGAAGAGACTCCCCTTTTGCCCGTTGGCACCAGCGTGTGCAGGTACTTTTGAGCACAAGGCTCCACTCTTCGCAGGGCTCGGACTTCCTTCTAGTTAGGTGCCTCTGAAGGCGAACTGGGTCTAAGCATTATTTCGCACTGCCTGTTTTCCCTCCCTTTTAGGTGGACTACACATTTCGTGCATATAACGCTTGAGACTTGTTGTATTTGTATATATATTGTATTGGTATGGTATGTGTTGGTTTACTATTGTTATATTGTGATTTTCTCGCTACGGTCATTGTTTTAAAGGCCTTGGAATAAATGTGTATATATTTTTAATATAGCACCTGTTTGGAGTAGTTTGTAAGTGTCCTTGCTTTGTGTGCTCATTGCGGGCTTTCAGTCACCCTCACCCCTCTTGAGACCTAGTCTTGACCTCAGCGATCGCTACCTTGATTGGTCTGGCTCGTCCAGAGGTTACCCTGTTCCAAGTAATTAGGTTGGCCTTCTGAACTTCTGCGCCACCAGGACAGAGTTCAGAAATCCGTCTTAACACCTGGGGAGGAAAATATGACACATACCGAAAACGCTCATCCACACACAGCACCCCTACTCGCCAGAAGTGCCATTGATCGCAGATGTATGTACAACGAATATGGATCTGAAACACATCAGACTATGGGAAAAGAATGGTGTCTACACCTGGGGGGACCTATATGATGAAGGCACCTTCAGAGAGTTTGCTTCGTTACAGGAAAAAGAAGACATTCACATCGGCCAATTCCTATGGTACCAAAGGGTCTGCAACGTAGCAAGACACAAGTAGGACAGCTGGCCTGAGGAGCCAGATACGGACCCTTTCACAACGCTGCTGTACAATCTGGGGGAGGGTTCAAAACCGGTATCACAAATATACAGTCACCTGAGTGACACTCCCAACCCCCGAAACACGGAAATGAAGGAAAAGTGGGAAGCAGACATAGGTGGAGAAATGACAGACAGGGAATGGAGCAGAGCATTTACATTCCCTAAAGAGGTGTCCAGAAACCACAGATTCCGGCTGATACAACTGAACGTTTTGCACCGTACCTACCTAATCTCATGCAGAATGGTGAAATTCAATAAGCGAACAGTACCCAATTGCGTCTGGTGCAAAGCGGAAAAGGCTGACTTGATCCAAATGCTGTGGGACTGCCCTAAAACACTGTTCCTATGGACAAAATAAGACAGACATGCGAAAAAGCAGGCATGACCAGGTACAAATGGACCCCAGAAGAGTGCCTGCTGGGAATTTACCCCAGATTAGCCAAACTCAAGCATATGGTAAGACTCATGGACATAACGTGCATATTGGCTAAAAGAACCATCGCAATGTCTTGGAAGAAACCTGCCGGGTCGCAATACAATATATGGTACAGAGAACTGGAGCGATGGGTGAGCGCAGTGACAAAGGCATGGGAGGACAGCGTTGCCAGGTCCACAGGCGACCCCAGTGTGGTACTGGAGGCATGGAAAGAACTCAATAGAAGTATTTTCCACCCCTCGGATGATAAGCCCCCGTGAATTAAAAACTCCAGATAACATCAACCCTCAACCAAAGCAGAGATAACTGGGGAGAGATCTGCGTAGATAGAAGTGGTTCCCTGGTGGCCCCTCCTCGCTGTCGCCTAATTATTCCCCCCCTGACTCCCCAGGAAACATGGAACTGAAACGCATGGTCAAACCACGGAGACAGTTAATGTTATTTTGTTAAAATGTTATTGTTTTATTATGAAAATATTTATATTGTCGCATATGAAAGGCACATTTGAATGCCATGTAAGAGCTGCAAATAATAAATGCCAATAAACAAATTTAAAAATAAATCATACAGAATGCTATGCTTTCAAATTGACATGCTTTCAAAAAAATACGAGCCAAACAAGCTAGCCTTAAACACTCCTGCCAAGATACCGTAGCCACCGACACGCTTACCTCCAATATCTCAGGAACCCCCATTGTTCAGCTTCAGCAAAATCACCATTCAGGATACCCTACACATCCTAAAATGCCTAAATCCATCAAGATGCAAAGAAGATGTCTGCCCGACACCCCTTATCAAAGACTGTGCTGAAGCACTTGCTCCGTTTATCACAACCTTCAACAACTCCTCCTTCTCAACAGGCTCTGGTTTGTCCAGCCTCAAAGAAGCCTGGTTTCTACCCCTCATAAAAATAAACTTCACTTGACCTGACTCTGCCCAACAACTACCGGCCCATTACTACAGTTTCCTTCCTATTAAAAATACTTGACAGAGTAGCATATGTTCAAATTCAACGCCACCTAGAATCAAACCACATCCTAGGAGTCCATCAGTCTGGCTTCTGTCCAAGCCATGGTATGGGGTTAGCACTCCTAGACCTGAAAAACCAGATGGATGAGATCAGGGATCAGGGAAAACCTGCCCTTCTGCTCCTACTAGACCTTTCTGCTGCCTTTGACTTAGTCGACCATAATATACTATGCCACCACCTCATCTCCACAGCTTCCTTCTCCCCGGAAGCAACATCATGGATCGCCTCCTTCCTAGAAGGTAGAGCAATGAAAGTTTTCTCTGAAAATGCCTGTGCTGCATCCTCCCCTATCAGTTGTGTTGTACCATAAGGGTCTTGCGTTTCGCTCTGTACAACATATTTACAAAGCCTCTTTTTGACATCTTGGACTTCCAGGGCATAGCGTATACCAACTACACTGATGACACCCATATTCTCCTCCCCGTCTCGGGCATTTACACCAACGATGCGGCAAAGCTGAGCTCAACTTATGCTACCATCCAAGCTTGGATGACGACCAATGCTGCCAGACCATACCTGTCTACAGACAGTTTTTTAATGATCACTTGTGCAGTGGTTGGTGCAAGGCTTAACTACTCTAATGTACTCGTTGCCGGTACCTCTGCTCACAGCATACAAAAACTCCAGACCATCCAAAACAATACCCTACAAGCCGCACTGAACATTCCGAGGTAAGAACACATATCTGCTGTCCGCAGAGCAGTACATTGGCTCCACATCCGAGAAAGAATCTCATTCAAGACTCTCACAATTACTCACAGGTGCATCTACAAATCTGCCCCGCCCTATCTGACACACAAAATTGCTAAGAATCAGGTGACTAGACCCACCAGAACCCCTTACACCCATAAACTTGTGAGACCCAAGTTCAAACGTGCCAAAGGAGGAGGGTCAAGTTTGCCGCTCATTTCCGCCAAACAACAGAATTTTCTCCCACCTGTGCTAAGGGCGGAAGAATTATACTGGGCCTTCTGCAGAGCCCTCAAAACCTGGCTGTTTGCCTAAAACCTGCTCAACATGTAAGCCTCCATTCATGCTATGTACCTGATGTGCTGCACATTCTGTATGTAACTCTATGTATTTGACTATTTATTCTCACCTCATCCGGGCCACATGTAAATGGTTGTCCATAGCGCCCCTGAGTAAATAAATAAACACGTGATACTAAAACTTAGTATTGGGGTAAATAGAGTAGGTAGGTTTATTAGACCACAACAAAAGTGCTGGCATAGCGGCAGGTGCATGAACACGAACACATTGTTAGGTTCAGAAAATAGTGCAAAATTGAAAGCTGAATGGCAGTACCTTAGAAGGCAGAGCGTGCGATATATCAGCGGTGATGGTCCTTGAAAATATGTTGATTGTGTGAAGCAGGAAAAGGGAAAGGAAGGATAGAGCAAAGTGCAAAATAGTCCCTGGGCTGCAAGATGTGGCGCTAAGCAGAATACTGTCCCAAGGTCGGCAGCGGCTGGAAAATACAAGAGCTGCTATGGGGGTGGTGACTGATGACACAATGGAAAAGGCTGGGAAATGTTAAATAAAATGTACAGAAGCATAGGAAAGGAGGTGGTGCTGTATAAGAGGTTTAAAAGAGGGGTAGTGGATAAAGGAGAGGTCCTTCTAGCTACGTGGGAAGAGAGAGGTTCTCTGGCTGGCTGGAGAGAGAGGGCTGTCCTGCATGGCTGTCTGTGGCGAGGATCGTCGGCTGG
The DNA here is from genome assembly GCF_040938575.1 of Ambystoma mexicanum. Lineage (NCBI taxonomy): Eukaryota > Metazoa > Chordata > Amphibia > Caudata > Ambystomatidae > Ambystoma > Ambystoma mexicanum. The sequence goes on from NC_090939.1 coordinate 938,153,310, forward strand.
GCTGCAGAGTGGTGTAGCTGGGATTGGAAACTGCAGAGGGAGTTCTTGTGAAGGCAGTGGTATGAGTCTGGGGGAGTGTCCTGGCAGATACGGGCCAAGACGTACCTAGTCAAGGATGAGGTGACTTTTCTGAAAGGCAGAGAGTCCAGAAATCCTTTGGTGCTGAATATAAATAGATCGACAATTCATCAGGACGCCTTTTGTAGGGTAATTGGCAAGGTGTCAAAGTGAACATGGAAGGAAAAACTCCTTCAATCCTTGTGTACCAAAAGATTAATGAAGTAGCCTGAATCCAAGGTAATAGATGGGGGTTTGTTCTTTCACACAGAGGGGGCCATATTCGAAAACCTTCCCGTGGTAGGCAATATTCTGAGCAGCAAGGAGTTGAAATTTGAATGCTGTTTTATTATTTGCATATCGAGTTTTTGACAGGGAGGCGTCTGAGGTTAGAAAAAAATGCATATGTTTGAAATTACATGCTGAAGTAGAGTGTCTTTTTATTTTTCTTCTCACATGTGCCTAATGCAAAATAATTATTACAAGTGTATTTGTGGCTACCAAGTGGAATAATTGGACTGTCTGTCTGACTGTTGTAAGAGTATTCAATTCAGCACTACAGCCAAGTCAACGCCTAGTCTAGAATACTGAATGAAAACCCTTATTGATATATCTTTATGTCCAGTTCATGCGTTCTGGATGACTACCCCTATATAACACCCCTCTCTTGGAATCCTCCTGACCCCACTGAGCCAAGAAGTAGTTCTGTTTTGCAAGTTAAAGGTTTATTTGATAATTTAAACAATATATATATATATATATCACGCTTTATAATAAATTAATAATTGAATATCACACTTAATCTGATATGATAAAGATTAACAACGGAGAATCTGGCACTAGCACACTTCTTTATAATCACTAAGGAGTTGACATGAAATGGATAAGATAGCAACAATAATTTTATGGTTTCAAATGGATGCAATGTGGAATGAAATGCAGTAAAGAAAATAACTTGATAGAATTTCAGCAAAAGACAATGTAATCACTTTCTTGGACCATTCACCCCCCCTTTTATGCAATGCAGGGAAATGGAAGGAAGGCACACAATTCTCAGAAATGCAATTCAAATGTAATTCAGTTCACCCAGCAACTTAGACTACAGAAGTTGAAAACACAGGCAAAATGCTTTGATATGTGCTGGCAATGAAGAAAAAAATATGCTAAAATGCTTTTAATTCCCTCTAGGAGGTTCAGGGTGAGTGAAATCAAGTTAATATTAGCTCAGGCTCACTCTAGCAGTGATGCAGGGATAGTTTTTATGAGGCAAACGATTTTTTTCAGAGGAAAACAAAAGCAGCTATCTTTTTGCAAGTGGAGAAATTTTCAAATCGTGGCAAAATTCGCGAATGCGTCTGGCGCGATTACAGAAGAACTACAAGGGCTATCAATATCGTATGGGGTCCTATGAAAGCCTAGGATCTCAGCTTCCAGATGAAAGTTACTGCAAGTCTCTAGCACAAACGGTCGCGGAGATATGAGCAATTTTGTGAAGGTCGTTTTCAGATTTGAAATTTTAAAGTTCAAAAAGACAAGTGCAGCTTGCAACTAGAAAATGACAAGTGACAGCTTTACAAATGACAGGTGACAGTTAGGAGGCAGTTCTACTTAGATTAAAATAGAATTGAATTATATTATTTTAACTAAGAGATTGGTTCTGCACAGTTTTACTATGTACTCACACTATATTTAGAAATATGCCTCGCTACGGATCTGGTCAGGTTTTAGACTGGACTCTGGTCTCTGCACTTCACAGTGATCTGGGTCAGCTCTCTCTGGTTCTGCTAACAGGTCAGCTCTACTCTGCTGGTCTGGTCTGGGTCTCTGAAGGTTGATGGAGGTAAAGTATGGATTTTCCCGGCAGAGCTTCCAGCTGCAAATGGATTTGAAGGTCCCTATCTGTCCTGTCTCTCTGCTTTTATGTGTTTTTAAAATGGGTGTGTGTGAGCAGCATCACTAGCCAGCCCCTCTCCACTTATCATTGGCCAAGCTTTCATTTCTCCCCTGATTGGGGGAGCTAAGTTGTGTCAGAGTGATGTCATTTTACAGCCTGCAGAAAGTCCACTCCTCCTGTCAACTTGCACACAAATCTAGATTTGAACCAAATACATATTTGCAGAGGTACATATTGTTTTAAAATCATATGCACCCATCATGCATTACAGGAGGTATACCCTGTCCAAATCTGCTCTTCCTGAGAGCTTGCATTCAGAAATGGCAATATTTTGCACTTTTTAACTGGTTTGCAATACCGGACATTACCCCAAATTTACACACATGTGCGCAAGGAGTATGGACATTAGTTGATGAAGTGTCAGATTTTTCACATGCACACATTTTGAGTAATATCCTCTTTTCCGCTAAACCCCCCCTGAACATGCCACCGGTTCTAAAAACCTCTTAAAATGTGGGCAGAAAAATCACAAGAATTATGGTGTCATTTATTATTATTATTTAATTAATTTTCACAAGTCCGTACTATGAGTTATTCATCTTTTTAGAGTTATGTTCTGGCCCCAAAGGGGTGTGGTTTCCTTCCAGCACAAGGTTGAATTTCTGGTTTTTCCAGTTCTGCCAAGCCAGCTTGCTCTCACAGGCAGTGCCCCTCCTTTGTCCTTCCAGGAGGAAGCTACATTTACGACATTTGCAATAAACCATCTGCCTGGGTCAGGACAGGGCTTTGTTCAGAGCTCCTGTATTCTGTGGGGGCTCCCCTTAATTCAATTATCAGAGAGATGGCATATCCTTAGTGTGGCCAGCAAAAGGCAGATAGGCCTGGGAACACAGCTGTGACTCAAGTTTCACTCCTGATGGGGGGTAGTTGCCAGGCAAAATTGGAATCTCTTTAAGCCAGTTTTTAGCTACATGTCATTTCTGTTCCCCAGTTTAAGTCAAGACATTTTTTTACATATGCAGCTAGGATGCTGATTCTAAGTTTAAAACTATGACATTTAAATAATTGCAACCTATGTGACACTCAAAGTAGGTCACTCATTTCTTTTAAACATTTAGATTTTTTTAGTGTCTTTCAGTCCAAATTTACTTAAACTGCTGAAATCCACAGCTCAGCCAGTCTTGCTATAAACCTTCAAGTCACTTCAGAATATAACTTTACATTGGATCCACCTCTCAGTAAGTCTTTCTTTGGCTTGCTTTGGGTTAATTTATTCAGTTTTCTACAAAATCTAAAATCTGGTGTTGTTTTAAAACGCCGGCTTTTGGATAGTGGTGAGTACTGGTACTGCACCCCTTTTTGGGATTTAAGAAATGAATTCCCCACAATTCTAGGTGGCTTTTGGCAATCAGCATTTCCATTCCCAATGGTTTCAGGCTACTGTGTGGGTAGTCCAATGGTGGTTTTAGGCAGTGTCCTTCTGTGCCCATAACATCGGCAAAAATGAGTGGCAGCCTATTCTTCATGCATTTCCCTGTACATTTTCTGGGAAACTCTGGCCATCATGATGTTTTCCATGTCAGTACTGCACAGTTTTGAGGTAGGGCTCGGATGCATGGGTAAATACATCCCACAAGCCCCCCTCTTGCGATGGCCATTCTATTTCACTAATGGGACTCGCAAGACCTGGGATGTTTCCTCATCTTCTTCCAATAGATGGCACAGTTCAACATCTTTTCCTCCATCCGGTTGGATCGATCGGTTCTCCTCGCCGGTCCTGATGGGAATATTGGGCGGTACCCTGGGCCCGTTGCGTCTCTTCCCAGTCTCCGGATCGTCCTCCTTGTCCCGTCTCCAGGTTTTCTTTCTCCTAGGACGACAAAGGAAGAGCGGCAATACCTATTCATAGACATTTTCCACCACTGTTGAGATAGTGGGGCAGCATATGCATTTCATCATAACGAAACATTACATTCTTATTTTGAAAAAAAAACAGTATAACTAAGAGACAGTTTCATGCAAATCACAGTATTTTAGAGACTAGATGTGGTATGTTTTATGATTGGAACTGAATTAGTCTGAGACAGTACCCGCTAGGATTCCAGAGGATTCCTCCAGTTGTTGCAGAGTGTGCCTGGGATGGCAACATTTCAACTGGTTTATGTGGACCCACTTGTCTTGCCCTTCTGCCAAAGGACCTTTGGGGATGTGGATTTTGTAGGCCACAGGGGAGATCTTGTCGATGATCTCAAAGGGTCCCTTCCATGTAGGCAAAAATTTTCGCTGTTTTGCCTGGTTTCTTTGGAAGTTGTATAGATAGACCCGGTCTCCCACCTGATATTCCTTCCTGGAAGTTTTCAGGTCATAGTGGGTCTTCATGCTATCAGCTGATCTTTCTAGATTCCGCTGAGCATAAGCAAAAGCATGTTGAAGGTGTTTCCTTAAATTCTCCACATACTCATGAGTTGTGGAGGCATTTATTAGTGTCTGCTCTTGGGTCCTATAGAGCAAATGCTGTGGAAGCACCATCTTGCGCCCAGTCATCAACTCAAATGGTGACATTTTGGTTGCAGATGAAGGGGTAGATCTGATGGCCATTAGGACCAGAGGTAATCGGATATCCCAACTTGGCCCAGAATCTGCCACAAACTTCTTTAATATGCTCACAATGGTTCGGTTATATCTCTCTACTGCCCCAGAAGAAGCTGGTCTATAAGCAATATGCAACTTCCTTTTGACCCCCAGTATCTCCCACATCTTTGTCATTACTTCACTGGTGAAGTGGCTACCCCTGTCTGACTCAATCCTTTGAGGTAGACCAAAACGGGAAAAGATGTGGTTAATCATCAGGGCAGCTGCTGCTTCTGCCTTGCAATTTGGGGCTGGGAGACATTCCACCCACTTGGTAAACAAGCACGTCACAGTCAACATGTACTTATTCCCCCTAGCAGAGCGAATAACGGGGCCTACAAAGTCGATTTGTAAATCTGACCATGGCAGTGTCATCCCCCTCTTTTGGAGAGGCGCACGGTGCGTGAGGGATGATGGCTGAAATTGTGCACACACAAGACACCCCTTCAAATATTGGTCAAGGTCCTGCCCCATGTGTGGCCAGTATGCAACCTCTCTTAAGATTTCCAATGTTGTGTGAAACCCCCTATGACCGGCGGTGGCCGCATCATGGGCGTGACTTAACATCAGGCTTCGGAATGAGGTAGGAACCACCCACTGGTCATGGCCAGCTTTGGATTTCCTTACCAACAAACCGTCTTGGATTCGGAACATTTTTGGACATTTCATCAACACTCTTAGGTCCTCTTTCCCAATGTAATCGGTATCCGTCAGGGGAAAGTTCTCAGGGTCCTCAAGGTGTTGGTAAAATTTACCAATTATTGGATCCCCCTTCTGAGCGGTAATCAGATCAGCATCAAGGGTCTCCTTACTCCATTGTGCAATTGGAAGGTCGTTGTGAGCATTTGTCTGGGACCTAGTGATAGCAGTGACCTGGATTTCCCCCAACAGGGACTCAATCTCAATTAGATCCCCTTGGATGGCCCCGGTTTTGGCCAGCTGATCAGCTAAGTCGTTTCCAGTTTTGTCTGGTCCCTCTACTTTGGAATGACCATTGATCTTTTTCCAATAGATGGCCATCTCATTCGGGGTGACCAGATCATCAATGTTTTGGATCAACTTCCCATGTTTCAAGGGTTTGTTGTTAGCACATAACATGCCTCTGGCTTTCCAATTAACCAGGTGCTCCATGAACCCGTTCCGTACATAATCCGAATCTGTGATTATGCCCAGTTTGCAGAGTTGATGCTGGACAGCAGTGAGGATGGCCTGATGCACAGCCATCAATTCTGCCACCTGACTACTTCGGGGACCAATTTTGTATCCAACGGAGGGTTCTGGGGACTCATTCACCCATGCATTCCCTACGCCAGCCACCAGTTCTTTCTCCCCGTTGTTGTCAACATGGTAAGAGCATCCATCCACATAGACAGTTGGCATTCCCTCACACTTGTCTTCTTCAAAGACTTTGTGGGGGGAATTAAGGTATGCCTCCGTGTTGTCCTTGATTTTTAGACTTTCGTCCTCGAGACAGTTTTCTCTGGCACAATCATGCAAGTCAGCCAGACCTTGCGCGAGGGGACTCTTCTTGTTTTGGCCATATCTGACCTCCACAGGAAAGCCTTGCATTGACAGAATCCAGGAAGTAATTCGGGAATTACTCACATTTCCGGCCCGGATTCTGTCACTTTGGAGATATTGCAGGGGCTGGTGTGGAGTCTCCACTATGATGTGTTCCCCCTGGATAAACGGGCGGTAATTCTTCAATGCCCACACCGTTGCCAGGAGTGCCTTCTCACAATCGTTGAATTTTTCCTCCACAGAGGATAAAGTTTTGCTCGCATAGGAGATTACTTTATTGACCCTGTCATGCTTTTGGTATAATACTGCCGTCAAGCACGTATTAGAGAACCCCGTCTCCAGGAAGAACTCCTTGTTTCTGACAGGGTAAGCTAGGCAAGGCGCTTGTGAGAGGCTTCTTTTGAGTTGTCTTACTGCCTCGGCTTGTTCTGGACCCCATTCCCACTTGACCCCCCCCTTCAGGAGATGAATCAGGGGTCTGGTGATCTCTGCGTAGCCCTCAATGAACTTTCTGCTGTAATTAGTCAGTCCAAGGAGGCTCCTTAGTTCCCGCAGAGTTGTGGGGTCTTTCAGTTTCTGAAGTGCTTCCACTTTCTTTCCCTGGGGACAGAGGCCCTGAGGAGTAATCTCATGCCCCAAGAAATTAACACGGGTTCTACACCACTGTGCTTTCTGAAAGGAAAGTTTTGCTCCGGCGGCCCTCAACTGCGTCAGAACATAACGGATCTCCGCTATGTGTTCCTCCACAGATGAACTTTTGATGAGGACATCATCTACATAAGCCAGGTTACCCCTCGCACCCAGGTCAGGCATGGCCTTATGTAGAAAAATGTTGAATTCATTGCCGGAGTTGAGGTATCCGAAGGGAGTCCGGGTCCATGTATACTGCTGGCCCCCAAAGGTAAAAGCCAGCTTGTATTGGTCCTCCCTACTGACAGGCACGGTCCAGTATCCATTGGTCAGGTCTATTGCTGTGAATACCTGTGACCCCTGGATCTGGGCCAGCCCTTGGTCAATGTAGGGCAGAGGCCATCGGGAAGTATGGACCTGTTTGTTGAGCTCCCTGAGGTCAGCACAGAGTCTCCACTGGCCGTTTGGCTTCAATATTCCCAGCACCGGATTATTGAAGGTGCTGTGGACTGGACGGATTATTCCCCGGGACTCAAGGTTCTTAATTATTTCAGTAAGGGACTCCATTGATGCGAGAGGCAAGCGATATTGCTTCACAAACACAGGAGTCATGCCAGGGTCCGTGGGGATTGTTGTTGTGTGGATGTCGGTGCGACCACAGTCATATGAGTCTACCGCAAAGAGATCTTGGAAATCCAAGAAAACTTGCTTCAACTTTTGTTTTTGTTCCAGAGTCACACAGGCATCAGCTAGGTTGACTCTCTCTTCCACCATCTGCCTGAAGCCTGGAAAGACTTCTGGTTTGGCTATTTCAGCGGCCTCCTCCAGCTGGGTGGAGAAGTCCCTGGTCAGAGTGCTGATTTGGACTGGAGGCTTCAGGTGGGAAAGGCAGCCCTCCTGGACCTGGAAAATCACCTCATCCCTCCTGAAGTCACAAGTCACATCTTCCTTACCATAGGGGCAGGAAGTGTACACCAGGAAATTCCCCCCATGCCGGGTAAAAATCCTGTCTGGTGTTGTATTGTCCTCACTGTCACTGTCAAAACAGTCCTTGGGGATTGGTCCTAACAGTTCATTTACTAAGTCGATGGAAAAATGTCGGTCATCAACCGCCATTCCAATAATGGTGCCTGCGGCTAGAGTAATACTCTTTAAGTCGCTGTTATCCACCTCTATTAGAATGGTGTCATGTTCTATGTTTACTAATGGTGTTGGGTTTACCCCTAACCCTTGCTGTTGGAGAGAAGCGTTTAGATGTATGTAAGCATCAGGGTTTTGCAGATATTGTCCTCTTTTAACTTTCACTTCCAGGGAGAATTGTCGGGTCCTTTCTGGGATGGTGACTTCCTCTTTAACCTGAATTTCAACTGCATAAGGTAGCAATTGAGCTGACCTAAATGCTTTTTCTGGATCATCAAAGCCCATGGGATTATTCGCTAATCGGGACCAAGCTTTGAAGTTTATTAGGTCCAAACTAATGGCAAAGCGATTGAGAATGTCACTGCCTAAGTAAAAGGCGGCAGTGACGTCTCGCACGACCCATTAGTTGTGGAGAGCCTTGGGAATCTGAAAGAAAAAGTTGGCAACTGGAGATCAGAGCCATTGTGGGTTCCCCTGGCTCCGGTTCTGGGCCGCCCCCCCCTTTTTGGAGGCAGTCACCAGGATGGGTTTGAACCAGGGGATTTTCTTGCTGTTGGTTCTGGGATGAGATGGTGGGCGGCGGTAGCTCAGTCTCGACATCTCCCCAGTCTGGATTTGCATCCCTAGGGACCCATTTTTCTTTGGGAGGAGTTCCCCCCTCTCTGAAGGAGAAGATCCTTTTCCCAGGATCCTCTGAGGATCCCTCTCCCTCAAATTGGAAGATCTGTACCTCCTCCTCAAATTGAGTCTGTTTGGGTCTTTTGTTTCTCCTATCACCCCTCTGCTCCTTAGGAGGCAGGCTTTCAGGGGCAAGAGATTTTGTTTCCGGTTCCTGGGTTTCCAGGGGCTGTTTACAAGTGAGGAAGGAAGCTTCCTCCAAGGCTTTACACCCCCCTTCCCTTTGTGCCTCCTCCCTGGGAACCGGTGAGTTATCGGGGTGCTGCCCCTGTCATTGTTCTGGGGCACCAGGTCCAGAGTTGGGTGCGTTCTGCGCCGGCATGCCCATCTGGGGGTTCTGCTGTGCCCTCAGTATTTGACCCAGATCCCGTGCCATATTTTGGACCTGGCGCTCTAACTGGGAAACCCGCTCAGGCTGATACGGGGCCCTGTTTTCTCCCCTGGGCTGATCCCGGGAAGGGTAGCTATCCCTTCTTTGGTAGTACCCCTGGTTGGGGAGATTTGGATACCCCTCCACCCTTGGCCTCCCCTCTCCCGGATTAGGTTGTCTGGGCTCAGGGAATTGGGGAAAGAAAAATGGATGATTTTGGGGTTGGAAATTGGGTGGATACCTGGGGAAAAAGTTCTGCCCAGGATTTGGAGAATTTCTGCCCTCCTGTGGGAAGTTGGGAGGGAAGTTCCCTGGGTTAGGTGCTTGGCTGGATCCCCCCCCTTGGGCTGGAGGAGTCCACACATAACCCAGGATGGGTCGATTTCCCTTGTAACGGGGACTTACATAATCAGGAGAGCGAGGGACCCCATTTGTGGGGCTGCCTCCCTGGCTCCCTGTCTGTGACTGGCCCGAGGACCTTCTGGGCCTAGCATTATTAGGTGCAGGTAGGTTTTTAGGCCCCCCCATCTCCAAATCCAAAACAGGGGTGACCTTTACCTCTGCCACCTTGGCAGCAGCAGGGGTGCTGTTGGCTTTGGGGTTTTTCTGGGCATTACTTTTGCTATCTACCGGTTTCTGCACCACATAGATCCGGGTAGCCTGTTCAATGACCCAGTCTAAAGATCTTTTCTCATGAAAATCCCTCACGAGCTGGGTCATTATGTATTTGGGCAAGGCATGAAAAAATGTATTAATGAATTCTCTACTGTCTGTGCGCACCCTTCTGGTGGTCTGCGCAAAAGCACGTTTCAGTTCTTGCACAAATTCTTGTGGGGCCTGATCCTCCCCACATTGCAAATTGTAGGCTGCCTTGCGAGCCTCTTGAGGATTTCTGTGAACAGAAAAGTGTTTCAAGATGGCCGCCTTATAGGTGGACCATCTTAAATGATTTTGGTCCTCCAGCCCCGCAAAGAAACTGGAGTATTCCGGGGAGATGGTCCACTTTACATATTGAATACAGCTTTGGCTGTCCTTCAAATGGAAAGTCTCCATCATTTGCTCAAACAACTCTAAGTGCTCCCAAACAGAATACTTAGCGTTCTTATGGTAAGGCGTGATGACGCTCCTGATCGCCTTAATCTGCTTTAAGGGGTCCTTAAGCAAGGCCCTTTTTGCCTTATTGGCCTTTTTGGTTCGGGTAACCCTTGTCCATTCATCCTCTGACTCAGAGGCACTGCTCCCAGAGGTTCCTGTCTGCTCTTCCAGGTTTTCCCGGATTCTGCGAGCCTGGGAATGGCTGGCCGAATGTGGGGACCTGGTCTCCTGTGTCCTGCGCAGTTCAGAGGAGTCTTCAGATTCCTCCTTGCTGCCAGGATTTGATGGGTACCCCCCCCCACTGACCTAACTGGGCAGAGGTTTTCAGGATGCCCTTAATGGGCCTACTGTAACACTCTAATCTGATAGTCCAGAATGAGATATAAAACTCCACTAACCTGGTCGGAACGCCGGAACCGGGACAGCAGCGGCGGAATTGAAAAGCCTCCCTGAGAGTCCTGAGACCCCTACTCTGCTGGAAGGGAAGAAAGAAACTTCAACAGGAAGAGGCAGGACCCCCAGGGAAACCCTCAAGGGGGAAAAAACCCTAGGTGTGTTGTCGGAGATCCTTGCAGAAAGGTGGTTTATCCAAGGCGCAGACCTCCCGATTTGATGGCTGTATCACAGGTTGGATGGATTTGGAGGAATCTAGTTGTTGCTGAGAGGTGGAGGGTTCTCGGAGTGAAAGGTAGAGATGGTTGGAAGGAAGCGGGAGCGTCCTGAAATACAGAAGCGACGCGCAAAGGCGAAAGCCTTCGGTTCTGATATAGCGTCACATGACATGTCGTAATAGTCAGCTGGTTGCGTGGAAGAATCATGTGACCTGTCCTTGACGTGCACTGATGACGTGGAACCACAGTACCGCTAGAACTGGTGGTATTGACAGAAATAGATCGCGCATCTGCACAACAAAGCGCGGAACTGCACATTTTCCACCTATGTAAGTGTACAAAGCAGCGATGACGAAAAGGTGTAACAGTATGCCCTCTCTTCCTGGGGGGCGATCCGGGCTTCCCCGGGTGTAAACGAAAGAAACGTTGAATCAAAAGGGGAGAGTGAACACCAGAAGCAGGTTCCCACGTTCTTTCAGCCGGAGAATACCCCTTCCAGTCAATAAGAAATTGTAGTTGACCCCTGCGGTAGCGGGAGTCACATATACCGGCCACCTCATATTCTGTCCCGGTATCAGTGATCACCGGAGGTGGAATGGTCTTTGTGGAGCGTTGGAAACGATCAGCTACAGTTGGTTTCACTTGAGATAGATGAAAAACAGGATGAATGCGAAACCAGGCCGCCGGGAGAGCCAGTCGAACTGCCGCCGAGCCTACTTTAGATACCAACTTGAAAGGACCAAAGAACCTAGGAGATAATTTAGAAGGGACTAAGTGTTTCGGAAGAAACCGAGAGGCCAACCAAACCTTGTCCCCTACTTGTAGTTCTGGAAATTTGCGTCGATGTTGGTCTGCATACCGCTTGGCTCGATCCTGAGCTTCTTGAAGGGCCAACCGAGCCTTCTTTTGGCCAGACTGGATGATGTCTATCAAACAGTCCACCCCTGGTAATTTAGAGGGGGAGGGAGTAATGGTAGGGACAAAAGAAGGGTGAAACCCGTATGAACAGAAGAAGGGGCTAGTCTTAAGGGCAGTGTGCTTGGCATTGTTGTAAGCAAATTCTGCGATAGACAACAGTTCAGACCAATTATCCTGAGCTGCTGAGACGTAACAGCGGAGGTATCCTTCTAGAGTTTGGTTAAGACGCTCCGTCTGCCCGTTGGTCTGGGGATGGTAACCCGAACTGAGTGCCCTCTTAATGCCTAGGAAGTGACAGACTCCTTTCCAATATTGAGAAGTGTATTGTGGCCCTCTGTCAGAGACTATGACTTCAGGTAGGCCGTGTCTGGAAAACACTTCAGAAATGAAGATCCTAGCCATTTGGGCTGCCCCTGGCAATTTGACTAAGGGAATGAATTGGGCCATCTTGGTCAAGTAGTCAATGGTGACCATTATTGTCGTGTAACCTGAGGAAGGGGGAAGATCCACTATAAAATCAGTGGAGATGATTTGCCAAGGTTTCTCGGGAATCGGCATGCGGGAAAGTAAGCCAAAGGGAGGAGCTCGTGAAGCCTTAGACTGGATACATGTTGTACAGGAATTTACATAATCTTGAACATCGACCTGAAGGTTTGGCCACCAGAAATAACGTTGTATCAAATCCAGAGTAGTCTGTATTCCCCGGTGACCTGCAGCTCGGGAGTCATGGCACATCCGAAGAACCTCAGATTGGAGGACACTAGAAGGAATTAGGACCTGTGTTGCGTGGAAATACAATCCTTGATCCTTTGTAAGATGGTGGGTATAAAGAAGATTCTCACATTCAGATTGATTCTTAATGGTATCCAGCTTTAGTAGCTGAAGAAAGTCGGAAATGACTGCCACAAATCTTGCTTGAGGAAACATCTTCTCTGAGCTGAATTGCGAAACCTGTGGTTTCTTTCGAGATAAGGCATCGGCTCTGAGATTCTGGCTTCCTGGGAGAAAGGTGAATTCGATTCGGTAAGGCAGAAAGAAATACGCCCACCGTGCTTGTCTACTATTGGTGGTTTGAGCCTGCTGTAGTACTTTCAAGTTCTGATGGTCTGTACGGACCACAATGGTATGGGGAGATCCTAGTAGAAGATGTGATGTCTCCATTCTTCGAAAGCCTTCTTTATGGCCAATAACTCTTTTTCAAGAACAGAGTAGTGTAGTTCTGAGGAGGTAAACGTCTTTGACAGATAGGCCACCGGTCTCTCCTCCCCCGAATCAGTTGTTTGTAGAAGGACAGCTCCTAGAGCGTGATGAGAAGCGTCTGTCTCAAGGATGAATTGGCGGGATTGATCCGGGTTGAGTAAGACCCTGGCGGAGATGAATAAACCCTTTAAGGTCTCAAAGGCTTGTTGGGCAGAAGGATTCCAAGAGAAGACGATCCCCTTCTTGAGTAGTCGAGTAATGGGTAGAATAGTCTCAGAATAACAAGGAATGAACTTCCGATAGAAATTTGCGAATCCGAGAAATCGCTGAACCTCCTTGACGGTGGAAGGAGCTGGCCAATCTAGCACGGCAGAAACCTTTCTGGGATCCATAGAGATCCCATTTGCAGAGATGACAAATCCAAGATAGGTTATCTGAGCTTGATGGAACTCACACTTCTCTGCCTTACAATACAAATGGTTCGTCTGCAAACGACTCAGAACTAGATTAACATGTTGGATGTGGTCTTCAAGAGTGTCTGAGAATATCAAAATGTCATCGAGGTAAATGACGACACAATGAAGCAGCAAATCGGCGAAAAGGTGATCCATAAACCGTTGAAACACAGCCGGCGCATTAACCAGGCCAAAGGGCATTACTTGGTACTGGAAGTGTCCAAAAGGGGTTCGAAAGGCCGTTTTCCATTCGTCATTCGGAGCGATTCTGATGAGATGATAGGCTCCCCTGAGATCTAATTTAGTGTAGAGAGTAGCTCCACGGACGGCTTCAAGAATGTCTTTAATCAATGGCATGGGATACTTGTCAGGAATAGTGATCTTATTGAGCCCTCTATAATCTATGCACGGTCTCAATTCTTCTGTATCTTTCTTTGGAATAAAAAATAAAGAAGCTCCAGCGGGAGATTTAGATTCGGTAATGAGACCGTTCTGAATATTAGCATGGAGATACTCTCGAAGGGCACTCTTCTCCCGTTGGGACAAAACATACATTCGTCCAAACGGAACCGGTTGATCTGGAAGCAGGTCTATATGACAATCATCCCTTCGATGAGGCGGAAGTGTTGGAAACTGGGGAGTTGAGAACACCCTGAGAAAGTGTTGATGACATTTGGGAATCATACTCAAATGACCGATGGAAGGCAATTCGGTGGTAGGAGGAGACTCTGATGGAATATATAGGCCTACCGAATTGCGTGAAAGACAATGTGTGACACAGTACTCCGAGCCCAAAAAAAGTGTTCCTGCCTTCCAATTTATGTAGGGGTTGTGTAATCGCAACCAAGGCAGACCAAGAATAATGGGGAAGTGAGCCGCTCTGATTAAATCGAACACCAATGACTCTTTATGAGAGGCGATCAAACAAGTTAGCTGTTTGGTCTGTTCTCGTATAGGTCCCGAGCTTAATGGACTACCATCGACTCCTAAGATAGGTGTAGAAAAGGGTTTAGAAGTTCTGCCTATCCCGTTCTTAGCTGCCCATTTATCATCAATGAAGTTTCCAGCGGCTCCGCAGTCGAGCAGAGCTGGTATGTCCATCAAGTTACGGTCAGGCAACAAGATGGTCAATGAAAGTACAACCATGGAGGGGTTATTAGCCAATGGTTCAAAAGTGGACTCTTCTTCTATCGGGGAACCCTGAAGTTGTACTCCTACCGTGGTTCCCCTTACGGTAGGGGCTTGGCGTTTCCCGACGGCAAAGGTCTGGATCTGCGAGGAGGGACAACAGGACAATCTCGTAACAAATGGGAAGAAGACCCACAATACATACACAGGTTCAAGGCCTTCCGTCGTTCTCTCTCTATGGCTGAAATAGGACCTCTAACAGATCCTATCTGCATGGGTTCCTCAGAAGGAGTGGTCTTATGTTGTAGGGCCAAGATATCAGGGTTGAGACGAGGACCTTTCCCTTTCTTCCTTTCGATAGAACGCTCTTGAAGGCGGTAGTCTATTTGCATAGTCAAAGATATCATCTCCGCCAGATTCGCTGGCCGTGGGATCTTGGACACCTCATCCTTCAAATCCTCCGCAAGTCCTCGTCGAAAGAGAGTGAGTAGTCCGTCATCAGGCCAACCGGTTTCTGAAGATAACTGTTTAAATCGAGTAATATAGGACATAAGGTCCTTCTGACCTTGCCTGAGATCAAGAAGCCTTTCCTGCGTGGCTACCGAAATCTCTTGTCGACCAAACATGGACCTGAGACTGTTGGAGAACGCTGGATAGGAATCCAATACAGCGTTTCCGGAAGTGACTAACGGAGTAGCCCAAGCAAGGGCAGGACCCGTTAGGTGTGAAATGAGAAATCCTACCTTGTCCTTATCCGTGGGAAAGAATCGAGATTTGAACGTAAACTGAATGATGCAACTATCAAGAAATTCTTTCAACTTATGTGGGTCACCATCATACTTGCCCAAGGAGAGAGTAACGGGAGGGGTTTCAGAAAAGGCCCGAGTCAACTGTTGTTTTAATTGTGCATTGTCCTGTTTAAGACTCTGCATTTCAATAGACATAGACTGCATAGCAGCCATTAGCTGCTGCATTTGTTGTTCCATCCCTGCACCGCCGCTCCGACCAAGCTAGTGAGTTTCTTTTTAGGGCGTCGCTTACTGTAACACTCTAATCTGATAGTCCAGAATGAGATATAAAACTCCACTAACCTGGTCGGAACGCCGGAACCGGGACAGCAGCGGCGGAATTGAAAAGCCTCCCTGAGAGTCCTGAGACCCCTACTCTGCTGGAAGGGAAGAAAGAAACTTCAACAGGAAGAGGCAGGACCCCCAGGGAAACCCTCAAGGGGGAAAAAACCCTAGGTGTGTTGTCGGAGATCCTTGCAGAAAGGTGGTTTATCCAAGGCGCAGACCTCCCGATTTGATGGCTGTATCACAGGTTGGATGGATTTGGAGGAATCTAGTTGTTGCTGAGAGGTGGAGGGTTCTCGGAGTGAAAGGTAGAGATGGTTGGAAGGAAGCGGGAGCGTCCTGAAATACAGAAGCGACGCGCGAAGGCGAAAGCCTTCGGTTCTGATATAGCGTCACATGACATGTCGTAATAGTCAGCTGGTTGCGTGGAAGAATCATGTGACCTGTCCTTGACGTGCACTGATGACGTGGAACCACAGTACCGCTAGAACTGGTGGTATTGACAGAAATAGATCGCGCATCTGCACAACAAAGCGCGGAACTGCACATTTTCCACCTATGTAAGTGTACAAAGCAGCGATGACGAAAAGGTGTAACACCTACTCTCTTGGGGTTCCCCATTAAATTGCACTGTGCTGGGGTGCCCATACCCGGATGCCCGCCCCTCCATACCTGGGTGGTATTGGCCTATGAGCCCCATACTTTTGTCTGGATAGTAGTCTGTCATCCCTGTGGCCCTGTGTTCCCGTGCGCCAGGGGACATGGGGGTGGCAGAGTCCAGGGACTGAGAGGTATGAGGGCCTCTGGTACTAGGGCTCCTGAGGTTATGCTCCGGAGTTTCCATTTCCCAGCGAACCTCATTTCTATCCGCCCCTGCTCCCTGTTGCAATGCAAGAGCCTGCATTTGTGCCTTCAGTTCCTCAGTTAAGGCCTTACTAGACTCTATCAGTCTCTCCTGCATCGCTACCTGTTGCTGGAGCCTATCATTGTGCTGGCAGAGAGCCTCATTCTCTCTCTGTGTTTCCTGATTGGTCCTGGAGCACTGGGTCAGTCTTTGCTGCAGGAGGGTTACCTCCTGAGCTGTGTCCCTATTGGCCTGCTCCTTTCTTGCCAGAGCATCCTCCACCCTCCTGGTGTGCTCTAACAAGTTCTGGTGTTCTTTTTGGAGGTCACCCAGTCCCTGGTGGGCCAGGTGATTTTCTTCCATTTTTCTTTTTAAGTGGCAGACTTCCTGGCCTAGGGCGTCTCTTTCCTGACTAAGAGCCTGCATTTGTGCCACCAGGTCGTCCCTCTGCCTTTGAAAGGCACCAGCTTTCTGGCGTTCTTCATCAAACTCTGCCTGGGTATCCAGGTCTTTCAAAATCAGTTTGTTGCTCTCTACCTTCACTCTATCTAGATGACTTTGCAGGGTGGCTACCTGCTCCGTGCATGCCCTGTTAAAGTCTAATTGTTGCTCCAGCTTTTTCTGGCTCTGCAGTAAGGAGTCCAAACTGTCTTGGTGCTCCTTCTGCAGGGCCAGAAATCTAGTATCCTGGTCAGCCTTTTCCTGTTGCAGTATATCCATGTCCTCTTTTATTTTAATGATATACTGCCTACTGTCATTTTCTGACTCCTGGCTCCTGAGCAGCCTCTGCTCAGAAGAGTCCAGCTCAGATTGGGCCTTCTGTAATGCCAGCAGTTGCCTACTTGCCAGATCTTGGCCTTCAGCACATTTGTCCTGCATGGCTCCCATATGTAAATATAAATATGCCGCTACCCTGGCAATCTTGTTGTGCTCATCCTTGGCCTTAGAGGACATATATAGTTCACTCAGGGCCACATGTAAGGGACCCTGATCTCTATATATATCTGACCCTGTTTCAGTGACCTGTTGTGTGATTGCCTGCAACCACGCCTCCTGGCCCTGTTCGGTCCATTCACCTCTCACAAATAGCTTATGTAAGAGGTGCTCTCTGGCTATTTTCATGTCTACTAAGGTCGTCATTCTAGAGATTGGTCTCTGTCCTGACTTACAGAAGTTTGTATTTTATTTTTGCAAAACAAACCTTTTCCTTAGAGCGTTGCTTTGAGGAGTGCTTTACAGCGTAACACAGCGTGGTGATCCGACCGGATATGTGTATCTGGTCAGCTGGCACACTGTATTAATCTGCACAAGTGATAGATCTAACCCAAACGTCCGGCACGAGCCCCCAATTTGTAAGAGGATTCAATTCAGCACTACAGCCAAGTCAACGCCTAGTCTAGAATACTGAATGAAAACCCTTATTGATATATCTTTATGTCCAGTTCATGCGTTCTGGATGACTACCCCTATATAACACCCCTCTCTTGGAATCCTCCTGACCCCACTGAGCCAAGAAGTAGTTCTGTTTTGCAAGTTAAAGGTTTATTTGATAATTTAAACAATATATATATATATATATATATATCACGCTTTATAATAAATTAATAATTGAATATCACACTTAATCTGATATGATAAAGATTAACAACGGAGAATCTGGCACTAGCACACTTCTTTATAATCACTAAGGAGTTGACATGAAATGGATAAGATAGCAACAATACTTTTATGGTTTCAAATGGATGCAATGTGGAATGAAATGCAGTAAAGAAAATAACTTGATAGAATTTCAGCAAAAGACAATGTAATCACTTTCTTGGACCATTCACCCCCCCTTTTATGCAATGCAGGGAAATGGAAGGAAGGCACACAATTCTCAGAAATGCAATTCAAATGTAATTCAGTTCACCCAGCAACTTAGACTACAGAAGTTGAAAACACAGGCAAAATGCTTTGATATGTGCTGGCAATGAAGAAAAAAATATGCTAAAATGCTTTTAATTCCCTCTAGGAGGTTCAGGGTGAGTGAAATCAAGTTAATATTAGCTCAGGCTCACTCTAGCAGTGATGCAGGGATAGTTTTTATGAGGCAAACGATTTTTTTCAGAGGAAAACAAAAGCAGCTATCTTTTTGCAAGTGGAGAAATTTTCAAATCGCGGCAAAATTCGCGAATGCGTCTGGCGCGATTACAGAAGAACTACAAGGATAGATTACAACTTAGACTACAGAAGTTGAAAACACAGGCAAAATGCTTTGATATGTGCTGGCAATGAAGAAAAAAATATGCTAAAATGCTTTTAATTCCCTCTAGGAGGTTCAGGGTGAGTGAAATCAAGTTAATATTAGCTCAGGCTCACTCTAGCAGTGATGCAGGGATAGTTTTTATGAGGCAAACGATTTTTTTCAGAGGAAAACAAAAGCAGCTATCTTTTTGCAAGTGGAGAAATTTTCAAATCGCGGCAAAATTCGCGAATGCGTCTGCCGCGATTACAGAAGAACTACAAGGATAGATTACAACTTAGACTACAGAAGTTGAAAACACAGGCAAAATGCAAGGGCTATCAATATCGTATGGGGTCCTATGAAAGCCTAGGATCTCAGCTTCCAGATGAAAGTTACTGCAAGTCTCTAGCACAAACGGTCGCGGAGATATGAGCAATTTTGTGAAGGTCGTTTTCAGATTTGAAATTTTAAAGTTCAAAAAGACAAGTGCAGCTTGCAACTAGAAAATGACAAGTGACAGCTTTACAAATGACAGGTGACAGTTAGGAGGCAGTTCTACTTAGATTAAAATAGAATTGAATTATATTATTTTAACTAAGAGATTGGTTCTGCACAGTTTTACTATGTACTCACACTATATTTAGAAATATGCCTCGCCACGGATCTGGTCAGGTTTTAGACTGGACTCTGGTCTCTGCACTTCACAGTGATCTGGGTCAGCTCTCTCTGGTTCTGCTAACAGGTCAGCTCTACTCTGCTGGTCTGGTCTGGGTCTCTGAAGGTTGATGGAGGTAAAGTATGGATTTTCCCGGCAGAGCTTCCAGCTGCAAATGGATTTGAAGGTCCCTATCTGTCCTGTCTCTCTGCTTTTATGTGTTTTTAAAATGGGTGTGTGTGAGCAGCATCACTAGCCAGCCCCTCTCCACTTATCATTGGCCAAGCTTTCATTTCTCCCCTGATTGGGGGAGCTAAATTGTGTCAGAGTGATGTCATTTTACAGCCTGCAGAAAGTCCACTCCTCCAGGAGGAAGCTACATTTACGACATCTGCAATAAACCATCTGCCTGGGTCAGGACAGGGCTTTGTTCAGAGCTCCTGTATTCTGTGGGGGCTCCCCTTAATTCAATTATCAGAGAGATGGCATATCCTTAGTGTGGCCAGCAAAAGGCAGATAGGCCTGGGAACACAGCTGTGACTCAAGTTTCACTCCTGATGGGGGGTAGTTGCCAGGCAAAATTGGAATCTCTTTAAGCCAGTTTTTAGCTACATGTCATTTCTGTTCCCCAGTTTAAGTCAAGACATTTTTTTTACATATGCAGCTAGGATGCTGATTCTAAGTTTAAAACTATGACATTTAAACAATTGCAACCTATGTGACACTCAAAGTAGGTCACTCATTTCTTTTAAACATTTAGATTTTTTTAGTGTCTTTCAGTCCAAATTTACTTAAACTGCTGAAATCCACAGCTCAGCCAGTCTTGCTATAAACCTTCAAGTCACTTCAGAATATAACTTTACATTGGATCCACCTCTCAGTAAGTCTTTCTTTGGCTTGCTTTGGGTTCATTTATTCAGTTTTCTACAAAATCTAAAATCTGGTGTTGTTTTAAAACGCCGGCTTTTGGATAGTGGTGAGTACTAGTACTGCACCCCTTTTTGGGATTTAAGAAATGAATTCCCCACAATTCTAGGTGGCTTTTGGCAATCAGCATTTCCATTCCCAATGGTTTCAGGCTACTGTGTGGGTAGTCCAATGGTGGTTTTAGGCAGTGTCCTTCTGTGCCCATAACATCGGCAAAAATGAGTGGCAGCCTATTCTTCATGCATTTCCCTGTACATTTTCTGGGAAACTCTGACCATCATGATGTTTTCCATGTCAGTACTGCACAGTTTTGAGGTAGGGCTTGGATGCATGGGTAAATACATCCCACACTGTTCACGCCGATTAGATTGAATATATATTTTTTTAAAGTGTATAACTGTGAAAACATGTAGTGGTACTCATTGTGTCTAGAGCCTGTCCTTTTTCTGGATCCTGTACATACATGGTCACTTGTGTGATACGCCGTAACTTGCATGTGGTGGTGGCAGACAACTGGCATGTATTCTTGCTGTGATTTTCATTGCATCCACTGGGGGGGCTGACTGTTAGTAGTAGCTTTGTGTGTTGCCTTCAACTAAGAATGTCATGTACTGGATTTGCATATCAGACAGGCATGTTTAACCAGAATCAGTAAATTTCCATTGAGTGACATCAAGTGTTGTAGTGTTTGCTGAGGCCTGAACTGCACAATGTCTGTGAATCAGGTCTGCAAAACATGTGCCAGTGGCTTTTTGTGTCTGACACATTTTTGTGGCTTTGCTGCTATATGTGTGCATTGTCAATATAGCAGGGCTTGCATCACTATGCATGCACACGCGTCATGGACCTGACACTGGAGAGTGGGTCACATGTGAAATGTGACTGTTGGTGTATGTTATATAACCTTGCAAGTTTCACTGTCGCCTGACGTGAACAGCGACCCTTTTTTGGTCACTCCTGCTTATGATATTGCACTTGTGCAGCAAATGTGCGTGTGTCATGTGTGTATGTGGCTGGTTGGTGTACATATGCCACTGCACATGGAGTTTGGAGTGGAATACTGCACATCATCTGATGTCACATGACTGATGCCCGAATGTGTTCAAAGGATGCATGGCAACTGCTGCAACAACGAAGTAGTACATGGAGCATTGCCTTGGTGCAGGTCTATGTGTGTAGTGATGTTGTATGTGCATGAATGCAGCAACTTTTTCACATGTTCACAATGTGCCTCTCAGCAGGACTTGGCATGCACAGTAACAACATCCCACCACTCACAGCCATTGCATGTCTCAGCATCTTGCAAGTCACGACAGACAAGTAGTATTGTTAATGATTCTTTTTATTGAGTACAGCAAGTTTATTCGTGAAGGTGAGTGTGGTGCTGTACAAGTGGCCATAGGGGATGTGCAGGGATGTGTGTGATTGTGCAGTGCTTAGGGTTGGGGTGTTTCAGGATTTTGTGGTTTGTGTGGTGGAGGAGGGGAGTAGGAGGATCAGGAGGGTGTGTCATAGGAAAGGAAGGACGAGTCTGAGGTTGGAGTCAGGGGCCGCTTCCTGGGCCTCCAATGTTGCCGTTTGGCCTGCAGTTCAACCTGAGATGCCTGTGAGTCCAGGGATGCTGGGGAGGTCAAGATTCCCTCCTCCCACATGGCTTGTCTGCCTCCAGGCTGAGTGGCACTCTGGCGAGTGGTTGGCCTGTGGCCAGGCTGTTGCACAAGTGGCAATGTATGTGAAGGTATCATGAAGCAAGACAAAAACAATGGATTCAATTTTCTGAATAAATGTTTCTTTTTCTTAAATGTCAGGATGGAGTAAGGCCTAACTTGCTTTATGCTCCGGTGGGATTTCCCTACCTAAAGAAAACTAAGGATGGTCTATGTCAGTATGTTCAACTCAAATTCCTGTGTCCAAAATCTACACTTGCCCTTACAACTAAATCTATACAATGTGTAGGGATGTCAGCAGCAAAAGAAATAGTGTTCAAAATAAAGTTCTGAGCTTCTTCCAACTCCTGGCTTAATTTCAGCTTCCCTTTTCCCAAGTTCAAGACAGTTCACAAAGACTCAGGGTTCCCTTCCCCAGGAAGCCAGCTCTTACAGCTTCAATACTACAATCGGTTAAAATCTCTTGACTTTCAAAACAGTTCCAGTTCAACTTCTTAATCATCCAGGCTTTTCAATAGTTCACATAGATTGCTATATTTCTCATTTCAAATCCACTTCAGCAATTGTTATAAAATACAACTTTCCTTGACTCTTTTCAAGCAGAGGTCACTCGGTCTAGGAACAGTTGTCGGACGACACGGTCGACCCATTAGAGGTCACGCAACCAATAACCTGCAGCACTTTGTTTTGCTTCTGTATTCTTTCTGATTCTCCTTGGCAGTCTCTTGGCTTTGCCACAACGTGTATCTCACATATCTCACTCTGTGGTGTTCACCATTTTTCCACCAACTTGCTTTCACATTTTCATAAGTGCCCATCACTTGCTTTTCACTTTATTCATAAATGATTATCACTGGCTATTGTCTTATGCTGTATTTTAATATGATCATGACATCTTTTCTTTAGTTCAGAAATTCAGTAATGCACGTTGCACTCTCAAAAGTACTTATACAACTTTACAGCTTCTTCGTCATTCAAAAACCTTTAATTTGGTCTTCCATTGCAATTGTAATAGTTTTCAGTTCGTTTGGCATGCACATATGCCTGATTCCAGCCTCTGGAGCACCCCAGTATGAGTGTTCCCTTCTTTACACTCACTGGTATGCTGCTGCTCCTCGGGCATCTTGTTTTTCCTTCCCAGCTTCCTTTCGTACCGCTTGTACAACCAGACCCAGCGAGCAGCGCTCGCCATCCTCGTGTCTTGCTGCGCATAGCTCTTCTCTTCCACAGCGGATTCTACCAGTGGCCTGCAGTGATCGGGAGAATGTGGTGTCCCACAGCTCCTGCTGTGGACACCGGGCATGGAGGACTGCAGGCCTCTCAACCCTCTCACAGCAAGCATTGGCCCTGGCATCACTTGCGCACTCCTACTCAGCACGACTTACTTGCAGCCGATTCCTTTCTAGCTCGCTCCACTTCTGCAAGCCATGTCCTTCTCTCCAGCCCTCTCTCTGCTCAGCAGCCCTCCATTTTATACACCTGGAACTTGTTAAATGGTTGCAAGTGCAAGTCCTTCACTTCAGTTGCCTGACTATAGTTAAGCCTATTAGCTCGACGAGGCTGGCTATTACAACGGAACTCCTCCATAGCTCTCTTCCTCATCTCTGTACCAAAGTGGTGTGAATGAATGAAAGTGTGCATAACTCCCAGTTGTTTCCTCTCTCGTCTCAGTCTTAAAGTGAAATGACTGTGGGACATCATGTGTGTAAGGAAGAGGCAAAGACTGACAGCCTACAAAGGCAGGGGAAATATGGAGTGCCTTTTGATAAGAGAAATGGGGATACCATGTCTCACCCAAAGACATCCTCTGCCCACTCCCCAAGTTCTCTCCACCCAGGTGATCCTCCCTCGCATACCCCTCCTGCGGGTCGGTATCCAAAAGCGATGGCCCTTCCCTGGCCACCTGAGAGGAGGAACACGGATAAGCAGAAGTGAAGATGCCCTCAGGTTCCTCACAGGTGCCAATCGCCTTCACCGCCCTGTCCACCATCTCGGCTCTCATCCTGTATGTGCCGTGCCTCACGTGCCTCACGTGCTTCAAAAACCGGAAGCTAAGCGAAGCGTAGCAGAGTGTGTCAGAGTGTCCGGTGTGCCGTGGAGTTTGTATCACTATTTTTGGATTTCCGCCTGAAATTGCTGCTGGAAGACGTTTTTGCAGCAAAAAACTACGTGGAGTCTGCTTTCACTTTGCTTTCACTTTGCAGACACAGGAGTCTGCTTTCACTCACCTTCTCACCTGCCTGACGCTCCACCTTGCTACGCCTGCTTGCTTCAAAAACCGGAAGCTAAGCGAAGCGTAGCAGAGTGTGTCAGAGTGTCCGGTGTGCCGTGGAGTTTGTATCACTATTTTTGGATTGCCGCCTGAAATTGCTGCTGGAAGACGTTTTTGCAGCAAAAAACTACGTGGAGTCTGCTTTCACTTTGCTTTCACTTTGCAGACACAGGAGTCTGCTTTCACTCGCATTCTCACCTGCCTGATGCTCCACCTCCCTACGCCCGCTTGCTTCAAAAACCGGAAGCTAAGCGAAGCGTAGCGGAGTGTGTCAGAGTGTCCGGTGTCAGGTGGCGGGTGGAGTGTGAAGTACCAGACCCCAGTGCCGTCAAAGAACTACAGAATACAAAAAGAAGGTAAGCCTTATCTGCACGGGCCATTGGGACTAACTGAAGGGAGCAAGGATATAAAATGCTCTTAAGGAGAGACAACGAACAGACTGGAGGGGCAGAGGGCATAGTGGGGGATATGGACGTGACATGCTCCACCCCCTCCTGGGCTGCTGAGGCAGAACTACGGGCCTGCGGCCCCTGACCCCTTATTAAACCAAAATTTTTGCCCCATTAATATACAAGTAAAAATTGGAGCAAGCACTGCGCTATACATAGACAATGGGCAGGGGGGCCCGAATACCGGAGAAACACCCAAAGCCATGGGAGCCGCCACAGATGAAATTGAAATTGTAGCAGGAAGCCTACAGACGGCAGCAGACCAAAATCTGGTCAGTCCTCCAAATCTAACAGCATTGAATGTCTCTACTATTGAGCCCTGGGTAAGCCCAAAGGAGGCAAGAACTGGTCACAACGCAAGCCAAGCGCCTGTATCTAGTTGGATAGAAAAACCAAAGCTATCAACAACAGGGGAATGCCATACGCTGAACAACCTGAAAAGAAAGAACTCAAACTCCGAGGCAGAGGACGAAAGGCAGTGGAAGGAGTCAGCACAGTCGGAAGGCCGTGAGGGGGCCAACCCAAGAACTCAGTTTAGCCCCCCATCTAGATACATAGTTAAGAGGACGAAATACCCAAACAACCAAAAGAAGGGTGCACCCAGAAGCATCATATGGAAACCATTTACGGCAGGACCATTGCCAACAAACTTAACAACAGGGGCTCCCAAAACTCCAAATACCATAAACCGAGGAACCACAGTAACCCCAGCAGACGCCAGGGAGACACTAAGCCTCAGCTTTGGCAGACGGAGCCCCGCCTGCACTAATCAAATAAAGAAAACGACAGGAGTCGAAATATCAGACGCAGTCTTGTTGGAGACGTCAATGGACATGGAGAACGCACTAAGAGATAAGATCATAGGCACCAAAAAAGTTGACAAAGAAAGAGGATCGACTGACAAAGTTGACATCGAAGACAAATCGACGCAAACGTTGCCTTCAAACCAAGTGGGAAATGAAGACCAGGTTAAACCAGGTCAAACAACGGAAGATAATTTCCTAATGGTAGCAACTTTGTCAGGAATCCTAGCACCTTTCATGAAACTGTATGAGGACATTGTGGTCACACTAAGAGACCATTCTATGATACTTGCAATGGTTCATACCAAAACAATATTTGTAGAGGGTTTCATCTCAGCAAGCCAAAACAATTTGGACAACAGCACTCCCAATGTCACCCAACTGCTACACGACATAATCGAACCTATATTAAAAGAAAGAAAATTAGGGAGGCCAAATTCAAAAGGCAAGGACTCTATAAGAAAAGACTCCGGAACAATGACCGTACATGAGGTTATTTCAGGTGTAGAAAATCAAAACAACGCTGGATCCAACAAGCAAGAAAATAAAGGAGAAAGGATCACGGTAACACCAGTAAACTTAGAAGAGGACTCAGAAACCCAAAGTGTAACCGTTATGGGACCGCAAGCAGCTCAAAGTGAAGAGAAGGGGGAGGTAAAACAAAACGAAGATAGACCCCCCGACTGAGGACATCACCAGTAAAATTCTTTTGAGAGAAAATCCAAAGAGCACATCGTCTCAACCAGGAACAAGAAATGAGTCAATGAAATCATCAGAGATCGAGGTGGAAGAAAGTCCCCTAAACAGAAGCGCTAGGGAAGGGCTAAACAACTCAATAGAAACAGTGGAGGCTAATTCTAGTAAAAGACTGATAACAAGGCCTGGAGACCCCATCACTACGGACAGGTGTCTGGAGAAAGGAAAGAAAAAGAGGAATCTATGCGAGATCTTCAAAACAAGAGACATAAACACAGAAGACAAAAAACTAGATACCCAAACAAAAACGAAGATCAATGGGACCGTAGACAACAAACCAGGGGGGCACCACAAGAACACAGGACCCTCTAAAAAACAAAAAAATCAACCACCAGCAAAAGCCCCAAGCAGCAGTAAATGCAGGGCATTCATCAAAAATTTGACAATACCAAAAGAACAACCGAGTATAATTGACCAGCTAAGAAACAACAAGAAAAAGGTTAGACCAGATCAAAAGCTTGAAGAACAAAAGATCTTAGAAATCAAAGAAGACGATTGTTCTGACGGCGACCTGCTGGACCTTTCCACATACCCAGTCTCAGATGACGAAGATAAACAGGGAATAAGAGGCAAGGATGAGGTAAACACAGGGGCTGATGATTCCGCGAGTGAGGAGCACACAGACTATAGCGAGAGTGACACCTCATCTGTAATGTCAACACAAACTGGTTATGAGACACAGAGAGAAAACAAAAGAGTACCAAATACTCATACAGAAAAGGATGGATAGAGGAAAAACCAGAAATCAAGTGAAAGAGTTCAGAAGAGCGAACGTCAAGGTCGAGAAAGGTTTGTGGGATGGTCTGAGACCCGAAACCACGGAACCAGTCGGGAAAGTGAATCAAGATACAGCAACAAGCGAATCGAGATTGAGGAAAGAAGAGACCGGCAGTACACAAAAGAGGGGGTAAGAGATCTACAGCACAGACCCACACGCAAAACAAGCGCTGCTGACAGTTCCAAGCAACCAGGGCTTGTTCTGGAACGTATCCTTCACAATGAGGAACGATTAATCCTCAATAGAACCAATGTAATAAGACTCCTCCACCACATACCGGCCCTAAGACTAATTACAACAGACGACCTGGCGATCGTGGAATTCGTCGAGGAAGATCGCACCGACAAGGTAATCTTGCATACAAGATCAAATCTGGTGAGACAACTACTACTGGAAGAAGCTCCGCAATTAAGACCAATGGGTTTTTACCTACAAGAAAGCGATGGAGTCCTAAAAACCCAGGAGAGAGTAAAGAAACATTCGGTGAGACAGATCAACAGAAAAGATAGAGAGACCAGTAGTGTTACGACAAACAGAACAACATTAGCGAGAAGGGGCGATCAGAAAACACAAAGCTCAAACAATAGAATTCAACAACAAGGAGAAGAAAACGAAGCAGCAAGGTGGAAATGGTTGAAAAACATGATTGATGACAAAACAAACACCCAATAATATAAAACAGTAAAAAGTGTGGGTTTATGGAGCCTGGGAAATTGGAACACCAGAGGCTCTAACCACCTTTTTACCAATGGAGCGCTTCAAAAAGAGAAATTTAGTGTGTTGTGCCTACAAGAAACATGGCTGTTGCAACCACCGACATTGGAAGGATATGTGGTATTGCTAAATCTAGCAGTCAAAGGTCCAAAAGGTAGACCTATGTCAGGCCTATTGATCGCCATCAAAAATGACCTGGACTGGCAAGTGCTGGAGGAGACAAACCCAAACTTACTCATCCAGATGGTAGTGTTACAGCTGGATAAAAAAGCCAGTAAAGTACTAATACTGATCAACATATACTGGAATCCGGCAAACTCACTACACGAAAACCTGCCAGACGAAATAGCAGAATTAATCGATGAACAGAGAGAAAAGTGGACTGATCCAATGTTCATACTGGTAGGAGACTTAAATTGTTCGTGCCTGAAGAAGGACGACCAATCAGAGCATGACATAATAACAGCTTCAACAAAGTAAAAAAGAGGAACAATGTGGAACCGTATGGTACAATCAAGGGATTGCGTAGTACTGAACGGAAAGGTGAAGGGGGACCAACCAGCAAAACAAACCTGGAAGGGAACACAATCTGTAGAGATCCTGGACTATATTTGCATCTCAAGCAATTTGTCAGATAACATCCAGACCTTGGAAGTAATCCCAACAGTAGAAAGTAACCACAACTTGTTAAAACTGACGTGTAAAAACATCAGCAATAACAAGACCGGAATTTACAACCAGAAGTTGGTCACAGACCAAAAAGGTACTAAACTAAGGATCAGACCAGAGAAAACAAGAGAACTAAACCATAATTTAAAACAAATGATCTCGACGCTTGAAAACCAACAAGGTCAAAAAAGGATTGATTACACCCCGCTTTTCAGAACATTTGTTAGAGAAAGGAAGCTTGGAAGTAACCATCAAACAACACCCCACCAACACCAGTATGACAGTCGTATATGAGAAAAGAAAAAAGCATGAAGGAGAGACATCAGATGATAAAAAAAAAATTAAATACGACAACTGGAGTAAAGAGATACATAAGCTAAAACAAAAATACAGAAACTGGTTACATTTACACAAGAAGACCTTGCTAAATCAGGATGCAGAAAGAATGCTGGGAAAAATAAGAACCAAAAATACAGCTGAAATCTGGGCAATCATCAACGAAGTGGCGAAGCCTCAAGCAATAAGTCAAATGAACCCAATTAGTGCTTCATCATGGGTTAAGCACTACACAGAGCTGCAAGTAGAAAGTTACACCGACCCAAAGCGGAAATTAATGACAAACAAAAATGAGGCAATAATAGATATCAGTATTGAGGCAATTGAGAACATCCTAAAAAAACTGAAAGACTCGAGAGCCCCTGGACCCGACGGGCTGACGAATGTAATACTGAAAAGTAACACAGGCGAATGGGCTAAATTTCTTCACCTTCTATTTAATTACATACTAACAACAGAAAAAATTCCGGATTCCTGGCGAAAGGCAGTAGTGGTGCCCATTTTTAAAAGGGTCCCAGAACATCAGCAGACAATTACAGACCAATCGCATTACTAGACGTGGTGGGGAAGGTCTTCGCGTCTACACTACTGAAAGCATTAGACCATTGGGTACAGCAAAGTGGACGACGTGATCCTTGGCAATCGGGTTTTGTGAAAGGGAGAGGCACAGCACTTAACATCTTCCTGATTAACTTAATGAAAGCCGGAACACAAAGGAATAAAAACCAAGGAATCTACATTGCGTTTGTAGATTTGTCGAAGGCTTTCTATACCATAAAAAGAGCTAAACTATGGAAGAAAATGGAAAGCTGGGAATGTCCACAGTCACTGGTGGAGAACATCAAAGACTTGTACACGGATACAAGCATCAGAGTCAGATTGGACACAGCGGGTACATTAACAGACGAAATTCAGATAAAAATGGGATTAAAACAAGGATGCCCGCTGGCTCCGGAACTGTATAACCTGTTCACATCAGACCTGGAGGAGTCATTTGAGTCCACTCGCTGCTTTCCACCAAAAATAGCAGGAACGGCGATTGGGAGACTGCTTTACGCAGATGACATCGTCCTGATGGACCAAACCCAAATCGGCTTGCAAAGACAGCTCACAACATTACAATCGTACGTGGACTCAAACGATCTGGTAATAAATCCAGAAAAATCGAGAATTCTGAAGTTATGCCCAGGAGGTAACAAAAACAGAGGGGAAAAACTTGGATGGTCTCTGAAAAACAAAAAAATCTTGGAAGTTGAAGCGTTCACGTACTTGGGAGCCTGTATAGACAATACGAAAAACAACATGCCAAGAATAGTGGGGCTAAAAAGGAAAGCAACTAACCTAGCTGCCCAAGGGAGAATTCTGCGTAAAAGATACTGCAGATTCACCTTATCACCTCTAATATCCTTTTATAGGATGAAAGTGGTGCCAATATTAACATATGGGGTAGAATCACCAACCCCCCTACAAGCTCAAACATGGTCAATCCTGGAGGGCCTGTTTTGGAGGAAAACCTTACAGCTGCCCAAATCAGTCCCAATACAGCAAATAAGGAGAGAGCTGGCTGGCATTGACATCACTCAAAACAATAACGGTATGGAAGATGTTAAGCTTCTACCGAAAATGTCTTGAGGAAAATACCACGGGAGGATTTGGGGTGCTGAAAAAAGCCCTAAAAGACCAATTGACATAATCTTGACAGACTGGCAAAAGAAATGTCAAGGGATCCTAGTGAACCTCAGTGAGTCAGAGGACGATTTATGGATCAACCCAGACAAAACTAAAAAGAAACTATACATGGCAGATTGGACTGAAACCCAAGAAGACAACCGCAAATACAAAGGTTACGAAAACTTCTGGGCTCAACCACGAAAACTGAACCAGATCCCGAGCTATCTGACTCTATTCCCTAATTGGTACTTCCGAGACCTTTTTCTGAGATTCAGATTGAACATTTTACCAACGGGAGAAATATTACAAAGAAGAAAAAGGTTGGACATCCGTGATAGCTGCAGAATGTGTAAAATAAAAGGAGAGACAGAATCTCTGAAACATCTCACACTTCAGTGTACCAGTTTAAGGAAAGAGCGAGAGCAGTGCTTAAGGGACATCATTAGAAGTCACATGACAAGGAATGTCGATGAGTGGTGGAGGACTCTAGTAGAAGGAGAAAATATGAAAATAACATTAGCACTCTTAAGACTAGAGATTCTAATCCTCAAGAAACTAGAGGCGATCAACAACATGACCCAGGTACAATAAGGTGTTACCAAGCTCTGCTATCAGGATACTGCACATCAAACTGAAGACACATCATGGAAGAATGGACATGATCAGGTTAAAGGTTTCAAATATGGAAACCATATAATCTGTTTAAAAAAATAATAATAATAATAATCTGACACTTACAATCTAAACTCAATATAATGTGTATCGGGTTACTCTGGTCTGCTATATACTTGTAGTTTGTTTCAAAAGTTCTCAACATAGGAGTTTAAGGTGCAGAAAATAAGAATTAAATAGTGTCCTGCCAGGAAAGGGGTCTCTTTCCCCTAAAGTCCCTCTGACAGTAAAACAATGTCCCTTTATCACAATTTAATTTAATTCCAAAAGGGCATGAATCGTCCTTTGTTTTTCTGTCAAGCATACAGTTTCTCTGCAGTGTTCAATTTTTGACACTTGATCCACCTTCAACTCCTGGTGTACTCTCCCGGCAGTATATATGTCGTTTTCTTGTTAATTTTTTTAAAGGGGTATTGGTCCTCCCTATTTACTCCAAATCTGCCTTTGGCCTTCTGGTTTACTTCCCTGCCAGGATGCCACTTCAGTTCCTACTCCCGGTTTACTCTAGAGCCAGAATGTTGCTTCACTTCTCACCCCTGTTTTACTCGCCGGCCAGGGTATTTCTCTGCTCCTTATATGTCCTTCTTGTGTATGAGTTTCAGATTCCTTATTTATGTGATGTGGTAGCCTGTCAGGGCTGTCTCCTTCTTAATCTACTCTCTCTCTTATCCAGGTCACAAAAGCTTTCCACATTTGGGTCACCGACCCCATCATAATATTTACTTTGTCTTTCCTTCTCAAGTGCTGGGTCTCCGACCCCTTTTCAACCTTGCATGTATTTATATCAGTTCCCTTTGTTAAGGTTTGTGCTTTCGCCTTGCTTTCCCCAATGTTCATCTATACTTTATTCTCTTCTCCAGAAAACTGGGTCACCGACCCTTCTTTCACAATATTCTTGTTTGCATCATTTTGTTCGTTATTTTTAATGCTTTCCTAATCTGTGTCAGTTTGTTCATTATTTTCCATAATGTCCTCATATGTTCTCATTTGCATCAATTTGTTTATTATTTTCAATAGCTTCTTCTTGCGCTCTCAATACAATCCAACAACTACTCTCAGCTGACCCAGTATCCCACTTACTTTCTCTGGGCTTACCAGCTGTCCCTAGTGGTTCTCGTGACTTCCTGGTGATTTGTAATTCAGGCCGCTGATGTTCATATGGTCAACTTGTGCATCTTTGTTCTGTTTTCTCCTACTCCGACTTCTGTTGCTCCTGGTGAGTAGGCGGCAGGTCGTTTACAGCATGGCTTCTCCTCACGCCACCTGTACTCATCTCCGTGCTGAAGCTTACACTTCTCTGCTTTCTCACATCCTAGTCGGCGCTCCATGGATTACTGACAGCTTTCCACTCTGCCACACGCTCCCTTTGGTTCCATGTGTGAATATCCCCGCAAAAATATCACCATACAAAAATATCACCATATTTTTGTGTTGATATTAAGGCATAAAACCTGCGGGGACACTCCCACATTATTTTTAAAGGAGCGGGGAACAGGCGCGCAACCAAAAAAAAAATATATAATAATCCCCCCCAAAAATATTGCCTTTGGCCATTCCAGATGACCATATATACAGCGATATTTTTGGTGTGGATAATATGTAGTGATACCCTCCCATTGCCATCATCTGTGTGGGTTTTAAACTTCTGTGTCGAAGTTGAAAGTTTGAAAAGACTAGAGCACAGCGTTTGCTTCCCACCTCTAGTCATCTTCATTACTACTTCTCTCTTCCTTGTCTCAGTACTTCTATGGGGGAGGGGAAAGCAAACGGGGTGTTTGGCTGAAAAAACCTGGGATATCTTCCTCTATGCTGCAAAAGGCCTTGTAGGCATGTTGTACTGGTGTATAGGTGTCATGAGGTGTTAAGGTTTTTAGGCTATTCCGCACTATGGGTTCCTTACTTCCCTAGACTTAGCCTTCCCCCATGTGGTTAGAGCATGTGGGGAAATAGTGTTAAATGTGAAAGGGGAATTCCATGTCTCATCTGGCAATGTCCTTCCACACCCATAAGCCATCACCTTTTTGTTTTTCTAAAGTCACCCCGAGTGGGATGGGTATGCCCAGACATGGTTCCCGAGTCTGCCCGGCCTAGAGACCCAAGCTACTCCTAACAGATGATGCCTAACAAGGCTGAAACATGTATGGTGATGCTTGTGGTCTCGTGCAGAAGGGATGTGACCTAGCAGTTTGGGCTGATCTGCCTTTTTTTGGGGTAGGACCAAGAGTGGTTTGCATATGGTTTTTCCCCTTCTGTAGGCTTGGCAGGCTGAAAAACGATGGTCTGAAGGGTTGCCCAGACCTATGCCAGTGGTTATGATTAATTCAAAACCTTACAGCCATCACCTTTCTGTTTTGCTAAAGTCACCCCGAGTGGGACGCGTATGCCCAGACGTGGGTCCAAGTCTGCCCGGCCTAGAGACCCAAGCTACTCCTCACTGATGAGGCCCAACAAGGCTGAAACATGTCTGGAGATGCTTGTGGTATCGTGCAGAAGGGATGTGACCTAGCAGTTCGGGCTGTCCTGCCCCTTTTGAGTTAGGACCAAGCCTGATTTGCATATGGTTTTTCCCCTTCTGTAATGGCTTGGCAGGCTGAAAAACAATGGTGTGTAGGGTTGCCCAGAGTTATGCCAGTGGTTATGATTAATTCAAAACCTTCCAGCCATCACCTTTTTTGTTGCTAAAGCCACTGCCTAGTGGGACGGGTATGCCCAGACGTGAGTCCCAAGTCTGACCGGCCTAGAGACCCAAGCTACTCCTCACTGATGATGCCCAACAAGGCTGAGACATGTCTGGGGATGCATGTGGTCTCGTGCAGAAGGGATGTGACCTAGTGGTTCAGGCTGGACTACCCCTTTTGGGGTAGGACCAAGCCTGATTTGCATATGGTATTTCCCCTTCTGTGATGGCTTGGCAGACTGAAAAACCATGGTCTGGAAGGTTGCCCAGAGCTATGCCAGTGGTTATGATTAATTCAAAACCTTCCAGCCATCACCTTTTTGTTTTGCAATTGTATTGCCACAACAGTGGTGGCTGCTGCACTGTTTCTTGATTTTGCTCTGATTTTTATTGAACCATAAAATGTATAAATATTTCATTCTTACACACCGGCCTGGTTCATGGTCCATTGCCACACGGGGTCTTTGTTAAGGTGGGTGTGAGACGGGTTGATGGCCTTGTCAAGAAAGAACCCAGGGTACAAATAGAAAGGCGTTTCTATTGTGCGCCACATTCATTGTCAGTGGAGGAAGTCCCTGGCTGGAGTGTGCCGTGTCACAGGGCCATAACACCCGCCTTAGGAGTTCACATGTGCACCCACTCTTTCAATTTGCTCCGTCCCCTTCTTCTTTGGGGGCACTTTGAATGCAGTTAACTATGGCACAGTCTGACGTCACAAGCTTCCGATGTAGAGTTTTGTATTGAATGCTTGTGATTTTCACAAAGTCTGGTGCGTCAATGCGGTATATACTAAAAATGCGCAAGCCTTCAATATAGTAAGGGTGTTGTGGCCCAATAGGGAGATGGTTATATGTGTCTCACATTTCTTTGCATATTATACTAGGATCTTATATTGTACTTCTTAAACGCGTTTTTAATTTATCAGTAACCATCGCCTGTGATTTGCTACACACAATCCCTGCAACCAGCCAGGGTGTGTAGTAGTTCTTTAGAGCAAAGAAAATGGGGCGCTATTGCAGTTAATGCGGTTCAAATGGGTTTGCATTACATGAACATCCAAGAGAACGAGTTTCTGAAGTTGGCTAAATGTCTCCTTGCCTGACTTTTTTCAACTGGAGTCGACTAATTCTGGTTGGCATAATGCAGCGCACACGTAATGTCCCTTCCGATAGCTGCCAGATCCTCGTGTCGGTCCTAACGGGGAGCAACTGCCTTACGTCCTTTCACGTTTTTATAATTGGGGGAACAGCCCAAAGTCCCTCCATGCTGTTTCCACGAGCCGAGCAGCGCTGCATGCGCCCAAACCAGGGGATCCGAGGGTAGCGGCACTTCTATGCTAATGAGGACCCCGTGCCCGGGGCTGCCCGTGACGTCACCGGGCCCCGCCCCCTCGCGAAGTCCACTCCTGTCAAAGTTGCAGCCTCTGTGACTGGGAGAGCAGTTCCCAGCGCTGCAGCTGCAGGACCTCCCGTGATTGTATTCCAGCATCACCGGCTGCCACAGCACGGCTTTGGCATGGGTGCAAGCGGGGTTTCCAGGCTGCTCTGCCTGCTTTTCTGTTGGAATTTTGCAGGAAACCTGGGAGACGCACAGAAGTTACCCGGAGGCGAGTAGCAATTCAGTGCTGTATTTATTTGTTTGAAAGGCTTGTTTTGGCAACACACACGTGCATTTGTAGCTTGCACAAAAAATTTGATGTGCTGTGTTGAGTCCGGTGTAAAATCTTATTTCTGAAGGGATTTTTTTTGCAAGTGTTTATTGCTAAATCCCAAAAGTACAGCTGCAGCTTTACACAGGTGTGTGGGACTGGGTATATTGGAGTCCAGTGGATGTGAGTTGAGAGAAGACCACTTTTGCTTTCTCTGCCCTCCCTCCCTCCCGAGGGGCTGTGCGTGCCGTCCACAGCCACGTGAGATCTCGCCATGGGACCAGTGGACAGGTTAGACGGACTCCCGCCGCCTTCTGCAGCCCAGTGAGTGCGATGGGTTATGCCAAGTCCCCGAGGCTGCCTCTAAAGGCGCGGGAGGGGCCGGGGGGCGGCTTCGGGGTACTCCGGTCTCCTGGAGCTTGAAGGTTTGCAGAGCATGGAGGGGCACTCGGGGGTGAAGCGGTCGGGGGGTGGCACGCACTCCCCCCCGTGCAAACCTGATCCCCCGCTGCTTTCGACTTGGCACTTAATTCCTGCAGGAACAGCTGTAGTGTAAAATTAAGATGACATTTGGGGATCTGGACCGAGGGCAGAGTGTGTTTTTATCTCCTGTATTTTAGACCAAGGCTTTGCTTGCAATGGAGGTCTACTGTACAGTGTGTTATCGTCGTATTTAGTTTCATATGTGTAGAGCGTTGCATTTCTTTTAGGAACGGGTGTATATAGAATGTGGATTCATATCCGGCTACCATTGATGGTGGGATTTTTAAATTAAGGTGCCAGATAACTTGGTGTGTTCATAAAGCATAGACTTGAGGCTCTAAACCCAATGCGTTTTAGCCCCCCGCCAAATGATCCTGCGGTATTGCGCCTCTACCAGATCCCTTCGTGTAACTGCACTCCGTGCCTCCTCTATTGGGCGTTCGTTTCCCCGTGAGCCGCATTCTAGTAGTTGTAGTTTTGGGTCCCCTCGTTTTGAATGGAATGCACGAAAGTAAAAGCAAAGCACAGGAGTTGAGTATGGTGTCTCTGGTGACATGGAGTCATCTAGGAACTGTACTGAGAGCTGCTCTATCCTGCACACAGAAAACCCAACCCTGCATCAGGGAAAGGGCTGGAGATGTCTCTGCAGTTACTGTTCTGGAATGGGATCTACTGAAGGCTCTTAGGCTTGTTAGAAGATGGAGGAGATCTTCACCTGGCTGTATTTTTGTTATGAATGTAGCCTCCTGCTAGAACTCTCTCCCTTTTTGTGGGAGATATGCGACCAGTTGCAGCTGGCTTTGGAATGTCCATGCAGACAAGGGCGGGTTCTGCCATGTATTCCTGCAACCACCACATCAGCTGAAACTGGACTCAAACGCCCGACTCTAGCACGTTTCCCCTTCTGAAGAAATCTAAAACACGATGTGCCCCGCTGTTGGATAATGTATTCCATCCAAATATGCACAAGTTCTAAATTGCCTCACACACCTGTGTGTTTTTCTTGATATTGTCAGCCTTCATTTAAGAGGTTACTCTTTGAATTGGTCACCTGGTTGTTGATTTCATTCATATATTTTTGGGGTTATTTAGCTGAAATTCAAATTTGAGCTTTTTCATTGACTGTTAACATGTATTTGTAAATGTGTTGCTCCGATATGAAGAAGCACGCGTGCCCACACCCTTATTGGAACACGTTGCCAGTGGGTGATGGGGGAACTCTACACACATGTACGCATGTAAGCTCAGTGTGTCCACACGCTTTGCATCCCGGCTGACCAACTGTCCACTGTCTTAATGTTTGCTCGTGCTGTCAGACTATGTTGTGTATGTTGTTGGTAGTGGAGGAATCATACATTACCTTTGCTGATCACAGCGGCAGGGGTGTTCAGATTATGCATGGGCACAACCCTACAGCCCTTCCAAATTAACTGGAAAATGTTATTTTTCTTGCTGGCCATCTGCTGGGTCCCTAGAGGAAACATGGGTAACAGAGTCTGGGCAGTCCTGGAGTCAATTGCCTTACAAAAGAATTAAAAAGCATTGGACCTGGTGGGGATGGTATGGTCCGCTGGTGGCAAGCATTTGATGTTTGGCAAAGGATCTGGTGGTGGGGTTGGTGTAGTCAGCTGATGGCAAGAATTTGATTTATGGCAAATAACCTGGTGGTGGGGTTGATATGGTCCACTGGTGATAAGCAAGGGATGTTCGGTAAATGATCTGGTGGTGGGGTTGGTATAGTCCACTGGTGACAGTAAATGGATATTTGGCAAAGTACCTTGTGGTGGTGAGGTTGGTATAGTCTGCTGGTAGCAAGCATTGGATGTTTGACAAAGGACCTGGTGGTGGTGGGGTTGATATAGTCCACTGGTGACAAGCAAGGGATGTTTAGTAAAGGATCTGGTGGTGGGGTTGGTATAATCCGCTGGTGACAATAAATGGATATTTGGTAAAGTACCTTGTGGTGGTGGGGTTGGTATAGTCTAATGGTAGCAAGCATTGGCATATTTGGCAAAGGACCTGATGGTGGCTGTGGGGTTGGTATAGTCCACTGGTGACAAGCATTGGATGTCTGGCAAAGGACCTGATGGTGGCTCTGGGGTTGGTATAGTCCACTGGTGATAAGCATTGGATATCTGGCAAAGGACCTGATGGTGGCTCTGGGGTTGGTATAGTCTGCTGGTGACAATCATTGGATGTCTGGCAAAGGACCTGATGGTGGCTCTGGGGTTGGTATAGTCTGCTGGTGACAAGTATTAAATGTTTGGCAAATGACCTGGTGGTAGAGACTGATATAGTCAGCTGGTGACAAGCAATGGATGTTTGGCAAAGGACCTGGTGGTGTGTGGGGGGTTGGTATAGGACATTGGTGACAAGCATTGGAGGTTTAGCAAAGGACATGATGGTGTTTGTAGGGTTGGTATAGTCTGTTGGTTACAATCATTGAATGTTTGGCAAAGGAATGGTGGTGGTTGTAGGGTAGGGTTAGTATACTCCTCTGGTGACAAGCATTAGATGTTTGGCACAGGACCTGGAGGTGGTTGTAGGGTTGGTATAGTCTACTGGTGACAAACATTGGATGTTTGGCAAAGGATCTGGTGGTTGAGATTGATATACTTAGCTGGTGAAAAGCAATGGGTGTTTGGCCAAGGACCTGGTGGTGGTTGTGGAGTTGGTATAGGCTGCTGGTGACGAGTATTGAATGTTTGGCAAAGGACCTGGTGGTGATTGTGGGGTTGGTATAGTCCGATGGTGACAAGCATTGGATGTTTGGCAAATAACCTGGTGGTGGTTTTGAGATTGGTATAGTCTGCTGTTGACAAGCATTGGATATTTGGTAAAGGACCTGGGGGTGGCGGGGTTGGTGTAGTCCGATGGTGACAACAATGGATATTTGGCAAAGGACCTGGTGGTGGTTGTGGGGTTGGTATAGTCTGCTGGTGACAAGCATTGGATGTTTGGCAAAGGACCTGGAGGTGGTGGGGTTGGTGTAGTCCGATGGTGACAATGGATATTTGGCAAAGGAGCTGGTGGTGGTTGTAGGGTTGGTATAGTCTACTGGTGACAAACATTGGATGTTTGGCAAAGGATCTGGTGGTTGAGATTGATATAGTTAGCTGGTGACAAGCAATGGGTGTTTGGCCAAGGACCTAGTGGTGGTTGTGGAGTTGGTATAGGCTGCTGGTGATGAGCATTGAATGTTTGGCAAAGGACCTGGTGGTGATTGTGAGGTTGGTATAGTCCGATGGTGACAAGCATTGGATGTTTGGCAAATAACCTGGTGGTGGTGGGGTTGGTGTAGTCCGGTGGTGACAATGGATATTTGGCAAAGGAGCTGGTGGTGGTTGTGGGGTTGGTATAGTCTACTGGTGATAAGCATTGGATGTTTGGCAAAAGACCTGGAGGTGGTGGGGTTGGTGTAGTCCGATGGTGACAATGGATATTTGGCAAAGGCCCTGGTGGTGGTTGTGGGGTTGGTATAGTCTGCTGTTGATAAGCATTGGATGTTTGGCAAAAGACCTGGAGATGGTGGGGTTGGTGTAGTCCGATGGTGACAATGGATATTTGGCAAAGGACCTGGTGGTGGTTGTGGGGCTGGTATAGTCTGCTGGTGACAAGCAATGGATGTTTGGCAAAGGACATGGTGGTGATTAGTTTGGTGTAGTCCGTTGGTGAGACCCTCTTCCAGTCCCATAGAATATTACTTAAGGTGCACTAAGGAAGCAGATGCAACTTTTGCTGCTGCTCAACCGCCAACACATCACAAGTTATCATCATTCAACCTTCAAAGTAGAGGCATTGGGCAAAACGCTGCATGGCTGGGCAGAGTATGCGCTTGCCAAGACCGTAGCTGGTCCATTCCCTGTGTCGAGCCAGAAACGCCACCGTCTGACAGTCCCACTAAGAGTACCCTTCCTGCAGAAGCCAGGGAACCAATCGGCGACAGGTCGCGAGCCCGCCAGATGGCTGCGTCTTACTTTCACGTCCATTGCAATGGAAGGCATCAGCGGCAGTATTCACTGTAGGCCCTGGGCTACACTGGGACTCTGTGGATTACTTCCCGCCAAAACTTCCAACAATGACATTACCTGGTCCTTAACATGAATGCCTCGGGTGTGCCTCTCACACAGGGATCACGTGCATTTCTGCTTCTGTGACTAGTCTATGGTCGCTTCAATCGCGCATCCCAGCTGCGTTCTGAATTATCATGCCGTAAACTATTAGTGCATGTGTTGCCTCCAAGTTGACTACGTTAGGATTAGTGGCTAGTGCCTTGGTTAATGTTAAAGGACATTTGCACCGTGCACTATCACCAGCGACTGGTCCCCTGGCGCTCTGGCGGCTCTGAAAAGGAAAGGGTGTGGGATGGGCGTGAGTTCGTAGGACTGAGCGGGGAAAGTGCAAGCGAGCAGTGATGTGCTTCAGTTCGGTTAGCATGCTTCGCTGAGCATGTGTGTGCTTTTCGGTTGGTAGCCGTCATGTTCTGTGGTGAGAGGATGAAATACGTTCCCATACACTCTTAAGATAGTTTCTTGGCAAGGGAAATAATGCTATGTGTGTTTGGTCTGCATTCTTTATCTTGGAGGTTTATGTGATTGGCCGTCACTAAGCGACACATGACACGTCTAACACAGTAAACATAGGGCCTCATTACGAGTGCGGCGGCAACCAGCCGGTTTTTCCGGCTCGGTTACCGCCGGACTCGTATTACCATTCCGCCTCCGTGACTCCCGGAATTACCAGGGCATTACAGCCCTGGTGTCCCAGGAATTCCGGACGCAGAATTTGGTAAATCCCCATTCCCATTGAGTCCAATTGGACTCAATGGGAATGGGGAAGTGGAAACACCGGCACCATCTCATGATGGTGCCGGTGTTACCATGTCCGCCTGCAGGCGGGTGGTGTTAAACCCGCCAGGTCAGACCTGGCGGGAACGCCACCTCCCACGTGCAGGACTCAGGATCGGGCGGTCTGAAAATAATAGTGGCGGCGGGTTTACCGCCAATGTTAATTCCGGACCGCCCGACCCGTAATGAGGCCCATAGTGGTTCTCCATATAGTGCTTAACCACATGCAAAGTGCTGGTTGCTTTCTTTCAGCTGTTTTCTCTTAACGCTAACCCTGGCTGCCTGGCCAATTTTCTTGCTCGAGGGGTGCCCTATCGGTCAGTTGCCTGTCCTTCATGAGGCCCCCAACTTTCTGGTTTCTTCATGTGCCACTGATTTCGGCTATGACACTTGACCCCCTTCTGGCACTCGCCATCGCTTTTCCATCTTGACTTCCATGTGAGTCCTCCATGTTTCACGCGTTGCTTGTGCGGTTTCCCAGCTGCTCTGTATGCTTACCTGCACCTTTTACAATTCTAAGCAACACCTTGTCCACACCTTAATCCACTAGGTGCACCCCAAATAGTGCATAACACAGTGGGCACTTTTTACTTCATAGCACTTGCCCCACAAAGTCACACTAATCTTCTTAGTACAGTTATCTGTGACTAGGTTAGTTTTTAGTTTGGCTATTGGGTGGCGATGAAGCACCGCCTATAAGCCAAAACTAGTGCATTAGAGTACAGCTAGGGGGAAATGGAATATGAGGAGGGATACAGAACTTGTAGGTGGTGTTGTGTGTTGGTCTAGTTCTTTTGTCAGAGAGCGTCATGACCTCGTCATGACGCCTCTGCAATAAAAGGGGCTCTGCTGGCACGCACAGATCAGTGCAGCAGAGCCCCAGGAAGCGGCAACTCGTGTCTGTGTCTTTGTGTCTCGCCTGGTGACCACGTGATCGTGGCCTGGTTTGCAGCACGGCCCGAGTGCCCTCGGAGCCGCGACTGCTGGTAACTTGGGGGTGATCCCCCCCCACTGTGAAGACTGCGCCCGGTGACCCGGGCGCCGTAGGGTGCCCCCTACATTTGATCCGGTGGTTGCCCCCAGCGTTCCTGCCGTGTCGGGTGATCCGAACGGCATCTGTGGCCCGCCCCGGTGACCGGAGGCGGGCCACCACATTGGCGACGAGGAAGTCGTGCCCGCCTGCTGGCATTCGCGGCTGGCGGTTGAAAGGACCCGCGCACGCGGCCGCAGTCGACGGCCGTGGAGAAAAAGCACGTGGGTGCTATCCGCATGGCGGGTGGCCCAGGGACATGGCACTGTCGAGCGGCACAGGTCACCTGGTGCCCGCAGCAGAGGTGGACCAACGCATTCCTGAGAAAAGCAGTGGCGTTCTCCACGCAGCCTTGGCCCTGGCGGAAGGAAAAGATAACTAAAGACCGGCCGTAAGAATCCCTGCGCGGGAAGGACACCGGAGATTGCCCTGAAATAGGGGCGTGGCCCTAGCAACCCCCGAACAAAGAAAAGGGGTGTGGCCCAGCGGCGGCCCAATGCCAAAAGGGGGCGGAGCTTGGGTAAGCTCGCAGTGGGTGAGGTGTGTGGTCCTCGCGTGCCCCCGTCATTAACGAAGGCCCAAGGAAGAGACCCGCAGCAGAGGGGCCTACCTTCCACTGTACTCCCGCATGCCGGGGAGCGGCAGGGAATGCCACACACACGGCAGCAGACGTCCCTGGCAAGACCTGGGCCGCCCGGTGAAAATTTTCAATAATAATATATTTGCACTGTGTCCCGGCCGGGGGTGCCACCTGGAGAATCATTACCAGGTATGTGGAACCCAGGGTAGTGACGCCCTGCAGCTACCCCGTCGACGCGGCACAAAGAAGGGGGGCGAGGCCTGCTGGACAGTGGTGACTGGAGAAAGAACGGCCAGGCAGCCAGCCCAGCACAGGCACAGGATTCAGAGGCCCTGAACACTGGTGAGTGGCCAACAGAACAACCGCAGTGGCACAAGGAGGTCCCAAATAATACATCTTGGTGCCTGTGTCGACCTGCCACCCCAGGGGTAGCGGCTCCATTTGGAGTGCTCATGCGCCCGCTGGGAGGGACACGCTGGGACATTTTGATGCCAAATAACAGGGAGTGCCAAGGGGAAGGGCCTATAGCGGCAGGAACGTGTGGGTTTAGCCCACTGTAGGCCCTGACGGGCTCTCCCATCTGGACACCCCTGCCATCATTAATATGCCAGGAGGTACTGGCCACCCACAGGGCACGGGCAAACAGACGAAAGGCCTCCCCACGAGGAGTCAGGGCGCCGATGGCGCTCTCACTTAACAAGTCCACATCATCTACCAGCAGCAGCCACAGTAAGCATCCGGCCCAGTGTTCGTCATGGCGGAGGATGACAATGAGGGCATTTGTCGAGGGCAGCTCGCGCCACTGCCCCACTTTGACACAATGGGTTCGCCTGCCAGTTTGGGGCCCCGGTGGATGGCCTGGGTAGAAAACCTAGAGCTGTACTTCGAGGCAATGGAGATCAAGGATGCAGCGAAATGCCCAGCACTCCTGTACTCCGCCGGACTGGCTGTTCAGAGGATATTTAAGACATTAAGGCCCAGAGATCAGTCATACGGTGCAGCCATTGTAGCCCTGAATGAGTATTTTCGTCCCATAGTCAACAGGAACTAGGAACGATTCCGGATGAGGTGTGCGAAACAGGAGGAAGGGGAGAGCCTTGATGCGTTCCATGGGAAGCTTCGGGGCATTGCACTGTCCTGCGACCTGGGAAACTTCGAGGGGGATGAGATCCGAGCACAGATCATTTACGGATCCAGCTCCTTGAAGCTACGCAAACAAGTCTTGAGGGACCCGACGCTTACCCTTGATCGAATACTGGACCTCGGCCGGGCCCAGGAACTGGCGGAGGTGCGGGCCTCGGTGATGGACTCCTCCAGACACCACCTCAAGTTGGAGGCCCCCATGCAGCGAGTAAAGATCGAGGAGGTGGCAGCTGTCGGCAAATGGCCAGGAGGAAGATTGATGAGGAGGGGAGACTGGCCGAGGAGAGACCCCAATGCCACAATATGCCATCAGTGCGGGTGGGACCTTCCACACCCGCAGGACTGCCCGGCGATAGGACACATCTGTGGAAGGTGCGGGAAAGACGATCACTTTGCAGGGGTGTGCCTCGCCCCAGCTCCAACCAGCATGGCAGGGACGTCGGGGGGGGGGGGAACGAGTCAAAGGGGAGAAAGACCCCCAAAGTGGTGGCGGTCCAGGTGGCGGAGGGTCCCAGAGAAGTACCGTATGATATGGGAGAGGAGGAATATGAAGAAAATATATTCTTTTTGTCCTGCAGCACCGCCAGCGGCCAGTTCGATCCCGGGATCTTCTGAACTCAAAGAGTCTACCGTCAGGCCCCGTGGGGTGTGGACTGGAACACACCCATTTGTTGGCAGTGTTAAATGTTTAAGTTTTAGTAGCTATTAGGTGGTGCTTGGACTGCAATGCACCCCATGTGTGCTGTGATGATGCAGGGGCACTGTGGGTGCGCGGACTAGAATGCACCCTGTGTAACCCTGTAGAAGGTTCCGTTTGCAGTGGGGTTAAATTTGTTTGGTTATAATAAAGGAGGGATGTTGTGTGTTGGTCTAGTTCTTTTGGCAGAGAGCGTCATGACCTCATCATGACGCCTCTGCAATAAAAGGGGATCTGCTGGCACGCACAAATCAGTGCAGCAGAGCCCCAGGAAGCGGCAACTCGTGTCTGTGTCTTTGTGTCTCGCCTGGTGACCACGTGGCCTGGTTTGCAGCGCGGCCCGAGTGCCCTCGGAGCCGTGACTGCTGGTAACTTGGGGGTGATCCCCCATACTGTGAAGACTGCGCCCGGTG
The DNA here is from genome assembly GCF_040938575.1 of Ambystoma mexicanum. Lineage (NCBI taxonomy): Eukaryota > Metazoa > Chordata > Amphibia > Caudata > Ambystomatidae > Ambystoma > Ambystoma mexicanum. Next base: position 938,197,666 of record NC_090939.1, read on the forward strand.
ACCCGGGTGCCGTAGGGTGCCCCGCTACATTTGATCCGCTGGTTGCCCCCAGCGTTCCTGCTGTGTCGGGTGATCCCGACGGCATCTGTGGCCAGCCCCAGTGACCGGAGGCGGGACACCACAGGTGGTGTGGTTATTTGCCCATCCATTGACTGCCCATGGCCATTCCCATCCACTTTCTCCCCCTCCACCACCCAAAACCCATCTTCCTGGGATCTCTTAGAGCCAGAGGCGATGCGTGGGGGGTGGGGGGACATGAGGGGGCTATAGCCTCGGGTCTTTTGGTTGTAGCCCCGGATAGAAGCTCAGGATCTACAACCAAAAGACTAGCTAGCCTTGAGTCTCGACAGATCTGACATTAGTGTAGCCCCAGATCTTTTCCAGACCTAGCAACACCCCTGCTTAGAGCCATCTTTATTAAGCCATACCATCATACTTTGTGTTCAAAGTGCCAGCCAGTGTTTTTTCAAAGTAGTCTTCTGAGAGTGAATGACTTAGTAGGAGATATAAACGCGCTAAACAAAAATGACTTACCCAGGTCTAATTTCCGCCGGTCCATTTACAAGCACTATGCAAGTCCTTCCCTGAAGGCCGGTTTAAAACCTGCATTGGCAATGCAAACAGTTGTGTGTAAATATTAGGCATTTGCCAGGACTTGCTACTATATTCCAGGGCACTCACACTGTGTTACAGCTGCTACCACTGATGGCCAGTTAATATTACTATGGCAGTGCCTGTTGCTTATCCCATACCTAGCAACAGCTCTTGGCATTGCCAATCCTTTTTCCCTTGATCTCTCCACCCCTTCTGATTGCGGTGCCCTTCATGTCTACCCTACTACTATTTCTGTCCAGATTATCAGCATTTCACCTACCTGCTGGTCAGTGGACCCAGTGAGTCCTTCATATTTAATAGTAACCCACCTCTTCTTGCCGGTGAGGTTGTTCCCACTAGGGTCTATTACGAGAATTATTATATATATATTTTTTTTATAACACAATTAATACCAACAAGTGGTTTCTAAGCGCAGGATTGGGATTCAAACCTTTGTGGTGCTGCATTGTCTTGCTTCCAAGACAAACGCATTGCCCCTGAGCTATCCTTCCTCCGCCGGAGGCTTTGTCAGGCTTTGCCCCATCTTTTAGCCTATGCTTTATGGTTTCTGTGAGTTTTTCACACGTTATTTTGGTTTCCCAGTCCAACTGATCTTTGTGTCTTTCAGGGCAAAAGCACTTTGCCAAGACCTGGTCATTCTTCCTTCTTTTTGCCCTAATCTTGTAAGAGTGGCATATCGGCCAGCTCTGGTGTGTGCCTTGCCAATGCTCCGGTTCCATTTGTAGCATGCCACCACCTCACGTACGCTTTAGAGATTCCCTCTTTGTAAAGCCACAGTTTCACTCTCCCCCTACAGCTCCACGCTGAATGGCGTCATAAACTGATTCGCCTGCGGCCATTTTAGCTGAATTTAAGCGGCTGCAAATCTAGACTCCATCAACGGCATGATTACTAAAGCCTTTGGCATGGCTTGACCTAAGTCCGTGGTCTTCAAATTGTGAGGCTGGGCAAAAGGCTATCCAGGTGTTGCGTGTGGCTCTTCCAAAAGGGAGTACTGTGACTTATTGTAATAGAAAATAGAAGCAGAAATGATATCTGGGGGGGTGGGGCAGCAGCAATATTTCTACTCGAGAGGGGCCTTGGCAACATTTTTACTCAAGGGGGGGCTTGGCATAAAAACACTTGAATAGCACTGCTCTAAGCAGGGACGTCATTTAGGGGGTCGCCAGAGGTTGCAACTGCGACCTCTGAGCTCTCACTTGCGACCTCTAACAAAAAAAACTCTCTTTTTTGTTTGTTTTGGGAACTGCAATCTCCTGGGCTGTGGCCAGCACCATTTGGCTATTTTAGTTGTGGAGTGTCTGGCTTTCTTGTTCAGGCCCTTTAAAAAAAAGAAGAAAAATAAGAACAGGAGTGCCACAAATGTAACACTTTCAGCACTGACCCTAAATAAGAAAGAATAGGAATACCAAATAGTGTGAATTCTATACAATAAATGCTAGACTCATTAAAGGTTTATTTCAGGCACACTTTAGGGGGTGAGTCACTGATTTAGTCTGTTCTTAAACGCCTCAACTCAGCCTTTCATCCTTCTGGGGTCGATAAATGGGTACCAACACAGGTTGGATGATATTGGGTGCATATTTGTTCTATGTAAAGCGCTTAAGCGTAAGTGCTATATAATAACACATCATTATCATTTGTTCATGGATGTCTGCTTGCATTCACAGTAATTTGGTAATATGGGCCTATACACACTGATCTTAACGATACACATGGCGATCCATTCTTGCATGAAATGTACATCACATTATGGTGATATCGTAACCATATTTTTCGTAGTGTACAATGCTATGTGATGCCACTTCCTGTTTTGTCAACGGGTGAAAGGTTGTGTTCCATCGCTTCCCGTGATATCACTTTGGGGTGGGGTATAATGACATCACTTCCTGTGATGTCATCAGGGGGGTCAAGGGTCATGTGATGTCACTTCCACTACCCCTGGCATTTTGGTGAAATGACGCCCCTGGCTCTAAGCTGATGTCGCACCATGCATGCACTAGTCCTAATGTTGTGTTGAAGTTGGGGATATATGTGATTTGGTCGAACTTAAACTGACCGAATTCCGTTTCTCTGCATTCTTTTTTTTAACATTTACATTTATTGCCAAAAGTGCAGGGAGACCCGCTGGACTCCTTGAACTTCCTCGCACTCTTCCTATATGTGTAACCCCAGCCCACCATTTGCCTATGTTCAGCAGAATAAAATGGGGCCACTGAGAGGAGGAGCAGAATAAAAATGGTAAGTTTTCAATCGGCTTAAACACAGAAACTCCAAGTCACCTGACTGCCTCTTGATGACTTGCACCACTGCCATATTGTTGGACCAAAATCTAACCAAACTCCAACTCTGTGATGCAATTTTAACTTTACAGCGAGGGGGAAGAATTGTGACATTGTTACATTTAGTTGGTGTCATACATTGGGCTCTCTTATTGTGAGCCACCTTTTACTGACACTGGCCCCAAATCCTTTTCTGTTTGAAGCATCAGTTACTGGCCTGGTGGAGTACCCAAAGAAGGCTTGCCATGTTCCGCGATCATCCGATTCCTGCCCGGAGGGGGGGTTCATGACTCTTAGAGTCGCACCAAACGACTGCGCCCCTTGCCCGGGAGCACAAGAAATCAGGTGCCTCACTAGTGACTGCATGGCCTCTAGGTTGGCTTTCTTTTCTCAAGTCCATGCTATGTAGTGGCATTGCTAGGCCGCATGTTCATCCCAAGGAACTCCGATGGCCTGCGTTTCCTCCCCCTTCACACGTGGAATTCTGCATATCCAAGTTTTCGAGACCAGCTCTGCTTCTAGAAGTGTCCGTCGTTTTGTTAAGTTTTTGAGTCCTGTGACTTCGTCTTGCTAGTCGGACCCCTAGCCTTTCTTTCAAGTCCCTGAGCCCGCACAATAATTCCCTGAGCCTGCACAATAATTACTTGCATTCATTCTCACCTTCCTTCCTAAAGAATAGCAAATCGTCCAGTTAGTATATCCTTCCATCACCCAGAATTTACTTGCTAATTGCCCAGGTTCAAGGAAGGAGCCGAACTTTTCAAAAAAATTGAAGCATGGAACGGCCCAACCCATCTGCATTCACAAAGAACCTATACATGGAATAGGCTATTCGGTCATGTTCGTTCTGGGTAGAGGGGCTCCTAGACCTTTTTGTCCAACTCATCGGCATGCACTGGTGCTAATAAATTGCCCCTAAAAAATGAACACCCAATAAAATATTATTAGCACCTCTGGTGGAGAAGCCAACCAATCAGCTTGCTTGGATCGCGGGCTGAATCCCATGATCCAAGCCTGCATTCTGGGCAACCTGAGTGCCGCTTCCCTGCCCTGCCATCTTTCCCCTCCTTTCCAGTGGCCGTTTCCTTCCCTGCCCATCTTCCATACACCACTGACCTTGTTCTTTTGCTGTCCACGCAACCGCCGCTGTGGCTCGAGTTTCCCAGGCTGCCATGGAAATGGTAGAGGGGCTGCTCATGGAGCCCTGTCTTTCTGCTCCACTGCGGCCATTTTAGGTAAGTATTTTGTATGAATGAACAGGACGCTGCAAGCATGCCCAGTTCACTCATACAAAATACATTGCTATCAGCACCCCAGTTCTCCGCATTGGACACCCAGGGTGGTAATGGCAAAAACATCCCATTGGGCGGGCTGGATCGGGTGGTAACGGCACCGGGGCCCATCGTTAAGGCCCTTGCTGCACTTGGGCCTATAACTTGGCCCCAGCCATTACCACAGAGTTATTGCTATATTTAAACCTATTTTCAGGTTAAAAAATAAGTAAGTGATACATGTTAGTACAGCAGACAATTTCCTAATCTTCTGCTCTGAGCACCAAGTTTGCAAAGGCATTATTGCACCAAGTTGCCGTGGAATAAGGGACCGTGGCGGGGGCATAGTGGGCCGCAGGTATTGGCTGGAATCCTTGTTTGAGCTGTTTGGATAAAAATTATGTTTCGCTTGGATGTTCTTATAACAGCAAGACCAAACACGCCTTCCTCCTTGGCACCCTGAAAAAGGCAGAGACATCAGAAGGGCAAACAAATGCGCTGCAATTCCCGACAAGCCCATCGTGCTTTCTCTACCACCCGTGCACGTGGGCCAGGCTGCTTTAGTGTTAGGGCCGTTCAGAAGAGCGAGAAGAGACATTGAAGACGGGAAATGCAAATCCAAAATCCCCGGTCACTTGGGTGTGTCCGTGTTTCGAATGACCACTTCCACTGTATAAAAAAACAGTTGTAATTACAGAGCTATGCAAAACTAGTTTAAAAAGAAATAATGGGAATATCAGTTTTTACTGTCGTCCCATCACAATCTCCATAGGACTCTTTGCGTTGGGCTTCCCTTGAGGTCAAAATGCGTTTTTATGGTAAATTGAAATATTTTAAATTTTGCATGGTTTAAAATAAAAACATATCATTAAAAAAAAACACGTGGCTTCACGAACATTGTAGAAGAGAACGCTCTGGTCGCCTGAGGCATTAATTTGGACCGCAAGACTTGACGTTTGGTAATCTGGTATTCTCACTGGGCCTGTGGCATCTCCTCCTCACGTTTGATAGGTTATGATAATGATAGGTTATTTATAACGTGCTTAATACCCAGAGGTTTCTAAGCGCGGACCCAAGAATCGAATCTTTGGGGCTTCCTGTCGTCTTATCTCTAAGGCAAGCACGTTTCCGCTGATCTATCCTCCCGAGACTTTTTGCATTCTATAGATCAGTCTTCTTTTAGGGGTGAAAGTACACACTGTATCTGGAGCTTGCTGGGCACTAGCAAAATAGCCACAAGTGAACTCTCCCCTAGAAGTACAACATTGGTACGTTCTCAACCTGCTAGTGTGATAAGGACTGGCCCAAGCCAGCAGTGGAGTTCAAATAGATGCGGTTGCTTCCCGAAGCTAGGCCTGTGCTCAATAATTACCCTAACAATAACCATAATAAAGCCTCGTATGGAAAGAATGACAAGGCTGATGCAAAATAGGGGCAGGACAGGGGATGGACATGGAAAAAAGACCACAAATGTAAAGTAGTATGTTTTTTCCACCATAAAAAATGGTTATCATTATCAATAACCAACCAGATAAAAACAGAAGGGAACGTAGATTGATGCGGGTTTTAGGTGGAGGGAATTGGGAGTTGACTTTTGGGGGTGGATGGACCCCAGATAATATGTGGAGAAAAGGTTAATTTAAAATTGGCAAATCTACAATCTGTGAAACCTGTTTTCACTGAAAATACTTGACTCCAAGCAGTGGTGGGGAGCCCAGTGGTTAATGCAAGGCTTCCCTTTCTGTGTCAACAAATGGAGGGAGCGGGGGGGGGGGAAGGGGCACAGACCAGAAACTGGAAAGATATGAAGGGACATGGAAACAGGAGGCGGCCAGCTGGTTCTCCTCCCATGAGCGGTAGCAGTCCTAAGGTAACTGTGTTGCAGCAGTGTCAAGAACATTGCTATAACGGCCGGTGCACCCAGCTGTGTAGGACTTGGAAGCTGGGCCAGGCCGCTGTGCGTGCTAGACACAGTGTGATGAACACATCCTACTCAACCATGCTTTGCCCGCATCTGACCTTCCTTCGCGGCGGTCGTTGCAGCATTTATTTCTGACATAAACATAATATTCCTCTTCTTCCCCATGAAACAAACAAAATACATTCTACTCATGGCACCTCATTCAAGTCTTTACTCGCGCACATAGTCACTTAGCTTGCCTGGCGGACTTGCAGGCGTTTTCAGCTGATATTGGCTGTGCTGCCTGCCATCTGTTCCGGCTCGGAGGAAGGCTGGATGCCTGCAGTTCATCCGATCGATCGTTGTTCTGGGCTGCTGCCAGAGTCGGATTCGAGGGTTCAATGCTCCCCTTCATCCTCGTCGGACTGTCCTCTGTCCTGCGAACCACCAGTCTGGTGCCAGCTCGCCATTTGTTCTTGCTCTCTTGTTGTTTCTTCTTTCCATCTGTCCCTGTCCCTTCTCGAGTCACTGCCTTCTTTCCACAATGTCTTAGGGACGTGTTTGAACCATGAGGCATTCCTGGTGAGTAGCCTCTTGTTCTTGATTGCTGTGACCATGGTTCCTTTTCGTCGTATCACTGTCCAGGGCTAGGTCTCAAAGGTATTTGCTAACTCTGTTCTCAATGGGTTGCGGAGTACTAGCACTTGATCTCCAGCTTTGGCGTGTGGCTCATCTCTTGTGACTCATGTGTTCATTCCTCCTCATTTTCTTCAAGCATGTTTTCTTCTTGTCTATCGATTTGCCTTTGATCCGGCTGTGGTGCGGTATCGAGGATCATTGCATGGCCTCAAACATGACTTTGTCTGGGGGGGGGGGGGTGTTTATTGACATGTGGGGTGTTAGGTGATAATTGCAGAGGAATCTGAACAGCTCTAGTTCCCATGGGGCCGATTGTGACTTTGCGATTCTCAGGAATTCGTTTAGAGGTCTCATGAACCATTCAACGTCCCCGTTTGCCTGGGGACATCATGGCATGATGAGGTGGTGTGCAATCTGGAGGTCCTCCATGTATTTGGTGAATTCCGCTCCTTGGAAAGGTGGTCCGCTGTCACGCTTCAGCTGCTTTAGCAGTGTGTGGGTTGCACATTTTTTTTCCAGTGCCGGTATGACAACATCTGCTGCAGTGGAGCGAACCATCTCGACCTCTGGGTAGCGGGAGTGTTCGTCAATAATGTCTAGGAGGGAGGTTCCCTCTTGTACCGTTCAGAAATCAGCACACACTGACTCCCAGCGCAATGTGCTTCTCGGTGCGTTCTGAATGGGTTCGTGCCTTGGCAGGGCTCCACTGGATCAGCAGGAGAGGCAGATCATGACAACATCTTCCACTTTGGCGTCGATGTGGGAGGACCATACCCGGTACCTCTGAGTTCTTCCTTGAAGAACTCGCATTTGTACCTGTGTATGGTTAGGCCTGCTTTCTCCAGTCTGTCAAGAACTGCTGCCAGTCGAACCATGTGTTCCTCCTTGTCTTTGGCATGTACAAGAATATCATCATTCAGGACCCCTGGAAGGTCTTGCAGGATGATGTGGATCGTCTGTTGAAAAACCTTCGGCTGCGGATGATATTTTCTGAAGTTTCGGCGTTTGTATTGCTCAGCCCAAGGTGCGTTGAAAATGTGGTGATATACCTTAAGTCTTTGTGCAGCTTGAGCTGATGGTAGCCTACGTTTAAATTGATTTTGTGAATGTCTTTGACCCTTTGAGGTCCACAATGATCTCGTTGAGGGTTGGCGTGATGTGCCTCTCCCGCACTATGGCCGTGTTTGGGAGCCACATGTCAATGCAGATTCTGATCTTGCCTGGTTGTTTCGGCTTCTTTGTGATGTCCATCGGGAAGCCCCATGGTTTTGGTCCGGTCACTTCCTCGATGATCCCTGCTTTTTCCAGGTCATGTAACTCCTTGGTAATAAGGTCCCTTGTGTGAAATGGGATCCGCTGATGTCTTATCACCTGTGGTTGTATGGTTGGATCGGTGTGCAACTTTATCACTCTGCCATTAAGACATCCGATCCCTTCAAATAGTTTGGGGTGTTGGGCTGGGAGGTTGCAGAATTTGTCGTCGCTTGAGATGTCACAGATGAATTTAATGAGGCCCAGATCCTCTGCAGAGTCCCAGCTGAGCAAACATTTGATCCCTGCATCCACCACATAGATTTGTGAGTGGTGCAGAATCGTCCGTCCATGGGTAGCAGCTTCCCGCTCGCATATGTGTAGAGCTGGGTGTTCGTGGGCTTCAATGCGGGTCTGGGGTTCAGTGTATGTTGGGTTCTGATGAGCATCACGTTTACTGAGACACTGGTACCAATCGTCATCGTGACCGCTTGCTCCCCTACCATAATGTTGCTTCGGGGCCTCCTTTTCTTTCTTCTGTCTTTCTGGTGCTGGTGCTGATATTAGGTATACTTTCCTCTTCTTTTTCCTGGTTTGGCAGGCTGCGATGGTCGCCCTCGTCTGCCTTTCCTCACCTTCCGATTCTGCAGATGAGGAGTCGTTATCCACCTTCACCTGGTGTCCTTTAGCTTGCTTCCTGTCCCTGAGCTTGGTCTACCTGCGGGGCTGCGCTGGCCAATTGGGTTGTTCGAAGACTGCAGAACATGGCGTAGTGGTCCATGTGGCTGCATGCATTGCACGTGGTGCCCTGTGCCGGGTGGTTGCGTTTCCTGTGTCGCTGCCCACCACACCACCCGCAGTCGTTGGGTCCAGGTATACGATGTTGCTCCCCCCGTGGCATGCATGCGGGCGGGTCTTGGTCCTCTCCTCGTCGATCAGTTATGGCTGCTACTGTTGGGGCGGATGGTATTTATAGCCTCTGGAGCGTGGTTCTAATGTGTGTGACTCGGGCGTGTGAAAGTTCCCTTTGTCAGCCATATTCTAGGATGCGAGATAAGGAAATTCCTTTTTCACTTTGTATGATCCTATGCAATTTTTCAGAGGACATCCCATTTATGATTTGCCATCTGATCTCTCTGTCTACATTGTCAAATTCACATGATAGGGCGAAATTCACATGATAGGGCGAGTTGTCGTAGATGAGTATGGTATGAGTCAAGTGTCTCTGCCTCGCCTTCTACCGTCATGCAGAAGTTAAAGATCTCAAAGTCTGGGTTGAGGTAGGGCATAAAATTATGTTTCAGGGCGTCCTTTGCTACCTTGTATACATCATCTGTGTCAGGGGCCTGTGGCAGTGAGTTGAATATGTGCAGTGTGTCATCACCTACGCTCAATAGCAGGTGTGAGTGCATCTTTCTGGGCGTGGTGATGTCTCTGCAATCTATCGCCATCTCAAATTTCTGTAAAAACAAAGGCCCACCTGGATCCCCCCCCATGATGGCTCTAGGTATGCCTTCCTTCTCAGACGACGTTGCAGCTTTTATTCCACATCACCACGTATACGTTGTGACGTAACCATGACAGACGTGAAAGAAATACCTTTATGGTGGAGGGGGAAAGGAGTTCCTTTAGATTCCAGTAAAAATTTCAGAGGGCACAAAAAGGTTTGCAAGGCCTCTGCTACCTTTGTGCACCTCTTATCTATGCCCCTCCTCTTGTCGGCTCCAATCGTTCCCACGCTCACTATGTTGGCGTGGAAGCAAGGCAGCCAAACTCTACAGCGGGTCCTGGGAGGCTATTCTTCTGCCCTGTCAGCGCTGAGCTTTGGGCCGGATTTTCCCAGATCTGGCAAAAAATGTCTCGCCGGGTTTTGAATCCAGGAGAACTATTTGTGACCACCAATGGAATCATTCTGCTTTTGCTCCAGAGACCAGGATTCGAAGGCTGTCATCAGGACCACATTCGAGTGCCATACCCACCAAACTGCAGGAAAGCCTGGCTAGGACACTTGGAATATTCATGTCAGAATTTTACTCTGCAGAAAATATACAAGTACTACTTTGTGAAGATGTGCACCTTTTCTTATTTGCTTGCAACATTATAGGAAACGATTCTCCTTTCATAAATAATGTATTAATTAATCTCTTGAAATATAAATACTTATTTATGGTGGGGGGAGGGGCTGAGGAAAATCTCTTGAATTTCTCCTTCCCCCTAACTCATTAATAATGTATTCATTAATCTTCTGAAATTTAAATATTTATTTATGGTGGGGGGAGGGGCTGAGGAAAATCTCTTGAGTACCTCCTTCCCCCTAACTCACAACCCCCACCCTCCTAAGCCTCCCCACCCACACCTGTGGGTGGTGGGATCTCACAGTTAATAATTTCCATTTCCAGCTCCGTGCCATGGGCCTTGAAGTTGAGTTGGAAAAGTCACTGTGGGTGAAGAATGCCTTCCCTTCTGCCCCCTATCAGAGAACCGAGGAGGCTGCAAGCTGTGTACATTTTCACAATGTGCTCTCGTCATGGAAGTATGTTCGCTCGGCTCTGGCATCACACCGCTGGAGAAGAGGCTTACTACTCAGAGCAACTTTTAAGGCTTGGCTTCCCAGTGTGGATAAGTCAGTATGGTATTATGCTGCAGATGGTCCGCATCATCTGCAGTGATGTGGTCTGGTGGCCTAGCGGGTGGCAGTGGAGCTAAGAGGCCTGGCTTCCCACATGATCACATTGTGTGATTCTTTGCACACCAATTTATTACTGTCTGGAAAGGACGCAATGCGAGCTAAAGACTTGGAAAGGGGCCTGTTTTTGTTAATAAGCAATATACACGTGTGCATTCATTTTGCGCACCCTATTTCATAGCGCAAAGATGAAAAGTTGAATTATTATGTAATATGTTGGGGGGCACTTCCTGACTGCTTCGTAAGCTGTGTACGCCATTCACACACAAATAATGAAACCTTGATTTGCATTGTGTCGTGAGAAATGCAAGGCAGCGCAAATGTCTGAAGGGGGGCAGGTAGTGCTCGCTAAGGGTATTTGGGTAGAGCGGGCAGGTCAGGGAGCATGCGGGTTTCGGATTCGATATGTTGGCTCTCGGAGGCGGTTGATCGAGAGAACGATGTTGGAAAAGAAGCAAGGGGACTGGGGCTGTAAGGTGATTTTCTAGTACCTTGATTCATTTAGCACTTTGCCATCAAGCGCAGCTGCGCAGGTGAGGCCCACTGACTGGTTCACAGGTATTGGGCCCGATTCAAGGAATATTTGCCCGGTTCAAAGTGAATTTGCACTGCTGAAAAGTGACTTTGCACTGCGGGCACCAACCCTGATTCATGGAACTGTGCAAAGTGTATTTTTGCTGTGCAAAGTCCGGGGAAAGTCAAAACGGCCCTATATTTATTTCCACATGACCAATGTGGGTTTGAAAAATGTGCTGCACGCACATACTTGGACTGCTTCACTTTCTGCACCACGCTGGGCAAAAAGAGAAACTCATTTGGGGCACCACTATAGCCACAATTCCGTGCAGTCCTCTTGACCACCCCAGGCAAACATCTGTGTGTCTGATATGATATGGCATTCCTAACGCGCCTGAGCACAAGTGTTTCTAGGCTTTACAGATCCGCCAGGGCGCTAAGAGACCACATAGGTGGCTACAGTGCATGGTACAAGAACCCATAGCATAACATTAGTACTGTAATAGTGATATATGGCATCAGTGGGGACCCAATGACACCAGGTAAACAGATAACCAAATGTCGGTTATCTGAGTTACAGAGAGCTGGAAAACAAGCTAACAATGCTAGATAATAAAGCGTCCTGACCTTTTGTCCTGCGTACCTGCACTCTACTGTCTAGACACTGTTTTACCGCCTAGGAACCTGTTTTATCCTGCTTTTTGTAAGCATGACTATCATATTATCAGAATGGGAGATACCAGAGACTACAAGCTTCTAGTTAATACAATGCCAGATAATAAAACGTATACTATACCAATAAACATGCGGGAAACTTGTTGAGTGTATTTTTAAGCTTGCACGGGTGGCTTGTCATTTAGTGGAAACATGCGATCAGAATGTGCATACCCCACTAATGTACTCCTGTGGGTGTCCTGTTGCCCTGCGTGAGAAGGTCAAACAGCCCTGTCTTTACTAGGAAATCTGGAAATTGTGATTTTCCTATATCTATTCAGCTACAAGTCCAAAAATTCAAAAGAGAAAACATGGCTGGGTGGGCTTCTGAGGCATGGCCACGTGGAACCTGAGAGCTCTGAGACGGGCATCACAATTCACGGGTGATATTAGAACAGTGTAAATGATGGGGTCATGATCTGACAAGTCTTGAAGAGGCAAACTCTTCAGAGCAGCAAAAGTTGGAAAAGGCAGTTATAGTGGAATGACGTCACCTGTGGCGTCTGGGCAACAGATCCGTCAAAAATAATTTTGGAAGTCTCCACTTTATTTTTTTTTGTGTGTTGATCAGTTTATTGCAAAGGACAGGCAAACGAGTCACTGGGGAAATGCGTCTCGTGATTGGCTCGCAGAGCAGTGGATCATTTTCAGGAAGAGTGAGCAATCTTACGCTTCCATGTTTGCTTCATCAAAATTAGCGTTCCAAAAGGATTGGTTCTGCCAAAAGCTAATCTCACTTGCACATCTAGAACAAACCCCAATCCGTCTCTGTGTTATGTCAAACAAGAACAGCAGAAACACACGCCTACTGCGGGGCTGCACATGCGTGCGCAGCAAACCACCACCTCATTGAACACCAAGCCTTGGGACAAAAGCAAAGAATAAGAGATTTCCTGATATTGTCAGCAAGAAATGACAAGGGCTGCAGATGCACAGCAAACCACCACCTCATTGAACACCAAGCCTTGGGACAAAAGCAAAGAGTAAGAGATTTCCTGATATTGTCAGCAAGAAATGACAAGGGCTGCAGATGCACAGCAAACCACCACCTCATTGAACACCAAGCCTTGGGACAAAAGCAAAGAATAAGAGATTTCCTGATATTGTCAGCAAGACATGACAAGGGCTGCAGATGCACAGCAAACCACCACCTCATTGAACACCAAGCCTTGGGACAAAAGCAAAGAGTAAGAGATTTCCTGATATTGTCAGCAAGAAATGATAAGGGCTGCACATGCACAGCAAACCACCACCTCATTGAACACCAAGCCTTGGGACAAAAGCAAAGGGTAAGAGATTTCCTGATATTGTCAGCAAGAAATGACAGCAGAAGCACACATGCACTGCAGTGGCTCCAGATGCACAGCAAACCACCACCTCATTAAACACCAAGTCTTCAGGCAAAAGCAAAGAGTAAGAGATTTCCTGATATTGTCAGCAAGAAATGACAAGGGCTGCAGATGCACAGCAAACCACCACCTCAGTGAACATAAAGCCTTGGGACAAAGGCAAAGAGTGATAGATTTGAGAGGGCCACAAATAAGATGAGTCTGTTGCCGCTATGGCTGTGTCAGGGAGGTGATGCCAAGACAGAGGCCGCACCTGGCCTGCTTTGGGGTGGTTCTCTGTGCACTTGGAAAGAAAGTCTTGATTTCTGCCATGTTCCTTTTTGGCTCCGTATAAACAGTGTTTTATTATCATCATTTCGGTTAAGATTTGGAATACGCACTGCACAATACTTAAGAGGTTATTCTACCTTTAATTCCGGTGGCATTTTGCCATTACTCTCTGCTGTATTCAGTGTATGAAGGTATTGTTACAAGCTGTCTTTCACTCACCGCCCATGGGGGAAATCGTATACACTGGGCCACCCAATAAATCTACAAGATGGGTGAACATATTAGTGATCTCACAGAGGAAGTAGTTGAAAGCCTGGCCCTGCTTGGACCCAGTGAAATCCAGGCCTTGTTGAAGGGTATAGCAGCGAAGACTGGCTCTTGCATCAGGGCCCCCACCATTGGTGCGCCAAACCTATTGATAGGTTTGATGGCGCTTTCAGAGATGCGAAGCGGGGGATGCGGCGTAACCTTCAGCTGGCCCGCCACTCCTCAACTTCTATCGAGGAGAGGTCCTGTAGTGTGAAATTGATGAAAAGTCATTATAAATGTTGGTTGAGAAGCTGGAATCGTTGAACACTAAATACACAATGGCAACACATGTTAATTTTGCTGTTTAGGGGTCACACCAAGAATGTATGGGCAGAACTGTCTAAAGCTAGAGTCGGCCCTAGAACCAAGGTTTTAAACCCTATACAGGAAGGTAGGTGGATGGAGTATATTGGGGGGAGAGAGGGGGTGAACATGTGGCTGCTGGTCCCGCGGGTTTCCTGCTGAAGGGATGGTGCCTGGAAATAGGGGAAGATGATATAGAAGAGGTAATCCAGAGGCTCAAGGACTTGAGAGCACCCGGACCTAACGGACTCGCCAATGTGGTCTTAAAGGAAAGCCCTGCTCGGTGGGCACGAACACTCAAGATATTATTCGATAAAGTTTGCAGCACACAATCTATTCCCACCTCATGGCAGCAGTCTCTCCTTGTACCAGTGTATAAGAAAGGGGATTGGTTAATACCAGACAATTACCGACTGCTGTCCCTCCTGGATGTCACAGGGAAGATTTTCTCAACATTTGTATTGAGGGCCCTACAGAGTTGGGCTGTATGTACTAACTTACTGCATTTTACCCAAACAGGGTTCCCCCCAGGAAGTGGTATGGTCTGAATACCTGAGGGTACTAGATGTACTCTTTCGGAGACCCTCTATGTGACTTTTGTAGACTTCCGAGCAGCATTGGACAGTGTCAACCGGGAGAGGCTATGGGCTAAAATGAAAAGATGGGGACTTGCATTCAAATACTCATGCCTGTGTCCGATTAGATGATCAGGGCACCATGCCACAAAAGATGCTAATATGCAGGAGAGTGAAGCAGGGGTGTCTGCTGGCTCCTTTTTGGTATAATATATATATATATGGCAGATCTACCAAATTGTTTTAAGGATGGAACAGGATGCTACCCGAGGATTAGCAATTGCCCTACTATGTGCATGTTATATATAGATGATCTTGTTACGTTTAATCATACCTTCTCGGATGTCTGTGCTATGTTCGAGACCATAGTATGGTTTGCTGGGGATAATGACTTAACCATTAACCTTGGCAAGACTAATTTTATGACCTTATCCCCTAAAAGAATTAAGCACATGAGCTTCGACACGAGCTTGGGTAGAATCGGTTGTGGAGGATTACGATTATGTGGTTTTGAGGTGAGCCCAAGGAGGTCTTTAAAGAAGCTAAGAGTATAAAGGCTCGGCAACTGACTGCACTGATAAGTATCTTTGCGGCTAAAACAGCAGGTTACACGCTGGACGGAATTATTGCACTCTACTCACAGTGCTTCTGCCCAACGGTATTGCATGGGCTGGTGGCTCTTTGTATTGGCGTCTTGTCTATAAGTGGCTAGATGGCCTGGAGGGTCATTTCTGGAAACAGGTATTAAAACGGAGCCCCTCTACTCCGATGGCGTATCTGCGACTAGAACTGTGGCTGGTTTCCCTGAAAGGCCAGTTGATGGTGAGACAGGGTCTATTGCACATAAAAACTGGTAAGGATATATGAGTGGATAGGATGGCAGTGGATAGGATGGACTAATAACTATTCACACATGTCCACCCTTACCAACTAGACGTATGTAGCGAATGTGACCCACACCTACCTACTCAGCCAAAGATATTTGAGGCAGTGCCCTTGCCAGGCAATGCAGTTGTTCCTCTTGAAACTATGAATAAATCAATTGCCTTTGTTGAGCTTCCTTGTTGCAAGGTGGAAGTTCCCGGAAGAGGAACGGGCATGTCCTATGTGTAGGATTTCTGGGGTTTTGGAACCCCACCCCCCCCCCGGCATGTCTTTACACAGTGTTAAAAGTCAGGTGACGTGTACATGATAACGTTGGGGAGCTTTGTGCATAAGCATGAAGCGATAACGGATGGTGATTTCTGGAACTCCTGCATAAACTCAGATTCTGAAAGAGTTAAGTTTGCACTTTTTAAGGTGTGGTGCATAGTGGTTAAAAACCTTGTGGGAGAAAATCGTGAAAGGCCCATTAACACATTTAGGCTGGGTGTTAAGAATGGAAGAACGTGAGCTACATGGGGAAACGGTTTTTAGCCTACCTGAGTCAATTGACCCACAGTGCATATATTTGCCCGTCAGTTTTAATATCGGAATATTTATTGAGGGCATAGAGACTCTTGCCGATTTTACTTAACTTGAAGGGATTGGTTTTAGCTGTTTCAACCAGAGGTACACAGTGAGATTCCCACTGGGTCAATGGACACAGGTTATACACTCCAACCGGGGTAGGTTGGGATGAGGAAAAGTGTACAACGTGGTCCCTGACGCAGGATGAAAATGAAATTATAGATATGGTAAATTCTTTAAACTTGCAGTAAGTTTACGACACAGTATAAAGTAATGGGTAAGGAATTATTAGGAAACTGTATTGAAAGATCTGACCGTCGCACTCGGGTGTCTGCACCTGAATTTGTATTTATTTGACTGGATTGGTCGATTGTAATTCTTATTTTATAATGTTGTGTTTGTAAAACTTCTTTGAACTGAATACAAATAAATAAATAATAATAATTCCACTAAAATATCACTGGAGGTAAAGTCCTGCGGGCGAGTTTAGTCAAAGTCGCCGTTTTTACCTCCACTTCAAAAGTGAGGTAAACATTTCAAAATCGTCCTAGAATCTTTTGCAACTTTTTTTTAACTGTATGGAAGGGATGCGTCTGTGCTTCCCTTCAATACATCTAACGAGCAGCGCCAAACGTTTTGGCTTTTTTGTAGGATGGGATGCATGGGGTAGGCATTTTCCAATCACTGCCAACCTGGTGCCATCTGGACATACCATGGCAACAGCTAGAAAAAGGCCTGAGTGGCTGATTAAATGTCAGTGCCTGGTAAATTACTAGCTAATACTATGCACATGGTAAAACTGTTCGGCTTAGGCAATTCTTGTTTTTAACAGGACTTTAGTGTAAGTAGCAGACCTGAGGAATAAGGGAGCACAGGGCACACTTGTTTGAGATATTTTTCTTATGCCAGGAGCGCATTTACAGCAGCAATTAAGCCATACACTCACAGAAACCTGCTTAAAAATGCCACTTGTAGCCCTTCCGCAGCGCAATGTTTGGTGTTTCTGCAGGACAGACCGAGCTCAAAGAGAGCCCGGGAGGGTTTGCTTTGGATGGAATGATACAGGCAGTGGATGGGAATGCCAATTAGCATGGCCAAGCACGGTCAGTGAGAGGTTAAATATCCAAACCACGCCCCCAGGCTGTGTCTACCTCACCCATTCCCTCTTATCTGTTCTCCAGTGTAATAAATAAGAGGGAATAGGTAGTGCTAAGGTCTCACCTAATAGCCAAAACTAAAAGTAGCTACACGAGGCAGTGCAAAGGGAAACGTGATATGTATCTCTATTTTCTAATAGCCCCGTGCATCTTTCTCGTGTAAGGCATAAAACAGCAAATACTGACCATTTTCTGCATTCAAAGACACTGTAACGTTATTGAAATGCTACTGTACACTCTCCTTTTCCGCCATCACATTGAAAGCAATCTTTAAAAAAAACTTGTTATGCCAGAAATGCTACTACTGCCAGTGCTAACCTCTGAAAAGGAAGTATTAGGAAAAATACCACCAATGGGGTTGCAGTTTACTGCTGGTGGTATTTGTGCAAGAAAGTCTTGCGAATTAGTAATGACCCCTTTAATGCTCCACTATTCATTCAGTTTGAAAAATGGCAATCCTTGTTTGGGACTTCAGTAGACGGCAGGTTCAATTGATATGTGATTGCTTAATAAACAGTAAATAAAACATAACTTGATTAGCCCACTGATGGATTGCTTCTGGGCGAAAGCCTTTCCTTATCCCAGGATCAAGGTTTGGTCACTTCCTGTTCAGTGGGTTTCACTGCTGGAGCCGCGCTTCCATCTCGGGGGCCATTTCCAGCGGCGTCCTTCTGGCCTCTGACGGAAACATACCCAGTTAGCAGGCCAGCTCTACAGTTGACCAGTGAGTTTCAACAGCCCCTCCACCCCTCCCAACAGTAGGAATTTATGGGGTCTTTTCATTGCCCTGTAACTCCAGCCTGCATCTTTTGTGGCCACGGCAGCCCCCCCCAACCTGTTACATCAATTACGACCATCTGAATGCACTCTTGTCACTCAAGGGTACCTCATATTTTTGACAGAAATAATAAGTGCCTCCATGTAACAGGTGTCCCTCATTGCCTCTGGTCCATAAGGGAATGCCTAAGCTGAGGAACACCCAGGCCAATTTTTATAATACATTCTGAAGTGTTGCATTAAGCCTCCTAGAACATCCCACCGCCATACTAGAAGTTGCCCCACACCATTCACACCTGGGAATCATTGTCAACAAGGCCAACTCAGCACCGTCCGACCACTAAATTCAAACCATCCCGCATATCCTCCTTGTGTTCAACAGTATCTGCATCCCAGAAGTTGGGAGGTTGTACACCAAATTCCCAACTTCTTGTCTGTTTGATGGCCACGGCAGCCACGTCTCTGGTGTGTGCCAATATTGGTATGCCTCTCCAGAAGGCACGTGTAGCGAACCCCCTTGTGTCTAGCACAGCAGTTTTTATTGTGGCCTGGAGAACACATCTAAATTCAAAATTAGATAGCAGGATTTCGTTGGCATGGTTTAATCTGGTAGCACAGACCCAGTGGTTTGGAGTCAAAACAACGCTTGAAGTTGTCTGCGGGGGCAAGTAAAGCTCATTGCCCGATGTGTGACAATTGGAAGTGTGCCGTTTGCTTTCTGGGTGTCAAGGCAAATCTAGGACACGAGGAGTGCCCCGTTACCTCTATTGTACTTGCTTCTTTCTACCAATTGGCCTATCTGAAAGGCCCAAAGAAGACCAATGGGAATGTTCTTGTGAAGCGCTTGGTTTCAAATGGTGAAGTGCACACATTAATAAGCAGCCAAGCATTTTATCAAAATTCTGTAGTCCATAGTACCGGTTATATACGAATTGACCGAATGAGAATTGCTCGCGGGAGAATTGACCGAATTTCAAAGGTCAATTTGGACATGCATGTGGGGGGAAACCCCCCAGCAACCCCTCACCCAAACCAAAACCCCTCGCAATCCCCCAACCATTAACTTTAAATAATTTAATTAACAAAAACCAACCCAATATATATATATATTTATATAAACGTACAGTTGTGCAGAAGGTCAATTAGGACCATTGAAATTCGGTCAATTCTCCCCGATCAATTTGGGTAATACCAGTACCGCTAAGAGATCTCTACTTGGGCTCCTTTCTCAACAACACTCTCAAAGCTACCCTTAGATTGCCGGACCTGATGGATCACCACCCACATTTCTGCAATGGGCAATGGCTGCCCAAATGCCAAAAGATCCATGGGTTTTTCCTGTTGTGATCATCAAACCAGAGGTTGAAGTCCTGCACAGTTGTCTCCGGGTGTGCATATTTCCCGTAGTGTTGAAGTACAAACATGCAGCTGTTACCAAAGTAGCTCTTGTACCATGCTGTAGCCGCATTCTAGTGACATCTCTTCTAGAGTCTGAAGGTTGGTGGCCAGCTCATCAAGTGGCACCTCTTCTGTTGGAGGGGGTCAGGAGGTTCCTCATGGTGTCTTCTCCTGCTACGTCCAGCACATATCTTGCCAGATGCAATTGAGAAAGGGCATCCGCAGCATTGTTCCTCGCTGCAAGTATGCAATGTTCTGAATTCAGCATTGCTCACAAGGTGCATCCTAACCAGCTGAACTGTTGAACAACTGGTCACCTGACATTTGATCTGACATTTGATTGTGAGTACCACCATCACATTGAACGTTACCTTCTTGTTGCTCTTTCATTTAGTTCATTTCAATATCGGCACTACCATTGGGGAAAACATGACAAGAGTTATGTTTCTTGTCACCACCTTTTGATTAGTTTTTCAACAAACATTTTAATTTTGTTATCAAATTTTCATATGAAACCTTGCTTTCCATATAATCATGTTCGAGAATATTACAAACAGCAGTACTCAAGTTTTCCCAAAGTCATACAACCGCTCTGCATTTACACTTTCCCCTCTCTTCCTCCTGCTCCCCTGATTTTTCCGCCCTTGTTCAGTTCCATGTACCCCAAATCTTTTCATATATGTGTGGGCAACTTCTCAGTTTGTACACTCGTTTGTCCCATTTAGTTTTTAATAATGTCCATCCCTGATTGCTACGCTGCACGCCTCCGGTGTTCTGGGCTCATCCACTGCTGTGGTATAGCTCTCTTAGCAATTATCATGTAATGGCTAGAAGTATTGTGGCATACCTGGCAACGTCGGTCTTCAACCAGATGCCCAATATTGTATTTCTAGGTTCTAGCTTTGTTGGCATTTGCAGTACCCCCCCTCCCCCTCCTTCTCGTTTTGCACCTTATCCCAATACCCCCTTATTTTTGGGCAAGGCCATACCATGTGGAGGAATGTCCCCAGTTCCTATCACATTTCGGGCACATGTCAGTAATCCCCCTGCCCATCATACATAGGGCCTCATTAGGACCCTGGCGGAGAGGGTATTACGCCAGCGTAGTGCATGGCGTACCTCTCCGCCATACTACGAGTTCCCGTAGCGCCATGGAGGTTTTCTCCGCCTGGTTTTACCAGCCGGAGAAAACCATGGCGCTACGGGACCTCGTTGTTAATTACGCCACCGTATTTTACGGTGGCGTAATTAACTCCTTCCCCACTCCCATTATACCCTATGGGGCAAAAATGGGAATGGGGAAGGGCAGAATGGGGATTGGGGATTTACCGCTCCGCCGAGGTCGGAATGGGGCGGTAAATCCGCCAACCCCCATGGCGCTATCGGCGGCTTTCCGCCATGCTTCGCGGTGCATTTAGCACCGCGAAGTCCGCCTGGGTCGTAATGAGGCCCATAACCTCTCCCGGGGAGTAAAAAACTCAGCAAATATTTAAATTGTTTGAGCCTAAGTCTCGCCGATATGGCGACTACTCTAGGGTACTAAAGGGCCACCCTCCAGTCTCTGCATCCAGTTCCCCCACTTCTTTTTCCCATCCGATCTTTAGGTCATCCAGCTCTCTCGTAGAGTTGAATGCTACCATTTTATAGAGAACCGAGACATGTTTTGTTTCTATGATTCCATCCAGCGCATTACTCGCCAATGGGAGGCCGGGGGAATCCCCCCAGGGTCTCTGATGTGTGGTGTCAGGGCGTGTCTGATTTGCAGGTATTTATAGTGTACTTTCCTGTCCAATCCCCATTCTTCCTGTATTTCTTGAAAGGATGTAATGCTGTGGGATTGTGTCACATCTACCACTTTTTTGATATCCCTGCTTTTCCAATCCCTGGCCCATTTCAGATGGTGTATCCCTTTCACTGTTCTATTTTCCCAAAGAAGATCCTCTGGCGTGAGTTTCCCAGCCCAGCCTGGCTCCATGATCGTGTATTTCCAAGTCTCTCCCACCGCTTTCATGGTTGAAGATATTGATAGTTGTTACCTGCCCCCGTAAAGTATTTTCTCCCATCCATTCGTACCGAGATGCAACAGCTCTATGTCGACTAGGGAATCCTTGCCCCCCCCCTATTCACCCAGCCATTAGCTATGGATAATTGCAAAGCCCAGTAGTACCATTTGAGGTTTGGAAGTCCCAATCCCCCCTCTGATTGAGAGTTGTAAAGCATCTCGAGTCAGAATCTGGTAGTCTTTATCTCCTAGAAGAACCTCTTAGGATTGCATGAATGCTATCAAACTCAGCGCCACTTATCGTTCCTGAGTCGTGCTGGACTATATATAGGAGGCGGGGGAGTGTGACTATATTGTACAGTGCCACCCTACCCATTAGTGGGAGAGTGTTTCACTGTGTAGCATCCCTCCCAAAGTTTCTAATCACGGGTTGAGATTATGTTCTCTGAAGGACAGTCCTCTTTTTAGATGAACACCCATAGATACTTGTCTCAGTTGATTGTTAGAGCCGCATGCTGCTCAAATTCATCCGAGATGGCCTTTACTCATTCCAGGGCCCCGATTCTGACCTACTCCTTTATAGGTTTCTTTACACTGTATCAGACTGTGTTTCCCTTCACCTTTCCACTAACCACTGCACTCTGGCCTCTTTTTTTTCTTCCTGTAGTTTTCCCTTCTCCCTCACTCCCACAGTGATCAGTGCGATCGCTTTTCCCCTCAGCAACGTTCTGTATGCGTCTCAGAGAACCTGCTTCGACTTCACTGAGGTTGCGTTAGTCTGGAAATCACTACCTTTTCATCCAGGAGATGATATATTTCTACATCCCCCACCCCCTGGACGATAGCTCTCTCTCCCTCACTCTCCAGGACAATGGATCATGGTTGGAGATGCTCCAGGAGAGGTGTTCTGCCCCCTCTATCCTGTGCCTTTCTGTTGCTGGCAGAGTACACGGTCTATTTAGGAAAATGTGGTATATGCCACCGAAAAGGACTACTGCCTTTCCGTGGGATGTGCGTCCCTCCAAGAATCTATTAGGCCCATTGCCCTTATAACATCTCTCTATCTTATACCCTGCCCGCCGGTCCCACCCCCCCTTCCATCTGTCCATTGTTGGTTGGATCACTTGGTTGAAATCCCCCGCTAAAAATACGGGGACCTGCATTGCCCACATGTGCATGTCGTTAATTGCCTCTAATGTGTCTAGGAGTAGTGTTGGGGGCTTATAATTTGTTAAAGGTCATCTGCTCACTCCCTAACCTTCCCGAGACTCCAACCTTTCTCCTCCTTGTATCCTGGACGATCTTACTATCTGCAGAGTAAGTCATTTTCTGATCAAGATCCCTACTCCTCCTAGATCCCTTCTGCAACACTGCATGGGAAACACATTTGTATTGATCTCCCAAGCAGGTGCATTTCTTTCAATGAAATCATGTTTGGCGTGTGACTCTTCAAGTATTGAAGGACGGCACTTCTCTTTATCTTATCGTTAAGGCCTTTAACATCCCATGAGATACACATAAGTGTGCCAATGCTACCATTGTGGCAAAATATTATTTTGTGTGCCTTCCTGCCTTCTCTTTTTACTAGCCCACCTCCCCTCTCTCCTACCTTTCTGTTGTATGAGTCTGCCTGTCAAAACCAACCCAACTCCCCAAACATTAAACACCCTAACTCTCTCCCCATCCCTCCTGCCACCATGTACTTACCTCATACTTTCCCTGAAACTCTCAAGTATCTGTCGCCCTCCCTACCACTTAACTGCAACCTATTGCTGCTACCTTTTCCTTTCTCACCCACTACCTTATGAGCTACCCAGAGCCCTCCCATTCCCCCCGTGTGTACACCCAGGAAGTGCCTGACAACTGTCCTCCTCCCAACCCACACCAGTTGCAGTACTATTTCTAGTGCTTCACTTCCACCCCAGGGACAATCGGTGCCCTGCATGACTGCAAGACTCCACTGAAGTTCTTTACTCTGCTGGCCTCATATTCATCCATCGTTCCGCTCCATGGGGATCTCTGCATTGTCAGTCAGCAAGGTGACCATGGCGTCTCCTGAATGTTCTGGGGACCTAGCACCCACTTTGTTGATTATGCCAGCCATCCCACCTTGTATCTATAGTCTTTTGTGACTGAACTGTTCTCGGTAGTTATTCCCTCTACTCAGATCAGTGCTGTCCTGCTCTCCACTGCCTCTCTTGCCAGATGGATGTTTTGGTCCCACAGTGCCCCCCATTTGTCTCCCCCTGTTTTCCATCCCGTTCCATACTTCTACAATCTCACCCCGACTAACACCCCCAACTTTTCTGGGAAGACCAGCATGTACTTAATGTGATTGTTCTATAGCTGTCTCTTCACCTCTTTAAATGACCTTCTCTCCCCCACTCCACCTGGAGGGTATAGTCCAGGAAGATCATGACATGGGCATTATTGAGCCATATTGGACCCCTGGCTCTTGCAGCTTATGATATCACTTCCTTGTCCCTGTTGTGAAAGAGTTTTGCTACTACTGGGCATGTTGGCATCCCGGGCGTCGGTGACCTACACAGGACTCTGTGCACCCTCTCTATTGTGAAGAAATTGGTCAGACCTTTTTGCTTAAACACTTCCCCCATCCATTTTTCCAAACATAGTTTCCATGGCTGGTCCTTCCATTCTCTTTGGTAGACTCACAATGTTCGCCCTTCGGGACCTGTTCTCTCCATCCTATGCTCTTTTCTCCAGCAAACATGTCGAGCCAGGTAACAGTTTGACTTCTGAGATGAGTGCTTTTACAGTGTCTTCCAATTGACTTATCCTCTCGTCAGTCTCCCAGACTTTGCCCGACATCGCCCTTAGGCCTGCTCCGAGTAGGGACATGTCCACCCCTACCTGGTGAATCTTCTCCTCCATGCTGGATTCCCTTACCACTTGCAGAATATGCACCATGTAGGGTCTACCTCACCGGTGTCCATTGCCTTATCTGCTGGATGCCACGGTCCTCCTGGTAGATGTGAAGGTTGTTTATGGGCCACGGGCCCCATCGCCTACTTTTCCATCCTGCTTTGCATCGAGTTCCTGGGTCTTTCCTTGCCCATGCATGCAGCTGATCACCATCTCTCTTCCGCATTCACTTTACTGCAGTCTAGACTACACCATATTCCCGTTCTCCCTTCCTGGGTCTCTCCTGGAGGGCTCTTGCTCCTTTCCCCCATTCTTGTGTTTCTTGGTTCTCCCACTCCTCGCAACTTGCCTCTGGATATTGGAGGGCCTTGAGCCGTGTTTCCTCCCCCTTTTGTTAGAGGCGTCCAGACATGTCAACCGATCAAGGCATGTCCATCCTGTTACTCTGAGCTGGCTCTCCCAGTGGCACCATTGCTCTGACCTATGGGGGGATTTGAGGTAAGATTTCTGCATACCGCCTCCCTCTGTGTAGACTCACTGTCTCGTTGCCTTCCTCTCACCAGCTCGTCGCCTTTCCACTGTCGGCTTTATGCACCCATGTGTCCAACCGCTGTCTGGGGAGGCTTCCCATGGCATATGCTGTATGTGATTACTGGCAGTAGTTTGACCTCCCCTTCTTTGCACCCTTCCAACAAAGGTCGCTGAATCAGGTGTACTGGGTCCTGCCCCTCCTCTCTGTCCGCCAGCATTGGTGTTGGGGTTAGTGTGGCTTCTTTCAAGCTTCATGCGACCATGAGTCAACCGCTGCCTGGGGGGGCCTCCCCTTGTGTATGCGAGGTGGGATCACTAGCGGTGCTTTGACCCGCCCTTTGTTCCCTTCCTACACGGGTTGCTGCGGCCAGTGTTCCGGCTCCTTCGTTTCCGCCAGCCTTGGTTGTCATCTCCTTTTTTGTGCTATGAGTTTGTACATCGAGTCATTAACAAATACCAGCACAGGATTGCCCCAAACCCTTCTCTGGCTGAAGTAGGGTGTGAAGGGGGGGAAGTAGTTACCGGTTTGTAGCAAGTGGTTCTTGCCACAGCTCCCAAATAAGTCCTTGAGGAAAGACCTTTAGGTCATCTTTGAGGTCTGAAGAGTGATATAGTAAGTGCATCAGACGGAAGCCATGGTTAGATCGAGCAGATTTCCTTCAAGATGGACACGTGATGTCGTGGCTACTTTAAGAAAAGGCTGCATACTTTGTCAAGGAAACAGACGTTTTAAATATTTCTTTGGGATATGTACAATGTTGACTTTGACCCCTCATACTTTCCTTTCTTTTTTATGCATAGGCTACAGAAGGGTCACTCCAAAGGGGCTCCCCAGCACTAAAATGAAAAAATAAAACGGTAATTAAAAGAAATATACATCACCCTAACAATGGAATCTGGGTAAGAAAAGTGATAAAGTCTAACTGGGATCTATCCTCTGCGTAGCCTAGATTACTTCGACTGAAGTGTATAATAACTTCTTCTGAAATTCCCTTGAACCAGGATTTCTCGGGCGTATCTCCTTATCTCTTATCTATCTACACACAAAAAAACACTCATTACTTTTCTTACACAATTTTCTAAGTCCCACATTACTTTTTCAAACTACCACAATCCCATCCCCTCAATTTGTATTCCCCTTAGTCTACTCACCATTCGCTCTTTCAGCTCCAGACCTTCTGTGTCGACTCCCCTCTCCAATCGACCCCTTTTGCCTTCTGTCCACTTGATCATTAATTGGTCTGTATACGTCCATTCAACCGGATGCTTATCCAGATATCAGACTAATTTGATGATCAGTTCATGGAACTCGGGCATAAACAGCATAGGTTACCCGCCCTGGTCTTCAGTAGCAAATGGACACAGCTCAACAAGTGTAAGGAATCAAACCCTCAACAGGAAAGAAGGCAGCAAAGGGGGGTTAAAAATAGATGTGTGGCAGCAGCACAACAAGTTACACTACAGCAGGAAAACACAGCCACCCATGGTCCATTCGAACCAGGAAGTAGCCCCAACTGAAGTGGGCCAGCTCTCAGACCATACATCAGGGGAGCATATCCAAAGGGTCAGGCCCAAGTAGCATATACAGGACAAAATAGGAGTATAAGGTTTCCCGAAGACAGGTAGAGAGCCTAGCATGCACCGTCATATAATCCCCAACAGCCTCAGATGGAGCAATATCCCCAAGGAAAACAGCAGAAAACAAAAAGTCCAACAAATCATTCCCAGCCAGAGGCAGCCCTGCACTACCAAGGGCAGTTCTCATCCTCCAGCTGTCACTCAACTTGATGAAAAGGAATACAAGCTATACCTTATACTCCCAGCATAGGGATACCAGATGATAATCACATAGCCAATATTCCTGCAAATATGAACAGACTGTGTGTGCATGCACACTCCCAACACTAAGGATACCATGTTGTAATAAAGAAAACATAAAAATAAAGTGTGATCAGGTATTTAATAATGTGTCAAAGCCTTCTTTCTCTTTAACCGCCAAAAGATTGAAAATCCAAATATCTGCTATATTTGTTATTGATATTGATCTTTTATTTCTATCGCACTCGTACACAAGTGTTTCATTGATACAATACCTTAATGTCTTTCTTGGTAGTAAGTACGGCCATATTTAAGGACTGAATTTGTCTCAGGATATTTGGCTGAACCTCATTCATTCACACATTCATTTTCCAATATCGTATGTTTTTGTCTAGGAGTTTAGTGCAAAGAATCATCACACACACACACGTCCAATAAGAGATGAAATGTATCCAACCGGAATATTTAGTCTCACAATTAAATGTTTAGTGCAACTTTAGAAAACATGATATTGCCTAAAAAGACTCTCTTGTGGGTATGTTTTTGTATTCACATTCAGAATCTAGAGATCAACATTTTGACAATTATGCCATAGTGTGATCAACCTTGGTCTTGCTACCTCTAGGTGCAATTACCTCCTTTCCCATTAATGGTCAGTGCTACTGACTAGCGTATAAACTGTCTCAAATACAATTCTTGTAACTGGGGATAGTAACCAAAGGCTCAACCAGCCAGATATAATAAACATTCCAAATTATTCACCCAAACCAAGAACAATTTGAGCTCCAAACCCTGGTTTCACAAATCTGCACACAAAGATAGACATGCCCTTGCCAACATCTACTCATTTGAGCTAGACCTCAATCAGACCACACATGTGGAACTTTCACGGTCTGATCACCAGCTGCTACTAAATGAACGGGAGATCCACCGACATTGAATAAATAATCTTTCCAAAAAGGAAAACCAAAACCACCATATCTTATGAAAACAAATTAACACAGTGAAAAAGTTAAATTTAACACTGTCCAAAAAGGATAACAATGCCAGAACATACACCTCCCACTTAGTAGCAAAAGTGAACATAGAAATCACTAAGACACTCAACATTATTGCACCAAAGAAATAGAGAAAAAAATAAAATAACCAATTTCAACAACAACTGTTTCAATGTTAGACTGGCATAGCTTATAAAGGCATGCCCCAATCTAGAGCATGCATGAGGAAATGAGTTATCTAATGACAGTGTTGCATGCCAAATTCAGAACATGAGCTACCATATGGCCACTGTAAAATGAAAAAGGCTATACATTAAACTGTATCGCTTCTATAGAAAGTCCTAACACCAGACACCAAACTAGTAATCAACCTAAATCCTCAGAGGAAATGGCCACCTCCCTTGCTGGCACCTGTTTTATGATTATAATGACCAAGATTCAAGCCAACATTGATCACCAGAAATAAGATAGAACAGCTGCCATAAACCAGGGCCACCCACCTATATTTATGTAATTCAACACTCTTACAATTGAAGAGCTGGTTAATATCACTAAGAACCTAAAGGCGGCAGCTGAACAATGTGACCTATGCCCAACCACCTGGATAAAGGGAAACTTGGCTAACCTGGTGAAATTCCTGACTGATAGAACACATCACTATCATCAGGCAGTATCCCACACCACTAAAGGCTCTCATTGTTACACTCCTAAAAAAAAGTTGTGGCCAGAACCAGAGATGCCTGGAAACCACAGACCCATATCTAACATTCCCTTTTGTGTTTAACGCCCTGGAAACATAACTACTACCCAGCTAATCCTCCAAAGTGAAAAGTACCTCCTACTTGATGAAAACCAATCTGGTTCTCACTCAAAACAGTAGCAAGGAAACCAGTCTCCTTTTCATGAAAGGGGAAGTTCTGAAAACACTTCATAAGAGTACACCAAACGACGTTGATACAGTCAAACATCATGATAATATAAAGATTAAAAGTTCAGATAGTGATCTACTCCAAGGAAGTACCATCTATTCCCAACTAGCAAGCTGATCACATTCTTGGGGTTAAAATGTGTTTTTTTAAATGCTACCCATTTTCCCAAGTGTGGTGCCCCACAGGCTCCACCTTATCCCCATGGCTATTTAATGTTTACATTAAACACCTTTCAGACCTGGTCAAACTCTTCTCAAAATCTTTGCAATTGCACACAGATGATTCCCACGATTGAGCCTGGTACTTGATAACAATCGGCATACAACCAAACGCCCCCAGAGAATCAAGGATGGGACCATCAATAATGATCTCTGACGTATCACCTTTTAAACAGAGATTATCTTTGTGGGGTCCCAAACCTGAGAACACTACCTTTTTAAAATGGTCACCCCTCCCTGGTATAGCACCCACCCCATCAGACCTATTAAAGAATCTAGGCATCATTTTCAATATCAAACGCTCACTACAACCACAATAGACACGCTTGCTTAACAATTTAATTTCAAGCTCAACACCCTTAGGACAATTGTCCCCTACTTGGAAATAAAACAGAATATTGGGGTGGCCAGAGCTATGGTCCTCTTTCGCCTAGTCTATTGTAATGGTCTTCCTTTGGGACTAAGCAAAAAAACAAGTGAAACTTGGTTTAAAAAAAAGCAGCTATACTTCTTTTGGCACTCAGCCCTGGCATCCTATCTCACCAGAATGGAAAAACCTCAAGTAGCTCCCTACTGCAAAGAGAATAACACACGAAATCAACCGTATTACTTTCCAAATCCTCCATTAATATGTCTCCTTAATACCCGAAGTCTTAAAAAAATGTTCATAAACAATTTGTTTGAACATGATTATTTATCCGCTCATAGCAAAATATCTGGAACAGTTTAATGTATTAATTATGCATCTTTATCGATTCAAATGACAATTAAAAAGATTGTTATATATGGTCCGCCCCAAAATGTATGTCTCTGCTTTCTGTGGCTACCTCAAGGGGATTTCTTGGGATCAAAATGTTTATTTGTTTGCAAACTAATTATTATGTCCAGCAGCCAGTTGTTTATAACCTCATATTTCTAAAAGTATCAAAAATATAAAACAAAACAAACGTTTGCACTTTTTATATATAAAATGCGAAGAGTGTAAAATAATTTTCTACAAAATATATGTTTTACCATTGTTTGTTTACCTAATAACATTGTTTTTTTGTTTTAATGGATGAACAGTACTTACCTATATTTCCTCATTTTAATTGTAATTTTTAGAATCCTCTTATTGATTTAATGGGAAATGTTGATCCATGTTTTTTAGATATTGAAGTTAACCTTAAGCTAAGAGAAAATAAATACTTTTTAGAAAAAACAAAATTTGTACTTTTGTTTCATTATACTCTGAAATCAACAGTCAAGATCATTTATCAGGAAATGTTTAGTCGGCAACCTTTTTTTTTACCCATTTAAAGCAATAGGTCATATGCTTACAAACAGGAAAACGTTTCACAAAAGCATTCTTCAAGAACTGTTTGGTCAGCAGCAGTATCTTACCTCTAAAAAGCAATGGGTTATGTGCTCACAAGACAAATGTGTCACATCAGTTCTGCCACTTGAACATATGCACCATTTTGAAAGCATGCAGTTCTATTTATTTTAGAGCTTAGTTGTGGTGCCCGCGTTATCCCCCAAATACTGCGTGCAACATAATCTTGTTTCTCCTGGCTTGTATAATTCATTTGCCATATTTAAATGGCTATATTTGTATAAACTTTTTTTTCAATTGTCAGCATTAAAGATCTAACTGTGTGTGTATATTTCCATAATGACATTGGTGTTTGTGGAAAGAACATAATGAACAGACCTAAACTATTC
The DNA here is from genome assembly GCF_040938575.1 of Ambystoma mexicanum. Taxonomy (NCBI): domain Eukaryota; kingdom Metazoa; phylum Chordata; class Amphibia; order Caudata; family Ambystomatidae; genus Ambystoma; species Ambystoma mexicanum. The sequence goes on from NC_090939.1 coordinate 938,228,210, forward strand.
TTGTTTATCGTGGTAGTCTTATAATTTAGAATATTGTTTTTATTTATTGTAAATAGGCTTCACATCAAAACCTTACACAAGCTACACAGTTTTACATGCTCTAATCCAACACATTTGATGAGCAATATATTTCAATTTGGACGTTTGAAGTGAATTTAATGTATGAAAAAGTAGAGGCGCCCTGTTTAGTTGGTTGTGCAAATCACTGGTACCGTCCCTCAAACAGTCCTTAGCGGAGGCTTGTACATTAATGAAAGGAAGAGGTCGAATTACACATCTGGAGCGCAATGCCATTGCAGGCCAAGAACAATGTTAGCGTGGCTCGTCATCTAAGGTTTATGCTGCGAAGAAATGGTCATTGGTGCTGGGATGTGATAAGATGTGTAGCAGAAGAGATTCTACTATAAAGCGAGTGAATCCTAAAGAAGTAGTAAGAGAAGCCATGGTAAGTCTGTGTAGGGCATGTGCTCCGAACTGAATAGAGGAATCGGCATGAGGAGGGAAGAATTTAGTGAGGAGAAATGGCAAAATGAGTAGCCTATCAGTGCTGGAAAGTCATCTAAGTGCTTTGGACAAAGGAATTTTAAAAAGTAGGGGGAGAAATTTAGTAGGGAAAAGGACGCTTTTTGAAAGCTTTGAATGTATGGCTTGAGGCAGAGAACGCCATATTCCACTGAGATAATGAAAGAAGAGCCACCATCTTCCTTGTGGAGATCTGAGGTGCCACTAAGGCTTGTTGAGTGGCAGATCTCACTTTTCTGTTCAGATGGTGTCTTTTGCTTTCAATTTGGAGGAATGCTGGCCCAATCCCGTGGATAGCTTTGCATGTACTGTGCAGCTCTTTGACTCCTACTCCCGCGTATAATAGTTTATAATATAAGGACAGCAAAACAGCTCACATATCACACCCTAATCTCAGCAAAAAATAGACTTCTGCTTTTGTAAACTCTTTGAATTATTTTAGTCCTGTGCATCCAGGTGAAGGCTATTTGCATGTTCCAGTTTGGACAGAACAATGACCATGTGCTGTTGTAGGAATCTAAGAAAAGGGAACATTCTTCAGAGAGTTTTAAAATCTTGTCTGGCCCCTGCTGTAATCTGTGGCCTCGGAGGTCAGTTCATATCAATTCTTACATTCATGACTTGGTAAGACGGCACTAGTGAATCGAAGAATTGTGGCAGCCCGAGATGGATAAAGATGGCTTGTCTGTGACCAGAATATATGTTCTTTTTTGCCCCCATTGTTTGAAAAATAGTGATGACTGGTCAGATTATGGTAAAAATTAAAAGCCTGAACACCAGATCGGTGGTAGCAAAAATGGTGTCCAAGGTGATCCCTTGCATGCGGGCTGCTTCTGTACTCAGCAGGTGTAAATCTAGACTTTCCTCAATTGGCACGAGGATCTTGGTGAGACTTATATGTGTTTGTTCCAATCATATGTTAACATTCGTGAGGATATAGAGCGTAATGGTGTGAGGACTTTTTGCTAGTGACAAAATCATCTTAATCCTCGCCAACAATTGGAGGAAGGCCATTGGAAAAGGATACATCTTTAACCTAATCTCGCAAGAAAGATCAGCGTATCAGGGAAATAAACTATGGATAGTACTTTGTCATAGATGAGGTCAATTTCAATTTCCCCTTGTGTTCTGCTCATGGGATATTCTTACACAGCTGATGAAGACGGCCTCATGAACAATGGGTGGATAGTCTTCCTTGAGTCAAGATTTGGTAAGAAACTCCATTTGGAGAGAGCTGACGTGACAAGAAGAAATGAAACGTTTTGTTCGATGGGATTAAACCCTAATATACATACCGCCTTTAAATGTGAAGCAAAAACAGATGTACTAGTAAGCATAATATAATATATGCCCTAGATTTGAAAAAGGCACTACTCGCCGAAACACGTTTCATCTAAAGGGCCTTTCCAAATGGAGTTTCTTTTGCTTTGACAGCATTAAATGGTTTCTTACCATAATCACTTTGTGGTGCATTTTTCTGGTGAGGATCCTATTACATTGTTTTATTTGGAGGTGGGGTTCGTTTGACCTCCAAGTTCCTCACTTATGCGACACCATCCACCAGGAACACAAGGAAACAGGTCACCGGGCTTAAATAAGTTGAAAGCCTAAAAACCCATTTCAATTTAAAGTTTCGGTAAGAAACTGTACTAGCCGCAGCTTTCCTACTTTTGCTTACCCATGGCCCTCACCTTAAGGAGAGCACCGGTCGAACATGTGGTAGGTGGGGAAAAGGCAGAAGTCTTTCGTAACTAGCATCACCCTGATCCCACTGATGAACATCTTTTAGATCTAAGAGGGGGAGCTAATATTGCCCAGGGGCTGCTGCAGTCTTTTTAGTGATCTCCTTATAAGACTGGGGTCAGGTGAAGGGGGGGTGGTGAGATTAGCAACGAAGTTCGTGTGTAGAAGGGGCTTTAGCGGGTTGAACGGGACCAATATAACTGAAGGGGGTGCCTGGCAAAGAGTGTGAAGGGGGTGGTAAAAGAAATTGCAGGTGTATTTAATGATCAAAACATTGTATCTGGTTATTGGGTGACATTGCAGTAAGGTTTTATAGACTCATGAGAATTCAGGAGGAGGTGAAAGTGGGATTTAGCTGTGAAAGGTATGCATAACAATGTTAATGTGGGTTGAATGAAGAAGTATGTTTAAGTTCTGTATTCCGGGAAAAACAGGGGGATCCAAAAGCTCCCAAAGCAGTGTGTCCCAACTCCCCACACCAAACACTTGCAAGGTGCAACTGCATTGAACTGCCGTTTTCTTCAAAGCAGTTCATTAGAGATCTAAACACTTGTATGTCAGAAACTGGAGCCAGTACAAGCCAAGCTGGTCAACTTGAATTTGCACTAAAGGAGATAGTTGGAAAAAAAGTTACTCCGTTGAAAGATTTCTACATTTATGTTTTCTGTTGCTACAATTGAAATATCCTCCCTCTGGTACATCGCGGTTCAACAGAGAGAAAAATGCTGCAGGCGCTACACAAAACAACAACACGTGCAATTAGTGAGTCAATGCATCATTGTTCTGCCAATACAGCCACGAGTAAACAGGAAACCTGTCCATGAGCAAAAGAGAAAACAGATGGCCCATCAAGGGCCAGTTATGGTACACCTGAACTGTGCACCAAGTCCAGGATCTGATGTGATTTCATCTCAATGGCCCCACATTAAAAGACAGAAAGCAGGCTGGATCCATCTTTAATTGGCAACACAAGTACACACCAAGACTCAACATAAACAGTAACCAGGTGTGAAGGCCAAGACTGCTGCTTCCCTCCAGCAGACCCCATGCTGCTGGGATGAAACATTGCCGTGTCTTAACACACACACACACACACACACTGCTGCCTTTGCCTTTGCAGTAGTTCACAGTAATTAGTCCACACAAAGTGGTTGATTTGCTGCGCCCTTGAGGGCTCTGGCAACTGGCGCGGTTAGGGCTGCCACCAGCCAGTGGGCGCTATCATCAGCGGGAATCTGGCAGTGTTTCGCCAATCCGTTGTTGGGAAACGAGTGTGCCACCACACATTTCTTGGCCAGGCAAGTGCTGATGTGTTTGTTTGCCTTCTCTGCGTGTCTCTTCGGGGCCTCTGCGCTGTGCCTCTGCGCGGCACGGAAGCGCGAGAGAGGCCGTTCCAGCTCCATCCCGGGTCTCTTTCACCACTTTGAGAAACTCGATGTAATGCCTTCAGTGGAAATTTTAAGACGTTTGTTGCTACTTTAGTTTTTGTAAGTGGCAGATAGTGAGGTATTAGGCGTTTTATAAAAAAAAAGATTAAATTACATAAAATAAAAATAAATCGCTGTGCTCCGAGCAGTTGCAACCAATGGCAATTTGGAAAGGCTCAATGTAGGAGCGCAAACATCCTGGTCCGCAGTGCAAACTTACCATAACACACTCCCCTCTACCACAAAAAAGAGGTACCTAAGACAGAGCCCACAGTGGCTTCAACAATCCCTTCCGCAATTTACCTTTCCAGTTGCAAGACTGAGTCCAGCACTGTACTTTTCAGCTTCTCAGCTAATTGTTTATTTACAACGCCAACTTGCACCCAGAGTCAACCTCCATGCAAAACGCCATCATTTTGGCTAGAATTACTTGTGTGCTTTTTCATGTGTCTGGGTTGTCGCAAAAGAGTCACTATTGCAGCTTCATTCCAACAGGAAACATAATACATGTGGCCCTTTGTTAGGGGTGCAACACGACCCACGTGGTGTGTCCTAACACTTCACATGGCGTGGGAAAAGCTACCCGTGGGCAACTGTGCCTGGAGCAGAGCAACCTTAGTTGCATGGGACCCCTTTTGTTCTCTCGTTCCTCAAAGAAAGTTTGGAGGAGCTAGCATCAAATAAGCAGCAAATTGTGCATTTTAAATCACATTGGGCCAGTGGCATTGCCTAAGTCCAGGTTGGATTTACATGGCCCTTGATCTTTTACAATTACATGTAGGGTGAGAATTGCGGGTTGGGTACCGGAAGTGACATTACATGACCTTTGACTGATGGGTCAAAGGAAGTAGGAACAATTTCCAGAAATGTCAAAATAAGATGCACACGCAGTCACAAAAAGACTGCAATTTCTTGTCTTAACTAGAGTGCTGACATGCTAGGCTATTCTGCCTACAGCCTTTGGGCCATGTACAGATGCTAGAAATAAAATGTAATACCACCTGTCATAATTCTGTATAATTTATTTGTAAACTGGTGTGCTTTGGGAAAAATAAATATGCAATGGAGATACAAATGACATCCTGATCTGTAGAGTGTCTTCATGAAAGCGGTGCAGGGAAAGAAGTGTGAATAGTGTTACCACTTCCTGACCAAAACAGGATGGAACAGCATCTTTGAAGATGGTATCAAAAACATGTCAACAATATAATTAGCACTACATGGATTTGTTTTAGAAAAAGGGACTGTCAGCTCTGGAATGGACAACTTCCGCAACTCCTGTATAAGAAGCCAACATCTGTGCTCGGAAGATGATCCAACCCCAAACAAAGGAATGATGGCAGTCGACAGGGAGAATAACTCCCCCCCCCCCCAAAAAAAAAAAACAGACTATTCTTTGCGGAAAGATTGAGACAACTGTCTTCATTTTTATGGTTTTGGTGGTGTGGCCTTGTCGATGTTTTGGCTAGCTCAAGCAAAAACTGGTTGCTTTCAAGCTGTGGCAATCACCGGCTTCATTGGTATATAGGTTTACACCTATAATGGGAGACCCTGTTCTGGATAGATCTAATCTGCTGATTAAATCAGCTTTGTTCGTGTGTACCATGAATAATGCCCTTCCTTCCTTCTTCCCCGTTTAAATGAGACAAAACTAAAATGAGGTGCACCAACTCCCAGAGATGAGGACATCATTTTTCTCAAAGGTAGCCAGCATTTATTGCATCCTGAAAGCTTGGTACATCGGTCTCCCAGCGGATATCTCCTTCGGCCAAATGCCGGTACCCCACAATCTCATTGTGGATGAGATATCTGTCAGTACTTTAAAAAGGTGGTTGCTTCCATGTAAAAAAGATTAAAGCAATTCAGAGGAAACCATTATACCATGGGTTACACCTGCCGGCCTGGCATTGTCCAGGAGGGCCTAATTAAATGCCAGTTTCTGCAATCCTAAGAAGCTGCCACCCAGTGGAGTAACTTTGGGGGAAATGTTGCGGGGGTGAGGGGGGGTGACATGACATCTAAAGGAAAGGTGCCCCAGCCAAATGAATGAGGACAACATGGTGTGCTACGAAAGTTGGGGGGGGGGGGGCAAACACCCTTGTCCCCCCCTAAAATGATGCCCATGCTGCCACCTATAGAACTTCCGGCAGGCAGCAGACTATAGCAAGGCGTGTCTCCGCGTTATCACCGCCTGCCAGCAGGGTTCACATAGTACATCTTGTTGGTGCTCGAATAAGTTAGTTCTCATAACTCTTCTGGGTCTTGATGTTCTGATAAAAAACCTTGTTCACGAAAGAGTTCTGTGTGCTAAAAAGCAGATGAACCTCTGCAGACATGTGTGCTCAACCACTGAAATATTCTGGCTTTACTTTTCGCAAGTGGTGCTAGTCATTGGACTGCTGAATCAATATTTTGCAAGTAGAAGTGACCTATTGGTAAGACTTTTTGACAAGAAATAACGTTTTAGGGCTGGGTGCTGATGTTTAGTATGAAAACTGCTGTTATGTCACATCTGTAAATCCACTACTAAACTCATACTGTCCATCTTCTACATGCTTTTATCAAAATAGTTAAACTGCAAAGCCCACAACATCAAATTTTGTCTCTGGGTTCCTGTATTATGTACAATATGGCAACGAAAACCCGGAGACCTTTAGGCTCGGAACCAATGCCTTGCCCTTGGCATAGCTCCATCCCTGATGCATTATCTGCAGCAAGCCCACCATCATTCTCTAAGGGTATATTGTTTGCAAGCAAAACCTGATCAATTTATGAGAACATGCCTTCAAAGTTACCTGCCTCCTTTTGTGTGCTTATCCCGATATCCAATGCTTGCTAGGATATCTTCTGCCCGTGGTACAGATGGATACATCTTTGATGGTAATTGTACAGTGCAAGTGATGAGATGGTTTCTTACAAAATCAAAGCTTAGATACTAGATGTGTTTGAGCCTTCAGTTGTGCTTGTGCGACCCCTCATGTTGTCGAGAGGAAGCTTTCTTTGCCTTGTTTTGTGGCGCAAAATCGTATGATTCTGCTGATTTTCTGCAACTGCGTCGCATGATTGCTTTGCTCTTTCACAGATGGCATCATCATTTCGACCTCTTTCCTTTGTAAAGGTTTGTCGAATCTCCTTCTTTGAGACTGGTGTGCTCAGTCTTTCTGAGTGTGACAGAATGCAACTGCCAGGTTGGGTATTTGGACTTTTGTAGCACTAAGTGATGCGGGTAATTCTGCCTCACAAAGTGAGCTCTGCTAATCAGGCTCACTTTCTCAATGCTCCATGCTGAAACGTACAGTCCATACACGTAACTCTGCTGGGACTGTCTGCTGACACCCCAAGCAGCTTCCTTGTAGTTTGGCAACATGGCAGGTACAGACTAATGTGTGCATTCCTGCAAACGGACTTCTAGAATCCAAAGTTCCAAAAGTCGGGGGCCACCGTGACCCCAATTATATCAGTGTACATCCCCAAGGCCTGCTGGCAGATACACTGATATAAACCATATCTGGTTTGATATGTTGTTTTATGGGAATATTCTATTATACTGACCAAAATCCATTTTATTGTTAACCTGATGTCTAGTTACTCGTTCAACTTGTAACACTGTCTCTGGCTGAGTTTAACCCTAAACAAACCATTTGGGTCCAGCTCTGAAAGCCTTCTTTTAGTTCTCTCTGCAAAGGCTTGGAACAGGCTAAACCCTGAGAGGGATAACTGGTAACCAGTGCCTCAATGAAGTCCCTACCAGGACAACACAGAGATCACAGCAGGGCGGTAATTACTGGAGTTTCTTTGTTGTAAGGCAGACCGTGAGAAGGGAGGAGTTAAAGTAGGTCAGGAGAGTTGTTACAGCCAATAGAGGGGTTCCACCATCTTGGGCCACTGACACTTCCTGTGCTCCCTGCTTCCTGCAATCAAAGCACTACGAAATTGACATCACCAGGAAATGAGACTTCTCAATGCAGGATTGGACCCTTACAGAAGGCTTGGAATGAACCAATCCACTGGGGCAAAATGATTATATAAAATGGCGAGACCCCCTTTAACTGAACATTGGACACAAGAAGAAAGGATTCAATTTCAGCCTTATTGGGGGACGTCTGCCCAAAGCCCTCAGCCATTGATTGAAGAAAAAGGACTTCCAAGTCAGGAGCAAGACCTTCTCCCTCACCCATCCCAGAGGATCCTTTGGGGTGACATGTGGCTCACTGATGCTGTCTGTCACTGCAAGTGCTCTCTGGTGACCTTCCTGACTGGGAAGGGTTGGAAAAGGACCCACTGTATCCCTGGGGACCTCGGCTTATGCTACCTTAATGTGTCAAAGGGGGCAGGGGTCGACTGGCCTATAGGGAACTCTGGAGATTTCCCGGTGGGCCTCTGCACCCTGGGCCTCATTTCTGTGGTATTTTCAAATTTTCTCATAGGAAAAGCATTGGGCTTGCTGAAAATGTGTCATATGGGGCCACTTTTAACTTTATTTCCTGGTCTTCTTTTGGTCCCCAGTGATTATTTCCAGGGCCTTTTTTAGTTCCCAGTCCAGCCCTGAAAGGTGCTTGGTGGGGGGGGGGTTACCACTAACGTTGTGCTGGTTTCACTTTTGATTGAGATCACGGTTAGTTTAGTAGTGGCATAGCCATTTTCTCACAATGAATCGCTCTCCAACTGAGGCACTAATAGGCACTTGCCTTTTACCATCTTTGTTGTTAAGTTCTCCTGGTCTCCCACATGTGATCTTTTTTGCTTTATGCATGGTCTCTGAATCATTCCCCACTTCCTGGGGCCAAATGCCTGTAATGCCAACAAGGCCAACATCGATGTCACAATGTGCCATGTATCAGCAGACAGGGGTCTGCAGTTAATTTTTAGAAAATGCATTGAATGATTTTTAAAATCCCAAACCACTTGGGAAATATAAACAGTTTACATTCGCTAATAGAAAGCCAGCCTGCATGTGGAAAGCTGGCACCTTGGCAGGTACGCTAGAGAGCTCTTAAGCCTTTCGAGGAAGACAAATGAATACTGTATCATTGGGCAATAGCTTTTAATAAAGCGCTTAGAAGCAGTAGGTTTAAGATGTAAATGAAACCCAGAAAGTGATTAAAATGAAGGTCTCGTATGATTATTAATAAACAGCATTAAAGTACACAGTACATAGACTGATAGTGTATTGTAACAAAATTTACGGTGGAAATAAAGGAACAGGACTCATTAGAAATTCAAAACCTTTTAGACTAATAGAAGTCAAAATTGGGATTATTTAAGGGGAAAAAAAAGACAGAAACAAACTTTAGAAAAAAGAAAACTGGCGTTTCTTCCTACTTGCTGACACTGCCGAGGTCCTGGGTATGCGCCACAAAATCATTCATGCTTAAATTCACTGATGACAAAAGAATTGAGAACAGAAAGGTATACATTATTGACTTTTAACAGTTCAAAAACAGGTGTGTGGTTACACCAACCCATTCCAGCTACTGTGCTACCCTTGAAAACGTGCTGTAACCCCTTGGGTGCATCCCCTATGTAACTTTGCTATTGCTTCCTGGGTGTAGTCTTGCTTTAGTAGCGCCCTCTACCTGGGTGCACCGGTCTACCAGTTGAACAAACTCCAAAGAGTAAAAAACTCTGCTGCCAGACTGCTTCTCGCATTGGGTCGAAGGGGCCACTTCTCACCTGCTCTCCGCACCCTACACTGGCTCCCAATTAGACGCAGGGCTACCTTCAAATTCCTATGTATTACCCTCCGAGTGGTGCACAAATCAGGCCCCAAATTCCTACAAGAAAGGATTACACCTTACCAACCGACTCACACCCTTAGGTCAAGCACTGCCCTCCTCCTAGTGGTCCCGACCTCCAAATCGGCCAGGATCAGCCTACTCAACCCTGGCGCCAGCTTTGTGGAACTCACTGCCTCCCCTCACACTTGATCTACTGATTCCTGGCGTGGTACCCCGCTGATTACAGACCCTATCATAGACCATCAGGCCTGACAATATTTAATCTCAATATTTTATAAACTTGTATTTATATATACTTCATTTATATGCGGTGCGGTGCACCTTGAAATATCAATATTTGATATCTTTTCTATAGACAGTGTTCCTTTAAGTGACAGAGTACTTCTCAGTATACCCAACATTTGTCCAATTTCTTGATTGAGTTTAATCTGTGGGACAGTCTCACATTAACCTCCTAGCGTAGTCACACAACTGTGATTGGTGTACTGCACCTTTAAATCTCTGGTATCACTAACTAATGCTGACGTTAATGTGACACATTAGGTCACGACTCACACAAAAACGGGTCATTTCACACGCCGATTTAGAACACATTATGATGTAGTACTTCACTGACTCATTAAGACATTCACGAGATGAATAGGCATTGTCGGCTCATTTATGAGCAGAATGCCTAGTTAGTTTAGAAACCACCACGAGCATAGCCTTTGCGATCCACAGTCCCGCCCTGCCCATTCACATGGGAGGGTGGGGCTGGAGGCACGTCCGTCACGTCCAATCCTGGACGTTGGACGCCGCCGGGATCGCCATGACAGCGCATAAAGCCAAGTCTCAGACGCAGGCGCACGTTTGCAGCGTGTCGTATGAGGCGAACGGACTCGCACGCTGTTGAGGTAAGGAACTCCTCGCAGCAGTTGCAGACACTTTAGAAGCACCTATCATTAGAGCGCCTTAGAGGTACTGATTGTATATCTTTCCCCGGAGGGAAAGGATCCTGATACACGTGCACAAGTGTAAGGCGTCACTTGTTGGGATATTAAGCTAAGGTAAACGCTAACATGGGATTCTGATGTAGTAATGAGAACTCCTAATTAATAATATATATGCCCGAGCATGCAGTAAAGGATACTAATGAATGGACTTTCACTCTTTTCCATGTCCATGTATCCTTCATTATTCACCCACGAGGCGGTATGTATATTTGAAATTTGTATTCAATGTTTGCAATGATAATGGAATTGTGTTGATGTTGTCGAATTACAGCCCTGAAGATGGTGCATAGCACCGAAATGCATTGGCTAAATTAGCTTACACTTTAAATCGAGGAATTACTTACTTCGCCTTAAATATTGTGTGAATAAAACACAAGAATACTTTTATTATTCCGGCTGAATTGTTTGAAAAGAATTTCTGATTTTGGAATATCGAGAGAAACTACTAAATGAAATATATATAAATACAAGTTTATAAAATATTGAGAAAAGAATTGAGCTCCTAATAGGGAGCAAGGAGGAGCACAAGGTTCTACTGGGTGGTTCCCACTCTGTTTTTCTTTCTCACGGTTCTGCAATAAAGCCTGTGTGTCAGTGGGCTTTTTTAGAACCTTGTAGCTCCACATACAAGCACAAACAAAACTAAGCACAGCAACCAAATAGAAAATTAACAAAATTACTAGTAGTGCCCACCTCGGATCCATTTTTTGCTGACAATATTTAATGCCACTACCTGGAGCCTTTGCCCAGACTTGAAACCTGAATCGTTGCGACACCCATGTACCTGACGGAATTTATTCATCAACTCATATGTAGGAATTCCATACCCTCAGGGGCCTAGAGTTATCTACAGAACAAACTCAGAATCTGTTTCTATATTATCTATCCCAGTGGTAGACCCCTTGTGTTGGTGATTAGAGTTATCTATCATCATTAATCTGGGCCAATTGTGCCAGACTCGCAACTCAAGCACCACTAACACTCATGAGCTTGATCAGAGCTAGGTAATTATGCACTACACAGTCAGTGGCACATGCCTGCTAATCTTACGCACTTGGAAATTCAAAAGCAGAACTACATTCCCGGGGGGGCTGTCTAGTTATTCTCTAATCACACCTGCTGGTGAAAGATTATACCAGAACTACCTACCAGTAATCTATGTAGCAGAACTAGCAAGCCAAGCACTAATAACACTTATGAACTTGATCATTGCCAGCAATTACGCACTACCTATCAGTCAAGGATTGCCCTTGCATGGTAATCCTACACATTTGGAAATCCTGGAGGAGAATTATGTAGCAAGGAACGTACTAGCACTTATTCTCTGCTAATCCCAACAACCTGGGTATGTCCTTGTAGAACTACCTATTGGGGATCCCATTTAGCAGAACTGCTGACCAAGGGCATAGCTAGTACCTATACAGTAACAACAGGAGCATTGAGACAGATCTGCCTGTTACCACACATCAGTCTTCGCCAAAACAATATGAACCAACATGAAACGGGGAGATACCACCCCCTCTACAGGCACTGGAAGCACAACATGAACTAGGTCGCCTGGGATAACACGCAGACACTCAAGCACACTACTATGCTAACTCTTGCCTCTGCACCAACAAACAATAGAATGCAGCTACACCCCATCGATTAATTCGGACTAGCTGCACACATGCTTCCACACCCCCCACCTTCACCTCAGCAGTCTTTAGAACACAGCTATACCCCTCGAAATCGGCCCACCCGCACACATAACGTCATTCTCAAACACCAGAGCCGCCAGAATGCAGATACCAAGTTCATTGGTCTTGCTGCACACATTCAACAGATCTTAAACAACCACCACATCAAACCTAGGAGTAGAATGCAGCTACACACCACATGTTGCACATTGGCTGCACACATACAAGTACATCAAGCACATTTTACTACATTACTCTCTCTACCGACCTGGACTGCGGTCCCCGAGGGTGTTCCAGCCACAGCTTTCATAGATGGGAAATATCCATTTGCATTTCAGTCTTTGTCCCGCCCACATGGGCAGTCCAGCACCGAAATGCTATGGCAATTCCTCTCTGAACAGGAGTACCAACAGCAACCCCATAAACGTGTTTCAGCCTTGTTGGGCCTCATCAGTGAGGTGAAGCTGTGCCTCTCTGGCGGGACAAAGACTGATATGCAAATGGTTATTTCCCATCTGTGAAAGGTACAGTGCGCAAAAAGCATGTGCCGCAAACTCTCATCTCAGAACAGGTTATCATGCCATGTTCTTTCTGGAGAGGGGCGCCTGTTACCTTTTTTGAAATATTTGCAAGGAGCTTGGGGTTGGTCACCCTGAGTTACCTGGGGGCAACCAGACATGGACTCCCTCCTCACTGTGCTCAGAGAGGCAGAGCTTCACCTCACTGATGAGGCCCAACAAGGCTGAAACACGTGTATGGGGTTGCTGTTGGTACTGTTGTTCAGAGAGGAATTGCCATAGCATTTCGGTGCTGGACTGCCCATGTGGGCGGGACAAAGACTGATATGCAAATGGGTATTTCCCATCTGTGAAAGGTACAGTGAGCAAAAAGCGTGTGCTGCAAACTCTCATCTCAGAACAGGTTATCATGCCATGCTCTTTCTGGAGAGGAGCGCCTGCTACCTTTTTTTAAATACTCATGACATATTCACCCCTGCCTTATTTATTTATTTATTTATTTATTTATTTATTTCTTGTTAGGCGCTTATACAATAAGAAAATACTGTTTCAAAGCATGGAGGGAGCAAGGGTGGGAAATACATTAAAACACAATGGGCCTCATTACGACCCTGGCGGAGTGGGTTTACGCCAGCGGTATTCGCGGCGGACCCGTCCGCCCTACTACGAGTTCCCGTAGCGCCATGGAGCGTTTTCCGCCTGGTTTTTCCGGGCGGAGAAATCCATGGCGCTACGGGACCTTGTTGTTAATTACGCCACCGTATTTTACGGTGGCGTAATTAACGCCTTCCCCACTCCCATTATACCCTATGGGGCAAAAATGGGAATGGGGAAGGGTAAAATGGGGAATGGGGATTTACCGCCCCGCCAAGGTCGGAATGGGGCGGTAAATCCGCCAACCCCCATGGCGCTATCGGCAGCTTTCCGCCGTGCTCCATGGTGCATTTGGCGCCACGATTTCCGCCAGGGTCGTAATGAGGCCCAATATGTAAGAGCAGTGGGGGGAAAGGTAGAAGGGACAAACCTAGTATGCCTTGTGAGTATTCAGAACGTGCAAGTGCAGCAAGGAAGATGGAAGAGGGAGTAAGTGCTGGGGAGTCCGAGCTCATGGGTGAGCCGCAGATGAAGTGCTAGGAATGTTGAGTGCTACACGGACTGGGGCTGTGGAGGTGTAAGTGCGAACCTCCAAGGCGGAGGGTGTGCAGATGCAAGTGCTGTGGATAGACAGGACCTGGGCAGAATTGGTGTGGGAGGTCAGGGCCCTGAGGATGCATAAGAGCCCAGGACACTGATCGCAGCAACCGCAGAAATCGCTTTCTCCCCCTACCTCTCTGGATTTGGAATGGAGCCACTGGGTTTAGCTGTAAAGGTTTCCCGGTTGTCTCTTTTTTCCCCCTACCCCCATTTCTTAAAGTTATCATGTATTGCAATGCAGCACAATGCACAACCTAACAGAAATAACCTTGGCTGCAAAGGACTTCTGAAGGTATCAGGCGTTACCACTGTTCTGCCGCGATTTATTGAAATAAAAGTTGGACAGCTTTCACATTTTCATATGCAAACAAACATTTCATCCTTCGACAACCCGTTGCTGCCTTATGCTCGTGGCAAAAAGGTGTGCGCCCTGTTTCAAAACACACCAGGGACTGCTCGCTAAAGCCTGCTATTAACTATGCCGTGTGTTTGTAAAAGGAGCACAATTGTGTTTACTGCTCGTTTAAAAACAGGAACAATTCCTATACAGTGAGCAATAGGGCCCCGGTTCACAGTTTAGTAACACAAGCAGTGACACACACATTAAGAACACGACCGACCTCTGCGGCCAGATGAGCTCACTTTTTCACGTCTTGGGTTCAGCCTGGGGGCCTTGGCACGATGAACCGTCCACCGAGGGCTTGCCAGTTCTGTTCCACATCTGTGCAAAGTGTCTGTTGGCAATTACTTGGTGGCGTTCTTTCCGGTTCGGAGAGAACTCTGGCTGGTGGGGTCGAGCACAGCGCTGTCCTCATAAAGCCTCCCGGGGATGACATCTTTGCTAGATTCAATTCCCCCCTTCATAGTAGAGTCTTATTCCCGTCGCAAAGGAATGCTGCTGGGCTACCATAGGTTGACCAGAAGTGCTTTGCATCCACCCCCTGAGCCAACATCTGGGGCACTTATCCCTTCCTGACCATGCACTGCCAGATGTCAGGTAAAGAAACCATGCCCTCTGGCTATGAAGAGCCAAACCTTTCCCTTAAAAGACATGCTATTCACTAAAGGGAAACACGCTCATGGCCACGGCTCGCCTGTCCTGCCACCCTGCCAGGAGGGCAAAATGCCCTCTTCCTCCAGTGGCCTGCCCAATCACCTTTTGATCTGAGCTATCTTGAAAACTCTGCAGCATGAAAAGAAAGTATCTTGTTCCTTCTCAATATATAAATGCAAATGGTAAATAAGCGCTCACTTACATAAGAACCCCGCTTCCCTTGACGACTGCCCACACTGACCTAAACAGCAGCCTGCCCACTACAAATAAAACACTGCAATGCCCCCAAAGGAACTTGAGGACTCATTGAAGTCTGTATCAGATTTTACAAAAATGGCTCTGCCTCAATTGTCTCACTTGGATTCCACTGCTGCATTGTGCACAAGGCCTTCTGGGGACTGGGTCCTCAATACCTCCAACTCTCTCTTCGTAAATACCTTCCTACTTGAGTCCTTCGATCCTCCACCTCCAACTCCCTCAGGGTCAGTCGCTTCTCCAAGCAACGAGTTGGTGGTAGATCTCTTTCTTCGGCTGGGGCCTCCCTCTGGAACAGCCTCACTGCCTCTATGAAACTTGAGGCGAACCATCTCCGGTTCCGGAAGCACCTCATACCTTCCTCTTTGCTTCTGCCTTCTCTCTTCCTCTCCCCTGCTGATTTCCTGCCTGATCCTGCACTGGTCACCTGGCTTCCCTCTTATTTCGGGTCCAGGTCTTTGCCTGCCCAGTTGCACACCTGCACTGCCTCCCGGCAACCCTTGCACTTGGGGCTGTATCTGTCACCCTACAGTCCCCCTAACTGCACTTTTGGACATCTGCTGTCTGCACTTACACTTGCAACTGCCACCTGCTGGCCGCACTTCTTGTTTTTGTTTTGCTCCCATGTACAGCACTGCCCCCTCCCCGTTCCCCTGCCCTTTCTTCCCTCCCTCTGCCCCTTTTTCCCTCCCCCCGCACTTGCGCGATCTCATTGTCACTTGGCCTAGTAAGATCGTTGTCTCTGTCCTCCCTCTTTTCACCCTTGTGCCTCGTCGCACCTTGAAACACTTGTGCATAGGAGCGTTACAAAGGCCATATCGTATCATATCACTGCTTGAGCATCTGACGTGTCAAATCATGGGGGCCTTCAAAAGACAGGTAGACATATGAGGCATGAGGTCATAATCAAACATGTTGCTTGTTTGTAAGGATGCTTACTGTTTTGTTTTCTTTGAAATTACTGGCTTTCCTCTCCTGCGACACACGCTACTTTGCTAGTAGTTTTTTTGTTTGTTCTGTGTATACTTTTCCTTCCTGTATTTGTTCTTTTAATGTTTCCTCTGTGCTTCTTTACTGGCATTTGTATATTTGCGTTCTGCCACTCCAAGATCAACCCCAGCTGTTAAGGGTATACATTTTGTGATGCCCCTTCCAAAATGGCTGTTCAGTTTTGCTCGCGTTTTTTATCTTCTTTTCTGTCTTTGTATTTAGAATTCCAATTGAAGACGGCAACAGGGTGTCCTTTCTCCTGCCCTTTTCTGCTGACTCTTACAAGACCTCTATTCTATATTTTTCTGAAAAAAAGCATGTTGAAATGGCCCCCACTTAATTTAGGGTGTCTTGTGAGTTGCTGAACCCTTGCAGTGATTGGATTTGTTCTTATGTGTCACTGCAAGGTTACACCTAAAGAGATTGGGGTTGCCCTTGCTTTATCCATACTGGCCTCCTGCTTGCGCGTTACCACTACAGGGCACCCACCAAGTGTTTATGGGGTGCTCGTGCAAGAGGTTGGGACTTTTTGTTTCCCCATCTGAGATTGTATGAACCTCTCCTCTCTGCCCCTTACCACACTTTTTCCCCTTTTCCCTACTCATCCCAGCTGTCCGCACACTGCTCTTCACAAGTGGACTGTATAAGTTGGGGACAGACTTGGAAGTAATCACCCCGGACTCCAAGCGAGGCTGTTGCAGACGGGATGCAGAGGAGAAGGTTTGTGGGAGGCACAGGTTGAGTCAGCAAGCATCATTTCAGCCTCCTGATCCACAGCATCTCTGGTGGTGGGGCTTGTCCCACCGCCATAATATACAGCTGTTTATTCTTCCAGATAAAATACTGAAGTGGCTCCGGAACAATAGCCATTCTCCTTGGCCTGCTAC
Organism: Ambystoma mexicanum; assembly: GCF_040938575.1. Lineage (NCBI taxonomy): Eukaryota > Metazoa > Chordata > Amphibia > Caudata > Ambystomatidae > Ambystoma > Ambystoma mexicanum. Next base: position 938,245,209 of record NC_090939.1, read on the forward strand.
TGAATGTACAGAACCTCTTCGCCGCTTTGTGTGTCCCTAGCAGACACGAGCACCCTTTCCACGCCCCTTCTTGCCTGACTCCAGCCACCGGTGTGGTGCACTGTTGCAGTGCTTGGCACTTCAGAGGATAGCCATAGCCTAATTCGGGTGCTCCCAAGATCCTACTTCGTTTCATAGCAATTGTTACGACCCCGTTTTGGCTTTACCAGAGCAACTGAGGAATCCACACACCCACCTTCCACTACAAGTATTCACGTCCTTCTGTGGACTGCCATGCCATTATGCTAATCCTTATTACTTTCCTGTATGCATAGAGGCTATGTCCTCCTATTGTAATAAGCGCATATGCCACCGCGCCACCTGTATTTCTGTATGTAACTAAGCTAGCTGAATAACCACTGTAACCAGTGCCACGATGCCCACTGGCTGCTGTGCGCTTAACAAATGTGAATAAATAAATACGCTCTCATTTTCTTTTTGAGAAAGTTGGATAATTTGCCACTGTTGGCTTTATCCTCAAAAATGTTGTGTTCTGCTTTCTTCAAGCGGAACACATTGTGCTTGTATTTAATGGCCTTTAAGTGCGGGAAAAATGTAGTTTTCAGACCTTTCGAAGAAAAAGAGATTCAACTTCCAAAAGTATAAATGAGCTTGTATATATTTTGATCAGGTGGTAACCTCCATTTTGTCTCCACTTGAATAAACAAATGCTGAGCATCTTCTGGGATAGGACACAGTTGTAGTACATTCACCTGTCTGTCTGTTACAAGCACCACTGGTGGAGTGGCAGTGAATTTGAAAGCAGGCAGATGGCGTTGGAGGGAAGATGCAGGCCTATGAAAGCATTGAGACATCACATGATCTGTTCGTGCAGCGTATATCACGCCACGGTGGCTAGTATGAGACTTTCATTCTATGGTATGACCTTTCTTTGTCTCTTGGCCTAGAAGGGTCATATCCACATGGGTCTTATCTATTTTGGTAGGACGATGGGAGCCCAACTTCAAGAATGTGGAAGGGGCATTAAAGCTCTAGGGTGGCCACACGCCCGTTCCCCCACCCCCTCACCCGGGCGTAAAGTTCAACAAGGGGAAATCCTGTCTAAAATATCCATGGTGAATTGAAAACTCCAATGTCAAAGTGAACAGTCAATACCCAAGCCTGGGATCCGCCTTTCTACCCAATTGGCCAGCCAATCATCCATGCCTGCTTGCTGACGTACTGGTCGAGAGGGGACCACACACCCACAGCTCGGGTAGCACAACATAGTTCATATAGCAAGTTCATAAATGGTCATGATCTTAACATTTCCACATGACATTATGAAGGTCCAGACAACAGCGCCACAGGGCTGGTGGTCTACATTACCCCCAGCAAATCACGAATGAACACATCCATCCCTCCATCTGAAAGATGTACATCATCACTGTGAAACGGCGCTGCGGCTGTAGAACCTTAACAGTCCATGTCTAAAACTGCAAAACTTCTAGCAGCGAGTGAACTTGGATAGCTCAATGTTCAGTTACTTCATGTAAGTGTTCATTGCCACGGGCCTATGCCTTTGTCCCAGTACTGTCTAGGAATCATCTCAGACCAATCTATTGTGGTGTGCTTGAAATACTCTGCCAAAAAATGCAAACTCAAGTTATAGGAATTCTCTACTCCTACCTCAACGTGCCATGTCATTGTCACCCACATGTAGCACTAAAACCTATGGGAAAGGGACTGGCCTTTTTGAACTTTGTCCAACAAAATACTCTGCAGATGCCATAAATGGAGAGCTCCAGCTCCCAACCAATAACAAGAAAATCTGTTGTAAATGTGTCTCTTGCGCCATACTTGGTTGTTAAGCTTTGCCACCGCTTTCAATATACCCACACAATTCTTCACACTTGCCCAACCCGCGGAAGATAAAATTGAGAAGTTAAGAAAAAGAAAGCAAAATGCGTAACCTACATAATGAAGAAAAAGCAGTACCCAGTCAATGAGCCTCATTAGGACCCTGGCGCTCCCGTAATGAACGGTACCGGTACGGGGCCAGCACCATTCATTACGAGATGCCCTATTACGAGGCCTGCTAGCGGGTCCCGCTTTTCACGTCTGGTCTGACCAGACGTAAAAAGCGGGACCGCTACCAGGCCTGGATGCTCGGGCCCGTTATTAACGGCCCGTTGTTAGCATCCTCCTCATTCCCATTGAGCCCCCTGGGGCTCAAATGGGAATGGGGATTGATTTTTACCGGGTCCAAGAAAAGGGCAATTACCGGGTCTGCCAAGGTCGGTATAACCTGGTTATTGCCCTTTTCATGGACCCGGTAAAAAAATCATTACCAGCGACAGTAATCATTATCATTACTGCCTTATTAATAAGGGCACGGCTACCGCCAGGGTCGTAATGAGGCCCAATATATCTAAAACATTACAGAGTGGTACATTTCAGAGTGAACCATAATACCAAACAAAGACTGTAAACTTTAATTAAATAAATAAGGGGCAGTGGGGTAAAGGGGTTAAAATGGGTCGGGATGGGGTTGGGGTGGCGTTATAAGGGTACAAAAATGGGAGGGGGGCACAAATGAAAAAAAAATAAGAGGTGTTTTTCTGTATTTTGTCTGTGATGAAATTTACAACTCTGTAATTGTGGTCGGTAAAATCACATACAACCGAAAAAGCAAGTCAGGCCTGACATACCACTGGTAGCATTCAGACTTCCAACGTCCTAGTTGTTGTAAAAACTGTGGTGGGAGCTTCAATGCAGTGGTGTTGCTAGGTCTGGAAAAGACATGGGGCTAAACTGATGTTGAAACTGTTGGGACTAGCTCCTGAGCTTCTATCCGGGGCTACAACCAAAGACCAGGGGCTATAGCCCCCTTAGCCCCCCCCCCCCCAGCAACGCCTCTGCATGGCAGCCCTTATGCGGAAAGAGCCAGAAGTGAAACCTGAGGTAGAAAGGCCCAATCCCTGAAGTGCCATCTGCAGCACCCTTTGAAATTGTGTTAACGGTTCCCTGGCAACATGCACTAAGAGGTTAGGGTGGCCAGCCACAGGTCTCATCATCAAATATTGCTTCAAGTTTCGGGCAGCACGTCTGGGACAGGGATACAAAGGTTTCACTCAAGCACCCTTTCCCAACTGGTCAGTCTTTGTACCTGGGAAGATGCAACTTCCCCTAGTCCAGTGAGTGTCTGCAAATTTCAACCCCAGTGATAACTCTCTTCTAGATGATGCAACTAGCTCACTCCCCCTAAAAGTCCCAAAGAAACCCAGTCTGTAAGCCGCTGAGAATGCCATCACCTCATAGGCTGAAGAATGGACACCCTGGAGAACCCCAACACCCTCTGGAGTAGAGCCAGACCAATAGGAGGCGGGAATCTAGGGGCACGGGTGCTGGCCTATCCCATCCTTGGAACGCCTTCTTTATTATGAAATGGGAATTGAGCTCAAGCTGCCCCTGCAATCTGGAGAAGAAAGACATTTCAGACACTTGGACAATGCTAATGACCGGCCCTGCTCCCTTAGCTTCTGCAAATGAGCTGCACATTAGACCAACTGAACACATCACTGAGCCCACATTCTTTGCAGAAACAATAATACGCCCAGACGGGCTGCTTCATAAGCCTGCTTTGTCTTCTGATTCACAGATCACGTGATTAAGGATTTGAGAACTGGGCTACAATGCTCTATTAGTCATTCAGCCATACTTTACTTTGGTGGTGCGCCACAAAAGACAGCAAAACACCACAACATAATAAAATCACATTGGAACAGAGTACAAATACAGTAAAATACTTAAGATTAAAACATTAATATGCGGATGCTCATCCCAAACTTTCTACGACTGCAGAAAACAAATGCCCCTGTGCATAGCACAGCGGGTAGAACGCTTACTTTGATATCCGTGCAGAGCCTGTTGACGCAGGTTCGAATCCGGCAAGGTCAAACTCAGCCTTACATCCCTTAGAGATCGATAAATGAGCACCACACACCATGGGTAACAATTAGCAGTGCTCGGATATCTGAAGAGGCAGCAGTAATCAGAACAACACCGTCCTCATAAATTCATCTATAAACTGGTGAGGAACATAACCTTATACACGCTCGGAAAGGTATGCATTTCTCTTCAACCATGCCGTGAAAATATATTTCGCTATAGCAAACACATTTGCAGTATTGCCAATTCTTCTACACAGAGATATGGCTTCACTAACAGTCCTAATATCAAACTCTCTGAACCTTGCTTTCAAGTAGGCTCTTTTGTATAGCAAGTATAAAGGGCAAGCAAGAAGAAAGTGCTCGACAGTTTCAACCCTGTCCATACAGTACGGGCACTTATTTGTTTCAATTGAATTCCGTGCGTTGTGCAATATAGCCACTGGCAAGGGCCTCATCACGAGTTGGGTGGTATCCCCGGCGGTATTACCGCTGGGGCTATTGGCCTTACCACCAAACCCTCCTGCGCTATTAGTGCCGGATCACGGGTTTGGTGCAACGGTAAGTCCCCATTGCCCATTGGGCCCATTCGGGAATTCCCCATTCCCCTTTGGGCCCAATGGGGAATTTTCGGCGCTACTACCTCCGGCGGTATTAGCGTGTGGTAATGGCACCGAAAATCAGCAAAATTGCGGCGGATTTGCCCCCAGCTCAGAGCTGGGCGTAAATCCTGCCAAGCCCGTGATTTGGCGGTCCCTTGAATGTGGCGGTAATAATGTTACCACCGCATTTAAGGATTACCACCAAACTCTTGATGAGGCAGTAAATCTAAACTTAACGTGTAATGAGCCTAAATATCTTGGTCGCATACTGCCCAAATACACCTCATAGCCTCTGAAAAGTTTGTTTTCCCAATAATTCCTCATAGCAACCGATGGACGAGCACCACTCCGGCTCGGTTTCTGCTTTTTGCCAGTAGGTCTCTTTGACACTTAGCTTATCGTTAGATACGATGAGAAATGGAGAATACCGTAGATCATTATATCCTAGGACCTGTAACCAAGTCCTAACATGGAGGATCCATTTCAGGGAAGAACTTCTTTGTTGGCCCAGAAAGTCTATCGCCCATTTTAAACTAAGGACCTCCTCCCTAGCCTACAGCCTAATCCAGTATAAAACTGCCATAAGGTCTACTACATCTACTATATTGGGTAAACCTGTTTCCTCATCAATTGGCACCGTGGAGGTCCCAGCTCGGAGCCCCAAATTTCTCTTCAGGAAACCATTCTCAGCTATACTGAGCTTATTACAATTTGGGTCACCCCAAAGCTGAGCCCCATTTATAGCTGCTTGTCTAGCTTGAGCTTTATATAACTGCAGGAGCGGTCTAACGGTCCCATCTCCCTGCTAAAATAGAATGTGGTGATGGCTCTGCTGTACCTCAAGAGAGTGTTTCCGCTCTTATAAATTGCTGATCCCAGGTGCATGATGTAACCAACCTAACCCCCAAGTAATCATAAAAATCGGTATTCTCTAAAACTTGTTGTCTGCAATTATTTTAGATCTGGGCTTTTTCTTTTTCTTGGTAAAGGTCATAGTTTTAGTCTCATCCGTATTAACGGAAGAGCCCATGTCCTCACAACATCCTTCAAAAACGTTCATTTGGATTTTCAAGCCCAAACTAGTATGTGGGATTAAAATCGCATCATCTGCGAAAGTAAAACCAGAATTGGATCACCAGCTGAGACTGGGGCATCTGAGGGAATGTTCAGAAGTCCATCTACTAGCCCAATAATGTAAAGTAGAAAGAGGGTACCACGCAACCTTGTCGTACACCCTCTTGCACCTGTATGGAATGGGTAGTTTTGCCCTCCAGGCCCTATTTTATCACAGCATCATTATTTCCATAAAGCAACAAAATGGCTGACCGTATCTCACCTGGAATGACCCCTGCCATGAGTATTTCCCAAAGCTTACCACGTGGGACCGTTTCAAAAGCGGCACGAAGATCTACAAATACTGCATAAATATTTACCTTCTTTAATGCTACACATTTATCCAAAATGAGTTTCAATCTAAAACATTGGTCCACTGTGCTAACATCCTCTTTAAAACCTGCCTGCCAATGGTCTATAAGATTCCTTAAAGCAACCCAAGATTTAAGATGACCCAGGATTACTTTTGTGAATAATCGACCTGTGTAATCAAGCAGGGAGATAGGCCTATAGTTACCAGGATGGTCTCGGCCACCTTTTTTATAAATAGGAATAATCTCGGCTTTGGACCAAGACACTGGTGCCATATTCGCCTGCATTAAATCTTTTCAAGAATTATGGTGCCCAGATCTAAACTTTAATCTTTAAACATGCTGGCTGGGATCTTATCCGGACCAGGGGACTTATTTGACTTCTGGGAGAGAATTGCCTCACTAGCTTCCATAAGTGTGAACACAAGAGGAGGTATTGGACCTCATTATGAGGTTGCCGATCCGGTAACAATGGTACCGGTATGCTTGCCGGTACCGTTGTTACCGGACCGGCAAAATCCGAGTTGTGCCATGGGTGCCTTCCATTCCATCAGGTCTGCTCTGGCGGAATGAAAGGCACCTGCGAGCACAACATGCCTGTAGCACCGGCACCGTTACGAACGATGCCGGTGCTACAGGCATCCCCATTCCCATTGAGCCCTATGGGGCTGAAATGCGAATGGGGATCTACCAGCACCGGCACCGCGAAAGGGCAATTACCGGGTCCGACGCAGTCAGAATACACCAGTAATTGCCGATTGGCGGATGCCGGACTTTCATGCCGTTATGGAGGTAGCCTTGCCGCTCTTACCGGCAAGGCTACCTCCAACCTCGTAATGAGGCCCATTATCTTTTTGGGGATGAAGCAAAAACTAGGTGCTAGCTTCTCTATAGAGATGTCCAAAATATTCCACCCAGGATGCAGAACTAATGCCACCATGAATGATGGTCCCTGAAGGTTCCTGGCAAGCCGCAATAAGTTCCCAAAACCTGTCAGACTCTTTACTTTTAGCAGCCATAAGCAAATATTCCCATTTAGAAGAATCGCAATTACTTTTCTTTTGGCCCATTAATTTCTTAGTATCAGCTCTGCCCTTGCAGAGATCACCCTCTATTAGTAGTAATTGTTTTTTTTTTAGTTAGATTTTTTTAGGTTCTTCCGACATTTGTTGTCATACCGAGGGGTATGCAGGCTTAAAGGTCACCTTTTTAACTTCCTTGCATGGGGCTGTTACGAAATCTCTACCTATGGAAACTATTTGTTTCCATTAGTTTCCCATTAGTCCCCAGGGAGCAGTTGCACAGTCACCAATACTAGCATCAGCTACATTATTTCTTAACCCCTGGACGTGGCATATGCCATAGTGCAGACATGTTGAAGCCTGTCAATTAATGACCTCAACAACAGACGTTCTGTCAGAGCACAAGACAATGCTTTTGCACTGAGGGATTTGCCCCACTCCCGTAACACCACCACAATGGGAAATAACTCCAGAAATGTAACGTTACCCGTTAACCCCGACTTTGCCCATTAACTTGGCCAAAGTTGCGTGCGCCAATGAGTCCCAAAGATTGCCCCAAAGGCCACCGGTGTCTGTGGACAAAGATAGCCCACCACTCGAGGCTGGGGGGCAGGCGGGGGGGGGCTGGCCACAACATCCGGCCATTGAAACCTGAGAGGAACTATACCCATAACTGCAAGTATTCCTTTACTTCCTTAGAACATCTTGTGTGGTGATTCCAGATTTTAGACCTCACATTGCCCTAGAAACACCGCGGGTTCCCCATTGGAATCACTCTTAAGGCAAGATACAACTGACCCGCCAACCACTTGCAACTGGCAAAGGGTTACTTTCTTAGCACTTAGACATACATTCAGAGAGATTTTAAACTCTGCAACATTGTCCTGTGGGTGCCTCAATTTCCTGAGCCACCGGATCAAGCTCTACCCCATAAAAGGTCAGACCTGGTGTTGGGCCTGCTGTTTTTTCACTTTCCAGTGGCAACACTAATGCCGAAAGCCCTGTCTATGAAAGCTTGTAAGGGCTGCTGACAAGATGCTGTCCCAGGCCTGCCTAAGAACGGAAAATCATTAAGGTAGTGACTAATAATAATGATCATTTGTTTTTTATATAGCGCTTTAATCTAAAGCGCTTGTCAAACATTCCTATTAATAGCTCCTTCCAGTTATGCCGTGTTCACTAAGCACCATTCCAAGAACCTGCTGACCATCTCAAAGTATGAACACGAAACTGGACAGCCCATAGGCATACATTTAAAAAAAAAATAAGTCACCCTCGAACTGAGACCCAACAAGTGAAAATCAGCCGGCAGCACAGGCTACAGTCTAAATGATAATGGAATATCGTCCCTCGCTATTGATGCACCCTTGCCCAATGAATCATTCTGACTGATTACAGAATCCAAGGATGCATACCTTACTGTACATACCTTTTGATCAATACCATTAATCACTGAATGTCCCTTTGGGTAAGGAAGATCATGGCTTATCCTAACCTCCCCCTCATAGTTAGGCACCAGGCCAAGAGGAGAGCAAATAAAATATGAGTAAGGGTAGGCTTAAAATGGACCCTCAAACACCAAGTCGAACAGGAAGACATATTTCCAGGGCCAGCATTCATAGCCCCCTTGCTTGACCCCCCCCCCTCTTCCATTTCACCTTTCTAGGAGTATCTGTCTCTAGCACAATGTTTTGCCCTCAAATGCTGCTAGGCCACCAAGGTTTGCCCTGCCCAAACCCCTCGTGGCTCCAGCCACACCCCACCGCCCGCTCCCGACACTCGGTGGGGCGGATTCCACTGGTAAAAGCGGTGAACCCCTAAGCCTTGTAAAATGCCTCATTCGATGGCATAGCAGCGACAATCTGCACTTCGCCCTCTTGCTTCAAACAAAATACAGTGCATGAATTTCTGGTGGCCCCCTCCCCCAACAAAACCCCCTTTGGAGGCAAGGAAATAATTCACAGTACACAAACTCCGCTGGGTAAACGTGGGCTGGAGGTGCTTTTTTTTAGGCTTGAGGTAACTTACAGGCGATCCGTAGCGGAGGATACAGCTTCAGGTGTTCTGTGCTGAGCCGCTGTCCTAAACTGTCCCCTGAAGGAGGAATAGATAAATAATGCCCCCTGGTTCTTGCCTTCTAATACTCCTCAATCGTCCCTCATTATGCCATTCAAATACTTTTATAGAAACCTCCTTTTCACCTCGCACACCTTTTTTTACTTCGCCATTGTTTTGTTTAACATTTTACATAATTATACACACTGGATTGTTTACTAGATATAACAGATTCAGTAACCCCTCCACCTTATATTTGGGGCTGTTTATCCCCCCTAGTTGTTTTATACTCTTGAGCGCAGTGACTAAGCTGGTGGCTCTTCAGCAGCCTGGTAGTTTCTGATGGTTCTTTCTTGTTGGATTCACTATGTAGCTCCACCACATCTCTGCGGGGAGCTTAACCCACTCAAGGGGTCCCCCCATTTTTGGCCTAGTAGCCGCAGCTGTCATCACCCCCTTCCTCTCAAACAGGAATCTGTGGCCAAGATCTTTTTTAACCAAGTACCCACAACCTGCCCCAAGTTAACTGCGCTGCCACCCATAGGTGGGCATCACCGAAACTCACCTGCATCATACCCAAGACAACATCAGCACCCGCACAGAGAGCAGGGGGTGATACACACATATCCCATTCCCATCCCTTCCAGGAACGTGCCCATCTGGGTGTTGAGCCTTCCTCTAGACTCCACAATGGCCTCATGGGATCTGGCACCACACCAGAAGTACATTGGAATAATATCAGACCATAGTACCTATGTGTCCTTTAGGAGGTGGCTCAGATGCACTAAAGTACCCCACATGGCTTGGAGCAATACCTTCCTGTCCAGGTGCGCTAAATTGTTGCCGCCAAGATGGAGCAACAGAATATCCGGCCTACCCACCCTGGCCAAAATGTACTCTACTCTGCCCCAGAGCCTCCCCCACAGCATCCGGCCTTTCCCAAACCTAAAGATCTTGATGTTGATCAGACAAAGGTTGTTCTAACCCTTTTCCTTAGCCGTCGGGATGGCCCAATAAATGTACGAATATGAGATGATCCAAACAGTCTTCATTTCTGAGGAAAGAGGTAGCCCAGGAGAATAATCAATTTCCACCATTACTGTAGCACCCCATTTAGCTAACACTCGTTCTTTTCCTGTTTCTCCCCTTTCTCTCCCCATCCCTCTCATTTCTACACGCATGCTCTTAACATCCTTCGAGAGACTTGGGCCAAACATATGCCATAGGGCTTGCGCTTTTGGCGAACTACACAAGATTTACATAGTCCTTGCTTAGTGTTTACAAAGTCACCCGTATTGCATTTAGAGCAAGAGCCATTTTCCACCAGTCCAGAGACATAGAGATCTAGTGCGGGTACTGATTGATTGAGTATAGCGAGCTGTTGTATTTAAAGTACGCACCCGTAGTAAACCTGGGAGCGTGATCAACATTCAAAGTTGAAGGAGGTCGTAAAGCGATATCTTATACACATCGGGATAATGTTAAGATTAGGATGCAATGAACAAATCGAGCATAACACACATAGAAAGTTTCTCAGCCCTTGATGAATGTCCAGTGGAATAAAGCTTGAAGGACAGAAACTTAAACAAGTTGGGCTTGTGAAGGAGTGAGAATTTGCACATTGTGTGTACTGTGCTTAAAATATTTGAGACACTTTACTCTGGTTTTAATATGTGTATGAGGGATAGAGATTAAATATTTTTCAATTGTAGGTTTTTTAACTGTATATTTATTATACGGTTTTTATGATTGGGTGCATATGTTTAATAAAATTCATTTCATGATATTGAACATATGGTCTGAAAATGTTATGATGAAATTCATGACGTAATAGTAACATAGAGTTCCCGTGAGAGGAATTAACTCTGTAGTTTTCCTTTTATTTGATATTAGACTGTGTATTTCATTGAGGAGGAAGGCTATATTCCCTTACGTGAGGAAGCCGTTTTGTACTATTCGATTCCAAACATATACCCACACTCCCACATATACCCAAAACCTCACGGACTTCCATCTGCATATTTCCATTATCCGGACATATAAAAAAACCTTAACGGTGCACCCTTGTCGCTGCTCCAATCTGAAATAAATGTACAGTATACCTCCCTGCATGGATGTTGGCCTTTGCAATGGGCATCTCAAGGACTCGCCTGTTCTAAAATTACATCATCAGTGACCCGTCACTGTGCAAAAAAAGGTAACCCCCCTAAATCAGGCCTGGGTGCCAAACAATCATTGATGGTGGCTACTGGACATCGAGATTCTTTGCCCAACCGCTGTAAGACTATGGACTTGCCTCAACCTTGCTGATCTCTTTTGGAGGACCTAATCCTGATGTGCACAACTCCATAAATCGAAGTAATATCATCTACATTTAAAGCCTTGCAGGTCCGATCGAAATTGGGACCTTGGCATCCTTTCACTGATGCGTAGCAAAGTAAAAACCAATGCTAGTGAAAATCATGGCTGAAACAATGTCTGCTCCTGAATAGATAAGTACACGATGATCCAATTACCACCCTGAGGGATGAAAACTCTAAAGGGAAGCCAACATCTGTCGAAGCAGGTAAGCCATTGTTCCAGCCTTATGGTGCCACCCCCTCACCAGGAAACCGTTTATGGGTTCGGGCAAACCCTGTGATTGTGAATAGAAAACTATGGCCGACAAATGGCCAGCTACCCAGCTCTGGGTTTTCCCTGCATCTCATGTCCTAACACAAAACCCTCGACCTTCTCCCGCATGTCAACAGTTCCTGTGTGATTGCTTCCGGAATTTTGTGCAGTTACCAATGTCTATTTTTCACGTGTGGACATTACGCCAACTGCTGCATCTTCAAGCCCAAACCACCAAGTCCCAAAACTCGGTGTTGAAGGGTGCTACCCTGCTGTTCGCCTCGGGCATGGCCTGCCGGAACCTTACCACCTGTAAACTAGAAAGCATCCGCAGCAATGTTGTGGATTCCGGGTGCATGCCTTACCCTTAATCCAGTATACAACTCCAAACACGCCCCAATCCGCAGTCTCACTAAACCAATAGTAAATTTGCATCTCACTGTTTGGTTGTTGATACTCTGAGCTGCACCAATGTTGTCAGACTAATTGACAAGGCACGGTCACTAGGTTTGGGAACATTTCCAAGATTTATATTCTTGGTCCAACCTTTCCGTCCACCTTGTACCATGCCAACCCCAGAATAACCCCAAAACCATGGTTGACAAATGCGTCCTTAAACAACCATACCTGAGCACATGCCACCCACTGGGGCAACCACCAGCACACCCCGTTGAAATCCTTGAGGAAACGTCACCACATTTGCACGTTTTCCTTTAATTCAGCATGTAAACTGATAAGATGCCACCCATAGGTGACTCTGGATGTTGCACCTGCCAACCGTCAGTTGAACAACCTGCCTGCCAGGATTACTCTAGCTGAAAAATGTAGCCTACCTATCAGAGTTGGATCTCCTCCAAATCTATCTTGATAACCAAATAGGTGATCTTCATTCAAGGCCTCTAAGGTTTTCCAGGAGCTAAAGGAACCCCCCAATTCGCCGGCCAGCCCTTTGAATTTTTGTAATAGTGCCTGGCAGTCGTCCACACTTGGTTCACCACTGAACACAAAATCGTCCAGATAATGGGCCTCATTCCGACCCAGGCGGTAAGTTACCACCTGGGTCGTACCTTTACCACCATGGCGTAAACTATGTTTACGCCATGGTGGTTGGCGGATTTACCGCCCCATTCCAAGGTTGGCGGGGCGGTAAGTCCCCATTCCCCATTTACCCTTCCCCATTCCCGTTTTTGCCCCATAGGGCATAATGGGAGTGGGGGAGGCGTTAATTATGCCACCGTAAATTACGGTGGCGTAATTAACAACAAGGTCCCTTAGCGCCATGGATTTTAACACCTGCTAAAAGCAGGTGTTAAATCCTCCATGGCGCTAAGGGACCTCGGAATCAGGCGGTAAGGGTCGGCGCTGTTTACGCTGCCGTAAACCCCTTACTGCCTGGGTCGGAATGAGGCCCAATGAGTCTTCCCACCCCTTGGCTCTAGTTCATGCACAGAGTACTCCAGGAAGGAACCAAGGTCTTCAAAGTAGGCGCAGGAAATGCTACCCCCACAACAGCATGCTTTTGTCAATGTATATCCTTCCTAAATGCTGAAAACTGAGCAAGTGGAAACTTGCTGCCTGGACTGGAAGCAAATGGAATACCACCTCTGTCTACCTTGGTAATTTGGGCTTCTTCAACCGCTTCCGCAACAAACTCACTGCTTCGTCAAAGGATGCATAGGTAACCAAACACCCTGAGCTATCCAATCAGTCATTCTCTGATTCTCCATCCGGGAAGGAAAGGTTGTGAATTACTTTGTATTTTCCCACTTTTTTCAAGGGACCAACCCTAGTGGGGAAATTATGAGGTTGTCCAATAGGGGGTAATAATATTGTCTGGCCACCCTGTGTAAGAGGATTCAATACAGCACTACAGCTAAGTCAATCCCTAGTCTGGGATACTGAATGGAAACCCTTATTGATATATCTTTATGTCCAGTTCATGAGTTCCGGATGACTACCCCTATATAACACCCCTCTCTTGGAATCCCCCTGACCCCACTGAGCCAAGAAGTAGTTCTGTTTTGCAAGTTTAAAAGGTTTATTTGATAATTTAAACAATATATATATATCACACTTTATAATAAATTAATAATTGAATATCACACTTAATCTGAGCAGTAATCAATAATGGATAGTCCGGCTCTAGCACTTCTTTATAATCAATGATGAGTGGTTATAGGATGGATACGATAGCAACAATACTTTTATGGTTTCAAATGGATGCAATGTGGAATGAAATGCAGTACAGAAAATAACTTGATAGGATTTCAGCAAAAGACAATGTAATCACTTTCTTGGACAATTCACCCCCCTTAATGCAATGTAAGGAGATGAATAGAATGGGACTCAGTTCTTAGGAATGCAATCAAATAGAATTCAGTTCAATTCCCCCCCAGCAGCTTATACAACAGATAGGAGTTTTGAAACACAGGCCCAAGTGCTTTGAATATGGTGACAATGCAGTGAGAAATATGCTGAAAATGCTTTTAATTCCCTTCAGGAGGTTCAGGGTGGGTGGTATCTAGTTAATATTAGTCCAGGCTCACTCTAGCAATGATTCAGTGATGGTTCTTAAGAGGCAAACGAAATTCAGTAGTTCAGGCAAAAGCAGCTATCTTTTTACAAGTAAAGAAATCGAGCCAAATCGCAAATGGTGGCAAAATTCGTGGGTGCGAGAATCGTGATTACGGAGAAAGTATAAGGAGTAGGAAGTCCTAGTTCCTAGCCCGAACGGTTCCAGAGATACGGACGATTAAATAAAGGTAGTTTTTCGGATTTGAAATTTTAAAAGTTCAAAGCGACAGGTTACAGCTTGCAGCTAGAAAATGACAGGTGACAGCTGTGCAAAATGACAAGTGACAACTCCTAGGAGGCAGTTCTGCTTAGATTAAAATAGTTTGAATTATAATATTTTAACTAAGAGATTGGTTCTGCACAGTTTTGGCGGATACTCACTCCTAATTTTTAGAAGGACTGGGCCTCGTCACGATCTGGTCAGCAGGTTTTTTTCACTCGCCACGGACGGTCTCTGCACACAGCGTCTGGGTCAGCTCTACTCTGCTGGTCTGGGTCTCTGGTTCTGATCAGGTCTGTGGGTCCGGATACAGCGGTCTCCGGTTCAGCTGGTCTCTCTCTGGATACAACACTGCTTTTTGGCAAATGGCAAGAGTTCTTGCAAAGAATTCAAACAGCTCGCCTGGCTGTGAATAGTTGCAATGATTTGAGGCCTGCTAAAGAGGGATTTAGCTTGTAGATGACCTCTCTGCTACAAATTCTGAAGTAAAGTCTTGGTCTCTGAAGGTGGATAGATTGAAGTCTCTGTGTTGGCTCTCTGGAGGTTGATGGAGGTAAAGTATGGATTTTCCCGGCAGAGCGTCCCGCAGCAGATGGAATAGCATGTCTATCTGTCCTGACTGTCTGCTTTTATGTGTTTTGAAAGTGGGGGGAGAGGCTAGCTTTCTAGGCCCTACCCCTCTCCACTTGTCATTGGCCACTTCCTCCTCTTCCCCTTGATTGGGGGAATGAAATGAAGTGTCATCATGATGAGGTCTGTTTATGATACAGAGAACCCACCCCTGTCAACTTTACACCCAAATCTATATCTGATCCAAATACATACTTCCCCGATAGACAGTTGTTTGGCATTGCATACACACATCATGCATTTACTGATGGTAGCCCCTGTTCCAATTCTGTCGTTTCTAGGAGCTTGGGTTCAAAAATGGCAAACTATTTCACTTTTTGGTCGGGTTACCAATATTGGATTTGCCCCGCATTTACACAAATGTTCGCAAAGCATGTGGGCATTAGGTGGTGGAGTGTCGGATTTTTAACATACATACATTTAGAGTAATATCCTATTTTCCGCTAAAAACCCCCCTGAACATACCACCGGGTCCTAACACGTCTTCAAATGTGCACAGAAAAATCACAAGAATAATGATATAACTTATAAAATTTTCACACGTCCGCTATATGAATGATCCATCTTTTTAGATTTATGTTCTGGCCCCAAAGGGATGTGGTTTCCCCCCAGCACAAGGTTGAATTTCTGGTTTTTCCAGTTCTGCCAAGCCAGCTTGCTCTCACAGGCAGTGCTCCTCCCCTTTCCTTCCAGGAGGAAGCCACTTTTACGACCCCCCCAATAAAACATTTGCCTGAGTCAGGACAGGGCTTTGTTCAATTTCCTGCAGAGCCCAGGTAATTCAATCAGAGAAGTGTCATATCCCTTTTGGTGGGAACAGCAAAAGGCAGCTAGGCCTGGGAACACAGCTGTTGTGCAAGTCTCAACTCCTGTCGGTGGTAGCTGGTGGGCAAAATTCCCTCACTTTTTAAGCCAGGCCTCAGATAAATGTCTCTTTGGCTGCCAGTTTTCCTGTCCAAATCAAACTTCCAATTTTTACGCATGCAGCTAGAATGCTGATTCTAAGTTTAAAACTATGACATTTAAACAATTGCAACCTATGTAACACTCAAAAGTAGGTCACTCATTTCTTTTAAACATTTAGATTTTTAGTGTCTTTCAGTCCAAATTTACTTAAACTGCTGAAATCCACAGCTCAGCTAGTTTTGCTATGAACATTATTTTAGGCTCATCCTCTTCCCAGATTTTGTATGCCCACAAGACTTTATTCTGTCAAATGTCTGCTGGTGTTCAGTGAGATTGTTGGATATTCTGCAATGTTTGAAATGGGCATTCTGAGCTTGCCTTCAGAGAAACAAGGGGTGATTTTTAAAGTGCTTTCTAGCGAACAGGCACTGCTGTTTTTCTCTTTGGCGCCCCATTTCACTCATGGCTCTTCTGACCCAGCACACCCGCACCGGGGGGTGGCAAGTCAGGCGACCATTTTGGTGTGCGCACCAACTGCGCGGTTTTCATAGATTCTGGCGCACATGTGGGCTTTTTCGGCCATCTTGGATTTCCTAAGCCCACAGCACCAAATGTTGTAGCATAATAGTCCAAACGTGGGTCAGAACACCCAACAAACTCCCCCACCCGACTGCACTTGGATTGAGTCGAGGGGATGTCGGGTGCTAAGGATGATGACCCACGTGCTGGGAGGTCCGCATCATCTTCTTCCAATTCCGCAGATGACAAAGTTCAGCATCCTTTCCTCCATCAGGGGTGGATCAGTCGGTTCTCCTCGCCGGTCCTGATGGGAGTATTGGGCGGTACACTGGGCCCCTTGCATCTCTGCTCCCGGTCTCCGGATCATCCTCCTTGGCCAGTCTCCAGGTTTTCTTTCTCCTAGGACGACAAAGGAAGAGCGGCAAAACCTATTCACGGACATTTCTCCCCCACCATTGATATAGTGGGGTGGCATATATATTTTAGAACTCAACAGATATGAACATGCACATTTTTTTTAAATTAAGAGACAGGAACACATAAACTTGAGAAACACAGAATTTGATAGGCTATATGTAGGATCTTTTAGGGTTGGAATTGAATTACTCTGGAGCGGTACCCTCTGGGATTACCGAGGACTCCTCCAGTTGCTGCAAAGTGTGCCTGGGATGGCAACACTTCAACTGGTTTATATGGACCCACTTGTCTTCCCCCTCTGCCAAACCGCCTTTGGGGATGCAGATCTTGTAGGCCACAGGGGAGATCTTGTCTATAATCTCAAACGGTCCCTTCCATGTAGGCAAAAATGTTCGCTGTTTGGCCTGGTTCCTTTGGAAATTGTATAAATAGACCCGGTCCCCCACCTGATATTCCTTCCTGGAAGTTTTCAGGTCATATTGGGTCTTCATACTCTCAGCTGATCTTTCTAGATTTCGCTGAGCATAGGCAAAAGCATGTTGAAGGTGGTTCCTTAAATTCTCCACATACTCATGAGTTGTGGAGGCATTTATTAGTGTCTGCTCTTGGGTCCTGTAGAGCAAATGCTGAGGAAGCACCATCTTGCGTCCAGTCATCAACTCAAATGGTGACATTTTGGTTGCAGATGAAGGGGTAGATCTGATGGCCATTCGGATCAGAGGTAATCAGATATCCCAACTTGGCCCAGAATCTGCCACAAACTTCTTTAAGATGCTCACAATTGTCCGGTTGTAGCGTTCCACTGCTCCAGAAGAAGCTGGCCTGTAAGCAATGTGTAGCTTTCTCTTGACCCCCAGTATCTCCCACATCTTTGTCATTACTTCACTGGTGAAGTGGCTACCTCTGTCTGACTCAATCCTTTGAGGTAGACCAAAACGGGAAAAGATGTTGTTAATCATCAAGGCAGCTGCCATTTCTGCCTTGCAGTTTGGGGCTGGGAGACATTCCACCCACTTAGTAAACAAGCATGTCACAGTCAACATGTACTTATTCCCCCTAGCGGAGCGAATCACGGGGCCTACAAAGTCGATTTGTAAATCTGACCATGGGAGTGTCATTCCCCTCTTTTGGAGAGGCGCCCGGTGTGTGAGGGATGTTGGCTGAAATTGTGCACACACAAGACAACCCTTCAAATATTGGTTGAGGTCCTGCCCCATGTGTGGCCAGTATGCAACCTCTCTTAAGATTTCAAGTGTTGTGTGAAACCCCCTATGACCGGCGGTGGCCGCATCATGGGCGTGACTTAACATCAGGCTTCGGAATGAGGTAGGAACCACCCACTGATCGTGGCCAGCTTTGGATTTCCTTACCAGCAAACCGTCTTGGATTCGGAACATATTTGGACATTTCATCAACACTCTTAGGTCCTCTTTCCCAATGTAATTGGTATCCGTCAGGGGAAAGTTCTCAGGGTCCTCAATGTGTTGGTAAAATTTACCAATTATTGGATCCCCCTTCTGAGCGGTAATCAAATCAGCATCAGCGGTCTCCTTACTCCATTGTGCAATTGAAAGGTCATTGTGAGCATTTGTCTGGGACCTATTGATAGCAGTGACCTGGATTTCCCCCAACAGGGGCTCAATCTCAATTAGATCCCCTTGAATGGCCCCGGTTTTGGCCAGCTGATCAGCTAAGTCATTTCCAGTTTTTTCTGGTCCCTCTACTTTGGAATGACCCTTGATCTTTTTCCAGTAGATGGTCATCCCATTCGATGTGACCAGATCATCAATGTTTTGGATCAACTCCCCATGTTTCAAGGGTTTGTTGTTAGCACATAACATGCCTCTGGTTTTCCAATTAACCAGATGCTCCACGAACCCGTTCCGTACATAATCCGAATCTGTGATTATGACCAGTTCGTGAAGTTGATGCTGGACAGCAGTGAGGATGGCCTGATGCACAGCCATCAATTCTGCCACCTGACTACTTCGGGGACCAATTTTGTATCCAGCGGAGGGTTCTGGGGACTCATTCACCCATGCATTCCCTACGCCGGCCACCAGTTCTTTCTCCCCGTTGTTGTCAACATGGTAAGAGCATCCATCCACATAGACAGTGGGCATTCCCTCACACTTGTCCTCTTCAAAGACTTCAAAGGTATGCCTCCGTGTTGTCCTTGATTTTTAGACTTTCGTCCTCGAGACAGTTTTCTCTGGCACAATCATGCAAGTCAGCCAGACCTTGCGCGAGGGGACTCTTCTTGTTTTGGCCATATCTGACCTCCACCGGAAAGCCTTGCATTGACAGAATCCAGGAAGTAATTCGGGAATTACTCACATTTCCGGCCCGGATTCCATCACTTTGGAGATATTGCAGAGGCTGGTGTGGAGTCTCCACTATGATGTGTTCCCCCTGGATAAACGGGCGGTAATTCTTCAATGCCCACACCGTTGCCAGGAGTGCCTTCTCACACTCGTTGAATTTTTCCTCCACCGAGGATAAAGTTTTGCTCGCATAGGAGATTACTTTATTGACCTTGTCATGCTTTTGGTATAATACCGCCGTCAAGCACGTATTAGAGAACCCCGTCTCCAGGAAGAACTCCTTGTTTCTGACAGGGTAAGCTAGGCAAGGCGCTTGTGAGAGGCTTCTTTTGAGTTGTTTTACCGCCTCGGCTTGTTCTGGACCCCATTCCCACTTGACCCCCCCTTCAGGGGATGAATCAGGGGTCTGGTGATCTCTGCGTAGCCCTCAATGAACTTTCTGCTGTAATTAGTCAGTCCAAGGAGGCTCCTTAGTTCCTGCAGAGTTGTGGGGTCTTTCAGTTTCTGAAGTGCTTCCACTTTCTTTTCCTGGGGACAGAGACCCTGAGGAGTAATCTCATGCCCCAAGAAATTAACACGGGTTCTACACCACTGTGCTTTCTGAAAGGAAAGTTTTGCTCCGGCGGCCCTCAACTGGGTCAGAACATAACGGATCTCCGCTATGTGTTCCTCCACAGATGAACTTTTGATGAGGACATCATCTACATAAGCCAGGTTACCCCTTGCACCCAGGTCGGGCATGGCCTTGTGTAGGAAAATGTTGAATTCATTGCCGGAGTTGAGGTATCCGAAGGGAGTCCGGGTCCATGTGTACTGCTGGCCCCCAAAGGTAAAAGCCAGCTTGTATTGGTTCTCCCTACTGACAGGCACAGTCCAGTATCCATTGGTCAGGTCTATTGCAGTGAATACCTGTGACCCCTGGATCTGGGCCAGCCCTTGGTCAATGTAGGGCAGAGGCCATCGGGAAGTATGGACCCGTTTGTTGAGCTCCCTGAGGTCGACGCAGAGTCTCCACTGGCGGTTTGGCTTCAGTATTCCCAGCACCGGATTATTGAAGGTGCTGTGAACTGGACGGATTATTCCCCAGGACTCAAGGTTCTTAATTATTTCAGTAAGGGACTCCATGGATGCGAGAGGCAAACGATATTGCTTCACAAACACTGGAGTCACGCCAGGGTCCGTGGGGATTGTTGTTGTGTGGATGTCAGTGCGGCCACAGTCATATGAGTCTACCGCAAAGAGATCTTGGAAATCCAAGAAAACTTGTTTCAACTTTTGCTTTTGTTCCAGAGTCACACAGGCATCAGCTAGGTTGACTCTCTCTTCCACCATCTGCCTGAAGCCTGGAAAGACTTCTGGTTTGGCTATCTCAGCGGCCTCCTCCAGCTGGCTGGAGAAGTCCCTGGTCAGAGTGCTGATTTGGACTGGAGGCTTCAGGTGGGAAAGGCAACCCTCATGGACCTGGAAAATCACCTCATCCCTCCTGAAGTGTCTAGTCACATCTTCCTTACCATAAGGGCAGGAAGTGTACACCAGGAAGTTCCCCCAATGCCGGGTAAAAATCCTATCTGGTGTTGTATTGTCCTCACTGTCACTGTCAAAACATTCCTTGGGGATTGGTCCTAACAGTTAATTTCCTAGATCAATGGAAAAATGTTGGTCATCAACCGCCATTCCAATAATGGTGCCTGCGGCTAGAGTAATGCTCTTTAAGTCGCTGTTATCCACCTCTATTGGAACGGTGTCATGTTCTATGTTGACTAATGGAGTTGGGTTTACCCCCAACCCTTGCTGTTGGAGAGAAGCATTTAGATGTATGTAAGCATCAGGGTTTTTCAAATGTTGTCCTCTTTTAGCTTTCACTTCCAGGGAGAATTGTCGGGTCCTTTCTGGGATGGTGACTTCCTCTTTGATCTGAATTTCAACTGCATAAGGTAGCAATTGAGCTGACCTAAATGCTTTTTCTGGATCATCAAAGCCCATGGGATTATCCGCTAATCGGGACCAAGCTTTGAAGTTTATTAGGTCCAAACTAATGGCAAAGCGATTGAGAATGTCACTGCCTACGTAAAAAGCGGCAGTGACGTCTCGCACGACCCAACAATTGTGGACTATGCTCTTGTTGCCAATGGAGATTTTGAGCATACACCTGCTTGGCAGGAGATGTTTGGAATTGGGTGCTTCCAGGTCCATTTCCCATTTGTCTATCAGTTTGAATGTGGGAATGGCTGGATCTTTTGGGAGTTGGCGGAACATGGCTTCGCTGATGAAGCTCTTACCGTTGTTCACGCACACTCAAGCGAGAACAGACTCCTTCCCATCATTTAACTGAACAGGGATGAACAACTGCTCTCCAATTTGCTGAATATCAGCCAGGCTCTGAGCTGATTTCACATCTTTCTGGACTATAGGAGTGGGAGTTTCTGATTGTGGATTGGTAAAGAATTTCAGGGTGTTTCCTTCCAGTGTGGAATACCACCTTAAACTGGAAGGAAGGTTGATTTTCAGAAATAGAGAGGACCCCCCATCACCAGTCTGTTGTCCTACTGCTATTACTGTCACGTCTGGAATTTGGTTGTTCTGGAAGTGAAATTCTACTTGGTCAGATTTTTGTTCAACCATGTGGCAGGTGCCGTTTAAACTAACATGGTTGACACTCTGTTTTAATTTTATTGGTCGGCTAGTCTGGGTCCAGAGGACCTTGTTTACACAATCTACTAGGGGTGACAACCTTCTCAGGAGGTCATTCCCTAGTAAACAAGGGGTGCCCTCGGGAGTCACTACTATGACCGGGTGTTTCACCTTGTGTCGCCCAATTTTAATGTCCAAGTCTGCAGTCCCCTCAACAGGAATTTCCTTCCCGTCAAAGTTCTGCAGTTGTCCAGGAAGAGAGGTGAGAGGAATTCGGTGATTCTCCCCCCTTCCTGCGTTTAGTTCCTCAAAGGCCCTTTTGGACAGAAGGGTAGCTTGGGATCCAGTGTCCACCAGTGCCAAAATTGTACCCTGCCCCTGTACTTGTACCAGGGCATAGTATCTTCCCTCCTTCTCCTCAAGGGGGCACAGATAATGCACATTTTTGGACAACTGGTGGGCTAACTTTCTGGTTTTGGACATTGCTAGCGAAGAGATTTGGGCAGAATTCTGTGGAGAGCCTTGGGAATCTGAAAGAAAAAGTTGGCAACTGGAGATCAGAGCCATTGTGGGTTCCCCTGGTTCCGGTTCTGGGCCGCACCCCCCTTCTTGGAGGCAGTCACCAGGATGGGTTTGAACCAGGGGATTTCGGTATTTTGGGTTCTGGGATGAGATGATGGGCGGCGGTAGCTCAGTCTCCATATCTCCCCAGTCTGAATTGACATCCCTTGGGACCCATTTTTCCTTGGGAGGAGTTCCCCCATCTCTGAAGGAGAAGATCCTTTTCCCAGGATCTTCTGAGGATCCCTCTCCCTCAAATTGGAAGACCTGAACCTCCTCCACAAATTGGGTCTGTTTGGGTCCTTTGTTTCTCCTACCTCCTCTCTGCTCCTTTGGAGGCAGACTTTCAGGGGCAGGGGATTTTGTTTCCGGTTCCTGGTTTTCCAGGGGCTGTTTACAAGTTGGGAAGGAAGCTTCCTCCAAGGTTTTACACCCCCCTTCCCCTTGTGCCTCCTCCCTGGGAGCCGGTGTGTTATCGGGGTGCTGCCCCCGTCATTGTTCTGGAGCATCAGGTCCAGAGTTTGGGGCATTCTGCGGTGGCACGCTCATCTGAGGGTTCTGTTGAGCCCTCAGTATGTGACCCAGATCCCGTGCCATATTTTCGGCCTGGCGCTCTAACTGGGAAACCCGCTCAGGCTGATACGGGGCTCTATTTTCTCCCCTGGGCTGATCCCGGGAAGGGTAGCTATCCCTTCTCTGGTAGTACCCTTGGTTGGGAAGATTTTGGTACCCCTCCACCCTTGGCCTCCCCTCTCCTGGATTAGGTTGTCTGGGCTCAGGGAATTGGGGAAAGAAGGATGGATGATTTTGGGGCTGGAAATTGGGTGGATACCTGGGGAAAAAGTTCTGCCCAGGATTTGGAGAATTTCTGCCCTCCTGTGGGAAGTTGGGAGGGAAGTTCCATGGGTTAGGTGCTTGGCCGGATGCCCCCCTTGGGCTGGAGGAGTCCACACATAACCCAGGATTGGTCGGTTTCCCTTATAGCGGGGACTTACATAGTCAGGGGAGCGGGGGACCCCATTTGTGGGACTACCTCCTCGACTCCCTATCTGTGATTGGCCCGAGGGCCTTCTGGGCTGTGAATTATTAGGTGCAGGTAGGTTTTTAGGCCCCCCCATCTCCAAATCCAAAACGGGGGTGACCTTTACCTCTGCCACCTTGGCAGCAGCAGGGGTGCTGTTGGTTTTGGGATTTTTCTGGGTATTGCTTTTATTTTCTATGGGCTTCTGCACCTCATAGATCCGGGTAGCCTGTTCAATGACCCAGTCTAAAGATCTTTTCTCATGAAAATCTCTCACGAGCTGGGTCATTATATATTTGGGCAAGGCATGGAAAAATGTATTGACAAATTCTCTGCTGTCTGTGCGCACCTTTCTGGTGGTCTGCGCAAAGGCACTTTTTAGTTCTTTCACAAATTCTTGTGGGGCCTGATCCTCCCCACATTGCAAATTGTAGGCCGCCTTGCGAGCCTCTTGAGGATTTCTGTGAACAGAAAAATGTTTCAAGATGGCCGCCTTATAGGTGGACCATCTTAAATGATTTTGGTCCTCCAGCCACGCAAAGAAACTGGAGTATTCTGGGGAGAATGTCCATTTGACGTACTGGATGCAGCTACTGCTGTCCTTCAAATGGAAAGTCTCCATCATTTGCTCATAGAGCTCCAAGTGTTCCCATACGGAATACTTGGCGTTCTTATGATAAGGCGTGATAACGCTCCTTATTGCCTTTATTTGCTTCAATGGGTCCTTAAGCAAGGCCCTTTTTGCCTTATTGGCCTTTTTGGTTCGGGTAACACTGGTCCATTCATCCTCTGACTCAGAGGCACTGCTCCCAGAGGTTCCTGTCTGATCTTCCAGGTTTTCCCGGATTCTGCGAACCTGGGAATGGCTGGCAGAATGTGGGGACCTGGTCTCCTGTGTCCTGCGCCGTTCAGAGGAGTCTTCAGATTCCTCTTTGCTGCCAGGATTTGATGGGTACCCCCCCACTGACCTAACTGGGCAGAAGTTTTCAGGATGCCCTTAATGGGCCTATTCTCCTGGGGTTCCCCACTAAATTGCACTGTGCTTGGGTGCCCAGACCCGGATGCCCGCCCATCCATTCCTGGGAGGTACTGGCCTATGAGCCCCATGCTTCTGGCTGGATAGTAATCTGCCATCCCTGTGGCCCGGTGCTCATGTGCGCCAGGGGACATGGGGGTGGCAGAGTCCAGGGACTGAGTGAGATAAAGGCCTCTGGTACTAGGGCTCCTGAGGTTATGCTCAGGAGTTTCCCTTTCCCAGCGAACCCGGTCTCTATCCGCCCCTGCTCCCTGTTGCAATGCAAGAGCCTGCGCTTTCCGTTCCTCAGTTAAGACCTTACTCGACTCTATCAGTCTCTCCTGCATTGCTACCTGTTGTTGGAGCCTATCATTGTGCTGGCAGAGAGCCTCATTCTCTCTCTGCGTTTCCTGATTGGTCCTGGAACACTGGGCCAGTCTTTGCTGCAGGAGGGTTACCTCCTGAGTCCCCTCCCTACTGGCCTGCTCCTGTCTTGCCAGAGCCTCCTCCATCCTCCTGGTGTGCTCTAGCAAGTCCTGGTGTTCTTTTTGGAGGTCACCCAGTCCCTGGTGGGCCAGGTGATTTTCTTCCATTTTTCTTCTTAAGTGGCAGACTTCCTGGCCTAAGGTGTCCCTTTCCTGACCAAGAGCTTGAATTTGTGATGCCAGGTCGTCCCTTTGCCTTTGGAAGGCACCAGCTTTCTGGCGCTCCTGATCAAACTCTGCCTGGGTATCCAGGTCTTTCAGGATCAGTTTATTGCTCTCCTCTTTCTCTCTGTCTAGTTGGATTTGCAGGGTGGCTACCTGCTCTGTGCATGCCCTGTTGAAATTGATCTGATGCTCCAGCTTTTTCTGGCTCTGCAGTAGGGAGTCCAAACTGTCTTGGCGTTCCTTCTGCAAAGCCAGAATTCTGGTATCCTGGTCTGTCTTTTCCTGTTGCAGTATATCCATGCCCTCTTTTATTTTAATGATATACTGCCTACTATCATTTCCTGACTCCTGGCTCCCCTGCAGCCTCTGCTCAGAAGAGACCAGGACAGATTGGACCTTCTCTAACGCCATCTGTCGCTTATTCGCCAGATCTTGGCTTTCAGTACATTTATCCTGCATGTCTCCCATATATAGGTACAGGTATGCCGCTATCCTAACCATCTTGTCTTATTCATCCTTAGCTTTAGGAGCCATGTATAGTTCACTCAGGGCCACATGTAAGGGACCCTGATCTCTCCATATATCTGACCCTGTTTCAGTGACCTGTTGCGTGATGGCCTGCAACCAGACCATGCGGTCCTGGTGAGTCCACTCACCTCTCACAAATAACTTATGTAAGAAGTGCTCTCTGGCTATTTTCATGTCTACTAAGGTTGTCATTCTATAGATTGGTCTCTGTCCTGACTTACAGAAGTTTGTATTTTATTTTTTACAAAACAGACCTTTTCCTTAGAGCGTTCCTTTGAGGAGTGCTTTACAGCATAACACAGCGTGGTGATCCGACCGGATATGTGTATCTGGTCAGCTGGCACACTGTATTAATCTGCACAAGTGATAGATCCAACCCAAACGTCCGGCTCGAGCCCCCAATTTGTAAATGGATTCAATCCAGCACTACAGCTAAGTCAATGCCTAGTCTGGGATACTGAATGGAAACCCTTATTGATATATCTTTATGTCCAGTTCATGAGTTCTGGATGACTACCCCTATTTAACACCCCTCTCTTGGAATCCCCCTGACCCCACTGAGCAAAGAAGTAGTTCTGTTTTGCAAGTTTAAAAGGTTTATTTGATAATTTAAACAATATATATATATATATCACACTTTATAATAAATTAATAATTGAATATCACACTTAATCTGAGGCAAACGAAATTCAGTAGTTCAGGCAAAAGCAGCTATCTTTTTACAAGTAAAGAAATCGCGCCACATCGCAAATCGCGGCAAAATTTGTGGGTGCGAGAATCGTGATTACGGAGAAGTCGGTTCTAGGCTCGTTGAAAAGCTGAGTTTCTAAACTTTCAGAGGAAAGTTCAACCAAGTTCCTAGCCCAAACGGTTCCAGAGATACGGACGATTAAATAAAGGTAGTTTTTCGGATTTGAAATTTTAAAAGTTCAAAGCGACAGGTTACAGCTTGCAGCTAGAAAATGACAGGTGACAGCTTTGCAAAATGACAAGTGACAATTCCTAGGAGGCAGTTCTGCTTAGATTAAAATAGTTTGAATTATATTATTTTAACTAAGAGATTGGTTCTGCACAGTTTTGGCGGATACTCACTCCTAATTTTTAGAAGGACTGGGCCTCGTCACGATCTGGTCAGCGGGTTTTCTTCACTCGCCACGGACGGTCTCTGCACACAGCGTCTGGGTCAGCTCTACTCTGCTGGTCTGGGTCTCTGGTTCTGATCAGGTTTGTGGGTCCGGATACAGCGGTCTCCGGTTCAGCTGGTCTCTCTCTGGATACAACACTGCTTTCTGGCAAATGGCAAGAGTTCTTGCAAAGAATTCAAACAGCTCGCCTGGCTGTGAATAGTTGCAATGATTTGAGGCCTGCTAAAGAGGGATTTAGCTTGTAGATGACCTCTCTGCTACAAATTCTGAAGTAAAGTCTTGGTCTCTGAAGGTGGATAGATTGAAGTCTCTGTGTTGGCTCTCTGGAGGTTGATGGAGGTAAAGTATGGATTTTCCCGGCAGAGCGTCCCGCAGCAGATCGAATAGCATGTCTATCTGTCCTGACTGTCTGCTTTTATATGTTTTGAAAGTGGGTGGAGAGGCTAGCTTTCTAGGCCCTACCCCTCTCCACTTGTCATTGGCCACTTCCTCCTCTTCCCCTTGATTGGGGGAATGAAATGAAGTGTCATCATGATGAGGTCTGTTTATGATACAGAGAACCCATCCCTGTCAACTTTACACCCAAATCTATATCTGATCCAAATACATACTTCCCCGATAGACAGTTGTTTGGCATTGCATACACACATCATGCATTTACTGATGGTAGCCCCTGTTCCAATTCTGTCGTTTCTAGGAGCTTGGGTTCAAAAATGGCAACATATTTCACTTTTTGGTCGAGTTACCAATATTGGATTTGTCCCCGCATTTACACAAATGTTCGCAATGCTTGTGGGCATTAGGTGGTGGAGTGTCAGATTTTTAAAATACATACATTTAGAGTAATATCCTCTTTTCCGCTAAAAACCCCCCTGAACATACCACCGGGTCCTAACACATCTTCAAATGTGCACAGAAAAATCACAATAATAATGATATCACTTATAAAATGTTCACAAGTCCGCTCTATGAATGATCCATCTTTTTAGATTTATGTTCTGGCCCCAAAGGGGTGTGGTTTCCCCCCAGCACAAGGTTGAATTTCTGGTTTTTCCAGTTCTGCCAAGCCAGCTTGCTCTCACAGGCAGTGCTCCTCCCCTTTCCTTCCAGGAGGAAGCCACTTTTACGACCCCCCCAATAAAACATTTGCCTGAGTCAGGACAGGGCTTTGTTCAATTTCCTGCAGAGCCCAGGTAATTCAATCAGAGAAGTGTCATATCCCTTTTGGTGGGAACAGCAAAAGGCAGCTAGGCCTGGGAACACAGCTGTTGTGCAAGTCTCAACTCCTGTCGGGGGTAGCTGGTGGGCAAAATTCCCTCTCTTTTTAAGCCAGGCCTCAGCTAAATGTCTCTTTGGCTGCCAGTTTTCCTGTCCAAATCAAACTTCCAATTTTTATGCATGCAGCTAGAATGCTGATTCTAAGTTTAAAACTATGACATTTAAACAATTGCAACATATGTGACACTCAAAAGTAGGTCACTCATTTCTTTTAAACATTTAGATTTTTAGTGTCTTTCAGTCCAAATTTACTTAAACTGCTGAAATCCACAGCTTAGCCAGTTTTGCTATGAAAATTATTTTAGGCTCATCCTCTTCCCAGATTTTGTATGCCCACAATTGTATTCTGTCAAATGTCTGCTGGTGTTCAGTGAGATTGTTGGATATTCTGCAATGTTTGAAATGGGCATTCTGAGCTTGCCTTCAGAGAAACAAAGGGTAATTTTTAAAGTGCTTTCTAGCGAACAGGCACTGCTGTTTTTCTCTTTGGCACCCCATTTCACTCATGGCTCTTCTGACCCAGCACACCCGCACCGGGGGGTGTCAAGTCAGGCGACCATTTTGGTGTGCGCACCAACTGCGCGGTTTTCATAGATTCTGGCGCACATGTGGGCTTTTTCGGCCATCTTGGATTTCCTAAGCCCACAGCACAATGTTGTAGCATAATAGTCCAAACGTGGGTCAGAACACCCAACACCTGCATAGTGCATGCTCCTTTCTATCTTTTTGAAGGCCATGCCTGAGTATTCGTCTGATTCCTGGACCACCTGGCCAACAATAGTCCTTTATGTGGGATCTCAGAACCCATGGCAAGCAAATCCCTCTCCTTCGATAAAGGAGACCTTGCCAGCCACGTTGACAATCTACCTGCACTGATCAGTGAAGGGCCTTCTGTCAACAACTCCTGGGGGACCTTGGCTACCTTATATGTGCATTCCCAGTATTCTGATTATTCCCACCACTGAAGCCGCCCCCAATGTGTAATAACCAGAGCCCCGCCCGGGCCCTTGCTGAATTGTACCCATTCTCTGCTGCTAGCCTCCCTGACCTTGCAAAAGTCTTGATCCGAGTGGTGACAGCTCCCTGAAACAACCGAAGGGAGGTGATTGAAAAAGGCATTTATAACCCTCAGGCTAAATAAACCATACAACCAATGCACTTGACTTGATCATACTTTACAATATGTCCTATTGAATTTACAATCATGTTATAGTAAGAGTGCAACTTCGATAAGAAACCCGTTCATAATATCAATTCACGCTTTTAAATGACATATGCCCCATAAGTATCCCCCTCTTGAGCCAAGGGCATCCCTTATACAGTTCACTTGTTAACTTTCCCTGGACTGCCTCTGCTCTCCCTTAACATCCTCAATTAACCTTGCATGATCTCACTGAATGAAACAGCATGCTGCGATTATCACAAACATGGCTAAAGCAACACGCAGACCCCCAATTACAATGCTCTTCTTTGAAGAACGTACATATGTAATGTACATATGTCGACAGGCCTATTCCTGCCCTGCATAACCCTACCAACCCGTACGGCCCCGCCCCTCTATGTAGTTGCTCTCCTGCTTTGCATGAAGCTACTGCTGAGAGACGCTTGTTTCCCCGTGGGTGATGTATAAGCCCAGGAGACCACTACCGGGGTGATGCCAAGCCTTGCTTGATCATGTTCCTGCCCTAAGCACAAGACCTGATATGTTATCATTATAATTGGTTATTTATAATGCTGAGGTTTCTAAGCGCGGACCCGGAGACCGAATCTGTGCTGCTCTGCGTCGTCTTGCTTCCAAGGCGAGCGCGTTGCTCTGAGCCATCCTCCCAAGTTATATTATGTGTGGTGGCCTTAAAATGTGAGCCCCTCCCACAGCTCTAGAGTGATTTACTCTAGATTATGTGGCTACTGGGTGAGAGCTACAGATCACCTGCTCAGAAACCCCACCGCCCCCCACTTGGATCCAATCATTCCTCCATTAATTTCTGATCCCACTTCATTTTAGGGTCACCTTCCATGCGCCTGCGAAAGCGTTGGTCGCGAATAAGCCAACTGTTATCTTCAAATATCTTATTTTCATCCACCACACGATTCATGTAACTATAAAATGGTGGGCCCAGGTACTTGAAAATGGCATAGTGAAGTGGCCAAAGCGAATAGTCAGGTTCAAATTCAGCAAGTGGGGTGGTGTAAGGGAGTTATCAACCAAGGGTTAGAGTTAAGATGGCATTATGCGCAGTAGTGCATGTGAAACAGACAAACAGTCTTAGGAGATCTTGATATGATTGTGGTGCAAGCCCCAACGGATGAATATGGGGTTTTGGCCCAGTGTCAGTAATGTGTAAAACTAACTTGGCTGTGGACAGAATGGTCTTCAGCTCCCTTTTTGACCGGGGAATCTGAACAAATGTGTGCGTATTCTCTGATTGGCGTCAGCATTTGGTGCTCACAACGGACAACGGTATTGGGCAGAGTCAGTTTAGGTATTAAGTAGGATGGTGTTTGGCGTTTAGAATCGATAACAACCAAGGGTCAAGTCCTAAAAATTAAACAGGGGGGACTCAACAAATGCAATGAGACCTGACGTCACTAGAAATTAGCATATCAAGGTGAAATATGCACATTTCTTTAAATTGGCTTTCTATAACCACCCAAATTGCACAGGATGAATGGCATTTGCTTTTCATAAAATCAACACACACACGAAACCAAGAGAGGATATTTTCTTCCAATAGTGTTTTTGAAAACGTTAAAAGGTGTGCATGTTTTAAACTCCAAGAACCAATACACATGTTTTCCATGGGACTTGCAGTACCGAAATGGCACATTTTACCTTTATTTGTTTGTTATTTTGTCATCATGTTATATAGTGCAGCAGTGATGTGGCTGGCCTACAAACCCGAAGACTGTGGTTCGATCCCCATGGTCGGCTTCAATACATAAATTCAAAGAGGACATTCAATGTTTCTCATTTTAGCGGGGGAGTGGTGGGACTGAGTCCCCCCGAGTGTACCCTCGACTTGAGCCCTGATAGCAACACGTTTACCAGATCTGTGACCGCTTTTGTTTTTTTTACACAGCATAACTTGCCTTACATTGTGTCCTCAGAAAACTTAGGACCAGAGCAAGAGTAAAAAACACACCAACATACTTATTAACAGTTACGATGTAGCCCATTGGCTGCATCGGGTGGAGGCAAACAGCATGGAGGCCCTTCCTATTAGTTGTGAGAAGGTGTTCTGGCACAGCCTAATGGACATTTGGTAATAGGACTACTTCAGAGATCTCCGGTTATCCCTGATTTGATGATGGTTTTTGAACAAAGACTTGTTCATATTTAACCCGGGTAAATGGGAATGGTGGTTTGGACGTGCTGGATTCGTGTAGTGCATTGACTTATTGAGATGTGGGATGATCGGAGTATGAGCCAGAGGTAGGTTCCTCTGGGCACTAGGATGATAACTTAGTATACACTTAGCAGGTGTGGTTAGTGCACTTACACAATTCTTGTTATCCATCTGGTTTCAGATCACAAGTTTTCCATGGAAAGGTTGTATTTTGTGTTATTGGTGCTTCGGTCTGGCATGCTCTGTTTCAGACCTGTGTTACAGCCAATAATGAGTAAATATTGTCTTTCGTATGAGGGGGCATTTTCAGGTTGGGGTGTTCAAAAGGCAATTGAATCTTAAAGAACAACTACAAAATTGCCAGAGTTTTCTTCCTTTTACATCATTGTTAATGAGACAGCAGCCAGGTCCCCAGCAGGAACATGCCGCCATACAAATGAAGATTGCAGCAAAGTTTTTTTTTTTTTATTTGTTTAGTTGATAAAATCAACCTTTCAAATTACATTGCAATTTTCCATCCATTTCAATAAACATTTCAAACATTTAAGAAGCATATAAAAAAACAACCGCATTTGCTATGCACCAGCTGGACAAATTATAAAATCATAATTTTCTTCAGATATATGACACAAGTGATAAAACTGTCCTATAAAGTTACACAATTCATTTGAAAGTTTTTGGTTTCAGGAGGTGACTTACCATAGGGTCTAAAATATTGCTTCTCATTTTGTGGCGGTAGAGCACGAAAATCGCCCCACTTGCTTAATCTACCCCTCGTGTGTATGTGTGTATATAGATATCGATGTTTCTATTCCTATAGAGGATGTCCCATGGAGGGAAGCATCTTAGTTTTAAAGGTTTGATCATATCATGATGGCATTAACATAGTGCCATGTATAAGGTTGAACTATTGCAGCAAAGTCTTTCCAAAGTTGAGCTGTGGACTGAATGTGGAGCATGGTGGATGTTGGATCAGTGGCACATACCTCCTTAAAAAGGGACCTGGAATGTCTTTCATGGGCTTCATTGCTACTGCAGAGTGCCGCATTATGGGATCTTTGTGCATCACCGAATGAACATCAAGGATGGCCCTCGGATGGTCCCATAACTGATGTGCAGAGCTTGTTTACCAACTAAAACGTTGGTTAGCGGTAAGACACCTGAACGGTGGATAGCCTTCACAGTGGTTACTTCATCCACTCTCAGGTGTTCACCTCTTATCGCACCATCCGCCATTAAAACGAAGGCGGATGGTGCGATAAGGATTTTGTAGTGAGTGCTGGGGCACACATTGTTTCAGTGCGTGTGAAGTTTATCTCCCTATGCAATGCGAGCAGTGCATCAAATTAGTCAACCCAGTCCTGTTTGGGGCGAGTGTAGTATCTGTATATCGGGCTGGCAGAGGTTGCCCATCGTCTTATCCTCTCGCAGGCAGACCTGGCAAAGGACTTTCCCCATTCTTGGTACTTTTATTAAGCTCACAGAAGGGATTTTCATGAGCAGTTTGCATCACAGAAGGATTCCAATAATGAGAGTGTTCTTAAGTGGAGTTTCTAGGTCAATGGTTTTCTTTTGGTTGGATGTCGCAATGCCATATCCTTATCACGATCCATGCAAGTGTTCATTTTGGTGCCATTGGGCTAGATGTATTCCCGCATCCTGCAGGTTTGTCAGATTGGGGGCAGGCAAAGTGAAAATTAAAATGCAATGCCAGTTGCGGGAATAGGTCTACTGTGGATTAGTATCCTTATGCATCCAACGTTATGTGAGAAGTTGTACTGTAATCCTAGAATTTGAAGGCAATATTAGCAGATGTTAAAAGATCCATTTTCTTGGCAAGCCATTTCTTGGCAAGTAGTGGCTTATCCATCATGCAGAGGTATCTGGCTAACCGCCTGCTGCATACAGGGTTCCTTTCTCCGATCAACTGTGGGAATTGTTTGTGTGTCTTCCTTACTGCTACTCCAGGTTGGTTTGAGTAGTTGCCTTGAGTTTGTAATGTTGGCAGCTTTGGTTGTGCACCATGGAATTCATTACTGGAACAGGATTTCTAAGAACAGCCCCGAATGACTGCCCATGACAGACCGAACGACGGTCCTATTGCAGCTATTGAAATGAAGCATAACATAACAAAACAAATGTTTCCCTGCAAATGACTCCTCG
Organism: Ambystoma mexicanum; assembly: GCF_040938575.1. Taxonomy (NCBI): domain Eukaryota; kingdom Metazoa; phylum Chordata; class Amphibia; order Caudata; family Ambystomatidae; genus Ambystoma; species Ambystoma mexicanum. Next base: position 938,278,783 of record NC_090939.1, read on the forward strand.
TATAGTTTGGCCTGTTGCCGTTAATGGGCATTTCGGTGGGACATGGCACGTGCTGGTTGAGCAGGGTGGCAGATACATGACGGCATTGGTTGACCATCCAGGTGACCAATCGTCCAACCCATGGTAAGCATGGGATCACAAGAAATAACTGCCCTACAATGGTTCGGGGAGAGTGCAAGGAACCTGTAAGCCCCTCGCACTGTGGCGGTATTGACAGGGGCCCAAAACAGTTTGGATAATGTCTTAGTGCCGTATTGTGCTGGATTTTGATATCTTAATGTTTTCCCTGGTTGTGGGCGAGGGTGTAGTCACCTGTCCTGAAGGCCAACACACAGGGACAGTGAGCTGCAGTGTCCATGGGTGTAGGAGCAGGTTCTGGGGCATTGGGAATCACCCTCATATGCCCCATATCTTTGGGATCTCATATCTGATCAACACAATATCTGTCCCGGGTTAGACCTGCATGGTTTCTGGAGGCATGAGAAGTATGTGGATTCATGGGCAATGTTTGAAGATTACCTCTGAGGTAGTGGTCCCCATCAATATTACACAATTGTTTGATTGTGATAATTATAATTCAAATAAAAGCGGCCGTTTAATACCCAGATCAGTGTGGCATCAAGTTCTTATGTGCTGGTGTTGGATCCAAAGGGTTACGCTGGTGTGTCGTCTATGGGGTGATACATTGCGGTCTATAAGGTGGCAAATGTTTGGGGTCAACAACCATTCTGTGGTGTTTCCTCCAGGTGGGGCTGTACTTGGCCCAAGAAACGTCATGGGCATAAGGGGTACAGCATTTTCGGGACACCCTCATGAGCGCTAGAAGGGCCCCGCAGAGCAGCTTCTCTTGCTGCCTGGCTGCGTCTCACAGAACACAATTTGCCACCTATCCATTAGCTGCTGCTTGGTCAGTGTAATGAATATTGATGAAGGGTTTTGGTCATTATTTAATATTGCTATTAGTCTGGTGGTTATGTTGATGGATTGTACGATATTGCTAACTGATATTTACATCCAATGCAATGGAAATGTTTGCCAATGTGTTCGTCCAATGATCTATGGTGAATATTGTGTTGTGTAGTATGATTTTGCAAACTGATGTGCACGACTAATACTGTGGAAGTGTTTACCAGTTTATTCACCCAATGGTATTATTGTAATTGTCGCATTTATGGTTGTTTTGCAAGTGTTGGGCGATGTTGACTGGGACCCAAACAATTTGGATTACATCAATGCGTTGTAATGTGTTGGATTTTGTAATCTTGATGTTTTCCCTGATTGTGGACGAGTGTGTGGTCACCTGTCCTGTAAGCGAAACGGCAGGGACAGTGGGTCGGTACCCTGGGTTGCCCATGGGTTTCAGGGGAGGTTCTGGGGCACTAAGAGCCAGCCTCCATATCTCCCATATTGGTGGATCTTATATCTGAACAATATAATATCTGTCCTGATTAGACCTGCAGGTTTTCCAGGGCATGTTCCGGGTCATGGCAAGTACTTCCAGGTCATGGACAATGTTTGAAGATGACCTCTGAGGTGGTAGTTCCTGTCACTACTACACAATTGTTTGATTGTAATAATTCAAATAAAAGCCAATCAGTGTGGCATTAAACTCTTATGTGCTGACGATGTATCCAACGAGTACGTCGGTGTGTCCTCAATTGGAGCGACTCCATAAGGTGCTTTGTGAACAAAAGGTGGTGCCTGAAAAACAACTCTCAACCAAAAAGTCTGCCACTATAATCTCTACTGCCAGTCTGCTTAATTTGTACATGATTTACAATTCACCCCCCTGATAAATAAAAGTGTGTGTTCAAACTTAAATCTCAAAGAAACAGAACATTGTATTTTGTGAGGGTAGATTTCAGACAGAACGCCACCAGCCTAAACTAGCGAACAGAGGAGCCCTCCCGCTGATGCCCTGCGCAGTTTTATTGGGAATGCTAGGAAATGCATGACCTGCCAAAAATGGCAATGTCCATGCCTACCTGAATTTAGGCTTGGGCTTTTATAAACAGTTTCTAAATTTAAAACTACCCCGCAGCTGAACAGAGCTTGCTAAATATTTGGCAAAGAGGAACAATTAGATAAACAGAGCACAGTGAATCCCGGCATAACGAAAAAATGCAACGAGGGGAGAAGCGGAGAAACAAAATGCAGGCCTTATTCACGGACATTGCAGTATACAGTGGGCAAAAGGGGCAGAGCAAATAGAAGTTACTAGAAGTAAGTCTGAGTTATTCGTAGTAAGGTCGGAGTAAGAGTTAATAGTAATAACCACTGTTGTGAATGTTTACATCTGGCTTAAACCTGGAGAGGTATGTTAATCATAGTAAGACATTTCTTAGTAAGCTTCAAAGCTACCAGGGGATTTCCAATTGGCTTTCAAACGCGGTTTAGAAAATGGCGGACGCCGCACGCTTCGTGTCCAGGAGTCGAGGGAAACGATGTTGTTTCAGCAGGACGCAGTCGGTGTGCCTCGGATTCATGCGTTGTCGACGTGGTGCAGATGTTGCCTGCAGGGTGCGGTAGATGCAGTGCTGTTAAGATCTCCAGGGACAGGGGGAGCTTGGCGGTTAACATGGCCATATCCTTTCACTTTCTCTCAGCTGCCGCTGCCAATGCGCAATTGGCAGCCGATAACTGCAGCAAATGTCGACCCACCCTCTCATCACAGCTTTACTTCTCTCCATCCCCAGTTCCCTCTAGTCTGAATTGAAGTGTTGTTGTATCGTGCTTAGTGCAATTTCATTTCTGTTCTATCTTTTGTGTGAAATAGGCCAGATACAGTTTTGAAACTTGTGTGTCCAGTTAGAACTATCCAAAATAGCTTGTTTCGGTCCTTTTGTGAGGCCTCTCTCCTCACACACATGTGCCAGAGTAGCTGCATGGCTTGTGCAATTGCTTTACAATACAATAGTGAAGATTCGCAGATGGTTGCGTTATGGCTTAGTCCAAAATATGGGAGAGATTGACTGATAGACACGCTGCCATGCTCAAGCGTGCGTTTGCGACCCTGTTTGCGACCCTGCACACAATACGCATGCGCTGAAAGCTGAACAGGCGAAGACCGAAAAATAGAATTAAGCATGTTGCCGTAATGAAAAAGGCATTTGCGGGGGTCGCTGCGCCGCACATAGATCTTTGTGGTTGAGACATCTTTGAGTAACTGTGAACATAAATTTGAACACAATGAGCTTTTGGCCATTTGCCATAGATTACATCATGCCACATGGCACAAGCATGAAACATGCACTGTTTGTTTTCTTTATGAAAAAACATTTTGTTTCTGGACAAAAAAAAAATCTGTCATTTCAGATTTATAAAACGTTGGCTTGAGATTCTGTGAAGTCAAATTGGCCAGTTTCTATACAACGAGAGAATCTGTGAAATGGTCTCTCGTGTGTAAAGGCTGTCTCGAAGACAAGCTTGCCTTTTCCCTGGACATGGGAATCAATGTTATGCTTTGAGTAAGCTCCTTTCTCAGAAAGCAAAACATCTCTCCCCCCTTGGCTGCACCACAGATTCCTCCCAGCTCCTCCCATGTCCTCGTTGGCTCATTCCTTTCATCTCCTTTCGATAGAACACATCTTAGCAAAAACGTATTTCTAAATACTCATGCGCTCCTTCACTAAGGAGTTGCTATGGGTAATTCAGAAGCACCCTTGGCATAAACCTGAAGAGGTTTTTTTGATTTACAGATTTACAGTCAAGGCTGTTGCTAGGTCTGGAAAAGATCTGAGGCTACGCTAATGTCGGGACTGTTGAAACTCACAGTTACAGGTATTCAAATAAACTCTTACACTCAAGGTTTCTTGCATAAACAATTAATAATTTATTTATCAGTCAGTTATCAAGACTTCTTCAGAAGGGAGCAATAGAATAGTAACACACAAATATACTTCAATACTGTACACTTTGAGTTCTGGATCAGACAAGGCCCTTTTGGGATGGCCCACAGACACAACCTACACCCACAGGTGACTTCAGTAACAAGGAGGCTGGGGACATTAATACCTAACTGTTGGCATTCACAACACTCTTTAAAAAGTAAGTAAAAGGCAAAGGTTATTTAGAACACAAGAATGTACAAATATTCATAAGCATGGCAAATTCTTTCAGATAGCACTTCGAAGAGTCATGCAATTCAATAGGCTAAGCCAAAGTCAATAGGCAAAAGTCTTTGTATAGGATGCAGCACTTCAGGTAAGTAAATGGAAAAGTCTTTGCACAGGTTCTTAGGAGTCTTTGATAAAAAGAAGAACCACATGTAGGGCCACACGCTGATTAGACTTGTGAGTTGCAGAAGTTACAAGCACTTCCACGGTACGAGGTAAGTTCTCTTAGGCGAGTTTTACAGTACCTTAATAAAGAAGAAAAAGATGCAGCTGATGACTTCTGTTCCTGTACAGCTCTGCAGATCTCACTGTTCCTGCGCCTCAGTCGTGGACCTTGGTGGACTGTCAAAGCTGGCAGCCAGCAAACTTTACTTTCAGTGGCTGTTTCGCGCTCCAGCTCCTTGTGGTACAGCAAATAGCAATAAGCGTGGTTCCTGGCTGTCAAGGGGGACTTTCCTCACATCTGAGGTCCGGCACTCAACCGAGGGGGTCAGGCTTGGTCATTCCTGCTTCTTGGGAGTCCGGAGGATCTTCCAAAACCTTTAGGCCAGCTTGCAAGCAATGCACACAATCTGGTGTCCCTCTCCCTGGCTCTACGGTTTCCTGCAGCAACTCTGAGGAAATTGCTCCGAGATGGGTGTCCAGGTGGCTTACTTGGGAGTTGATTGGTCCCACCAAGTCAAAGGGAGAAGTCGTCCTTGCAGTGATTCTCTCTCGATGTGAACTTGGTGATTCGGTCCTGCAGCAGGGCTTCACCGGGCAAACCAACATTAAAGGAGTTGCAGCAGGCGTCCTCTTCAAGCTCTTCTTCAGTTCCTTCGTCCAGTGGTCGACTCTGCCTTCAAAGCCAAAAGACTTGCCTTTTATTCAGTTCTATCCTATTCATTCCAGGCTAGCTGCCACTCACCCAGCAGGGTGGCTGTCCTTGCTGGACAGTCAGCCGGCCTGTCGTCATAGAGTGCATTTGGGTCTCCTAGGAGACAAAGTACAGGTAGTTTTGGGCACCTCCCTCACTTCCTGCCTACCCCAGACACTCTGAAGCCAGAGGTTGGTTTCACTCCTGAAGCCCGCCAAAGGCGAATGAACAAAGAGACCAAACCTGGTTTGGCGCGCAGAGAAAGACTCTAGAAGGACCTTTCTACAAAGACCTGGCGAAAAAAGAAGACCGGGCACCATGTTAACAACGATGGCTAGATGCCATTTTGAAAAAGATGGCTCCCGCGGTTAACGTTACCAGGTCAACGAACGGTCACGGTAAATGCAACCCTTGGAAGCTCAAAAAGAAACCACTGCCACCAGCCAGTCAATTGAGGAAAGGGTAACATAAAATATGTTACATGAGCATTTAGACACAGGGTAACCATTCAGCACTCTATTGTAAAATAGGGCGTGCTGGATCTAGCAAGTACAATGCTAAGTAGAGTCAATTTCACTCTACCGCTCTGGGAAACAGTAGTTGATCCCCCAGAAGGTGTTTAAACCATGGGAAATCTAAAAGACTTCTCTGTGTCACTGCACTGAAGGTGCTGTGTGACACAACTGAAAAAAATGATGCCTTTGGAGTTTGTTAGACTCCATAACCAAAAAGACACACAGAGGTAAAATTCAGACAAAAATACATGAGAGAGTTGGAAAAAGGCTCACACTCTCTCCAGGTTAAAAACATCAAGTCCTCAAAATCCAGCAAAGTTGCTGGGGGTCTCTAAGGTGGAGGGAATTAGCACATTTTTGAGAATTCCCCCTAACACATACTGCTGACTGAAGCCTCAGCACTCTCTGTCAATCCAAGCCTTAATCGCCTCAATATCAATCCAGTGTCAGGTGTGTGGGTTGTAGGGCTGTGACGAGGAAGAGAACAACTCAATGTAATGGGATTACAAGTAAGTAATCAGGGCATTATCTCTTTGTCCCTCTTCCTTGTCCCAGTCCTTGCCTCATGAAACCTCAAAAGAGTTTCCTGGATATTGAATAATGACTCTTTAATAGTGAAATGCAATCATTCATGCATGACAGAACTGCAGAACCAAACGAGGGATTGACGACCCATGGTTCCACTTGTAGTCTGTGATGAACCTGGCAGATGGAAGACCAGATGGCTGTCCTACAGTTGCCCAAGAAGTGGCCATAGCCTATGAGGAGTGCTCTAACACCCTGGCAAAGTGGCTGTTCACAACACGCTGGCAGGTCAGCCCAATGGTGCTCCAGATCCACCTACACAGCGTAGCAGTGGAAGGCTTCTTCCCGGCATGACTGACGTCACAAGATACAGAGAGATGGTCCACTTTCTTACATTCGGACGTTCTCTCCAGGTACACCCTAACCTGCCTTTGTTTTTTTTTTTTGTTACAATTAATTTTTATTGAGTTTAAATATAGTATAACAAAATCAGTACAATCACTTTGACAAATTTCATTTCATTTACGCCCAACTTTCCATTTGGATTAAAGTTTAGATTAAAAGGCCACTCGTATTTCATTAACAATACAAAAGGGGTCCGCCAGCCATGCATTACTGATTCCCCTTTCACTTGTGTGGCTGTTAAACTATTCCAAGCAGAAATCAGCCGGATCATAGTAAAACCCACAAGAGTGGACCCACCCCTCTTAGACCTCTCATCCACAAGGAGCAGCCGAGGTATACAGGCAATGTGACAACATTGCATGAAAGATCCCCACCAATGAACTGAGCAATAACCATCAAGCGTTGTCTAAGCAGAGTGATGCATATGGGCTCCATCTTGCCTTATTCCATGCCCTCTCTAGGGATGGCTTTGGGTTTCCGCCCCTACAATCTTCATTACCCCCCTACCCCAGCCTCCAGTCGCCTGTTTGGCCTATGAATAAATTAAATTAAATTAAATTTGATTCAATTAACTTTACTAATTGCATGTATTTGCTCGTCTGCTTCAGTGCATGGCCTCTTATGTCCTCTAAAGTTTACCAATTGTTTCCCAGATTATGCTTTCCTATTTTGATCTTATGTAGCAGGGCAAGAACTAAGAGGTGATGGCTGGAACGTCTAGAATTAATTTTAAGCTCTGGCATTGCTCGGGGCAACCCTCCAGACCACTGTTCTTCGCCAGCCAGGCCATTACAGAAGGGTAAAGACCATATGCAAATTAAGCTTGGTCCCACCCCAAAAGGAGCAGTCGAGCCCGAATTGCTAGGTCACATCCCTTCTGCACGAGACCACAAGCATCCTCAAACATGTTTCGCCCTTGTTGGGCCTCATCAGTGAGGAGTAGCTTGGGTCTCTAGGCCCAGCAGGCACGGGACCTACGTCTGGGCATACCCGTCCCACTCGGGTTGACAAGGCAAAAACAAAGATGTGATGGCTGGAATGTTTAGAATGAATCTTAAACTCTGGCTGTTAGGCAGAATCCTGGGCAGTGCCCTTAGGGACCCCTGCACAATATTAAGACTACAAGTGGTGATACAATTTCACCTTTGGTACAAGCCCGTACTACACAGAAAGAGTGGTAGCAATGGTTGAGCAGCCAGACTTATCTCGAGCAAATGAGCAGTAGTAGAGATTACACAAAGGACTACAATTACTGTGACTTAAGCAAACACTGACTCAAGGTTTCTGGTTAAATAAATATAAGTACATTTATTTTAAAACCATCTGTTCACAAAACACTTCACTTCTATTAAAATAAAACAACACTTCAAATACACTACGCACAACCAATTCCCCTTGTGTAGATAAATTCAAGGTAAGTACATTGGGATTTGACAGACGGGTGTTGTGAAACAAAGACGTTACCGGGAGTACATATGCAATCACTTTTTGACAGTAATGACAGTTTGGTCTTACTAAAGATAAGTGTACCCGCTGGAAGAAATGTAACCATAGTCAAACACACTTAGCACCTGAATTCACACAAGAAAATTGGGGATGAAAATCATAGGCAATACTTTTGTCAAGGCAGATAGAATCAGAGGACACCTTCTAACCAGTAGATAAAAGTCAATAGGCCTGCGCCAGTGTCAAGTGTAACAGGCTTCCTGTTGCCGAGGATCACACAGTTAGTATAGTTCACCATTCGAGATTGCCAGGAGAACTTAGATATCGTCACGAAAGGGAGGCAAAAGTTATAGGAGGGAAGGAAGAAAAGGACAAGTCTTTGGTGAGGAAGAAGGGTTCACCCCAATTCCTCGAAGCTGGACACAGTACCTTATTCCTTGAAGAAAGCTGGTGTCACGGCAGTTGTTCCTGGTAGTTCCTGCAGACTCACGGTTCCTGGAGCTTCAGCCATGGAGACAAGAAGGAGGGCATCTGGAGCGATCTGGACTACCCAGGGATGAGGCCAGCAGCAGCGAAACAACGGTGAATAAAAGGTGCGCTCCTTTAAAACAGGAGAGGTTCTTCAGATGGCTATCCGGACCACTACAGCAGTGTGCAGCAATTTCAACCACGAAGAGGATCCTCTGGTTGTGGAAGATGAGCTGGTTGATCCCACCAGGCTCAAGAGAAGAAGACTCCGGACTGGATCTTCTATTGTCTTTGAAGGGTAGATAGCTCAGGACTGTGGCAGGGCTTCACCGGGACCCGGTAGTTGCAGCAGCCTTCTTCTTCTCTGCTTCTCTTCGGTTCTTTACATTTCCAGTGGCAACTCTGACTTCCAGCCCAAGAGTCCTGCCTTTTATGCCAAAAACCCCCATTCACACAGCCTTGCTGTCAATCACTCAGCAGGGGGGTTGTCTGGCCCGGACAACCACCTCAGCATATCGACACCAAGGAGACCCTGTGCACAGGGTGCCTAAACCCCTCCCTCAAATTCAGCCCACCTAGAAACCCAGACGCCAAAGAAGGGCTTCTGGTGAATATTGTAATTTTGATGCACTTATCTACATGTATTTGTTCACTATGATTCCTGAATGTCACAAGGGATTACACATGTCATTTTGTATTTAGGTCCAGGAAAACTTGGCTTGGTAAAACATTAATGTATCATTCATAGATACTGCATACCCATTATGTGTGTCCTGTTGAAAACAGTTTTAATACAATTTTTATGCATTGAAGCATTTGATTAAAATGAAAAATGTCATTCTCTTCCAAACCTAAATTATGTCAGTTGTCCTATAAGTGAGAACTGTGTTAATTGTGTACAGTATGTTCAGTCAGCCTAATCATTTCTCTTCTTGATTATTGACCCACCTGGGAAGATCAGGGCTCAGGCAGGAGCCCTAGTGTTCACTACTTCTCCAGTTCATTGAATCAGTTGTTTCTATGTATTATTTAGACCTCACACTTCTCCCGGTTAATTGTGTATCCTGAAAAAGCCTGTACCACTTGCATAGCTTCTTAATAGGGGTGCTGGGGCTAGTCAAGGTCTGCATGATGTCATCCGCATAGAATCGTTTTTACTTCTCCTATCTGTGTCTGTATCCCTGCAATTCCAGCATCTCTCCGGATGGCCATAGATAAGAGTTCTAGCGCCAAAGTGAACAATAGCGGTGAAAGTGAGAATCCGTGCCTGGTCCCACGCTTAAGGTAGAACTGTTCCGGAACGTATCCTCCTGCATTGACCCCGGCACTGGGCTGTGAGTATAGCAGTTTAACCTTCACAATGCACCCATCTCCCCACGCGACTCTATCGAATGCTTTCTCTGCATCCAAAGAGAGTGCCACACTAGGTTCCTTGCCAGCTTTCTCTTGACAAACATATGCGTTAATATTCTCATTTTATCCCTGGTCGCCCATCCAGGCATGTATCCCACCTGGGTGCACCAGTTTTGTTACTACTACTTTTCCTAAGTCTAGCCGCTGGTATTTTTGCCAGAGTTTTGATGTGTGCATTTGTCGATATCAGTCAGTAGCTGGCGCATTTCCTGGGATCCCACCTTGGTTTTGAAGTAACTGTTATTAATACTCTGTTGAATTCCAGTCATAGTGCTCCTTCCCTGTCCACCCCATTAAAGAAGAGTGTGTGTCTCTGCTATCTTTTTGTCCCCGTCCTAGAATTCTATGGGTAGCGCATCTTCGCCAGGTGATTTTATTTTCACTCTCATTTCCATAATGGCTTCTTTAACCTCACATGATAACATTGGGCCTCTTAACATCTGCCTGTCCTTCTTTCCTGAGTTAGCAAGGGGTAATTCCGTGCAACCATCACCGGCCTCTCGTTCAGGGGGCAATTCTGAAGTGTCGACATTTGCATAAAAGTATTGCTGAATTCTTTCCCAATTTCTTGCGGGGCTGTGATACTCCTACCTATTTCTTCATCTTTGATTATGGCGATACCTTCCTGTTCCTACCTCTTCTTTTTTAATTGGGCAGCTGAAAGTCGGCCACCCTTCTCTCCTTGTTCATAATGTTCTGCCTTTAGTTTGAAGAGTGCATACTTTGCTTTTTCTTGTATCGACCGCATTCGGTTCAAATTTCCCCTTCCTATTTGAATTCAGAAAATGGTTATTTGTCGGGTTTCTGTCATACTCTTGCGCTGGGTGCATTATCTCTTTTTCTAGCGTTGCTTGAAGCTCATTGGGCCTCATTCCAAGTTGGGCGGTAAGGGATACCGGGCACCGGTACGGAGACCGGTGCTGGTAATCCCTTACTGCCCCACTACAAGGTCCCTTAGCGGGTCCCTCCTTTAATGCCTGGTCTGACCTGGCGTTATGGACGGGACCCGTTAAGGGACCAGGGTGCAAATAACAGGCTTGACATACGCCAGCCCGTTATTTGCGCCCTCCCCATTCCCATTGAGCCCGATAGGGACTCAATGGGAATGGGGAATGGCATTTTCAATGGGGATTTACTGGTCCAGCAAAGGACGGACTACACCGGTAAATCCGCATTGAACTAGACTGGTGTCGGACCCGTTATTGGTGGCAGTCATGCCGCAAATAGCGCCATGACTACCACCAACCTCGGAATGAGGCCCATTGTTTTTCTTTTTCCTCCTGGTGCCTTTTTGTATCAATACTCCTCTTGTGTAGGCTTTTCTTGCAGCCCACAGGCTGCTTACTTTATTTACTTAGCCTTCATTTAGGCAGAAATATTCCTGTATTATATTCCTGAGGTCTTGCTTGTCTTCTGGGTGTTTTACTGTTGACCATGCGCACTGCACTGTGATCTGAGACCACTCCCGCGGTAGGGTATCGTATTGCAGTATATGCCCGATCATCTGACGCGATATTAGGTAACAGTCGATTCACGATTGCGTTCCATGTATGCAGGAAGTGAATGTGAATTCTCTGCCTGAGGGTTTCTCTAATCTTCAGGGATCATGAAGATCATAATCTTCACCACTCTCGCTCTCTTTTGTTCCCATATAAAGGTCTATCTGACTTGTCCACAAAAGAATCTAGTGGTAGGCTCCAGGCTGCCCCAGTAGTATTGGGCATCTACCCACCTCCATTAATATTCTGTGCAGACTTGAGAAGAATGCTTGTTTATCTGCTGTGGATGAATATATTGAGCCTATAAGCATATTTCCTCCCCTATATATACCATGACAGCTATAATTCTGCCTTCTATATCAGACCACATCTTGGTTACTCTCATCAGGAGCAGTTTACGGATGAGAATCGCACACTCTGCTCTTTTGACCCTTTTCGAAAGCTTCTGTGAAATACTTTTCCCAAACACTCTCTGCACAACTTGTCTGCCTCCGCCTTGCGAAGATGTGTTTCTTCTAGAAATGCCATGTCAATCTGTTTTAAGGCGAGGTATTGCATAATTATTTTGCAGTTGATACAATGATTAAAGCCATTTGCATTGAGCGATAACACTATACAATACTTTTTATTTGTAGCAGACTGTACTTGCTCATGCTGTCAAAATCTTCATGAGTCTATCTGATAACCTTGACGTCTTAGTGTGCCTACCCCTCTTTTCATCATCTCTCCTTTTCTCCCTTAAAAACCCTGTTCCTCTCCCTAATAGGTTGAATGCTGAAGCCTTTAAATTGAAAAAAAAAAAAAATAGACAATCCCACAAAATGCTATAAGAAGGTATGCCAATTCGGTCTCTTCCATATCTTCACAGTCAAATTGATTGTGTACTCCATTTCATCCATTGAGGCCCAACAAATCTGGAACTGCTAACCCTTTCGCCCAACCTCTGTTCAGCACGCCCCACCCTACCTCCTCCCTCCTCCCCACCCCCATTACGATTCTTACATTTTAGGCCTAACGGTAATAATGAGCTGATATATCAACCAAGAGTATCAAATACTCAAAAAGTAATTCATCCTGTTACATTTACTAGCTCCAAACTCAGTGACAAAGTGCCTTCTGTTCTGACGCCAAAGTTTCTCTTGGTAATATTGCAGCTGTACTCTGCTTCCGGACACCTACCCAACACAATTCTAGTTTTCATTCGCCCTTTCAGTCTCCATAATGCATTTCGTCCTCTTCCTCTTCTCTCAGCTTTGGGACTGTAGCAGTGATCTGGATTTTCCCTCAGCCTGTCCACACTGGAATCTTCTTTTGCCTGTTGTTTTTCATTGATCAGCTTGCGTCTGACTGACTGCTTTCTGTCAAACGCACCTTCTCGCCATTGCACTTGTCTCGCCTCTTGTTGATACTCCTCTCTGTTAGAACTACTGCCATTCTTCTGTGCCGAGGAATACATTGGGTGCGTTATAGCTCTGGTGGGTCTGTGTATTCTCTTGTTTTTTGGTGTTTTGTTACCAACATTCTTGTTGGTTCTAGTAGTCCATATCTCAAGTCCCATTTTCTCAGGAGTGGCCTCATATTTAGCAGCCTGTTCCTCATATCTAGCGTGTCGTTGGAGAAGTCGGGTGAGATGAAGATTTTCTGGTCTTCCCATATTATGGGATTGTTTTTCTTGACACTCGCTAAAATTTGCTGCACTTGCTGGTACCTCAGAAAACAGGCAATCATTGGCCTTGGTGTTTGGGGGTTACTCAATTTTTCTTCTTTTGACTCTGCGCGTTCTTTGTATTTCTAGGTGCTTCTCAAAGTTTATTTTCAGGGTTGCTGATATCCATTTCTTTAGGAAGGTGACTGAGTCTACTCCGTGACCAACCGCTAACCAATGCTCCCTGGAGATTATCACTTCGGACCTGCTGGCAGTACTGTATCCCACTCTTATGGTGCTCTGAAGTTTCAGCTCCCTCTTCATATAACTCCCAACTGGTGTAGCACTTCTGCAACGCTCAAATTGATGAGAGGGAGGTGAAAGGGTCAGGGCTAAGCGGCCATTTTTGTGGGTTGTTGGCCACACACCCCTGACGAACCATGCAACATCTAAAATATGGGGAGGAGGACTGTCAGAAGTAACTGAGCCCAAGGTGAGAAGGATCTGATCCTTATGGAGGTAAAAATCAGACAGAGCTTTAGGGCAGAAAAGTGGGGAGGGTGACAAGATCAGTCTGCTGGCTACAAACCTACGGAAGGGAGGACTACACATCAGAGCCCCCAACTCCCCCACCCACCTTGCTGACGAAATAGCCACGATGAAAAGACATGTGTAAGGAAGGAAAGCAATTGGGATTGACTCCAGTGGGTGGAGCCAAGATTGTCCTACATGCCAACGGGAGGTCCCAGGTGGAAAAGGGAGCCCAGGTGCAAAAGGGAGATATGACCCGGGACTATGAGATCTCAAAACCTCTACGCAGTTGGGTCACCAGACCCAAAACATCAGATAAGGGTGCCCATGACCTGTGCACCATTCAGATGGCCTCTAGCTACACTCTTAAGGAAGAGACGGCCCAACCCAACCTGAAACCTTCCCTGAGTAACTCAAGCACCTGGATACGGCACAAACCAGGGGGTCTAGGTGGGACCAGTGACACCAGTTAAAGAAGGACCTCCAATGCTGGGTGCAGGCAGACTGAGTGGAGTGGAGTGTAGAGGAGCAGGTAGACACATTTACCCTAACTCCAGCCCCCTCACTGTCATCATACTGGAACAGCAGGAAAAGTGCTGTATTGAATGTACCCTCGTACTGAGAGAGTGGAAGAATGTCAGCACGCACCTTTGGACATCATGTAATGCTGAGTGAAATCTGATGAGGCCAGAGTGATGTCATGAGGAAGATATGTGAGGACATACTAAAACAATATGAAAATACTGAAAAGTAACGATGTAACTGAAGTGACAAGAGAACCATGTACGGAATGATAAAGTAATCATGTATGCAAAAGAAGATAAAGCAACTTGCTGACCAATAAGTGTAAATACACAGTAACGCAAGGTAGTTGAGACATATAGAAGCTTGCTATAGATGAAAATATTATGTGGCAAGGACAGCCATGATAGGAAGATGGACGTCGGCTTGTGTAAAGATTAATTCCAGCTACCTCAGAGACAGACCAGGGCTGCAGAGTCAGGAGACGCTGGAAAACAGCTTTGTGTGCAGGATAAAGAGGATTTTAGGTTGGCCTGGGATCAAGGATGCTATTTTAAGGAATAATTGCAAAGCACAAAGGGAGGCAGACGGCTAAGGCATGAACGTGAGACACATTTCTCTTAGATTAAAGAAGAAGAAAACATTTGCAAGAGCCAAGTATTGGACAATTAGCAATGGATAAGCCTCCTACAAGACAGAGTGAGCAAGTCTCTAGGGGCCAAAGGAGCAATAACATCCAGCATAATTGAATCAAATGGCAGTAAAGAGGAGGTCAAAATTGACAAATTTTCAGTCTCCTCACAAGTGATGCAGAAGCCAAAAACAAGGGCTATTCATTTACACTCCCCCAAGTGTCCCAGAACAGATAGACTACAAGGTCAACTACAGACGGGAAACTTTGGCTTATGGTTGGACTGATGAGAGATGATGGACTAATTGGGAAAGTGGGGAGTAATCTGACGTGACTCAAGCACCTGGGTATCATTTTGCATATGTGCCTAGCCAAGCCAAAAGTCCAAGGTTGGGTGGGAATGCCAACCAATCAATGGGTCTATGGGGCAGCCTGCTATATAATGTTGCATAGACCAATCTGCTGCCATTTTGTGAGTTATAATCAATATTATATGTATTTAGAGGTAATTTCTAGCCGTGCCCTACAGATAAGGGGCTGGCAATGAAGTACTAACCCATATGCATGCCATAGGTACATATGTTCCCCTAACCAATCCCTCCCCTCAATATGTTTTACAGTTTGCCATGTAGCATGATGTTATAGATGGTGTTAGAGCACAAGAGGACCCCTTAGACCTGTGGACAGCCACCACAAGTGGGAACTGAGAGAGAGGGTAAAGCTGACCAAACACAACTAAAGGGGAGGAAACCACGCCTTAATCGACCAGAAGGGCCTAATAAGAATGATCCATGGCCTTTATCTCCTTATGCACAGCAGGAGCTTCTGAAGGAGAGAGAATAGCAGGA
Organism: Ambystoma mexicanum; assembly: GCF_040938575.1. Classification (NCBI taxonomy): domain Eukaryota; kingdom Metazoa; phylum Chordata; class Amphibia; order Caudata; family Ambystomatidae; genus Ambystoma; species Ambystoma mexicanum. The sequence goes on from NC_090939.1 coordinate 938,294,202, forward strand.
CTGGGACCAACTTGCTGACATGGCATCCACCCCATTGCTGCTGGATCACCGGTCAGAGAGAACAACAATGGGAGGAGAGTATCTGTTCATGAAGCAACCAAGTCCATAGACGGCAATCCAAGGTGAGAGCAGACCAACTAGAAGGTTGAGACTGATGGTGTACCCCACTGAGGAGTGAGTTGAGGCTGAGGGCATCAACTCTGGTGTTCTGGATGCCTTGGAGATAGGTCGCTCTCAACAAAGGGAGGTTCCACTCTTTCCAGTCCATGTTCCTGGAAGCAGATTCCTGCTGAGTCGCCCCCACCACCTTTTAAGTATGACATTGTAATCTAGTTGTCTGTGGACAATCACAGCCTTCCCCTGTGGATGATTGGCCAAGGCCTGGAGACTTTCCCAGACTGCCAAGAGTTCCCTCTGTTTGGAGTATCTGGAACCATCTGTCAATGTCCACCTTCCCTGGAAGTTCATCTGATCACAGGTGGCCCACCAGCCCCATCTGGCTTGTATTTGTTGTGAGAATGACCGGCAAGGGAGGAGCAAGGGGAGCCCACACAACGAGATAAGTCAGACAACCATCATTCCATCGGATGGGACAACTCTGTAGACATTGGAACTTAACTGCTGTAGTCCTTAGAGGATGCCTGCCAATTACACAGAAAGTGGTTCACATGGGCCATCAGATGATGGCCCATGTAATCATTGGATGAACAACAATGTTGCTGTCAGATTACTCTGAATGGCTATCCACTGTAGAGCAGTGGCCTCCATGGACCTCAAGACAAATAAAAGTTGGGACTGGAGCTTTGATGCCATGGTCAGGGGAAGGGAAACCAATCCCTCCTGGTGTCGACCAGGCTCCCCACGAATTCCAGAGTCTGTGTTGGAAGTAGGGATAATTATTTGGAGTTTTGCCGACATCCAAATGGGTTAGGGTGGAGTAGACCAACTCTGTAACCCAGGAGCAGAGGGCCAAGGGTGGGGCATGGATTAACCAATCATCCAGGTATGGATTGAGTACAATACCCCTCGGATGTAGGTGACCAACGAAAGGGGCCAGGACCTTGGTAAATACTCTGGGTGCAGACTTCTGTCTGAACGGGAGAATCTGAAACTTAAGCTACAGACCCTCTGCAGCAAACCAATGGAACTTCTGGTGTACAGGATCGATCAGCACATGGAAATAGGTGATTTCTAGGTCTACGGATGTCAAAAACTACCCTGGTGCTATGAGGATATTGACTGTCCCTGTACCGCCACCTGAATTCAATGAACCCCTAAAAGGCTCCTTATCCGTTTTCGGGGCACTACATTTGAAGTGAAGGTAGTCTCCACCAGAATTCTGTCGCACAGCAGGCAACATTGGAGAGTGCGATCGACGAAAGACCAGACCAACTGGTCTCCCATCCTCCCTTCCTCTAGGTGAACATCACAGAGTGCCTTCCGTGAAGGACCTGAAAAAACAGGAAGTGCTGGTTTTTTGACCGGTAGTATCCCCCACTTCCCTGAAGGAGGATGGGGGGCTAGCTGGCCTTTGCTTTTTTCCCATTTCACGGGCTTCCTGTCCCTGTGGTGGGTTGCATTATGAGATAAGGACTGGGACGAGGAAGTGGGACAAAGAGGTAATGATGACCTTCCACTACAGCGAATGACATTAGCACAGACACACCTGCAGAGCTGGTGCTAAAATCTAGATTACATTTATAAAATGAAAAGAAATCCTGCCTTGCATCCTGCAAATCTGCTTCAGTGAAAAGGGGTCCATTTTTATTGTTGTTTACTGTGATGTATCAACATGGAAAGTGACTCTGGAGTGAAGGGTCGCACAAAGGCTTCCTTACATTTAAAAAAAAAAATACTTAATCTGGTCTTTGGCACCCAGTTTGAAGGAGCATTGAGGCTAATGGCATGTAGGAGCTTCAGGAGGAGAATGCGGGGCAAGTGTTTTCAAAGTGTGGGGGGCGCAGAGCACTCTGGGAGCTCAGAACACAGGTTTCACAGGATTGTATGCTGAATATTGCCTGCGCTCTGAGCTTCCTGATTGAACAGCACATTAGTACCATGGGCGGGGGTGCTAGTAACTTTGCAACTTCCCATCTCAGTGTCTTACCTCATATACCTCTTATCCTGACTCCTTTCTTCTTTTTAACGAGGCTGACTTGGCATATCATTTGAGCTTGGTCATTCTTATTCACCATACAACTCTCTTTACCTTTCTTATCAATTTTCTTTTAATAAAATGCTATCATCCCATGGGTATTGTCACGCCACTGCCCAAGCATTTATGGAGTACTACAGAAGTGTATTGTGTACAGAAACATACCTACACAGAAGTATGCCTGTAACCTTTTCCAACAGTTTAAAAATGAAGTGCCAGCATTTGATATGGGCTTGGTGTTGTGAAGGGGCTGTTGTGGAGCTGTTTGATGGTATGCCAAGTGCTGGACAGGGCTGCTAGAACGTGGGGACTGGTAGAAAGGTTAGAGAGCGGTGCTTAGATGTGAATATTAAGCCGTGCCTTGAATCCTACATTGTTGTGCTTCTGATGCACAGGAGAAGAGCTACCACAGTGGTGGGTGCAGGAGGGACTAAGTCCTTCTGGGCAACAGCACTTGATTTAGCGAATGCTTGGTCATACTGGCTTTAGTTGTGCTGTTCGTCGTGTTCGTCGTGTTGATCTAATGTAGGGCATTCATCACTGGTTTGTGAGTGACCAATGTGTTTGCCAAGTGTATTGAGGTTCATGTGCCCCAATTCTTTATTGCAAGCCCAGCTCCCCATTTTGTAAAATCAAATCTAGAAACACTCATGGTCGAGGAGTGAGACCAACTCTGTGAGAAAACATATAATAGTTAATTAACTGAACAAAAAGCCTAAAACAATCAAGTCTTTACAGAGGATTACAAAATCGCATTTTACATTTCACCTGTTGATTTATAGCTCTATCTGTTTCTTCAACAGCGCAAGAATATATGCTCCTTGTTAATTTAGACTCCGAGTTTATCAATGGATTAAGTATGAAGATACCAAAAGCAGCCTGGAAGTCGAATTAGCTCTATAGCAATGAAAAGGAAGCGCTCCCCATATGTGAATAGATTCAGCATAAACATTTACATATTAGCATTCACAAAAATGTAAAACAACATACCTGACGAAAGGCAACAATAATACCCTATTCCAATAGTATGTAGTTCAACATCAAAAAAGACTTTAAATAAGGTAGCTCATTTTCACTGTCCATCTATCAGTGAGTCGACGAAACTAACATGAAGTCGTCATTCTTATTATAAAGAAAGAGAAACCAGAAGGGGTGTAATAACATTAATTTTCATTGTTTCCCATCTAAGATCAATGTAATGGCAGTGCTTAAAGCCACTATAGGTGGACTAGCGGCCATCTTAATATGGTGTATAGTCAATCTTAAACAAAAGATAGCTAAGTCTATAGTTTAAAAAGCTGCCTCTTGAATATATTTAAAAAATCTAAAGCAAATTGTTGCAATATTTCAACCAGTAACAATTACACATATTACATGAACATGATCGCACTATATATATTTTGGAAGAAACTTTACATGGAGAAAAATGAACTGACCAATTAAACTTTACAGCAGTTTTAGCAAAACTATTCCATTATAACAAATGCCATGAAGAGCATCAGGGGATTATATGTGTAATGTAATAGTTTTTAACATTGAGTTTAATATAGATAGGGGAAACATATCCCATCACTGGAATCGCTGGTACAGTTGCATAATGAACAGGCAGATCTAAGTGTGAGTGGGCACCCGTGTTCTTGTCTACCCAGTCACGTAACAAAGTTGTTATGCAGATGAGATTGAAAAACTGTTATCAAGATTACCTTTTGTGCAGTATTGCAGCCAGTAAGTTTGTATATCTTAAAACATTATGGATTACACAATCAACACATTATGTACCAAACTCTTCTAATACGGGTGGACAATCAAATACTATTTATAACCTATTACCCCCTATAACCTATTTATAACCTATATTAGTTCATGTATTGTGGAGGTTTTCTGTCAACTTGTTCAGCTATCTAATACATGATACTACAATTGTAACTTCCTTTCCAGGGGTAAAAATCATACATGAATGCAATAGAAAGTCGCATAACAAACACATTTGAATTTAAGAGTCAAACTCCTCATGCGTTTGTGATAAATCCAGCATACTTGTGCTTATACAGTGTGAGGCACTAGTACATGGTTAGATATGTTATTCTCATAACTGTAATAACACACATCCGATAAAGCAACTCGGCTCTTCTTTTGCATTCATATGCGCTTTGGAGACAATGCTGCCAGTATATCGATCCAATATTATTCTCGCTCTCCTAGAAGGGTATTCATGTCACCACCTCCACTTAGTGTGTTCAGCACTTGCAGCACAACACATTGTAATTGTGCAAAGGTATGATGATATTGTATGAAGGCAGAAGCCATTGGTGATTATTGAGTGATCAGTGTGGGTTTGTGTTCTTTCCAGTGTTTAATTTTGCGGGTAATCTGCAGAAAATAGTAATTTACACATTGACAAAATTCATGGAAATGCAAGTTGCATAAACCTGGAGGTAAATTTGTGTAATTGGCTTTGTGTAATTGGTGTGAAGTATGGCCTCCAGTGATAAAATTACAATGGTAACATGGAAGACATGGGACCATTCCCTTGTATTTTCCCTTGAGAGACTTACTAGGACAGGGATTGTGGCACATTCAGCTTTCACTAGTATATCTCTAATTGATTGGTATTTCCTATATGCAAACATACGAGGCTTTGGAAAGAACTTTTGTAAACAATCATGTTGAAGTGTCCACCAAGGTTTAGGGATAATTAACATGTTTTTATGGTTTTGGTATGAATATGTGGTAATATTCAGAACACTTGGTGCATCTTTGTCAGGTGTAGGTTTAATTGATTCAGCGCATGTTGAATTTGAGAACCATGTCAATGCTAATTGCAAAATAAGCTCTTTGTTGAATCTTGATCGAAATTTCTTAAACAAGATTGTATTTTGTTTAGTGCGCTCCTCATGCTTTCGGGTTATTCTTTTTACACACAATGTTTGGCTGTGCGTAATGCACTTAATCATATTATGTGAAGGAACACTGCTAATTTAATGAATTATTACAAATAGGTTCTGTAAAACAGTGTTGTAGTTAATTTGTGAAGTCTACATGATGCATCCAAAATGTACTCTACTATAAGCAGTACAGAATGTAGCCTATCATTCACACTGCTTACATGGTAAACACATTAGTGTGGTTCTTGTTCAGTTGCAGATTAAATTGTGAAGATATTGTCAATATTGCTTCTATGTTTTCAGTTATTAACTCCCAAGGGGCATGATTCATTGTTTTCAGTTTTGAAATGGAACGTAATAATATTTGTCTGCACTGGATCCATGCTGTATATAAAATTGTTGGGTGAATTGGAAGAAAGTTTTATTTATTATTAATTTCAGGAGTGTTAGTGGAGTGGAATCCTTACCAAAGATGAGTACTGCATAGAGTGTTTAACGCGTCTTTTTATTGTATTTGAAGACTATAGTTAGTCTATTGTATCATGCCATAGCACTTCTTTTGTACATATTAGTACATGAAGACTATTCAACATGGTGAATACTCACAGAATACCAAACAAATACTTGTTGTGTTGCCTTTTAGTCTTCATGTATCAGTGAATACTGCATTTCCAGTACAGATCACTACTCAGTAGACAAAAAAAGAAGAAAAGATCTTCCATATTGATGTTGGAAATATTATTAGCTGAAACTTTCATTATGTTACAATCGGAACCCCTTCCATTGACTGCAGTCCTTTGTTGTATGGATGTATACAAACGTGCAACATCCATTGTAAAGAGCATGTCAGATTCAGTATTGAATGGTATTGCCTCAAACATTCTAAGAAAATCACTTGTTGCTTTTAAACCTATATTGGTCTTTTGAATCAAAGATTTCAATCTACCCTATTTGTAGCATGCTGTTGTCTTGAAGACTCTTTGTGACTGTTCAAATAGGCATTGGGTTGGATGACCAAGAGATTTGTGTTTTTTTTAAGGATTTAAAAAACTGGGTTACGCAGTTGGGATTTGGTCAAAAAGGTCTGTAGTAAGGGAAATTCATTGGCTAAATTTTAGGTCTAAAGTTGTATCAATTAGTGCTGCACCATTGGATGATTGATCTAAATCTGGTTTAAAGTAAGTTGACACATCAGTGAGTTGTACCATACATTTGTTATTTAATGTTGTTTTTATTCATAATATCTAATACTCCTTTATTGGCTGGCTTCACTGTAATAAATCCATTCAGTGCTAAATCATGTTACAACTTAATTTCATTTCTATCAACTTTTGGAATTATTCTTGAACGTTATTTCATTTAGCTCCAGATTGTTTAACTACTGTGCAAAAATAATATGGAGTTGAGATTTGACTCTGTGTTGGAATATATTTTTTGGCTGTAACTCCTTATAATCGTCAGGTATGAGTTGCAGATGTTTCTAATAAGGCATACAATACTTTGGGCTTCAGCTTTAATTAGTCCGTAAAAAATCAATGTGTACTTTAAAATAGGCTTAGTTGTTAGATGAAACGGAGAAAACCCTTTTGCATCACTTGTTGAAAATATGTTAAGGCTAAATCTCATAAATCGATCAGCAAAGTTTGTTTTCGAGTTGTTTTCCAAACTGGATTTATTTGTGTCTTCAAATTGTGAGTCGTTTACTGAAGAAAGAACCTGTAGGTGCACTAATCTAGATGGCATCTTAATTCTAAAAAGCTAATACAAATCTAGTATTTGTAGACGGCCAACCACTGCACTAACCAATGCTGGAAAAAGGTCAAGTCACCCACCAGACACATTAGATGTAGTGTTATTAGCACGCTGAACCTTGGCAGTTCTCTTGGGCTATTTCAGGTGGACGATTTTCCATCTCATCAGTCTAAATTATTTCCCTATTTAATACAGCTAAGAGGGTTGGTTCTTATTGTGTACTCTGTTTTAAGACGTAGAGCCCCACTTTGTATTTGGCAGTATTAACTTTGGGGATGCCACCAAACAGAATTACTGTTACTGCATACAGTAACAGTAAATTTCCCCCACCTTGCACAGACCTGCTCTTTTTCCCCACCTTGCATCACTTTCATTAGGCCGCTGGAATGCACAATCCCTCTGCAACAAGTCTTCCTACATCACTACCCACTTTGACTTTTATCACCCTAAAATGTCACTTCTGTTTATGACAGAAACCTAGATCTCCCCTTACTCTGTTACACTAGTGGCTCCCCACACTTCTCGCTCTATCCTTGGCCTCTTGTGACAGGTGGTGCGGAGGGATTCCTTATTAAAAAGGTCCTCAAACTGCACCCTGCCCCACTAGTATCACCTTTTCCTCTTTTGAATATGCCACTATACAACTCTTCCCTCCTTCTCCACTCTCTATCAATGCCCTGATCCTCTCAGCTCCTTCTTACCTGACCAGAACCTTCTTCATGGGTCACTTCCCACTGATGTCGCAAATATTTATGATGGGTTACTTAAACCTTTCCATTTCCTCCACAGCCACCAGCCTAAACTTAAGTACCTCTTATCTGACTACCACGTTGACTCTCTTTCATGACCAGTCTTCCTACTGTGGTGGGAACTTTCTTGACTTTATCTTGATCATTTGAGGACCTCTCTCCTGCCTCACCACTATTCATGCCTCTTCCATTGACAATGCTTTTTCTGACTTTCACTATGCACTCATGACCACTCGTTTTGACCAAGACTATCCTGCACACATATTCATACCTTTCAACCCCTGTCCTCATCCATGGATCACCACTGAGCTCCAGACAATCAATCAAAACATGCGTTTGGCCTATGATGCCGCAATCGGTGGAGATTAGGTTTGTGAAGTAAGTAGCTTCGGCAATCAGTCCTGCAAACATTAATCTACCCTCCAAACATTGATCACAAACTCCCAAGCCAATATCCATTGTCTCCTCCCCCTGTGCTAATGACTTTGCTCGCTATATTTCCTCTAACATCTTTGAAATTAATTTCAGTCCAACAGCCCCCCACGCGCACCCTACACAAGCACCTCCTGTCCATCACCTCTCCCTCATAACCCTTCTACTCTCAACCACTTACCTTGTACCACTCCTACCAAATTAACATCCATTCTTTGCAGTGCCAACCCATATTGCGCTATTGCCAACCCATTTGGCTGATAGTTTGCTGTGGTGTTTGATTCACTAGATGGTTTCTTCAAAATGGGCAGGAATAGGATAGTTGCAGATATGAAAGAGGCAGGGAAGAGTTTAGTGGATAGACAGAGGTTAAAGAGCTCAAAGAGCAGGTTGTTGGGACTAAGTTTTTGACTGTTTGAAGAGCGGTTTCAATCCTTCCTCCATTATTCTAAGAATCTTGAGTGGCTGTCTACTACTCAGTCACTGAGTACCTTGAGGCTAATGGCGTTACAGATTCACTTCAATCTGACTTCTGTTGGAAAAACTCAGAGACTGTACTCATGCAAGTCTCCAACCTTCTCTCTGATGCTCACCTCCTGAAACTCTCTTCTATACTTTTGGACCTCTCTGTTGAGAACAACATTGACTTTTCCTCGATCTTCTTCACTGCTCGGGGACTTGGTTTTGCAAATCCACCTATGTCTGGATTGCCTCCTACCTCGAGGTTTTCTCTTTTAAAATCTCCTGAAACTCACAAATCCATGACCCCACCTTTCTCACTGTTGGCATTCCACCCCCAAGGATCTGTCCTTGGACCTCTGCTCTTCACCATCTGTACCTCTGCCCTGGGACAATGTGGCCAGTCTTTTGGCTTTCACACTCACCTCTTCCCTGAAGTATAGCTCTTCAAAAATAAAAGTCCTCTTACTACTTGCTTCCAAAACCAACCTTGCCCTTTCCCTTTTCATTCCTGCCTGACCTCCTTGCTCCATCTCTGAATACTTGAAACCTTTGGGTCCTCTTTTGATCAGTACCTCTGACTGTAACACTTAATCACTACCACCACCTCTACTGCTTGTATTAACTTTCTCAACCTTCAGAAAATGTGTCAATTTCTTACTCAACACTCTACAGAACTTCATATTCCACCCTTGTTTTCAGCAAACTAGACCATGGTTCAAGCCTTTTTCTGTGGCTTGCCCTTTACTCCTTCCAGTCTCTAGACACTTCCCATAACTGTTCTACCTACACTATTGGCAACCTCCCCAATCCTCCCCAATTGCTACCTACCGACACTATGTTGGTTGACTCTCCATGCACATCCACTCCCGTTTCTTCTACCATTACAGAAAGCCATCAATGGCATTGATCTTCAGTATCTGTTTGACTGTATCAATGTCTACTCACCAACTTGTCCCCTCTGCTCCTCCTCTGCACTAAAACTCCCTTTCCCATGCCCCCTCTGCAGCCTCTCACCTCCAGGCTTTCTCGCCACGCTCCATTGGAACCTGCTTCCCATCGCAATCAAAGCCAGTCCAATTGTGACTCTCATCAAAGCTCTGCATAAACTTCACTTGCCAAAGAGCAAGATCCTACTTCCCTCTCCCCCATCTTCGCTAACTTGACACCACCACTCCCTTCAGTGCTACATAATAAGGTAATTTTGTGTATTTGTTCAGTACTGCTCGTTAGGTTGAAGCACTTCCTCTCCCAACATTAATGTTTTCTTTGTAAGTCACCTGTTTCTTTGATTTTTATTGTGCTTGTTTTGCGGCTTGTGACTGGGGTTAGTGATCTGACCCTGTCAAGAAGGGATTTGGACTTTCTCAGCGTGGGTTGGGAGTTCTACCATAGGGACTTCCAAACCCAGTCCTGCCCCAGAGGTGGGATGTGGGAGTTGGGACGGCCCCAGTCCATGTCCATTCTTTTTGTTCCTGCATGCATTGCATGAGTACCACCTTGTCCTGGCCATACCTGTACTGCATAATGCTGGCCTGTTCATTCCCCTTCATAACTATGTTTCCCAGAAGACCTGGTGGTGGAAGAGCGAACAAGCAGCCTGACGGAGAGAAACCACACAAGAGCTTCAGACTGAAGAAAAACCCATACCCTGATCAAACAATTCTAGTGGCCCATGCAACCTGGACTTCAACAATGGTTTCATCCAATGCGCCGGAGCACTCCGTTGATCTGTGCAATGTGCACAATCACACGGACAATGCAGTTACCTGTTGTCAGGAAAGTGGAGGACCAAGAGACGAGGTGAAGGAAGGACAGTGGTGAAAAGTGTGCAGGGGAATTTCTGTAGGAGTGTGCAAGGTGTGGTATTGGTTGATCAGAGAATGTTGCACTTCGTTGTGAGTGTACCTGAAAGGGGTTAGAGTGAGACTGGTAGAGTAGGGGGCGAATGGTAAGGTGAAAGGAGGATGAATGTGGGAGAAGGTGCGGGTGGGGTAGCCAGACTGTGCAGTAGCCAGAGAGTGGAATGGGGAGAATAGTGAGAGCGGGGAGACTGGGTTGAGTGGGGTGAATAGAGTGAGCGGGGAGACTAGGGGTAGAGGGGAGAGGGTAGAATACGGGTAGTGGGGAGATTAGAGAGTGAGATATGAGAGTGGAGGTATGTAGTAGATGGAGGAACATTTGATGGATATACAAAGGAAGAGAGGAGAGACAGAGGGTGGAATAGGAGGGAGGAGAGTGAGGGCAGCCATAGCAAGACCTAGGGCGAGGAATACCAGAGCGTGGAAGGATAATCAAGTGAGTCCTGCATATTGAATGCACAAAAGCCATTATGTTACATCACATTGGCAGGGAATTTACAGTGGGGACCACCTAGGTTTTTCCCACGGAGTGTCTTAGATGAGATGCTTGCGTTTAGGCCCTCCTAGCCAGTCAGACAGCTCTTTAGATAGTAGGGGTGCCCGATCATTAGTGACAAGCCTGGAGTTGAGGGACACCTAGATTAGGGATGGAACGGTACGCATTAGGTTATAGAGAGAGGGATGGACCTTTGCAAGCCTTAGCAATTCTCGCAATAAATCCATCTGAACTGTGTTCGAGAGCAGGTGTGTACTTGAGGCAATCAGTGACACCATGGACTATGTCCCACTTTTTTCACAAACTCATAAAATGGCTCACCACTTGTTCTCCTCTTTGTGATATTGTGCAGGCACCCACCTGGGGAATGTGTCTGCATCTGTAAGTGTGTTATTGTATGCCAAGATTGACGTTGCTGTACTTCAAATAAATACAAACAAATAAATACAACTATCTACGCTTCTTGTTGGTCGCCATATAGGAGTCCCGCTGGACTCCATTGTGGATAGGTGGTAATACCATATTCAGTAATTCTGCCAAGCACATTACCACCCGTGTAAGTGTAGGTAATAGTTCCAGTTACACCTTGGGAGATTTTTCTTATATGGGTGAGAAAACCAAATTGTGCTGAGGGGTAAAAGTGACAGTACTTTTAAATGCTACCTGTTTTATCACTACTGCCAATCTAAAAATTAAAAACCATTTCACATTGTATTCACTTTTGACATAGATGTATTCACAGCTAAATACCGGACAGGGGTTCTAATAGGATGACCACTGCAGGGTATGACATTGTTTCTTAAGGGTCAGTCTTTGAATACTGCTAGAAATCAGGGACGTTTCGTGTTTTCTTTATTATTACTGTGGGCAGCCTGATAACAAAAAATGCCTGCATAAATATTGGACATGAAAGGCAGTCTCTTATCCCTGGCTTAACATGGCTGCTGAATCCACCCTGATCGCTTTGCAGGAATCAGGTCCCCTGTGGACTAACCTCAACCCCACCGACCTTGCCAACCACTATCACAATGGTCTCCTCACCACGATGGACTCACTCGCCCCCCTTCGGGCCAAAACTCCCAAACCCTGTAAAACATTCAATAGCTGGATTAACAAAGACCTCATCTCCCTGCGTAGGAAGAAAAGGGCCTTAGAACACCTCCACAAAAAGAAGCCCTCCACTGAAACCTGGACTGCCCTCACCATTGCCATCTGTAACTATAAAACAGGTCTTATCACCACCAAAGCCAACATATTTAATGAGCGTATCAATGATGCTAGCTCCAACTCCAAAGAGCACTTTGCCATCCTAAAAGAGCTAGAAACCCCCATTCCACCCCCACCCCCACCTGCACCAACAAAGCATGGTGCACCACCATTCAAGACGCGCAAGCACACACAATTAACACCCTGCAAACCAAAATCAGCATCAGGAAAACCAAACTGTTCTCCAAAGCATCATCTGCCACCTCCGACAACATACCAGCCAACACCTTTAATTCCCCCCCCTTTAGCTTCAAGGAAGTCTCAGCCATTCTCACCCTCAAGCCTTCCAGCTGCCAAGAGGATGTATGCCATACTCATATAGTGAAAGTTTGTGCTCACATACTTGCCCCCACCATAACTAGCTTTATCAATGCTTCCTTCCGCACCGATGAAGTCCCTTCCAACATCAAATCTGCATGGATCACTCCCCTCTTAAAGAAACCCGTTCTTGACCCCTCTCTACCAACCAACTACCAGCCAATCACTACAGTCCCATTTTTACTGAAAATCCTCGACAAATTGGCCTACCTACAAGTGCAGAACTTCCTCGAGGAAAACCACTTACTTGGCAAGAGACAATCAGGCTCCCATCCTAAACATGGTACCGAGACGGCACTCCTAGACCTCAAAATCCAAATGGACATCATCAGGGATTCCAGCCATCTCGGCATTCTCCTTCTTCTAGACTTATCTGCGGTTTTCGATCTAGTGAACCGTAACACACTTTGCCAACATCTCCGCCAGCACTTCCACTTCTCCACAGAAGCCACCACATGGATACATTATTTTCTTAACGATCAGACCACCGCAGTATTCATGGGGGAAGCAGCTGCTGACCCCATTCCAGCCCTCCTTGGCGTACCGCAGCGGTCCTGTCTCTCACCTAAACTATACAAAACCTACACCAAGCCTCTATTTGATCTCCTGGACTTCCTAGGTGTTATCTACACCAACTTTGCAGATGACACCCAAACACTCATTCCCATCTCAGGCACGTCATCAACACCATTAACTCGATCTACAGCACCATACAAAATTGAATGGCCACACATAACTTGTGCCTAAACAATGAGAAAACTGAGCTCCTCGTTGTCGGCTCCTGCCACTGCCTAAAAAACCTTGACCTAGCTTTCTCCTCCATCTGTATTAATGGCACCTCCATCCATGTCTTAAAAAAAGTAAAGACCCTGAGCTTAAATTATCAAAGCCGATTTGACCATGACAAAACATATAAATGTGCTGGCCTCTACCACAGCCTACACCTCACAGCTCCTCTCACTGAGCAGACAATTTTTGACCCCAACTAACTGTCTAACATACCACGTTCTCTAATCCTCTCCAAATTAGAGTATTCCAACCTGCTCCTGGGACTCGAGCGTACCAACCACATCTTTAACACCAGAAGAGAGGTCCACTGGCTTCCAGTAAAAGCACAAATTGAATCAAATTTATCTTCCTCACACACACATGCATCTATAAAGTAGCACCCACCTACCTCATTGACTCACCATAAAACAAGGAGTAAGAGTCCACAGATCTAACTTGGGTATTTCTTTGGTCACCCCTCGCTTCAAAAGAAAACTGGCAGGCAGCAGCAGCTTCAGGGTCACTGCACCCTCCCTCTGGAGCTCCCTCCCTAACAACATCAGAAATGAGCAATCCATCATGTATTAAAAAAACGGGTAAAAACATGGCTTTTCAACAAGTACGAATAACCAATGCAGTCTGTAAAAAAGCAACTCTTATCCTGCACTTGCAAATTTCCTGTTAAAATTGATTTTCAAATTGTGCTAATAACCAAGTCCATTCTGTAACTGTATTCTGCTGTGTAATGAACGCTGTGATAGCCCCGGGTTTGGGCGTTATACAAATGTCATAAAAAAAATAAATGTCATCTGGGAGACATCCAGCAGGCTAAAGGAGGGAGCGAGCAATTGCTGCATATTACTTTGCAATGACTAATTAAAGCTAATAGCATGGCTGTCCCTATAACAGGACCCCTGGCATGTTGAAAACTAATGGCACTGACAAACGTTAGATTGTTAGTAGAAGTAGAAACACAGTGGTAGTAACAGTGTCAAACCCCTGTTCTTCAAAGGCACCCAAATCAGGGGAATTAATACACATGTACTCCTCCATTCGATGCAGATTGACCCTAACTTGCACGTTCCACATTTCTTCACCAAACATGGTCATGGGGGTATTCGTACGGTTTGCAGCCTTAATAACCTGCAGAAGGCTGCGTAGCACTTCATTTAATGTAAAACACATGATGGTGCCATAGCAGATTTAATGTTTCCTTTGATGGGCCTCGCCTTGAGATTACATTTAATATGATCATTGAATTCTGAGCCCAGATAGGTGAATGATTTCACATGTCTGAGTTTGATACAACCAACAATCATGATCTAGAGTGGTTATGCCTAGTCGAGAAAGACATGGCTTTGGTTTTCACTTTGATTAATAGGCCCTTAATCCTGCAGTTAACAAGTAATACATCAGAAGCTCGTGAGTCCAGCAAAACAAGATCTCAGCATAGGCAAACCTATTGACATGTACCAGTCCCAACCTCGGAAGAAAGGTTCTAGCCTCATCTATTTAGAACACCAACAAGGGAAGATTTAAGAGCAGGGGCACTGAGAGGCATTCCTGTTTGACTCCTTTTGCACTGGAGTCCCTCAAGAATACCCCATGTGGCCAATTTGTGCTAGTGCTGCCCTTGCTTAATTGAATTACAGACATTTGAGAAATCCACAAAACCAGTGGATTCCCTGAGTGCAAAATGAAAATGCACCATAACATTGCCTGAGCTCTTCTTCATAAAGCCAGTTTGGGAAGAAAAGATTTGTTTATTAGAATTGTCAGGGAATCAACATATAGCCAGACCTTAATAGAGTGTTCAACATGGGTTTATTCAGAATTTGTGTACAGGTTGGGGCCAAGACAAAATACTGGTTAGACAAAGGCAACCAACGTCTCCTTAATCTCTTCCCACCTTCTCTTCTGCCTTCTAATCTCTACACCGCTTGATAATTCCTCCCCAGCTCTATATCAACTTCCTGCACGAATACCACAGCACTCTCCACATCTTCTTCAAATACCCAAACAGCCTCTCCTCCTTCATTCTCCTCTTACAACTTGAGAAAGTTGTCTTCACACATCGTCGTACGATTCTCCTCCTTAACCCCAGGGGTGTCTCCTTCAACTAATTCTGTGATCGCTCCTTTTTAGTTCTCTTAACTTCTGAACCAACTCGTTTTCTCACTCTTCAACACTGTTTGTCTCTTCCTAACCCCTCGCCCTCAGTCTGCCTCATGTTTGATCCTCTGGGCCTCACCCTCCTCCTCCTTTCTCCTTTTATCAGTTCCTTGAGTCTCCTCTATTCCACCACCTTCATCGCTCCACCTAACACTTTATTGATTTCTCCTCCTACCACCTCCATCATCATACTCTCTTGTATCCCTCCACCAACCCCCTTCTCTAACAAATCTTCTCCTTCCGCAATAAAGTCTCCAATCTCTTCCTCTTCCCCAACCTTGTACAGTGACTTTAGTCTCCTCTTTTATAGCTCTCCAATCAACCCCCTGACACACCTCTGCCTCCTCCTTAGATTCTGTTGACACCTCTTCCACCTGTTGCAATGCAACTTCCATCTCCTTACATTCACCACTGCAGTGGTCTCCTCTGGCCTTCTCAATTCTCTTTCTCCAGACTCCTTCCAGTGCCTTTCCCGAGGTTCCTGCTACTAACATCGTTCTCCTAAATCCCACATTGACTGACTGAGGCATCGGATCCCTAGGCCCACCTTCCAGTCTCTTAGTTGAAAGCGGGTTCAGATGTACAAACTTGTTATGAGACATTTGGCATTTATAGTTCATTGGGCGGGTTTCAATTGTCCGCTGGAATGCAGCTTTGGGAACTACGTCAGCCATCTCAGTGTGTGCAACTCCAATGTTTTTTGTTTGGGTTGCTGGTGTAGGCGTTGGCTGGCAGATTACTTCTATGATGTTGGTTTCCAGCTTTGAAGTGGGTCTTGGGGCTGCTTGTCTTCCTCCCAGATTCCCCTGTCTATGAGCAGAATTGATAGTGGTTTCTGCACCAATGTGAGGGGAGTCGAGTTTGCATTTGCTGTGGGCTACCAGGACACTGCTCCTTGATTGCCTTAACGGGGCCTACCTACCTGTCAAATTGATTCTGTTGGGGCAGAGGGTAGGGTTGGAATTAGTCTCTAGGACGGCAACCTGGGTGGTGAGAATAGGTACAAATGGTACTGGTAGTGATATCTTTTTCGTTCCGCCCAAAGGTGTTAAGGGACTTGTAGTGCCTATGTGATGGGCCCCTGCTATATGAGTGGGCTGCATTGCGGTGCCCCAGTGGATCCCCCATATATCTCCCCTGAGACCACCATCCCAGTGTTTAGGGCGCTCGCTGCCACTAGGCCCACCTCACTGCCAGGCCTCCTCGCCAGACAATGTCCAATAAGGCTATCAGCCATTAACTAGCTGACTCGGATGGGACTTTCTTCTCCTGGTGGTATATGGGCAGGGTGTAGATCCCAATGTAGAGTCACCATTAAAAGAAAAAGGAATACAAAATAGGATAAATAGGTACAGCTTGCACACTTTTTAAAACCTGTTAGCCGGACAGAATATATATATCTTTTTAGAAACTATCAGCCACACTGTTGCAGTGGATGTTGTTGTATGTAAGGGAATGTGTAAGGAATTCAGTTGCATTGCTACATCCATTGGTGTAGGGGAACCAAAAGAAATTGTACAACTGTTCTTGGTGGTTAGGTTTTGAGGAAAGGACTTTTGAAGAGCATATGGTCCCTCGTAGAGTTAATGCTAAAACCTCGGGGCATAGTAAATTCAAGTCTTTATTGGCGATTCCATGGGATTTTACTGAAGATTTTTGTATTCAGGTCATTTTTTACAGAGCCACCTTTACAGAAAAAATACTGATTTTTAAAAAATGTATTTTTCAGTCAACATTTTTTGGTAAAAAATGCCTCGAATATAAAATCCTCGTCGCTAAAATCACTGGATTCCTTTATTGGCATTCAGTTGGGAGCTTCTAGTGTGCAATCTGAGCATCTAGTTATTCATGATTAGCGGCAGCTTCTCTGATACCTATGGCATCTCACCTGGGGAGATGACAGTGCATTTTATGGAATGCTTCTGAAGAATTGCTACGGGTGAAGAATACATTTTGCAGAAAGTTGCCCTCTTTCAATAAATGTTTTTTAAAAAAGTCTAGCCCGCTTGCTGAATAAGCTTTGGCAAAGGCAACATGGTTGCCTTCCCTAAAGGGGACTCCTTTGGCGATGAAGGCTGCCTCTTAGCTCACAGACTGTAGTTGTACTTCATGGCTAAAAGAGCACCGACGTTGAAGAGGAGCAAAGTATCTGTGCACCAACTAAACCCACCACCTGCAAGTCGCACGCGCCGCCACAATGCCTTTCAGTGCGCACTGCCAGTTGCATGCAAAGTCAATATACCTAGAACAATATCCTTTACGTCTTCTGTTCTCCTTTAAAACACCATCCACGACTAAAAACTGTCTAGTTTGGCGTTTTGTAGGCCGTGCTATAGCACCAGCAATGAGCCAAAGTAAAGATGGCGCTGAAGGATGGCCTTTTCTGCCACTGCAGTTCCAGCCTTCTCTTCATATACTCAGTACCAGTAGTTTGACCTACTAGGGGGTGCTAAAGATCCATCTATGTGTGAAAACTAAAAATGAACAAACATGTTCCTCCACTTCAGCGAAGCCACACCAACCATATATGAGTAAATATGTTCCTATTCTCTTGTCTTACAATTCATAAACGTCTACAATGTATGAGTTCACCTCTTTTTTCTTTTTTTTATTATATTACAGTTTTTGGAGAAAAAAACTTTTCACAAACCCATTCCTGATCACACTTATTTGAAATACCGTATTTCCAATCTAAAAGCCATTAGCTTAATAAAATACCAAAACAAACAGAATAGATAAGCCATTAAAAAACAATCTGGTTGCTTAGTCCAACATATTTAATTTAACATTTCGAAAACACAGGTGATTTTTCTCCACAGCAGCGTGAAGAAGACCACGTGCGCCTGATTATTCCCCCTGCATGAATTCATCCCGCCCCATGTCCGGGCTCAGGTCCCCGCTCAACCCCACCTTTTACTCCGTTTTCGGCTCAGAATGTTTAAAAAAAACACTTCTGAAGTCACTTTTTTATTCTTTAAGCGTTATTAATATTTCAGAAGTATCCGTGAGCAATACACGCAGTTTTCAGAGAGAAAAAACGGTCACTCAATTGTGAAGCTTTGCTTATGTACAAGGGGCATTTGATCACAGAAGGAAATCCAACTCCTATATGGAAAATGCAAAGTTTTCCGTTAGGTTTCATTTTAATTCAAAACAGCCTGTTAGCCTAGATTTACATGTGTGTCTAATCTGAAGATCATTGGGGTTTCAAGTGACTGGCCCAGGTATGCTTGGACGCTGCTATCTGACTGACAGGGACGTCATTTCACCAAAATGCCAGGGGTAGCGGAAGTGACATCACACGACCCTTGACCCCTGATGACATCACAGGAACTGATATCATTTGACCCCACCCCGAAGTGATATCGCGGGAAGCGATGGAACACGAACCTTTCACCCGTTGCCAAAACAGGAAGTGACATCACAGCATTGTACAGTACGAAAAATATGGTTACGATATCACTATAATGTGATGTACATTTCATGCAAGAATGGATTGCCATATGTAGCGTTAAGGTCAGTGTGTATAGGCCCATATTACCAAATTACTGTGAATGCAAGCAGACGTCCATGACCAAATGATAATGATGTGTTACTATATAGCACTTACACTTAAGCGCTTTATATAGAAAAAATATACACCCAATATCACCCAACCTGTCTTGGTACTCATTTATCGACCTCAGAAGGATTAAAGGCTGAGTTGAGGCGTTTAAGAACAGACTAAATCAGTGACTCACCCCCTGAAGTGTGCCTGAAATAAACCTTTAATGAGTTTAGTAATTATTGTACAGAATTCCAGAAAGACACATTATTTGGTTTCCTATTCTTTCTTATTTAGGGTCAGTGCTGAAAGTGTTAGACTTGTGGCACTCCTGTTCTTATTTGTCTTATTATTTTTTTTTTAAAGGGCCTGAACATGAGAGCCAGCCACTCCAGGAACTTGCATTACAAAAAACGAAAAAAAAAAAAAAAAAAAAAAAAAAACGAAATGTTTTTTTTTTATTTCTTTTTTTTTAACAGAGGTCGCAAGGGAGACCACAGAGGTCGCAAGGGAGACCTCAGAGGTCGCATTTGCGACCTCTGGCGACCCCCAAATGACGTCCCTGCTGACTGAGCATTTTGTATGTAGGAGGGTGTCGACCAGTGAGGGGGCGTGCACCCTGGGCCTGGGAAGTCTTCACCTGAGCAGAATTAGGAGTGTCCGCATGCTTCGCTTATTGATGTATTTCAAACTTTATTTGTGGCCATGGCAACTATACATATTGTAGGCACGTGGTAATAGTCAAGGGGCTGTTTACTATTTCAAGGGACAGTCTGATACAGGACTATTCAAGATGGCCACTCTGCACATGTTTCAGGAAGTTACATCTTTGCGTGCCAGCGAGGAATGTTTACAGAATGCCAGCATGAAGATACCATGGTATGTTGCGCTGAAATGCCCCCTATTGCTGGGCAAGAGCAGGATTCCAATATGTAGTGTGATGGCGCTTTTTTAAGCTAGGGCGCGTTGCGATCACTATCCGGACTGTGACGGGCACACCCGTTTGTGATGTCAGAGTAGTGCTAGGCTTCTTCACCCAATGAAAGGAAAACTTAGCAGGGTTTTCAAAAGGACCACAAAACCAGCTAAAACAGGGGAGGGGGTTTCGAGAGCTGCTTTTATTTTAAGCTCACCTCTGTTATTTGTCATTACAGACACAGCACAACAATGGGCCTCATTACGACCCTGGCGCTAATGGGTGAACAGCGCCGTAAAAGACTGCGGCTCAGTTAACCCATTAGCGCCTGATTACAAGGTCCCTTTGTGGGACCCGACCTTAACGGCTGGTCTACACCAGCCGTTAAAGTAGGGACCCGCAAAGGCACCTTACTTAGCGCCTTCCCCATTCCCATTGAGCCCTATGGGGCAAAAATGGGAATGGGGAAGGGCCATGGAGGAAGGGGGACCACCAACCTTGGAATGGGGTGGTAATTCTCCCTTTCTCCATGGCAGAGTCGGTAAGTTACCGGCATGGACCATGGTGCTATTAGCACAATGGTTTTCCGCCTGGGTCGTAATGAGGGCCCATGTGTTCTTATATTTGGGGTTTTAACTTTTGTTCTGACAAAGGCCGCTGCTAAGAAATACTCGGGTGTGAGAGTATTAAATGCTGCAGAGTCAACTATGTTTGTATGATTGTGTATGTTTGTAGGAAACATTGTGTAAGTATGCATCCCCAACACAGTGCCCAGGGGCAAGTTGTGAGCCTTGGTTCTCGAGGTGAAGTCAACTTCTACTCGTATGTTCCGATTGGTCAGAGCAAAAAGACACCCTTGTGATCTGTAGTCTCACTCCATTCACTGCAGTAATGCCTATATAAAATGCTTGCCTATGTGTTTAACTTATTAGCACCACACTATGGGCAACATTACAAGTTTGGTGTTATCCCGCCAGTAAATCCGGCGGTATACCACCAAACAGGAATTACCATTACCACTTGGAATGCCAGATTTACCGGCATATTCCAAGTACTGGCAACAGGGGTAATTCCCCATTCCATGGAGTAGGACTCCATGGGGGAATTGCCGGTATTACTGGCACCGGTAATACCAGTGCTGGTAACATCGTCGTTTTTTGGTGGTGGGTGCCGGAAAGACCAGCAGCTCGAAGCTGCAGGTAAATCTGGCCACCCCACCACCACACTTGTAGTATGCCGTTCCAGTTACCGGCATGTTATTTCTGGACCGGCATACTTGTAATGAAGCCAATGACTATTACAGTGCTGAGGAGCCAACTTCTGAAGTTCGTGGAGGTGTCCAGATGTTAGGGAAGTTACATCACGCAGTTATTTCTGCTCCGGAGTGGGGGGCAGTAGGGACATTGGCTAGCATATATTGAATACAGAAAAGTCTACTCAAATGGAGGTGGCAGGCCTCCCATTTCAGTTACAGGAAGCCATTGCTGCCCCTAGTTCATGCCTCTATTATCATGCAGGATGCAGCAGCCTCCAAAAGATGGAGCAACACTGCCAGCCCTATAGGGAAAGGTGTGTGAGAGAAGGTACTCCTCTGAACAGAAGGACCAGCTGCAGGTAGACCAGCACCACAAAAAGTTCAAGCTACAACTTCAAGCACGTCATCAAATTTCCTGATGCAAAGGACGTTGCTCACTAAGTTGTGGGAACAGCAATATTTATAGCATAACTAGTGAGTGCTTTTTGAGATTTATAAAAGCAAAGAAGCAAGGTTAGTGTAAAATAAATGAGGGGAAAAGATGTTGCTGAAAAAAATTACTCTTCAAAAAGCAACACTGTGGCTTTGGTACGACCTTGAATGTTTCGTTTAACACTACCACTGTTGCCAAGGAGAGTTTTCCATAAATACAGGTGTTTTGGCAGCACCACCAGCCCAGTGGGTTGGACAGGGGAGATCATCTTCTCCTTGCAAAGTATCCCTTTCTCCAGTGGCGCAGAAGAACTCGGCCTACTCAACCCTCAAGTCTTCCTTGGTGGTGTCTAAGTCTTACTCTATCATGGCACCAAAGCAAATGATGGGCAATGGTGTTCATGGCGGCCCCCTCCCCCTGTTTAAAACTTATCCGGATGAGCAACAGTTTGTTGAATTCATTATTCTGTAAGGGCTTCAACACAATGTTGTGCAGTTTCATCTTTGTGTCTATGTCTCGGGAGGATAGCTCAGGAGCAATGTGCTTGCCTTGGAAGAAAGATGACACAGAGCCACAGAGGTTCGATCCTCGGGTCTGCGCTTAGAAACCTCTGGGTATTAAGTGCGTTATAAATAACCTATCATATCATATCATATGAAGCAAAACCACAGCAGGAATCTGGCTCATCCCGTTGCAGTTCTCAGATAAGCCTAGATGTGCCAAAGGCAAGAGAATCAATGTTCCAAAGAACATGATGATAGTTACTGCCATTTGAATTATTCGTGCAACTTCAGGGAACAAATTACGCAAATGATGATCCTTCCCCTTTAAGACCAAGCAAAAGGCATCCCAAAAACAAAAAAACTGGAGCCTTATCCCACTGTACAGGTTATGTGTTCCTCTAGATTGCATTCATGGAAATCAGTCTTGTAGAAATTCAGAATATATTCACTGGAGGTGTTCCCTGTCGCACAATTTTCTATGTTAACCAAATGGTCATGCAGTTGTACTGAAGCCACAGCTATCAATGTGCGTTCCATAGGTTCACAATATCTCTGTCAATAGGGGTCTGTGGGAGACTGTAAGACATGGGGAAATGACCCTTCATCTTGGTGGAGTGTGATTCTTTTGGACCCTTCTTTGCACAATATGTTCTTCTAGCTCCACATCCAGATCGTAGGCTGCTACGGTGGTTTTCAAGTGGAAGTCCTCAAATCTCAAGGGTTGTGCAATTAGGGTCCTCATGTCCTTAATCATAGCCAATGCTTCATGGGATCTTGCAATGACCTTCTGCTACAGAGTTCTCAGCGTCAACACCTGAAAATAGCATGTAAAGAAGATGGAGCCCTTCAAAGGCTCCAAATGAATGGAGCTGTGCATGGAATCCACAGGCATTTTTTCTTCTGTGTCGTTGTGGTCACTGGCTGCATGTTCTAGACATTCTATTTGAAGAATGTGCTGACCAACCACAACACAATAAGATCTTGCTTGAACCGTCTATTGGGTTGGTCAAAATGGGAGGAGTTTGATACAGCCTTCCTCTTGACCGTGCTGAAAACAGGCCAGGCATTTTGGAGCGATTTACATAAACCTGATCGAGATCCTTAAAAGAATAGGACCCCTGAATTTAGGAATACCTATAGTGACATCCTGAGCTACTACGTTCTGATTATGTGCAAAGCAGTTACACCTCTTTTACCATTGCCTGTGAACCTTATCAATGTCCAGCCATAAGCTCCATAATAACCCTGCCCATGACAGTTGTCCATGTTAATGTCAAATCAGTAGAGCAACTTAAACAAAAAAAAGCCGTACAGTGATTGTGCTGCATGCTTCACAAACACCAACGAGAATCTTCACCTGAAGAGCCTCCTTTGCAGTTGAAAAGACTACAGGGACATGCTCTTTTACTGACACATCATTTAACATAGTAGAAAATAGTGTTGCATCCTGAACCTCTCTAATCAGTACAGATAGCAAATACTGTGGCATAACGGTCAGCACGTCATTTGCTATGCCATAGAGATCCGTTTGTGTCTCTACGTTCCACGAAGCCAGGTTTGCAGCTCTGGGACATCTCTAGCATCAAGTGACAGAGTTCCTTTAGATTAGACTCCTCATCATGGCCCCAAATTGCGAGCCCTTAGCCACCCAAATCCAACATGGATGTTCAGGTCTTCAGCAGTGCACTTCTGATCTCCCTCACCTGCTTCCGGTGGCATACTTATCACAAACCCTTTTAGGCCATAGCATGCCCTTTTCTTTAGTAGACTGCCATGTTTTAGAGAACATTCTTTAAGACTCCTCATGTGCAATTGTAGGTTTGTACCCATTTCCTTTGTAAGTGTGGCCATGCCGGGGATTAAAACCTTGTGATTCATTCATGGCTGTGCATCATACCTGGTCACATTGCTGCTACTGGCATCACTGCTGATAGGAGCACCTGTGAGATGTGCACACACAGTGCCTGGTTACTTTGGTGCAACGGCAGAACCTGAAAGCAATAGCATTGTCCAGTCCCATGCGACGTTGCAGGGATGATTGTAATAATCCACTCCCTAACCGCTGTTTGTCTTGGGGGAGAGGGGGAAGCTCTTGCTGCAAGGGCTTGTTTCATATCTTCAAGCCTTCTTCCACAAAAATGGATTCGAATCCCACACTTGGGTCCCTAAAGAGTGAAATCTAGATCATGCACTTATGAGACCTCCCTGTCCTTTTAACAAAAGCTTGACCAGAAGTGAACAGGGTCTTAAATAAAACCCTGTAAATGCATCAATGAAGTTTGTAACAGTCAGTGGGCTAGTAACCTTATTTGTAGCACAGTACTGTCCGCACCACATCTCAGTGCTGTCTGCATCTGAGCAAACCTTCACACGGGATTTGTAAAGAATACTAGGTGGTTCTTCTTGCATGACAGGGAGCTGCTGCACTGGAGTCAATGTAAAATACCTCCCTGATCTTTTTTTCTGCTACATAACCCTTTGGGCACTAGATTTGGTTGCTAAAGTCAAACCAGAGGGAACCATTAGAGAATGGTCCTCAATTCTTAAAACTCGCAAGAACTTCCTTGAATTCCTCCTTTTCTTAGTTGACTAAATCAATAATGTTTCCAATGTCTTATATCTGGACGCTTATTGGAATGTTTTACTGCTTGTACTTTTGTACTTCTGTTTGATCTTTCGATTTCTCAGTATTCGTTAGCACTCATGTATCAATGCCCCCTAAATCTCTTGCATCAGGTCCCTGGAACCGAGTGAGTTAAAAGAATGCTCAAGTCTGCAACACCCTCTATACACAGACTTATTTGGAGAGTTGCTTTGAGGTTCTTTTTTATTTTGCATTTTTGCATTTTTAAAGCGCTCACACAGCCCGCGGGCATCGAGGCGGGCTGTGTAGCACAGAGTCCAAACTAGAATGTTTTGGTTCAGGAAGAACGCCTGCTGCATCTAGACTCTTCATTAGCTGTTTAATAGGAGGGATTGACTATTTGCTTCAACACTCATGTTGTCAAACAACTGCACCAGCGACTCCAAAGTGAAGTGTGGACAGTGAGGAGGAGCCCAATTAGGAAAACGTTGACATCAAATATGCATTTTACTGGATTTGTATCTATAGGCTTGGACTTAAGAAACATTGCTTTCATTTTGAATGGAGCACAATCCATTCCTTCATTTAAAAGTAAAACATATCTCATTATTGTGATGTGCTAATTTAAATCTGCATGAAAATCCTGCATCTCTAGACATGTTTCGTGCTTCAGTAGCATAAAATATGTAAATCTATGAATTGTTCATAGATGTAACAATATGGTGTTTAGTTGTAGAATATAGAGAATGCTCCACCGGACACAAATCTGCTTTTGCTTTTTAAAATGTCCAAAGAATTGCGAAGTTATAAGCAAGTGTACTTGCATCATGGTGCAATTCAAATGAACCATTTGTAATTTCGTTTTAATTATTATTTTGTACCTTGGAGTTCCACTTTGTTAATTACTATCCCAAACAGGGCCAGGTTCGGCTCCAAGTCATGAAAAGAAACATGAATAGATATTGTATTGGTCTGCAATAAGTGAAAAGATCGAGGCCTTGCAGGAGACTTGTTTTTTGATGTATTGTTCTCTGTGAAACACAGAGTCATCCTAAAAACTGGATATAACGTGAAACTCAACTCTATTTGGATGTATTTTTCTCTAATTAAAAAAAAACATCATTTCCTGTAGGTGCATCCCAGCATAATGGGCTTATCTAGCGATTATGAGAGGCCTTGCTCTGGCAGATAGCTGAACTATTAACTCCTTTGCCTTGGCAACTGGGCCCAAAGCCTCCACATAGTCTAATAACAGATGTGACCACCGTTTGTGTTCTTACACTGGCATGGACACAAAACATCAGGCACGTGTGTGTTTTCTTTGTATTTGCCAATCTGTGATGTAAATTAATGCAATGTATTTTTATTTATTTATTTATATAGCGGCAGTCACTCGCAAGCAATAGGGCGCTAACATATAGGCAGTCGGTACAAAACATGTAATCACGGGACAATGTGTTCAAGTATGTGGTTGGGGGTTTTGTCTGATACGTAGTGGTTTATTTAAAGAGGTGGGTCTTAGTTTTTTTCCGAAAGCTTGTGTAATTCTTTTCTAACCTGATAGGGGGGGAAGATTGTTCCACATCATGGCGGCCTTAGTGTGGAATGCTTTGCCCAAGTCATTTGCTTTCTTAATCCTGGTTATTTTAATTAAGACTTTGGGCTCCGACCTGAGTGCACATTTTGGGTCATACGTAACCAATTTACTTTTAAGGTAGGATGGAACCTTCCCATAAATGCATCTGTGTGTTAGTGTCAAGGATTTGAATAGTATTCTGTCCTCCACTGCTAGCCAATGAATGCTCCTTCTGTCCTAGTGGATGTGTTCCTTACTTGTTTTATTCTTGATGATCCTGACTGCGCTGTTTTGGATTACTTGGCACTTGGCGATGAGTCCTTTGCTGGCTCCTAGCATAAGTACATTACCATAATCCAACCTTGAAAGAATAGTTGCTCTAGCTATTGTGGAGCAATTAGCTTTGCTCAGGTAAGGGCAAATTATTCTGAGGAGCCGTAGGTGATAGGAACATTTCTCGTATAGTTGAAGGACTTGGGCTTCTGCGCTCAGGGATGCATCCATGTACATTCCTATTATTTTTACCTTGTCGACCACCTTTATTTGAGAGTCATTTATGAGAAAGGATTGGTACTGGCTGCTAAGTTTGGCTCTGGCTTGATTTGATCCAAAGACCATCAGTTCTGTCTGTTTTGCGTTTAAACACAGCCAGTTGTTGTTCATCCAATTCTCGATGGATTTGTATAGTCCTTCCTTTCGCCCATGCGCTATCCTATGCATAGTCCTCGCTCAATTCCACCACAAGCTGGGTGTCGTCGGTGTAATTGGAGAAAAAGGCCCCCAATTTGTCAAGGACTAAGCACAGGAATCTGATGTACAGGTTAAAGAGCAACAGGGACATGCTTGCTCCTTGTGGTACTTCGCATCTGATGATCTCTTTGTAAGAGAAGTTATTACCCCAATGTATCCCATACATAATTTACTGTATAATATATATACTATATAATAATAAACTATAATAGCAATCTCACACACCAATACAGAAATCGAGCACCGGCAACCTTAATCAAGGTAAGCATCTATTTCAGGAACCATGAGATAAGGGCCAGTCCCTGGACCCTTTCGAGCCAAGCATGGACCCCTCCGCTACTCACCCATGTAGCTACCAATGCAGGGTTCCCAGGGCACGTGCGTCCTTCTGATCACGATAACCTGCCTTAGCGGCATGCACTTCGTATCCACTTTAAAAGAAACTTCCCATTCCTAGCTCTCACAAACGCAGCACAGAAACACTTACTTTCCGAACCATGAACCCCAAGCCATCACAGACTTATCACATTAGCTTTCACAAATGCCGCACAGAATCACTGCCCTCCGAACTATGATCCCCAAGCCATCATGAACCTATCACAACAGTACACATCAGTGGCGCTCTTGGATGGGCATCCGCGCTGTCGTATCACCTTCCGGAAATATAGCATCCCAACCAATTCAATTCTCTCACGATGCATGCTCTCACGACGCATGCCCAACGGTAGTGAATACCACTAACTCACTTAGCTCACCTATTGCCAGCAGGAAATTACCAACCAATTAGTTCACAACCAAGTCACATGTCTTATTTAATTTGGTGTGACAATCAGCACACACACTGACCAATCCTACTAAATTATTGCACTTTGACCTTACAACTCTTGAAATCCTACCTAAGCACCCTCTCCTTATACATTAGATACGCCTAACCAGAGAGAGTTTACCACTCTCCACTCTGGAAAACTTATGAGGCCTCCAGCCCACATACCAGCGATGCAGCACATATAACCAATTCAGGTGAGATTTGGAACTAGCACCCATGCCAGATACTACCTCCTATACAAGTACAAATGCTAACAAGTTGCTTACCTAGCAACTAATACCTAATCTACATTTTTCTCTTCTCTCCATCTCCCCTTGTGCCCACCCTTCGATCTAACTGAATGAACCTAATGATGACTGAATGCATGTGTTACTATTGTTTCCGGAACTTACCAGTGTGAAAATACTAATGATGTTGTGATTTGATAAATAACACCATAAATGTGACTTTTGTTCTAATAACGTTTGTCAATATGCTATTGTATCTAGTTTTCGTCATACAAACCAATATTTGGGTTTTAATCTCAGCTATAATGTATATGGCTAATGGAATATACAAACCAACCACAAATGCCACTCACTTCATGCACTGATTCACTTATCACACTATAAATGTCACAAATACTGGTGTACTTTGAACAAGCAATGATTGAATTGTTAAACACGGTAGCCTTGATAAAGACCAGTAGTAAGGTCGAAACACATGTCGGCACCATCTTCTAAACCTTTTGTATATTAAAAAAAAGGAGGAACAAAACTACAATAAACCAACAATGGTGTATTAAAGAAACAGTGTGTGGATACAAGTTATTATGCTCAACTGAGTCAAAGAACTAAAGAAAATCCATGTAACGGAATGTACTAGTGCCAAATGAGTAGAAACACCAACCAAGTGAAACAGAACTGCACCTTGAGCACCTAGAGTATGGGCCCTATGGTTTCTAACGTCCGGCTGCAAGTGCAAGAGAATTAGCCAGAATACTTCTGAGTAAGGCGCAGCCACCACCAGCTCCTAGTACTCTCCCCCCTAATAGCATATGCGGCGTATTGCATATGTCAACTATATCACAATATCTATTTTCTCTTTTCCATATCGGATCTGTGAGAAATGGACCAAAACCAACAACTAATTCACAGCCACAGCCACCATGTCATTACATCATCTGAGAGAGGGGGAAATAAAATGGTTACAAATAAGCCTTGTTACGATTCATCAGAAAACAAGACCAGATTTCTTTGTGAAGCAATCCACGAGCATTACTCTAATGATAGGGTGCTGTGCTCTGAATCCACAGCTTGAAAAAAACAGAGATGATTAATTAAACACCACAGATTAAAGCATAAAGACAATCCTTGACAGTCAGAATTCACAATAATGGTTATTCTGTTCATGACTATCAATTCAGATCCAATTTCCAGTTGATGGATGTCCTTGTAATTTGAAGATGTCATCTGGGCAGTAGCACTGCCTGAGCCCATCAACTCACTCAAGTGGAGGAACATCACAGCAGTAACGCCTGCAAACTATATAAGACTGTGCAGAAATTAACCTGTGCCCCGTGCCCACTCTCTCTTTTGGTGATAATCAAAGTCCAATGTGTTGGGAGACCAGTGGATTGACCAGATCACAGGAACTATAGACATGCTGGCAAAAACAGTTCAATTTCACCATCAGAAATGCTCCAACATGTTCATCTGCCCTACATTTAGGTTTGGTGTTGGTTTTAAAGCAAATGGAGATCAGACCGAAGCAGGGTGTTCTAGGCAGATGGTCTGATTATGATGGCGAATTGCATATGTGCAGTAGGTGTGTGAAACTGCCTCCCCCGCTGTGAAGCAAGTTGCTTAACGCACTGCCCTCAGTACACGCAAAATGAAACCTGGTACAGGAAACCCCCCCTTTCCAGAGAGGCGCCTCTGCCCAGCTGGTTCCATCCATCCAGGCCACAAAGTCTTACTTCAGCCAGAGGAATGGAATCACGAAAGATGCCACCTGCCACATGTCAAGTCTGTGTAGCATAGAGAAGCAGGGAGCTGAAGGTGAACAAACAGCGGCTGCATTGGGACAGCAGCACAAAAGTGAGCATGTGTTGAGTCTGCATCGAGCCCACTTGCCAGCTTAAATCCTTACAATCTCACGACTGAAAGGTTCTGCCACACCAATGCTATCATTTAGATTCCACTGGGTACAAGAGCAGCGTCAGAATCTTGTCTTCTTGGGATCCAGTCCGGATTCCCAAAACTCGCTTAGACCATCTCATCATTGTAGATGCTGCTTTCCCTACTCTAGTGGCAGCTGGGTCCGCACTGCTCAGCTTCTGAATGCTCCAGCTGGACGCCAAAGAGGCTAGCTCTGTTTTCTTCTTCTAGGGAGCACATCAGATACGGATCCTCTCTTAAGTCATGTCTCGCTTTTATCTGACCACATCTGCTGGCTTTGTTGTTTGTTCCGATTTTCCATTTAGATCTCAAGTGTGGCAAAGCAGCCTTCCACCCTAGTACATGTCGCAGAAATGCAAAGCAATGTTTAAAGAGGGGATGGCCCGTCTTTTTCAGAATCTCGCCCAAGTTACTGACATGTCTGTGTGCATCAGATAAAGAAGAACCTTTCCCTCTGGTTTCTGTACATCGCATTCCAACACTCCTTCTCCCATCAAAACCAACTGCGAGCATGTCTAAAGGAACTGTCCCTACATTGTACACACACAACCACACTGTACGCATTTAAACAAAACCAATCACCCTGCTGAGGGTCACAATACATGTATAATGCAGTCGTGCCTGCATTTAATGTGATTATTAGTCCCAGATACCCAGCAATAGAACACGTGTCCAGACCCTGATCGTGTGCACTATCTGCGCCCCTCTAGCTAATTTTGGATCGGTGCATGGACACCCCCTGGCACTGAACAAGAGAACAAAGGCTCTGTGGGAGCCCTGGATCATGGCAGCTTCAAACTATTAATACAAACGTGTAGTGTCTAGGAAAGACGCTAAAGATGTCTCTGTTCAGCACACTCCCACACGGAGCACCCATCGGTGCCTGTGAAATGAGCATGGGGTGGACGCTTGGGGAGGGCTCCGATGGATCCCTTTTCATTTGATTCTTTGATGGGCTTCAGAGGTTCAACCAAATGCCTTGGAACACGACTTAGAACAGCCTGTGCGCCGAATCGGCAGTACGTAAGTCTATAGGCGTTGATACCAGTATATAGCCCTGCCAACCCTACCCCCGCTACCCGGAGGGGAGGCAAACCACCAAAATGCCAGAGGGTAGCAAAAGCAACACTAAGCTCCAATGAGATCATACGGAGTGATCTTGCATAGCCCTGGTGATCAGAGGAAATGATTTCATATGGCATCAAACCCTTGTGATGTCACAGGAAATGGCATCACTCATGTAAAGGAATAGAATGCTCCCTTATTATGACCAGGATGTAAATGTGTTCTCCTTTGCTCTTTGAATTTCTGTTACTGACACATAGATGTAGGCCATATACGTCACGTGATAACGGTTGATCATAGTATTGCGTCAGCCCTGATACACAATCAACTACTTCCTTGAGTTTCCCTTCGATGCAATCTTGTTAAGGCAGAAGTCAGTGCAAAATAATCCTATGTCCCGGGTTCCAGGCGGCAATGCAGTTGAGCCGGATACATAAACGAGGATAATGATTTCTGAATTGCATAATGAACATGAGCATAGCCAGGCATTTTTTGCATAACACAGTTTGCAGTGTAAGCCTTAAAGCATTAGAGTCCAATGTCCCTGTGCAATGTCGCAGGCAGCTCATTGGAAGCTTTCGTTGCGAGGTTCAAGAGCAGCGAAGCCCCCACCCCGCAGCCACAAGCGCTCTGCATTGTTCCATTGGGTTGTGGGTGTTTTTATGTTTAAAAACGGATTGCAAACAAAAGCAGTGCCCCACTAGCAATTGTGTGCTTTCTCTCCCTGCAGCTGTGTCTGCGCTCGTTGACACGGGGGTCGCAACAGCAGCGCCAGGGAACCAAAGGGTAGTCAGGGGTCGCAATTGCTACCCCCTGCTGCACCACATGACAGCCATGCTACCTCACTTCCTCCATACCCTGCAGAATACACCCTGGCATTTTTGGTAGAAGATAATTGAGAGGATGGCTGAACATGAATGTTGCCAACGGGCGCCATTTCATCAGGAGTGGGATTATCTGCCCATTTCTCTTCAGCCAAAAGCACCTTCCCTGCTATGACTTAGGCACACATCTCTAATGTACCTCATAACCGTGCCAGCCCCAGCATGAAAAGCGATGTTTGCTAAAGGATAGCACCGAATAAAGCTGCTCCTGAGGGTACGGGCCTGTCCCCGACCCAAGGGGGAACAAGCCATCGGCCTCATTCCATTCACCCGACAGCACCTTAGTGGGTGCAGTTAGAGAGTCTCCCGCCAAGCGAGGTGCTCGCTCACCAACATCTGAATGTAATCACGGTGCACACGGTGGGCTCTTGTTATGGCGTTGGATCTCTCACCATCACCAATACGGATCTATGTGATTATTGCGATGGCCGAAAATGCAGACTTTTTTTAAAAACCTCTTTACACCACATATATTTGCAGGAGGAGACCCCTGAAGGCCCCCCATATTAATATTAGATTTGATACCCCCCCACATACATTTGGGGTGTATGAGAGGGCCACAAAAAAAGTCGACATTTTCGGCCGTCGTAATTGTGAGGGTGACATTTTGGTACCATTCCCACCAATACAAGGTCACACATATTCAAGGTATTGTTCACCTCTACAATTGGCTGGTTGAGTCTCTCCACATATAACAAAAACAAGTTTGCACGAGACATAGTTGGCTCTGGATGAGCAAAGTTCATCAGTCATAAGCTAGATTACTGGTTTACACACACAATTGATATACAGCGGGTGTGAGTGAACAGGATGGGATTTCCCCCACATTTCGTCAAACAAGCAATCAAGTAGCACTGTTTTGTTCCAGTGGCAACATTATTTTTGTCAGCTTGCGTGTGGCCCATGGATGCATTTGTGTTACTATAATTACTATGGTTACACACACACTGCAAAAATAGACAATATTTTAACTACTGTTCTTTGGCGAGTTCAGTGACCATCAAATCAATATTTAATTATTTTATACAATTTGAGGGTTTATCGTTTAATCCCTACGATTTTTAGGATGTCACTGGGCTATGTCATGCTATATGTCCCTGGCACCTGCACGCTGCTGAAGATTGTGTGGGCTGGGATGAATGGCATGGCTGGCATTTAGCTTTCCTGAGCTCGCAGGCCTTGTCTGTAGGCTCATATCTGAACATGTTGTGAGCCACTTACATGCCATGTATAGTATACTAAGCATGTTTAACGTAGAGCACCCTGGATACAGCTGCACTGTATTTTAGA
This sequence comes from Ambystoma mexicanum, assembly GCF_040938575.1. Classification (NCBI taxonomy): domain Eukaryota; kingdom Metazoa; phylum Chordata; class Amphibia; order Caudata; family Ambystomatidae; genus Ambystoma; species Ambystoma mexicanum. The sequence continues at coordinate 938,327,301 of NC_090939.1, forward strand.
AACAGTAGAGAAAGTGTGATCTACCTGGCCTTCTGTGTCACTAACGTTAGTGGTTGAGGACATGAGATTGGGGTGAGCACATAGGTTCCGGGTGATTGCTCTATACGGTTCTCACCAATGTATTCCAATCCACTTGATCTTTTAGGACTTTATCTCCAGCTGCCGTCTGTGATTTACCAATAAGGATTGGCATAAATGGGACCACATGCACTATTTCAGACAGTGCCACATGACACCCACCGGCTGGCTATCTATTCAGTGAGAATGTAGAGACCGCCAAATTTCCTCGGTCCTGCCATTAATACTGTTTACATGGACATAGGTTGAGTGAGTTTGGTGTCATCAATCAGTCTACATCTCAATATTCAATTGGCTCTTGAGACAAATATTTGAACGTTTGTCATACATGACAAATCATGTCTGGCCTTCTTTCCTTTGATATTTACCACCTGTTAGCCTGCAAGTCCATCTCTTTGCCTTCTACTTCAGGTATCGGAGGTTGGAGTTGATTTTTTTTCGTTTCTTTGACAATCCATTGCAGTTTTGACAGCTTCCTCCACCGATGTCTGAAGTTCTGCCGTGAATTTCCTAAAACGAGGGGAAGGGGCAGGTACGCCATTTCACCAAAATGCCTGGGGTAGCGGAAGTGACATCCCATGACCCACAGGAAGTGTAGTCATTTGACGCCACTCCGAAGTGACATCACGGGAAGCAATGTTCTTATCAAAAAGGAAGTGGCATCATATATCATTGTTCCTACGTACACTACGAAAAGTATGGTTACAATATCACTGTAATGTGATATATATTTCATACAAAAATGGATATGTATTGTTAATATCAGGGTGTATAGGCCTGTATTGCCAAATTACTGTGAAGGCAAGCAGATGTCCAAGGCCAAATGATAATGATGTGTTATTATATAGCACTTATGCTTAAGCGCTTTATATAGAACAAATATACATACAATATCATCCAACCTGTGTTGGTACTCATTTATCAACCTTAGAAGATTGAAAGGCTGAGTTGGCCATGCCGGGTTTCAAACCTGCAACCTGTAGATCACAAACACATTGCAGCATTCAGCGGCCAACCCACTGAGCTATCTTACTGGCTACAGCAATCTTACCGGCTATAGTAAAATGAGCAATTACATGTCTGCATATCCTCAAAGTCAGAAAGCAAATTACACTCTGTACTGGAGACCAATAAACTGGTAACTGGGATTTAACAGCAGGCCAGTTCATCTGCGGGTCTGGTCCAAAGTTGCCACATGTCAAGCCTGCGTGGATCTACTTTTCAGGCTTCAGAGTTTCCCAAAATACATACCGTTGAGTGGGTTCATAACTGTGCATTAACGAAGTTAGAGTAGCTCTTGGAAAGCAGCGCACTCACACAGCAACCAGTACTCTGTGCACTTGTTACCTCATACATGCAAACAAACATCTTGACATGCCATGGAGATAGGAAAGATAGACACATTCCAACAAAGCATTTAATTATTGTTGTTCTTTGATAACATACTTAATACCAACGAGGGGTTTCTAAGCGCAGGATTCAAACCTTTGTTCTGCTGTGTTGCCTTTCTTTGTCTTGCTTCCAAGACAAACAAATTGCCCCTGAGTTATCCTTCCTCCCCCATGGCACAATGAAACCAAGGGCCACTTTATGTGCTTTGGTGAAACATTTCTACACTGTGTACACGCTTTTAGGAACAAGGATTTCGTCACGTGAGTGAGGACACAGAGATGGAATGCCTCACTCCCTTCCTTGTCTCCTCATCCTTCCTTCTGTCTCCTCTCACCTCGTGCTCCCCCGATCTTCTCATTCCCTCTCTCCTCTCTCCCTCTCCTCCCATCTTTTTCTCCTGTCCCAGGTGCCCTTAAGGACACACCAACTCCCACAGACAGTTCAAGGGGCTTCATTTTTTCTTTCTGGTCAAGGGCCTCTCTAAGGTCCATCTCTCTCTCTCTCTCTCTCTCTCTCTCTCTCGTCTCGAGATGCGTGCTCCCTCCCATACCCAGGCATCCCTCAGCCCCAGGATGGTCACTAGAGATCGGTAACTCCTACCATCTAAGATCGTCTTACCTAATGTTAAGGGCCTAAAGAACACTTTATCTGTCTAAATCCCTCCAAGAAAAATCTAGATAGACCCTATGCTACGTTCTCCAACATGACGTAGGCTGTGGATTTCTGGTGCCTTTCCGGCACTCATCCCCCACTTGATCTTACCTCTACACGCTTCCCTATTCCTCTCTCTGGTTTTGTAAGAGGATTCAATTCAACACTACAGCTAAGTCAATGCCTAGTCTGGGATACTGAATGGAAACCCTTATTGATATATCTTTATGTCCAGTTCATGCGTTCTGGATGACTACCCCTATATAACACCCCTCTCTTGGAATCCCCTGACCCCACTGAGCCAAGACGTAGTTCTGTTTTGCAAGTTTAAAAGGTTTATTTGATAATTTAAACAATATATATATATATATATCACACTTTATAATAAATTAATAATTGAATATCACACTTAATCTGAGCAGTAATCAATAATGGATAGTCCGGCACTAGCACACTTCTTTATAATCAATGATGAGTGGTTATAGGATGGATAAGATAGCAACACTGGTAAATAGGGACAGAAGAATAATGTGGTAGAGAATGCTTTATAGGGTTCAAATGGATGCAATGTTGAATGAAAATGCAATACAGAAAATACTCAATATGATTTCAACAAAACAATGTAATCACTTTTCTCTGGCAATCCCCTCCCCCCTTTATGCAATGCAAGGAAATGGAAGGAAAGCACACAGTTCTCAGAAATGCAATCAACTGTAATTCAGTTCACCCCAGCAAGCTTACACTACAGAAGTTGGAAACACAGGCCCAAAATGCTTTTATATGTGCTGGCAATGAAGTGAAAAATATGCTAGAATGCTTTTAATTCCCTCTAGAGGTTCAGGGTGAGTGGTATCTAGTTAATATTAGTCCAGGCTCACTCTAGCAATGATTCAGGGATGGTTCTTAAGAGGCAAACGAATTTTTAGCAAGGAAAGCAAGGAAACTGTTGATTTCACACGTGGAGAAATTTGCAAATCGCGGCAAAATTCGCGAGTGCGTTTTTCGCGATTGCGGCATGAGTGTATGGAATAGGAATGTGGTTCTAGGTTCGTTGAAAAGCCAAGATTCCCATCTTTCAGAGGAAAGTTACTGCAAGTCTCTAAGACAAACGGTCACGGAGATATGAGCGATATGGTAAAGGTCGTTTTTCAGATTTGAAATTTTAAAGTTCAAAAAGACAAGTGACAGCTAGCAACTAGAAATGACAGGTGACAGTTTTGCAAAATGACAGGTGAAAGTTAGGAGGCAGTTCTACTTAGATTAAAATAGATTGAATTATATTATTTTAACTAAGAGAGTGGTTCTGCACAGTTCTGCTAGGTACTCACACTATATTCTTGAATTAGAATGGGCCTCGCCACGGATCTGGTCAGGTTTTAGACTGGACTCTGGTCTGGTCTCGGCACTTCACAGTGATCTGGGTCAGCTCTCTGGTTCTGCTAACAGTGGTCTGGGTCAGCTCTGCTCTCTCTCTGGGTACAGCACTGCTTCTGGATCTTTCTGCACAGCTTTCTCTGGAAATTGATGGATTTGAAGTCTGGATCTCTGGATGTGGTATGGTCCGGCAGCATGCTCCGCAGCAAATGGAATTGAATCTCTCTATCTGTCCTGACTGTCTGCTTTTATGTGTTTTGAAAATGGGTGTGTGTGCAGCATCACTAGGCTCTACCCCTCTCCACTTGTCATTGGCCACTTCCTCCTCTTCCCCTTGATTGGGGGAATGAAATGAAGTGTCATCATGATGAGGTCTGTTTATGGTACAGAGAACCCACCCCTGTCAAATTACACACAATCTATATTTTGACCCAAAAGACATATTTGCACAGGTACACATTTGTTTAAAATTACATGCACCCATCACATATCACAGGAGGTATACCCTGTCCAAATCTGCTCTTCCTGGGAGCTTGCATTCAGAAATATCAACATTTGCACTTTTTAACTGGTTTCGTAATATCGGACATTACCCCAAATTTATACACATGTGCGCAAGGAGTATGGACATTACTTGATGAAGTGTCAGATTTTTAACATGCATACATTTTAAGTAATACCCTCTTAACTGCTAGCTTGCCCCCAGATCATGCCACCGGTTCTAAAAACCTCTTAAAATGTGGGCAGAAAAATCACAAGAATTATGGTATCATTTAAATAATTATGACAAGTCCATACTATGAGTTATTCATCTTTTTCTAAAACCATATTCTGGCTACAGGGGTGTGGTTTCCCCCCAGCACAAGGTTGAATTTCTGGTTTTTCCAGTTCTGCCAAGCCAGCTTGCTCTCACAGGCAGTGCTCCTCCCCTTTCCTTCCAGGAGGAAGCCACTTTTACAGCCCCCATAATAAAATATTTGCCTGAGTCAGGACAGGGCTTTGTTCAATTTCCTGCAGAGCCCAGGTAATTCAATCAGGGAAGTGTCATATCCCTTTTGGTGGGAGCAGCAAAAGGGCAGCTAGGCCTGGGAACACAGCTGTTGTGCAAGTCTCATCTCCTGTCGGGGGTAGCTGGTGGGCAGAATTCAGTTCCTTAAGCCAGGCCCCAGCTAATGTCACTTTTAGTTACCCAGTTTTCTGCATTCAAATAAAATTAACCATTTTTACATATGCAGCTAGAATGCTGATTCTAAGTTTAAAACTATGACATTTAAACAATTGCAACCTATGTGACACTCGAAAGTAGGTCACTCATTTCTTTTGAACATTTAGATTTTTAGTGTCTTTCAGTCCAAATTTACTTAAACTGCTGAAATCCACAGCTCAGCCAGTCTTGTATAAACCTTCAAGTCACTTCAGAATATAACTTTACATTGGATCCACCTCTCAGTAAGTCTTTCTTTGGCCTGCTTTGGGTTCATTTATTCAGTTTTACACAAAAAAGAAAAAAAGTCTGGTGTTGTTTTAAAACGCCGGCTTTCTGATAGTGGTGAGTACTGGTAATGCACCCATTTTTGGGATTTAAGAAAATGAATTCCCCACAATTCTAGGTTGCTTTTGGCAATCAGCATTGCCATTCCCAATGGTTTCAGACTACTGTGTGGGTAGTCCAATGGTGGTTTTAGGCAGTGCCCTTCTGTGCCCATAACATCGGCAAAATGGGTGGCAGCCTATTCTTCATGCACTTCCCTGTGCATTTTCTGGGAAGCTCTGGCCATCATGATGTTTTCCATGTCAGTACTGCACAGTGTTTGAGGTAGGGCTCGGATGTATGGGTAAAAACATCCCACAAGCCCCCCTCTTGCGATGGCCATTCTGTTTCACTGATGGAACTCGCAAGACCTGGGATGTTTCCTCATCTTCTTCCAATAGATGGCACAGTTCAGCATCTTTTCCTCCATCCGGTACTGATCGATCGGTTCTCCTCGCCGGTCCTGATGGGAATATTGGGCGGTACCCCGGCCCCCCCGCGTCTCTGCTCCCGGTCTCCGGATCGTCCTCCTTGGCCCGTCTCCAGGTTTTCTTTCTCCTAGGACGACAAAGGAAGAGCGGCAATACCTATTCATAGACATTTTCCCCCACCATTGATATAGTGGGGTGGCATATATATTTTAGAACTCAGTAGATATGAACATGCACATTTTTTTTAAATTAAGAGACAGGAACACATAAACTTGAGAAACACAGAATTTGATAGGCTATATGTAGGATCTTTTAAGTTAGAACTGAATTAATCTGAGACAGTACCCTCTAGGATTCCAGAGGATTCCTCCAGTTGTTGCAGAGTGTGCCTGGGATGGCAACACTTCAACTGGTTAATGTGGACCCACTTGTCTTCCCCCTCTGCCAAACCGCCTTTGGGGATGCGGATCTTGTAGGCCACAGGGGAGATTTTGTCTATAATCTCAAAGGGTCCCTTCCATGTAGGCAAACATTTTCGCTGTTTGGCCTGGTTCCTTTGGAAATTGTATAGATAGACCCGGTCCCCCACCTGATTTTCCTTCCTGGAAGTCTTCAGGTCATATTGGGTCTTCATGCTATCAGCTGATCTTTCTAGATTCCGCTGAGCATAAGCAAAAGCATGTTGAAGGTGTTTCCTTAAATTCTCCACATACTCGTGAGTTGTGGAGGCATTTATTAGGGTCTGCTCTTGGGTCTGGTAGAGCAAATGCTGAGGAAGCACCATCTTGCGCCCAGTCATCAACTCAAATGGTGACATTTTGGTTGCAGATGAAGGGGTAGATCTGATGGCCATTAGGACCAGAGGTAATCGGATATCCCAACTTGGCCCAGAATCTGCCACAAACTTTTTTAGTATGCTCACAATGGTTCGGTTATATCTCTACTGCCCCAGAAGAAGCTGGCCGGTAAGCAATATGCAACTTCCTTTTGACCCCCAGTATCTCCCACATCTTTGTCATCACTTCACTGGTGAAGTGGCTACCTCTGTCTGACTCAATCCTTTGAGGTAGACCAAAACGGGAAAAGATGTGGTTAATCATCAGGGCAGCTGCAGTTTCTGCCTTGCAATTTGGGGCTGGGAGACATTCCACCCACTTGGTAAACAAGCATGTCACAGTCAACATGTACTTATTCCCCCTAGCAGAGCGAATCACGGGGCCTACAAAGTCGATTTGTAAATCTGACCATGGCAGTGTCATCCCCCTCTTTTGGAGAGGCGCACGGTGCGTGAGGGATGATGGCTGAAATTGTGCACACACAAGACACCCCTTCAAGTATTGGTCGAGGTCCTGCCCCATGTGTGGCCAGTATGCAACCTCTCTTAAGATTTCCAATGTTGTGTGAAACCCCCTATGACCGGCGGTGGCCGCATCATGGGCGTGACTTAACATCAGGCTTCGGAATGAGGTAGGAACCACCCACTGATCGTGGCCAGCTTTGGATTTCCTTACCAGCAAACCGTCTTGGATTCGGAACATTTTTGGACATTTCATCAACACTCTTAGGTCCTCTTTCCCAATGTAATCGGTATCCGTCAGGGGAAAGTTCTCAGGGTCCTCAAGGTGCTGGTAAAATTTACCAATTATTGGATCCCCCTTCTGAGCTGTAATCAAATCAGCATCAGGGGTCTCCTTGCTCCATTGTGCAATTGAAAGGTCATTGTGAGCATTTGTCTGGGACCTAGTGATAGCAGTGACCTGTATTTCCCCCAACAGGGACTCAATCTCAATTAGATCCCCTTGGATGGCCCCGGTTTTGGCCAGCTGATCAGCTAAGTCATTTCCAGTTTTGTCTGGTCCCTCTACTTTGGAATGACCCTTGATCTTTTTCCAATAGATGGTCATCTCATTCGAGGTGACCAGATCATCAATGTTTTGGATCAACTTCCCATGTTTCAAGGGTTTGTTGTTAGCACATAACATGCCTCTGGTTTTCCAATTAACCAGGTGCTCCACGAACCCGTTCCGTACATAATCCGAATCTGTGATTATGACCAGTTCGTGGAGTTGATGCTTGACAGCAGTGAGGATGGCCTGATGCACAGCCATCAATTCTGCCACCTGACTACTTCGGGGACCAATTTTGTATCCAGCGGAGGGTTCTGGGGACTCATTCACCCATGCATTCCCTACGCCGGCCACCAGTTCTTTCTCCCCGTTGTTGTCAACATGGTAAGAGCATTCATCCACATCACATAGACAGTGGGCATTCCCTCACACTTGTCCTTTTCAAAGACTTTGTGGGGGGAATTAAGGTATGCCTCCATGTTGTCCTTTATTTTTAGACTTTCGTCCTCGAGACAGTTTTCTCTGGCACAATCATGCAAGTCAGCCAGACCTTGCGCGAGGGGACTCTTCTTGTTTTGGCCATATCTGACCTCCACAGGAAAGCCTTGCATTGACAGAATCCAGGAAGTAATTCGGGAATTACTCACATTTCCGGCCCGGATTCTATCACTTTGGAGATATTGCAGAGGCTGGTGTGGAGTCTCCACTATGATGTGTTCCCCCTGGATAAACGGGCGGTAATTCTTCAATGCCCACACCTTTGCCAGGAGTGCCTTCTCACAATCGTTGAATTTTTCCTCCACAGAGGATAAAGTTTTGCTTGCATAGGAGATTACTTTATTGACCTTGTCATGCTTTTGGTATAATACTGCCGTCAAGCACGTATTAGAGAACCCCGTCTCCAGGAAGAACTCCTTGTTTCTGACAGGGTAAGCTAGGCAAGGCGCTTGTGAGAGGCTTCTTTTGAGTTGTTTTACTGCCTCGGCTTGTTCTGGACCCCATTCCCACTTGACCCCCCCTTCAGGAGATGAATCAGGGGTCTGGTGATCTCTGCATAGCCCTCAATGAACTTTCTGCTGTAATTAGTCAGTCCAAGGAGGCTCCTTAGTTCCCGCAGAGTTGTGGGGTCTTTCAGTTTCTGAAGTGCTTCCACTTTCTTTTCCTGGGGACAGAGACCCTGAGGTGTAATCTCATGCCCCAAGAAATTAACACGGGTTCTACACCACTGTGCTTTCTGAAAGGAAAGTTTTGCTCCGGCGGCCCTCAACTGGGTCAGAACATAACGGATCTCCGCTATGTGTTCCTCCACAGATGAACTTTTGATGAGGACATCATCTACATAAGCCAGGTTACCCCTCGCACCCAGGTCGGGCATGGCCTTATGTAGGAAAATGTTAAACTCATTACCGGAGTTAAGGTATCCGAAGGGATTCCGGGTCCATGTGTACTGCTGGCCCCCAAAGGTAAAAGCCAGCTTGTATTGGTCCTCCCTACTGACAGGCACAGTCCAGCATCCATTGGTCAGGTCTATTGCAGTGAATACCTGTGACCCCTGAATCTGGGCCAGCCCTTGGTCAATGTAGGGAAGAGGCCATCGGGAAGTATGGACCCGTTTGTTGAGCTCCCTGAGGTCGGCGCAGAGTCTCCACTGGCCGTTTGGCTTCAATATTCCCAGCACTGGATTATTGAAGGTGCTGTGGACTGGACGGATTATTCCCCGGGACTCAAGGTTCTTAATTATTTCAGTAAGGGACTCCATTGATGCGAGAGGCAAGCGATATTGCTTCACAAACACAGGAGTCATGCCAGGGTCCGTGGGGATTGTTGTTGTGTGGATGTCGGTGTGGCCACAGTCATATGAGTCTACTGCAAAGAGATCTTGGAAATCCAAGAAAACTTGTTTCAACTTTTGCTTTTGTTCCAGAGTCACACAGGCATCAGCTAGGTTGACTCTCTCTTCCACCATCTGCCTGAAGCCTGGAAAGACTTCTGGTTTGGCTATCTCAGCGGCCTCCTCCAGCTGGGTGGAGAAGTCCCTCGTCAGAGTGCTGATTTGGACTGGAGGCTTCAGGTGGGAAAGGCAGCCCTCATGGACCTGGAAAATCACCTCATCCCTCCTGAAGTCACAAGTCACATCTTCCTTACCATAAGGGCAAGAAGTGTACACCAGGAGGTTCCCCCCATGCCGGGTAAAAATCCTGTCTGGTGTTGTATTGTCCTCACTGTCACTGTCAAAACAGTCCTTGGGGATTGGTCCTGACAGTTCATTACCTAAATCGATGGAAAAATGTCGGTCATCAACCGCCATTCCAATAATGGTGCCTGCGGCTAGAGTAATACTCTTTAAGTCGCTGTTATCCACCTCTATTAGAATGGTGTCATGTTCTATGTTGACTAATGGAGTTGGGTTTACCCCCAACCCTTGCTGTTGGAGAGAAGCGTTTAGATGTATGTAAGCATCAGGGTTTTGCAAATATTGTCCTCTTTTAACTTTCACTTCCAGGGAGAATTGTCGGGTCCTTTCTGGGATGGTGACTTCCTCTTTGATCTGAATTTCAACTGCATAAGGTAGCAATTGAGCTGACCTAAATGCTTTTTCTGGATCATTAAAGCCCATGGGATTATCCGCTAATCGGGACCAAGCTTTGAAGTTTATTAGGTCCAAACTAATGGCAAAGCGATTGAGAATGTCACTGCCTAAGTAAAAGGCGGCATGGACGTCTCGCACGACCCAACAATTGTGGACTATGCTCTTGTTGCCAATGGAGATTTTGAGCATACACCTGCTTGGCAGGAGATGTTTGGAATTAGGTGCTTCCAGGTCCATTCCCCATTTGTCTATCAGTTTGAAGGTGGGAATGGCTGGATCTTTTGGGAGTTGGCGGAACATGGCTTCGCTGATGAAGCTCTTACCGTTGTTCACACACACTCGAGCGAGAACAGAGTCCTTCCCATCGTTTAACTGAACAGGGATGAACAACTGCTCTCCAATTTGCTGAATATCAGCCAGGCTCTGAGCTGATTTCACATCTTTCTGGACTATAGGAGTGGGAGTTTCTGATTGTGGATTGGTAAAGAATTTCAGGGTGTTTCCTTCCAGTGTGGAATACCACCTTAAACTGGAAGGAAGGTTGATTTTCAGAAATAGAGAGGACCCCCCATCACCAGTCTGTTGTCCTACTGCTATCACTGTCATGTCTGGAATTTGACTATTCTGGAAGTGAAATTCTACTTGGTCAGATTTTTGTTCAACCATGTGGCAGGTGCCGTTTAAACTAACATGGTTGACACTCTGTTTTAATTTTATTGGTCGGCTAGTCTGGGTCCAGAGGACCTTGTTTACGCAATCTATTAAGGGTGACAACCTCCTCAGGAGGTCATTCCCCAGTAAACAAGGGGTGCCCTCTGGAGTCACAACTATGACCGGGTGTTTCAACTTGTGTCGCCCAATTTTAATGTCCAAATCTGCCGTCCCCTCGACGGGAATTTCCTTCCCGTCAAAGTTCTGGAGTTGTCCAGGAAGAGAGGTGAGAGGAATTTGGTAATTCTCTCCCCTTCCTGCATTCAGTTCATCAAAGGCCCTTCTGGACAGAAGGGTAGCTTGAGATCCAGTGTCCACCAGTGCCAAAATTGTACCCTGCCCCTGTACTTGTACCGGGGCATAGAATCTTCCCTCCTTCTCCTCAAGGGGGCACAGATAATGCACATTTTTGGACAACTGGTGGGCTAACTTTCTGGTTTTGGACATCGCTAGCGAAGAGATTTGGGCAGAATTCTGTGGAGAGCCTTGGGAATCTGAAAGAAAAAGTTGGCAACTGGAGATCAGAGCCATTGTGGGTTCCCCTGGCTCCGGTTCCGGGCCACCCCCCCTTTTTGGAGGCAGTCACCAGGATGGGCTTGAACCAGGGGATTTTCTTGCTGTTGGTTCTGGGATGAGATGGTGGGCGGCGGTAGCTCAGTCTCCAAATCTCCCCAGTCTGAATTGACATCCCTTGGGACCCATTTTTCTTTGGGAGGAGTTCCCCCATCTCTGAAGGAGAAGATCCTTTTCCCAGGATCTTCTGAGGATCCCTCTCCCTCAAATTGGGAGATCTGTACCTCCTCCTCAAACTGAGTATGTTTGGGTCTTTTGTTTCTCCTACCCCCCTCTGCTCCTTAGGAGGCAGACTTTCAGGGGCAAGAGATTTTGTTTCCGGTTCCTGGGTTTCCACGGGCTGTTTACAAGTGAGGAAGGAAGCTTCCTCCAAGGCTTTACACCCCCCTTCCCCTTGTGCCTCCTCCCTGGGAACCGGTGAGTTATCGGGGTGCTGCCCCCGTCATTGTTCTGGAGCACCAGGTCCAGAGTTGGGTGCGTTCTGCGCCGGCATGCCGATCTGAGGGTTCTGCTGAGCCCTCAGTATGTGACCCAGATCCCGCGCCATGTTTTGAACCTGGCGCTCTAACTGGGAAACCCGCTCAGGCTGATACGGGGCCCTGTTTTCTCCCCTGGGCTGATCCCGGGAAGGGTAGCTATCCCTTCTTTGGTAGTACCCCTGGTTGGGAAGATTTGGATACCCCTCCACCCTTGGCCTCCCCTCTCCCGGATTAGGTTGTCTGGGCTCAGGGAATTGGGGAAAGAAGGATGGATGATTTTGGGGCTGGAAATTGGGTGGATACCTGGGGAAGAAGTTCTGCCCAGGGTTTGGTGAGTTTCTGCCCTCCGGTGGGAAGTTAGGAGGGAAGTTCCCTGGGTTAGGTGCTTGGCTGGATCCCCCCCCCTTGGGCTGGAGGAGTCCACACATAACCCAGGATGGGTCGACTTCCCTTGTAACAGGGACTTACATAGTCAGGAGAGCGAGGGACCCCATTTGTGGGACTACCTCCTTGACTCCCTGTTTGTGACTGGCCCGAGGACCTTCTGGGCCTAGCATTATTAGGTGCAGGTAGGTTTTTAGGCCCCCCCATCTCCAACTCTAAAACGGGGGTGACCTTTACCTCTGCCACCTTGGCAGCAGCAGGGGTGTTGTTGGCTTTGGGGTTTTTTGGCGCATTATTTTTATTTTCTATTGGCTTCTGCACCTCATAGATCCGGGTCGCCTGTTCAATGACCCAGTCTAAAGATCTTTTCTCGTGAAAATCCCTCACAAGCTGGGTCATTATGTATTTGGGCAAGGCATGGAAAAACGTATTAATAAATTCTCTGCTATCCGTGCGCACCCTTCTTGTGGTCTGTGCAAAAGCACGCTTTAACTCCTGCACAAATCCTTGTGTGGCCTGATCCTCCCCACATTGTAAATTGTAGGCTGCCTTGCGAGCCTCTTGGGGATTTCTATGAGTACAAAAATGTTTCAAGATGGCCGCCTTATAGGCGGACCATCTTAAATGATTTTGGTCCTCCAGCCCCGCAAAGAAACTGGAGTATTCCGGGGAGAAGGTCCACTTTACATATTGAATACAGCTTTGGCTGTCCTTCAAATGGAAAGTCTCCATCATTTGCTCATAGAGCTACAAGTGTTCCCAAACAGAGTACTTGGCGTTCTTATGATAAGGCGTGATGACACTCCTGATTGCCTTAATATGTTTCAATGGGTCCTTAAGCAAGGCCCTTTTTGCCTTATTGGCCTTTTTGGTTCGGGTAACCCTGGTCCATTCATCTTCTGACTCAGAGGCACTGCTCCCAGAGGTTCCCGTCTGTTCTTCCAGGTTTTCCTGGGTTCTGCGAGCCTGGGAATGGCTGGTAGAATGTGGGGACCTGGTCTCCTGTGTCCTGTACCGCTCAGAGGAGTCTTCAGATCCCTCCTTGCTGCCAGGATTTGATGGGTACCCCCCCCCCACTGACCTAACTGGGCAGAGGTTTTCAGGATGCCCTTAATGGGCCTACTCTCCTGGGGTTCCCCATCAAATTGCACTGTGCTTGGGTGCCCATACCCGGATGCCCGCCCCTCCATTCCTGGGTGGTACTGGCCTATGAGCCCCATGCTTCTGGCTGGATAGTAATCTGCCATCCCTGTGGCCCTGTGCTCATGTGCGCCAGGGGACATGGGGGTGGCAGAGTCCAGAGACTGAGAGAAATAAAGGCCTCTGGTACTAGGGCTCCTGGGGTTATGCTCAGGAGTTTCTCTTTCCCAGCGAACCTCATCTCTATCCGCCCCTGCTCCCTGTTGCAATGCAAGAGCCTGCGCCTTCAGTTCCTCAGTTAAGGCCTTACTAGACTCTATCAGTCTCTCCTGCATCGCTACCTGTTGTTGGAGCCTATCATTGTGCTGGCAGAGAGCCTCATTCTCTCTCTGCGTTTCCTGATTGGTCCTGGAGCACTGGGCCAGTCTTTGCTGCAGGAGGGTTACCTCCTGAGCTGTGTCCCTATTGGCCTGCTCCTTTCTTGCCAGAGCATCCTCCACCTTCCTGGTGTGCTCTAACAAGTTCTGGTGTTCTTTTTGGAGGTCACCCAGTCCCTGGAGGGCCAGGTGATTTTCTTCCATTTTCCTTTTTAAGTGGCAGACTTCCTGGCCTAAGGTATCCCTTTCCTGACTAAGAGCCTGCATCTGTGCCGCCAGGTCGTCCCTTTGCCTTTGGAAGGCACCCGCTTTCTGGCGCTCCTGGTCAAACTCTGCCTGGGTATCCAGGTCTTTCAAAATCAGTTTATTGCTCTCTGCCTTCTCCCTATCTAGGTGGCTTTGCAGGGTGACTACCTGCTCAGCACATGCCCTATTGAAGTCTAACTGTTGCTCCAGCTTTTTCTGGCTCTGCAGTAGGGAGTCCAAACCTTCTTGGTACTCCTTCTGCAAGGCCAGAAATCTGGTATCCTGGTCAGCCTTTTCCTGTTGCAGGATGTCCATATCCCTCTTTATTTTAATGATGTGCTGTCTACTCTCATTTTCTGACTCCTGGCTCCCCTGCAGCCTCTGCTCAGAAGAGACCAGGTCAGATTGGACCTTCTCTAACGCCATCTGTCGCTTATTTGCCAGATCTTGGCTTTCAGTACATTTATCCTGCATGTCTCCCATATATAGGTACAGGTATGCCGCTATCCTAACCATCTTGTCTTGTTCATCCTTAGCTTTAGGAGCCATGTATAGTTCACTCAGGGCCACATGTAAGGGACCCTGATCTCTCCATATATCTGACCCTGTTTCAGTGATCTGGGGTGCGATTGCCTGCAACCAGACCGTCTGGTCCTGATGAGTCCACTCACCTCTCACAAATAACTTATGTAAGAAGTGCTCTCTGGCTATTTTCATGTCTACTAAGGTCGTCATTCTGGAATTTGAGTTCCTTCCTGACTTACAGAAGTTTGTGTTTTATTTTTGCAAAACAGACCTTTTCCTTAGAGCGTTCCTTTGAGGAGTGCTTTACAGCGTAACACAGCGTGGTGATCCGACCGGATATGTGTATCTGGTCAGCTGGCACACTGTATTAATCTGCACAAGTGATAGATCTAATCCAAACGTCCGGCACGAGCCCCCAATTTGTAAGAGGATTCAATTCAACACTACAGCTAAGTCAATGCCTAGTCTGGGATACTGAATGGAAACCCTTATTGATATATCTTTATGTCCAGTTCATGCATTCTGGATGACTACTCCTATATAACACCCCTCTCTTGGAATCCCCCTGACCCCACTGAGCCAAGAAGTAGTTCTGTTTTGCAAGTTTAAAAGGTTTATTTGATAATTTAAACAATATATATATCACACTTTATAATAAATTAATAATTGAATATCACACTTAATCTGAGCAGTAATCAATAATGGATAGTCCGGCACTAGCACACTTCTTTATAATCAATGATGAGTGGTTATAGGATGGATAAGATAGCAACACTGGTAAATAGGGACAAAAGAATAATGTGGTAGAGAATGCTTTATAGGGTTCAAATGGATGCAATGTTGAATGAAAATGCAATACAGAAAATACTCAATATGATTTCAACAAAACAATGTAATCACTTTTCTCTGGCAATCCCCTCCCCCTTTATGCAATGCAAGGAAATGGAAGGAAAGCACACAGTTCTCAGAAATGCAATCAACTGTAATTCAGTTCACCCCAGCAAGCTTACACTACAGAAGTTGGAAACACAGGCCCAAAATGCTTTTATATGTGCTGGCAATGAAGTGAAAAATATGCTAGAATGCTTTTAATTCCCTCTAGAGGTTCAGGGTGAGTGGTATCTAGTTAATATTAGTCCAGGCTCACTCTAGCAATGATTCAGGGATGGTTCTTAAGAGGCAAACGAATTTTTAGCAAGGAAAGCAAGGAAACTGTTGATTTCACACGTGGAGAAATTTGCAAATCGCGGCAAAATTCGCGAGTGCGTTTTTCGCAATTGCGGCAAAAGTGTATGGAAACGGAATGCGGTTCTAGGTTCGTTGAAAAGCCAGGATTCCCAGCTTTCAGAGGAAAGTCTCTAAGACAAACTGTCACAGAGATATGAGCGATATGGTAAAGGTCGTTTTTCAGATTTGAAATTTTAAAGTTCAAAAAGACAAGTGACAGCTAGCAACTAGAAATGACAGGTGACAGTTTTGCAAAATGACAGGTGACAGTTAGGAGGCAGTTCTACTTAGATTAAAATAGATTGAATTATATTATTTTAACTAAGAGATTGGTTCTGCACAGTTCTGCTAGGTACTCACACTATATTCTTGAATTAGAATGGGCCTCGCCACGGATCTGGTCAGGTTTTAGACTGGACTCTGGTCTGGTCTCGGCACTTCACAGTGATCTGGGTCAGCTCTCTGGTTCTGCTAACAGTGGTCTGGGTCAGCTCTGCTCTCTCTCTGTGTACAGCACTGCTTCTGGATCTTTCTGCACAGCTTTCTCTGGAGATTGATGGATTTGAAGTCTGGATCTCTGGATGTGGTATGGTCCTGCAGCATGCTCCGCAGCAAATGGAATTGAATCTCTCTATCTGTCCTGACTGTCTGCTTTTATGTGTTTTGAAAATGGGTGTGTGTGCAGCATCATTAGGCTCTACCCCTCTCCACTTGTCATTGGCCACTTCCTCCTCTTCCCCTTGATTGGGGGAATGAAATGAAGTGTCATCATGATGAGGTCTGTTTATGGTACAGAGAACCCACCCCTGTCAAATTACACACAATCTATATTTTGACCCAAAAGACATATTTTCACAGGTACACATTTGTTTAAAATTACATGCACCCATCACATATCACAGGAGGTATACCCTGTCCAAATCTGCTCTTCCTGGGAGCTTGCATTCAGAAATGGCAACATTTGCACTTTTTAACTGGTTTCGTAATATCGGACATTACCCCAAATTTATACACATGTGCGCAAGGAGTATGGACATTACTTGATGAAGTGTCAGATTTTTAACATGCATACATTTTAAGTAATACCCTCTTAACTGCTAGCTTGCCCCCAGATCATGCCACCGGTTCTAAAAACCTCTTAAAATGTGGGCAGAAAAATCACAAGAATTATGGTATCATTTAAATAATTATGACAAGTCCGTACTATGAGTTATTCATCTTTTCTAAAACCATATTCTGGCTACAGGGGTGTGGTTTCCCCCCAGCACAAGGTTGAATTTCTGGTTTTTCCAGTTCTGCCAAGCCAGCTTGCTCTCACAGGCAGTGCTCCTCCCCTTTCCTTCCAGGAGGAAGCCACTTTTACGGCGCCCATAATAAAACATTTGCCTGAGTCAGGACAGGGCTTTGTTCAATTTCCTGCAGAGCCCAGGTAATTCAATCAGGGAAGTGTCATATCCCTTTTGGTGGGAGCAGCAAAAGGGCAGCTAGGCCTGGGAACACAGCTGTTGTGCAAGTCTCATCTCCTGTCGGGGGTAGCTGGTGGGCAGAATTCAGTTCCTTAAGCCAGGCCCCAGCTAATGTCACTTTTAGTTACCCAGTTTTCTGCATTCAAATAAAATTAACCATTTTTACATATGCAGCTAGAATGCTGATTCTAAGTTTAAAACTATGACATTTAAACAATTGCAACCTATGTGACACTCGAAAGTAGGTCACTCATTTCTTTTAAACATTTAGATTTTTAGTGTCTTTCAGTCCAAATTTACTTAAACTGCTGAAATCCACAGCTGAGCCAGTCTTGTATAAACCTTCAAGTCACTTCAGAATATAACTTTACATTGGATCCACCTCTCAGTAAGTCTTTCTTTGGCCTGCTTTGGGTTCATTTATTCAGTTTTACACGAAAAAGAAAAAAAGTCTGGTGTTGTTTTAAAACGCCGGCTTTCTGATAGTGGTGAGTACTGGTAATGCACCCATTTTTGGGATTTAAGAAAATGAATTCCCCACAATTCTAGGTTGCTTTTGGCAATCAGCATTGCCATTCCCAATGGTTTCAGACTACTGTGTGGGTAGTCCAATGGTGGTTTTAGGCAGTGCCCTTCTGTGCCCATAACATCGGCAAAATGGGTGGCAGCCTATTCTTCATGCACTTCCCTGTGCATTTTCTGGGAAGCTCTGGCCATCATGATGTTTTCCATGTCAGTACTGCACAGTTTTTGAGGTAGGGCTCGGATGTATGGGTAAAAACATCCCACAGTTTGCTGTCACTCTTCCCCAATTTCATCTACTGTCCTGCCTCCTCTTGCAGCCACAGTCTGTTCTCTCCCTCCCTGACTCTTTCCCCTCTAAGTAAATCTATAAAAATTTGTATAGCACTCTTTGAACTTCACTTTAATACAACTTGATTGTTCTGCAGTTATTTAAAAAGGGGACATCAGGTATCGCATTCCTTACTTGTTCAACGGTAATTTTATAGTTTTTCAGTTTTTTATATTTCATACTTGCCCCATGAAACAAGGCTGCCAAATGCACCAGGGAATAAAGAGTACCCAGGGAAGCCAAGGAAGGAATGAACTGATTGGTAGATAATTTCAAAAAAATAATTATTGGGAAGACCAGAACAAGCAACCTAATAGTTTATGGCAGTCCTATGTCAAGTGAACCTCCAATTCCAAAATAAACTTCTTGACATGACTAAAGCAAAAATAAAGTTCACACCATTACAAGAGATGAACATCATTCAAGTATTTACCACAAAACAGGAAAGCTCTTCAAATAAAAAAAGGAAAACGAGAACCTTTTTTTCAGCCTATGACACCCTGGGCTATTCTCTTTAATTAGTAGAAGAGGCAACCAATGGTAACTAAGGCACATACAGAACGTTCACCTTTCAGCAATTCACAATGCCCAAAATCTAGAAAAGGAGGAAAGAGTGATTTATAACTAAGATGGGTGTGTATTGTAACACATCAACTTCTACTTGCGATACCAATGGTTGTGTCATTTAAGCTACACCTTTGAGTAAAAAAAACGGACAAAAAGGCAAGTTTTGTGCAAATGCTAGCCATAAATGTGTGGAAAAGTAGTAAACTACAAAACCAGTTTCTTCTTAGTGCAGGAAATGTGTGAACATGTAAGAGAAAACCTCAATTTAAGCATTAATACATGATCTGGCATGCCGGATCGTGTGTTTTCAGCTTGGGGCCTGAGTTAAAGGCCTGAGCCTAGCAAGGGCATTTAACAAGGTTCCCCGGGCTGTTAACACCCGATCCGACACACCAGAGAGGGTCTCCACGCCATTAGCAACCCGGGTTGCCAATCTGGTAATCCAGAATGCTGAAAGCATTGTATTTTGGTTCAATAAATGGGACATTGAATCAAAATACTTCACTAAGATGGCAGCCATTGATCTGGAAGGCGGGGCTCCATCCATAGCCCCTTTTCCATTTCCATGGTGGCCACGACGGACTGGGAGCAGAAGCAGCAATAGCTGTGGTCGAGGTGGAATTGTCTGATGCTGCAACAAGGGAAGTGGGGAGGGGGAAATAGAACAAAGGGAAGGGATGGTGGGGGAAGATGTCTGTCGGGGGAAGCAGCTATCAGGCAGCTACAAGTGCAGGCTTAGATTGGGAGATTCAGCCCGTGTTCCTTGCCTCCTGATTGGCTGCCACCTGAATGCCTTGAACTAATATGCATTTCTGTTTGTGTTTTCATTTACTGTACAATTATTTTGTATACTCGTAGGGCATTCTGAAAGCTTTTCTGTGTATGTCTCGTGAGGATAGCTCAGCGGCAACGTGCTCTCCTCGGAAGCAAGACGACATGGAGCAACACAGGTTCGATCCCCGGGTCCACGCTTAGAAATCTCTGGGTATTAAGCGCGTTATAAATAACCTACCATATCATATGTTTGTTTTTCTTTTGTAACTTCCACCTTATGTTTCCAACGATTGTCCCAAGTACCAGGTGGGCAGTGCCTGGAGCCACCCTTAAGTTTTGTTCTCTGGTTCTGGATGCTTTGCTTTACTGGAGATGTTCTAGTTTCCTGTCTCCAGTATTTGATCAAATTCTCTTAGCCGGGGCAAATACTGTGCTCAGATTACAGAGCAGGTTTCCCGAGTTTCTAACATTCTCTGCCTTGATAACATTCATCTCTAACTTAATTTGATGTGAAACCACATCGGGTAACCAGAGGAGAAGCAACTTGCACCAAAGAATGGTAGACATTTACTGCGTGGTGAAATATGTATCATGCAATAACTTTTACCACTATAATTGCTAGTAATTCTGTTGAGTAAAAGTGGGCTCTTAAAGCGCATCTAAAGCAAAGCTATATGCTTTTGCTCTTACAAACGAACCTATTGTAACCACACTTGCCAAAATGTAAATGCTTAGAAGATGGGGCTCAATAAAAGGGAAGCACATATCTTAGCATTACACACAAATGGCAGAGCCTCTGTACTGAGCCTGCTGGAAGGTAGCTCTCGCCTACATAAGCCGAAACACTGGAATCCATGCTGAAAAGATCTAGGTGGCTGTGTGTAGTCTCCATGCTACACACCGAATCTTAAGCACAAAAGTTACAATTACTTTGCGAAGAGCCTGCCTACAGGGGTCTTGTTCCCAGTGGGTAGCGGAGTCACCTTGTACATTTTGTTTGAGGTTGTGTACTTCTGTATAACTAACTGCTGACTAGTGAGACTGAAATATAGAAATGCTTAATATATATTGTGTTCACGTCCTCCTTGCTCTCTGCTTAGAAAGGCTGCAAGATACTGAAGTATATAGGCTACCATAGAGGGTGATGCAATCCCTGGCCATGTGCGACTTTGAACATTGCAACAGCTGGGCACACGTGTTTAAGCCAGGTAACCCCTGGGAACATGCTTCGAAATGGAATATGGTTCTGCCTGCGTGGGAGAAGGGAGAAAGGAGCCTTGAACTTGCTTTCTTGCCTATTTCTGACTTCGGTTCGAGTGGTCCGGCTTTGGGGCGAGCCCCTCCATCAAGGACGTCATTTCACCAAAATGCCAGGAGTAGCGGAAGTGACATCACCTGACCCTTGACCTCTGATGACACCACAGGAAGTGATGTTATTTGACCCCACCCTGAAGTGATTTTGCAGGAAGCGATGGAACACGACCTTTCACCACTTGACAAAACAGGAAGTGGCATCACATAGCATTGTTCCCAAGTAGACTACGAAAAATACGGTTACGATATCACTATAATGCAATATACATTTCATACAAGAATGGTTTGCCATATGCATCGTTAAGATCAGTGTGTATAGGCCCATATTACCAAATTACTGTGAATGCAAGCAGACGTCCATGGCCAAATGATGATGATGTGTTATTATATAGCACTTGCACTTAAGCGCTTTATATAGAAAAAATATACATACAATATCACTTAACCTGTGTTGCTACTCATTTATGGACCTCAGACAGATGAAAGGCTGAGTTGAGGTGTTTAAGAACAGACTAGTTTGGTGACTCACCCCCTGAAGTGTGCCTGAAATAAACCTTTAATGAGTCTAGCAATGACTGTATGGAATTCCAGAAAGACACATATTATGGTTTCCTAGTCTTTCTTATTTATCGTCACTGCTACGTCACGTGTTAGACTTTTAAGAGGCCTGAACAAGAAAGCCAGCCACTCCAGAAGCAAAGAGCCACATGGAGCTTGCATTTAAAAACTTTCATCTTTTTTTTCAGGGGTAGCAAGGGAGACCTTAGGGGTCGAAATTGCGACCCCTAAATGACATCCCTGGCCTTCATTGATGGAACGCTTCATCAGGCCTCTACTACAAGTCCCAGCAGTACTTGCAAAAGGGATACCTGGACATGAGTGTAACTCCCCAAGAAATTGTGGAAGGAAAAATCTGTAAAACACACAATACTCAGGAATAACAATGTGTTTCGTGTTCACTCGTCAGACGGAATTCTCTCTAGAAAACAGCACTTTCATTTACAAAGGTCGACTAATGTATTTTGTCATCATAAAATATTGGATTAATTATGTCGAGAAAATGAACTTTAAAAAAATCCATTGAACATATACAGGGCCACACATTTTTGCCCCTATAGAAACTAAGGGATCAAGAATCCCTGGTCCCTCTGTCTCCACCACACCCCATTGGCGATCAAAATAAGCATGAGTATGATATGATATGTTATTTATAACGCGCTTAATACCCAGAGGTTTCTAAGCGCGGACCCGGGGATCGAACCCGTGTTGCTCCGTGTTATCTTGCTTCCAAGGCGAACACGTTGCCCCTGAACTATCCCCCCGAGCTACTTCCTTAAAGTGCTGTTGCCCCCTTAAACCTTGCTCAAATCAAATTATTAATCATGTTGCAGTTCAAAGATAACGTTAGCAGGATGCATTTGAACCAGAGCCGCCACAAAGAAGGCAGATGCACACAAGTAGCTATATGGACACGTTACATATACCACAGCATGGATTCAAAACTCACAAAGGAGGTACAAATGCTCAAGCATAGATACAGGAGACCAACTGGAAGCAATTAAAATGGTACACATGCCATAGCGTAGCTAGTGGATATGGCTCATGAGCTACCAGGAACCTGTCTGTATCTGTACATGGACTGAGATTGGAGAGGGCCGGGGTGAGCAAAGAAACACCTGGCTTTACGGCATGCAATATATCAATGTGCACTATTGTTAGATATGATGAAAAACTAGAACCATGAGTGAGGTTTCTCTGAAGAGTGTAACATTAGAACCAAATCGCTCTTGACGTCTGACAATTAAGGGATTTGCAATTTTGATAAATGAGGCCCTATAATATTAATTAAACTGTCCAGGATCAAAGACACTTTGAATAAGAGGTGAAGCTGGAAATTGTTGCTAGTGTACAATTTCTGCCCTGGAACACATTATAATAACCGAGTTGGAAAATACACAAGTCACATAACATCCCAATCATAAAAATTGTCTAGAACATGCTATGCAAAAGGAGATTGATTCAATCTTGATTTCATCATCAAGAGAAGTATTTCAGTACCAGGATAATGACTGATGTGAGCTTGGCAACATGTGTGAGGGCCAAACTCAGCCTTTCATCCTTCCGGGGTCGATAAATGAGCACCAAACACCGTGGGTAATAATAAGCAGCGCTCAGATACCTGAGGGTTCGTAGCGCTTTATAAATGCAAAATTATTATTATAATTATCCGGGGTTTACGACTGTATGTGAAAGCTTTAAATAAACCTAACACACAGACTTGCACATGGTTATTCATGCTATGCAGCTGAACATTTCAAAGTGTACGCAAAAGGAAATAGCTTTGTACATATGAACATGAGACGGTATCCTGTTATATGGTCACTGAAAAATGTTCCTATTTTTACAAAAAATGGCGGCAAAAAGGCTGTGGTCTGACCCGGTAAAAGTGTTTCTAGTGTGTCCTGTGCTCCCCTTGTGTGGTATTATGGATCTGGTGGTTGCAGGGGTGTCCCCCGCATTCATTACATGGATTGCGGGTGCCACACAGCAGCCTTTTCCCCACGATTATTTTTTAAACAGCCATTTTCGCAGCAACTTTATTACATGGAACCAATTAGATCTCCAGAGGCCTGCGACATTTGCTTGTCCCTCTTTGGTATAGGACGCCTTGACCTCAAAGGGACTACCTGAAAGGAACGAGCAGGCAATGGGCTAACGATGGCACCAGAAGTCAACTCAACCAATGGCTGACCCCCACTCTTGCGCTCAGCTCACAGGGCTACTGCGTGAGCCTACTTCTTGGTCTACCGCTCTATGCTTTTGCTCCCCGCAACAAAATCCTCTGCAACAAGCACACTTTTCAACCCTCCCAGTTCCTCCTCCGACGCCACATAATGACACCACGTCGGATGGCTCTCTTGGCAGAATCTTTCTTTAAATTCCTGCTACGAGTGGATACGTCCATCCACAGTCTTGCTCACCGCAACCCCGCAGATTGGCTCACACTGTCCTCTCCTTGTCAAACTCTATGCTCCTCCATCTCTGCATAACTTATCAGTCTCCTGCCCCCCCCTTGCCTACTCCCGCGGGAGGGGGGGGCCCTCCTAGCGACAGCTGTTCTCGACTCGGTGGGCTCCAGTCACTGCGGGCGTTTGGGCCAAGGTGTGTCGACAAGAGGGCCTTTGCTTTATTGTTGAAGGTAAAAGGTTATTGCAAGGTTCCTGCTGAATGCGTTCCTCCATGTGGCGGCTTGTCAGCTCATTCGGTGGGAGTGTTGACAAGTTACTATTTACTCATTTTAAGAGATCCGACGTACGCTAGGCAAATGTACACAAAGGTATGTTTTCCCTACTCACCGTAAGTGGTCCTGTATATTGGTACTGCTAACTCATTTTCCAAACTCTAAGTGAGCACAACACATTATTGTCCCAGTCCATGCATTTTGCACTATTGTATTATGTACGGGCGGAAATGGTGGTGCAAAATTACACTGCACAGTTGCAAAGCCTACGTAGTACAGGCCCTAATGTTTTAATAGGTGTTGTAATGAACTGAGTGAGGTAAAACAGAAAGGAGCTGCCTGGCAGCATGTTTATAAAAAGCAACCTTCTGGAGGGTTCGGTCTACTGCTGAGAAAAGCTCAGGAGGATGGACGCCAAACATGAAGGAGCAAGAGAGGGTCAGGGTTTGCCTCAGGTCAAAGGTTAGCCCCTCTGGCTTGTGTGAGTGGCATGCATTTTCCACCGGACCTGTGGGAGAAAGGGGCCAGCTCACCTTTTCAAGGACAGGCTAGAACTCGCCCGCAGTCTATGCCTCGGATTCTTCCCGCTGGATACATTAGCTGGGAGGGGCGGGTTCATTTCGCGGAATGCGTCAACGTCGTGGCAGACGTTTCTCCATCTTT
The DNA here is from genome assembly GCF_040938575.1 of Ambystoma mexicanum. Lineage (NCBI taxonomy): Eukaryota > Metazoa > Chordata > Amphibia > Caudata > Ambystomatidae > Ambystoma > Ambystoma mexicanum. The sequence continues at coordinate 938,351,735 of NC_090939.1, forward strand.
GCAGCAATTCCTTGCCACGCTTAGCCGCCTCAGATGACAGCATACAATCCACCATCACGTCGGAGGGGTACCATTAAGTTGAATACAGAGTTTAAAGTTGCAGGAACTGCGATTTATAAAACGAGCATTGGCAAAGCCAACCATTTTTGGCTTTTTTGCAGGCATGGGTAAGGCATCTTTCAGGCTCTGCCATAATGGTAATACTTTTGCCATAAAATGGTAGCAGCTGGAAAATGATGGTAACGCTTGGCATTCTTATGGCAGTGCCAGGAAAATACCCATCTAATGCCCATGCGAGAACCATAATTGTTGCCTTTGCGAGTGATTGAGTTTAATAGGAATTCAGTGAAAGGAACAGTTTCAAGGACACACAAACACTGCCTATAAATTAAGTGGCTGAAGGCACACTTAGGTAAAACATTTTCATTGGAACAGGAGCTGCTTAACAGCTGCAATTAAGGCATCACCTGTCAGAACACTTCTTTGAAATGACATTGGCACCCCATGATAAGCACAGAATTAGCTCAAAGAAGTCCCAGTGGGGTGTGATTTTGGCAGGAGAGGGGATTGGCCACATAGACTATCATGGCTATGGGCAGACGGTCTGTCCCTCATCACAGCATATCTCTCTCATATCTTCACGTCCCACGCAAATAGTTTTGCCTTCTACACAGCGCTTACAGCATCACCGAATAGCCAAAAAGTAATGCTATTGACGAAAGCGGATTCACTTTTCCAGTCCTGTTCGTGCAGCCCACAGTCTAGAGCCATTGCTGTGAGGCACACCAGTGTTTCAAGCAGAGCTGTGCTGTTGCAATTGTCAGTGGGACTACCCTCTCTACGTAGCCAGGGGGCCAGGCGCTTCGTGATTGCTTTCACAGGTGAAAGCTGGTCATTTCAATGTAAACAAATTATCACAATTACTACAAAGCTAAGGTTCCATGCAATTAAACCTTTTAAATCCACAACTAAAAAACAAGCAATGCTCTTCATGTTGTGTTGCTCTGGGGAACAGTGGGCAGGCTCAAGAACCAAGAGGGGGGGGAGCGAGTGGCAGCCCCAAGTCTATTGGGACTGACCTGGGAATAAATATACGTGGTGGAAAGGCACGAGGCATGAGTTACGCTGGAGTGGAGAGGGGTCCAGAGCAGTTCAACAACAGAAACACATTGCGATTTGTTAAAGACTAGCTACTGGCCGCTCGCCTCTCTCGAATCCCCATTCTGAACTCTCTCTGTGAACGGTGCTCGCCCTTTGTCCACCTACTCACTGCCTGTGTTGCAGCACACTGTTCACTGCCAGAGACGCCGGTACACACGCGTTGCCGCGTGATATCTCTTCACAAGTACCTTCCCTGAAAGGCACCTCTATTGAGATGTTACACAAAGGACACAACTTCTAACACATAGACATGGCCATGGATGTTTCAGCTTGCTTACCGGGCCCCCCACTCACCTCCCTGCACTTACCTTCTATGCCCAAACACACTATACACATACTAACTACGCCACTAACAGCTGACTGTTGAGTAACATTCCCAAGTGACATGAAACTGAATGCCACATTTCTACAATCAGCTTATGTATCCGAGTGCCGGTCAATGCATCCTAGCACCACAGGGCCATGAGGCTCCCATCTGGAAGAACATGCTTTTATGTCTTTAGACGTCACACATCAACATAACCGCAAAGCTAGCTTACGTTTTCCCTCCCTCCCTCCCTAACCAATCTATCTCTTTCAGAGCGGCCAGAGCCTGGCGGCCATGCAAATGTCAGCAGCAGTGTGTAAACCCCAACAGCCTTACACTTTCAGACCGCTTACTGGGTAAAAAGGGAGGACCGCAGAGGAGTCAATGTTGGGTTGTTGGTCTTTGCCGGGATACTATTCAGATCAAGAAGCCATTAAACCTATTCCACTTGGACTGCCCGGTCAGCAAAGCTCGATTGTTGGGGTCCGGCACGTACTAACCCCAACATGGGTACCAAATCCACTTTACTGCCTGTGCCCGACTACGACAGGCTCATTATGTTAGGCAGGACTTCTTTTCTGAAGACCATACGCAGTACAACTAATCCGTCAGTCACTAAAAAAGAAATGAGCCCTGGCTCCCCCTGAGAGGAAAGCCTCGATGCAATGAAACCATCAGAAGTACTATCTCTGGTTAGGGAGCACAGGGTGGTGGTTGGAGGCTAGAATGATAATGCATTTATCTTGGACCTCTGTAAGGTGCAACCTAGCAGCATATCACAGAGAGCTTCTTCATTCCCACAGTAGCGGACTTGGGGGGAACAGCCATATTTTCATCAATCTTTTGAATGGCAGGAGTTTGGAAGACTCTGAGGCCTAAGATCCTGGATAAGTGTGGACTGGTATTCCGGGGTGTTAAGATGTGTACGTCTGGTTGGTATATTTCTAATTTAGACTTCTACATTAGAACTTGGACGTTAAGCTTGCCACTCTCCAACTGGAATATAGGATAGTGGTTTCATTACAGAATGGCTGCAGTGGCTGGAGTGTGTTGGAGGTCAGTCTGGCAGCAGATCCTTTACTGTAAATACAGATTGTTATTTCTGAAGATATCGATGATCCATGCAGCCAAAAGCTGGAAAAAACCGAACCGCATGTATATGAGCTGAAACAACTTTATCAAAGATGATTAAAGATGAAGCAAACCTCTTAATTTAAGTTAAGGTAATTAGGCACTGTGGCAAGGATGTGGGATGCTGGTTTATTAAGGGATCGTACAGCAATGGAAAGTGAATCCTCAATGAATTATAGCCATACAAAACGGGAACTTGCTGTCAAATAATGGACATATATATATGCACCAAAAATGTATTTAATGTTATAATATACAACCCTTACAAATAATTCAAATATGTGCAAGATGATGAGCCTCATTACAAGTATGGCGGTGCAGGAACAAATTGGCAGTAATAGAATTACTGCCACTTTTACCACACCGCCATACTGCAAGTATGGCCCTGGAGTGGGGGATTTACCTCCAGTATCATGCTGGAGGTAAATCCTCCCACTTTCTGCTGAAAAATCACCAGAATCGGTGGAAATACTGTGGCTGTAATTCCGCTGGTGGTAATTCCACCAGAAAAAAACGACAAAATGGTGATTTACTCTGCCACTTGTAATCCAGCAGTATTTCCGCCGGACCAAGTGATTGTAACGGTAATTAAACCAAACATTTGTTGCAGCATTACAAAATGTTTGTCAGAATAACATTAACAGCGATCTCCATAAAATATTCCAGAGACGCACCAAACATTCCATTCAAACACATGCATACACAGAAACAGTGTTTGGATGGAATGCATGGTTTGTTGGAGATCGTTGTCCATGTTGTTCTGACAAACACTTTATTACTCTGCAAAAATGTTTGGTTCTCTTAGATAAGACCCATCATGGGAGAGCGGGAAATAATTGGCAGTAATGGAATTACTGCCAATATTCCTGCCACGCCATACTACGAGTATGGTCCTAGAGTGGAGGATTTACCTGCAGCATCATGCTGGAGGTATGTCCTCCAACTCTCTGCCGAAAAATCAGCAAAATCAGTGGAATTACCGCAGTGGTATTACCACCGCAGTAATTTCACCAAAAAAGCCCCATGGATTCAGATGGAATCATAGGCTTTGGCCTGGTTAACCTCTTTCCTCTCTGACTGACCCTCCCAGGTCCAACATGTGTCCTTCCTCTCCTCTATCTCTCTCTCCACCTGCTTTGTTCCCCAGGGGTCTAACCTTTCTCCATGGTTGTTCAACCAATACCCGGCACCTCTCGCCCACCGCATTGCTGCTTTCTGCACCAGCTTCCAATGCTATGCGGATGACACCCAGCTCGCTTTCAGGCTCCCCACTGCCGCCTCTTCTCCTTCTCTAATCCTGGATTGTCTCTCTGCAATACAAGAGTGGTGTGCCACCAATGATCTCTGCCTCAATGCCAGCAAGATGGAGATCTTCCTCATTGGCACTCCTCTTTCTCCTCACTCTCTAGCCAGCCTCCCTTGGCCCTCCTCCTGCTCCTACCTGTGAGGCTAAGAACCTCAGAGTTATCGTCGACTCCACACTCTCCTTCTCTCCTCACATCTCTGACGCCTCTAAGAAGTCAAACTACCAACTGCATCTCCTTGGAGGTATTCTCCCTTTCTCTCCTTTCCCTTTCTCACTGTTTCTAGAGCTCTGGTTCTCTCCAAGCTTCACTATTGTAACAACCTCTTTTTAAATCTGCCTGCCTCTACTCTTCATCCTCTGCAACTCATCCAGAACAGGACTGCGAGACTTGTCCTTGGGCTCAAGCCCAGGGATCGTATCGCTCCAGCACTGAAACCCCTCCATTTGCTCCCGGTGGCTGCAAGGATCACGTTCAAGACCCTTTGCATTGTCCACAAGGCCTACTGGGGCCTGGGACCAAAATATCTCCAGCTTTCTCTTCGGAAGTATCTTCCTATTCAAGCTCTTCGCTCCTCCACCTCTTTGACGGTCAGCCACTTTCCCAAGCAACGAGTTGGGGGCAGTTCTTTCTCTTCCGCTGGTGCCTCCTTCTGGAACAGCCTCCCTGCCTCTCTGAAACTTGAGCAGACCCATCTCTGGTTCCGGAAGCAGCTCAAGACTTTCCTCTTTGCTTCTGCCTTCTCTCTTCCTCTTCCCTGCTGATCTCTTGTTTGATACTGCACTGGTTACTTGGCTACCCTCTGAACCACGGGCCTGGGTCCCTGCTCTCCCAGTGCATACCTGCACTGCCTCCTGGCAACCCTGCATTTGGGGTTGTAGCTGTTACCCTACAGTCCCCCTACCTGCACTATCTATCCATTTCGGTTCAGCACTTAACCTTGCACTGCCACCTGCTGGCCGCACCTCTTGTTTATCCTATGTCCCGCAATTGCTCCTCCATCCCCTTCCCTCTGCACTTTTCCCCTTTCCTCTCCCCTGCACTTGCGCAATCTCAATGTTACTGGACCTAGTAAGATCATTGTCTTGTCGCGCTTTGAAACACTTGTGTATGGGCGCGCTATTAATAAAATATATTATATCATATCATAAAAAATGGGGATTTACACCGCCATCATTGCTTGTAATCTGGCGGTAATTCTGCTGGACCAAGTGGTGTTAACAGTAATTCCGGCGGATTTTCCACCGGAATACCGCCCAACTTGTAATGAGGCCCATTATCTTGCACATACTTGACATTTTTGTAAGTGTTTATATGATGACATTAAATTAATTGTTGGTGCATACATATAAATAAAAATGATATTCACATTGGCTAACGGTAGGTTGTCCTTTTGTAGGGCTACAATTCATTGAGGATTCCCTTTCCATTGTTGATCTGTATTGTTCGGATGTGATCCTCTGTGGAAATCTGGTATTAAGCGACTGCAACAGAGGAGAGATGCCAGGGTAAGGACAATGAGACACTGTGGAAAGGAGGGCAGATGCCAAGGTGAGGGTAATGACCCCTCTTTAGGTCCTAAAGGTAGTTCATTCTGCGCGCAAGTGCTATCACTAGGAAAGATGTAACTGCATCAAACAGACTGTTCGAATCAGCAGTCTTGAGGAACTATCGGGCACTGGGCCCAAATCTCATGCCAAATGGGTTGATTATTGGCTTATTAATATGTATGGCCTTGTTTAGTAAAGTGCACATAGCAAGTGTTCTGCTTATTTGTTTGTCCATTTATTTTCGGCATATTAAAATGTATGAATATAAATATGTGTATGCTCGTTCGTAATACTGCGCATGCGTGTTCTGCGTATACATATGCTTGTTGTCGCTAATATCACACGTATGCACAGTCAGCGCAAGAGTGCTTCTGTTCTACATTAGGAAGCTTGGTGCATTTCTCTCTTTATCTCTTTGCACAGAAGAAATGTCTGATGTTTAGGAATCTTTGGCATCTGACATTGAACATTAGGAGTTTTCAGCTTTTTCCGTGTACTTCTGATTGCGTAATACTGAAAATGACCATTGTTCCGCCTTTTCATACGATAGTACTCGTGACATGTGTTTAGCTTATTCTTATGCTTGGGAAATTAAGCATTGTGGTGCTCATGTCAAAAAAATAAATTCCTTTGTTATGACTTTACAACTTAACAGATATAGTTTGGTTGATTCCATATAATGATGTCCCTGCAAAAATGTCTCCTAACAAAAAAAGTTGCTGTTTTTTGTGGAGACATAATTACATTGAGCGTGCGGGGGACACCCACGCAACCCCCACATTTTTTTTATACTGGTGTGCAGGGCACATCCCTGCAACCCGTCCCCATACAAAATGTCACCATATCTAATGTCGCCTTTTCCCAGTGACATTATGCATGAGGACATCATTACCTGATACCGTTTGGTTGATGTGAATTTGAAAGTCTTGTGACAAAAGTCTGCAAAATCAAAGCGTCCTATTTGGACAAATCAGGTTAAATTTTTTCCATTTCCCTAATGAGATCTTGATGATACAAAAGTGAAAACATTGAGTTTTTCATTTTTTTTATAGCCTTTGGTCAAACGCATGGATTCATACCAAATTTGCAATGCTCAAAGTGATCTGCAAGGTTACGTTGTGCACCACATCTGGCAAAGAACCTTTCCATTTTAACATTCAATGTGCAATATAACCATAACTATAGAATTGTGACAGTCCCTATAATATATGTCTATTTCCCCATCTGTGTTTGCTGAGGTTTTTTCCCATTTCCAAGCTTTTTACAGAATAGACATTATCACATGTATTAAGTCAATTATTCGGATAAAGGGCTCAGTGTTCCACAATAGAATCAACATTTTTGATTAGCAGGATGTACACACCTTTCTTTGTCTTTATGTGTCTGCGTGTGTGCGTGTGTATGAATGTATGTGTATATATATATATATATATATATATATTCACTGAAAAAACCTTAGTTGAGTTGCAGTTAAGTTGCGCAGATTTAACACAGAATGCCCTTGAAATTCAGCTGAACTCGGCACGCTCCCATTGATTTCCCCCATAGTGCCATATCCCCCATAATGCCATTTTGTATGTCATTGTGAATCCCTTCTCTTATAATATGTATGTGCTTATGGGCTTTGCAACGGGAATGCGCCGAGTTAAGCTGGTCTTGACTTCCCACATCCACTGAATTTGAAGGGGTTTGTTGCATTAAATCTGCGCAACTTAACCACACTTTAAGGGTTTTTTCAGTGAATTTCAATGTTTTAGTTATACCATTGTTTTTTTACAGGCCACTAGCCATGGCCTTCGACCATGTCCACTGTACATTTTCCCACCATATCTTTTTTTTTTACCCACTAGGTGACTACAACCACCTACACATGTTATTCGTGCCCACAAGCCAGGCCCTGGCCTGTTAGCATGGTCTTTGGCTGCGCCGACTGTATCTTTTAAAATACTACCTTTCTTTCCCCCTCACTAGCCATGGCCTTTGCCCATGACCATTGGCCCCGAGCCTTGGGTCTTGTCTCCTTTACATGTTGCCCCAATAGCTTTCTTTGGGTCCCACTAGCCACGGCCTTCAGCCATGCCCAGTTCCCAGGGCCTTTGGTCATGGCCCCTCTACATATTGCTGCAAATGGTTTACTAAATGGGTCCACATTCCTTGGCCTTTGGCCATGGCCGCACCTCTAGGATTCTTTTGGGCACACCAGCAATGTCCTTCGACGTGGCCCCTTGACATGTTGACCACTAGGTTTTGTTGGGGCCCACTAGCCATGTCCTTTAGCCATATGTAGCCACTTTCCATATTGTCTTAATCTCATATTTTTAAATCTCTCTTTAAAACAAAATGTTTTCCCCATAACAGCGGTTATCACTGCATTACAGATAACTGTGGTTATCTGTAAACACACACAAATAACCACAGATTTTGTCAAAAGTGTGCAGAAATCCAAAACACTTCCCTGACATCCCTGGCATTTCCCAAGTACCCCCCCGTGCCATGCTCCCCCCCACTCCCTTCACATTCTTTTTCAATCCCTGGATCTCTCCCATTCCCCCAACACTTGTCCCTTCATCTGACGCACTTTTATTCCTGATCTAGTTTTCTATTATAACTGCGGTTATCCAACCAGATTACCCTAGTTATGCTAAAATGTTTGAGCTATGAACTTGGTCCTCAGCCCCCCAACTCCCCAATTTCATTTGGTGTCCTCCTTTCCCCTCCCCACCTCTAGCCAGATGCCATTTCATCATTTTACCTCCTCCAAATAGCATTTTCTCCACATTTCATTTTCGGCTAACCCTGGTTATACACGTTATAATGGCGGTTATTTCTTATGTTGAACAAATAAAAAAATGCAGCTTTTTCATTTCTGAAAAGCCTCTCTAATGCATTGTGGGACACATATAGAGCTATCGGTTAGGGAGAGGGTCCATCTCCTTCTCCTTCTCCATCAAATATTTTTAAAACTACTGGACGTAATAACCACATACTCCTGGAAATGTTATTAGCCTCTCTCAGCCTCTCATTTCGTAAAGCACCAAGACCGATATAAAGGTTTTAAATAGCAAGGGGCCCCCATTCTCTGCTGAATATTTTAGAAACTACTAGATGGGTTTACCCCAAACCAGTCAAGGAGATTAGGTCAATGTCTTGTGCCCAAATCTGCCAAGCGGTTTTCGGACGATGGCTGTTCAAAAACTGAATGTTACATCTGAGGGGAAAACGAATGGGAGTAGGCTGGACACTGTGTTTTTATCTTTTCTTAATAACGTTTTCATTTTTTGAAGAATTGTGCCAATATTTCCAGTTTGGGGGAGGGCCTTGAAAATCCCTTGGTTCAGAAAATGTCATCCAAATCCATCCAGCTAGTCAAAGGTTATTAGCCTCTTTAGGGAGCATGGCAAACCCGTCCTCTGTCAAATATTTAAAAAAACGACTTGATGGATTTACCCCAAACCAGCCAAGGAAATTAAGTCAATGCTTTATGCCCAAATCGTTTCATATTTGGTCCAAATCTGCTAAGTAGTTTTCATGCTCCGGCTGTTAAAACAGCTCTTTTTATCTATAGGAAAATGAATGCAAGTAGGCTGAAAACAGCGTTTTTATTTTTTTAAATAAATGTTTCATTTTCTATCGAATCATTCCCAAAATGTCCAGTTTAGTGGAGCTCTTGATGAACTGTTAGGAAAATGTCATTCAAATCCATCCAGAAAGTCAAAAATTATTAGTCTCCCTCAGCCTCTCTGCTGTAAAAAGCACCAAGGCTGATATAAAGGTTTTAAGGAGCAGGGGTCCCCCTTCTCTGTTAAATATTTTTTAAACTACTGGATGGATTTACCCCCAAACCAGTCAAGAAATGGAAGTCAAAGCTTTGTGTCCAAGTTGTTTCTTATTTGGTCCAAATCTGTGGTGTTTTACTTTCTTAATAACATTTTCATTTTGTATCATACTGTTCCCAAAATGCAGTTTGGGGAGTCTGTTGACAACTTTTTTATTTTGAGAATTTCATCCAAATCCATCCAACAAGTCAAAAAGTTATTAGCAATAGGATATTGGGTACATGGGAGCTATAGCTATCATTTTGGGAGATGGGGGTACCCCATTCATCATCAAATATTTCAACAACTACTGGCCGGAATAACCCTATACCCCGTTCCTCCCCCGGAAATAGATTAAACGCTTCATACGCTTGTTGTTTTGTACCTGGTGCAATTCTTTCCAACGGTTTTGGCTGTGCGCTGGAGCAATATTTGGACTTTTTCACTATGAGAAAATGAATGGGGACTAGGTGGAAACAGTCCTTTTTGAACTTTATTACCTTTTTATTTTTTAACAGATCTTTCCCAAAATATCAAGTCTGGGGTGCCTGTGACAAACGTTTTTTTGCAAAATATCACCAAATCTATCATGCAAGTCAAATATTATTAGCATTTCAATTTACGGGTTTCTCATGTATCTCGATACTCAACTATAGTGTGGCAACTGCCGCACTATAATACATGATATGATATGACACAAGTGTTTCAAGGCGCAACGAGGCAGGGAGGGGGAACAAAGGAAAGACAGACAACGATCCTACTAGGCCAGGTGTCATTCAGATCGCGCAAGTGCATGGGTAGAGGGGAAGGGAAAAGTGCAGGGGGAAAGGGAGAGGGTAAGTGCAGTACAGGCGTAGTAGAATAACAAGATAAATAATAAGGGCCAGCTGGTGGCAAGTGCAAGGTAAGTGCAGACAAGTGCTGGAAAGGGGGGCTGTAGGGATACAGAGGCAGTCCCGCAGTGCAGGGGTTGCCAGGTAGGCAGTGCAAGGGGAGAGTGGCTGGGCCAAGGACCGAGAACGGTGAGAGTGGCCCAGTTGCAGATTCAGTGTAATTTCAGTCAGGTATTTAGCAGGGGAGAGGGGGAGAGAAAGCAGAAGCAAAGAGGAAGGGTTTGAGGTGCTTCTGGAACCGGAGATGGTTCTCCTCAAGATTCAGGGAGGCAGGAAGGCTGTTCCAGAGGGAGGCCCCTGCCACGGAGAGAGATCTACCCCCAACTCATTGCTTGGAGAAGCGGCTGACCCTGAGGGAGTTGGAGGCGGATGAGTGAAGAGCTCGAGAAGGAAGATATTTAGGAAGAGAGAGTTGAAGGTATTTTGGCCCCAGGCCCCAGAAGGCCTTGTGTACAATGCAGAGGGTTTTGAACATAATCCTCGCAGCCACTAGGAGCCAGTGTAGAGATTTCAGTCATGGAGAGATACTGTCCCTAGGCTTGAGGCCAAGGACAAGTCTCGCAGTCCTGTTCTGGATGAGTTGCAGAGGACTGAGAGTAGAGGCAGGCAGATTTAGCTAGAGGCTGTTACAGTAGTCCAACTTAGAGAGAACCAGGGCTCTGGAGACAGTGAGCTTCTGGGGGAAGGAGAGGAAAGGAAGAATACCTCTGAAGAGGTGCAGCTGGTAGTGTGACTTCTCAGAGACGTCAGATATGTGAGGAGAGAAGGAGAGTGTGAAGTCGAAGATGAACCCGAGGTTTTTTGCCTTGCAGGTAGGAGCAGGAAGAGGATCAAGAGAGGCCAGCCAGAGAGCTGCAGGGAAGGAGGAAGTGGGTGTGCCGATGAGTAGAATCTCAGTCTTGCTGGCATTAAGGCAGAGGTCATTGGCGGCACACCATTCCTGGATAGCAGACAGTCAGAGATGAGGGAAGGAGAGGAGGAGGCTGAGGGTAGCCTGAAAATGAGCTGGGTATCATCCGCATAGCACTGAAAGTTGGGGCGGAGAGCAGTGATGCGGTGGGCAAGGAGTGCCAGATACTGGTTGAACAGCCAGGCAGAGAGGTTAGATCTCTGGGGGACACCACAGGTGGAGAAAAAGATGTCAGAGAAGAAGGACCCCAGTTGGACCTGGGAGGGTCGATTGGAGAGGAAAGAGGTCAGCCACGCCAGGGCCTGACCAGTGATACCCAGGTTATCAGGGAGACGGTTGAGCAGGTTGGCATGGTTGACAGTATCAAAGGCAGAAGAGAGATCGAGCAAAATGAGAACACACGGAGTGTTAGAGTCAAGGTTGGAGAGCAAGTCTTCACGGATGTTCAGGAGAGCAGTTTCCGTGCTTCTGGCAGCTCTGACGCCAGACTGATGGTCATGAAGACTACCAACAGATTCAGCATGGAGATTAAGCTGGGAGATGGCCAGTTTCTCCAGGAGCTTGCCCAGGAAGGGAGTGATGGAGATTGGGGAATAGTTAGCCGGGCACGAGGGGTTGGAAGAGGGTTTCTTAAGAAGAGGGTGCATAAGGCAGTGCTTAAGGGGGGATGGGAAGACTCCAGAGGCGAAGGAGTGATTGCAGAAGTCAGCCAGGGCAGGAGCCAGGGAGTCGATGTGGTCCTTGATAGTTTTGGAGGAACAGGGGTGAACCTGCTTTGACGAGACTTTCATAGATCGGACTTGTCTGGAAACCTTGTCAGCAGTTAAAAGGGGAAAGGCAGAGAAGGAGGGAGGAGGGGTGGCTGCAGAAGGGCCAGAGGAAGAGCAGGGAATAGAGGGAGGGAGGTGATAGGAGGAGAGAGAAGACAGGATGTCCTGAGTTTTTGAAATGAAGTGAGAGGCCAGTGCTGTGCAGAGGGTCTGGGAGGGGACAGGCGAGGTAGAGACTGCAGAGTCATACCAGGAGTTACATTTGGCTTTGGGCTTCAGGCGGATTCTCATGACAAGGGCAAGGATATCAAGAGTATCAGATATAGCAGAGTGGAGAGTGGAGAGGGCTGTGTCAGGGTGGGAGTCAGCCGAAGGGGGGAGGGGGGAGAAGGTGGCGGCGAAAGCCTCAACTGACACGCACTTCATGGGTCGGATGACCCGAGAAGGGGGGTGGCAGTGATGAAAGTGGCTTTGGCTGAGGGGTAGGGAAGGTGAGGTGGGAGGAGAGGAGAAAGTGATCACTCCAGTAGAGAGGAGAGGAGAGAGGGATCTCCCCTGAGGGGAAGGTTTGAAGAGATCAGAACATCAAGAGTGCACCCTGCAGAATGAGTCTGGGCCAGATGGGAGAATGGTGAGTGAGAGAGTGTGTGTGTGTGTGTGTGTGTGTGTGTGTGTGTGTGTGTGTGTGTGTGTGTATACCCTGCAGCATGAAAGGTCATTCTTTTTTCTAATGTGGTGCTGTGCTATGAGGGGGAGCAGGGCAGGGTGCAATGAAAGCATCTCATCCTCGAAACCACAGAAATAGGCTTCCTGTTGAAGGCTCCAGTGTTGACTTCCTGCAAAGAAATCCAATATGCTCCATGTCTTTCACTAGGCCTGCACTTACCGACGTAGGCCAGGATCCAAGTACTAATAGTCCACCAGCCCATCGTCCACACAATCTTATATTTTAGACGGGAACTGAAAAATGGCCAACAAAAGATTCATGCTGGTTCAATCTGTAACCTCGATGCGAGTCGAGGTGCTTGACAAAAGTATATTTTTCTAGGAATCAAAACATTATTGCACATGTACACGGCCAGTCTGTGATTAATGGGCTGTCTCTTGCTGGCGAAACACACATGCGGTTGATGGTTTCTCAATTTCAAAAGCACGATTTGACATTTGATTGGAAACACTTCAGGTGGAAAGCCCAAAAGACGCTGGCTTATAAATAAAGCGACGGCAATGTATCGCTATCTCAGCTGGTGAAAGTGGCATGCCCCTACGTGACCCCGTCCTCACAGCAACCAGCATTTCTAAAACAGGAAACAAAACCCAATCAGAATGAATCAAAGGAATAATGTCGTCGGGCTGCAAATGAAAATTTGAATAAGACCTCGGCCACCAATGCGCCTGTACCCACACGTGTGCCACGCCCACCACCCATAATCATTAAAGGAACTGAACCAGATGCCGTAAGATAAAACAAAAGATCGACATTAACTGTGCAAAGAGATTGGCTATGTTTGTTTACAAATCAGCTTTAATTTTAATAATACAAATATTTATATTATTATTTAGCTTGTACTGACAACCTAGGCCTCTAAGAAATGCAAAACGCATATCGTGGCCTGGCTAGATGTCTAATAAGCTCCAGCAGGCAGATATTTAAACATGACTATGATGTCACTCCATACATGCCTTTCATATGTAGGCAGTGGCCTAACACAGAATGCGAGGCCCCCCCTGCGAGCCATGCTGAGGCCCCCGCCAACTCGGCAACAAATCACGGGTCGCGCCACACTCTGGGCCGGCCTAGATTATCACGCCTGCCCAATACACACGAACGTGCTGCTGAAGGGGTATGCCGCACACTGCACTAGGAGAAAGATATAAATACGTGTTTTAATTCAATATACAGCACACTTTCTAAGAACAATTGGCTAAAAAGCCAGCGTGTTTGCAATTGTTTTGCAGGGTAACACCAATTCAATACATGCAAGTCACCAACAGTGCACAGGAACATTAAGGCTTTGCTATTAAATATGCCATGCCACATTGAAAACATGTCCCACTGGCTGCACAGTGTAGACCAGTGTCGACACGCAATAACATTACAGTAAAGCATGCCAGGCCACATTTAGACATAGACTAGTTGCACCAAAATGCCAGTCGAAGCAATAACACTCATCAAGAAGAAAGCACACATTCAAGCCCGGGTCTCTACGGCCTCTAACAACAGGACCGAACTCTTTAAAATCGGCAAGGAACTGGTCAATCCTGTTGCAGTCTCGACCTCTCCTGTTCCCTCCGAGGCCCTCTGTATGGCTCTGGCTAAAACTCAGGACATCCTGTCCTCTATCTCCTCTTCCTCTCACTCTTCCTCTCTCGACCCCCTTTTGGCCATCGCTACTTCTCCTGCTCCTTTCTCCTCTTTCTCTCTGACAAAACCTGACAAGGTTTCTAGACAAGTCCGATCTATGAAGGTGTCGTCCAAACAGGTTCCTCCAGAACCATCAAGGACCAAATTGACACCCACCCTCCAGCCTTGGCTGATTTCTGTAATCACTCTTTTGTCACAGGAACGTTCCTCTCTCCCCTTAAGCACTCCCTTGTGCACCCACTCCTACAAAACCCGTCTGCCGATCCTACCTGCCCAGCAAATTATCACCCAATCTCCATCACCCCTTTCCAGATCTGCTTTCTAACCTTGATTCCAGCATGCCTTCTGTCCTATCCTCCTTGATCTTTCCTCGACACAGTCAACCAGGCCATCCTGATCAATCGACTACGTGAGAACCTGGGGATCACGGATCAGGCCCTGCAGTGGCTTACCTCCTTCCTCTTGGACTGCCCATCCCAGGTCCAACTTGGTCCCTTTCTCTCGGCCACCTCTCTCACTACCTGTGGCATTCCCCAGAGCTCTATCCTCTCACCCTAGTTTTTCAACCTCTACTTGGCCCCTTTGGCCCACCTGATCTCTACCTTCTCCTCTAACATTCAGTGTTATGCGGATGACACTCTGCTTTCTTTCAGGCTCCTCTCCTCTCTCGCTCATTCCTGACTGTCTACCCACGATTCAGGATTGGTGCGCCTCCACGATCGCTGAATTAATGCCAGTAAAACTGAGACCCTTCTCATTGGGACCACTGCCCTGCTTTTCCTCTCTTGCTCTGGCTGCCCACCTTGGGCCCTCTTCCTTCACCTTCCTGTGAGGCAGAAAACCTTGGTGTCATCTTTGACTCCACTCTCCCTTTCTCTCCTCACATCTCGGACGTCGCCAAGAAGTCCCACTACCAGCTGCTCCTACTCAAAGGGACTCTTCACTTTCCCCCAGACGCTCATTGTCTCCAGAGCCCTGTTTCTCACTAGTCTGGACTACTGCAACAACCTCTTTCTCAATCTGCATTCCTCTACTCTTCGCCCTCTGCAACTAATCCAGAACAGGACTGCGAGACTTATCCTTGCCCTCAAGCCCAGGGATCGTATCTCTCCAGCCCTGAAATCTCTATACTGGCTCCCGTTGGATGCAAGGATCAAGTTCAAGACCCTTTGCATTGTCCACAAGACTTTCTGGGGTCGGGGCCCACACTACATCCAACGCTCTTCTAAAATACCTTCCTCCTTGAGCCCTTTCCCAGCTACCCCCAACTCTATAAGAGTTACCAGATTCTCCAGGCAGAGAGTGTGGGGTGAAGATCTCTCTCCTCTGGTTGTGCCTCTCTCTGGAATGGCCTCCCCACCCCTCTCAAACTTGTGCGGACCATCTGAAGTTCCGGAAGCAGCTCAAAACTTTCCTCTTCTCCTCTGCTTTCTCTCTCTCCCACCTCTGCTGACCTACCTGTCGGCTGTACCGACTGGTTGGTTGGCTACCCTCAGAGTCTCACTGAGTCCAGGCTCTTTCTTGATCAGACCCCCTTGCACTGCCTCCGGGCCTACCACGCACTTATGGGCTCTAGCTTTAACCCTAAAGTCCCTTGTTCTACCCAGAGCCGCACTTCCCTGGCTGTGCCTACTCAGAGCAATGCTGCCCTGTTTTCCCCTCCCCTCTCCCTTGCACTTCCACCGCCTCCCTTCCCTCTTGCATTTCTCATTCTCGCACTTGCACGATTTGAATGACACAAGGACTAGTAAGATTGTTTGTCTTGTCCTCACTCTGTCTTCCCTCCCTTGTCTTGTCGTGCCTAGAAACACTTGTGTACAGGCGTGTTATAAATGACTGATATCATACCATATCATTTTATCATAGATGCCAAAAAAAATATACAATGCCGTAGTAAGAAACGTCTAGACTGGCAGCACCCAAATTCCATTCTAGCCAGGAAATTACACTTAGCAGGACTGCTTTATCAGAAATGCGCAGTTAAACCAAAGTCATACTAAACTGAGGAATGACTAGACTGGCTGCACCAAAATGCTTCTCTAGACACTAATACCACATATCATGCCTGCTTAGCCTGGACATGGACAACTATTATGATTTATCGCACAATCCCCCCTGCCCTTCCACATCCCCTCTTCCTCCCACCCCCTACCCCAACCTCCAAAATCCGCTCCTTGACCCAGAATTACCTTCACGTCCCTCTTCCTTGTCCCAGAGCTTACGTATGAGGCTTCTTGCCTCATAGGTATGTAGTGGGATGAGGAAGAGTGAGACTAGGAGTATTGAAGAGTACAGGTAGCTAAGTCAAGCATTACCTCCATGTACCTCTAACTCATCTCAGTACTTGTGTGTGAGGCAGAGTGCCTCATAGACAAGTACTGCTTCATACAATAGTACAGGGACGAGGAAGAATAGGCCTAGGAGTAATGATGATTACCAATAAGTAATCAAGGCATTAAACACGGGTAGTGGCATAACACCATTGAGTTGACTGGGCTTCAGCACTCCCCCCAGAAATGATTTTGGTTACAGAAATTATTTCTTTATGAATGCAGAGTGAATTAAAAAAGAAACATTTAAAAAAAAAAGATTTTAAAAAATGCATTTTTTTTCTCCAAGTGGGGCCCTCTCCCAGGACATGGGCTAGCGGGGCCACACCGCGGGGGCTTGCAGTGGCCCCCGTTACGCCAGTGTATGTTGGCGACTAAGCAAAGAGCCTGCTGAACAGTAACGTTAAACCTGCCAAAATGGGAAAATGTTACCCACATCACATTTAGAAAGGCCATCCCGGGCCGGCGTGTCAAAATGTATACATTGAGCCCCAGTTAATGATGAAAGAAATCTAATTGGACCCAAACTCAACCCAACGAGCAGTGGCCAGGGCTGCTCTAAGATGGCACTGCCAGAGAACACTCAATCATTGTCCTCTTGCTGTGGTTACACGCATGCGCCACGCTGCGAGCAACTGTGGCCTCAATTCACAAACCATGGAAGCAATAGGTTGCTCAAATTGGAGGGGTAGGACAAATAGTTTTGGAACATTTACACGCATTTCAAAAGTGCATACCAAATTACAAACGGGATGCATGTTGAAACGTCTAGATAGTCTTACCACATCTATATGCAATGGGCGCAGGTGGATTCGGAATGTGCAAAATGGTGAAACGTGCATTCTTACTTTAGTTGGGAGTAGCCCAGTAACGGCACGGTCCGCTGCTTTTCCACTTGCCTGTCTATCGGAATGTTACCATTTCTTTCGGTTGGGACCACTCAATTGTTTCTGGAAGATAGTTCAGGGGCAACGTGCTCACCTTGGAAGCAAGATGACACGGAGCAACACAGGTTCGACCCCCGGGGGTGCTTAGAAACCTCTGGGTATTATTAACTTTATAAATAACTAATCATATCTTATCATGGAAGTGGTGCTGCTCCTGTATTGGCATGAAAGTATTGCCACTGTACAAGGCTGGCACGCAAGGCATTTTGAGGACATTGGAGGGGTTTCTATGGCGCTAACTCCTTGTCTGACAAAGCAGCTCTCCGTAGCCAGTGCCCATTGGTTGATACAGTCCATATCTACGGGCAAAGACAACTTTCTTGTTTGCCTCCTCTGATAACTGTGATGCCGATTCCATACGACTCTAGATTTCTGTTTAAAGCTCTGGCTGTGGGCACTGCGCCTGCGCAGCCTGTCTGTCACTATTCCAAAGGTGAACCTGAAGCACACCCTCCAAAGGCCGAAACTAACACAGATGAAGAGGGAACAGCCTTGAAAGATGTGGGCTACTACACATTGGATGTATAGAACTTCAGCTGTCGGAGGCTAAAGGGCTCATTAATAGTTTGCCACATGTTCTTCAATGTGTGCGTGCAGTAATTAAGCAATATGCCCCGAGTGGCGGGGGCATTACCGACTCAGGTAATGCCCTGGGGCCCATAGTTTTAGGCCCGAGCGAAGCGAAGGCCTTAACGAAGGCCCTGGGGCATTACCATAGTCGGTAATGCCCCCGCCGCTCGGGGCATATAGCTACTAGTACCCCGGCCAGCAAAAACTGCGTGACCGGGGCATTAAAAGCTTTTTTTTTTGTCCCGAAACGCTGTAGCGTTTTGGGAGAAAAAAAAAAGACGTCAAAGAAAATGGCCACCATAGAACGGGAAAACAGAGTCTGTTTTCCCTTTCCCTGGCGGCCATCGGGAGCGGAAGCGCTGGAAACAGAGGCATTGCCAGCGTCCGCTCCTGAAAAAAAAAGAAGGTAAGTGTGGTTGGGAGGGCGGAAAGGAGGGGAAGAAAAAAAAAAATTGCCCCGCTTCGAGCATCTTCATTGGCTGAGGGGTTGCCACGCTCCCCCCTCGCCACCCCCCACCCCCTGCCGGGACAAATCCCTCTGTCGGGATTCCCGGCCTGGTAATGACTCAGCGAGGGCCAATCAGAATGGCTCTTTCATTCTGATTGCACCCTCGCCGGGTACTAATTAATGTTAATAACGCATGTAGCAACCTTTGGCTAGCAGAAAGGGGCTTTACCAGCAGTGAAACGAGCAGATTTTTTTAAAGTATGACAGAACGCATAGTTTTTTATTCATGACAAAGTGCATTTCCAGCACTGTTTTGGGGGTTGAAGGGGATTTGATGCAGTAGCCGATCTCACGGTTACTAGAAAATGATACACAATACACAAAGGGCTCCAAAGTAACCCTTCTGTGCATTGTAAAGCAACGGCAGTGACTTTTCCACTTTTTGCGGGATCAGGCTTCAGATTTTGTCTCTTAAGTGGGGGTGGGGCGATATTGAACTGTTCATCTTCACTTTTGGGTGGTGATTAAACTGTGTGGATATTCTTCACGGATTACCATCTCATAATCATGCAGTAGTCACTATGTTTGCTATCCCCAAAATACCCCATGAGACCTCATGACTCATGGTCACGTGGTCAGTAAAAATGGGCATTATTTTACTGCGTGTTAAATTCTGGGCCTGTATGCACAGACTTTGGAATTAAAACGTAGCAATATTTAACATGCAGAGCCTCCTTGGAGTGTTTCTCGTACAGCCAAAAAGTCCGACGGTTTCTAGAATCCTCTAGCCAAGGACCTTTGCTCTGATTTAGTCCGTTTTGCACAGGGGCCCCTGCTCGTGGTGCCCCTGCTCGTGGGGCCTCACGTCTGCTTGACCTGTGATGGTACGCAGGCTTCCTGCGCGGACTTCCCGCGCGCTGAAATGTTCTCGCCGAGCTAAAGCCGCGTGCGCACATGTTCACAGTTTAGCGTTCCAGTGTCCTAGGCCCCTCGCTGGCTGCTTTTTGGCTTATGTTATGATTATCTGGCAGTAACACAGCTGCCGGAGAACTTGGTCTCCAGAGTGGGGGTGTCAGTTTCACAGAATAATTGGGTGGGGAGTGGCGGGGGGGGGGGCTCCTGCAGGTGAATTAACAATCTGGAATGCCGCTAGAACATAAAACCCATGGAGGGGCACTGCAATCACGTGGGTCAATGCGAGAGCAGACCACGTGGTTTCCCTGCGTTAATTGGAGCGGAAGTTTGCTTTACTATGCAAAGTAATTCAGCCACATGGACCCACAAGAGTTCAGTCTATATGGGGGCTCAGACTATGTAGAAGTTCCTAAATGTTCCCCACTGGCAAATGTCAAGTGAGCACATAATGCTGAATACATTGCTTTAGCATGAGGGACAACTCACAAGCCTGCATGTGCAAAGGCCCTTGCACACACTTTGTTTGCAATCGGATGCAACACCTCCAGAAAGCGATGCACTGTGGGATGTGCAATCTCTGCAGTTCGTCTCCCTACACCTGGATGGATTTTTTTCTAGGTGAACGTAGAGGGGTGTCCACTGTAGCCAGGGATAATTTCGGGCTCCTGCTCCATTGTAGTGCCCATACGGAAAAGCATTATATATATATATATATATACACATTTATTTCCACCTCTAAAATGGGAAGAAATGTAAAATGGGCTTGGCAATTGGCCCGTCCTTTAAGGAGAACGTGCTCGCTGCACCAACGTGTGTGGAGGGCAGACGGGAGTCCTCCACCAACATTGGGTGAAGGTGCCGAATGCAAGGTTAGCGGTTGGCCAATTGCTGACATGTTGAAGCAAAAAGCCTTTTGCACCCTGTAACCAGCAGGCTTATTCGTAAGGAGCCCCGCAGTGTTCGCAGTGTGTCTAAGATCACATGGCTGCGCTGCAGTGCAACCCCTCCACCTCTCAGTGCTGAATGCTTTCATCCCCATGGTCTGTGACGGTTTAGACCCCTTCTGTGTGGGGTTCTGGGTGTGAACAAATAACAAGGCTCTCTCAATAAGCACAGAGCTTGTGAATACTAAAAGCTCTCATCTTAACCCCCGCTCATTTCAGGTGAGTGGGCCAAAAATGTATCAGCATCTCCGGAATTCATTATTTATGTATGTATCCGGGTTAACATAGCGTAAACCTTGCTAACACGCACAGATATGGGGGAGGAGAGAGGGGTGGTTAGGAGCTGAGCTGGTCAAGATTCAGACCAGATGTTGAATTTTCAAGAGTCCACAGATGTAGAATACAGTACTTTACCTTTCTTCCATTTTACTTTGTGCGATGGATAACAGCATGGAAGGACATGTTTACACGGGACTGCTTTGTAGTAATGTTTTCAATATGTGCCATTCTCTCTTTGAGGATGATGCAAACTTATTTTTCTTCACAGACTTCAATAAGAACTTATTTTCAAAGCTCAATTTGTACATATGAATGTTGGTCTTTCAAGAGTGGGGTTAATACTCAGTGCTCCATGAAGCTGGCTTGCATGTACACACATGGCTAGATAAACCAACCTACCAAAAAATAAGATGTGGTGAGGTGAATAAACAGTAGACAAGATTTAAATCCTAGCTTCAACACTTAGCAACATTGTGTGATCTTGGGCAACTCCTTAAATATAGCTGTTGGTTAGCCTGCAACATGTGGAGCCCCTAGCATTGATGTGGTTCTATTCAAATAAAGCCTCACTTATATAAATATATATTTTTAAAATGGAACAATTTTATAGTCGGCCTCTACCAATTTTGCTGTCTCTCAGTTCACTCGTGGGAAAACCCTTTAAGAGACACAATCCTCTTCTAGCTTTAAAGGGAATGACACAAAAACAACAGTGTCAATGCACAGTGTAATACTTATAGTAGGGTAAAACCTATTCTTTATATATAAGAAGTGAGTCGTTAAATAAAGAAAACATCTTCGTAATACAGTACAGTTAAAGATGTTAAGATCCTAATAGCTCTTAAAAGTATGTCATACATAACCGTGATCTCCTACACAATCTTGCCCGCCATTAGCTCTCCAGACTTCAATAACCTACCATTTCAACATGGCTATTCCTGCATATTCTCCATGTTCTTTCATGACGCACTGTCCTGCCCAAGCAAATAGACGCCCGAGAGTTGGTGGTATAGTGCATTTCTGTTGGTAGTTCAGGGGGCCACATGGTTCGATACCCAGTCCCGTGCTTGGAGGCTGGCATGAAGCACAATATAAATAAACTCTTTAATTAAGTAATGTATGTAGTCTCTCCTGACCAAGGAAACGCTGACAAATATACTGGAAGTGCTCCCTGTGCCCGCTGTGAGGTAAATACTACAGAGAATGCAGATTAGTCACCAAGTCTGCCATATTTTGTTCCTAGTCCAGCTCAGCAAGGTTTCGTTTGATGTTTTATTAGGAATTTCATCTACATCTGTGCATACTTAGAAATAAAGACACATTCTCTACTGGTTAGCAGCCCTTGTTATTTATCAGTGGTCTCCTGCTTTTATTTGCCTCATTTCTGGCCAGCTAACCCGGCATATGGCAAAATGATTGTTGCTTGGCACCAGTATATTGACGAGTGGCAGAAGGGGGTGCTCTGCTGTTGGGGAGACCCTTGTTCTAATATCTATGGATGTAGTATGTATGCCCTAGGGAAGAGTGGAAAGTGGCCGAGAAGCCAACCCGCGCATGCCCGGGGAGGAGGTTCAGATGTACTAAGCATCAGGATCATTTGTAGTTCTCTTCAGAAACAACATATCTAAGTGCTAGAATACTAGGTATTAGTATGCTGGATAAAGTGGCACACTTTAAGAAGGATGAAGGGCTGATTTAGCCAGGATTCAAAACCGTTCACTACAGGTCTCTGCTCAGCCCAGATGTAGCTTTCCAGTTGGGCTTTTAATGCTCCATACCCGGAGCACATTAGTTTGCTCATCCATGGCATTTAATAGTGTGTACATTTAATAAATATGAATGATTTGGTAATAGCCATGGGGAGACTTATCCATATAAACTCTTACTGGACCAGTTACTGGTAGTGTCGGCCACTTTGTGCACTTGCTTTGAGGTTTGGGGAAAATGTTCTGTCTTCCAGGCAAATAATGCACATGCTAGTGAGGTTGGTGATCAGTTATTCGAATGTGTTTTGAAAGGCACAAAGTGCTTGTGACAGCTGAAGGGAAAAGAAAGGATTTGTGGGATTTAATCACAGTCCAAACAAATATAACTGAAAGGCCCACTGGAAAAATGACCTGCCAGCTTTCAATAACTGTCCGACTGAAAATGGGCCTATTAATGCAGACTGTGTGTGTTTCTGTAAGTAACACAAGGAAGAGTTGTGATCAAATGCAAAGGCTATATGAATGGCCAAGCATTGGAAATCAAAAGGCGTATCTTTCATTACAACGGAAAAGGTTGAACTGAAAAGCAGCCTTTATTTCACGTTTGCAGGAGAAAATCAAAGGCCTCTTCTACATGAAAAGCAGGGTTTTCAAATACTGAAACTAAAATGGCTTTGCATGTGCGTTTTGCAGTTTTTAATCAAGCCATGAGAAAAATGTTACCCTGCTAAAATAAAGATATCAGGGAAAAGACTGGATGTGTGGGAGCAAGATGCAATATATTAAAATATATAATATGCTTCACATGCAAAATACTGGCAACAATTGAAAAGGCTACTTTGTTTCCATAGGTCACATGTAAATCTCATTTACCCTGTTGCTTGTTGTTGGGCAGATTTTCAAGGCCTGCCTGGCTCCTTATCGGGTAGGGAAATCTCTTTGAAGCTAATGTACACTCCAAGTATTTATGACAGGGCCATATCAATACAGACCCAGCCATTGGTGGGGATGCATATTTAGAGATTTAAGGTTTTGGGATAAAAATTGTGGTAGACTTCAGGTAACAGAACAAAGTGCCAGATCTCAGCTTGGCCTCATGGTGTTATAGGGCAGAGGCGAACTGTCTGTCGCATGATAAGGAATTTCTCAGCCCATCCACTTTCAAAGAACAAAGAGGCTAATGGCTTTTACCCATGCCTTATACATTCAGCTCAAGAGTCTCTGTTCACATGCTTGCAGAGAAATTAAACTTACATGGAGGACTTAGAGTTAATATTTGTATAAATGCCGAAGAGTGCCCATTAATTTAAATGGACTATATTAACTAGTGATTTTCTCAGGAATGATAAGTCGCACTCTGCCCATTCATATGTCATTTGAAAGCTAGTAACATGCTGGTTATTCTGATGTAAATTTGATCCACATGTGATTTTTGGAAATCATGTTATTACCTGAATTCTGTTTCTGGCTTCCCCGAAAATGACCTGAAGTTAAGTATTGGCAGGCTGATGGATCATAAAATTAGGTGGAGATTAAATTGCATGTTCATAACTATTATACATTTTGTGAAAAGGGCAAATAATTATAGCGCACCCATGCAATAAGATACCTAAATGAAAGTAAGCTTCACTGATCCATCATGAGGAGATGAATATTAATATACATATATCATGGTAATTATTGGTAAATTATAACATTTTGCCATGTAGCTACTTTTTGGCAAAGGAAAACATGGAAAAGAAATGTGAATCTCACAGGGGAGTTGCAATATTTCTGTTCTAGACTCCTGAACTAATCCGTTGAGAGGGGTGGAGGGAAATGTAAATGTCCAATCCTGCTGTAAGATCATAAATTAGCACCACCTAATGTTCAATTTCCATGGGAAGGGCTTAGAGAGTAAAAAGGTTTTGCACTATGGAAGAGGGGAGAGCTGCTAATGATTACCAAGGAACAGCTACCAAAGAAATCACCAAAGGAAATCTGTTGAAATTGCATGTGGGTGGAAATATTGGAAGGGGAGCTGGAGATTTCTGTTACTAGCGAGACTAGAAAACAGAGGCTGTGATATTTACCTGGAGCCATATAGGGAGGATTGCTGTGGATTCCCATTGACTGAAGTGTTGGCCAGAATCCTGTTTCTCCCTACAAGTCTCCATGAATATCAAGCCCAGAGATTTCCAAAAGTAAGTAGATTGTCCAACAAAATGTCAGTATGGGGATCTGTTTAATTAACCCATTCCCTTTCATTAGTGGGTTCCTTTCCATTAATGTGTGGGGGACAGGGGAAATTGTGTAGACCCTTAGCATATTTGACTGTATATTAAGTTAATTAATTCTCAAATAGATTGATGCAGGGGGGGCTTGGCAGAATTTGAAACTTTCACCCTCTCTTCTAGCAGGAAGATACAAGTGTAATTGGAGTGCATTGATCTTTCCTGTCCACCCCTGACTTCTCTAATGAAAAGGGGTGTCCTTTTCTAAAACTAAATGCCCAACTGATACCCCTTACCAAAACGTGTTTTAAACAAAAGATATTCTTGCCCGCCAAAACCAAATTGATAATTTGTTCCATCCCAAAACCTTGCCTTTAAAACCAAAAGATACGTGTCCCTAAAATGAAACTTCCTCACTGAAACCCCTTCCCAAAAACTTGCTTTTAAATAAAAGGTATACTTATCTTAAAACAAAAGTGCCAATTGTCACCACTATTTGAGCATTGTATTTAACAAAGGGATGCCCTTGGCCCCACAAATGAGAATTCTAAACTGTCCAACATGGGCCTTTAAGTGAGGGTGATCTGAAAAATGAAGCTTCTAACTGTCCTCACTCCCTAGATCTGGCCTTTGAACAGAAGGATACTGCATGCAATTGATAATTGGGTTTATGGGCCTGGGGAGAGAAGTGGTTCGCAAAGGCGAGAACTTGTGTATCTAACACTGAACGTGTGATGTATGTCTTGTTTTTTATTTATTTCAACCTTTAACAACATATCAAACAAAAGAAATCACATACAATAAATTTAAATTCAGAGCAATTCATACATCAAAAGTAAAAACAAATTACATCTTAATCTCAGAAACAATAAGACATTAACATTTCATAGAATAAAACAACTAGTTCATAAGAACTTCCAATTTAATAAGTTTTAAAAAGCTGACAACAGCTATTAAAATAGACACAGTATGACCAGCTAAACACATTATCCACAATGTATCTAAATCATCACAGACAAAAGTTCTCAGTTTAAAAAAAATAACTTGTCCCCTCAGCCCCGTCAGCTTTGGGCACTTTGACCCAAGTTATGTCATGTTTTAAAATCAACCCTTTGTTTATTTCTAAGCAACATTTTGGTGAAGTAATATTTACCATATGTCACACTCACCTATGTCTCTGCAGGAGCGATGGACGAGCCTCCCTTGACCCTGAGTCTTCACTTCTCCTGTTTCACCCGGAGGAATACCTGTCAAATACAAGGTGTACACTCAGACCTGAATTCACCCGATTCCCATGGGCCCTTCCCTTCTCTTTACTGTGTGCTGTTATGTCCCCCTATGAGCTAACCTTGATCTTTAGTAGAGTGTGCACTTCATCCTGCATTTGCAGGGGCGCGATTCACTCATGTGATTGGTGCCAATGTCTGTAGGCTGAGTTCAGATGCTAAACGCTGTTTTATGCCTTCACTGCGAGGCTGTGAGTTCAAGGCGCCAGTTTCTTCACTGACTAGAAAGTCCTTCCCACAAGTGAACGTTGCACGGAGAATGTTGAGTGTCCAAAATTGTCCGTATTGTCTTTGTTTGCCGGAATTTTTGTGGGTGAGTAGCGCTGCATGTAGAAGCAAGCTGCTGGTAGGTTTGCTCTACGCCTTCAATTAGAGCGCGCCTGGTAATGTCTCTCCCTTTCCCTTGCAGGAGAAATTATGTGGTATTAGCGCCTCGAGTCCAGGTTCAGCGCTACTGGAGAGTTGGTGGTTAGGTAAGTTTTCACGGAGGCTTTTGGTAAGTATGCACCGCGTAGAGAGAGAGAGCGCAGTGAAATAAGTGTCTGCGTTATTGGAGCGAGCATAATGAATAATGTCTCTTCTTTCTTACAGGGGTTTGTGCGCTCGTGCAACTAACCTGCATTCCAGCATTGCGGAAAGATTCGGTGAGTATGCTCAGCGTTACTGATGTGCGCGTGTTAACGCTGTTCTTCTTTGTTCTTACAGGTGCCGGTGTAGAAGTCCTCTCTTGACTGGAGATAGCTGCGGCGTGGAGTAAGAACCAGGTAAACTGAAGCTGAATGATCCAGAGCGGGTAAGCAGAAGTACGATGATCCGGAGCAGGTAATCAGGAGCAGGATGATCCGGAGCTGGTAAGCAGAAGCAGGATTATCCGGAGCAGGTAAGCAGATGCTGGCTGATCCAGAGCATGGCAAGTGTGTTGCTGATGCAGCTCACAGTAAGCAACACGAAGCACTGGAAGAATCTTGGGTGTGGCTTATATAGCCAGCCACACCCAAACACTAGAGAGCTCCTGAGTTATCATGCACTTCCTGTTTGGCAACAGGAAGTGGTAACCAGGAAGTTACTACAGACACTAGGAAGGAATGAAAAGAGGGATTTGTTATGGGTTCTTTGTGTGCCTATGCCAGGCCTGCCAAGCCTCCACCCAGCTTAACCCAACTACCTGCCTGGTACCCATGACAGATATGCATTTTTACAAATCTGTAAATTAAACTGCTTGCATTTTGAATGTGCAGGGAACTCAATATAGCAAGCTTTGACCGTGAACTAGTTTCATAAACGAAAATGAGGGAGATTTATATGGCTCTGTATGAGTCTTTAATAGGGCCAGCGCTAAAAAGCTTTAGCAAAGTGTTCTAGGGCTCCTTGATTGGGGGGGAAGGAACTCCCCAGGTGAAGCGTGGCCTCTCAATATAATGCTACAGATTAAAATGGGGGGACATTAGACCAATAACAGGGTTTTTTATTAGTTTGAATTTACCTATGGAATTGTGATACACCGCAGAGGTTGACCTTGGTGGTGCCCTTGCTTGTTTGGGAGTAAAGGAGTAGAAAATCAGTGACTGACTTGGGGCTGCTTTTTGGGTCAGTAACAGAAAATATCAATGCTCGGTGGATGCTGAAGATCACATTCAGTGAATACTTCTGAGAGCGAAATAAATACATTTGTATTCATATTCAGAGAAAACACTTTGTTAAAGAGAGATTATGGTTGCAGCACAAAATCAAAGACCGAAGACATTTGCAAGGTTTTGATGAGCAATGCAACCATAACCTGCGCCCAACCCTGCACTGCTTAGAGTAACACCCATTGTGGGATGTCTTTTGTTAAGTGACAGTAAGCAGTTTTAGCACTACCTGGAGGTACTGCATTGAAAATATGACAATCCTACTTTGAAGGTGCAGTACATGTAAGTCTTCACCTTTCAAAATTGTTTCCTAAGTTAGTTTATTTAGAGTTCGGCCTGAGTTCATGGTGCATATTCATGGAGCAATAGGCAGGCCTAAGACAGATAATATCATTTGTATCCTTATATATATGATAACTGACTCAAATCTTTATTTAATTCTCTGGTCATAGTATGTGTTTACTAGATGTTTCCTGTTTTTGCTCATCCACACAGGTCTCTAGTCATTCTCGCATATTTAGCTCCTGGCTCAAAGTTTAATGTTAATGAAGGTTGCAATAGGGTTGGACTTCTAATTCAACTGACCAATTCTACCAGATAAAGAATAATGTATGTCTATTGTCCCTGCTTCAACCATTTCCTATAGTAATGTATGTTTAAATTGGTAAATTATTAATGTTTTGTGATACATGGATGAGTTAATGAAAGGAATCCCCCCTGACCCTTCATATGTTGGAAGCAATGCCCTAAACACCACTCTTCGTAAGTACTCTTGGAGGTCTGTTACAAATTAGTATTGTTATATGTGATGATATCAGCGACATCATCGATAGTGCCATCTGTAATGTTATCTTTCATGTCCTGTGTGTTAGACTGAGCAGTGCATGGTGTTGGGGAGAGTTATAGTTGCAAAGCTTACCATAACTGGTCAATTTCTGTGGTTTTTCAATTTTTCGCTGCAATCAGAAGATCCCTTTAACAACGTTTTTTTTCACTGCATTTCACGGGTTTTTATTAGTGCAACCTAATTCCCAAAACTCCCCTTTAAAAAATATGAAACCTCTATAAAGTTTCTTTAAGCAAGGTGTCACCACAGGGGTGCCCGATGGGGCTAAACCTGTCCAACATGTTGAGGGGTTTAGACTACACAGCTGGTAAGAGAATGGCTGTCAACATTGTATTAGGCAATCATAATGAATGGAACATTAATTAAACTCCAATGTCATTTCTTGAATCCACTCTTTATTGTGGAAGTGACCATATTTCAACAGCATGCAAGCTGAGAGGAGCCAGACTCGGTAAAGAACATGGTTATCTGTTGCAAGCATGCACTGGTGAGGCTCCTTTGAGACCAACATCCTGCATCACAGAAGGAGCTAGCATATGTAACTTCCCTTGAGATGTACACTGAGAAACTGCCCCTATGGCTGCTGTCATAGGGCAATGGCAGACCCTATTCACCTACAACAGAGTCCTGTTCAGTGGACGCGGCTGGTGTACATTCTGCCGGGTCAGGATTCGTCCACATGTATGGAATTAAAACTTACAGAGAGCCTGTGTCTGCAGTGAGGATGCATACCTGTGTGACACCTGCACTGGGAAGTGATTAGCCACCATAATTCAGTAAGCAGTTCCTGTGGCCAGCAGAACTTGTCTGAGTGTCAGTCATAAGACATTCTAGTTTATAGCTTGAAAGACTCATTATTTTAACTGGTGCTATTATGCCCGGCTGCAACTGCATTCTCTTTGTGCCTCTTGTCAGGCAGCGAGCAGTCATTAAAATAAAGAAGCTCTATTATAGCTAGGGCCGGAAGCATGAGCTCCAACAACAGCGTAGGGGCCACTACACCAGCTCAGAGCAGAACGATTTTGTGGTCCTGTATAATCAATCAGGCACAGACAAAAGGAGATGGACTATTGGGTAGTGATTGTGACTAGCTCTGGTCCCCAACACTGGCAGTGGTGATGAATCGTGAGACCTGAAAAAAGCGCTTTATGAGGATTCCTACACACCTGCATTCGGAAGACAAATTGGCCCTCAGCACAAGAAACAGGGACTTGCCAGCCCTAAAACGCAGAACCAACAAACCAATCATGAACCTCAAAAAGGAACTCATTCCTGTTAAAATTCATTGTTTGTGTTTTGAAACAGCTGCCTCAAATTCATGTGAACTCATAGAAGAAAATTAAACAAAAAAGGGCGCCTGGCTAGACCCTTATATGCCCAGGAGGGTACTTGATAATATTTCACAAATTATCAGGGTGAGAGATCACACATATGGTTCTATGTTGTACTATCACACACTTCTGGATTAAATAACAACGGTAGGATCTGTTGAAACCACCAGTTGGTGGTCACTTCGTTATTTATTGTGTACAATAATTACTTAATTCTTTATGCATTTAGCAAGACAGACCTAAAACAAATGGACACTTCTTACAATATTGACAATGTGGAAATACCACTGTGTACCATCCAATTCAATTCAAAGGATTAGACTCCACAACAGTGCACATGTTCTATCATTCGTGACCCAATGTTGACAAATGAACGTGTGCTCTCCAAGGAAAAATGCAGCACTGGAGTATGAAACAATGCACAATGTGACATAAAATACAGAACATCAAAACATAAACGTCGACACTATAATGTTTTGGCCAAGTGTAGCTATTTCTTTAAGCTTTTGGTAGGGATGGCCTTCTTTAGGATGGGGGAGAAGTGTTCTCGAAGTCCGTGGGATATCGTCATGTGCATCTGCTGAGGTAAATGTTTGTGAAGTGGTCCCTCTGTGATTAATGAGGGCTGTAGTCACATTCAAACTCCAAGTTCAAATGGTGGATGTTTGACTAATCCTCTGTCTGATTCCAAAGCATGTCACTGTGCACTTCCTACCTGCAGTCACGTTGACTGTCTGGGCGTATGTAGTTCGCTGTTTGTACTGTGTTTCATTCGGAGCCTGTGTGAATCACGCAGTTGTGTGAGGCACTGCAGCGGGTGCGTTTCCGAGGGAAACACTAGACGTCTATTGTTTCCCTAGGCAACGCACCCGCTGCAGTGCCTCACACAACTGCGTGATTCACACCGGATCCGAACAAAACATCATAGTTCCCCTTTTGGGAGTGAAGGAAACAATGATGACTAGAAGGGTCAGAAAAGAAGGACCAGGAGCATTCAGGTTTGAAATCCTAGGGGCTGGGTTGTGTACGGAGGGGTCGGTGGATCGAAATATGAGAAATGTAATAGGAGGAGGTGAGGCAGATGGTAATGTAGCATATAAACGCCTCAGATATCACGCTCGCCTCTCCTTCTTCCACAGCATAGTACTATGCTTCACCTGGGGCATTCCCCTGAGAATAACCCCGGGTTCCCTTACCCAGGTGATCCTCCCTCGTTTTTCCATCCCTAGGGTTGGGATCTGAGAATGCCAGCCTTCCCCTGGCCACCTGAATAAGGGATTCTCGAGGTCTATTTGGAAGAAAACCCTCAGGTTTCTTACACTACTCAGCCCTCACACTTCTACAAAACATTATCACCAAGGTGGTTGGGGCCGTCTCAAAGTACCTGCATCAATTCTTGGTCGTTGGACAAAACAGGTTTCTTGGTCCTGTGCGGGCAGTTCAAATCAGGCTCAGTTGCTGCGAGTCTCAGGGATCCAGACAGGGTGCAGACAGGGTGCAGGCGTCGAGTCTGGTTTGAAGTGAGACTTGTGGCGGTTCAGTGCAGTGTTCTAATGAAATGGGTAGATGGAGGCCACCAGGGTCAGTCTGATGTACCATCACGGGATGAACATGCAGGGGGATTGAGGTGCTTGGTCGATACATGGTGGTTTGAATTCTTCTGCAACGAGATTCTGATCCGTCGTGCACAGGTGGTGCGGTGCGGTAGTGAACTGGTTTGAGGATGCAGCAATGGCGGTCCGAAGAGTTTCAAGAAGTGCCAAAGGCAGCACCAAAGGTTTTGATGGTCTGAATGCAATTGAACACAGTTGAACTATTGGAAATATGCTGCTTAGCTTCTTCAAATGCTATTAGTCCCAATCCAGGGGCTTAGAGACAGGATTAGATCCTTGTTCTTGTTCTTCCATACACAGGTGAGGCTGAGTCCTTCACCTCTAGTGAGGTCCTGGGTAATGTTATAACTGGCAGAGGAGCATGTCTTGCTCCAGCAGCAGGTCTCCCCCAATACCCCAATGGTCCCTGGGGATAGTTTAGGGAACAGAACTTGCATCAACTACCTACACCTCACAACTGGAGGGTTTTGGAAAGGACCACCTTCCATCACCACAGAGGGCATCTTAAGTAAATATTTTGTTTGAATGAACGGGACGCCGCGAGTGCGTCCCGTTCATTCAAACATAATACAATGCTGTCAGCACCCCTGGTTTTTGCATTGAAATCGCAGGGTGCTAATAGCAATGACACCCGATAAGGGGGGCCGGATCGGGTGGTATGCCATAGGGGCCCATCGATAAACTTGGGTCTTGCGCACAGCCAGCACCTTCTCAACCAACCTCTGTTTGTGCACTGCACAGTTTCTAGTTCCACTTCCATCCCCTCTGCCACAGCCAAGTCCTGCACAGCCACGGTACTAGCCTTTACATGACTTGATTCCCAGAATGCAATCGCCACGAGGGAAGTGCACGCTCTTCTATGCTAAGCATAACATTTTTCTTGTGGGAATTCCGTTTTTTTATCTGCCTTACATTACAATCATTTATAAGTTGCAAAGTTAACTCAATGTTTGCAACTTTATATCAAATACGTCTGTGTGATTTCCTAAGAATCCACCAAGTTCTTAGGAAGCAAATTCATATTCGAGGTGAGGACATCAAAAAGAAAGACCTCTGTTTCAAAGCACATGTGCTGACTGTTTTGAAACACTGGTTAATTTATGAACTGTAAGGGCAAGTCGTTTTTAATTTTAGCTCCTTCGCTGCATTTGATATTTCATTTAAGTTTTTTGATAGTTCAGCAGCTGGTGTGTGAAGCATGCAGCCCCAAGTTCCAAATGTACAGTAAATGGCAAACATGTGCTTGGAAAATAGGCCTCGGCATCAATCATGCTGCATGCCGGGAGTAAAATGCCACACTTTGATTGTTACCAAATGTGTATGGCACACACCCATCATTGCTGAAAGATTGCTTATGAGAGGGCGCCAGGGGAATAGAGCGCTGCAAAATTAAACTGCCGAGGGAAAGTGCTTTAGCCAAACGGTATGTCCACAGGCACCCAGCGCGCTGGCTGGTCTCGATGTGCAATGAGGGAATGCAAACAGTTGGGTCATGGGTGGCTGCAATTACAAACAAGGGCTTGTATTTACTACAGACACGTTTTTTTTTTTTAAGTGCGTCATTTAGTAAACTCGTCATGGTTGTGTTCAAATATCTCATAGAAATAGTGTGCTGTGTTTATGTATGGAATTGAGGTGGTGAGTGACTTTTTATGCCTGGCCAGTAGCTTGCAACGTGCAAATGTTGCCCCTGCCTGATGTCCAGATGTTGTCTTGTCATGACGCCACTCTGCCCTTTCTATCTAATGTTCCCTCAGGGACTTCGCAACTGTCCGTACTGTATGCTGTGGCTAGTGCTCTAATGGGATTTGTGATCGTGCCTTAAAAATACCCAGTATTGGATCATCCCAGAATCAGGCTCCATCCAACACACTCTCACCTCTCCCTTTCCCACTCGTTTCTCTTCTCCCTGTGCCTCACTCTTCCCGCAAGTCTACTGTCCATCAATGTTCCCACTCGTCCTAGTTCTTGCCCCCACCCTTTGATGTTAATCCTTCTGCCACTACTCTACTGCTCCTCCCTCCATTGCACTACTCCCCCTCCTTTGCACTTCTCCTCTCTACACTCTACTACTCCTCTCTCCACACTGCTAGTCCTTCCTCAACACTACTGCTCCTCCCTCCACATTACTACTCCCATTTCCACACTACTACTACCACCCCTGCACTACTACTTCCACCTCTGCACTACTACTCCCACCTCTGCATTACTACTCCCAACCCTGAACCACTACTCCCACCCCTGCACTACTACTCTCACTTCAGCACTCTACTCCTTCCTCCTACTGCTGCTCCCACTCCCACTCTACTACATATGCTTCCAAACTACTTAACCATGCTCCTTTCACTCAGGACCATTAACTTCACAACCACTCCCTACACTAACATTTCTATGCACTCACCACACACCCTCCAGTACCATTTCCACTCACTAACCAATACCTCACCTGCTTCATAAGTGGCCTCCACAATCTGCTGCTTCTTTGTCCCTCCTACTAGTCTTGTGGTTGTCCTCGACCTCCAACGTTGATCCCCCCATCTCCCTTTCGAATAACCCACATTTCCTGACTCCTGATCCTCCCATATATTTCCATTCCTCCTAGAGGACTGGTTTCCTTTTCTGGCCTGGTCTTCACCATCCATTGTGTGCTTGTGCTTTGCAAAGGCATAGTTAGTGGGCTATGCACCGTGGTGTTGCCGTAGAGCAGCCAGGACATCTCAATAGAGTAAGTGTTCCTGTTACAGGGTTTGACATTGGGTATCCCTGTTATAGTTAGTCCGAGGGGGGTGGCTACTTAACCAGTTTCAGTGTATGGTTGTCTAGCAGGGTTTAGACCTGTTGCACGGCTGTGATGGAGAGTTCTGGCAACCCCACAATGCTTGTTGTGGGGCTGCGCATTCAAGTAGTTTTAACCAGAGTCTCTCTCCCTTCTAGCGGCACACTGCTGCAGCCAGTTGTTTCTCTGTTTGCACCCTGGATAAAACATGTGGGCCAGAGAAAAACAAAGGGATATTGGCAAGTATCTGAAGCAAGGCTTGAGAAGACAGTGTACCACACAGGAACATATTGGCACAGGGGGCAGGAATTGGGGCCCTCTCAGCTGCCACAGTGCACCTCGGGGATAGGACTGGCTCTTGATTTCTCCCTGGTAGACCTCCCAACACCGGCTAATGGGGTTGGCATCCCCTCTTGACAAGGCAAGCCTGTTGGCCATGTCACAATATACAATAAGCTTATTGCTATTGTTTTAGTGTTTTTGTTTAAACCACAGACCCAGCTCTAGAGCAGTGGTATGCTGTACAGTGGGAGGATAGCCAGCATTGTGTGTCCACCAGAATTAGTCCTCGGTTAGGTGTTGCTAAAAAAAGGGCAAGGTTTGAGAGCTTTGCAGGATTGGAGAATTGTGATGGCATCCCGAGCCAACACCTGGATTGAGTTCCAGAGAGTGGGTGTGTGACAAGAGAAGGATTGTTTGCAGAGTCTCTTTGTGAGCAAGTTGTGATTTGAGCCTGATGGTCTATTTGTTGCATGATTGGGATGTCCCGCCAGATGAGCATAGCCACCAGGAATGTTGGTGTGTTACCAGTGACTGCTTTTTTGTAGATGCTACATCCAGTCTTGGACAATATGCTGGCCTGGAGAGGAAGCTAGAGTAGTTTGTGTAGGATGTGGGTGTTCTAGTCAAATTTCTGCACAACCGTAATAAGGTGTGGTGCACTGGGGCCTGCACTAGGATCCAGAAGTCCTGCGGCAGGATGAAGGGTTTGATTTTACCAAGGGTGGAGATTTAGAGCCAGGCCCTTTGGGCCTTCTTGGCTATGCCTTTATCGAAGGACAGGCTGCTGTTGATCGAGATGGCTAGGGATTTTGCTGATTCCCACATTTGGGGATCAAACCCTTCCAAATACATATCATTGAGCCATTGTTGGTTTGTTTGCGACGTTTATCTGGGGGGCCAATGAGGATGAATTTGGTCAGCGGGTGCGGGAAGTGGGGAGGAGATACGTTTGAGATAGGCAGATGACGTCCAAGACTGGTTGATGGTTGTGTAATCACTGAGATGGCTAATGTCCTGTGGACTTTTTACTCACACGTATAACTGAGCATCATCTGTATATTGGTGGATGGCTCTATCCATGTAAAGGTTAAAGAGGATTGGTTGGTGAGAGGATGGAACCTTGGGGGACAATGCAGGAAACTGGGAGTTGTGTAGAACACAACATGTTCATTTGGACAGCCTGGTGTCTGCCCGAGGGGTAGTAGACAAACCAATTCAGGACAGCGGCAGTGAATCCCATCCTGTCGGACAGGAGGATGCAGTTGGTGAAAATGTCTAATGTAGCCGAGAGGTCAAGGAGGATGAGTAGGCATCAGTTACCCTTATCCATGATTTCGAGGGCATTGTCCACCATCTGAATGGTCACTGTCTTGATGATACACTTGGGGCAGATCTCTGACTGATACCCGGGTAGGAGGTGTAGTTATTCACTACACTAATTCTCATCAGAAACAAAAACTTTTTCCAGATTTTTGCCAATAATGAGAGTTTCACAATGGGTCAGTGCTTGGCAGGCCATCTGAGTCTAGAGTCGTTTTTTTCAAAGGGGTTCGTAAGAGACCAGTCTTTTGGAAAGCATTAATGGGGGTTGTGTTATGCCCTGGGCATGTCAATTATTTAAAGATGGTGTCCAGGATGATAGGAGGTAGGTTGAGGGGGGCTGTTTTAGGAGGTCTGGGGGTTGGGGGCGAGGAGGGAACTTGGCCCAGAAGGGCGGCGTGTGTGCTGGGGTGCAGAGGGGACGAATGCTGAGGAAGGTTGAGTCAATGATCTGTTGGATTTTACTTATGTTTTGAAAAAGTGATTGATTCTGTAGCATCTCAGGGTTTGTCTTCTGACATGTGTAAGTTCTCTTCTCCTGTTCCCAGTTCCTCTTCAACCTCAGGTTGATGTTTAACCTACATTTTCTACCCCACTTCTGTAAAGCACCTGGAAAAAGGAGTGTTCTTCTACAGCCCTTGTGCAGTGTTTCCTTTGAGTCACTAGTGTTGTTGCAGACAAATACAGATACAAATCTTGCTGCACTCAGTTATTTTCTAAAGATTCACAGTGAAGAGGGTCATGAATAATGATCTGACTGTTTCGTTGTAAGTGCTAGCAAGCCTGGTACCTAATAGAGTGGGATGATATACTGGCGGTCCGTGCACCTTGAAATCTATCACCCCAATTTGTGCTATTTTTCTTTGAACAAGTAATTTAAGCAATTTATAAATGAGTCTAGATTAAATGCTTAATTACACCGTTCTCCTTTAAAGTCTGTAAGTCATTGTGTATAACATTTACATGGGTATGGCTTGTCCATTTCATTACTTGTATTTTCCTTGTCTATGTGCATTTGATTCTCAGCTATTTTCTTTGTAATTGGGTAGTTCCGAACCACATTGTCCAGAGAGTTAATTTCTTTAATCCTGGCAAATGGTCAGAATAGGTCTGCGTCATACAGCTGGTGCATACATTCCATTTGCTATTGCCTTATTGATTGACAGGGGGTTATTGTGACAGGATAATAAGCAGTCAATAAGTCATACATGGGAAAGTGTCATTACCCCAAGTGATAATGACCACTGTCAAGGTCTATGAGTTATTACCAAACAGTGGGTATAAATATAGGTTTTGGAGCTGTACTGAAGTAAAAAATGTCAGTTAAGTAAATAAACTTAACATGTTAGTAAATTAGATGTGGTATTATGTTGTAATATTTTTAATGGGAGAAGGAGGAACAATTTGGTAGGAATTGCTTAATTACTTGCTGGCATCTTCTGGGGGATTCACCTAGAAAAGTAGGAAAGATTTGGGAGGAGATGCGTAATTACATTCTGTTATTTGCCTGTCTACTTCTGGAGTGAGAATATTTAGAATGCTGTCAATATCAGTAGTTATTGACTACATTCTGAGCATTCTGATTGGCTGCCAGGAAGCCAATACAATTTTCCTTGTGGTAATATCCAGTAAGACCACATCTTTTTTTTTTTTTTATTGCAACCCACACATGGATTATCTAAAAGCACAGCAGATTTAAGTGTTTATAGTTCAGTGCCAATAAAAAATCACGTGGCACCTTTCTACTGTAAACACACATTAACTTTCCACAAATGTTCTTATTAGCTCTAGCAGACTTCACTGTGGAAGCTTTTTGTCATTTACGCAAGTTTGGAGTCTTGAGTTAATGAAAAGCATAGGTGACTACGAAATAACAACATTCATCTTTCCTGATACTTTTTATCTTTGGCTGGCAGAATTTCTTTTTACGGGGCATAGCTTATCATTAGCAACTGGAATTGCTCAATTCTTAGCATCCAATCAGTATCCTTGGAAAGTGGGCAATAATTGACAATATTGTGCTTGCATTACAAATGATTATTTGAGCATCTGCGTTGGGCTCCCGACAGCAGCCACTACTTTGCACCCGCTCCCAGCCCACTTGCATGACTCTGCCCTGCGCGTCTCCCTGCATCCGGGACTCAGACTTCCTGAGTCTACTCTCTTGCCATTGCTTTGATGGTGGTAATTTTTTAAAGCGATTTGGGGTTTTCACATTAGGATTCATGTTCACTTGCGGAGAGCTTAGCATTCGGCGCTTGAACGTTCGACGCGCTTCTAAGTGTGCCCCCATGCACGATGAGGATGCCAGTCGCGTTACAGCACGTGGGTATGGAACATGGTGGCACTTAATTCTCCTTACAGCATTTTGCTCCTTGCTTTTCTCATCTCACGACCGTTAACTTAGTGCAGTTATTGAGTGCACGCACAGGCTCTCAGTGTCAAATGTTTAATTGATAGGCTGGTTCCTATATATGCGCCACAGCTACTTTTAAAAGTGTTTTCTTTTGTTGTCATTTTTGTTCATAACACCCTTTTATTTGGGCATGAACCCCACATTGCCGACATGAAGCAGACATCCCACCTGTGTCCCAGTGAAATCAGGAACCTCAGATGCATATAAAATAAGAATAAATAACTAAGCATAAAGTTAGTACTGCGTAGTGAGCTGGTTGGACAAGAAGAGAGTCCATCCTGTGCCTGGCCTCACACTCCAAGTCTGGGATCCCACGTGGCACGAACTAGAGGCCCCATGTGGCCTTCTTTGCCTCGTGAGCCAGGTACCGCATTTGGCCATCAATAAAACCAAGAACTGCAGATACTGAAATCGAGGGAAGTGAGAACAAATACCTTGCTACTGCCTATTCAGCTGGATTTGCAGCAACCACCCGTGCAGCTGGGAACAGAGGATCCAGCACACAAAGCAACATTAATCAGACCGAACGTCACACCTTCTCAGGGAACCTACCAGCCCAGACAATGCACCTGTATTCTTAATTTGCAACATTGCATTTTAGTCAAATGCAAAAAAGCACACAACCTTAATAATTACAGTACTTAGAAAAGTTAAAACCATAAAAATTTCCCGGATCCCTCAATGCCTGTTAATTTGGAATACATGGTTCATAAAGCCATCTTTAAGCATTTGGAATGAATAATACACACACACACACATACACACACATGACAGTGGCAGTAGATAAAATAACCTCAGGTAATTCTGCAGTTTGTATAAAAGAAAACGACCCCATCATGGACAATTTAAATCCCATTCTGTGAATATATTAAAATAGTCTTCATTCTAAGATTGATCAAGATTGATTAAAGAGGTAAGAGCAATATTCGAACCAATCCAATGGACCCCAGAGAACCAGCATATGGGGGTGCCAAATTCATCCTTTTGGTAATATGCAACCAAAAAGAAGTTATTTTAGAAATGCCCCCTGATTGATCAAATGTAATCCTGTCTCCAGATTAAAGGGAGTACTGTTGGCACATTTTTTGGAGAAGCAATATTTTGTTGACACTTTTATTCACCTAGTTCCAAAGTGGAAACTGATGTCTGGGCCCATAAAACACCTCCCTAGAGAACCACAGAACAAACTTGCGCTCTATAGACCTTGATGCTTGGGCTACCTCATCGTCTCCACATTGTTGTGCAAATGAAAGTGTTGTTCTCCCCCTCTGAGCCAGTATTCCCCTGCTAAGCTCACCCTGTTTGACCCAATCCTCTTTTTGCTGAATCCCCAGATATTCAAAGTGGCCGACTTACGTTAACCTTTTCCCCGCTAAATGTAAGACTTGCCTTAAAGTGCAAAGTTGCATGACATACAATGAGAACCTTTTTTGATAAATTAACACAGAGGCTTTGGGAGGTAAAGCATGATAGTAATACCTCCATCTGCTTTTTGATCCCACACAACGATTTGGGAATTGGGCGCCGCATCATCTGTGCAAAGCAGAAAACCTATTTTAGATCTTCCTATACAGGGTGCATCAAATTCTATTTCCCAAGTCAACTTTTACAATGATAAATGTATAGTAAAAACAAGTCCACCGCCCTTCCCTACAACAATGATCACCCCAAAAGGATCAGTGCTCTAACTCCAACTCCAGAGGAAAAAGGTTTGCTCTAATCTGCCTTTATTTTTTCTGAAACCTAAAACCACCTTTCAGGAGGGAGATCAAAATAGAATCATTGACCCAATTTTCGAGCCAGGTTAAAAAGGACTTTAGCATAAAACTTTGGCCAGGCGGTCACTGAGGGAAATGGGACAATGATGTTCATGCCTAAATCGATCTTTCTCGTTTTGAAGATTGGGACTAGCTCCACTTTAAATGCTATGTTCTGTAGCAGGAGTGTTCATCGCATGGAGAAATAAAGTAAAAAAGGAATCCATTTTGTTCATTAAAAAAACATCCACTGGCATTGTATGCACTCGAGGTGCTTTGCCTGGCTTCTGCGATGCTATAGCAGCCGTCACGTCAGATTCCCCAGATGTGAAGGCAGGCTCCATAGAGTTTACAACATCTGCTTGCAGTGGTCTGGCCAGAGGTACACGTTTTCAAAATGGGTTTGCCAGATGCAGGCAGCGATAGTTGCCTCCAAATCCGTTTGCTTTACTCGGCGCAGTCCTTGGCTACCAATCTTTAGAAGCAATGCTTTTTCTTTCACCACAGCCATGAGAGCATTCCACACCGAGTTTAGCGCCTTCATTTTCTTGTCCAAAACTAAGTTTGTACTGCACCTTCAATGTGCCTATCCTTACATGGTTTTCAGTTCTCTTATGTTTAATAATTTAATACTCTCTTAGTTAATACTCTCTTAGTTAATACTTTTTCTGCTGCGCTACAATTCTTCTCAAACCAATGCCTCCGACCCGTGGTACTTAAACTATTTTTGG
Organism: Ambystoma mexicanum; assembly: GCF_040938575.1. Lineage (NCBI taxonomy): Eukaryota > Metazoa > Chordata > Amphibia > Caudata > Ambystomatidae > Ambystoma > Ambystoma mexicanum. The sequence continues at coordinate 938,392,283 of NC_090939.1, forward strand.
GGCAGGTCACAGAAGGCACTGTTGCTTCATTTATGAATTTGCTCAAGATCAACATTTTGTGCGAACTTGTCTTCCTAGTAAGTTTCCATGGCCGGTGTAAGTTTACGATATATTGTTTTAAAATGTCCCTATTTAAACCTGCATCTGCAATTATGCACTGTCCGGTCTACATTCTGTATTTCAACACTAGTGCCTGTTTTACCTCAGAAACATAACAATTTCAGGACGACTGGTCACTTTAGTGTAGAGGAGCAGCTGAATACCGCTACAGGAAGTCCCACCCCATCTTGCCTATATGCTGGAAACCAGAAACTGCCACATGCGCAACACCAGTGATGGTGAATATTGAACGAAGAGCCTTTTAAACAAGCTATCCGTTGAGAAAATCCTATACGATGTACCCTCGCAGAGATGACAACCTCTTGGAATACGAAGATGAGGCAAAGGGCCTGGTGACATCACAAGAAATGAGCATGACGCTCTGAGAAGGATGGTCAAAGAAGAAGATATATAGACCTTATAGAATCTGATGACGAAGTAAAAAATAGAGTAAACTTTCATATGCGGAATGAAGGTTGCACGTGTGAAGAACACTGCAGAAAATGCAGGCCATTTTATAACTACATATGCTGTAACGCAAGTAGACTAAGTGATCATAAAGGCTGGCTATACGTAGTGAATAGGCTGCAGGTGGTGCCTCCATTGTATATAATTCTGGACATCGATGTCACATATTTAATAAGCTCAGACCCATGAAGAAAGAAGGTTCGGAGAGCTGTGTCACAGTAAGAAAAGCAGCTGAAGATCGAGGAAAGGTCTGCAATAGCTGTCTGGGCTGGTGTCAAAGGATTTTGCGGCCAAGAACCGGTTATCTATCCTTGAAGAACAAGTGAATGTGAGATGCTGAATCAGCCCTTGTTAAGGTGCAACAAAGAACACCATGAGTGGCAAGTTTATTAGTTCAAGACAATTAAATGCTGCAAAACAGGCCGATATACGGTCTCCTGTCGCGTGAGCCAAGGATGAAAATAGGAGTGGATGTGCAGACCTGAGCTACGATAAGGATGTTCCTATCCCCCCTTTTATTCTCAGGAGAAGTGATACGTTGCAAGGCCAATTTCAAAGACAATCTGAATGGCAGAAGGCATGAGCGATGAGAGATGTAGGGTTAATTGGGTGGGGAGACACGGTCAAGTCCAGCCACCAGCACCTGGGGTGCCAGCTTACGTGCTGCTGGCGAATTGAATGTTTCAGAAGGGTACAAGTGTGCCAACTAATTGTAGAAGGCCATATAATGAAGGGTCTTATAGTTTGATAGCCAATGGTGTAGCATGTATTTAGTAACTGATGAGGATGACCTGAACTAGGGGTGGGCATAAGTTGTCCACCTGACTGTAGAGATCCAATCAAAGCCTGATCCTCTAAAGAAAGTATACTTAGATGTTCCCCTTGAGCCTATCACAATCTCCCACAGGTTTTCTTAGTTTGCCACGTATTATGATGTCACATATGACAAATTATTTGTACTTACGTGTGTTTTTATGCAAAATGGTTGAGCACAAACTCCCTGTTTTAGATAATTGAAAATACAACAGTCAGAGGAGATATTTTGTCAACTTCCTCAGTCGGTCTTATTATTTGGTATAAGAGTTATTTTGCATCCCCATCCTTGAATGATGTGTTACTGATTTAAAGGGCCCATCTGTGGGTTAGTTACAGTCAACAGTCAATTCTCAGATCACTCGCATTTTCCCACTTTGAATATATCCTGATTGATCAAATTAATTAGGAATATGATGAACATTTAATAAAGGTAGGTTGGCTGATTGTCCACAGCCATCTGGCCATGTATAGCTTGAAACCAGAGGCCATCGTGTTTTAGGGCCCCCTTCGGAGCATCAGGATGGATACGCCTAGGAACAAAGCATTCCAATGGGTAACCTTCCATATGAAGTCTTCCCCATCCATAGGTCCCCCTGTGTATCTCAAGGCTCTAATTGGACATTTAGATCCCATTCACTCAAACAACTATATCTTGTCGGTCACTATGGTTAAACCTAAAGTTCTCGATTACATTTTTCAGGACCCCTACTGGGTGTTTGCTGATCTCTCTCCCATGACACAAGATAGATATTAAACAAGACCATCTCAGCATCCGTATACAAACAAATACAGCATGTTTAATTCCACAGTTAGCAGCAACCCCAGTTATCTCTTTTGGTCTTCAGGCCTGACATTCTACAGGCTGACTCTGTATCCTCTTATTACGGACCACTGATATCAAAAATCCAGTGGCTGACTTTGCTTACCAATGAGTCTAGCTTTTCCATTACATTTGAGCTCCTTTGACTTGTAAAAAACTCTCGGCTTCCCCGGCCACTTTTGGGAACAAAAAAGACACCGAGACTTCTACCAAGAGGAGGCACTGGACACTTTGACGACAGCAGCTGCCTGCTACCAATGTTTCCAGCTTCCTTAGATGGATCACTATTTCTAGACCCCTCTTTCACCCCCATCTCAGGCCCACTAAGGTCCTTTTCCTCTACATTGGATTACTATTGGTTTATTAACCATACTCACACATTCATGTATCCCGCTGGCCTTAGGGTACGATACTATGACAGCACCACTTTATGCAGGTTTGCAACCTCCTTCATCAACCATGATGTTGTCTGGGAGTTGGCTACATACAACCCACAAGTAAGGGCCTCTTCCCGAGGCACTCAGGAGTGCACAGGGCATGATGGAAGCACAGAGTTGGCATTGATGATGGCGGGGAGGGCATTCTACTTCAGTCCATTATCCTGAAAGTTCTCCCTGGCATCGTGATGTGAAAAAGGGGCGCACATGTGTTTGCCAGCTGGACACCCTCCTCTTCACATGTTGGGGAATCTTCTGCCTGGATACAAGCTTTCGGGGCCATTGGGATCACATTAGCCACCTCTGTGGTGCCCTGACCGTTGTGCACTTATATGAGCAGCCTGTGTTGGAGGGTGGGATGCCAGAAAACTGGTAGGTGCTGCAACGGGCCTTTGCGTCATTTCACCCCCACATCTTTGAGGCATGGTTTCTTATTCTTCGGTTGTTACGAGTCTCCTTTCAAGTCACCATGCCACCCATTTGGTTATCTTCAGTCCGAAAATCATCCACCAGGAGCTCGACCGCTGAAATGAGAGCATTGACCTCCATAACAGATGCCCTTGCTATAGTTCCCTTTTTGGGTTGTCGGCACTTTGCCCATATTGGACAATCAGATCTTATAGTAATAGTAACGTCCAGCAGATTTGATACTCCTCACATAGCGTGAAAATCCTTCGTAACTGGGCTTCCAATATTTAACAAATCTTCAACTCGCTACCCCTGCCAAACCTGGAAAATGGAAAACTAGGGTTAATATAGTCCTCCCTGCTGTAAACTAAGTGTGTCCACTTTGCTCCACCAAACCTTTATTAAGATGTAATCCAGTATAAATCTCACGTTCCATGTTACAGCTCAGGCGTAACAGCGGAACATAGTACAGAGTAACCGTTGAATTGTCTGAATGATTTTTGGATGGGTAAAGAAACTATCAAACCTGTAAACAGCACGAGTTCCTTTCCGCATTTGTGTGGTGCTGACACACTGCGGAAATCGCTTGATAAGGTGAGGGGGCTAGGCCATAAAAGAGAGCCCCCTAGAAGTCCTACTTCTGTTCCTGTTTGGCAGCAAACCAGCACAACTTCACAACGATTTGAAGTGGTGCTGGCAAGGTATGGAAAGCATGTTCCAAGACGAGGAGGCATGGCCAGCACAAAGAGGGCCCCACAGATGTGGAGTGGTGCTGGCAAGCTATGGGCAGCATGTTCCAAGGTGAGGAGGTATGGCCAGCACAGAGAGGGCCCTACAGATGTGGAGTGGTGCTGGCAAGCTATGGAAAGAATGTTCTAGGGTGAGGAGGCTTGGCTAGCACAGAGAGGGCCCCACAGATGTGGAGTGGTGCTGGAAAGCTATGGAAAGCATGTTCCAAGGTGAGGAGTCATGGCCAGCAAAGAGAGGGCCCCACAGATGTGGAGTGGTGTTCAATATGAATCTCCACTTTTTCACAAATTCAGGATTTTCCTTGCAGAGTGTTGGCTCTAGGTCAATTCTCAGACCCCGTGGTATTCGTTGTGCTTTGTAGTATTGGGCTAGTGTTGTAGCGTGTAACTTTTGACTTATTTCTCTCCCTATTAGGCGTTCAAGTTGATGTATTAGTTCTTCAGGATTATCCGTGGTACTTAGGTCAATGTTGATTTCTTTGATCAGTCCCAAAATCTTTGTGGCTTCTTCTGCAGAGAAGCCTAATGTTTCAGCTCTATTTGTAGTTAAAGATTCAATTTTTGAAAATGACATCTCTTATTTATCCACTTACTGCTGGGTGCTCCCCTAGATATGGTCTGAACACAAGTCAAACATCAGAACAGGAGCAATTAAATCACCAGTGACTCAACATTTCAAAAAAGAAAGACATAACATCTCGCAAGCAAGATTCATTATCCTGGAACAGATAAAAACATCAAGAAGGGACGGATATTTAAATAAAATTCTTTTACAAAGAGAAATATACTGGATTGACAAATTGAACTCAATGCAACCCAATGGGATGAATGCAGTTTGGGATTTAAGCTGTTTTCTATAAAATGGCTTAGAATCACCAATCGGATAGCAAGAATCTAAACACGACCCCCCGTGTAAAATTGTATTTGTAAAAAAATTGGGCTGGCACAAAACTAAATAAATACGGAAAAAATGTTTAAGGGTGCTCTACAATGAGCCAAGTAATACTGAAAACAACATATTTCATGTTCAGCAATATCCCTAGACGTCTGCAGTGACGATCTAGATGTAATTACAACATCATAGGAATTGAAACTACAGTCATCGAAACTATTCCAAGATGGTGGCCATGCAATCATGGAAAACCAGTGAATTGACAGCGTGGTAGAAAGCAAGAAGGGACTCCATCCAGGGTTTTCTAAGAAATACAATCAAGGCAACTACGGAGCGACCTTATGGAGACACTCACGCTGTGCATGGGACAGGAGAGCGCGGACCAAGTGTAAGAGAAAAATCAATAATCGTGAACGGCACGAAGCATCAACTTGAGAGGCCTGTCGCAGTGTTGAGCCAACGACAACGAGCACAAACGCACGGCAAGCCGAAGAAAACAGTCGACAGCGATCCGCACAGTTAGGTGAGACAATGGGGACATGATATAAAAGTTAAGCATGGAGAAAAAAACGCTGAATTAGGGTCGGGTGACTGGGGCACAGCGCTATGGTGTAGCGACTGTTCCCAGCACCAAACCCGCTCATAAACACTCAAAATCCACGTAGAACAAACCATGTCATATACATTTTTTACAGATTAGATGAAATACTGAAGACAAACACTAGAGTGGATGAACAATACGATACAGGAAAGAAAGTTACAAGTATTAGAGACTGACGGATGGGAGAGATCCACAGCATTACAGGTACATAGGTCAACTTGGTTAAAAGTAATTGTGAAGTTATACGGAACATGAACTGAGGTTCTAAATAGAAATGTATTTAACTTGCAGATAAATCAGATTGAAGTACAGAATTTGGACGCACCTGATGAAGGGCTGAGAGAGAGCCCGAAACGCGTTGTGCATTAACGGAAAGACATGGGACTATTTGCTCAATGGTCCCTTTATTTCATTTGAGAACTATGGACTCTAAATTGAATAAGATTAATGAGTAAAAGAATGTTAAAGGGACATTAGAAATACTTTCGTTTCGAAATAATGATGAAAATACGGATATATTGTTTGGTTTATTGAACATTACTTGAAATACAAAACTACATGTAACATTTTTGTTGAAAAATTGATATATTTTTTGAATGACCAGCACAGAGAGGGCCCCACAGATGTGGAGTGGTGCTGGCAAGCTTTGGAAAGTATGTTTCAGGGTGAGGAGGCATGGCCAGCACAGAGAGGGTCCCACAGATGTGGAGTGGTTCTGGCAAGCTATGGAAAGCATGTTCTGAGGTGAGGAGGCCTGGCCAGCACAGAGAGGGCCCCGCAGATGTGGAGTGGTGCTGGAAAGCTATGGAAGGCATGTTCCAAGGCGAGGAGGCATGGCTAGCACAGAAAGGGCCCAACACATACATAGAGTGGTGCTGGCAAGCTATGGAAAGCATGCTCTATAGTGAGGAGGAATGGCCAGCACAGAGAGGGTCCCTGGATGTCTGACTTCCCCTCCTGTTTGGCGTTAAAACAGCGCACTTTTGCAACTCTTGTTAATACGCAAGAGAGCATAACACCTGGGACCCATTTGGCGACACCAAGCCCATGGGACCCATCCCACCTCCCCTAAAATGTTACTTCTGATGCAAGACAGAATTTTCTTCCAAACTGCACCGTGCCTTTCCTTATTCCCATAATACCCCACTAGCAGGCACCATGAGGCTGCCAAAATGGCAGCAGTCCCACTGCACAAGACCCAGTTAAGTTGTATGTCGAGCATGATGACTTACGTGATCAAATGTGAGTTCCGCTGAGCAATCCATTGATGAGTGGCTCAGAGGGGGATAAAGGAGCACAGCTTCTGTAAAACCCACATGCATGATTTGTGAGCGTTTTTTTATAGTCCAACGTTAGGATTGTTTTGTTAAAATATATTTCTCTATAACCTACTAAATGGTTTGGCTGGAGCGTCATGAAACTGGGCTTGCACTGATTTCTAAAAGATGATGAATGATGTGTGATCCATATCAAGGTTTCTGAATACGGTTTTCTGGAAGCTGTTGAGTTTCCATAGTTCTATGACCAGTATCCCTGTCTCGGGAGGATAGCTCAGGGGCAACGTGCTCGCTTTGGAAGCAAGACGAAACAGAGCCGCACAGGTTCAATCCCCGTGTCCGCCCTTAGAAACCTCTGGGTATTAAACGCGTTATAAATAACCTATCATATCATACATCAGCAAGCCAATGGGAAGGCCTTTCTTTAAACGCTACTACTCCTTTTGCAATATTGATCTGTTGAAGAGCATCATTATCCTATTGTTTGGTTCTAGTTTAGAAAAAGCAAAACTAGCCTAATAATGAGGCCATCGTCCCTGCAGGATTGTGTGCTATCGCCATATTTTTGGAGGCTAGATTTTGAGATGACATCGGTCTCTTCCTCTGGCATGATTAGTGCATCTGTGATAGAATCTTCCCCCTCAGGGAAGACCAGTCCAGTTGCTGGTTAAGGTGGGTTAAAGGGACCATCTGCACTAGGTGGACACAGGAAAGGGGGAAACCTGATTGCTTTTTATGGTTTGTGAAAGGGCTGACCTAATTGTGTGTGTAAGTAGAAGGAACAAGTTACTTACCTGTAACTGTTGTTTTCCAGCATGGATCTGGCATGGATTCACATGCTCATGAATATTCCCCGTCATCAGGCTGGGAATCCTCGGTAAAGAAAAAATCAGTATCAGTTTAGTTTCTGATCTGTCTTTCTTAGTAGTAACCAATCACTGGTCTCTGGGTCATACTGCCCCCAGCCAATGACTGCCCTCTCCCTAAGCCCCGCCCCTGGCAGCCATCCTCAGATTTAGTAGCACGTAAAGTGGCAGTATGACCAAGTGAAGAGCCGCAGAGGGGTAGGAGGGAGGGTTCGCATGTGAATCCATGCCAGACCCATGCTGGAGAACAACAGTTACAGGTAAGTAACTTGTTCCTTCTCCAGCATGGGGTCTGGCATGGATTCACATGCTCATGAATATAAGAATACATAGCAGTACACACATGCACAACCATGGGAGGTGGCAAGGCTCAACATTAAGCATTACATAAACTTAACATTTAGCAACTCTTACCTCCTCACCAGGCCCACCTTCAGGCAAACAGATTGCGCAGCACTGCTTGGCCGACTCTGGACTCCTCCTTGGAATCCCGGTCGACACAGTAGAATCTCGTGAAGGTGTGCGTCGACCTCCACATAGCAGCCCTGCAGATGTCCAGCAGGGGCACACCAGACAGGAACGCCCTGGTAGCAGCGATCGCTCTGGTAGAATGGGCTCTCGGACAGCCGGGCAACTATCGGTTTGTCAACCGATGACAGTGCATGATGCAGCCGGAGAGCCATCTGGAAATGGAAGCCTTCGAGAGAGCCTTCCCTTGGTTCACAAGTCCAAAGTTCACAAACAGCTGTGATGTCTTCCGAATGTCTTCGGTCCACGTAGAACTTCAGCGCTCTAGCTACATCCAGCGAGTGCAAAGTCCTCTCGGCCGGCGACAAAGGAGACGGGAAAAAAACTGGTAACACCAAGGGCTTGTTGAGATGGAAGTCCGACGGCACCTTGGGCATGACGGAGGGGTGCGTCCTCAGCACCACCCCCGTCTCGTGGAAAGTCAAGTATGGAGGCTTGCAGGATAGGGCCTGAATCTCTCCCACGCGTCGTGCAGAGGTGATGGCCACAAGGAACGCTGTCTTCCACGACAGGAACTTCAACAGAGGCAAATGCAAAGGCTCGAATGGCAGGCCCATGAGCCTGGTCAGCACCACGTTGAGCTCCCACGCCGGGGCTGGAGCCTTCACCGGCGGGAGTGATCGGAACAGTCCTTTCAGAAACTCCTTCACCAGGCGATGAGACCACAGGGATGACCTTCCTGCAGTTCTGGTGTATCGGGAAATCGCTGCCAGATGTATCTTGATGGAAGCATGAGCTAGTCCAGCTTTGGCCAGCGACAGTAAGTACGGTAGCACTTGAGGGGCTGTAATCCGTAGAGGGTTAATCTTCTGTGCACTGCACCAGACAGAGAACCTCTTCCACTTGTGTCCGTAGCACTTGAGAGTTGAGGACGCCCTGGCCTTTGCAAGAACCTCTCTGCAGTCCGCCGGGATATCGTACCCTCCAAACTCTAGTGCTGCAGGAGCCAGGCCTGCAAGTTCAGCGACTCTGGGTCGTGATGAAGAATGGTGCCTCCTTCTCTGGAGAGAAGATCTGCGTCCGTCGACAGTTTGACTGGTGGGGACACTGACAAGTCCAGAAGGTCCAGGAACCGTATCTGTCTCGGCAACGCCAGTGCGACGAGGATCATCCTGCACCGGGACCTCTTGAGTTGGTTGATGAGTCTGAGCAGCAACGGCAACGGAGGGAACGCATACAGGAACAGGCCATCCCAGAGGGAACGAGAAAGCATCGCCCATGCTCCTCGGCTGGGGGAACCTGCTGGCGAACCTCTGGCACTTGGAGTTCGTCGCCGTCATGAACAGGTCGATTTGGGGTTTGCCCCATCGCTGGAAGAGTCGATCCACTTTATCCTGGCATAACTCATGGCACTAGCGCAGCTCCCTGCTGAGTGAGTCGGCTATGGTGTTTTTTATCCCTGCTAGATGAAAAGGTACCAGAAACATCCCCTGTGCAACGGCCCAGTGCCACAGATCCTGGGCTTCCTTGGACAGGGCTGGGGATCTGGTTCCTCCCTGCTTCCGGATGTAGAACATTGTGGTGGTGTTGTCGGTGAAGATCCTCACCACCTTGCCCTTGAGGGACGGGAGGAATGACCTGAGGGCCCAGAACACTGCTCGGAGCTCCAGAATGTTGATGTGGAGCGGCCTCTCCTCCGGGAGCCAAATGTCTCTCGCGTGAAGATCTCCGGTGTGCACTCCCCACCCCTCCAGGGAGGCATCCGTCGTCACCGTCACCTGGTATGCTGGGGTCTGAAAGTCTGTGCCCGCCGCGAGATGCGCATGGGTGCCCCACCACCGAATTGCTTGGCGGAATACCTCGTTGAGCGAGATCTTGTCCTCGAAGCTGCCCGTCGCTTGCATCCAACAGGCATCGAGGAACTCCTGCAGAGGACGCATCCGAAGCCTGCACAGGCGCACCAGATAGATGCAAGAGGACATCATCCCGAGAAGGGACTTGATGGACCTCACCCTGGCCACGTCTGTGGCCAGCAGACGCTATACCTTGCCCAGGATGGCCTGCGTCCTTTCCTCTGACGGCGAGGCCAATTGCGCTACTGTATCGGGTTTGGCTCCCAGAAACAACACGACCTGCGACGGAACCAGGTGGGATTTGGGGAGGTTGATGGAGAATCCAAGGTCTGTGAGCAGCCAGACGGTCATCGCTGTGTGTTCGACGGTGAGTTCCCTTGTCCCTGCTCGGATGAGCCAGTCGTCCAGGTAGGGGTAGACGTGGATCCCCTGCAGGCGCAGCCGTCCCCCCACTGGTGCTAGGCACTTGGTGAATATCCTGGGCGCTGACTTCAATCCGAATGGGAGGGCCTTGAACTGGTAGTGCCGTCCTTTGACTACGAACCTGAGAAACATTCGGTGTCCTCTCAGAATGGGAATGTGAAAGTACGCATCTTAAAATCCAACGACGATAGGAAGTCGCCTTCCTCCAGCTGGCCCAGTACGTGCTGGAGGGTGACCATCCGGAACTTCTGTGTATTTCTTTAGTCGATGCAGGTCCAGGATGGGACGCCATCCTCCTGTCTTCTTTCTGACGAGGAAGTATCTTGAGTATACTCCGGAGCCCCGGAGCCTCCTTGGGACAAGCTTGATGGCCCCTTTTTTGAGCATCGCCCTTACCTCTAACAGCAGTTGAGGGACGTGGTTCTCCTTCCTGGCCACTGGGCGGATGCGGGGGCACTTTTTTAGAAATTCGAGAGTGTGCCCGTGGGCCAGGGCATCCAGCACCCAACTGTCGGTGGAGATGAACTCCCACACGCTGACGAACATCGTCAGCCGGCCTCCCACCGGGGTGCTCCGGTGGGGGCCCGACGCGACGGCCAGTTCAATCCTGCTTGGCAGCAGCCTTGCTGCCTTGGCCCCCTTGGTGACAACAGCGAGATCCACTTGATTTGCCTAGTCCCCTGTAGGCTTCTTGTGAAGTGGTGGAGCGGGCCGCCTGACGGTACATCGAGGAACCGTCGCTGAATCCCTTGGAGGCACCTTGCTTGCCTCCGGAGTTCCGAGAGGGCGGCCGTCATTGCTGCAGAACTCCCAAGACCCGAGCCGTCTCCGTGTCGGTCTTGATGGCCTGAAGTGACTCATTCACTGTCTTCCCAAACAGATTGTTCCCGTCGAAGGGCATGTCCAAAACTTTGGCTTGTACGTCTTGGTGGAAATCCGTCTCCTTGAGCCACCCCTGCCGTCGAAGACAAACACCGTTGCCCAGCTGGCGGAAACCAGCTCCGGGGCAGAGCTGGAAAAGCTTG